>NC_134119.1:11292500-12542500 GCF_040939455.1 Microcebus murinus
GAGGTGTGCTGATTGGCCAGTGTGGGGCATTTGATGTTCCCTCGAGCCAAGGATGGAGTTAGCCCCACCTGCCTGATACGGACAGGGAGGAAAGAGGGAGGAGGCTCCCAGGGAAATCAGGGTGCTGTTTTGAGAGGATGGGGGAATTGAGACTGAGGAGACGAAACCCAGAGGACCGATGTAATCCAGCCCCCCATATGGAGATGCGGAACCAGCACCCCAGCTAGGGAAGGGCCTTGCGCTGGCTCATCAGTTAGACGGCGGCAACCCAGCTCCAGGAGCCGGTGGTCTCCCAATAACGGAGTCTGTTTACCCACACAAACCCTTTAGTGGCCCTCCCGTCCTAGCTGCTTCTCCCAATCTATGCCCTAGGTCTGCGGTCCCCAACCCCGGGCCACACGGTATGGGTCTGTGGCCTGTTAGGAAGGTGAGTGAGCAGGTGAGTGAGCAAAGCTTCACCTGTATTTACAGCCACTCCCCATCGCTCTCAGCATCGCCACCTGAGCCCTGCCTCCCACCCCCGACTCTGGCTGTGGGAAACCGTCTTCCAAGAAGCCAGTCCCTGGTGCCTAAAAGGTTAGGAACTGCTGCCCCAGGTGACTCTAACACATAATCTCCTGATTTTGCTAAATATTTAAACCCCCATTTCTCAGCCAGAGAAACAGAGAGGTTAAAAAATGTGTACACCACATGCAATGGCATGCCTATAGTCCCAGGTCCTTGGGAGGCTGAGGTGGGAGGATTGCTTGAGCCCAGGAGTTCAAGGCCAGCCTGGGCAACATAGCGAGACCCTGTCTCTTAAAAACAAAATTGGTGTCATGCAGGGGTTGACATGGGCCAAGTGGGTCTGTAGGGGAAGAGTTCTCCCCTGGCTATAACTTAGTCATGTGGCCATACCTAGGTGCAAGGAAGCCTGGGATATGTAGTAAAGCCACAGAAGCCAAGCTAAAAATCAAGTGTACTCTTATCAGGAGAGAGGAGGCGAGAACAGATATCAGGGGATCATTTGCAATCTTTCCCAAACCATCTGACCCAGAGAAGCTCTACAAAGGGTGACTGCTATTGTTGTTGTCTCTTTTTTGAAAACTCAGTAGGTATTTTTAATATATTTGAAAGATGTACATATATTCTGGGGACTGATATAATCCTGTGCTGGACTTTGGAATCCATACAATAGAATTTAAATCTTTCTTTCGTACCTTCTTAGGCTGTGTGACCTTGGATAAGTTACATAACCTCTCTGAATCCTCCTTTCATCATTTGTTAAGCAGGCATATGATATATTACTCATCAGGGCCTGGGAAAATCAAATAAGACAATGGACATAAAGCTCTCAAGTACAGTGTCCAATCCAAAGAGGTTGCTCAATAAATGGTCATTTTATTGACAATGAGTGTATGGTTGGCACGAATATGAACATGGTGATCAGACAGAACTGGTTTCAAATACACACCTTCACTTCCAGGCTGGGCAAATTATTTAACCTCTCAGTGCCTCAGTCCCTTCGTCTGTGAAATGGAAGCAGTTCCAGTGCACTGGGTGGTTGAGCCGTGAAGGAATGGGTGGCACGTTGAAACCAGTCAAGCAGAATAAGTTATTAGTAAGTTCCCTTCCATCATTGTGCTCGTGGAGAGTCAAAAGGCTGTTGCTGCAGACATAAGAAGTTTGTAGCAAAGAAGTCATACACAAAAGAATTAGTGTTGTATGACACAGTTATATAAAGTTCAAAACCAGGCAAAAACAATCACGGGTGCTAGAATCAGGATTATGGTTGTCACCGAGGATGGCAAAGACGGGAAGGAAGCCTCTGGGCGTTGGGAACATCCTGTTCCTTGATCTAGGGGCTGGTTACTCTAGTGGGTTGTCTTTGTGAAAATGCATGGAGCTGTCACTATGACTGCAGTTTCCTAGCGTGTGCACTTTTCTGTACGTTACACTTCAATAATAAAGTCCCCCCGCAAAGTCTCTATGGTCTGTTGGAAGCCGGCAGTGGCCCAGGGGCTGAGAGGCACAGGTGGGGGCATCCTTCCTTGCCAGCCACCACGGTTCCTGTTCCAGCTCGAGGTACAGGCGTCAGCTTCCCTCCAAAGGCTCGACTTGGTGCCTGCCCCGGAGCCTCTGGCCACAGAGCTCCCCCCACCCCTGTGATGTGGCCTCATTCCCCACATTCGGGTCCAGTCTGGTGCCAGCCAGCCTGACTGTCCTCGTTATCAGCTCTGGGACTGTGGGAGAGAAATGTCTGGAAAGGGAAATTTCAATAAGTAACCTTGAGCCCCAGCTTCAGATCAACCTCAGGTTGAACTCACCAGTGGGGTTGGTGCTGTTCATTCTTTTACGCATGAATTCAAACAACACTTTTTGGGCACCTAATATGTACATGGCTCTAGGCAAGGCTCCTGGGTGGGACAAAGACGTTTCATTCATTCATTCATGCTATAAATATTTATTGAGTATCTACCAGGCACTATGCTACGTGCTAGCAATGCATCTGTGTAGAAAACAGACATGGTCCCTGTTCTGCTGGAGCTGACTTATTAGAGGAGGGAGATAGACAATAAATAAACAAGTACATACATGGTGTGTTAGATGGTATGAGCATTGTGGGGAAAAATTAAGCAGAGACAGAGTGCAAGACATGTTTGGGGGTTTGCAATTTTTTTTTTTTTTTGAGACAGAGTCTCGCTCTGTTGCCCAGGCTAGAGTGCCGTGGTGTCAGCCTAGCTCACAGCAACCTCAAACTCCTGGGCTCAAGCAATCCTCCTGCCTCAGCCTCCCAAGTAGCTGGGACTACAGGCAAGCACCACCACGCCTGGCTAACTTTTTCTATTTTTAGTAGTTCCCGGCTAATTATTTCTATTTTTTAGTAGAGACGGGGTCTCGCTCTTGCTCAGGCTAGTCTCAAACTCCTGACCTCAAGCAATCCTCCCACCTTGGCCTCCCAGAGTGGTAGGTAGGATTATAGGTGTGAACCACTGTGGCTGGCCCAGGTTTGCAATTTTTAATAGTGTTCAGGAAAGGAATCCCAGAGAAAGTGACATTTAAGCAAAGACTTGAAGACAATGAGGGAGGGCACCATTCTTCAAATGTGTGAGGGAAGACTGAGAAGGAGCAACTATCATTAAAATAACATTGACTCACCAGAATGCCTTCCAAGATAAATTGTTACATGAAGACAAAACAAAACAAACCAACTAACAAATGCAAGGTGCAGAAATATTTACATTTATATGAATTAAAAAATATATATTCTAATATTTTATAACTATTATAGTAAAGATTGCTTTTGGCAAAAAATCATCAATAGATGCTAAATCTCAGGGGAGAAATTTGATGAGAAACAAAATATTCAAATGGTCTTCATCTCCACCCCTCCCCTCACCCATGGAGTACTCATTAGCTTCAGGGAGAACTATACCTTCATCAGCAGATCAAAATCTACATCATCAGTGAGGGGCATATGGACCTCACAGCTCTCCAATTGTGATACCCTGAGGATACAACATCACTTAAGTCAAATTTCACCTAGGGACACAGCCTGAATCTAACTGGACAGGTTTTATTTTTCAAAAATGGCCAAACCAATATGTATCCCATCCCAAATGTTCTTCTTACAATGTGCCATTGACATGCCTCATGGAGAGGTGGAGTCCACATTCCCTGCCCTTGAACCTGAGCAGAACATTGTAACATCCTCAGCTGATAGAATGCACACCTCCAAGGCTAGGTCATAAAGGCGATATGGCGCCTTCCATTCTCTCTCTCTAACTTGGTTGCTTGCCCTTCCATTCCAGCTGCCATATTGTGAGGAAGGTCAAGACACTAGAGAGGCCATGTGTGGGGATTCAGACCAACAGCCCCAGCTAAGCCTCAGCCAGCCGCCAACACCAGCTTCCAGACACATGAGTAAAAAAAATAAGCCTCCAGATAATTCCAGCCTCTAGCCTTTGAGTTTTCCAGCTGAGGCCCCAGATATCTCTGAGCAGACAGATACTTTCCCTCCTATGCCCTTCCTAAATTCCTGTCCTACAGGAATTTGGGGGGTAATTTGTTAAACGAACCCCAAAGGAGGAACATTCTGTGAAATAACTGGGCTGCACTCTTCAAAAAATGTCAAGGTCATAAAAGACAAAAGCTGAGGAATCCTTCGAGATTAAAGAAAACCAAAGAAACATAATAACAAAATGCAAAACATGGTCCTGAACTGGCTCCTGTACTAGAGGCAGGAAATGCTGAAAACGACAGTTTTGCCACAACTGACAAAGCTGGAATAGGGATGGTAGATCAAACAACGGTATCAAGGGAAATTTCCTGAATTTGATAACAGTGCTGTGGTTACAGAAAATAATATCGTGTTCTTAGGAAACATGTGCTGAAATATTAATATTAAGAGGTCAATGGGACAGGAGGTATGTAAGTTATTGTCAAATGGTTCAGAAAAGTAAATATTAATAGTAATAAATATACCCACATGAAGATAGAAAAGATAAGCAAATATGGCAAAATATTAAAAATAGGTGATTCGGGGGGGCAAAGGGTATACTGGATTTCTCAGAATTATTCTTGCAACATTTCTACGAATTTGAAATTGTTTTGAAACGTCTAATTGTGGGAGGGAAGTGGGTGAGAACAGAGAAGGAAGGGGGACTCATTTTTCCCCCTTTTGTACTTTTCCTTTTCCTTTCTTTTTCTTTTTTATTCTTTTTTTCTTTGTAGCATGAGGTGCTGTTTGACATCTTTTGTATTTATTTTTGAAAGTATGACTTAGTTAAATAAACAAGTAAAAAATGGAAATGAATATTCATCTATTAGACACATATTCTAGACACTGGGCTACACCAGCCAATGCTTCAGATGATTCTCATTTGTTCCTCTCAGCTCTGCCCATTGCATGGAGGGGGCAACTGAGGCTTAGAGAAGGAAGGCGATTCACCCCAGTCAGAACCCAGAGCCGAAAATTAATCGAGGTCAGTCCATTTCAGAGGCTCCAGCACTCAGCTGGGCAGGATCCCTTTGCCTTTAAGGAGAGGAGATTTCTTAAAACTCTTTTCATTGTTTAAAGAAAACAAACATAAAACTAAGCATCCGGATGCTAGCTTTGTGGACATGGATTGTTCATTGTAAAGAGTAATCTGGGCGTAGCTATGTAACGTTAGTCATTCAACAGACATTTATTTAGATTCTTCATTGGGCCCAAAGGCAGATTTGTCATGATTTACTGGTGTTGGGAGTTCTAGAGTGTTCTGGGTGAGGGAGGGGCAGTTTTTGTGTTAGTATTTTTTCAATTGCTTAAAGAGACCTCAGAAGAAAGGGTGGTAACTCTCCAAGTGGCCGGTAATTTGAGATAAATGACTTTTTTCTTTGCCAGTAAATAATTTCTTAACTATTTCCTATTCACAGTTTTGTATTCTTTTTTGAAAATTGCATAAACTTCAGGACCTATAACCCTGGATCCGCCTCTGCTAGGCCAGGCCTTCTGTCAGGTGCCAAGAGTCAAAGAGGGAATGCGCAGTCTGGTGGGGTTGGCGGTCACCACACAGTGACTTGTTTCCCAGTGGAGCTGCCGTGGGTGGCCTGATTCTGCCTCTCAAGGGTCCCAGGGCTATCTTTTCCCTTCTCCTCAGAGTTGCCCCCATAACTCCTCTTTCACTAGCAATTGATATTTGTCTTGCCTGCTTCCCTGCTGTCCCCAAAGCGACATGGGTAGCTGGCCTTGGCTCTACGGTGTGTGTGTGACAATATCAGCCAATGTAGTGAGTGCCAGGCACCATTCTAAGCCCGTCACTGAGTCATCTCAGTTAAGTCGGTCGCAGAACAACCCTACCAGGGATGTACTCTGATCTCCACCTTGCAGAGGGAGCTATTGAAACACGGGAGGGGCCGTACTTTGCCCAGGTCACACAGCTGGCATGTGGAAGAAGCAAGGCTCACACCTGGGCGGTGGACACCACAGTCCCCCAGGACTTTGGGTAGCCATGGCTTGGGCCTGCCCAGAGCCCCAGCTTTCCTTTGGGGAACAGCCCCATGCCCAGAGACCGTGCAGTCTGGGTGAAGCTGACCACAAACCTTGCTCTAGCATGGTCATGTCATGCAGTCCTGGCCCACTAGAGCAGAAAATGGTGCTGGCCATGCTGATTAATTCAAAGGTGACCCCAGCCAGGTCAAAGTGAACTTTCCCTCAGACCTTTATTAAAACTATGAGGACAAATGTACTCCCACAGGCTGGCCAGGATGATGAGAACTCAACAGCCTTGAGCTACCGAGCCCATTTTTGTCAGCTTCTTGAAAAAGAAGGCAGCACAGGGCAAATCTGAACTGAGACATGGAGCAAGACAAAATCTCACTGACATTGCTTAAGCTCCTGGATCCAGCCATGCCTGAAATACTCCTGGACTTTGCAGTATATTCTGCTCCACTCCTCGCTCTTTTTGGCTCAGGTGAGTTTAGGTGAGCTCATCGTAGGTGCAGATGTTCAAATATTGGGTTGTAGTTTAGGTCACAGTCACAGCCCACTCCCTATTATCATTTTTAAACTTTTTCTGTAAAGCTTTATTGAGATATAATTCATATACCACATAATTTATTCATTTAAAGTGTACAATTCAGTGTTTTTTCATATATTTAGAGTTGTGCAACCATCTCCACAATCAATTTTAGAGCATTTTCATCACTCCCAGAAGAAACCCCATACCCTTAGCAGTGTCTCCCTATTTCCCCCCAAATCCCTCCACTCCAGGCAGCCACTAATCTGCTTTCTGCCTCTATAGATTTGCCTATTCTGGATATTTCAGATAAATGACATCATATAACGTATGCTCCTTTATGTCTTTCCTTCACTTAATATGTTTTCCAAGTGCATGTACTTTATGGCAGGTCCTAGTACCCCATTGGTCTTTTTTTTTTTTTTTTTTTTTTTTTGTGAGACAGAGTCTCACTTTGTTGCCCAGGCTAGTGTGAGTGCCGTGACGCCAGCCTAGCTCACAGCAACCTCAAACTCCTGGGCTCAAGCGATCCTCCTGCCTCAGCCTCCAGAGTAGCTGGGACTACAGGCATACGCCACCATGCCTGGCTAATTTTTTCTATATATATATTAGGTGACCAATTAATTTCTTTCTATTTATAGTAGAGATGGGGTCTCACTCTTTCTCAGGCTGGTTTCTAACTCCTGACCTTGAGCAATCCGCCCGCCTTGGCCTCCCAGAGTGCTAGGATTACAGGTGTGAGCCACCTCGCCTGGCCCCTCATTGGTCTTTATTGCTGAATGAGACTTCATTGTGTGCACCTATCACATTTTTTTTTTAACCTATTTATCAGTTGTTGGACATTTGGGTTGTTTCCACTTTGGGCTACGATGAATAACGTTGCAATGGACTTTCATGTAAAAATTTTGAGTGGACACACGTGTTCCATTCTTGGGTGTATACCTAGGAGTAGAACTGCTGAGTGATATGGTTACTCTATGTTTAACCTTGTAAGGAACTGCTAGGCTCTTTTCCAAAGTGGCTCCACCACTTTGCATTCCCACCAGCAGTGTATGAGCACCCCCTTATTTTTGCTGTGTCTCGGGCAAGTTGCTTCAACTATCTGGGCCTCAGTTTTCCTGTATCTTAAATAGGGATGCACTATGGTAAGGATTAAAAAGAAATCATGTAGGCCGGGCGCGGTGGCTCACGCCTGTAATCCTAGCACTTTGGGAGGCCGAGGCGGATGGGTCGCTTGAGCCCAGGAGTTTGAGGTTGCTGTGAGCTAGGCTGACGCCACGGCACTCTAGCCCAGGCAACCAAGTGAAACTCTGTATCAAAAAAAAAAAAAAAATTAATAAATAAATAAAAACAAATCATGTATGTGAGATTTGAGGGACGTCCCTTAAGTTCTGGGGCCTCAGTTCTCATCTGAGAAGCAGGAATAGCAAAAGCATTTCCCTATTAAGCTTCCTCTGAGGATGAAATGAGACTCAGCTGCTAGAAGCGGGACACACCCAATGTGTGATGGCACCAGACCTAGTTCTAATGTGGTTCCAACTGAATAAAAAACTTGCCAGCATATCTGTGGGCTGTGCACCTGGCAGTCTAAGATTTATTAATGCTCCCTTGCTTTTCAAGTTCAGATTCCTCTGCCTTATGAGAAAGCCTGTAAGATTTGCGGTCCCATCTGTGAGGATCAGCTGACATGCTGGAATCAAAGCATGGATCAGTGGGGGGACAGGATCTGCTGATGAATGACACAGAAACCAGGCCAAGCGTGAAGCAAGAGAGTGTGAAAACCTCATGACTGAGTCATAGTCATGGTCCCCGGAGTGGGATGGGGCAGGAAGGTGGGGGCCGTTTAAAATCGCAATTCCCAAAAGCGGGCTTCCTGCCTTTCTCTCTGACCTCATCACTTCCTCTTCCTTCTCTTACAGTATCAGTCTAAATCACTTGCATTTTCTGGAAGAAGACGTGTTCCCCAGACCTTTGTGCATGCTGTTCCCTTTGCCCAGAGCACTCTTTCTGGTCATTTCCCCCCGTCACCTGGCAAAGTCCAGTGTCATCACTGAGTTTTCAGTTTAGAGATCAGCTTCTCCAGGAAGCTTTCTGTAGTGGGGCTCTTCTGTCTTGCCCATGGGACATTCATGTCCTCTGGATCAGAAAGCAGTATCTCAATTGTCATTTGGGGAACCATTCCCTCTCCAACTCTTATTTATGGGGTTTGAGTATGGCTCAGAGGAGAGCCTAGCAATCAGCATATTCCAGCCCCCTGGCCACAGTGATTGGCTTCTGGATGAGCATGTGATTCCAGCTAGACCAATGAGACTCATCCCTGAGACTTTTGTTAGAATTATTGGGAAAGAGGCCGGCATGGAGGCTCACATCTGTAATCCAGCACTCTGGGAGGCCAATGCAGGAGGATTGATTGAGGTTAGGAGTTCAAGACCAGCCTGAGTAAGACCCCATCTTCACAAAAAATAGGAAAATTAGCCTGGCGTGGTGGCACATGCCTGTAGTCCCAGCTACTTGGGAGGCTACAGCAGGAGGATCACTTGAGCCCAGGAGTTTGAGGTTGCTGTGAGCTATGATGATGCCACTGCACTCTAGCCAGGGCCACAGAGTGAGTCTCTGTCCTGAAAAACATTAATAAAGAATTACTGGCCGGGCGCGGTGGCTCACGCCTGTAATCCTAGCACTCTGGGAGGCCGAGGCGGGCGGATTGCTCAAGGTCAGGAGTTCAAAACCAGCCTGAGCGAGACCCCGTCTCTACCATAAAAATAGAAAGAAATTAATTGGCCAACTAATATATATAATATAAAAATCAGCCGGGCATGGTGGCTCGTGCCTGTAGTCCCAGCTACTCGGGAAGCTGAGGCAGCAGGATCGCTTGAGCCCAGGAGTTTGAGGTTGCTGTGAGCTAGGCTGACGCCACGGCACTCACTCTAGCCTAGGCAAGAAAGCGAGACTCTGTCTCAAAAAAAAAAAAAAAAAAAAAAAAAAAAAAAAAGAATTACTGGGAGGCCGGGCGCTGTGGCTCACGCCTGTAATCCTAGCTCTTGGGAGGCCGAGGCGGGCGGATTGCTCAAGGTCAGGAGTTCAAAACCAGCCTGATCAAGAGCGAGACCCCGTCTCTACTATAAATAGAAAGAAATTAATTGGCCAACTGATATATATATAAAAAATTAGCCGGGCATGGTGGTGCATGCCTGTAGTCCCAGCTACTCGGGAGGCTGAGGCAGGAGGATCGCTTGAGCCCAGGAGTTTGAGGTTGCTATGAGCTAGGCTGACTCCACGGCACTCACTCTAGCCTGGACAACAAAGTGAGACTCTGTCTCAAAAAAAAAAAAAAAAAAGAAAAGAAAAAAAGAATTACTGGGAAAAGAGAAGCTCCTTTTCCACTGGGGTTGCCAGGTATAAGAGTAAAGCAATAAAGCCGAGTGGAGAAAGCCTGTCGAAAGTAAATCCAAAATAGAGCTAAAAGACAAAGGGAGAGAAAGACAGAGAAGTGAGAGAGAAGAGACAGAGATTTTTTATTTTTTTTTCAGTTAGCCATTCAAACTAAGAGACAGATTTTTTTGACAGTATTTGAGCCCCTGGATATAGTCCTGCCTGAAAGCAGTTTTAGCTCAAGATTTCTCAATATATAAACCAATTAATCATCCTCCCCCTTTTTATTTATTTCATTAGTTTGGTTGGTATTCTGTCACTTACAACCTAAATACTCCTGACTAGTATTCCCTGACCCCACACACACCCTGGGCTGGGGTGGGCGCCCTTTTCCTCCACTTTCATTGCACTTACTAGCTTGTATCATAATGATCTCTCTGGTTGGTTGTATCACCCGCTAGACTTAAGAGCAGTTATTTCTTGTTTACCGCTGTATCTATCACCTAGTCTGGCACATAATGGCACCTCAATAAATTTAATTTTAATTCCTTTTTTGAAATTACAAATTCATTCATGACAGCATTCATGCAAAACACATAGAACAATTCTATACCTCTCCTATGGGCCACGTGGAAATGCACAGGAAAACATCTGCAAAGCTCCCAGCCATGCATCGTGGTGTGAGTCACCTCCCATACATGGTGTACTTATCACTTGCTATTAAAAATTAATTAAAAGCAAAGCTTAACAAGATGAAAGCAGCCCAGGCTTGTGTCCTAATGAACGTAAACAGTCGAAAGGTGTAGATAAAAGTGAGTTACCTTGCCCCTCCTAATAAATATTTGCTGAACGAATGAATAAATGTCACATCTATAAAGACTTGATGAATGAATGATTAAATAAGAAAACAGTTCTGTCCAGAGAGACCTCAGTTCAAGGTGACCCCCCCACCCTCACCTCCACCCCCGTCTCCAAGTGAGCCAGATGGTTTCTCAGAAAGTCTGGGCCTTGGGCCAAGGTTTTATTTCATTCTGGGATGGGCCCCTATCTGGGAGTCCTTTTCCCCTGGAATCTTGGAGAATGACTCATGGGGATTTGCACGGACAGCAAGTCCCCTGGTGACCAGAGGGTCACTTCCCTTTACTCAACAGGTGTGTTCTGGGTAGACGCCCTGGGAGGAGGGGTGGTTGGGGACACGGGGCTCCCGTGTGGCCAGAGGCTGGCTGCCCTTCCCCAGGAGAGAGCCTCGGCAGACACTCGGTCCCCTGTCGTAACAGGTGGTGTGGAGAGTTTGCCGGCCCAGAGAGTGGCTCAAGGTCTAGTCCCGCCAATGAGCTTGCTGTGGGGCCTCTCCCGTCTATAAAATGAGGTAGGGTGCATGGCAGACTCTGGTGGTTGCCTGTTAAATCCCATCCTGCCCCTTCCTTTTTGCTTACAGAGCGCTGACTGGAGGGGTGGGCATTGGACGACCGTGTGTCTAAGTGGAGTTTGGGCCTCTCCCTAGCCCTAAACACACAGTGTTTGTATGTCCAACTGCATGCACGTGTGTGTGTGTGTGTGTGTATGTATCTGTGAGCACAGAGGAAAACGTGTAAATCTTTAGTCTAAGCGAACCACAATAACTCCATAGCATCCCCTTGTCAGAGGTGTTTCTAGGTACATGACGGCACTCTTCTCACTTTCCTTATATATTTTTTTGGTTTATTTTTGTTTCTTTTCTTGTTTTAGTGTGTGCGTATGTGTCTTAGTTTACTATTTTTTGTTATTTTTAATTTAATTAATTTATTTATTTTCTTCTCACCTTTTATGTGGCTTTGGGCAAATTATCACAATCTCTTTGTGCCTCATTTTCTTCTCTAAAATGTGGGTGGTTCGTACATTCCAATGTTTGCTATGGGACTCAAAAATAAACCATCTAAAAGGCCCAACAGGCCGGGCGCGGTGGCTCACGCCTGTAATCCTAGCACTCTGGGAGGCCGAGGCGGGCGGATTGCTCAAGGTCAGGAGTTCAAAACCAGCCTGAGCGAGACCTCGTCTCTACCATAAAAATAGAAAGAAATTAATTGGCCAACTAAATTTAAAAAAAAATAAATAAATAAATAAAAAAAATAAAAGGCCCAACATATAGCAAGAGTTTGAGCAACATTTCTTACACAAATATATGGTTTGCTTAATCCTCAGTTTGAGGACACCCTTGTTCTTTTTAGGCATTCAATGAATGACAGTTGCCTTAATAACTCAATTTGCTAACCCAGCTAATCCTATTGGGAAAGTGTGTGAATTATTACCTTAAATGCAGATTTAGTTCAATAAGCAAGCTAACTTTAAAACAATGAGGGTGCATGTGAGAAAACCTGTAAAAACAGGATATTGACTGTGCAATATCAAGACTGTCTGGTATTACCACTTGACATCTCAAAATAAACAAAAAAAAAAAAAAAAAAAAAAAGACTGTCTGGTGGCCGGGAAAGCCACCTTGCAGGAAATATAGGACTCCCGGCCCCTTTCCCAAAGGTTCTGATGCGCTGGGCCTGGGAGGGGGTCCCAGTGGAGTTCATCAGCTGGCGAATGGGGGAGTCACGGGTTTCGGACGTAAATTCTAACCCCTGATTTTGCCCCATCCTACTTCTATAAGCTCCAATTTACTCATCTGTAAAATGGTGATAACATTACCAACCTTGGGGCTGACAATGGTTCTCAACTAAAGGTGATTTTTGTCCCCTAGGGGATATTCGACAATGTCTGGTGACATTCTTGGTCACAACTGGGGGGATGCTGCTCCTAGCATCGAGTGGGCAGAGGCCAGGGATGCTGCCAAGCATCCTGCAATGCACACAGGACAGCCCCATGACAAAGAACTACCTGGCCCAAATGTCAATTGTGCTGAGGCTGAGACACTCTGGGTTCAATGTGTTAACGTGCCATGTTCTCTAAGGAGGCTGGAGGCCAAGGAGCACTTTCTATTGACTTAGCACAAAGTTGCCAACAACATAAAGGCCTTTCCCAGTCCAGGAGAACAGAGCTAAGCACTGGGTGTGAAGAAGGTCAGGGCCAGAGAAAGCACCATTGTTCGCATGAGAGGGGGTGGAGAGAGTGGCAGTGGTGCCAGAGTCTCCGAGTGTGACCCACTGGGAGACGCCAGCTGGCTCGCAGGGGTTGCCAGGGCCTCCATTCCAGGCTGCGTTCGGGTCGCAAGCTTGAGGGTTTTCCATAGAAGGTGGGCACAGCTCAATGACAGTGACTACTGGGTTTTCTGAAGTTGCTCTTTGCTACAATTTATACAATATTAAGAAAATCTCAACTGTCTATATCTGTGGTTCTGGAGTGATTTTATCTCCTGGGGACATTTGGCAGTGTCTGGAGACATTGTCACAACTGGGGAGGAGAGTCTTCCTGGCAACTAGGGGGTGGAGGCCAGGGATGCCACTAAACACCCCGGAGTGTACAGGACGACCTCCACCCCATTCTGCCCAAGAAGTATTTGGCCCAAAATGTCCATAGAGCTGGTGCTGAGAATCCCTTGTTATACCAAAATGTTGTTATTGGGATCTAAAAGCCACCCCTACCTGTCAGGGGAGGTTGGGGAAAAACCCCTGAATTCTGTTTGGACAGGTCAAGTATTCCCTGAAATCATTTGGGAGCCAGAAGGGGAGCCTGGAGTGATTTGCAGGGAGATATCTGAGGCCGCATTACATACCTCTCCTGACCACAGGCCTCTCAGAGGGAGCTCATCATGTCAGAGCTGCAGAAAGATCCATCTAGCTGAATAACAGGCACCAAGATTTGGAAGGTGCAGAGGGAAGAGCCCTGGGCTGGGAGTTTGAGTCCTGACTCTGTCTCAGTGAGGCCAGCAAGTGCCTTCTTGCCTCCGGTCCCCATTTCCAGCGTCGCAAGCTCTGGACTCCAAGGGGCCCAGAGGGTCTGAAACAAGCTGGTGTTGGGGTGGGTGGTTCTGGGAGCTGGACAGAGGTCCTGGCACCTCTGGGGTTCCTCAAGGTCAGGGCAGAGTGGAGGGCCAAGGAGGTCCAACAGCAAGTGCAAGCAGATGTAGAGCAAGGTAGATGGCCTGGCCACCTTTCAGTCAAAAAGGAAGTGGCGAAGGGAAAGACAAAGTAGTTAGGAGGAGGTGGCGATGTGGAGGGTGCATTCTCCAACTGCAGTTAGGGTCTCAAGACCCCTGGGGTGTGGCTGCAGACCCTGTAGGTTGGTTTTAGCACTGAACATCCTGTGTCCCTAGAGGACCCCCAGTCCCAGGCAAACCAGAACACTTGATCACCTGCTCAAACTGCCCATCCCAGTGCCCTCCCTGCCTTCTGGTGCTGGAGAGACCAGGACGCTAGACGCTTGGTTTGCCAGTGCGGTGTGAGCGGAAGTCCACTGGGAAAGCTTTCCCTCCAGGATATAACATAAAGCCTTGCCAGGAAAAGGTGTTTGTCTCTTCCCCTTCTTTAGGCAGTAGAATCCCCAAAATTTTGTCTGGGCAGCCAAAGATGGCCTTTCCCAGCACCCCTTGCCGATAAACATGGTTATCTGACTATGCCCTGGCCTATGAGATGAGAACAAATGTGGTGTAGGGCCAGGCACGGTGGCTCATGCTAGTAATCTTAGCACTCTGGGAGGCTGAGGCGAGAGGATTGCTTGAGCTCAGGAGTTCAAGACCAGCCTGAGCAAGAGTGAAACCCTGTCTCTACTAAAAATAGAAAAAATTAGTCAGGCATGTTGGCGTGTGCCTGTAGTCCCAGCTACTGGAGAGGCTGAGGCAGGAGGATCACTTGAGCCCAGGAGTTGGAGGTTGCTGTGAGCTAGGCTGACACTGCTGTACTCTAGTCAGGGGAACAGAGTGAGACTCTTCATTAAAAAAAAAAAAAAAAAGTGACAAGTGTAGCTTCCACACCATTTCCTTAAAGTGACAGATCACGCCCTTCTCATTCTTTCCGGCAGGCTGGAACCGAGCCGGGGCAGCCATCTTGACTGCAAAGGTGGCAGCTGTGTGTTAGAGATAGGGCAGCACTTAGCCAGAAGGAGGCCGCCTCCCCGACACGATGGAGCCACCTTAGCCCTAAATTGCTTAACTCAGGCTATTACGCAAGCAGGAAAGAACTTTTAACCGTCTTTTAAAGTCACGGTTATTTTGGATCTTTAATACCAGAGCCAAGCCTATATCTTAATCAATGTACTATCTAATGTGTAGATATTGTGTACCTTTTTACATAAGGTAAAAATGCTCCTTAAAAATTCTGAAATTATGAGAAAGTGGAGTTTGTATACATGGCGTGTGTCAATATGCGCAAACACTGCTAACCTCCCCACCCGCACTGGCAGCGCTGGAGCACATCAAAGCTAGTTGAGCTCCAGGTGAAGAATGGCTTGTATTAGGGCAATAGTAAGACATGTGAGCTGGGCATGGTGGCTCACACCTGTATTCCCAGCTCTCTGGGAGACTCAGGCGGGAGGATTGCTTAAGCTCAGGAGGTCAAGACTAGCCTGAGCAAGAGCAAGACCCTGTTTCTAATTTCTTTGTCTGAGGACTTTCTAAGACCAGCAGGGACCCTTTTGCTGGAAGTTTTATGCAATTAATACTCCTAGAGCAGCTCTCAGATGACTGACAGGAGTTGGTAGATAAATACCTCAGCTCCCTCCATCCTAAGATGGGAGAACTCTGAGGTCCATGTTTGCTCTGGCTTGAATATGTCCCCCAAAAGCATGTGTTGGAAATTCAATCCCCAATGCAACAGTGTTGCAACAGAGGTGGGGCCTATTGGGCAAGGGTTAGGTCATGAGGTCTTGCTCCCTCTGGCCTCACTTGCCCTTCCGCCTTCCACCATGTGATGGCGCAGCACGAAGGCCCTCACCAAATACCAGTGCCGCGCTCTTGGACTCCCCAGCCTCCAGAACTGTGAGCCAAATGAAGTTCAATTGTTTGTGCATTACCCAGTCTGTGGTATTCTCTTATAGCAGTACAAGACAGACTAAAAATAATAGTCTACACTGGCTCCCAGAGTCCCCTGATGGGATTTGGGTCCAGTTGTCCACAGTGGTCACTTGCTTGATCACACATCCTATTTTGGCTTCCCTCTCTTCCATGTCGCATTCCATGGATCCCCTAATGATGCTTTCTGGCTCCCAAAGAATCCATTTGCACCTCAAATCCTCAGGGTCTCAGGGTTGCTTCTGGGGGAGCCCATTCTCTTCTCTATGGTTAAAGGGTGTGAAGGAATTGGGGGATGGACACGCTTGAAACTCTTACTCGAGGCGGGAGGGGGCATGGGCAATATATGTAACCTTAACACTTGTACCCCCATAATACACCAAAATAAAAAAAAAATAAAAAATATATAAATAAATTCCCTAAACAGAAAAAAAAAAAGGGGGGTGTGAAGGAAAATAAAAATCTCAGGACCACCCCACCTCTGCTGCTTATGCAAAAGGCAAGGTCAAGCCTTGAGGCTGAGTCATGCAGCACCTCCTTCCAAATGAATAGTTGTTACCAGCATTCTGCATTAGCCAGACACCCATGCAAAGGCCACAGGCCTCAGGCACCTGCAAAGGACTGTCCCCACCCCCCATCATTTATAAGGAAATTATTTGCTGGCTTCTCATAAACAAGGACATGCAAATTGTAACTTTGGGTCTGCAGGCTAAGTCTAGCTCCTAAAACTAAAGTCTGTTCCATTTCCCACTGATAAATGTTGACTACAAGTTCATCTTCCCAGGTGCAGAACAGAGACAAAGCGAGATCAAACATTCTTCCACCTACATAATTGATGCTCCCTTCACTTCTTTTTTCTCCTCACCATTCGCCTTATCTTATGTAAAATGTGGATATTCAGGGCCTCACAAGAGTATAACCATTCACTTCCTCCCTCTCCTTTTGTTTCCCTGTCAGCCTTCCCTTTTGAATACTGAAGTTCCCAAATTCCCCTTCAGAAAAATAGTCGCAGATTTGCCTGTGGTTTATGTTTTTCCTGGGCGTATCCTCAAACTTTGACTTAATAAACCTCTATTGATATAAGACTTTTGCCTCGGTCACTTATTTTAGGTTGCCAAGTGGGACTGACACCCCCAGGGATGGGCGCGTGACTCAGCTCTGAGTCACCATACCTCTTTAGGTACAATTATGGTTCAGGGAGGGCCACATAAACCCAAACCAAGGCAATGTCAGCTTCTTCCAGGATTTATGCTGGAACTATTGAGAAAGAGAAACCCTTTCTGCTGTGGTTTCTAAGCTGTCAGGTTGTTGGTTTGGGGCCCACAGTTCTGGGAGAATGAAGCCACATCACAGCACAGCAGTGCCAAGATGAAGAGAAACAAGGTCCTGATGACTTTGTGCATCCCTCGGTTCCACTGCGGTGTTTTAAATAATCGTAACTGTCACTTCTTAGGGTGGCGCGTGAGCTCTGCCGACCCCCACAGTGGAGACCACTCCCTGTTATTTCACAGGTCTGCTCTTCCTGCCTGGCCCCCCAAGCCACTGTGGTTTGCAATCTCTGGGCTTGGCTGCGAAGCGGTTCTCACTTGAATGTTCTTCCTGAACACCATGGAGGAAGAGGAGTTACTGAAAGTTTAACGTGGTGGAATAACCTGGCTGAGAAATCAACTGCCCTTCATTTTCGCAACTCCACAGTCATTGGGAAAGAATGAAAAATATTTCCCCTGCTCTTTGCCAAGAAGGTAGCTGGAGCTTTGCGATGGAAAGGTCGGGGTTTCTTTTGCCCCCAGGCAGAATTAACAGGCCATCCCTTCCCCAGGTCCGAGCCAGAGAGGCTCAGACTACGGGGGGCAAAAGCACCAACAACAGGGGTCCTGGAGAGGCTTGTCCCGAAGGTGGAGGCTCGGCTCAGGCCCCAGCCCAGGTGTCTTCATCACAATCTTTGGGCACCAGACCTGGGAATGTGCCTTTCAAGCATTGAGAAACATAGAACTCACTTGTTTATAAATGACAGAAAACCCAGTCAAAACTGATTATTCACTTAAGTAGCAGAACTGATTCGTTAGCTTAAGTAACTGGAAAGAACCGGGGTAAGTGACTGAAGAGTTCCAGCTTCAGAGCTGGCTGGACGCTGGAGCTCAAATGAGGTTACCAGACAGTCTCTCCAACCGCCCTGCCTCGCTCTCCATGAGCTGGCTCCATGCTCGGTCTCCACCCCGAGCAAGATGGCGGCCGGCCGGCCAACCTGCGCCCTGCCAGGTACAACGCGGTGGGAAAGGGGGTCATTCCAGAAACGCTGCTGAAGCCCCAGCATTCACTCTGCCGTGGCTCACCTGTGCACCACTCACTGTCACCGGCGGAAGGCAATGCTCTCATTGTCCACGCCTGGTCACAGGCTTATCGGTGGAGCCAAGGGGTAGGGACAGCCCCACCGGAATGCACAGACTGGAAATGAGGAAAGGGAAGCTCTCCAAAGAAATACTGACGCTGCAAACAGACACATGGGGAGGGGATGCTGGGCCGACAAGGACGATCTGTGTCCAGTGTGGAATCCCTGGCCTGGGCCATAAGTCTCTCCCTTGTGTTTCAGGGCTCTGGGATTTTTGGCATCCTAGTGGGGTTCAAGTTGCTTTTGGGTCCAGATCACAAAAGGGGATCCATGGTGCCCACTCAGGAAAACCATCAAAGTCATAAAACAAACTGTTTTGTCTTGGTCTTGGGGTAAGCAGGGAGCAGTCCTGGCCTTTGACACATCGGGGAAAGTCTGCTGAGGGCTTCTGGGAGGGATTTTCCTCCATGATAAAAGAGAGAGGGAGAGTTTCCCCCCAAAACTTCTTTTCTTTCTCTTCCAGCCTTTGGATAATGTGGTGCTAGGACATGACATCTGGAGCTACAGCAGCCATTTTGAGACCATGAAGAATCTTTGAGAAGTTGACTCATTACGCTAATAGTGACATGTTGAAATAGCCAAACCTGAAACAGCATACCTATTGGTTTACTGTTACCTGAGACAATAAATGCTCTTGTCATTTAAGGCCCTCTTGACTTGGTATGCAGGTACCTGCAGCCCAAATCACCCTAATGAATCTATCTCCAAGGAGGCAGAACAAAAAAGGCCATTTCTTCTCAGAAATTAATCCAGTTCTAAAGCTGGTAAACCTCTCCCACTTCACTCTCAGAATATTCTATTAAGAAGCTCTTGCACATGCTAAGCATTAATAATTCATTAGGAGACCACTATGGGCTGAGATTGGTAAACTTCCTTATAAGTCTGAAAGTTGCCTGAAGGCTTATGCAAGCATTTACGACACCGAGGGTAAGATGGTAAATTTTTCCATACAAAGGAAAAATTTTGCAATGAATATTTTGTAAATAAATGTACATGTAGCTACAACTTCCCGTTTTCCCTATGTGTGGCAACTTTTGGGACACTCTGTATACCATGGCCCCTTACCACTAAATACTTCAGTGTGTAACTGCTAAGAATAGAGGTATTATCGTACACAACCCCAGTACCGTTATCAACATGGTATCTTTAACTTTACTAAAATTCTTTTAATTAATCCACCATCTGTATTCCAATTTTGTTGATTGATCCAATAATGTCCTAAAGTTTCTTTTTCTCCTTCAGTACAGGATCCAGTTTAGGGTCAAGTATTACATTTAGTTGTCATGTCTCTTTAGTATCCTTTAATCTGAAACCTTTCATAGCATTTCTTTGTCTTTTATGATGTTGGCATTTTTGAAGAATACTAGAACACTCTCTCTCCACCCACCATCTTTTCTTTAAAGAATTATGTTCATTTTGGGTTTGTCTGATGTTTCCTTATGATCAGATTCAGATTATGCACTTTCTACCTGGCCTCTAATCTTGATTCTAATAGAACCTAGCCATGTGATTCTAAGCACATTATACCCCCTCTTTAGGCCTCAGTTTCCCCTCTGTAACAAAAAAAGAGTTGGATTAAATAATGATCAAAACCACTTCCTGGGATTCTGCTGTCATTTTCCATATGACACCAACTCTCTAAATTCCTTTCTTATTTTCTTCTAAAAGGAAAAGAATGGATAAAACATATTAAAAATAAAAGTAAATAGCTACTGTCAATTTGGGATTCATTCAACAGATATTTACTGGTTAGGTTACATGCCAGGCACAGTGGCTCACGCCTGTGATCCCAGCACTTTGGAAGGCTGAGGTAGGAGGATTGCTTGAGGCCAGGAGTTTGACAGCAGCCCGGGGAATGTAGCAAGATCCCATCTCTACGTAAAATTTTAAAAATTAGCCCTGGTGGTGGCTGGTGCCAGTAGTCCCAGCTACTCAGGAGGTTGAGGCAGGAGGATGGCTTGAGCCCAGGAGTTTGAGGTTGCAGTGAGCTATGATCACACCACTGCATTCTAGCCCCAGCAATAGAGCAAAGCCCCTGTCTCAAAAAAAAACCCTAAACAAACCAAAACAAAAAATCCCCAGATATTTATTATTTGCCCATACTGGCCAAGACTCTTTTGATTAGCAGTTACAAAAACTCAATTCATACTGACTTAAGCTACAAAAAGAAAAAGTCCAGAGGGAGGTTTAGCTTTAGGCAAGCTGGATGCAGGGGCTACACTGGATCTGTACCTCTCCTTTCTTCAGCCCGCTTTCCTCTCTGTTGGCTTCATTCTCCAACAGGCCCTTTCCACATCAGGGCAAGATAATCACCAGCAGCTCCAGGCTTCCAATCAGCCAGCTCAGCAACCACAGTGGAAAGATTGCTCCTGCTTTTTGACTGTTCTAGAAAAAATCCTGGGGCAGGCTCTCATTGGCCAGGACTGGGTCATGTGTCCATGTCTGAACCAATCACTTTGGACAGGTGGGTAGAATTCCATAAATACGGTCCTGGATCGTATCTACTTTCAAAGCTAGGGGACGGTCTCTGCCCCTGGACTGTGTATTAGGCAGTGGAGCAGAGTCACTGTGTGTGTTTAGGATAAGGGATTTACTGTAGGGACTAGACCTCCCACAGCTGTGAGGGGAATGGGGAAGGAAAGGCTCAGAAGCAGACTTAGAGGATCAGAGTTGCCAGTTAAACGGAGAAACGAAGCACATCATGTGCAGCAGTGACACTGTGAAGGGAGGTCGTGGAGAGGTCTGTGCAACTGTCTTTGTGCGTCGACAGCCAAGAATCTGACCAAGGGCCTAAGCCAGCTTTTGGTAGCCAGGGCCAGCAGTTAGGAAAAAGAGCTGGAGGCAGCACAGTGGAGAGCAGCCATGAAAACAGACAGTTACGACCCAGCTTGAGAAGCGTTTGAACACGAGGGACAATGGGAGCCCCAAGGGGTGACAGACCCCAGTCTAGAAATCAAGGAAGGCCTCTTGGAGGAGACATCATTTGAGCTGTGACCTGAAGGATGAGGACAGAGCCAGATGAAATGGGGGAAGAGGGAGAAGAAAATCAGCACATGCAAAGCATTGGAGGTGAGATTAGATATTAGAGAACTCAAAGTAGTTCAGTCTGGCTGAGGTCTAAATGTGAAGTAGGAAGGGTCACAGGTAATGCCAGGGAGCCAGCAGGGGCCAGATTTTGCACTTTATAAGTGTGAACTTTATCAGGGAATGCTGTCCTAAGAGCACTGGGAGCCGTGGAAGGATTTGAAACAAGGGAAAGGTCATTGTCACAGTTAGGTGTTGGCAAATTGGAGATGGGAGGATCTGGACATGTCCCTTCCAGTAAAGCTTCAAAATACCTCAACTGGATCTCTGAGTCCTGTACCTTCAAGGGTTTGCTAGCTTTGGTTTCCTTCCTCTGAAGGCAATCTGGGGAATAGGGCATTGGGAATGTGACTGTATTAATTAAAATATTTTCTTCTCTCTGTCTCTCTTTTTTGTTTTTTAAAAGACACAGGTCTTGCTATGTTGCTATGTTGTATTCCAACTCCTGGACTCAAGACATCTTCCTATCTCAGCCTCCTGATTAGCTGGGACCACAGGTGCACCACCAAGCCCAGCTTAAGTTATAATACTTTTAACTGCAAGCGGCAGCATGCCTGACTTATAGTGGTTTAAACAAAGAAGAAATGTAATCATCTTATATAGCAAAACATCTGGACGTGGGCGGCTCCAAAGTTGTTGCAGTGGCCCAGTGGTGGTCTCAGGGACCTGGGCTCTTCTCATCCTGCTCCAGCATTGCCAGCACTTGGCTTTTGTCCTCAAACTCATTGCCCAAAACAGCTGCTGCAGAGTCACGCATCACTGGATCACAGGGCATCGATCAAAGCAGGAAGGAGGAAACAGGGGCAGGAGGCAAAGCAAAGGCCCAGATTCTCTCTGACCTCTCATTGGCTGAGAGCTGGATCCTGTGGCCACTCCCGATAAATTCTTGCTTAAGGAAATGGAATCACTGCTTCTACCTAAGATGGAATGTGATTTATCTGCTGGGGCTGGAGAGCAACCCACCCTCCAAAGATAAAGGATTTCTACCCTGTAGCTGAGCCCAAAGTGAAGGTTCTTTGGGCAGATCAGCTGTGGAGGTGGGGTGAGCATGGCTGTGGGATAGCAAAAGCCAGTGTGCCGCTCCAGGTCCTCTGGGAAGTGGCTGCTAAGTGGAGTTAAGAGGGCAGGGAGTTTACGGGGCGTGGGGAGGGGGTAGGAGGAGTGTTATGCCTGTAAAAGACAAAAATGGGAGAAAGCAGAATTGGGCATGGGGGCCTCAGGATGCAATGCAGTGCAGAGGAAGTCTTTGCTGCCTCGGTCTCGGGAGCTCCAGAGCAAAGACTGCGTGTTAGAGGAGCGCCAGGCCGGAGGCGGCCAGGCCCTAGTCCAAGCGTGCTTGCTCATTGGCCGGAGCCTGCTCAGCAAGAGCCAACCAGAGATGCTGCCGTGAGGCTGTTGGCGAACTGCAGTCTTTGCAGGGAAATGGCAAGTTCTTTCTCGAAGCTGTGCCACTCCAGGGCTGCCACAAGATGCCCAGTGTCTGGACTGGCTGTGACCAAGAAAATCAACTTGCGACAAATCCATTTTTCCCAGACCAGCATCAGGCCCGACAGAGTCAGAATAACAATGCAGAGGTTAGGTTCAATTCAGAAATTCAGTCTCATTTTTTAAAAAAGATCTTCCCCCTATGTAGAATGTTTTCATTATAAGATTAGGTTATTAGGTATGAAATGTCCAATTTCCTTACCTTCTAACTTTGACGGTTGATATCGCTGACATTTCACCTTGACACTTCTTGTATTTTTTATTGTGAAGGTGCATCCTCAGTCTTTCAAATGCACAGTTTGGCTTGTGATTATCTTTCAAAGTTTTTTTTTTTTAGAGCAATTTTTGTGAAACCATGGATAAGTCAAAAATTAGCGCTGTTTTCGAATATGGGTTCTGACGTCGAACCAATGCATGCAGACAGCTCCAAATATCAACGAAGTGTTTGGATAGGATGTGGCTAATGAACGCACAGTACATCCATGGTTTGAGAAGTTCCATTCTGGTGATTTTAATCTTAAAAATGAGCCACATGGGCAACCCGAGACCAAGGTGGATAATGATGAGCTGAAAGCTGTAGGGGAAGCGAATCCATCTCAACCTACATGTGAATTAGCAGCAAGGTTTGGCGTTACTATTTTAACAATATTGGACCATTTGCAACAAATCAGCAAGGGAAAGAAGCTGAATAGATGGATACCGCATGAATTCAACGAGCGTCAAAAGAGAAATCATCTCAAGGCTTGCTTTCTTTGCTGTCACAACATAAAGCTGAACGATTTCTACACTGTATTTTTACATGTGATAAAAAATAGATTATTTCTGACAATCGCAAGTATTCGGCACAAGAGTTGGATAAAGATGAAGTGCCAAAACACAGTCCAAAACAGAATATTCATCAAAAAAAGCTAATGGTGTCTGTTTGGTGGTCCAGCGCTGGTATTATCCACTGCAGCTTCATGGAACCTGGTCAGTCCTTTAAAGTGGTGTCTACTGCAACCAACTGGATGAAATGATGAGGATGCTTGCAATTAAGCAACGGAGATTGGTCAACAGAGACAGGACAATCCTCTTGCAAGACAACACTCGAATGCATGTTGCACAAACAACGCTGCTCAAACTACAGAAGCTGGACTTGAAAACTCTTTGTCATCCACTGTATTCAGCAGACCTTGCACCAACTGACTACCACTTCTTCCAAGCTTTGGACCACTTCTTCAAGAAAAAATATTCAATTCTCAACAAGCCGTGGAAAATGCCTTTCGTGATTTCATCGCCGCTCACTCTCCAGGACTCTTTGCTGCTGGTATAACAAGCTACTGTTCTGTTTTTTTTTAAATTTTTTATTAGAGTGCCGTGGTGTCAGCCTAGCTCACAGCAACCTCAGACTCCTGGGCTCAAGCAATCCTCCTGCCTCAGCCTCCTGGGTAGCTGGGACTATAGGCAAGCGCCACCATGCCCAGCTAATTTTTTCTGTATATATTTTTAGTTGGCCAATTAATTTCTTTCTATTTATAGTAGAGATGGGGTTTTGCTCTTGCTCAGGCTGGTCTGGAACTCCTGACCTTGAGCGATTCTCCCGCCTTGGCCTCCCAGAGGGGTAGGATTAAAGGCGTGAACCACCGTGCCTGGCCACAAGCTACTGTTAAGATGGCAAAACTGTGTTGATAGTTTAGGCGCATATTTTGATTAATTGTACTGCTTCTTGTTTGAGATATAATAAACTACACATTTGATTAGAAATCGGACATTTCATATTTAATGACCTAATACAATTAGAAACTGCACGTATGCACAAAAAAGATAAAAGTTTGTCATAAATCTCCCATCATTGACGAGGATGAAATTAATGCAGATAATGATAGCTAACGTTTATAGAGTGGAGATTCTGTGCGAGGCACTGTGGTAAGCTACTCACAGACATCATCCCATTTAACCCCAGCTCTGCTGCTTGAGTGAGCCACTCAGTCCCTCTGTGCCTCGATTTGCTCATCCTCCCAGTGGGGATTATGATAGTATCTGCCACATGGAGTTGTTCTGTGGATTCAACAAGTTAATACGTGTGAAGCACTTGAAACATTGTCTGGCATCAAGGATATGCTCAATAAATATTAACCATGATTTTCTTTTATTTATTTGCCACTTGTTTAAAATTTCTTTTTTTTTTTCTTCCTTTTATTTCATCATATTATGGAGGTACAAATATTGTTAGGGTTACAAATATTGCCCCTGCCCCTCCCTCCCTCCCTAGCCATGATTTTCATTATGAGTCCTCATTTTTTAATCCACAATCCTGAAATAAAAAAAAAGCTGTGAGGCTGGGTGCAGTGGCTCACACCTGTAATCCCAACATTTGGAAGGCCAAGGAGGGAGGACTGCTTGAGGCTGGGAGTTCCAGACCAGCCTGAGCAACATAGTGAGACTCTAACTCTACGAAAAAATTAAAACTTAGCCGGGGGTGGTGGCATACTGTAGTCCCAGCTACTTGGGAGGCTGAAGTGGGAGGATCTCTTGGGCCCAGGAGTTTGAGGTTACAGTGAGCTATGATTGTGCCACTGCACTCTAGCCTGGGGAACAGAGTAAGACCCCTTCTATTAAAAAAATTAAAAAGGTTATGAAAACCAATAGTTTTTCCAAAGTCTGGTACCAACGCTCATTTAGGAGCAAATCCTGACCTGATCTCAGGTTATATATAGTCTTGTTGAACCCACTTAGTGTGAACATTTTTATGTTTTATAGCAATGGGGTTTGATTATAGGATGCTATAGAATATATGGCACACAAACCACATTACCTTTCTAAAATCTAAAAATTTCTACATTTTGAAACCTTGATTTCTGATAAGGGATTGTATATTTGTGATATTAATCCTATGAGGTGGGTACTATTAATATCCTAATTTTATGACAAGGAAACTGAGGCTCAGAGTGATTTTTCCTAAGGCCATCTAGCTAGGAGATGAACTCAAACAGGCTGATTCTGGAGCTTCTGTTTGGGGGGAATTTTTTTTAAGTAGTTTTCTTTACTGCAGGGCTGTCCAAAATCTTTAATCTGGGGACAATGCTCCGTAAGCCTTCGGGAAGATGCTGTAGAATACAGCGTTCCCCAGGCTGACCGACCATGGATGTCAAGGTCATTTTTGTTCCTTGGGGGTTCTCCCAGTACTAACACTTTGAGAACCAGGGAGACCCCTTGGGCAGGACAGCCTGGAGGAGCAGCTAAGGACCCTGGGCAGCACAGGAGCGTTAAGGAGCCAAAGTATATGGACCCTGGGCACATGGAGGAATCCTGTCACCAGTCGACCGTGTGTGATCTTGAAAAACTCCCCCTTCCTCGCAGAAACTCAGCCTCCTGATTTGTAAAACAAATGACAAAACCATCTTTGAGGGCCTTTCACTTGTCAGCCACATCTTCGCTACCGTCTTTTGAAGAAGAAGCAGGCGGGCGCGTCTGAAGTGAACGTTCAAAAGAACTTCAAGGGAGGAGAGCCGGTGCCAGCTTCCCCTTCCTGGAAACCCTTTGAAACGTCAGGCTGGCCTGGGCGAGCGGCTCAGTGGTAGAAAGCAGGCAGGAAGGGTTCTGAAGCAGGTGGGAGGATCGCTCGAGGCCAGGAGTTTGAGACCAACCTCAGCAAAAGCGAGACCCCCATCTCTACTAAAAGTAGAAAGAAATTAGCCAGACAACTAAAAATTAAAAAATATTAGCCGGGCATGGTGGCGCATGCCTGTAGTCCCAGCTACTCCGGAGGCTGAGGCAGGAGGATTGCTTGAGCCCAGGAATTTGAGGTTGCTGTGAGCTAGGCTGACGCCACGGCACTCTAGCCTGGGTGAAAGAGCAAGACTCTGTCTCCAAAAAAAAAATATATATATATATGTATATATATATATGTAAAATAATATTTTATGACACATGAAAATTATATGAATTCAAGTTTCAGTGTCCAAAAATAAAGTTTTACTGACACACAGCCACACCCATTCATTTTCTTTCTACAATAGCAGAGTTTAATAGTTGCAGCAGAGACCGTATGGCAGAAAGCCTAAAATATTTACTGTCTGGCTCTTTACCTAAGGGATTTGCCACTTCCTGTCTTATTTGGTTGTTATAACATTTTTATCCTCTTTCTACTAATCTCATTTTTATCCCCTTTCTAACAATGAGAAGACTGAGTCTCGGAGAGGTCATGCCATGCCCAAGGCTACACAGCAGGAAAAGGCTAGGATCGGAACTCGGGGATCCGGCTTCTGAATCCAGGGCTTACCCCCTGTGCCACCCCCCGCCTACAGCCTGCCGGCCTGTCATGGCGGAGCCCCATCCAGAGTGCGGGACTGCGCGGCGTCTCCTCAGATGGCCTCACAGGGCACCTCGCCAGGCCTGGCTCACACAGGCCGCTCTGTGAGGCCGTGGGCAGGAGGCCTCTCTGGCCAGCGGTGTTCAGTTACTCCAGTGACATTCAATTGTTCCTAAGAGCAGAGGCCCGATTTTGGCAGCTCCCAGACCTGGGTTCCAGGAAGCTCTCAGCTGGACTCCTTTTCTGTCTGTTCCCATCAGCAGATCTGCCTGTATCACTTTGCACCAGGTTACATAAGTCTGCCTGTGGCTCTCACTCCCTCTCTCTGGCTGTCATCTCCGTGCTACTCTGAGGACATCGCCGGTCAGGGAGGAAGACATGGGACTTACAGCGGGCAGGGGCAAGACACAGGGTGTGTGTGCAGGAGTGTAGGGCTTCCAAGACGGACCCCAACTGCAGGTCTGCCCAGTCCCGAAGGCTCCAGCGATGCCTGTCTCACCTGCACTGAGGAGCCCAGGCTCTCGGCCCTGGAGAGAGGTCCCTAGGGTGCAATAGAGCTCTGTGGGTGAGGGCCCCATGCCTGTGTGGACACCAGCAAAGCCCCTCTGCAGGCTAGCTTGGTAAGAGAGAGGAAAACAGAAAATGCACACATAGACCTAAGAGGCACGTGTTTGGGTTCAAATCCTGGCTCTGCCATTTACTGGCTGTGTAATTTTGGGCAAATTTCTGAAACTGAGCCTCAGTTTTTGCATATGCACTATGGAGATAATAATAAAACCTTTCTTATTTGAATGTAATAAGGATTAAATCATTTGATACAGATAATGGGCTTAGAGCAATGCCTGGCACATAAGAAGAGCTCAGTAAGTACAAGAAATTATTATTGTTATTAAAATAATAACTACCATTATTGATATTCACCAGAGAGAAAAGGTGATGCATGTGCCCAAGGAGGTAGTGTTCACCGCAACAGCAGCGTTCACCGCAGCTCTATTTTTAATAGAGACGAATTGAAAACCACCTGACTGTCTCTCGATAGGGAACAGCATTACTAATCAGGGCACATCCATAACTATGAAATTCTGTGCAGCAGTTAACAAGAATGAGGCAGGTCTACATGGCCCGATAGGAAAAGACTTCCAAAATAGAGTGTTCGGTGGAAAAGCAAGTAGCAGAAGCATGCCTGGAGCATGAAAATGTATGTAAATCACAAAAATACAAAGTAGGCCCTTAGTTCACATGCATATGCGAACACATAGGAAAAAGTCTAGAATGTGACCTGCTGATATGGCTGTCATTAGTCACACGTGGCTATTTACATGTAAATGCAAATTAATTACAATTAAATAAAATTTTAGTTTAGTTCCTCAGTGGCATAAGCCACACTTACAATGTGACTAGCAGATATAGGACATTTCCCTTCCTGAGGGACATTCTGTTGGATGGTACTGTTGTCTTTAAGGACAAAAAAGCCAATTGATACCAGCAATTACACTGCCATGGGGGGAGCAAGAATTGCAGGACATTATTTTTTAACATATTTATTGAGCACTTGCTCTGTGCCAGGCACTAACCTCAGCACTGAGACTACTGTTCTATGTAAATCCCTGCCCTTCTGGGAGTCTGTTCCAGTGGGTGGCATGTCGAGTGGAAACAAGTGCTTTGGCAAAAAGTAGAGCTGGTGGCATGGATAGAGAATATTGGCAGATGGCACAAAGTAGTCATTAAGGACATTTTTTTCCCACATACATGTATTTTTTTTTTTTTTAGATGAGAAGACCTCCTTACTTGTATAATTCAAAATATGTAAAAGAAAGCAAAAGTAACCCAGGTCTGGAGAGAAGAAACCTGGATTCCTATCTGGTTCTGATCTTAAGCCCTGTGCTTAAGATCAGAAGTGGCTTAACCTCTCTGGGCCCCCATTTCTTTATCTGCAATATGTGCTGGACAAGGGCTGCAAGGCCGCCAGCCCTGCCCTCCTGTGACTGGATGCTTCTGCGAGTCTCTCCAGCTGCCAGGAAACCATGGATCACTGGCATCCTTAGCGGAGTTAACACGGCAAGATTACGCACAAACCTGTCGCAAGAATGACAACAAACCTGGGAGCAGAAGAGACTTGGCAGCCAGCAGAGGCTTGACTCTCCAGCAAACTGCCCAAGGGCTGCAATACAGAGTTTCTAAGAAGTCTATGTTATAGGCAGGGCACGGTGGCTCATGCCTATAATCCTAGCACTTTGGGAGGATGAGACAGGAGGATCGCTTGAGACCCGGAGTTCAAGAGCAGTGTGAACGACACAGTGATACCCTGTCTCTACAAATAAGAAAAGAAAAGAAAAATTAGCCAGGTGTGGTGGTGGGCACCTATAGTCCCAACTACTCTGAAGCCTGAGGCAGGAGGATGCCTTGAGCTCAGTAATTTGAGGCTGTAGTGAGCTATGATGACAACTCTGCACTCTAGCCAGAGCAACAGGATGAGACTCTGTGTCAAAAAAACCCACAACAAAACAAAAAAAACCAAACTGTAACAAGAAAAGAAAACAACACTTACTGGAAAGAAAACAAACTGTAACCAATTAAATTGTTGTAATTCATGAACCAGCCTTACAGAAAATACTGTAATCCTATTAAATTTCTTTGTTTACTGCCTATATAAGCAAGACTTTAGCTTTTCTTTTTTTTAGTGTGGGGGGTTCTCATTCTGTCTCCTTCGCTGGAGTGAAGTGGCACCATCACGGATCTCTGCAGCCTTGAACTCCTGGTCTTAAGGGATCCTCCTTTCTCAGCCTCCCAAGTCGCTGTCACTATGGGCATGTGCCACCACGTCCAGACAATTTTTTGTAGAGATGGGGGTCTTGATATATTGCCCAGGCTAGTCTCAGACTCCTGGCCTCAAGTGATCCTTGATCCTCCTGGCTCAGCCTCCCAAAGTGCTGGGAATACAGGCAAGAGCCACAGGGCCCAACCACAAGACCTTAACTTTTAACTAAAGAGCACTGACCCCATTTCTCTAGAGTTTGTGTTTATCTGACAGCTATTCCCAGCTTTTTACTTGAATGAACTCTTTAAAACTGGATTCTGGTCCTTTCAATTATTCAGGTTGACAAAAAAGATATGAGCTAATTTGCAGGTTTGTGAATGTATTTGTGTGTTTTCATTCTTTTTATGTTTAATCCTTAAATGGGTAATAATTCATATGGTTCCTTCCTCCTGCAACAAGTAACCACTATTTTATCTTCTTATGTGTTTGTTTAGAGTTTATGCATACATAAACAAATACAAACCCACATTCTTGTTCTGCTACTGTTTTTATACAAAAGACAGATACTATGACACCTTCTTTTTAACCTCACAGTATATCTTAGAGTCTTTTCCATACAGAAGGGACGTACTGATTCTTTTTTACTGCTCGACAATGTCGTGTTATTTCATGGACTCCAATTTATTTTACCAGGCTCTTCTTAATGGTCGATAGAGTTGTTTTATTTAATTTAATTTATTTATTTGAGACAGAGTCTCACTCTGTTGCCTGGGCGAGTGTCGTGGCGTCAGCCTAGCTCACAGCAACCTCAAATTCCTGGTCTCAAGTGATCCTCCTGCCTCGGCCTCCAGAGTAGCTGGGACTACAGGCATGAGTCAGCACACCCAGCTAATTTTTTCTATTTTTAGTAGAGATGGAGTCTCGCTCTTGCTCAAGCTGATCTCAAACTCCTGACCTCAAGCGATCCTCCCACCTCAGCCTCCCAGAGTGCTAGGATTACAGGCGTGAGCCGCCATGCCCAGCCAAACAAGGTTGTTTTAAATGTTTTTATTTTGTACCATGCTTTGGATAAATAATTTCATACGAATGTCATCTTGTATGTATGTAGGATTGTTTGTAGAACTAATTCCTAGAAATGGAATTGCTAGGTCAAAAAGGCATATGCATTTATCATTTTGATAGATTCTGGCAAATTGCCCTTCTCAGAGGCTGAGCCAATTTATATCCCACCAGGAGTCAGGAAGGTGCCCATTGCTCCTAATAACCCAGCGTGTTATCAAGCTTCTTGATCTTTGCCAACGTGATAGAACATGGCGGTTCCTATCTTTCAATTTTCATTCTTATAATGAGAGAGGCTGAGCCAATTTTCACAGGTTTAACAGCCATTTGAGTTTCCGTGAACTGCCTGTTAACATCCTTTGCTCATTATTTTATTGAGTTATTATTCATCTTCCTTATCTGTCTCTAAGAGCTCTTCTTATGTGAAGGAGAGTAGCTGTTTGTAGTATGAGTTGCAAGAATTTTTCCCTGGTTTGTCATTTGTGTTTTGCATTTGGTGATGTTTTTTCCTCACTCCCTTCCTCCCTTCCTCCCTTCCTTCCTTTCCTCCCTCCTTCTTTCCTTTCTTCTGAGAAAAGAAAAATAGCTCAGAGCAGTCTGAGCTATGCGAGGTATGCAAAATTTATCTGCCCCGGGAGACCTGAGGATGAGACCTCAGGCATTCTCCCACTCCCTACCCGTGACCACCAGAGACAATGGTTTAAAGGCAGTTTGACTACCTGCCTCACCCAATAGCTTTAAGTTCCTGGAATCTGTGACACAAAGAACACTGTATAGCATAGCCAATCAATACCTTATGTTTGGGCACAGTGGCTCACCCCTATAATCCTAGCACCCTGGGAGGCCAAAGCGAGAGGATTGCTTGAGTTCAGGAGTTCAAGACCAGCCTGAGCAAGACCCCATCTCTACTAAAAATACAAAAAATTAGCCGGGCATGGTGGCGCATGCCTGTAGTCCCAGCTACTCGGGAGGCTGAGGCAGGAGGATCGCTTGAGCCCAGGAGTTTGAGGTTGTTGTGAGCAAGGCTGACTCCACTCTAGCCCTGGCAACAGAGTAAGACTCTGTCTCAAAAAAAAAAAAAAAACAAAAAAAACCCCACAAAACCTTATGTTATTTTAATGTAAACTTTTGGTAAACAATTTAGGAACTGGCTCTTCTTTTTTCCTTAAAAACCCACTTATGATCCCAGTTAATGGGAATGTATATTCAGGGTAACTTGTTTCCAGGTAGTCAGTCACCTTCAATCTCTCAGCTCGAACAAACTCTGTACTTAAATCATATTTTCTGAATCTCATATTTAAGGTCGGGTAATCACTGTGATGTTCTCTGTGTACAAGTCAGTAAATTTCTACGCCTTTTCTCCAATTAATCTGCCTTTTGTTGATTTTTCAGTGGGCAAGGGGGAAGTTCTTCCCTTGGCCCCAGCACCAACACCTGTCATTTCTTTTCACACGTACTGTTCTTCGTCTAAAAAGTACACAAGCATCTTGCTTTGGCCACTTCTTCAGACTCCACTCTCTTGTGAAGGTTCCCATGTACGTGCCAAACTAACAAAATCTGTATGCTTCTCTCTTGTTAATCTACCTGATATCAGTTTGGTTTCTTGATGCAGTGGAAGAGCTCACATAAGAGCCAGGATGCGGTGGCTCATGTCTGTAATCCTAGCACTTTGGAAGGCCAAGGAGGGAGGATCCCTTGAGCTCACGAGTTCAAGACCAGCCTGAGAAAGAGTGAGACCCTGTCTCTACTAAAAATAGAAAAAAAATTAGCCAGGCAACTAAAAATAGAAAAAATTAGCTGGGCATAGTGGTGCACGCCTTTAGTCCCAGCTACTCCAGAGGCTGAGGCAGGAGGATCACTTGAGCCCAGAAGTTTGAGGTTGCTATGAGCGAGGCTGACTCAACAACACTCTAGCCCTGGCAACAGAGTGAGACTGTTGTCTCAAAAAAAAAAAAAAAAAAAAAAAAGGGCCAATGGGGACTCTGGTTCCCTTACACCATCATGTGACCAAACCACGGTTTATTCACCCACTGCCCTAATGATGGAATTTAGGTTACTTGCAATTTTTCACCGTTACCCTGAATGCTGCAATAAAAACCCTTGGATATAAGATATTCTTCTACATTTTTCTTCCTTTCATAATCTCAGAGTTTTTAAAAAAAAAATTTTTTTGAAATCTAATGTGATGCCAAAGGAGACTATAAACTGCTTAAAAGGGACATGGATGAAAAAAATTGAGAAACAGCTGCAACCTCTTCCCATCCTGTGGCTTGCAGGGTACCAGAAGGTGCCACCCTAAAATTTGCCTGTTTGGCATACAGATTATGGAGCTAAAGGCCATTGAGAACCAGTGGAAAAGCTCTAAGAATAGGAAGTTTACATTTGTAAAAGCTATTTCCCTCTCCTACACCAGGAAGAGGGGGATCTTCATTTACCATGTTTTCCCTGCTCACCTTCCTGTGACTTTTCTCTCCCCCCCAGGAGGCCCCCAAACCCTTTTCCTTTGTTTAGTCTAAGAGGGTATTAAAACCCAAGTTCTAACCATCCATTTGTACGTGTGCTCCCACGTGTACACATACCAGGAACATGTTAATAAACTTCTGTTTGTTTTTGTCTTCTTAATCTGTCTTTGGCCAGTCTAATTTACACGGCCCCCGCTGAATGGGGGTAAGGTAAAGGATATATATATATATATATATATATATATATATATATATATATAGTAAAGGATAAAGGAAAATATTTTTCTCCTTCCTTACAGGCCTCTAGCTAAGGCCAGAATTATATTTGCTGTCATTTGGGATTGATGGGTTATGGCCAGGCTCTGGAATGTTAAGACCCTACACTCAGATTTTCTCTCCTAGCCTTTGACCAACAGCCCTCACTCTTGCCTGTGACCCTAGGGCTTAGCTGTGGCCACAGCTCCTCCCGCTGGCCCCTGTACTCTGCTGGCTCAAAGCCCTCCCCTGGGACTCAGGGCACGTGAGGGGGGCGGGAGGGAGAGAGGCAGAAACAGCTGTTATTCCCTTCTGAACTCATGACAATATCTGATTCCACCAGACACCTGCCGCAGCACAATGTCCTTGGTTAATTGGCTTCCACTGTTGCCAACGTGGATGGCCTTTCTCCCAATTGGTGGGTGATATTCAGAGCACTGTCGGACGGGAGACAGGAAGAGACAGGATATTTTTCTCGCCCCAGCAGTGAATGAACATTCCAGCTGTGGAATGCCAGCGTTCTCTCTGTTCAGGAGCTGAGCTGGAGCAGGGGCAGCCGGTGCCCTGGAGGTAGGGGTCCCTGGAGGTAGGGGTCCTCAGATCTCCCGAGGGATCCCCGTCTAGGGCCGTTCTAGGATCTTCCTGGTCCCTTGGCGTTGTTAATTTTAAGGATCCTATGAAGCATACAAAAGTCACCCACCCCCACCCCTATGGCTCACTAGATACAATTAGATGCAATGAGTTCAGAGGCACTTGACTACTAAGCCTACTATTAACATTAACGTTGAATTAATATTTATAGCTATGAAATCATATATTGACATTAATATTAGGCCTAATAGTCAAGTTAAACATTAATTAATTTCGTTTTATTTATTTATTTATTTTTTAGGAACAAAGTTTCACTCTGTCGCCCTGGCTGGGGTGCGGTGGCACAATCATAGCTCACTGTAGCCCCAAACATCTGGGCTCAAGTGAACCTCCCGCCCTCAGACCCAAGTAGGTGGGACTACAGGCACAGTCCACTACACCCAGCATAACATTATTTAATTTCAATTTTGCCATTTTCTTTTTATATTTTGGAGTCAAGATTGTTTTTCAGGTCCCAAACATTTTCACGTGCACTTGAAACGTTCAGAGATTCTGGGCTCCAGCCTGTGGTTTTCATCGGTAAAACTACGCAGCCAGCAGCTTTCTGCGCCAGTCCAGATTTGCCAAGCCCACTGCAGCCCATCGAATCTCCCAGCACTTGCTGAGCACCTTCCTGTGTTTAAAATCATGGACTGCTTCCAAATCTCCTTTCCATATATAGCATCGAGGGATATTTGCAGAGATTCTTTCTCCTTTCAGCAGAATCAAGAGAGGAGATTTGCTGGACCCCTTCATCTGTACAGGATCTTCAAACGTGGCCTGACCCTCTCCTATATATAAAGTCATGGGGTATTTGCAGAACACCATCTTGTACAATCGTGGCCTGTTTGTGTCCCCCCCCCCACCCAGTGTGAAACTGAGGAATATTAACAGAACACCATCCTATCTGTAGTATCATTACCTGCATGCACAGTTCCCTATGTTTAGGACCACAAATCTTTCAGAGCACCCCTGTTCAAGGCAGGATCAGGGAAGTGTACACCTTCCTCTATGTAGAGTCACTGACTATTTGATTGACCCTCCAGTTAAAGAATGAGCAACTGTATGCACAAGCACATTGTAAAATCAAGGAAGGTCTACACAGCCCCTTCCTTCTTTTCTTTCTTTCTTTCTTTCTTTCTTTCTTTCTTTCTTTCTTTCTTTCTTTCTTTCTTTCTTTCTTTCTTTCTTTCTTTCTTCCTTTCTTTCTTTCTTTCTTCCTTTCTTCCTTTCTTCCTTTCTTCCTTTCTTCCCTTTCTTTTCTTCCCTTTCTTCCCTCCCTCCCTCCCTCCCTCTCTTCCTTCCTTCCTTCCTTCCTTCCTTCCTTCCTTCCTTCCTTCCTTCCTTCCTCTCTCTCTCTTTCTTTCTTCCCTTTCTTTCCTTCCTCCCTCCCTCCCTCCCTCCCTCTCTCTCTGTCTCTCTCTCTGTCTCTCTCTCTGTCTCTCTTTCTTTCTTTCTTTCTTTCTTTCTTTCTTTCTTTCTTTCTTTCTTTCTTTCTTTCTTTCTTTCTTTCTTTCTTTCTTTCTTTCTTTCTTTCTTTCTTTCTTTCATCACACTCTGTTGTGTTGCTTGGGCTAGAGTGCCGTGGCATCAGCCTAGCTCACGGCAACCTCAAACTTCTGGGCTCAAGGAATCCTCCTGATTCAGCCTCCCAAGTAGCTGGGACTACAGGCATGTGCCACCATGCCCAGCACATTTTTTCGTAGTTGTCTAGATAATTAGTTGTCTGGATAATTTTTTTCTATTTTTAGTAGTGACAGGGTCTCACTCTTGCTGAGGCTGGTCTCAAACTCCTGAGCTCAAGCGATACTCCCACCTTGGCTTCCCAGAGTGCTAGGATTACAAGCATGAGCTACTGCACCCAGTCTGAATTTTTTTTTCAATGTTTGGATTTTCTGGGTTTTTTTCTGTTTTTTCTCACAGCAGACTCAGTTGAATTCATAAATAATTTCATTCATTCATTCATTCATTCAACCGATATTTACCAAACACCTACCACGTGCCAGGTGCAGATTTAGGTACTGGGGTGCAAAGATGAAAAACAGACTGTCCTTACCCCCAAGGACCTGTGCGATCTAGCTGTAACTTCACATGGTTTTCCAGAAATAAGCTGTGTGACCTTGGGCAAGTTCCTTGACCCTTCTATTACTAGATTTCTTTTTCCTCATCTGTAAGTGAGGGTGGTAATAGTGCCCACCTCAAAATGTTTTTCAGAAAGGCTCTCCCTGTATTGCTTAGGTTAGAGTGCAGTGGTGTCATCGTAGCAACTGCAACCTCAAACTCCTGGGTTCGAGTGATCCCCTGCCTCAGCCTCCCAGCAGCTGGGACTACAGGCACAGCCCACCAAGAGATGGCTAGTTTTTAAAGATTTTTTTGAACAGGGAGGGCCTCACAAGGAAGTCACCTATAAAGGGCTTAGACTAGTGCTTAACACAGAGTAAGTGCTATTCAAGTGCTCATTTACACACATCCACCTGTGCACACATCCATATGTGCATGTGTACATATACAACGACGTGACAAGTGTGCTCATAGAAGTGACTATAGTAGTCTACATAGGAGAATTTTATCAGCCAGGATTTAGTTCAGGAAATAGAAACCACTGCTGGTATTTTAGGCAAAAAGGGATTTAATACAGGGATAAAGGTGCTTACAAAACCATCATGAGGGCTGGAAGAGTGGAAGTCAGGGGCCATCTTGGACTTTTGAGTTCCAGTTTCCTCCGTGGCCAGGCTCCATGGTCATCAACCTGCCACTGCCCCTGCCATCACCACTGCCTCTGCCCTGCTGCCGGGGACCAGGATGGGGGCTCCACTGCACACATTCCTGCTGCCTGCCAGAACACAGCCCCAGGGAGAGGACCTCTGTCCCTCTTCCACCCTCCAGGTCTACGCAAATGCATCTTAACTTACCACTGACCCCCTAGCTGCAAGAGAATCTGTGGAGTACTGTTTTCACCTTTTGAGCCTCTTCCCATAGAAGAAGAGTGAATAGAGGCTGAGAACATCATCCAAGAATCCAGCCAATTTTTGAGAGATTTCATGATACGAAAAATATTTGAGCCGGGTCTTTCTTAGGGGATGAGGAGAAAGAGAACAAAGGATTTCCAGGCAGCAGAAACCAAGCACATAAAGGCACGAAGGCATCAAAATTTGATATGGTCCACAAATATCTGTTGTTTCTGCCTGCTCCATATCTGTTCCACTTGAGTAAACTGCCTTAACTACCCTTTGGGGATCTATGGGCCAGTGATAACAGAGTCTGGAAACAACTTACACATCATTGGGAAAAAGAATTTTTAGGAGTGTGGCCTAGTTATATAATGAATTACTACACAGCAGTGAAAATGAATAAACTCAAGCTCCATGTATCATTATGGATATATCTCATAAAAATAATGTCAAGAGAAAGCAAGTTACAGCAGAGTATATTTATGAGTTAGGATAGGCCAAGTCATGCTGTACTAACAAATAGCCCCTATATCGCAGAGGCTTAAAACAAAATTTCTTGCTCATGCTATATGTTCATCACTGGCCAAATGGGGCTGGGGAGTTTCCTTTTCCTGGAACTCAGGTGGTGGGGCAGCCGCTCTGCAGAACACTGATGGTTATTTGGTAGAGTGAAAAGAGTGATGAATGAGGTACTGGTTCTTAAAACTGCTGGCACGAAGTGATAGCGGTGGCTTCTGCTCTGAGCCCACAGCTTGGCTGGAGGCTACCAGGGTGAACCTCAAGGTTAATACTCAGTCAGTGGGAGTTCCCAGCATGGGAAGCACTTAATGCCAACGCCCTGGGGCCTGGCGAGCAGTTACGCACATGCCTGTGCTCTTTATCTGCCCGCTGCCTCTGGGAGTTGGAACTGATATAGCGATTGCTCTGATGATGTTATCTTACTGCTGATGGTTACTCTTTATGGAATGTGCAATAGCTTCATCAGGGTGGGTGCTGGGACTCTCTCCAGCATGGTTTGAAACGGTGAGTGGGGTTACTTGGGGTTTTTAACTTTAGGCTATGGATGCTTTTCTTTATGTGTTTGATTTGGGCCGGCCTGAAATTGGGTATTGACAAGCCCGACTTGTGCTCCCCTGAGATTTCTCCAAGTATCTCCCATGCTCTAAAACCTCCAGGTGCTCCCTATGGCTCACAGGAAAAAGCAAGAGAATACCAATGGTTCCCGGTGATTGGCTCCTGCTACATGCGAGGCACTTGAGAGAGAGACACAATTCTGAATGGTGTCCCCAGGAGCTGTCTGATCTCCATCTTACAGATGTGGAAATGGAGGTTCAGAGAGGTGAAGTGACTTGCAAAGATGACAGAGAGAGGGCAAGGAAGAGGCTGGACTGGTGGTTACCAGGTCTGCCTGACTCTAGAACCCCTGCGAAGCCACCATGTTAGGCCTCCCCAGCCTTACCCTCACTTTGCCTTTTCCTAGGAGGAAACAGCTGCTCCAGCCAGGCAGGACTCCGCCCCTCGAGCAAACCTGTCTCAATGCCTAGAATCTTGCAGGACACCTTTCCCCGCTGCTGGCCATGCTGAGCCCTACCCTCATCACATAGTCCTTCGGTTACTCACTTGCCTGTTGGTCCTGCCACTGAACTGCAAGAACCTCCGCTTAGTCATCTCTGCATCCATCATGCCCTGCGTGTGCTCAGTGCACATTTTCTATTCTTTCAACATGCCTTCGACAATTATTGAGCAACTACTGTCTGCTGAGCACTATGCTAGGTGCAAGGATCCAGCAGAGAATGAAACAAAATCCCTGCACTCACGGAGCTTATGTTCTGACATGGGAGACAAAAATGAGCAAATAGACATATATGAGTATAACAGAATATCAGGGGATGAAAAGTGCTACGGTGCAAAATAGAGCTGGGTAAGAGTATGGATGGAGAGTGCTAGGGTCGGAGGGGGAAGCTAGTTTAGAGGAAAGGTTTTTGCGAGGAGGTAACATTTAAACAGAGATCAGAATACAGTCAGTTGTTTGACTGAAGGACTGAATAGTCAAATGAATGAATGAATGAATGAATGAATGCTTGAGTGAATCGGAAACCTAACTTGGAGAAGAAAAAGGAATTCGGATGGAGGAGTTTGAGGTAAGGGCCTTCTGATCCCTAACACAAGTGTCCTCAAACTACAGCCCACGGGCCACATGTGGCCCTCCGAGGACATTTATCCGACCTGACCAGCCAGTGTTTTTGGCGGTGCTGCCTGTCCTGCTTAGCAGCCGATTCGTCCCGGGCCCACAGTGCGCATGTGTTGAATGTGCGCCACTCTCCAACGGCCCTCCAACGGTCTGAGGGACAGTGAACTGGCTTTCTGTTTAAAAAGTTTGAGGACCCCTGACCTAACATCTTTCTTTTTCTTTCCTTAAAAAAATAACCAATTTGGCCGGGCGCGCAGTGGCTCACGCCTGTAATCCTAGCACTCTGGGAGGCCGAGGCCGGTGGATTGCTCGAGGTCAGGAGTTCGAAACCAGCCTAAGCAAGAGTGAGACCCCCGTCTCTACCATAAAAATATAGAAAGAAATTAATTGGCCAACTGATATATATAGAAAAAATTAGCCGGGCATGGTGGCACATGCCTGTAGTCCCAGCTACTTGGGAGGCTGAGGCAGGAGGATTGCTTGAGCCCAGGAGTTTGAGGTTGCTGTGAGCTAGGCTGACGCCACGGCACTCACTCTAGCCTGGGCAACAAAGCGAGACTCTGTCTCCAAAAAAAAAAAAAAAAAAAAATGACCAATTTATTCTGATGTCTTGTTTTTTCAGATAGGACATGAAGTAGAGATTGGTTATAGAGATACAGTCTAGATGTGGAAGGCAGGGAGGCCTCCCTGTCTCTGTCTACCCAGAATAGACTGGATATTACAGGATATTATGATATAATTGTTAATTTTCTTCATGTTATTGTGAGTATAGAAAAAAATGTTCTTTTCCTTAGAATTTGCTGCTGATGTATTGAGGCATGAAGTACTAGTAAGACAGCAACTTACTTTTAAATCGTTTAGCAAAAAACACTTTTTTCACATATGGATATTGATAGATAAATCTGGATAAATAACAATGATGGAATCTATGTGAAGATTGTACAGGTGTTCCTTGTAGATTCCTTGCAATGTCATTCTTTCAACTTTTCTTTTTTTATATGTATACTTTTTTTGAGGGGGGGACAAGGTCTCACTCTGTTGCTTAGGCTAGAATGCAGTGGCGTTACTGTAACCTCAAACTCCTGGGCTCAAGTGATCATCTCACCTCAGCCTCCCAAGTAGCTGGGGCTACAGGCCCACACCATCACACCTGGCTAATTTTTCCATTTTTTCCTTTTTTTTTTTTTTTTTTTATAGAGATGGGATGTCCGGTGTCTGTTTACATTGCCCAGGCTGGTCTTCAACTCTTCAACTCTGCCTCAAGTGACCCTCCCGCATCAGCCTCCCAAAGTGCTGGGATTATGGGCCTGAGCCACTATGCCTGGCTTCTTTCAACTTTTCTGTTTAAAAATATTTCCTAGATGGGAGGTTGGGGAGGGGGACATTGTGTGGGCCAAAAAAAAAAAAAAAAAAGTATTTGCAAGTCTGATTGTTCCAGCCAATCTGGGATTTCTAGCTGAGGCATACCTGCCCTATCTCACCAAACCCACATCCCATCCCTGTGGGGTGGGCAGCACTGGGCCATTGAAACAGAATCTCAGAGAGAAGTGACTTGCCCAAGGTCACATGGCTAGGTGAGGCCAAGGCAAGATTTGAACCCACATCTATCTGTGCCAGAATTCTCCGCTTTCCTTTTTTGTTGTGGAAGTCTCTTCTCTCCTGTCCCACCTCCCAGGATGTTGGATTAGGTGAGAGCTACGTGCCTTTACTATGTGCCAGGCTTTGCTTGTATTACTCGAATCTTCACAACCATCTGATGAGGTTGTTACCAATAACATTCCCCATTTTACCAAGGCACAGAGAGTTTAAGTAACTTGCTTAAGGTTATACAGCTAAGAATGGAAGAGCTGGGCATCAGAAAACCTGAGCAGTCTGGCTCTAGAGCCTTCACTTAAAGGGCCAAAGAAACACCTTAAAAAGTATAAATTACTTTGGGGATAGAAATCAGGATTATTGTTGATTGTTGAAGAATCCCTGCCAAGTTCTCTCCCCTCCTCACTGCTTCTGGCACTCCAAGACAGTGCCCTAGGTTCAGATGTGTCTACATGGTCACCTGTCTCCCTAGTTCAGCTGGCAGCTCCTTGAAGGTAGTGCTGGTCCTCACCTTGAGTTTCTAGTGACTGTTAACTGCATCCTGAGGTCCTCTGGACTGAAGCTGACCTTAAAGCATTGTTTTGGATATGGTTCCACACCAAGGTGACAGGGGTAGGATACCAATTTGCCTGCAGGATGAGAATTACGGGCCACATGGAATTCAGAGAGAGAGAGAGAGAGAGAGAGAGGAGATGGCTTCATGTTGACAACTGTTACCATTACGCTACTTCTGATTTTATGGCATGTGGACCCTACAAGCTCATCTTTATTCTTCTCCTTACTTCACCAGTTTTTACTCACCACGATGGCCTTGGATTTAGCCTGGTGACAGATCCAGACCTTTTCCTACCTCAGGGTGTTTGCAGTGCTGTTCCCCCCTTGGTCTGAATGCTTTTCCCCCAGCTTATTCTACAGCTAGCTCTCTGTCATCATTTTATGTCTCAGCTCATGTCACCTGCTCAGGGAGGCCTTCCTTGACCACTCTAGCCTGCCTGCAGTACGTTCTCCTGTTTTATTGTGTTCCTACCTGTTATCAGTACCTGATACCACTAACTGATTTGTTTCTTTCTCCTCCCACATGAACATAACTTCCACAAAGACAGAGATTTAACTGTTTTGTTCTTTGTATCATCCCCCAGAGCCAAGAACTGTGTCCAGCATTCAATAAAATGGTGAATTCAAAGAATGAATGAATGAATGAATGAGGGTGTATACCGGGCCGAACCCCTAGCCTTACAATCCCCGCTCCTCTGCCGCAGTGGGCAACGAGATGGGGCAGACTTTGTAGATGACCCCTTGGTCCCCGACAGGGGGGCGTCCGAGCACAGAGCACTTGAGAGACGCTCCCCCAAAGCCTGGGCGGTGGCCGCGCCGGGAGAGGGGCTGTCGCTATTTGGCGACGTTCCATGCGGGCCGCCACGCCGCCGCGGGGGCCCGGCAGAAGTGGGCGGCGAGCGCGCGCGCGGGTCTTTTGCGACGGTGCCCGGCGGCGCTGGCCCCGCCCCCACGCGCCGGCCCCGCCCCGCCCCCGCCGCAGCGCTAGCTCCGGGCCGCGCCGGCCCCCGCCCGCTTCATGTGGCCGGGCCCGCGGCGGCCGGCGGCTGGGAGCGGCAGGGCGGCGGCTGCGCGTGGCGGCCCGCGAGGCCCGGGAGGCGGTGGCCGAGGCCCAGGCGGCGGCCCAGGAGGCTGCGGACGGGGAGCGGCGGGAGCAGGCCCGGCCCGGCCCTCGAGCGGCCGCCCGGCTGCAGCATGCGCGCCCGCCGGGGGCTGCTGCGGCTGCCGCGCCGCTCGCTGATCGCCGCGCTCTTCTTCTTCTCGCTCTCGTCCTCGCTGCTCTACTTCGTCTATGTGGCGCCCGGCATAGGTAGGAAGGGGCCTGGGACCCCGCGGCTGTGCGCCCGCCTCGAGGGGACTCGGGAACCCCCGCCCCTCCCTGGGAGGCCCGGCGCTCGGGAGACCCCTGCGGGCCGGGCGGCGACCCCGAGCCCGGCCCGCGGAAGACTGCGGGATGCCTGGCCCTTGGGGCCCGCGCCCGGTCTCTGGCGGTCGCCAGGACTTTCTCGTCTCTGCACCCGCCGATCCCAGACCCCCTCCCCGCCGGCTCCCGCCGCCCCCTTCCCCCGGCCCGGCCGCCCCTCCCGAGCCGCCGGCGCCTCACGCCCCCCTTCGCGCCGGTCCCTCCTTCCCGCTCTTGCCTCTTTGGAGCCCTCACTTCCGGCTCCTCGCCTCCAGAGCTCCCGCTTCCCCTGCCCGGGGTCTCCCGGAGCCCCCGTTCCCGGCATCCCCCGCACCCCGAAGCCCCGCGGCCCGCGCGCTCCGCGCCGGCCCTGCGCCCGGGTCTGGGGCGCCGGCCTTCCCGTTTCCCATCCATCCTTCCCCGCTCCCCGGTCCTCCGCCGGTCCCTGCTCCGTTAGCCCTGCTCTTTCTTCCCGCCGCGTCCCCGAGTCACATCCTCCGCCAGGTTCTCCTCCCCAGCTCGCGCGCTGCTCTCGAGTGGCCGGGTCCCCCGCGTCCCCGGGGGCACCCCTTCCCCTGTAGCGGAGGTCTTGCCCCCGTTCACTCTCCTCCTAACCCCCAGCGCCCCGGGGCCCTCCTCGTCTGCCCCCACCCCGTGTGCCCCCAAGGGCAGCCCTTGTCACCTCCGCCCCAGCCCCTCCTGATGGAAGACCTGGGGGAAGGGGGACCGTCTGCGCCCTCCCGTTCTCCACGGGGCCGCCTCCTGGCCTCCGGGGTAGAAGGTGCCTGCCCTGGGGACGGGGGGAAGTTTAAATTGACCCTAGAGGAGGGGATGTGACTAGGGCTTTGGGGACCTGGTGCCAGGTGGGACGGGGGGAGCATGGAGAAAGGAGGGAACGGGTACTCTTTCTTCTCAAAGGCTTGCCCCTTAAAGGGAAGGCAGCCTCCGCAGAAACTGAATCCTCCCCAAGCATAGACTTTGCAAGACCACAGACCAGACAGGACGTGAAGAAATCGGAGGGAAAGACGGCATGTGGGTTAAGAGCAGAGGACATCGCGGTCAGACTTGGATTCTAATCTCTGTCCTGTGTGACCTTGGGCAGGTTACTAAGCCTCAGCTTTTCTCGTCTGTAAAATGGGGATACTAATCCCAGTCTCATAAGGTTTTAAGGATGGAAGTAGATAAATGCCTTTTAAAGCACTTTTCACTGTACCTGATGCATGGACGCTTTTACAATTAAGTAAATAAAAGCAGCTATTATGTGTAACTTTTTGGGGGGAAAAAGGGAGTAGGTGGAATTTAAGGAATGTGTTTGCCTGATTTGGCATTACCATGAGGTTCTAGAGAAACCTTAGTTTATTGTGAAAGATGATCAAGAGATGCTGTTGGAGGTGGGGCAGGGAGAGTAAATTCAGCTATAAAAATTCTGGATTATTTGGATGTTAGGGAAGGTTTGATGATTAGCTGTAGGGAGCTGCGTTTTAGGATCGTAGTAATAACTAGTGCCTGTTCTCTGTTGACCTGTCAACACTGTACTAGCTGAATAGAGAAATTTCCAGATAGAGCAGAAGATTCTCCCCTGATTATTTTCTTTAAGCATAATTTACTTGATAGTTGATACTGATATTTTGTACTGTCAACTAGATCTGGAAAGATAGAACAGGGAACATCAGATGGCCCTAAGTTTACAAGTGTCTTAGGGAAAAGCATCCCTCTAGGAAGGTACAATTTGTGTCCTGGTGGATCTGATGAGTAAATTATCAGAGGATAGGAATTCTGACAGAACAAGGACAGATAACTAATTAATGGAACTAATTGAGAAAAGAATTCATTAGCATATTGGATATTAGACTCTAATAAAAATGGGTATGAAATGATGGATTTGGACCCACAGGCAGTCTTAAACGCATAATCTTTTTTTTCTTCTTCGAAAGTGACAGGTAGTTCTGATCTAAGTTCATAAATCAGCTTTTCTTTTCTTTTTTTTTTTTTTTTTTTTGAGACAGAGTCTCACTTTGTTGCCCAGGCTAGAGTGAGTGCCGTGGCGTCAGCCTAGCTCACAGCAACCTCAAACTCCTGGGCTCAAGCGATCCTCCTGCCTCAGCCTCCCGAGTAGCTGGGACTACAGGCATGCGCCACCATGCCCGGCTAATTTTTTATATATATATCAGTTGGCCAATTAATTTCTTTCTATTTATGGTAGAGACGGGGTCTCGCTCTTGCTCAGGCTGGTTTTGAACTCCTGACCTTGAGCAATCCGCCCGCCTCGGCCTCCCAAGAGCTAGGATTACAGGCGTGAGCCACAGCGCCCGGCCTATAAATCAGCTTTTCTAAATCGAAAAATATATCCCACTGGGATGGTAGTCACCCTTTTGATTAGAAAGTTAGAAGCCAGGTTCTCCAACAGAAATGGAACCTGTCAACTTAATTAAGATTCCGCAACACTACATTTTTAGGTCATTGGAACCCCTGTGTCAAGTGATATGGTGCTACTATCATGCTTAGAATCACCCTCTGTCACTGATAACTGAAAAAGATGCAAAGCACTTAAATGTCTGTTGGTACCATTGTTAGTACCATGTCTCCTTAAATGTAAATCTTCTAAAGAGCAGTTCTACTTAGGAATCAAATTCTATTCATGGGAAAGGGGAACAGTAAAAAGGATGTGGAGTAATTTTAGGGTTCACACAGCCAAGCCTACATTTAGTTGTTAGGCAGTTATATTGGTTTTCCTGTTATTGAACTTAATTTTTTCAAATGTTTAGCTTTGGACAGTGAAGTGGCAAATCTTTTCAAAAGGTTAAGGCAATCTGGAAAAGTAAAAGGTTTTATGTGTCTTGGGATATGAAGACTTTATTTGAAACACTTATTAAAATGAACTTAAGTAATAATATTAGGTTGGACCATATGAAATTTATGTTTTTGCAGGTAAAAACCAGTTGTATATCAGCAAGTTCATATAGTTCAATCTAATACATTTCCTAATAATGACAGTTCTGTTTTCTGGCACAATGGAAAGTGTCAGACTTGTATTTCCTTTCAGGTTTAATTTTTTCCAGTCCTTGCGTTTGATTTGCTTTGTATACCTTGTGGCTATGTTGTACTCAAAGTGCTAAAGAGAAATCATCACTCCAAAGAGTATATTACAACTATTTTCAGAAATAGTTATTTTTGAAATAAGAGAAAAGTCATGTTAGTTACAAATGTTTTAAAGTTGTTTGTGTATAATATAACGAAGCCCAAATTTCAGCCTAACCACTAAGTATTTTTGAGATCTAATGCCAGTGACCCATAATTTAAGAGGAAAGGAAAATTTTCTTGGGCTTGAGGGTCTTCTGTGGAATGGGGTACCATCTCACCTAGAAAACTAGATATGAGGAAAATTACTAAACATGACTATAGTGTGTTTGCTACAAAGTGCCCTTAGCTACTGCAATATCCCCATCCCAATCCAGTTAATATTTTTAAGGTATGGCTTCATTGAGGTTATGTTTTTATTATTAATTTTAGAAGTAGTGTTTTATATCAGAAGTTTAAAAGTAGACATTAAAAGGATGGGGCAGAATGTGTGAGAGAAGCGGTCAATTTGAGAAGGGAAGAGGAAGATGATAGTTGCGTAAGAATGTATAGATGCTCCTTCTCTCCAGGCCTCTACTACCCCTTAGCCTGCATAATTCTCATTTGTTTATCACTTGTTTTATCTGCAGTGTTGAACTAGCCCTCTTCTTTTCAGGGTTCTGAAGAAAACTTTGAACTTACTTGTGACCCTTTGACTTAATCTAAGAGCTCATATTACATCCATATTCCAGTCTGATCAGGTCTTTTAAAAGATAACAGAAGTGAGCTATTTATAAATGTACATATGAAGTGCTGATTTAAAACATCTTAATAAGTTTATGGGGCCATCATATGGTAAGGTTGTAGAGAGGTTACTGACCTTGCAAATTGTTGCCTTTGCAAACAGTTACCCATTGTGAGAGATACCTGTGCATGGTTAGGGGGCGATAGTTTATACATTGATGAAATTTTATTCGTTGAAGTTCTTGTTCTGCCATTGAAATGAATTTTTCTCTTGACCTTTGATTACTGAAGAAAGGAAATGGGGAATGATTTTTCTTTTTTGGCCTGCTTAGTTCCAAGAAAAGTTTTATTTATGGCTGGCTTTTGGAAGGCAGGAATGAATAATTCTAATCCCACCTGATTTGACCAGATGACCTTGAGCAAGTTTTCTTATACTTTGTTTTTTATTTTCATATTTTTTTGTTTCCTAACCCTCTGTACCTTAGGAGAAGGCAACTTTTTTCTTTTTCCTTTTTTTTTTTTTTTTTGAGAACAGGATCTCACTCTGTTACCCAGGCTGCAGTGCATTGGCACAATCATAGCTCACTGCAATCTCCTGCTCCTGGCCTTAAGCAATCCTCTTGCACCAGCCTGTCCAGTAGCTAGGACTATAGGTTCATGTGACCACGCCTGCCTAATTTTAAAATTTTTTTGTAGGGATGGGGTCTTGTTATGTTGTTTAGGCTGGCTTCTGATACTTAAAAAAACCTGAAAAACTAGGACTGCATTTTAGGTAAACTTTTAAAAAAAGATACCTGGCGGGGCGCAGTGGCTCACACCTGTAATCCTAACACTCTGGGAGGCCGAGGCTGACAGATTGCTCAAGGTCAGGAGTTCGAAACCAGCCTGAGCAAGAGCAAGACCCCATCTCTACTATAAATAGAAAGAAATTAATTGGCCAACTAATATACATATATATATATAATTAGCCGGGCATTGTGGCACATGCCTGTAGTTCCAGCTACTTGGGAGGCTGAGGCAGTAGGATTGCTTGAGCCCAGGAGATTGAGGTTGCTGTGAGCTAGGCTGACACCATGGCACTCACTCTAGCCTGGGCAACAAAGTGAGACTTTGTCTCAAAAAAAAAGAAAGATACCTCAAAAAAGCTAGTGAGATGTTTTTATATAGAGAAAGTTGACAATTCATCTACATTCTGTACAAATACTGGAGCTGGGATTTTACTGAAGATATATGTTTTGTGTAATCAAATTCAAGTTTTCCTAATAATTGCATGAAATTTTCAGATTTCTCCCAGTCAAATGTGATCTGAAAATAGCTTTTTTTTTTTTTTTTGGTTCCTCACATGAAAATGCCCTCTGAATCCCTTAGTGTACTTAGTTTCTTTTTTTTTTTCTTTATTTTTTTACTTTTTTTTGGAGACAGAGTCTCACTTTGTTGCCCAGGCTAGAGTGAGTGCTGTGGCATCAGCCTAGCTCACAGCAACCTCAAACTCCTGGGCTCAAGCAATCCTGCTGCCTCAGCCTCCCGAGTAGCTGGGACTACAGGCATGCTCCACCATGCCCAGTTAGTTTTTTCTATATGTATTAGTTGGCCAATTAATTTCTTTCTATTTATAGTAGAGACAGGATCTCGCTCTCGCTCAGGCTGGTCTCGAACTCCTGACCTCGAGCAATCTGCCCGCCTTGGCATCTCAGAGTGCTAGGATTACAGGCATGAGCCACCGCGTCCGGCCAGTGCACTTAGTTTCTGAGCTTTTCTAGAATGAAATAAATATGGGGAGATGTAGGTTATTTCATTTTAAAGAATTAAAAAGCCTCATCTTGTTAAAGACACCTTCTTTTCCTTTTCCCTCCGAATCGACACACACTCGCTCACATGTTTCTTTGAGTACAGTGTGGTGCATTCCTTCTTAGGAGAAATCTATATTTGGAGAACAGGTTGAAATTATAAAATTTAATAGCACCACTTTTGACCAGGACTTCAGTGATGTTTTATGTTCTGTCTGCAGAGTTTTTGCTGTACGAGAAGCAAGGTCTTTGGTTTAGAGTTGAGATTTTCTTTAATAGTGGAAATATGCTTGTCTTGGACAGTCTTTGGAAGCATCCATTTAAACAGTGTTAGTAACTGTGCCAGGGCATCCATGCTGTAGCCAGTAGATGGTTCTGCTCCAATTCTGACATTCAACCCCCCAGCCCTCACCAGCTGGGTAGGCCAGTGGGGTTGCTGGATGATATCCAGGAAGGAGGGTCTCTGTGTTGCCAGGACTCTTTAGAGTTCTTTGACAGAGTAGAAATTCTAAAGCACTAGAAGGCCAAAATGCTACTGACTTACTTGCTTTCCTAAATTTTGCAGCTTTTTAGATCATGGGAGTAGTTAGGTTGGGCACATCCAACTATATAAAGCAAACAAAAACTTGAGCAAACAAGAAGTAAGGAATGTAATGCTACTGAGGCCTGCCGAAGAAATATAGAAAAATGGAGGTTAACTAATGCTGGTCAAGATAAAGGGTAATCGGAAACAAACAGATAGGGTGTGGGCTTGCAGAGAAGAGGCCTCTTTTACCAGCAGTAAAAAAGCAGTTATTCTTCAGTTTCTAATAGGAGTAGCGCCTGCCTTTGGACACTAGCTGTGTTTTTGTAGGAAGTTGTGAGAAAATTAAAGAAATTTAAGATCGGTGGTCAGTGATAATCTAGCATTTGAGTGTCATGTTACTGGTTTTGGGAGAACTTTGAATTCTAAACTTCTGACTGCTGCTGTCATTTTATAGATGATCGCATAAGCCCAGGTTAGGTTAGGTCATTAACTTGCCCAAAGTTGAACATTTTTAAGCTATCTCTGAGGCACATATCATATGGTTGAAAAGATAAGATTAGTCACGAGAGAAATAGAAGACAGTGTGCATAATCAATTGCTAAATTGTAAGATACTGGCCCTTAATGAGGTGGGAGTTCAGACACAGGGAGAGGAAGGTAGAGAGGCGGTCATTTATTCAACAGATGTTTTTTGGGGTAGGGTGGCAACTACTCTTGTCAGATACACCTTAGGTAATCTAGAAGTGAATAAGGAAGGCAGCACCCTTCTGCCATCATGGTGGTTTTATTCTAGTGGGAGTTATTTGACTTGTGTTGTTTTTATTCTGGTGGGGACATAGCCATGTACAAGGTCATGTTAGATAGTGGTAGGTGTGACCGAAGGTCTGTTTTAGATTGGGTGGTTAGGGAAAGCCTTGTTGAAGGGGCAGATGGTGTTTTTTTGGGAGGGGGCCGGGGACAGAGTCTTACTCTGTTGCCCAGGCTAGAGTGCTGTGACGTCGGCCTAGCTCACAGCAACCTCAAACTCCTGGGCTCAGCCTCCTGAGTAACTAGACTACAGGTGTGTACTACCACACCTGGCTAATTTTTCTATTTTTTGTAGAGATGGGGTCTTGCTCTTGCTCAGGCTGGTGTCAAACTCCTGAACTCAAGCAGTCCTCCCGCCGCAGCCTCCCAGAGCGCTGAGATCACTGGAGTGAGCCACCGTACCCACCTAAGAGGTGGTACGCTGGACTTGGAGGGGAAGGGTGGGAGTAGAGCCGGCCACTCACTGGTCTGGGGTGGTAGGTAGGGGACTGAGGCAGGGATGAGCTTGGGTGAAGTTTGGCTGGATTTTTTTGGTGAGTGAGTGAATGGTAGATGAGTTTAGAAAGGTAGGAGGGGCCAGGCCAAGTAGGATCCCCTAGGCCATACTACGACTGTATATTAGTTTAGAAATGAACCAAACTTGGGTTCAAATCAACCCTGAGTGGGCAGATTATTTTCAGTTTGCAAATAGAGCATATTACCTTTCTCAGGGCTGATGTCAGAATTAAGTAGAATATGCACGTAAAAGGATTTAGCACAGTGCTGGACACAAAGTCCGCATGTTTATGATTATTATTTATAACCATAGGATCTGTCCTCTAATGCTTGGATTAAACTGAGAGTTAGAACTGGGCTCCAGTGTGACTTTACCAGTGATCAGATATGAAACTTTTCCTTCTTTTTCTCATCTGTGGACTGAGGAAATTGGACTACAGTATAGATAACCAGGGTCCCTTTCAGATCTGACGTTACATGATTCTGAACAAGTAAGTGTGAGTTGAACCGTGACATGAAAGATGAAATAGTGACGTATCAAGTAATGATATTCCATTTTTTAAAGTTCTGCTTTTCCGTTGACTTCGTCTCCTCCCCAGACTGTGTGGCTGCAACAGTGGTGACATGTTTGTATCTTCAGACTTCGCAGGTTCCCTCCCCGGGGTGAATGGATAGCTCCTTACCGAGCAGTGCGGCTGCCTGGGAACTCAAGACTTGGGAATCTGCACACTGAAGTCTGTCTTTGAAGTCATTGTCATAAAGGGGGGAAAAAAAGTTGTGTTGTCTTGTAAAAGGAGAAAAACTAAAACAATTTTATGGAAATATCTTTAGGGATGTTAAGATCATTTTTTCCTCTTTTTCTCTTTTTTGGACCTTTTCTGTCCTCTGGGTAATCCTTTTAAGTTTTAATCTGCTAAGTCAGTCCTTTCCTCTAGCTTCACACTTTGGCTTTTAAGCATGAAATAGAGCCCTGGATTCATTACCTCAATCCTCTAGGTAGTTGGATGTTAAATGGAAATGAATATTACATTTTGATTCAGTAATTCTTTTTATGTGGTGGCTTTATACTGAGGAATATTCAGGCTCCTGCTGATGGCATGCATTCAGTGTTTTCCTAAGCATGGGAGTCACATTAAATAATTTAGAGTGCTGTCTCTTCTCAAATTCCTCCCCCCCTTTTCCCCTCCTTTTGTTAGTGTGAGTAAGCAATTATTAGACCCTGGGTTTGTTCCTCCTCAGTCTGTTACCTAGAGATATCCAGGTACTTCGTAGCGACCAGAAGGAAACCTTGTCATCGTTTCTGAGGTGCCTTAGTTACTGTCATCAATTATGAACAGTTTTCTGAGGCAGTTAGTAGCCTAATTATTTTGTTTGTACTTTTAAAATATACTACTCTGTAGGTATTATCACTTAACTTTCACTCCCTGCAGTGTGTCCACTCCTTTTTTTGCCCACAAAGCTTTTTATAAGCTACTGATTTTTAAGAAAGCAGCAATGTTTTTTGGTTTCTCTTGCTGTAACTTGTTTAAGTTTGATGCTGGTTTTTTAAGTTTCTGATTCTTTGTCTTTAAAGTGGCTATTGTATTTGTCAAATTTGAAATGCTATGCGGAGTCCAATAAATGTTTCAAGTGTTTGAAGAATCCTATCGATGACCTCTTCTGATGAGAGGGGGACTCTGCATCTCTTGTTGGGTGTTTTTTTGCTCGTTGATTGTTTTCTTCAATAAGACTGAAATATAATTTAAATTTTAATGTTTTCTGCTTCTAATTGCAATTCTTTAAAAGTGCATGGGCCAGATGTTGGAGCAGTAAATTTTTGGTGTAGGGGACAGTCCAGTTTAGTGGTTCAACAAAAAGTATACAAGAGAAATTTGGGAAATGTAGGTTAGCGAACATAGTTAATGAAACACTGGGCTGATTTTTTCCATATAGGAATGAAAGGACCTGATGATTTGAAGAAAGGGAAAAATAAATTTTATTTCGCATTTTCTTGGTCCCAAATCTCGATTAGCAACCACCATTTATATTTGGACATTTAATAATAAGTGGTAGTTATAATAAAGATCCTGATGCATGACTTGGAGTTTGGTAGTGTGGGGTTTTTTCCCCCCACCTTCTGATTCTTTGAAAATTGATAATTCTTTATTCACTAGAACATTCTATTTCCCCATGCCTCCCTAGTCCATGACCCGGGCACAGGGTGGCAGGTGGTGCTGAGAGGCAGGCTGCCAGGATGGTCCCTGGATTACTAGTAGGGGTGTGGTGTGAGCACAGGATGGTTTTTTTTCTATTTTCTTCAAAACATCGTCTGACTTGGAAATTCACGCAAAAGAAAAATAAACAACAACAAATATATCATCAGATTCCTGGTATACATGTGTAAAGAAATTAAAAAAAAATAAAAAAAAATATCATCAGAAAATGATGTTAAATGCTAAAGTGGAAATAGGAAAGTCTAACATGTAAAACCTGTTGGACTCCTGTAATTCTGACACAGTAAAATTTGTCAATTTGATATATGTTTTTTTGTGGTATCAGCTGAATTACAAATGTATTTACCTAAATGTGAGTGATAATAGTAGTGATTAAAGGCAGGCGGGGGCTAGGCACGTGGCTCATGCCTGTAATACTAGCACTCTACGAGGCTGAGGCAGGAGGATTGCTCGAGGTCAGGAGTTCAAAACCAGCCTGAGCAAGAGGGAGACCTCGTCTCTACTATAAATAGAAAGAAATTAATTGGCCAACTAATATATATAGAAAAAATTAGCTGGGCATGGTGGTGTATGCCTCTAGTCCCAGCTACTCGGGAGGCTGAGGCAGGAGGATCACTTGAGCCAAGGAGTTTGAGGTTGCTGTGAGCTAGGCTGATGCCACAGCACTCACTCTAGCCTGGGCAACAAAGTGAGACAGTGAGACTCTGTCTCAAAAAAAAAAAAAGGCAGGTGCGTATTTAGAACATTTTTATGTTTGGCACCTATGATAAAAGAAAAAAGTTTTTTTTTAAATTTTCCTTTCTTTCTTTCTTTCTTTCTTTCTTTTTTTATTATTATTGAGACACAGTCCCACTCTATTGCCTGGGCTAGAGTGTCATGGCGTCAGCCTAGCTCACAGCAACCTCAAACTCCTGGGCTCAAACAATCTTCCTGCCTCAACCTCCTGAGGAGCTGGGACTACAGGCATGTGCCATCGTGCCTGGATAATTTTTTCTATTTTTAGTTGCTTGGCTAATTTCTTTCTATTTTTAGTAGAGGTGGGGGTCTCGCTCTTGCTCAGGTTGGTCTCAAACTCCTGAGCTCAAGCGATCTCCTGCCTTGGCCTCCCAAAATGCTAGGATTACAGGCGTGAGCCACCACACTGGCCTTTTGGCTCTTTTCTTACAGTTAAATTCATTAATTTAATTTCTGTGTGTTATACCCCTACTGTGTGCTGGGCTTGGGGGTACAGTGATGAACAAAGCAGACACTATACTATGTCTCTGTTAATTTTTAAGCCTTCTGCCAAAGATCATGGCTTCACTTACTAAAGTTTTCAGTTTTGAGTGATTTTATAATCTTGGACAGATGTGTTTAATTGAAGGTCAGTTCAACTGGTGTTCAATTGGAGTTTAACATTCCTTAATTGCCAGGAATAATAGTGAATAGTCTCCCTTTATCCACAGTTTCACTTTTTATGGTTTCATTGGGGTCCAAAAATTATTAAATGGAAAATTCCGGAAACAATTCATAAATTTTAAATTGCGCACAGTTCTGAGGAGCGTGATGATATCTTGTGCTATCCTGCTCTGTCCCACTACATCCTGCTCAGGAGGTGAATCGTTCCTTTGTCCACCAAATCCACCCTGTATATGCTACCTGCCATTTAGTCACTTAGTAGCCTTCTGGGTTATCAGAAATACTTGTGTTCAAGTAACCCTATTTCACTTTCATTACTTTTAAAATTTAATTTTCTTAAATTACTTTTATTGTTGTAATTTTTCTGTTGTATTATTGTTAATCTCTTTGCCTAATTTAAAACTTTATCATAGGTATGTATGTATAGGAAAAACATAGTTATATGTAGGGTTGGTTCCGTACTGTCATTTCAGATATCTGTGGGGCATCTTGGAAAAGATCCCCTGCAGATAAGGGGGTGGGTGCTACTGTGTGATTCATAGCATGGTTTCACATTAATCATGCCCCATGCAGTCAGATGCTTGATGGTTATACGGGGGCTGGTGTGGGGAGATGACCGTGGGAAGTTTTTTTTGGCCATTTACTATTCAAGATGGTTTTAATTAACTTTTAAGTCATGTTAAAGTGCTGTGTATCTTATACATTATGTATAATGTAATACTTTGAAATTGCAAATCAAAATGAATGTATTAATGGTTTGTCTCATACATAAACCTGAAATTTAGATGAAAAAGTTGATAAATATAAGAAAACAATCACTTTTTTTCTGTCGCTCATGCTAAAGTGTAGTGGTATGATCATAGCTCACTGCAAACTCAAACTCCGGGGACGGGACTCAGCCTCCCAAGTAGGGTGAGCCACCACACCAGCTAATTTTTAAAATTTTATTTAGAGTTTGGGTCTTGTTATGTTGCCTAGGCTGGCCTCAAGCAGTCCACCTGCCTCAGCCTCCCAAAGTGCTAGCATTACAGGCGTGAGCCAGCCACAGCACTCAACCAACAATCAGTATTGATTTAGAATAGGTTACGTATGGTAATTCTTACATACTGTTGTGAGCATTGTTTCTAATTTTTCATTAGAAAAATATTTGTTAATTGGCTATCATGTTGATTTCAAATTTATGAAAAAAGCTATACTTTTATGTCTTGAATCTGCTCACCAGTGTTTACTTTGAGAGGTAGTTTTTGCTTAAGATGTGAGAAATTGTTTCATCTTTTACTTACAGAGAGAAACAAGGAAGAAACACTTCCTGAAATTGGAAGTCCATGTGGATGGAATGGAAAATAAGTCTGTTACTTGTGAACATCTAGTCTCTTGTACTCCATACTATTGGATGGAAAGTGGAAATGACCTTGGCATCTTCTGTTAAGATTATTTTTTTAATAAGCTAGGCCAGCGCCCATCAGTTGCATTGTCTAGAAGGGGCAGCTGGAATCCTTGAATGTGCAGTTCGTGCCCATGTGTCTGAATGTGGGAGTGAGAGGAAGGTAAAGTTTTGCTTTTGGTGTTGGCTTAATTTCCTGTTCCATTGTTGACTTGGCATACCTGGGTTCTAAATTCTGGTTTAAAGTATTAGAAATCTTAAAATTTGTGTGAATTAGAAGATTTGAATGTATTTGAATTTCATTTGGCACTAGGGAAAATTAACTTTAGGTGAGCGCTACTTTTTGGGTTAGCTTTATGTTTAAGGCAGTGTTTTCCTTAATGATTCATTTTATTATGGAAAATTTCAAACATACAAAAGTAAAGTGAACAGGACAGTATAATGGACCTCAATACACAAAAGTAATTTTACAATGTGACCAGGGATTTACAGTGAAAAAGATGATGATGAAAGGGTCTGGGACAGGTTTAGAGTAATTCATAACCTGTATTTTTAAAGCTTTTAGATAATTGGGTTCATTTTGGTTCAGGTGTGTTGTTGACCCAGGCACCTAAATAGGCATTTGTCTGTAAAAAGGGACAACAAATTATATATAAACTCATAGGATTACTGTGAGGAATGAAGGAGAAAGTATCTGTCAGGTGTTTGCAGGACTTGGTATCAGTTTGGTACTCAGCAGTCTAATTGCCTTCCTCTTGCCCAATCCCTTGTCACAGGGCGCAGGTGGCATTGAGATGGGCAGGTAAGGAAGGAAACTGGTAGTGTCAGCAGCTCCATTGAACTGGCCCATTGGTAGAGGATGGTTGAAGCAGACAGTCACGGGGACGTTTCCAGAGGATTTAAATTTTTCCATTACCCAGTCCTTCATTTGAGGAAATTGAGAGCTGGAAGTCCCAGAGTAGGCACCTGTGCGAAGGATACACCTTCCTGGGCTGCGGTGCTACCTTGAAGGTGCTGCTGAGATTGAGCAGGTGCTGCTGAAGTCTCTGAGGTGCTCGTCTGTGTAGCACCTGTGTCCTTTTGACTCCCCTGGCCTTTGTTTTCTGAGAATCTATTGTCCATTTCTGTAGCTATTTATGTCAGCTTTAACCAAAGCCAAGTGCAAAGCTTACAAGGGAAAGGATGGCAGAATACTGCTTTTAGAATTTACTTTGGCACACATTTTGTGGTTTGTGTTTACTGTTATTGCCTAGTAGCCCAAAATTAAACAACACTGATTTAATTTTAGTATTTTTAGTTCTATTAATTTATTGTATAATTAAAATAGTAAAACAGTCTGTATAGATTAAAGCTATAGTTTCGGGTTGTATTGTATGTGTGAAAAACTGACTCTCTTCATTGTGAATTTCGAATAGACTTCCCAGTAGATTATTTATGTAAGCTGTATAATCAGACAACATTCCAGAATGAATCATGTTTAATTAGGATATAACAAATGTTACCACCCTTGTTCTGTTGAACAATATTTTTAAACCATTGAATCAACTTTAAGAATGATAAAAGGAAATTACAATAATTTATTCATAATCATCTTTTCTCTCAAGTGTTTTTCATTTGTTTCCTCCTCATCTTTATATACATACAGATATTTGAAAATTTTGTACCTCAGGAATTGCTAGGCTGAGAGAAAAAGGATGGCATCAATTTAATAAATGCTGTGTTTGTGCTAGAATAACTTTTTACAATCTCTTTCATCAAATATTTTAACAGTATGGCTAATTTAATGTGAGAGTAAATAGTTTCTTCTTTGATTGGATTCCACAAAGTAGAAATAAAGCCTTTCTCAGAAACCTTTTTGGACTTAGTGATTATTTTTCTTCAGACTAGTATTTTTTCTCCAGTTTGTCAAGAGTAAGTAAACTTTGAATGGTTGAGAAGTTATTCAGAGAGGGGTCAAATCAGTTAAGCAGAAACCGAAGGAGTGGGCTGCCATGGCCACATTTACTGCCATTATTTCCTCTGTTTCTTTCTATATAGCTGTGTGACACAGCTTGCCCTTTAAATGTGTAGTTAGAATTAAATATGTATTAATAGTTAATTTATGTGACCTTCCTCTGGGCTTATTCCAGCTTTCCTTGCCCTTTGGAAGATCCCATCTGGAAGCATTAGAGATGATGAAAACTCAGAATATGTATTTGCTTCTGAGTTGTGGGAAATGATTAGGTTGAAACTAAATGTGTTATTTCCTTTTTCCACCCTTCCCCCTTTAAAAAAATCTGTATGTACAGAATGGGAATACCATTGATGTCATGCAGTTTATTCTTGTTTGTAAAGGTGATTATATTAAATACAGTTAGTTCTGCTATACTATGGCATAAGCATTTCTAGAAATCACAATGCTATGCAAAATCATTCAATAAAAGCCATAGAAAAAAATGGGGTTAGGTATACAACACTCAAAAACTGCATTAGTGCCTGGTGCGGTGGCTCACATCTGTAATCCCAGTACTTGGGGAGGCCTAGGCTGGAGGATCACTTGAGGGCCAGGAGTTGGAGATCAGCCTGGGCAACACAGCTAGACCTCATCTCTTAACAAAAAATAAGAAAAATTAGCTGGGAGTGGTAGCACATGTCTGTAGTCCCAACTACTTGGGAGGCTGAGACAGGAGGATTGCTTAAGCCAGGAGTTACAGCAGACCCGTCTCAAAAAAAAAAAAAAAAAGTACATATACTTAAGCTGTCTGATGCTTTTTAAGAAAGCTCTACACTTCCGCAGAACTTACTCAGTTTATCAGCTCATCTCAATTATTTTTGTAATTCTAATGAGGTAGCTAATTGTTGAAAGGGTGTCTGTCATGTGGCTTTGATTTATTTTCTGGTGCAGAGATTAACTTTGTGCGGTTGTCTCCTTCATATCAGCTGTTCCCTGTGGCCCTTGGTAGGCATTTGTGAGGTAGCTGTCTGGGATTGGGAAACCTCCCCTGAGGCTGCTCCTTCTGTGGAGTTGTTCTTTATGCAAAGCCGCAGGCCTGCCCTGGAGTCAAACTGGCACCTGAACAATGCTGGGGCGGAGCTAATCATCTGAGCACAGTACGCATGGCTGCCAGCCAGGCTTTTGGAACGTCTCTTAAAAAGTGGTGAAGAAAGTAAGCTTGTTTTTTGATGTCTTAATAGCCTTGAGAATAGTATGGATATTTACGCTTAGAATTCTTAGACTTGTAGAAAGCCCACTGACTCACCCGGCTCACAGCCCTTTAGAAACACTTAGCAAGTTATAGGTACCATGTTGTGCTGTTTAGGAAAAACGGAATTTGCCTGCACCTGAGGTGTATAAATGGCAGTGAGCTCTGGAGCCATGTCCTAGCTCTGCAATTTGCTGTTTTTGTGACTTTGGACAAATTACTGGACCGTTCTGTTTCTACTTCAGTTTCCTCCTGGTAATGGATTATTGTTTCTACCTCACAGTGAAGTAGTTAGTTAGCAAGGTCCCTGCAATGGTAACTATGCCCACTGAATGTTAGCTGCTCCTATGATTGATATACTGCCTGTTGGCAGATTATAATCTTAGCTGTGTTTTCAGGGCAAGTTCACATCTTCAGTCATGTGTTGTGTAAGGACGGGATACAGTCTGAGAAGTGCGTCATCATGTGAACATCATCAAATCTACTTACGCAAACCTGGGTGACATAGACTACTACACACCTAGGTTATATGGTATAGCCTCTTGCTCCTAGGCTACAAACAGAGACAGCACGTTGCTGTACTGAATACTATAGGCAATTGTAACACAATGGTGTTTATGTGGCTAAACATATCTAAACATAGAAAAGGTACAGTAAAAATGTGGTATTAAGGCCAGGCATGGGCCGGGTGCAGTGGCTCACGCCTGTAATCCTAGCACTCTGGGAGGCCAAGGCGGGCGGATTGCTTGAGGTCAGGAGTTCGAAACCAGCTCTGAGCAAGAGCGAGACCCTGTCTCTACTATAAATAGAAAGAAATTAATTGCCCAGCCGGGCGCGGTGGCTCTCGCCTGTAATCCTAGCACTCTGGGAGGCTGAGGCGGGTGGATTGCTCGAGGTCAGGAGTTCGAAACCAGCCTGAGCAAGAGTGAGACGCTGTCTCTACTATAAACAGAAAGAAATTAATTGGCCAACTAATATATATAGAAAAACTTAGCCGGGCATGGTGGCGCATGCCTTGTAGTCCCAGCTACTTGGGAGGCTGAGGCAGGAGGATTGCTTGAGCCCAGGAGTTTGAGGTTGCTGTGAGCTAGGCTGACGCCATGGCACTCACTCTAGCCTGGGAAAACAAAGCGAGACTCTGTCTCAAAAAAAAAAAAAAAAAAAAAAGAAATTAATTGCCCAGCTAATATATATATAAAAAATTAGCCGGGCATGGTGGTGCATGCCTGTAGTTCCAGCTACTGTGGAGGCTGAGGCAGTAGGATCACTCACTTGAGCCCAGGAGTTTGAGGTTACTGTGAGCTAGGCTGACAACACGGCACTCACTCTAGCCTAGGCAACAAAGTGAGACTGTGTCTCAAAAAAAAAAAAAAAATAGGCCAGACATGCTATTAATAATATGGGACTACTGTCATATGTGCAGTTTATCACTGGCTGAAATGTCCTTGGTGCATGTCTAGACCTGAAGAATCACAACATTTTTGATTGGTGAGGATATTCAGTTTCCTCTTTTTTTTTGAGACAGAGTCTCACTCTGTTGCCTGGGTAGAGTGTAATGGCTTCATCATAGCTCACTGCAACCTCAAACTCCTGGGCTCAAGTGATCCTAATGCCTCAGCCTCCCAAGTAGCTGGGACTGTAGGCATGTGCCACCATGCCCAACTATTTTTAGTAGAGATGAGGTCTTGCTCTTGCTCAGGCTGGTCTCAAACTCCTGAGCTCAAACAATCCTCCTGGCCTCAGCCTCCCAGAATGCTAGTATTATAGGTGCGATCACTTGTAAAACTAATGTTTGCCCAGCTGGGAGAGTATATTCAAAATCATTAAGCCTAGCCCTATATTTTGCAGATAGGAAAATGGAATCTTAGTGATATTAAAGGATTTACTGAGCCTGCCAGGCAATACTGGCACTAGAACTGAGTTCCAGTCTAGTTGTTATACCAAGGATTTTTGCCAGGTATAACAGGGATTCTCATAAAGTTGGGATTGAATGATGGTGACAATGATGACATGATGATACCAGGATATTTTCTTTTGGTTAGGGGTGAGAGGCTTGTGTATAAATAGAAACAGCACAGTCAACATACCTATTGTTTTTAGAATGCAGACTACAGTGAATAAGTTAAAAAAAACTTGGCAGGTGTGAATACACTGAAGATAGTGAGAAAGCATAATTGTAGGGGCAGACTTGGTTTTCACACGTTCAACTCCTCTCTGATGCCCTTTGCAAACATGGGGTAAGTGGGATGCCAAGGCGTTTTGTTGCTGGGAGAACCAGGTTGTATGCATGTTTGGCTGACAGCACGGACAAATCAGGTACAAAGGGCATTGTAGCTGCACGCTCAGAGTGTGATAAAATAAGTTATTTGGGGATCATTACAGGTCACTTACTGGCGAGGGTTTTGTTTTTTCCCCCAGTAAATTTTATTTATTTTAGATTATAGGAAGAATATATTTAGTATATAAAATTTGGGAAGTACAACAAAGCATAAAGAAAATAAAGACAAGTCTAAAATCTCATAACCCAAAGATAATACCTTTTTAACAGTTTGGTGCTATTTTCTTTTAGCTTTTTTGGTATGTGCATAATTTTTCAAAGCCGTATTTGAGCTCACTCTATATGTACAGTTTTACATACTAACTAAAAATGTTAAAATGTAACTTAGAGGCAAAGTGACTGTCAGGTTTTCAGTCCTGTAAGGAAATGTGGACTCTGCTATACACCTTAGGAGAACATGCTTTGGTGTGTTTTATATGGTGATACTTGGTAGTGCTGTCTTCGGCCTGCTGATTGTCCTGCACCTTCATTTTTATCAGAGTGACTCATAGTTTCCCCATCCGTAGGTAGTCTCAGAAATTAATAATAAATTGCTTAACCCTCAAGGAAGTTTTCCTCATTCAACAAACACCACCATTTTGATCATTTATTTACAGCTCTTATCTGCTTTCTGTTAAACTCTGGTCTGGGACCAGAGCACAGGCATAATCTAATGTATGTTAGGTTTATTGGTTGTCAGATAAAGCCAGGTAACTACAGTTCATAGCTGAGACAGCAATCCATGCTTGCCAAGAAAGGATTCAGTTTGTAGAGGGGAAAGCCAAGTATTTAAGGAATATCAGTTACAGATAAATTGAAACAAACATTAAATTTAACTTCAGGAATATACTTTTGTTTAATATTTTATAGTTAAAATAATTGTCCTTTTTAAACATTTCTAAGATTGACTCTTCACACCAGAGACTCGAAGATTGTTCAGAACGGAGTGGGTTAAAGTGACACTGTGCTGGGTGCAGTGGTGAAGCACCTGTGGTCCCAGCTACGTGGGAGGCTGAGGTGGGAGGATCATTTGAGCCCGGGAGTTTGTGGCCAGCCTGGGAGACATAGTGAGACCCATCTCTTAAAAAAACAAAAAACATCACATTTGTTCTGGGAGGGGGAGACAAGGTTAGGGATTGATTGGGAAGGGGCTTGAGGAAAGAAACTTTTGGGGATGATATCTTGATAGGAATTTGGGTTACATAGGTGTGTGCGTTTGTCAGAACTTAATCATTTTATGAAATTTTACAACAGGAAGGGAAAAAACTAAACCAGTATTGATCTGTAATTAATGATATGCATACTGAAGTATTTAGCAGGAAGTGTCCTCTACAGCTGGAAATGCAACACAAAGATGGAGTGATGGCTAGATAGATGTATATAATTGTGAGAAGCAAGTTAATAGCAGAATTAAGATGGTGGGTATACGGGAGTTCACTGTAAAATTCTTTCAACTTTGTTTAAAAATTCTCGTAATAAAATGTTGCTTATAAAGTGATGTTAGTATCTTTAAGGTCTTCGTTACTGTAGGGTGGAAATGGAGCCCACTGAATCAGATCACTGTTCTGATTGCTTTAACTTTAAGATTGATAGGGAGCGAAGAATTACCAGGTTCTTCATCTTTACCTTGTTAAGAGTCTCTCCTGTCTTTCTCTTTGAGTGCAAACATGACTTTTCTGATTATTTTACTGTCCTGGAAATGATCAAGTAACGTAAATCCTGTATAATCGTCAGAGGTAGCACCCGTGTTCATTTCCACATACATCATCCAGGGGATGCGTGAACACTTTTGCTAAGACACTTTCTAAGGCCAGCACTCAATACAGAGCTGTGTTTTCTAATATCCTCCCCCTACTCTCTAAAGTTCAGTCTGGGTATTTCTGATGATTTCACTTCTAGAGTGCAAATTCTTTTTTGCTGTGTCTCATCTAATATTAAAGCTATCGAGAGTTCTTTTTTTTTTTTTTTGAGACAGGGTCTCATTCTGTCACCCAGGCTAGAGTGTAGTGGCGTCATCACAGCCCATGGCAGCCTCCAACTTCTGGGCTCTATAGATCCTCCTGCCTCAGCCTCCCAAGTAACAGGGACTATAGGTGTATGCCACCATGCCCGGCTGATTTTTCTATTTTAGTAGAGATAGGGTCTCACTCTTGCTCAGGCTGGTTTGAGTTCCTGGCCTCAAGCAATCCTCCCTAAGGATTGGGAGGATTGCCTCCCTAAGTGCTAGGATTACAGGCATGAAGAACCACAGCCAGCCATGTTCTTAATTTCAATGACTGTATTTCTGAGTTCTAGAATTTTACATTTTTTTTATAGATTTCAGTTTTTTGGTGAAATTCTCTATTTTTCTCATCTTTTTTATTCCCCCCTCTATTTTTTTGAATATAGTTATTTGTGACACCCATGAGTGATGGCTCCCATCATCTGTATCACTTGTGGATCTTAGTGTCTGGATTTTCTTTTGATATTCATTTTGTCCTGTCTCTTGATGTGCCTGTGAATTTTGATTGAAAACTGGACATTGTATATAAAAAAATTATAGTGCTCCTAAATGATTTTATCCTACTCTGGGGAGGCTTCACCCATTTATTAGACAAATAGGATGGGGGTGCTGATCCCATTTATCCAGTGGCTGAGCTGAGCACACATAGCAAGAGTTGGTTTTGGTCGGGCTCCGACTTCTGGCTTGCCGGTACTCTTAGTTAGGAGTTCAGCTGAGTGTTCACTGTGGCCCTTTCCCCATGCCGTGTCCTGAACTTGAATATTTGTCTTCCGGTGCATGGGACTGATGCACGCTCTGCTGTGCTATCCAGAGCCTTTCTGCCTGGTTTCTTAGTCATCGCCTGGCCAGTGCAGCTTTGGGACTTGGCAGATATCTTCAGGGGCAAAGGGGTTCAGTTCTTTTCACCAGGTTCCAGGCCACTTGTCTCTATTTTTGTTTTTTCAGACCTGACATACTGCCGTAAATTCTGCTGTTTTCTCTCCCTGTCAGTAGTAGCTCTGGTCCTGTGCCCAGACTGTTTGCTGCTTCCTCAGCTTCCTTCCTGGTACCCAGAACTGGCAAATGCCCCGAGGGACAAAGCAACTGCAGTATGTTGGCTCACCCCTGAGATTTTGTCTCCTCAAGTCTTGGTAGCCTTAGAGCTCGCCAATGTCTTCAAACTATTTTATTTTATTTTTTTTTTTGTCTTTTATCTGGCATTTCCAGTTGTTCTCTGAGAGATCTCTGGTCTGGTCAGTCACAGTCAGAAGCAGAAGCTACTTGTGCAATTCTTGGCAGGTGGGCTTTGTTGCTTATGCTGCAGAAGAAATGATGTTAGTGTATGCTCCATTAGGAAGAAATAACTCAGTTTATAGGGAGTTGAAAAGAAATGTGATCTGTTTTAGTAAGAGTGAACCAGCTGGCCGGGGCCAGTGGCTCATTTCTGTAATCCTAGCACTCTGGGAGGCTGAGGTGGGAGGATCGCTTTGAGCTTAGGAGTTTGAGACCAGCCAAAGCAAGAGCGAGGCCCTGTCTCTACTAAAAATAGAAAAATTAGCCAGGCACAGTGGCACATGCCTGTAGTCCCAGCTACTAGGGAGGCTGAAGCAGGAGGATCGCTTGAGCCCAGGAGTTTGGGGTTGCAGAGAGCTATAATGATGCCACTGCACTTTAGCCTGGATGACAAAGCCAGACTGTCTCCAAAAGAAAAAAAAAAGAAAAAAAGTGTGAACCAGCCAATAAACTGAACATTTACGCATTGCTACTGACTTTCTAAGAATATAAATGTTAATTTAAACGTCAATATTAGTGTAAAAAAGTTTAATGATTTCTCTAAGGCAGAGTTTCTCAATCTTGGTACTATTGACATCTTGGGCTGGATGATTCTTTACTGTTGAGCCTGTCCTGTGCATTGTAGGCGTTTAGCAGCATCTCCGACTCCAGTAGCACCTCTCTCCCCTAGTGTGACAGCCCAAAATGTCCCTGGGAAGCAAAAACACCTCTAGTTGACAACTGCTGGTTCAAAAGAAAGGATTAGCTTTCCTAATTTGATGCCTTACCAGAAAAATGGAGTTAGATTTTGAATTAATCAAGCAATTGCTTTTGACCATTGAACTACAAGATAAATGTGCCAGCCTCATTCTTAACTGACAGTTTGAAGACCTGGGGAAGGCAGCTGGGGAAGGCAGCTCCCTTAAATGGTTGTGAGAGTAAAATATTTTTTTTTGTCTGTTTGCTTGCTTGTTTGTTTGTTTTTACTATTAGCTTGTGGTTGGTGAATTCAGAGCTTAGGTCATTTGTTCACTTGTTCTAGGATTGAGGAGACAGATTCTTGATTTCTAGATGATAAAAAGTTAACAACCTGTTTGTGTATTTGGCTTCTGCAGAGAGCGGTGCTGTTGCAGTCTGTTTTCATTGGATCCAGTGCTTGTACAGTAATTCTTTAAAACTGACAGGAGCAAATTAACATAGAAATCCACTCAGAGTGTAAACAATCATTTAGAATTTAAGGTAGGAAGGACATAAAGAGATCAGAATTGGGGCTAAAACTAAGGGTTATGGGAGAAAAAGACAGCTTAGAAGAAAAGTGACTTCTCGCAGTGAACATTTCTGAATGGCATGGCTGCCAAAAATGATTAAGCTGTTAGCTCCTCTTTCTCTGATTCTGCAGACATTTTCGGTTTTCCAAATCGTTCTGCTTTGATGCCAAATGTTGTATTAATGATGCATGGGTGTTTTAGAGTACTCCCTTCCCAGCATGGCTTCTAGGTGCTGAGTCAGAGGGATTGTTACAGCAGCAGCTCGGGACCAGTTAAGAGGAGAAATCCCTCTGCAGTGCTTAGATACTGCCGTTTTTCTTGCACATTTATCTTGTAGCAAGCTTTTCAACTTAAATACTTTAAAGCTTCAATTTGGAAGATGTTTTTTCCTTACTCTTAAAGAGTAAGACTTTTGAAAACTATCCAAAAATGGTTTTTGAGAGCTCTTAAAAGTGGGTCTGAATGTTAGCATGAATCACATTTGATTTCTGGGACAATAGCTCTTATTTTCCCACCTTTCTAGTTACTGTCTGGATATGTCTCTTCGAGTCTCTAATTTCTGTTTTGTAATATTTAAAATGACATATTCACACTACCTCTATGATCCACAGCTGAAGGAGACCAGCAGCTGTGAGGGAACGGGACGAATAATCGTTCAGTGAGCACCAGGATCCAGGCTTGGATCCAACAGTGTCCACCCCTACCTTTGCCAGCCCGAGCATAGCATTCTGGGCAGCCACCGAGCCTGACCTTTGAGAGCTCAGCGCTGCTGTCCCTGCTGCTTCCAAAGGCAGGTTTATCTGGGCCACGGAGTTTTCCCTTTTCTGTTGGTTAGGAAATACTGCGTGGTGATGGGCCCTGGGGAAAAAAGAAAGAGTTTTTGAAGCCTTTGGGTTTGCAGTGTGAGTTGAAAGGGCATCCACTGCACCTGCTGAAGCTGCTTTTAGAGACGGTGACGTGGAGAAAGTGTTACTAGGTCGGTGACGAGCATCCTTAGCCTCTTCCTAATGTCTGCTTTTAAACTGTGACTCATCTGACAGTTCATTTAATCAGTTCACCTGATGTGGGGTGGGGTGTTTAAGTGCTTAAATCGGAGTTTTCCTAGACTGACAGCATTCATTGTTATGGATTTTTAAAGGTAGCTTAGAAATTGTTTTACCTTTCTTCACAATCAGAATAACAATATGGATACAATTAACAATGGCGTGGGAACTCTCAGTACTGTATTCACAACTTTTCTATAATAACAATATAAATTATTTTAGAATTATTCTAAAATGAAAGGTTTATAAAAATAGTAACCGTGACTTACTAAAGGTCCATTCTGTTCTCATCACCAAGTTACGTATGGGTCTTATATTCGTTATTTCCAGCGCTCACAACCTGTAAGACGTTCCTGAGCTCAAGACCACACAACTGAGTGGGGTGGAGACTCAGACCTCCAACTTAGCTAAATGAAAGCCTAATCCCACCCATGTCACCTGTGTTCACTGGGGAATTGGAGTAGAATTATTTGAACAAATAAGTGCCTTCATTGTGTCATTTAGGTCTACAAGGGTACCTTGATTTCTTTCTGTTATAGCATCAATAATATTGCATGGCACTTACTGATTAGCACACTTACGTGCTTGGTATGTGGCCTCTTTCACTTCGTGGACCTGCTTTTTCTTTTTTTAAAATTAAAATAAACTCTGAACTAACTTGTGAGCGCTAACCATGTACAACACCCTGTTCTTAGAGCTCTGCATGTGTTGCTTCTCTTCCTAACGCAGTGAGGTAGGTACTGTTACTTTCCTCGTTATATACGAGGAAATTGAGGTACAGTGAGCTAGAGTAACTTGACAAAGTCATGCAGTTATTATGTGACCAAGCCAGCACTCAAGTCCAGATAATCTTATTCTGGAGGCCAGGCTCTTAACCGCTAAGCTGTGTTTCAGTTTTAATGTCTCTGTTTCCCCATTGCTTAACACAGCAGACACTCACATGTTGATGGACGAATAAATGAAGGAATATAAAAGCAGCTCCTTAGAGGGTGGAAATAAGGAAATTCTGGTTTTATAAAGCATTTTCCTTTTTCACTTAGAGGGCATAAACTCAAATGCTGATGTCTGTGAGGACTGGGGTCCGCTAAAAAGAAGTTTAAAGCAGACAGTTCCTGGGCCACTCAGCACCCACCGGATGATCTGATGGTCATGGTGGGATTGTGTGGCCATTGTTGCTAGATCTTCCAGTATTTCAAGAGAAGCTAGCAATCTGGATTTTTATGTGAATAATAGCAAACTTAAAAAAAGTCTCTTGCCCAGGCTAGAGTAGTACCATGGCATCAGCCTAGCTCACAGCAACCTCAAACTCCTGGACTAAAGCGATCCTCCTGCCTCAGCCTCCCGAGTAGCTGGGACTACAGGCATGCGCCACCATGCCTGGCTAATTTTTTAAAGATTTAATATATATATATGTATGTGTGTGTATATATATATATATATATATATATTTATTTATTTTAGTTGTCCAGCTAATATCTTTCTATTTTTTTAGTAGAGATGGGATCTTGCTCTTGCTCAGGCTGGTCTCGAACTCCTGAGTGCAAACAATCCACCCACCTCGGCCTCCCAGAGTGCCAGTATTACAGCCTAAAGCAGGAATCCTCAAACTTTTTAAACGGGGCCAGTTCACTGTCCCTCAGACCATTGGAGAGTGCGCACTGTGGGCCCGTGATGAGTTGGCTGCTAAGCAGGACAGGCGGCGGTGGCAAAAACACCTGGTGGGCCGGATAAATGTCCTTGGATAAATATCCTTGGCGGGCGGCATGTGGCCCACGGGCGGTAGTTTGAGGACGCCTGGCCTAAAGTGACGATTGAATAAAGACATGACATTACGATGTGTGAGCAAGCCACGCGTGGTCTGGGGAGAGCAGCCCTGCTGAGGAACGGCACTGATCGTGGGCCCTGAGGCGGGAGCTTGCATGGGGTATCTGCGGAGCTGCAAGGAGACCAGTGTGGCTGGTGCAGAGTGAGTGAGGCAGAGAGTTAAAGAGATGAGGTCAGAGGGGTAAATTTAAGAGTTGGCATGCCAACTTGCTCTCCAAAGAGCCAGATGTAATGTAATTGTGTTACAGACTTTGAGTCTGTAGCAACTACTCAATTCTGCTGGTGCTAAAGCAGCCTAACAAAGGGGCTGGTGTCTGTCTTGTGGCTACCGTGGGAAGACATCTCCATTCTTAGAATTGTAGGTGAGTAAACTCAGGAAAGGGCCTACATTCTTGTCCAGCCAAATTATTGCTCACCTGTCCTGGACTATAAATAATGCCATGACATGTGGCTAATCCTTTCTGAGTTCCAGGGTTGGTTTTGCTTTTCTATTTTGATTCCCATGGGCTGCCTTTGGGAAATTAGTAACCAAGTTGACCTTGGTCTTTCAATTTAGTGCAGGACTCCTAGGCTCTGTCTGATTGTCAAATCAGGAGGGGTGAGATCTAGGCCCACTTCCAGTGTCATCTGATTCTCTACCTTTCCATTCTCCTCTGCTCTGAAAAAATAAAGTTTGTTTACCCTTCATCCTAAGGTGGAACGTGTCTTTTAGAGCACATGCTAACATTTGATTTAAAAGATATTTCAGGCCGGGCGCTGTGGCTCACGCCTGTAATCCTAGCTCTTGGGAGGCCGAGGCGGGCGGATTGCTCAAGGTCAGGAGTTCAAAACCAGCCTGAGCAAGAGCGAGACCCCCGTCTCTACTATAAATAGAAAGAAATTAATTGGCCAACTAATATATATATAAAAAATTAGCCGGGCATGGTGGCGCATGCCTGTAGTCCCAGCTACCCGGGAGGCTGAGGCAGAAGGATCACTCGAGCCCAGGAGTTTGAGGTTGCTGTGAGCTAGGCTGATGCCACGGCACTCACTCTAGCCTGGGCAACAAAGCGAGACTCTGTCTCAAAAAAAAAAAAAAAAAAAAAGATATTTCACTTCAGCCAAATACAGATGTAATTTTGGAGAGTCTGACCCTTATTTTATGTTGCACTGTGATTATATATACAATTTGTGTTTTATCCATTATCCAGCTGCATAAGAAAGCAATTTCTGTTCTTTCTGTATGCAGACAGTTCCACTTCAGAAATAGATTGAATAGAATCAAGTTTTCATTTATTCATTTTACCACTCGTTCTTAAAAATCCTTACTTTAACATAATTACCAACAAATGTTCGCACCTAGCATTTGGTGTATTTGCAGTCTAAATAGTGCGAAAGGGGATAAAAACATAAAAATAGTAAGCCTTAGCCAATGCTGAAGTAGTCAGTGGATTAGAGACTATTGCTGTCCTGGAAACGCAGCTTTGGGAAGGCTGGAGAAGGGGGTGTGCACTGGGAGTGGGCCGAGCAGGTGGGAGGGGGTTATAAGCACTTCATCTGGCTCCTTTGCTGTAGTGTTTGGCTAGAGTTTTGGGAGGGAGGTTACTTCAAGACTTCTCATACTGAGGGTGTTTGTATGTGGGTGACTGTTGTACCACAGGTGGTATGGTAATTGACAGCTCTGACATCCTGTGGTTCCCTTTCCAGCCCATGCTCACCGGATGCTACTTGATGCCACTGACAAGTCGTAGTGTGCTCTGACTAATACCCTAACGTCCTTCTGAGAAGGCTGCAGAAATACCCCAAGGAACAAAGAAGTCAGCAAAAATACAATGCCGTTTAAAAGATAAGCACAGGGTACACTAAAAGCCAGACTTCGCCACTATATGATACAATACGTGTAACAGAATTCAACTTGTACCTCCTAAATCTATTAAAATTTTTAAACAGGGGAATAAAAAGGATAAGTAGGCTGGCGAGGTGGCTCACGCCTGTAATCCTAGCACTCTGGGAGGCCAAGGTAGGAAGATCACTCAAGGTCAGGAGTTCGAAACCAGCCTGAGCAAGAGCAAGACCCCGTCTCTACTAAAAATAGAAGGAAATTAATTGGCTAACTAAAAATATATAGAAAAAATGAGCTGGGCATGGTAGTACTTGCCTGTAGTCCCAGCTACTCAGGAGGCTGAGGCAGAAGGACTGCTTGCGCCCAGGAGTTTGAGGTTGCTGTGAGCTAGGCTGATGCCATGGCACTCTATCCCAGGCAAAGAGTGAGACTCTGTCTCAAAAAAAAAAAAAGGATAAGTACACAAACTCATAAAAATATAGGCACACACATGATAGGGTGGTATTGGAATGTCTCAATCCCATAATTTTGGAATGATTTTATAGGTAATTTCCTACTTTTAGGATGACTCTCCTTCATTACTCACCAGAAAACAGCAGGTAGGAGTCATATTAAACACAGAGGATGTGTGGCATTTAAGCTTGCCCTTTCCAATAGTGAAAACTTTTGCTTTCTAGTTTTATTCCCTCCCCACCCACCATGGGCCAGACAGGCAGCTCACTGTCTTCTCTGCAGCTGTGCATCTCCTCTCTTCCTCGGGCTTCCATCTGGCTTGTGCGTACCTGCTCCAGTCCAAGTTCTGAGGGGCTTTCACAGCTTCACAGCCCCTGCACAAGAACCAAGAACGATGAGCTTTTTTAAAAGAGGGAAGAGATCAGTTGGCAGGTACATCTGGAGCTGAGTCTTGAAGGTACTCATTTATTCTCTCTTGATTTTAGATAGAGTTAGTACAGTCTTCAGTCAATAGCTTAACTTCATCTCTGCATTTATTACTGCTCCCAGCATAAATTATTTAGCACAAATGCAGACGTAATCTCACAAGATTCCTCAGTATTAGTGTCCTGCTGTGAGCATCATTTTCTTGAGTGTGTTGTGCTCTAACCACAAATTAGCAAGAGACACTTCAAGGAAGTCTTTCTGTGGATTCATTTAGAGGGATAGTTTGGGTTAGAAGGTTGTAGTTGGTGCTATTTGATCATTTTTTTTTCTTTCAGGTTAATTTTTCTTTTATTCATGATATAGTTAACAGCTTTCCTATAACTATATATATATATATTTTTTTTTTTAATTCACTTTTACCTGGTAATATTTTAATCCCTTAAAGATTTGTCAGTTACCCCATCAGTGGACTGAGTCATTTTATGGGCAGGGATCCAGAAAATTCCAGGTTGGGGTGGAGGAATTACAGTAATAAAAACTTTATCTTCTCTTTGGGAGGCCGAGGCGGGTGGATCGTTGGAGCTCAGAAGTTCAAGACCAGCCTGAGCAAGAGCCGAGACCCCGTCTCTAAAAAAAAAAAAAAAAAAAAAAAAAAACTTTATCTTAAAGACTGAGATTGTCCGAATCCTGTCCTACAGTTGTCTGAATCCAACAATTAGAATATTTTAGAGTAGCCCCATAGTGCAGCTGTAAAGATTAAATCAACTTTAATGATTTGTCAGTTTGATGAAGTAAAGTCAAGAGCTGAAAATTTTTAACAGTGATCTAATTGTAAAAAGCACAGATGGCTACTGACAGTTTTCAAATGTTAGGCATTTGCTGATTTTAAAAATAACTGTGAGAAGGGAAAACCAAGGTGAGAAGAGAGGCAAAATCAAATAGCCAGGTTAGGTTTTGGATCTTCAGACAGCAAAAGAACACGTACTAGATTTGCCTGGTGGTTATAATAGCTCAGGTGTTGCCTCCCTGCACACTGAACCCCTTGTGCATTGATCGTAATAGGCTCTGGGGCAGAGGCATCTGCTGATAAATCCACAGGGTCATAAGCAACTTTGAACACCCAGAGAGTCTGGTTGTTGGGCGTGGTGGGAAATGTTAATTGGCCTCTGAGTAAACTTGGTTGGAGGTACTGTTATCCCTTGATAAACTTGCTCCCTCTGGCATTCTTGTTAATATTTAAAAATAAAGTGTAAATGTATTACAGAACACCGTAATTTAATTTTTGTTGCATTTCAGAGCTATATGGTTGCCAGCATAGGATCAGTATCATAAGGTTTTTGGGGTCACTGAGTTTTAACTCTGAACCCCTCGGCGGTTTTGATTGTGGGATGTGCAGGCCTGGGAATTGATTTTTGTCTGAGAGTAACACCAATCTCAGGAATTAGTCATTTGTTTTTTTGGTGAGCCTACAAATGTTATTAAAGAGAGCCCCAGGGCAAGCCACCCACAGGACTGGTACACGTGAAGGGAAGGGAGGCACAGCTTGGTTTGGTCTTTGTTGGGACCTTTTCTTTTATCCTCTCCTCTTATCCTCCCTCCCCTTTTCTTAGTGAGCCCTTGCTTTTGTTATCATAGGCAGTTTTCCCCAGGAATTTTTCCTTTGTGAAATCTTGGGGTTTGTGTCTTTGAGGTTAGGCAGTAGGGGCGGCATTGTCTGAGATCTTGGCTGGTTTCAGAGACCGGCAAGTAGTCCATTATAGGCCTGTGTTGGGAGTGGCAAGAACTGAAATTACAGAGGCAGAGGCCAGGTTTTATGGACTCTACAGAGTCATGCTAAACATGAGGAAATTGGACTTGACCTTGAAGGTGGCAGGAAGCCATTCAAGGACTTCCTGAGAAAGCAACAGGGTGATTTATTTGTAATTTCTTTTAGCTCTCCTGTGAAATTATAGGTAAACAGTAAATGTAGTTTTTGATTCCAAAAACCAAATAATGACTGTTTCAGGGGCATGGAATAGCTACTTCTTATGTAAACATACATTAACTTCTTATGTGAACATTGCTAATTGTTGTTACAATGAATTTCTCCTGTGAACATTACTAGGGTCTTTATCCCCTGGATGACAAGTCTTGACCCATTTACAGGATTTTTAGCATACTTTGATTTGGGTTTAGTTGGCAGTTTAGACACATCTAAAACCAAACTTCTCTCACAATTTTTTTATGAAAAAATTTGAACGTACAGAAAAGTTAAAAGGATAACACAGTAAAGATACCACCTTCCATCTAGAGTCAGTGCTTATTACTATTTTGTTTTGTTTGAACTCTGGCTCTATTTTTTCCCCCTGAGCCATATGAAGTTAAATTGTTGATAGATATCAAGACAACCTCTTAATAGTTCAGCATGTATCTATTAAAAAAATTATATTGTCCTGTATAACCACAGTACTGTTATTGCAATTAAGAAAATTAGTAATACTTTATCATCATAATATCTTCTAATATCCAGTCCATATCCAGATTTTTGCAGTGGTGCTAAAAATGTTATTTATAGCTGCCCCTGTCCCCAAAATAACATACTATATTTGGTTTCTTAGTGTATGGTAGCCTTTCCCCCTGCGCACTTCCCACCCCTGCTATTATAGTAACTTTTTTGAAAAATAGTCCAGGCCATTTGTTTTGTAGGATGTCTCACATTCTGGAATTGCCTGGTGTCATTTTCATGTATTTCTTTTTTTTTTTTTTTTTTTTTTGAGACAGAGTCTCACTTTGTTGCCCAGGCTAGAGTGAGTGCTGTGGTGTCAGCCTAGCTCACAGCAACCTCAATCTCCTGAGCTCAAGCAATTCTGCTGCCTCAGCCTCCTGAGTAGCTGGGACTACGGGCATGCGCCACCATGCCCGGCTAATTTTTTCTATATATATTAGTTGGCCAATTAATTTCTTTCTATTTATAGTAGAGACGGGGTCTTGCTCTTGCTCAGGCTGGTTTCGAACTCCTGACCTCTAGCAATCCGCCCGTCTCGGCCTCCCAGAGTGCTAGGATTACAGGCGTGAGCCACCACGCCCCGGCCTCATGTATTTCTTAATCCTTTGTATTTTTGTAAGCCAGGAGATGGTTCTAAGAGCTTGATTAGATTTAAGTTAAAAGTTTTTGGCAGGACTACTCAGAGGGTCATATTAGCTTGTCCACAGGATCAAACTTGTGACACCTAGTTTGATCCCTTGGTTAAGTGGTACCTGTTGGATCTTTTCATAGTAAATGTACATTTTCCCCTTTGCAATTAAGCAGTCTGTGGGAAGAATTTGTTTTGAATGTTCCAGAGCCTTACAAGTTTTGATTAATCATTATGCTGTTCCAGCATTCCCTTGTAGAGTAGGTTGGCCCTTCTGTTCCTGTGGCCGTGGGTGGGTCTTGAATTACAGTACTTTAACATGTGGAGCTCACTTAGCTAAAGAGAAAAAAGTTAAATGTCTGATTATTTAAGATCAAGGAAAAGACAGAATGATATACCAATTGACAAAAATAATAGTCCAACATTCTGCAAGGCTCAGCGAACCCCTTTCTAGGACTGCAAGCTGCCCTTTGCTAAAGACAAGCCATCCGGAAGGAAAGAAGGGTTTCATATCCGCAAGGCGTTAAGGGAAGACCTTGTTCTGCTAAGTATTTATGCCTTGAAGGCTAGAAATTTTCCAATGCTTTCTGTGATGTCTTTTGCCTGTGGAAAGCATGGCTCTGATTTCATGCGTTTGACAGTTTGGGTGTTACTCAGCTGGAATGATGCCCTCTTAGAAATACTTTAATTCCCAAAGAGTAGATAACTCCATTAGTCTGTTATAATCTTCCAGGCTAACAATAATGTGATTAAAATATATCATCCCCTCTGGACATGAAGAATAATCTTTCCAGAAGAGGATCAGGATAGACCAAAGAACAGAGTGTGGAAGAATAGGTTTGGCTGGTAGGCTAGATAGAGGAAGCTTGCCTGGTGAAGTTAAGGCTAGAAGCACCAGAAGTTTTAGGATCATTATGAATCATTTGGGTATAGGTTAGAGTGGAATACTGGTTTGGGATTAGGGAAGTTATTTGGGTCTGGAGTGAAAGGGTAGAATCCCATAATAAGGCAAAAGCTTGGCTGTGTTTTTTTAGGGCCTCCCCTTTCCCCCCAAAAAATGTATGATCATTGTTTAAAAAAATGAAAAAGAAAGGAAAAAAAAAAAACACTTTTCCTAAGATAGCATTCCTAAAGTGCATTCATAGATACTAAATAGGTAGGTACTATGTGAAAAAGGGGTTCTCAGTAACTCTGGAAACTTTGAAATTTGGGGTCAGTTAATTTTAACACATTTGTTTATTGCAGTTTTAAACTTTTGGAACAGAGAACTAACTCTATTATCATACAGGATTTTTCTGAAGATCATGGAAATGCTGCATTGTGTCAAAGTGCAGATGACCTGATTCTACTAAGCAGAGATAAACACTGAACATCTTGATATATAATTTCTAAAACTGTTTTTTTGTGTATATTTTTCTCTGTCTTTTTAAAACACAAATGTGACATATTATATACATTGTTATACAGTATGATTTTTTAAATTAAATTGTAGGTTCTTCTAAAACAGTAACTATTTTTTAATGATTGCTTAGTATGCCATCGGAGGACTTTGCCATAATTTATTCTTCCTATCTCTTTTCGTGCACATTTCGATAGGTTTGCAGTTTTGCTTAACAGTACTGAAATAAACATCCTTGAACACAATTGTTATTTGTCCAGTTATTTCTTTAGGATGAATACGTGAAAGTAGGAGCTGTTAAAGAGAATGATCTATTGATATTACTGAGTTGCCCTCCAGAGGTTATTATACCAATGAAGATTTCCATCAGCAAGACAGAGGATACCCTTTCCAGCCTGTCCTCACCAACGTTCATTATTATTAGCTTTATAAAAAATTTTTTTAAATTTTAATATTTTTTATTATTTAATAAATTAATTTTGTCTTTTGGGAGGAACTCGATGCATTTAGCTGGACATTATTATTATTAGTCTTTTGATTCATTTAGACAAGCAACTTGTTAATGTTACATGTTTGGAGAGGGGTTAGAAGAAACTTAGTTGAAGGCAGATAGCATTTCAAAGTTGAAGAAATTCAACTCTTTGCTATAGAAGTGCATTTTTTTAAATCACTCAGCTGGGTGAGGTGCTTTGTGCCTGTAATCCCAGCACTTTGGGAGGCCAAAGCAGGAGGATCACTTGAGCCCATTTTAGATAAGTTCAGCCAGGGCCTGAAGGGCCCTGTCTCCAAACATAAAATTTTTTTTAACCCATCAAGAGGAACTTAACAGGAGACCAAAGGGCCAAACATTAAAAGTGCATATTTATTTTTTATCATGATAAGAGAGGAAAGAGAATTCGATGTCCTTTTACAACTCATGTTCGCCCTGAGTAGCTCCAGTGTAACTTCCTGACCAGTGAGTGTGTAAGGAGAAGGCAGTGGCTACAAGAATGGGCCTTTCCATCGAATTTGGGCTCCAATCCCCAGCTCTGTCATGCAGGGGCTAAAGCATCATCGCCCTGGAAAGGAAGGTCAGCAGTGAAGGACAGTCAGAAACCTAAACCCCCTATGGAAAGGAGAAGAAAGGAGACAGAATTATAAACCCGAGGTGTCTGTAAGCCAGGTTTTCTAAAATGAAGAGAGGAGGACACAGCGAATTTATAATTGTGGGATTTTAAGTTGCAAGAGGCTTTGTAGTCTAGTGATTTGGAAAACATTCAGTGTAAATATAAACTGGTATCATTTTTTGTTTAGGAAACTTTTTTGTAGTACAATAAAATGAGTTTTGTAGGTCTCCTGTACAATCAGTGGTCGGGGGGCCGTGGCTTGGTTGAAAAGGTTAAGAAAACCATATCCAGCTCAATAATGTCCTTGTACAGGCGAGGCAGCTGAGGTCCAGAGGGTCATGGAGTCAGCCAGGGACAGGACCCAACAGTGTTGTTGGCCTTCTCAGCCCAGGATTCCCCCTGCCCCTTAGAAGGAAGCTTTTTTTTTTTTTTTTTTTTTGAGACAGAGTCTCACTTTTGTTGCCCTGGCTAGAGTGAGTGCCGTGGCGTCAGCCTAGCTCACAGCAACCTCAAACTCCTGGGCTCAAGCGATCCTCCTGCCTCAGCCTCCCGAGTAGCTGGGACTACAGGCATGCACCATCATGCCCGGCTAATTTTTTGTATATATATTTTTAGTTGGTCAATTAATTTCTTTCTATTTTTAGTAGAGACGGGGTCTCGCTCAGGATGGTTTCGAACTCCCAACCTCGAGCAATCCGCCCGCCTCGGCCTCCCAGTAGAAGGAAGTTTTTTATGAGAGATTTCTTATCTTTACCGTCACATGGGTTTGTGCAGTATAGGTGTGTGCTTTTTCCCGAGAGGGAAAACCAGAGTTCCTTTTCAATACACAAATTATTGGTTTCTCTAGACCATTCTGGTTCTAAGAACCTCTTCTGGGCTTCAGGGTCGGGAGGGCTTGAGGAGAATGTGGCAGCCATTATTGGCAGCCTTTCCGGAACAGAATGTTGATGTGGAGATCGCACACTTTATTATACCTCCTACCCTAGAACAGAGAATGGAATTGAGAATGTTTGTTAATAGTGATGATCATGTTAGATAAATTCAGGCTGGCCGGCAGAGTCCTTTATTTTTTTCTCTGTTCTGTATTAAAATTACAACAACAAAGCTAGCTGTGTTGATGTGCACCTGTAGTCCAGCTACTCGGGAGGCTGAAGCAGGAGGATCACTTGAGTTGGAGGCCAGTCTGGGCAACGTATGAGGCGCCTCTTAAAAGGCCGGGCGCAGTGGCTCACGCCTGTAATCCTAGCTCTCTGGGAGGCTGAGGCAGGTGGATTGCTCAAGGTCAGGAGTTCAAAAACCAGCCTGAGCAAGAGTGAGACCCGTCTCTACTATAAATAGAAAGAAATTAATTGGCCAACTGATATATATATATAAAAAAAAAAATTAGCCGGGCATGGTGGCGCATGCCTGTAGTCCCAGCTACTCGGGAGGCTGAGGCAGAAGGATTGCTTGAGCCCAGGAGTGTGAGGTTGCTGTGAGCTAGGCTGACGCCACAGCACTCACTTTAGCCTGGACAACAAAGCGAGACTCTGTCTAAAAAAAAAAATAATAATAAGTAAATAAAATAAAACAACAACAAACTGTTGTAGAGAAAATTGGTAAAGCAAAGTAAAGAAGAAAAGAAGTCAGCTCACATCACTGTTATCCCCTGATACCAAGCTTATTGGTAAATTGGCTTCTGGTCTTTTTTTTAGCCTTATGTGTGTTCTTACTCTTTGGCAATAGTTATTGTGATATAAGAGAACTTTGTTTATGGTATTAAAAATGTAGTCTATGCTAAATATTATACATTTGTTCTGTTTATAAGGTTTCATAGTTTTCACTTTTAAAGATATGTATGATTATATCAAGTTTTGTATAACAGTTTACTTAGCTGTTATATTGTTGATTTTGAGTTGTTTCCCAAGATTTTCCTTTTGGAAATAATTTTAATAAAAAACTTTGTGCGTAGAATGTCCTCATGTCTGGGATAATTTCCTTGAACTTGCTAGATCAGAAGGTATGAGCATTTTTATGGCTCTTTGTTGAATTTGCAAGTCGTTTTCCCAAAGGGTTATACCAGTTTACACCTACACCAGCAAAGTTGGTAAAGTATCAGTTTCATTGTCCCTTTTCTGGCTTATAGAATCTTTCCTGTGTGGTTACAGAAAACCTGTATACTTCTAACTTGAAAAAACAAGGCACCTCCACCAAATGGCCCTAACAGCATGCTGTGTGCTAAGCTGTAATTTATTAATTTAATAAAGAGTTTAATGCCTGCTTTTCATTAGACATCGTAGATGAAGAAAAGAATAAGACAGTCCGTACTTTAAGGATTACAGCTAGTTGGAAGAGACAGGCTCCGATTTATAGGGGGCATGGATAGAAGCGTATTAGTTGGGAAAGAGGCCAAAGGTAGGAGTGGATAGTTTTAATCTTGGGGTTGGGATGGTATCAGGAAAAGCTAAGAAGAGTGACATTAAGGCTTAGTATGAGCAGGAGTTGCTAGAGCACATTCCTGGGGGTTTGTCTGGGGGGCAGGAGGCAGGAGGCTGGCACCACAGGGCAGAACAGGGTGGGTGTGGAAGGGGAGAGGTCAGTTGTAGTTAGCTTCAGAGAGCAGAGTTGCTCTGCTGGTCTTGAGCCTTTAGCCCATTCTCATCAGACGACCTTCCGTGCAGCAGGGGAAGGGTGTGTTTTGATAGATGCAGGCATTCTGTGCTAACAGCACCAGAAAGGGAATTCTTAGTTTTCTCTGACCCAGAGTTTGATTCAGGTTATGTGGTATAAAATTTGGGCATCTTTGTTTGCTGAACCTCTGTGGTGGGTACGTGGGTCTGGATATTGGTCCTTCTGAGGATTGGTAGCTGGTCATCATGTTATTAAGAATTTTGGGGGAAACAAAGCTGGAGCTTAGACCAGTGAAATGATTACCTTGGGCTACCCAGGCAGTTAATATCTCTTTAGACAGCATTTTCATGCCTGATCTCATGTATAGTTTAATAATTTAACAACACCTCAATGGGAATGTTTACAGGGTACTTAATAGATATTAATTTTTACTACTTGGATTTTTATTTAATAGCTAGGAATCCATAACCTGTGATTAAGTTGGTTTTTCTACCTCAATGGGGAAGACTAGGTTAGGTAAGCAAAAGGTAAGCAATTTCATCAAATTGAGTTTTAACCCTAAAATAACTTTTGGGATGCTTTACTCTGTTAATGTGTGTGTGTCCCCTACCTGCTTGTTTTCTTTAAACACTTTTTGTGAGAAAATTGTCACATAATTATGCTTGAAAACATGTAAGTAGTTGTGACAATGGGTATCAATTTGTTGCCAGATTGGATAGAGTGGTCAGGAAAGGAATGGTTTCTTTTCTGCTTCAGAACTCTTAGTTTACCAAGCCAGCTGTAACAAACATTAAGAATATACATATTTAGGATAAAAGATTATGAACTCAAGTGTATAGAATCTTATTTCTTTTCCTTTTGGGTTCATTGTGTCAAATTGTTTTGCTCCTAATCTGGAAAGTCAGATTTCATTACCTTGTGAGGAATTTTTATAAGTCGTAGGCAGCTTGGATGTCGAGTGTGGATAATGTCGAGTGGATGATGAGAAAAAAGCAAGCACGTGCAAAGGGTTAATGGGTGTTCAAGTGAAAACCATGTTACCTGGTTCATAAGGCTATGGCTGGCTGGAATTCTAGTGGGAGGAAGTGTGTGTCTTCCTGTGTTATATTCAAATGCAAAGAGGAAGAAAGGCTCTGTCCTGTGGCCAACAGGTGGCTGAGGGGCCTCAGGAAACTCTCCAGTTAAAGCCGTGGCCCAAGGCTGCTTACACTGGCATCTGGATGGAAATTTCTGGTTGTGTAGATCTGAATGGGGCTTATTTTTCAACTGAATAATGGCGATAAGAGCTCCCTCAATCTAGATACTGGGGCTGGATGATAATTATAATGTGCCATGAAAGTATAAAAAATTATTAATAGTAAGCCTACATTTGTGTTAAATGTTACTTTATCACACTACATTCTAATGTCTTGTTTGTGTCTGTACCTCATTCAGTGCTTTGCTCATCCTTGGCCGCCAGTGGCCAGTAGTGTCTCTAAAAAGTACACGGTAAAGTAGGTGCTTGGAGATACTTGTTGAAACAATGGAAGATTTGACAAGCGTGTGCCAATTCAAAACTGTTTTTTAAACTGTGATTCAGCCACTGTTGATCAGGACCGTGTTATTGGAAAGTACTGCTTTTCATAGTTTCCAAAGCAAAGCTCATCGAAATGTTATGAAACCCCTAACTTCACCTCTCTAGTTTTGACTTCACTAACTTACAACCTTGGGCAAATTATGTCTGGAGGACTTGACTTCTTTATCTTTAAAAGTCAAGAGGACATCTGCTTCACAGAGATATAAATTTTAAATGAGATAATTTAGATTGAAAGCAACATGTGTATCCATATATACTTCCTAGTTTAGGCCAGAGCCAGGGACTAAATTTAGTAACAAGACTTTTAATAGGCACACTTGTAAAGTCCTGCAGTTTGATCTATGTAACCAGCTGCATGAACACCAAACAGAAGGGCAACTTAGCAGCAACATCTCAAATAAGATTACGGGGATTTTGCCTCCGGCAAGCGTAATATGAGTCAATAATACGGTGTGACTGCTATTTACCAGGAACATTCAGCAAAATAGCGATTGATTATCTGACCACGTAATGGAAGTTTTAAAGTCTAAAACATAATTTTCCAAAATGATTGGGATCACTTGATGTTAACTAGTTTTTCTACAGGAGTGGCGGGGGTGGGGTGGGGTGCCGGTTTGGGAAATGGCAGGTTAGATAACTCAACATCCCTATTCTGGGGGTTTCTGGGCCTTGAGTTATTGTGCATTGTGAGTCTCCAAAGGGGGCTCCAGTTGACAGATCGTTGGTAACAGACGGAAAGGGCTGCTGGCCGTTTTGCTTGTTTCTGGGCTCATCTGACTGCGCGCAGGCCACCAGCCACTCTGGCAGTGTAGACACTACCCTTTGTCGAGGGGAGAGAGCTGGGCCAGTATTCAGAGGGAGCAGGCGGATGGGGAGCCACATGTGACACTGTGGGAAGGGCACACGTGGACGTGGAGTTGGGGAGGGGTGCTGGGAAAGTTGAAAGAAAACCAGTGGGTAAAAGTGGCTGGGAAACATTTTGGACCTAATCCAAAGTAGAATTTCTTTGCCGATGGCTGTATTTGACATATTGACTCTGTGTTCTTGGGACTCATAGGGCAGTGTGGAAGCATTAAGTGGTACTGAGGAGTGTTCTTTAAAATCCTGTCCCATTCCAAGTCTGTGGATTTGTGATTATTTCCTTTTGTTTGGCAATATTTACTTCCTTAGTTTTTATTTCAGCATTGTGGTTGTTCCTGTGGATAATTAGATAAAGCATTAATAATATGTGGTCTGTGTAAATTTATTAGTTTAATGACAAGATTAACCCATAAGACAGTTGTTAGCAAACCAAAATAAACAAAAGCCAAAAGCTTCTTTTGCTTATTATTTTATGGCTTATAATATACCTTAGAGATGATTTGGGCTTTTGAAAGACTTTATGTCCCTGTTTAATGTTGGCCACCTGGGGTTTTCAACATTGTGCCCAGTCCCACCCCCCTCCACCCCCTGCTCATCAGCATTACCAGTATAAGCACAATGGCTTGAAATAAAGCATGTTGACTTGTAAGCTTCATCCATTGAGTCACTGATTTACTGCCCATTATGTACAGGACACTATGGTAATAATTATGAAACAGAATGTCAACAAAATAGGTCTTGTTGAAGAGTGAGAATTGACAGCACAAGGCTAGGTGTACTGAGTGTGGAGGAGTGGCCCAGGCACTAGGTCCTGTGCTGCCTGGGACCTTGTTGGAGGTCAGCCAAGTGTTTCAATGGTTCCACCTCCAGACACCCACCAGGATTAGATTAGTAAGTGTGCTGTCTCTGTGTTACATCCAGAGATGATAGATGTAACAATGATGAGAGGAAAGTGACGAAATTAGAATGGCTGGTTAAGAAACTATGTTTTAAAATCTTACAGTGTCTTGAAAATATGTGGCAATTGTGATTGCAGGTGGAATATAGGAATTATATTCTGTTATGTTTTTGACCTCCTAGTTTTGTATCATACAGAGACTTCAGGAAAATCCAAATAGAGATCACTCTCCAAAGATGACAGTGATTGGCTGGGTAATCTGAATACTCATTTGTTAAGAGCATGTTTTAATTGACACCAGACTGTGCCGTCTACTCTTTCCCTATTGCTCTGGACATTTGGGTTGGGCTGGGTGGGTAGTGAGGACTGAGGACATTCATTCGTTATCTCCTTTTTCTCTCCAAATCCCCAAAGAAGAGTGGTTGGAGCCTTAGTCTACCACTTTGGAAGGGTTGCCAAGACCAGACCAAGATTTTAAGTGTTTCCAGTAGGCAGAGCAGTCAGTGGTTGTGTATAGCAATCTAGTACTGAGGTGAACTTAAAGAGAGCAGAAACTGGCTAGACCTGGTGGCTCATGCCTGTAATCCCAGCACTTTGTCAGGCTGAGGCCGGAGGATCACCTAAGGCCAGCCTGGGCAATATAGCAAGACCCTATCTCTAAAAGAAATAAAAAAAATTAGCCAGGCATGGTGGCGTGTGACTGTAGTCCCATCTACTCAGGAGGGTGAGGTAGGAGCATCACTTGAGCCCAGAAGTTTGAGGTTGTAGTGAGCTGTGATCATACCACTGCACTTCAGCCTGGGTGACAGAGCAAGACCCTGACTTCTTCTTCTTCTTTTTTTTTTTTTAAAGCAGAAACCTTTTAAAAATGTTTTAATTGATTGCTAAAGGTCTTTCTGATCCTCGTTACATACCTGAGGAATGTTAGTATCCAGAAAGCATTGAAGCTAGTATGGAAATAGAGTTATGACCTTGTAGGATTTTAGAGCTGAAAGAAGTTTTAAAGGTCCAAGAAGAAAAAAGAACCCCAAAGTCATGTGATACATTTTTATTATGATTGCCTTTGAGTTCACCTCTTTCCCCCTTCCCTTCTGTTTTGTGCAGTGAACACCTACCTCTTCATGATGCAGGCTCAAGGCATTCTGATCCGGGACAACGTTAGGACGATTGGTGCTCAGGTTTACGAGCAGGTGCTTCGGAGTGCTTACGCCAAGAGGAACAGCAGTGTGAATGACTCAGGTATGTTTTTAGTAAAGAGAGGGTCCAATTAGAATGTCTTTTCCCAAGAGAGGTAAATTTGATTTCGATAATTATTTTCAGTGGAAAAAGTGCATTATAAAACACTCGAGTGGAGGTCTGGCTGACTTTTACCTTACTACTGAAAAAGCTCTCACCAAATGAGTCTACATTCATTTTTTAAAAAAATATGTCTTAAGGCCGGGCGCGGTGGCTCACGCCTGTAATCCTAGCTCTCTGGGAGGCTGAGGCGGGCGGATTGCTCGAGGTCAGGAGTTCGAAACCAGCCTGAGCAAGAGCGAGACCCCGTCTCTACTATAAATAGAAAGAAACTAATTGGCCAACTAATATATATAGAAAAAATTAGCCAGGCATGGTGGCACATGCCTGTAGTCCCAGCTACTTGGGAGGCTGAGACAGAAGGATCGCTTGAGCCCAGGAGTTTGAGGTTGCTGTGAGCTAGGCTGATGCCACGGCACTCACTCTAGCCTGGGCAACAAAGCGAGACTCTGTCTCAAAAAAAAAAAAAAAAATATGTCTTAGTCCATTTGTGTTGCTATAAAAGAATACCTGAGGCTGGGTAATTTACAAAGCAGAGGTTTATTTGGCTTACGGTTCTACAGGCCCTAGAAGAGGCATGGCACTAACATCTGTTTCTGACAAGGGCCTCGGGCTGCTTCCAGTCGTGGCAGAAGGCGAGGGGAGCTGCTGTGTAGAGGCTGCATGGCAAGAGGGGAAGCAGGGAGGGGAGTCGGGGGATGCCCGGCTCTTTGTAACAACCAGATTTCCAGGGAACCAGTAGAGCACCAGGATAGCACCAAGCCATTCATGAAGGATCCACTTTTGTTGAAACTTAATGAATTTCCATTTCACAATGATCATGTAATCTGGGGGCAGTTTTCACAAATTATAGTTATAAAAGCAAGTTCTGGAGGGAAAATGTACGAGATCGCCTGGTTTACCTTCCCCAGTCAGGTGCGGTGCTCATCCTATAGATTAATCACAGTTACATGCTTGGGTTCAGATGCATTCATTTTTTTCAGGAAGTTTTTCAGACCATTGAGCTAAACACAGCCATGATGGGTACAAGAGTTAAACATTTCTTCCTCAATCTTTGGAATTTTGACCTCTGGCTTTTGTTATTTTATAAACACTATAATTGTATACAGAGAAAAAAAGAACACAGAGGTTAGATGGGCTGCCCAACATTGTATTACGAGAAGTGGCTCAGGCCTGTAATCCTGGCACTTTGGGAGGCTGAACTGGGAGGATCACTTGAGCCTGGGAGTTTGAGACCAGCCTTGGGCAACATAGTGAGACCCTGTCTTTAAAAAAAAAAACACAAAAACTTGTTTTTGAATCATGGTTTTGACTATAGTTATTTTTGTAAGACTATGTATGGCAAGTTATTCACCTTTGAGATAAAGCTTTTCTCTCACTCTTTTTTTTTTAACTCTTCCAAAAATTGAATACAGGAAATATTTATTTCCACATGGTTAAATGGGACTGTCATGAGGCTTTCCCAGTCTAGCCAGGAATGGTTTTTATTTAAAATGAATTCTGAGATTTCCTTGTGCTAAAGATTCATGATCTGTCTCATTTCTTTAACCAAGGACTAATGTGCTTTCCTGTGTCTTCTTAATGATTTCAGCCAAGCCTAATATTTTAAAAATATACATATTTAAAAATACTCTTCCCTCTAAATCAGTCCTCTTCTGTAATAAATTCTAAGCTTGTTCAAAGTTCACCATAAAATGTGAAATTGCTTTGCAGACATTGCAAATGAGATTTATTCTGTGGTGCTTGGGAAATCAAGAGAAAGCATTACCTCTCAAAGGGAAGTTAAATTCTTAAAAGAATTGACCACATCCTAATTTATGTGTCTGCCCTGCTGGCCAATTTAGCAGCGACTTAGGATTGTAGGTAGCCAAACTGGTAAGCTTTTGATTCTTGTTTGCAAATGGCAAGTTGAGTGACTTTTCAGAGCCTTTTAGGCAAGTTGTGATCAGTCTGGGTCAAATTGCCTGAGCTCTGAACCATAACTGAGAGAGGAAACCCTGTAGTTCCCATTGTGAGAGAAGGCCGAGCACATTTGTGGTGTGTAGTATTAGGTTTTACAAAGGATCCACACACACGTTGTCTCCCATGATTTGAATGTGGCTCTGTCAGGTGAGGCAGGATTTTATGTTATTTCCATTCACTGCACATAGTGTACATGACCTTGGGGAAGATGGAGTAGCTTGGTCTTGTCACCCCCTAAACCTTGCCCCAAACCTGCTTCTAGTTAAGTGATGAAACTAGGGAGTCTTTTGACTAGAGCTCTCTCCTGTGCAAGGTTCTGAATAAAGGCACATTTGTGCTCTCAGGACATTTATCCCATCCATACATCATGCTGCTTGTCCAAGGTTAGGCGAGGCTAGAGTCTGTCTATCTGGCCATTGGCGAGATGGTCAGTTCTCTCAGAAGTTAGAGGAGCACGTAGCAGGACCCCACCCACACCACTGCAGTTCATGCAACATGGGCTTATACTAATTCCTGAGGGTAGTCTTTGGAAACTGAGCACAGAAGTGAGTTGCATCCTTGGAACTTAAATCCACTGACCCATTATCATTTGACTTTGCATGCTTTTATTCTCAGATTATCATACACCAAAATAATTCTTCCTTGCATCCCTCTGGTTGGAATAGTTAACCTATTTTTTGTTAATTTGTCTATTTCCCTAGATTGGAAGTCTTTGCCATCAGGGACTGTCTTACTGTGTACCACCACGTGCTTTACTTGCATTATCTCATGTCATCCTCACAAGAAATCAGGAAGGTAGCTACTATGTCCCCATTGCAGGGGATGGCAGGACCAAGGCACACAGAGGTCACAGCATTGATGTAGCAGTGGAGTCAGGCTTTGCAGACTGACTCTGACGCCTGTCATCTGAGTCCCAGAGGTACCTTTGTCACCTTTGTTATCTTTGTATTTCTAGTACCTTGTACCTTGTATGCTGCTTGGCACATAGGAGGCACTTAATGTGGAGTGCGTGGGTGAGTGGATTTGACAAGAAAACACATTTAAGTGTCGTAACATATTTCTAAAGAGATTACCATCTTGATAAGCCTCTTTGTTAGTGGCACATCCTTGATGAGTAAGTATAGGTTGAACATTCCAAATCCCAAAGGCTCCAAAATCTGAAACTTTTTGAGCACCAATGTAACGCTTAAAAGAAATGATCATTGGAGCATTTCACATTTCAGATGATCAGATTTGGGATGCTCAGCCAGTAAGAATAAGGCAAATATTCCAAAATCTAAAAGAATCCAAAACACTTCTGATCTGAAGCATTTTGCGTAAGGCATACTCGTACTGTACTGAAAGGGAAATTGTGTTTTATTGAAGGTATACGCAATGAAAACCCACGATTTTTATTCATTTCAAAGCTCATCTCTGCCTGCTATAGCCAGAGAGTGTATTCTGGGCCTAAAGCACTGCCACCTCTGACCTCCGACCTGGCTGCTCCTCCTCAGAGCACTGTTGGCTTAATGAGGGTGGCCTGGCCTGTGTGCACCCCTCCCTGAGTCAGCGCTGGGGCTCATACATTCACGAGTCTTCATTAGGCCTCGCATAGCTGAAAACTTCAGCGTGACATTTAAGTAATGTTGGTTTTCTTAAAAGCTACAGTGGTGGTTGTCTAATAAGGATATACTTTGGGGGGTATAGCCCTGGGAGCGTGGAAATAAGCCTGAGATAGTGACCTGCAGAAAATTCTTGTTGTCACTGAAAGCCATTGGTGTATGAGATTGTGAATCCTGCCCAACTTACCACGAGCGGGGCGTGGGGGAAGTTGGTGACACACACTCGCGCAGGAGAATATTGGCACTGGAAGGGAATTCTTGGTTTCGTCCAGTCTAGCCACTCAATGTTGTATCTGAGGTGAGCGGTTGAGTGACTCGGTTTTCTCATTCTTAATATGGATTTCCAGGTGCCGTGCAACTTAGTAACTTCTAATCAGAGGGCAGGCAGGGATTTCTCAGCCCGCTGCACACTCACACACGCCTGCCCACATGTACGGTCCCATTCCTCTTTAGTCACACAGAACAGTGTTCCACTGCCCACATGCTTCAACACAAGTCTGTTGTCATAGGCCAGTAGGACGAATGACGTCATGCCGGCCTGCCTTACAGCATAGTCAGTGACATGGAGATCCTTAGCCTCTTCCTCTCTGGTTTCAGATGCCCAGACTGGAGTCTTCATGGTGGCTGCTCTCCCAGCAGGTAGTCCTCCATAAACAGGCTTACTCTTGAGGAATGCTAATGCTTTATGTTTCACACAGGTATTTGTCCGAATGGCATCTTTATAGTATGTATAAATTTCTATGTTTTTTCCAGATGGGAGGGGAAAGTGGTGGTTCTTCCTAGAATCTGTTGGGTAGCACTTACAGTCCCTCCTCAGACTGGGTGTGGCAATACAAGGAAGAAAGATTGTTACCACTACCATGTATGGGGGTGGCTATACCAACCGTCTGCATGTTGGAATTCCCAGCAGAGCTTACAACGTACTGATATCTGTGTGTGACTCTGCGGGGTGCCTGTTTCATTGGTCCGGGGTATAGCCCTGGCGTTAGGATTTTTAACAGCTTCCTAGGTGGTTGGTTCTAAAGTGTTGGCTTGTGAGCCCCGTGTAGTCAGTCGCCACTAGGATCTGTAGGCAGCGGGTCTGTTCTCCCATCTTCTAGATGTGGAAGCAGCTGGCGCCTTTGCCCTTGTGCCTCCTTTGCTAGAAGAACATGTCCTGATTTGAAATAGATTAGATTTAAATTAAAAAGTAAGAGCATGGCTTAGAAACTCAGCAAGCTTGCTTTTTCTCTCAGCACTTCCCTCCTGCAGGAGGTGTTAACACAGGCTTTCGCAGAGTAAGACACTGATGTTTGGAAGCCCTGAAGCGAGTGGGTGGTATAGCCCCACCCACTGCCGGGCAGCTGCATGAGGACTCCTCAGAACAACCACACAGGTTTCACCAGGGCATGAGCAGTTAATTTCCTCTGTCTCTTTCACTTATCTAAAAGGTTCTACTGCTACTGAAAAGCAGGTTTTATTTTATTTGAATTTTTATTTAAAGAATTTAAAATTAGACATGAAGAGATCAGAGGTTTTTTCCCCCCCTTCCAAAGTGTAGGGTGAGTTTATGGAGGACTTTCATTTCTAGGGTTGTGTATTTGAGGGGTTTTTTTCTTTAATGGCATGTTATTAATTTAGTAATTTTTATTTGTCTTGTTTTTGTTTTTGAGACAGAGTCTTGCTCTGTTGCCCAGGCTAGAGTGAGCGCTGTGGCGTCAGCCTAGCTCACAGCAACCTCAAACTCCTGGGCTCAAGCGATCCTGCTGCCTCAGCCTCCTAAATAGCTGGGACTACAGGCATGCGCCACCATGCCTGGCTAATTTTTTCTATATATGTTAGTTGGCCAATTAATTTCTTTCTATTTATAGTAGAGACCGGGTCTCACTCTTGCTCAGGCTGGTTTCAAACTCCTGACCTTGAGCAATCCGCCTGCCTCGGCCTCCCGGAGTGCTAGGATTACAGGTGTGAGCCACCTCGCTCCAGGCCTTAATTTAATAATTAAGATAAAAGATAAGTGGTGTTTTGTTTGATGCTAGTTGCTACCAGGCTTATTATATCAGTGTTTGAAGGAAGTAGAAAGGAATTTTTCTGTGTCTTCAAACAACCCTGAGTAGTAGAATCATTAAAGTTAGAAAAGTCTCTTCTTTCTTATGTTTTTTAAATTCCTGTTTTCTGTTTAGGTTCTCGTGCTAAGGTATGGGTCTGTCATTGAGCAGAATTATTGCTCTCTTTGTTTTTGTTGACTGGCTTATGGAAATGTTCAGTGTAATCCCTTTGGCAACTGTAACGAGTGTCCTGCTGTTTCCCACCAGCTTCTCTCTCCATATGTCACAAACACATGTATGTTTCCTAGTGCATGTGAGATTTTCTTTTTCTTTTTTTTGTGAGACAGAGTCTCGCTTTGGTGCCCAGGCTAGAGTGAGTGCTATGGCGTCAGCCTAGCTCACAGCAACCTCAAACTTCTGGGCTCTAGTGATCTCCTGCCTCAGCCTCCCAAGTAGCTGGGACTACAGGCATGTGCCACCATGCCCGGCTAATTTTTTCTATATATGTTAGTTGGCCAATTAATTTCTTTCTAGTTATAGTAGAGATGAGGTCTCGCTCTTGCTCAGGCTGATTTGGAACTCCTGACCTCAAGCAATCCGCCCGCCTCGGCCTCCCAGAGTGCTAGGATTACAGGCGTGAGCCACCACGCCCGGCCAAGAGATCTTTTAATTTTTTCTTAGAATTATTTTATATATTGGAATCATCCAGAGAAATAATTAGTGTTCAGGGTTCTTCACATAGATTTTCGAAGTAGTTACTACCTTCAGAAGCAGGATCAACCCAGGACAGGTTTGCATGCATCAGCTGAGAACTTTGAGCTGATTTCTGGGTAAATTCTACCTTCAAGTTTCATGCTGGCTTGGTTTATGTCTTTATATAAATTAATCTCTACTCATCTCTGTGAATGCCGGTTTAGTGTTTTTTCAGGAAAGCCACAACTAAAAAAGACAAAAAGCATTCTGTACCTTTATAACCTATTGAGAGACTTAAAATTCTCCAATCGGCTCTCATTGAATTTCGTCCCCTGGGTACTTATGGAATAGGCAGCTGTGTGCCTATGTAAAAGGATTCAGTGTATTGGTGGTTTGATTCTTGGAAGGAAACCCTCTTGTACTGCTTTTAAAAAAAGTCTGGGTTGAAGATTCTAGAATTCTGGGGTACGAAGTAAATTTGAACAGGAAGTTTTAATTTTCATAGAAACAGCATGAGTTCAAAAGGATTGGTGAGAGAGACTTTAATATTCTGTGAAAAAATAGTACCATATAATGGAAAGCTGACTAACCCAGAGTTCAGTTGGAACTCTTGTGCATTAGCCTAGTCTCCTTGCATGAGTTGTGTATATGTTGCTTCAGATTATTCATCTGTAAAAAATGAGGTTGGAGGGACTTCTTCCTATTCCACAATTATAATCCCCTAGGAAAAGGGCAATCTGCATCCAAACTCTTAAAATCCCACTATTTAAGTTGACAATAAAGGGATTTATGTGTGTGTGTGTGTGTGTGTGTGTGTGTGTGTGTGTATATATATATATATATTTTTTTTTTTTAATGGCATAAACCCTTAAGAATGAGAATAGGAAAGAGATCACAGCAAAAAATTTTGGAAGTTGGAAAGCAGGTAAGCCAGTGATAAAGGACTTAACAGACCCAAGAAAACTGACTGCCAAGTAGCAGCAGGGAAAGCCAACAACCACCCCAGTGGCTACCCTAGAGTCCCCCAGAAGCCCAGGAATTAGCAATATCAAGTACTTTTGGAACTAGGAATAAAGGTGGGAGCTAAAGTGAAGGTAGGTTGAAAGCTATTAGAAAGCTGTCAGGTGCTCGGATCCTTCTCCCCATCCTGGCAAGGACTGGAGACTTGATAACCTCCAGAAATGGAAAAACAGGTTCCTCAGCCTGGGGGTACCTGGCCTGACTACAGTATTTGAAAAGATGGGGATCACCATGCCCTGGCCTTTTTATCCTCATCAGTTCCTGGATGCTTGTAGCCAAGACTATACCGTTTTGGCCCAAACTTCCTGGCCAGAACATCCTCTGATCAAGAACCTCAGTCCAAAGCCTTTACAATTCGCTATTCAGTGCCCCATTCTTACTTTTTTTATTTTTATTTTAGCGTATTATGGGGGTACAAGTGTTAAGGTTACATATAATTGCCCATGCCCCCCTACCCCCTCTAGTAAGAGCTTCAAGTGTGTTTATCCCCCAAATCCCACTCTTAAATATTAGTAACTAGGGATCACCGTGCTAGAGATCAAAGCAAACAAGAAAAAGGAAATTGGAAGAAACAGACTATTCAGAGAGAAGAAAACTTAAAACAACAATTACGCATATCATCAGGGATATGAGCAAAAACACTGCAAACATGAAACAAGCATATATTGTAAGGAACAAACATTCAGAAAACAAAAAGCTCTTTGAAATAAAAAAATATAGCAGAAATGATTAAAAGAAGGGTGGGTAAAGTTGAGGAAATCTCTCGGAAAGCAGAGCAGAAAAATGGCAAGATGGAACAGATGAGACCATTACAGGAACATGAGTCCAGCATCCAACTCATGCTCTATTCTCCAGAAAGAAAGCCTAGAATATATTTAGGTTATTAAGTATGAAATGCCCAATTTCCTTAAGTACTGACTTTGATAGTTGATATCTTTGACATTTCGCCTTGACACTTCTTGTATTTTTTATTGTGAAGGTACATCCTCAGCCTTTCAAATGCACTGTGTGGCTTGTGATTATCTTTCAAAGTTTTTTTAAGAGCAAATTTTGTGAAACTGGATAAGTCAAAAATTTGTGCTATTTTTGAATATGAGTTCTGTCCTGGAACCAATGCAGAGCAGACAGCTCCAAATATCAACTAAGTGTTTGGGAAGGATGTGGCTAATGAACACACAGTCACTACCCCCCACCCTGCCTGTGGAAAAATTGTCTTCCTTGAAACCAGTCCCTGGTGCCAAAAAGGTTGGGGACCCCTGCTCTAGAGAATGAGGAACAGGAGGAGAGGGGGTCTGCTGTTTCTTCATTACAGTGACTTACAGCTGACTGCAAACTGAGTGAACATAAGCCTCCAATACCAATGAGAACAGGAACGTTGGTTAAAATCTATCATCCGGTTAACACTTTTATGATCTCACATTTTTAGCTGCAGTGAAGAGCTAGTCCCGTGTCTTGCTTCCCCAAGATGACGTCCAAGAAAAATGCTTCCGTGGTAGGCATCTAAGAATTGCAGAATTGATTGCATGTGCCAGCCTGAGTTGCCTTTTTTCCCCTTACCTCCCTAGATTATCCTCTTGACTTGAACCACAGTGAGACCTTGCTACAAACCACAACATTTCTTCCTGAAGACTTCACCTACTTTGCAAACCATACCTGCCCTGAAAGGCTCCCTTCCATGAGTGAGTAGAGCTCTGGCTTACCTTCCTGTGCTTTGAAAGTGGATGATGGGAGGGTGCTCTTGGCCCTGGTCTGTCTGCCTACATCCTGCCAGGGGAACAGGGTGGTGAAGGTCATTCGTGCTCCCAGCTTCTTCAAAGCTTGCTGCAAGGTTGCCTGTGTTCTCGCGTGCCACTTTCTACGTTTTCATTCTTTCCTTTGCACATACCCCGCATTTGTAACTTGGAGTCTGTTAGAATGTCCTTTAAAAAGTACAGTTACGGGTCACTTAATGACAGGGATATGTTCTGAGAAGTGCCTCATTAGGTGATTTCCTCATTGTGGGAAGGTCAGAGAGTGTATTTTCACAAACCTAGATGGCATAGCCTGCTATATACTCGGCTGTATGGCATAGCCTATTGCTCCTAGGCTACAGACCTGTGCAGCGTGTTACTCAACTGAGTACTCTAGGTACTTGTACCAGTGCTAAGTATTTGTGTTTAAACATAGAAAAGATACGGTAAAAATACACTGTAAAAGATGAATGGTACACCTGTGTAGGGCACTTACCATGCGTGGAGCTTGCAGACTAGAAATTGCCCGGGGCGAGTCAGTGAGTGAGTGGTGAGTGAGCGTGAAGGCCGGGGACATCACTGCATGCTGCTGGAGACCCTATAAACACCGTCCACTGAGGCTACATGAAATTTACAAAAAATATTTTTCTTCCTTCGATAATAGATTAGTCCTACCTTTTGTACAAGTGTACAAAAATATTTTCTTTATACCTTTATATGTGTTTTTTCTTTTTAAACTTTTTCATTAAGAACTAAAATACAAACACATTAGCCTAGACCTGTGCAGAGTCCGGGTCATCAGTTTCACTGTCTTTCGTGTCCACATCTTGCCCCAGGGACAGTAACATGCATGGAGCTGTTATGTCCTGTGATAATGGCACCTTCTAGGGTACCTCCTGAAGGAACCTGCCTGAGGCTGTTTTGTAGTTAACTTTTCTTTTTATGAGTAGAAGGAGTACACTAGAAAATAGCAAAAAGTGTAGTGTAGTAAATACATAAACCAGTGACATAATTGTTTATTATAACCGGCAGAGCAAGCAGTAGGTTTGTTTACAGTAGCATCACCATGAACACGTGAGTAATGCCTTGTGCCAGGATGTGATGGTGGCTAAGTCATCACTAAGCAACAGGGATTTCTCACCTCCATTATCATCTTAGAGGACCACTGTATGTGCCATCCATCATGGACAGAAATGAGGCGCATGATTGTGCACGCAACCAGCTTTGTCTTTTTAGCATAAATCTCCCACTGATTATAACTTGTTTGATATTAGAGAAGTTCTTTTCTCTTTCTCTTCCCCCACCTGTTTTTGTTTTTTTTTTAGAGACAGGGTCTCACTTTGTCACCCAGGCTGGAGTGCAATGGTGCCATCATTGCTCACCGTAATCTCTACTTCCTGGGCTTAAGTGATCTTCCCACATGCACCCCCATGCCCAGCTTATTTTTTTAAAAATTTTTTGTAGAGACAGTGTCTCACTGTGTTGCCCAGGCTGGTCTTGAACTCCTGGGATACTAGATGTGAGCCACCATGCCTGGCTGAAAGTTAATTTTCTTAACAAAGTACTGGTTAAAAAACATTCTTGGATTTTTTCTTTCTTTCTTGTTTTTCTTTGGAATCCCATGTGTAATCTAAAACAATGGCAGTAAACTCTTAGGCCTTTTCTGTACTTTCAGGCTTCTTAGGTAGTTATAATTCTTGTTTAAAGAAATGAGCAGGCAAAGGAAAATCTTATGTTTACAGAGTTGACTGTAGCTCAAACATAGTGAAAACAGAGGAAGTGTTAGAAGTACTCATACATGGTATTGAACAGACTCTCATTCGTACATGAAAAATTAATTCTGGGTGTGTAAGTTGTGTTGGAAGCTTGCTGTTTCATTTGCACGTCTCACCACACATGTAGATCTTCCCTTTAAAATCTACATTTGTCTGCATTTTCACATGAGCTTGGTTTGGGAAGGCTAAGATTTGTAGATCAGAAATAGGCTTTTGGTCTGGCGAGGTGGCTCACGCCTATAATCCTAGCACTCTGGGAGGCCGAGGCGGGCGGATTGCTCGAGTTCAGGAGTTCAAAACCAGCCTGAGTAAGAGCGAGACCCTGTCTCTACTATAAATAGAAAGAAATTAATTGGCTAACTAATATATAGAGAAAAAATTAGCCAGACATGGTGGTGCATCCCTGTAGTCCCAGCTATTTAGGAGGCTGAGGCAGCAGGATTGCTTGAGCCCAGGAGTTTGAGGTTGCTGTGAGCTAGGCTAATGCCATAGCACTCACTCTAGCCTGGGCAACAAAGCAAGACTCTGTCTCATAAAAAAAAAAAAAAAAAAGAAATAGGCTTTTGACAGATCTAAACCTAATATTAGCTCACCCTTTCACCTGTATTTATTGACGGTTACAGTATTGCTTCTTCACTTAAGTCAGAGATGACCAGCTGAGTTAACAGAACTCTAAATTAGTCTTAATTCCTTGATTTGCTTCTTTACCCAGGTAATACCGATGAACTGAAATGCAGTGAGATGGAAAGCAGAGGAAGGGACTTCCATCCCTCTTAAAAACATAGTCAGCTGAAAGAAACATTGAACTTCTCCAGAGAATAAAAGCCTGGACATAGGGAAAAGAATCTGTCATTTTCTGACCTCTTGATCCTTTTTTCCCCCCCTCTCTGTTCAGAGGGCCCAATAGACATAAACATGAGTGAAATCAGCATGGATCACATTCATGAAATCTTCTCCAAAGACCCAGCCATCAAGCTCGGAGGTCACTGGAAGCCTTCTGATTGCGTACCTCGATGGAAGGTAGGGTGTGAGGTCAGACCCAAATGTTGGGAAGCCCACGTGGGATTTACAGTCGGTCCAAATCACTACAGGATTTGCTAACCATGACATTTTGTAATTTTCACCCTACCACCCCATGCAAAGCATTTGCATTTGATGGGCATATTTTGGAGGAATGGGTTTCCCCAAGGACTCTGTAGCATCAGAGAAATGCATTATTCTGATTACTGAGTAAGACCCTTTTGTCTTCCAGGGTCTTCAGGAATATTAACAAAGCAAGGGGGTAGGAGGGTTGGTAGGTCTCTAGCGACACATTTGCAGAAAGCATCGCCACAGAGTCAGTGCTTCATGCCTGTTCTCCACTCGTTACTATAAGATTAATGGGATATAAAGCAAAGTTATCTAGCTGACACTGAGATTGGTTTATGTTTTTCCACATGATCCTAGTCAGAAGACATCAGTAGTGTGGATCAAGCTTATGACCCTTGCTTAAGTCCATCGTTTCAAAAACTATTTATTCAGATACTTTCTCTGCGCCATTCCTGTGAGGTGCTGGTGGAACAGCAGTAATCAGTACAGATCTGGCACACATTAGTCTTTCCAACTCAGCACTGGTATATAAAGTCGATTTAACGACCAGTATTAAAACATACATATATAGCGCACATTGTAAGGGAAATTACTCTTATTGAAGTTATTTTAATTATAGATAGATAGATTCATGTCACAGTGTAGAATGTGTTTTTCTATGGATTGTGGTCTAGAACAGGAGCCCCCAAGCTGTAGTGAGTTGTATGTTCTTTTTCATTATATATTACAGTGTAATAATAATAGAAATAAAGTGCACAATAAATGCAGTGAGTTTGAATCATCTCCCCCCCACCATGGCCGTGTCTTCTGTGAATATGGTCCCTGGTGCCCAAAAGGTTGGGGACCACTGGTCTAGAATGATTTATTCAGCAAGCCTGCCATGTACTGCTATTAAGGTATGATGCATGTAAGAACAAGATCCATTTAGTTTCTAGTTACAAGGGTCAACTTGCCTATAAGTATAGGTGTTTATTTAGAGGAAGTCGAGGACAAGACGGCTAGCTTCCCAGGACTCCCGGTGGTTGGTTACTGATTCTGCAGGGATGTCCTGATAGGAAGTGGAAGTTCAGGACAATAACTGAATAGCTTCTTTCGCGGTGATCCACTCCAGGTGGCAATCCTCATCCCCTTCCGGAACCGTCACGAGCACCTCCCGGTCCTGTTCAGACACCTGATTCCCATGCTTCAGCGCCAGCGCCTACGGTTTGCATTTTATGTGGTTGAACAAGTGAGTGACCTTTTCTTTTCTTCTTCTTTTCTGAGACACCAGTTTAGAAGGCTACAGGCTAATTCATCTTTGGTGTGACGAGCCCATACAGCTGAAATTTCTAATTGAGTTGCCCTGAGGTGGGAAGAGGAACAGAGGGCAATTCTGTGCTCCTGGCTTGAGGTGTTGCCCAGTACCAGGCACATTCCAGTCCAGGAGGGAACTTTGCTTGTGAACAGCAGCCCTTCGTCTGGTGGTTTGCTAGTGCCTGCTTTGGGCAGCATCTTCAGGCCCCAGACCCAGGAAATTCCCCTTAAGATAAGGACCTGGATCAAGGTCCTGCACAGAGGCCTTGGAGTCAGGGACCTCAGTGCTATCTGCTATTAATTAGCCACATGGTCTGGGGTGTTTGCAGATTTGGTTTGGTTTTTTTTTTTTTTTTTTCCCGGCATATTATGGGGGTACAGATTTTAAGGTTTCAATAAATGCCCTTTTCCCTCCTCCCCCCACAAGTCTGAGTTTCCAGCATGACCATCCCCCAGATGGTGTTCTGGTTTGGTTTTAATATTAGAAGGTATTGGGCCGGACACGGTGGCTCACGCCTGTAATCCTAGCACTCCTAAGGCGGGCGGATTGCTCGAAGTCAGGAGTTCGAAACCAGCCTGAGCAAGAGCAAGACCCCATCTCTACTATAAATAGAAAGAAATTAATTGGCCAACTAATATATATATAGAAAAAATTAGCCGGACATGGTGGTGCATGCCTGTAGTCCCAGCTACCTGGGAGGCTGAGGCAGCAGGATCGCTTGAGCCCAGGAGTTTGAGGTTGCTGTGAGCTAGGCTGATGCCACGGCACTCACTCTAGCCTGGGCAACAAAGTGAGACTGTCTCAAAAAAAAAAAGAAGTATTGGGATTGAATCAGATATAGAGGTCACACATACTAAACATCCACATGGTAAATTCAGTCTATAAATCCTTTTTTTGGTCCTGCGTATTTTTTTATTTAGATGAACACGACTGTCTAGCTGGCCTCAGTCCCCACTGCTACTGCTGTGTCTCTTGCCTGGCCCAGTTTACATGTTGACATTTCCGACATGGCTTCTGTAGGCATTTTTTAAGTTTGTGATCCTTGAACTAGAGGCTCTATAGATAAGTGAAAGATTTACAGATTCCCCTTTATACACTGATGCTCAGCTTTGAGAGCCTTTTTGCATGCTCACCTTAGCCTGCAAGCATGCTTTAGAAACTCAATGCCCGAGCTGCTCTAAGGTCATCGTGTGGTTTGCATTATCCTGGAATGCGGAAAAGGGATCAGCGCTGCTGTTCCCAAAAGTGGGAAGTCTCCCACTCTGTAAGCCTGTCCTGAGGTGGGTATTTTGATACGGGCAAAGCATTTAGACTAGTTGGGCTGTAACTGATCTGAACTGGTCTCTTCATGAGCCACCAAATTCTGTGTCCATAGGCTTGAGTCCCTGGTATACTCAAGCAACCTTCCTGCCTCAGCCTCTATAGTAGCTGGGACCACAGACATCTGCCACCATGCCTGGCTAATTTTTCTATTTTTAGTATAGATGGGTTCTTATTATCACACAGCCTGGTCTTGAACTCCAGGAGAGCTCAAGCAGTCCTCCCACCTCAGCCTCCCAGAGTGCTAGGATTACAGGTATGAGCTGCTGCGCCCAGCCTACCACCACTTTTATTTCTAAGGAAATCAGGGTGAGAGTCTGAGTGGCCTCTGGGCCATACTGTGAGTGAGCCACTGATGTGTGGTGCTGGACCTGGGCACACTAGCACAGTGACCTTTCCCAGTAGGTCCCGATAAGCTCTTCCTTAGGCAGGGCAAAGGCAGCAAAGATTTTGCTTCAAGAGTCCTTTTAAAAATAAAATTTTGCTTCTTTTAGGTTGGTACCCAACCCTTTAATCGAGCCATGCTTTTCAACGTTGGTTTTCAAGAGGCAATGAAGGACTTGGATTGGGACTGTCTTATTTTTCACGATGTGGATCATATACCAGAAAGTGATCGCAACTATTATGGATGTGGACAGATGCCAAGGCACTTTGCAACTAAATTGGATAAGTATATGTATCTGTGAGTATCATTTCCTCTTAAAAAGTTTAAATCTAAAAGGATAGTGAGAGATGTAAAGATGATGAAATCCAATTCGCTACATACAACCCAGATGTCCATCAACTGGTGAATGGATAAACAAAATGTGGGCAAAATACTGTTTAGCAATAAAAAAGAATGAAGTACTGATACATACCAAAAACATGGATGAACCACAAAACATTATGTTAAGTGAAAGAAGCCAGACACAAAAGGTCATATGTTGTCTGATTCCGTTTATCTGAAATGTCCAGAATAGGCAAATCTATAGAGACAGATTAGTGGTTGCCTAGGGCTAGGGGGTTGGCAGAGGGAAATGTTTGGGGGAAGTGACTGCTCATGGCTACAGAGCTTTTGGAGGGGGTAGTGAAATGTACTAATATTGATTGTGGTCATGGTTGCACAACTCAATGAATATACTAAAACCATTGAATTATATACTTAAAAATGGACGAATTGTATGGTATGTCAGTTATATCTCAATAAAGCTGTTGTCACAAATCGATTAGGAAAAGTTTAATTTGCTACTTTGATTGATATATGTCAACATGAGAATTTAGATAGCTCAGGTCAGGAGCAGAGTTGTTGCTGGTCCTCAAGTGAGATAGCCTGTTCTAGGGACAGAGTCACCGTGTAATGTGCACACGATTGACGGTCTGCGTCTCCTCTCAGGCTTCCTTACGCTGAGTTCTTTGGCGGAGTGAGCGGCTTAACGGTGGAACAGTTTCGGAAAATCAATGGCTTTCCCAATGCTTTCTGGGGTTGGGGTGGAGAAGATGACGACCTCTGGAACAGGTACGACCCTTCGTTTGGCATCTTCTAGAAATGCCACCTTGGACTCTGCGGACCAGTGCTATCCAACAGGAATATAGTGCAAGCCATGTGTGTAATGTAAAGTGTCCCAGTGGCCACGTTGTAAAAGGCCAAAAAAAAGTGAAGTTAATTTTAATAATACATTAATATATTATCATGTTATAAATACACTATATCCAAAATAATGCCATTTCAACATGTAATCAGTATAAAGTATTAATGAGATAGTTCACATTCATTTTTTCTTACTACATCTTTGAAATTCATCCCCTTTAAAAATATAAGAAAAAAAGAAGAAATAAATCTTTGAAATTCAGACTGTACTTACACTCATTGCACATTTCACTTCTGAGTAGCCACAGTTCAGCCGTGTGGTTCATGGCCACCATGGTAGAGCAGCTCCACACAGTTCTTTCTCTGATTGGATTTTAGGAGCAGCCATTCGTTTTCTTTTGTGATAAAGACTAGAATACTTGAAGCCATAGAAGTGATTTTTATTCATTTAAAAAATTAGACAATTATAATATTTAAAAAAATCTCCTACCATCCTAAAAACAAACTCTACATCCTGCCAAAGTAACTATTTTCATTTTTCTCTCCTTTGACATGTAAAAATAAACTTAGATGATAATTTCTCAATTTTTTTTTCTTATAATAATGCTAATTATAAAATACAGATGAGTGGCTGGGCGCAGTGGCTCACACCTGCAATCCTAGCACTCTGGGAGGCTGAGGCGGGAGGATCGTTTGAGCTCAGGAGTTCAAGACCAGGCTGAGCAAGAGTGAGACTCAGTTTCTACTAAAAATAGAAAAAATAAGGCCGGGCGCTGTGGCTCACGCCTGTAATCCTAGCTCTTGGGAGGCCGAGGCGGGCGGATTGCTCAAGGTCAGGAGTTCAAAACCAGCCTGAGCAAGAGCGAGACCCCGTCTCTACTATAAATAGAAAGAAATTATTTGGCCAACTGATATATATATAAAAAAATTAGCTGGGCATGGTGGCGCATGCCTGTAGTCCCAGCTACCCGGGAGGCTGAGGCAGAAGGATCACTTGAGCCCAGGAGTTTGAGGTTGCTGTGAGCTAGGCTGACGCCACGGCACTCACTCTAGCCTGGGCAACAAAGCGAGACTCTGTCTCAAAAAAAAAAAAAAAAATAGAAAAAATTAGCCAGGTGCAGTGGTATGTGCCTATAGCCCCAGCTACTTGGGAGGCTGAGACAGGAGGATCACTTGACCCCAGGAGTTTGAGGTTGTAGTGAGCACTGCAGTCTAGCCTGGGTAACAGAGAGACCTTGTCTCACACAAAAAAGTCAACTCTACTGGAGAGTGATTTAAAAAGTATCTGAGTGTCAAATCCTTCTAAATTTTTATGATTTTCCTTTCAGTATTTTATAATTGTCTCACCCATACCTAAATCATTCACTAGAATTTTTTTTTAAATCACTTTGTCTTTTTTTTTTTTTTTTTGAGACAGAGTCTCACTCTGTTGCCTGGGCTAGAGTGCCCTGGTGTCAGCCTAGCTCACAGCAACCTCAATCTCCTGGGCTCAAGCAATCCTCCTGCCTCAGCTTCCTGAGTAGCTGGGACTCAGGCATGTGCGACCATGCCCGGCTCATTTTTTCTATATATTTTTAGTTGGCCAATTAATTTCTTTCTATTTTTAGTAGAGACAGGGTCTCGCTCTTGCTCAGGCTGGTCTCGAACTCCTGACCTTGAGCGAGCTGCCCGCCTCGGCCTCCCAGAGTGCTAGGATTACAGGCGTGAGCCACCGCGCCCGGCCTAAAATCACTTTGTCTTTTATCAGTTTTTTTCCGCAACATATTTTTCATGGAAACAACTCTTTGGCTATATTTTGTTAATTTATGTATGATTTAGTTAAATCTTATAACTGTAATAACAGGTGCAGCTAGATAAATGCTTGGGGTCACTTACTGACTTTCAGTGAGTGTTAGCCATCCTGGTGTGGGTTGAGGTGTGCAGGCCTGATAGAGAGTGGCCCGTCAGCCGCCGGCACTCAGAGAGCTGTGAGCGTCGATTCGTGTATTTTATAGGGGCTCAGAGAGCCTCAGCTAAAAACTGTAAATGAGTTAAAATTGAATTTTAATTTAGTTTTTTTGTTTGTTTGTTTTTAAATGTGACCCAGTAAATGGAGGTGGGTGAGAAAGCTTTTGCTGTGCAGGAGTGCCCGAGTAAGCTGTGACGTGTCTTCTTAGGTTTTGGTCACTCTGGGATGTTACTCCTGGGATTGTGTCTAAAAGCCCATTCTCTTGGTCTTGGACAGAGTACAGAATGCAGGCTATTCTGTGAGCCGGCCGGAGGGCGACACAGGAAAGTACAAGTCCATCCCTCATCACCATCGAGGAGAAGTCCAGTTTCTTGGAAGGTTGGTGCAGTGTGTTTATTTCTCTTACAATCCCCTCTGTGCTTTGCATGTCCGGATGTCTTAGTGCATATCACAACCCCTCGCCTTAACTCCCCACCCCGCGCCCCAAGGCCCTGTTCTGATAGCCGTTTTGCAGTTACTGTGTGTGTTCAAACTCTGAGGCAGACATTTGGGGGTGAAATCAGACCACTGGTGAAAATTTCAGTAGTGAGCTCTTCTAAGGAAATCACTTGTTCTGATTCTTAAGCATTGTAGTCTCCCCTGTAGCCTTTAGGGAACTGGAGAAAAAGCCACTTGGGTGAAGGTCTGTGTGGAACTTAGCTGACGTGACAAAGCAGTTGGCAGCCTTTTTGCGAGCTCCAGTTCTGAACGGGTACTCCTGAGCTGCTATCCGCGTGGCTGCAGTTGCTGTACAACCTTCTTTTCTTCCTTTTTTTGTGTTTTGTGAATTGTGGGGAAGCCTGTTTTCTAGACAGCCAATTCTAATTCCTCAAACTCTATTTTTACGGGAGTAAAAGGGCACTTGAACACAGACTATGAACTCTGTCGTCTGATTTATTTTTAAAATGTTACCCTGTGACCTTAGGCAAGTCACTTAAAGTTACTAGGCCTTGGTTTCCTCATTTGCTTGGGGGGCCGGGGCTGGGCGTTAAGTGAAGCACTGTAATAAGTATCGCCGGGGATAATAGGTGCTCCTGACAGCAGCAGCGGCAGCAACAAGGGCTGAGTGGCAGGTGGTGGGCGTGGAGGGCCGTGCCGCCGAAGCACTGCCTGGGCGGCCACCTCTCCTGCAGGCTGCCCGGCTCCGTCTGTGACTGTGAAGAGGTTTGGGTCCTTGCTCAGAGCCACCTCTCTGTTCTCTGCTTACACAGGTACGCTCTGCTGAGGAAGTCAAAAGAACGGCAAGGGCTGGATGGCCTCAACAACCTGAACTACTTTGCAAACATCACATACGACGCCTTGTATAAAAACATAACTGTGAACTTGACACCCGAGCTGGCTCAGGTGAATGAGTACTGAGACGAGGAGAGAATGTACATTGGCTTCACCCACCGCCACCAAGAAAGCAGTCTGATGCACGCCGCGGGGCTGCGCGGGGAGGGAGTAGAAACAGCGTCAGATGCAGGATCACAGGGTTTGAGCACACGCACAAAACGCCTCCGCTGGACCCACCCACCGCGACCGAGGAGTGAGCTCGGGACTTCCTTCATCAGCACTGGCTTTCTGTTTTCCAAGACGGACGTCTGTCCTGCTGCTCTCTCCCGTCTCCCGCCCCCACGTCCTTATCTCGGTCACAACCTCCAGGACCCGGACGAGGTGTGATTTGCCTTGGTCCTGCCATGGAGCCTGTCCCTACAGATGACCTTTGAACCTCTTGGCCTTCAGAGCAATTGCTAGAGGCAAACCCACCACAGGGCAGCTGTGTTTTAGGAAGAGCAAATGGAACTCCACACACCATTCTTCTATTATCTCCGGTGTTCTCTTTGGTTTCATTTTTTTTTAAAAAAAGAAAATTACCTGCTTTGGGTGGGGATTGAGGGTGGAGGGGAGGGACTTGGGACAGATAAATAGACCTAAATATATAACAATCGCTTCTTGAAGAAGTAAATTGTAAATAAGCCATGTAAAATGCCTTTTTTAAATTTAATTTTATAGCTCGCTCCAAGTCAAACGAGGATTTATACATTAGATCACTTACTTGGTTGGCAAATGCAGGAACTCAGTTAAAATGTAATTGAAGAATATCATCTCCCAAATTGTTGTCACTTTGGGAAGGGAGTTGGATATAGGGCATGTCACAAAAGAACAAAATAACCCAACCCTGGTAGCTGGCTGCTCTGCCCTCTTCCTTCTTCCACAAGTCCTGCTCTTGACTTTGCTGTGGATTCTCTCTTCCCTCTGGGCCACGTGCACTCTGACCCCCATCTTCTACCGAGCAGGAGGCTGCTGTTCTCCCTGCCCACCGCAGACCCTGCAGGGGCTCCCTGCACACTTCCCTGCTCTCTGGACTCGACTTTTTATCCTTTCACCATCATACAGAGAGAGAGAGAGAGGATGTTGTGTGTGGTCCTCCCCTTCCCCGCGAACTTCTTTCTCTTTTGAACTTGGCCACAGTTTCTGCAAGATGTGCCTAAATTACCAGCTGGTTTCCGTGATTCCTCTTTCCCTTTTCGGTTTCTGGAGTGCTGCTTTGTCAACATTATTAACTAGTACATAGAACTAATGAGCAATTGAATCAGGAAGAATTCAGCCAGGGAGCAGGTGGCACTTGAGTGTTGTGGGTGAGGTGGGGTTCAGGTAAGACCAGATCAGAGTTTTGAGATTAGACTGATCAGAGCTCCAGAATGCTGCAAGAGCCCAGGTGCTCTGCTGGTATCCCGTATTCTAAATTGCATTGGAATTTGTGCCTCTTTGCTTTTCTTTTCCCTGAACCAAAGCCCTCCTAGTCCCTGTCGGCTTCTGCAGAACTCTGGAAAATGCCACCTTTTTTCCCTCCCTCTTTTCCATAAAACATATTTATATATTGTAATTAGGAGTACTTTCTGAAGAGTACTTCGTATTTTTTTTAATTGCCTTGTTTGCCTTCAACTTCCTTAATTTTCATGGTTTACATGGGTGTGTATGTAGAGATGCGTGTGTACATACGTGTGGGTTGGGGCTTATTCCGTTGCATGTGTTGGTTCCGTGGACTTATGATCCCCACAGACCGTGGGTGTGATTGGCCAGGCCTCATTTTGTGTTTGTGATTTTGTTCTTTTGAAGAATAGAGTGGTAATTAGAAAATAAATTGCATTGCAAAGCTCTTATCAGCTCATATGAGAGAGCAGGCTCCTGCCCTTGAAAATGCTGGTGAGTTGTATCATACTTTAAAAGAATTTTAAGCAGTTCATGCTTTAAAGTAACTTCACGAGGGAACATTACAGAAGTTCATTCGGTTTTCCTTTGTTTTACGGTGCATATAGCAATAAAGACACCCCCACCCCAGGCCTCCTTGCAGGCCGAGGCTCCCCTGCCCTCCTCGCTCCACTCTCCTTTCTCCTCGTGAATGAGTTGCTTTCAGTGTGACAGCACTGTGATGTCACTTGGAAGGGTTTGGCGGGACAGACTCATTCTTGGTTAAGGGTGATGCGTGCATATGCGGCAGTGTTGTAGAATGATCTTGTTTGAAGCTCTACGTTAACATAATTAGGCAAAAGCCTAACACTTGATTTTAAAAAGAAAATGCTAATTTGAGAACAAAAGGAAAGGTTTCTTTTCACTGCTTAAATTAGCATCACTTTGATTTCCCTTGCAGTCATGTCTTAAGTTTGTTTTATTAGTGTGGAGTCTCTCTCTTTTTAAAAAAATTTTTTTTTTTTTTTTTTGTGAGACAGAGTCTCACTCTGTTGCCTGGGCTAGAGTACCGTGGCGTCAACATAGCTCACAGCAACCTCAAACTCCTGGGCTCAAGCAATCCTTCCGCCTCAGCCTCCCGAGTAGCTGGGACTACAGGCATGCGCCACCATGCCCGGCTAATTTTTTCTGTATATTTTTAGTTGGCCAATTAATTTCTTTCTATTTTTAGTAGAGACAGGGTCTCGCTCTTGCTCAGGAGCTGGTTTTGAACTCCTGACCTTGAGCGATCTGCCCGCCTCGGCTTCCCAGAGTGCTAGGATTACAGGCGTGAGCCACCGCGCCCGGCCAGTGTGGAGTCTCTTAATGTGCACTGTTAGTCATCTGTCCACCGTGTTGAATCTTGTACAGAAAATGTAATAGTTAAAAACATAACAGCCGGTTCCATGTGCTGTTGAAATTATCATGTTAAAAGAAAAAAAGAAATGTAAGAATCAAATGTGACCTTGTGCATATTTTGGCAGCTGAACTTCTTCAAGGCTACTGATGGGTGACCTTTTAAATCAATCTTGTCTTTGCTGTGTGCAGGGAAAGAAAGGTGCCCCGTTCATGCTGGGTTTTTTTTGGGGGGGGGATATTTGCAAAAATCTTCATTTTGACATAACAGGGACTCTTGTCAGAGCCCCTCTACCACAGACGTTAACAGCTGAGCAACAGCCACACGTACTGATTGTATCCGGGCACCATTGACGATGGCATTGAACGTAGCAGCTTATTTCCACCACTGCGTGTTTTTGAGCTTGCTCTTATGTTTTAAGAGGTGCCAGGGGTACATTTTTGCACTGAAATCTAAAGATGTTTTAAAAAACACTTTTCACAAATAGTCCTTTGTCATTACATTATTTACTTATGTGTTTGTACATTTTTGTATGTTAATTTATGAATGATTTTTTCAGTAAAAAATACATATTCAAGAACCAAACCTTGGTGGTCATTTCTCTTTGTCCAGGACAGTTTGGCTCCTTGGGGACCTTGCCTTTCTCACAGCTGTTCAGCTCCAAGCCACTCGGCTGACCTCTGGGTGTTCCTCAGGTAAATACCACCGGACCGACCACGTCAGGCAGCCGGTTGAGTGACAAGATGCAGGATGTAGCAGCAGCACTGGGCCCGGTGTGTTCCCAGGCACCCGCACACTTGGGTTTCAAGAGTCACCTGCCGGGTGATAGCAATAACATCGAAGGGGCATTGGGGGGGGGGCAGTTACGGCTGATGGAGTTTGGTTCCAGAAGCTTCTCTAGGACCAATCCAGGCTTTGCTATCTGCTTGATTCTGCTCCGAGATTGTAATCATAGCTTCTGTGTATTGAATGCTCACCACTCAGAGTATTTATTAATAGAGTGGACAATTCTATGCCCCGGTGTTGGGGACATAGTGGTACAAAAAATCAGACAGGATCGGTGGCCTCATAAAGTGTACTGCCCTCTGGGATGTGATTAAATTAAAATGCAGCAGCAATAGTGAAGCTGCCAGCAGCAAGTGTATGGTGGGGAAGACACCCGGGGTCGTGATGGGAGGGAAGGTGGTTAGCAGCATCCGGCCTCTGCCCTCTAGGTGCCAATCAACTGCTGCCCTAGAGGGACGGAAGCCACAGGTTGCCTGAGGTGACAAAGCAAGCCGCAGAGCCAGAAAGGAGTATTTTTGCCCCTGGGCTACTTCTGCTGACCCAGTTTCTTCTTTGGATATGTGCTCTTCATAGTTTTTGTTTTATAGCCACAGTTAGTAAGTTTTATTACAGAAGTCTTATATGAGTACATGCTGGAAAGTAAGTTTTAAATCTTCCTTTAATGTCTACAGTTTGGCTTGTGTCTGTATTTGTACCTATATACCTACACACATGTGTAGGGAGATTAAGGCATTTATAGTTGAAAAAAAGGTAAGTTGTCCTGCAATGTCTTTTGATTTTTTTCTTTCTTTCTTTCTTTTTTTTTTTTTGAAACAGAGTCTTGCTTTGTTGCCCAGGCTAGAGTGAGTGCCGTGGCGTCAGCCTAGCTCACAGCAACCTCAAATTCCTCGGCTCAAGGGATCCTGCTGCCTCAGCCTCCCAAGTAGCTGGGACTACAGGCATGTGCCACCATGCCCAGCTAATTGTTTCTATATATATTAGTTGGCCAATTAATTTCTTTCTATATTTGTAGTAGAGACGAGGTCTTGCTCTTGCTCAGGCTGGTTTCAAACTCCTGACTTCCAGCAATCCGCCCTCCTCGGCTTCCCAGAGTGCTAGGATTAGAGGTGTGAGCCACCATGCCTGACCATGATTGTTTTCTTTTCTTTTTTTTTTAAGAGACAGGGTCTTGCTCTTTTGCCCAGGATGGGGTGAGGTGGTGTGATCATAGCTAACTGTAGCCCTGACCTCCTGGGCTTAAGCAATCCTCCTACCTCAGCCTTCTGAGTAGCTGGGAGTACAAGTGTGTGCTCCTGCACCTGGCTAATTTTTAAAATTTTCTGTAGAGATGGGGTTTTACTGTGTTGCCCAGGCTGGTTGCAAACTCCTGGCCTTAAGCGGTCCTCCCACCTCCCAAAGTGCTAGGGTTACAAATATGCCCCCCAATACCTGGCCCTGCTTTTGGTTTTTTATCTTAATGTTCTTGGAGACTTCTTTTCCATGACTGAAGAGCTTCCTCAAATAAAACTCAGATGTCACCCCCTCGGAGAGGCCTTTATATCACCCAGTCTAAAATGCCACCTCCCTCACTCTGTCCCCTCAACCTGTTTTATTTTCTTCCCAAGATCCTCCACTCTGAATCATATTATATTTTTATTGTTCTTTGTTCATTGTCAACCCCACTAAAATGTAATAATCCCCACGAAGATAGATACTTTGCTGTCTGCTGTATCCCTGTGCCAGATCTGGTTCTAGCACATAGTAGGTGCTCAGGAAATATTTCTTGAATGGATGACTGAAGCTATCTTATTCCTGTGAATGGCCATCCAGTGTAACACATTGTAAGCATGTATGTGATTTATTTAGCTATTGTTGATGGACATGGAAGTTGGTCCAGTTTTCCACTATCACTTACGTGCATCACAGTGCACACAGCTGCACATAAGTCCTTGTGCACCTATATGAATAAACCACCTTGAGAGAGTCCAAGAAATGAAATGGCTGGTGCAGAGGATCTGCACATTTAAATGCTGAAGGAGCCCACCAAGTTGTCCTACAGAAAGGCAATATGAATTAATCCTTCTACCATCTATGAATGACCATGCCATTTATGTCTTTATTCCCCTGGAATTGATTTTTGTGTACCATGTGAGGTAGGGGAGGGGAGGGGAGTCCAAATTTTATTTTTTTCCAAATGGATTGCTAATTGTCTTAATGGAGACAGAGTCTTGGCTCTGTTCTCCTAGCTAGAGTGCAGTGGTATTACTCACTGCAACCTCAAATTCCTGGGCTCAAATGATCCTCCTGCCTCAGCCTCCCAAGTAGCTGGGACTACAGACACACACCACCAGCCTGGCTAATTTTTCTATATTTTGTAGAGATGGGGGTCTCGCTCTTAATCAGGCTGGTCTTGAACTCCTGACCTCAAGTGATCTTACCACCTCGGCTCCCAGAGTGCTAGGATTCCAGGTATGCCACTGCTCTTGGCCTCAACAGTATTTATTGAATAATCTATAATTTCCCCATTTGTTTGAAATCCCATGTCTCATATATTAAATTCTTTTTTTTTTTGAGACAGAGTCTCACTTTGTTGCCCAGGCTAGAGTGAGTGCCCTGGCATCAGCCTCGCTCACAGCAACCTCAATCTTCTGGGCTCAAGCGATCCTCCTGCCTCAGCCTCCCGAGTAGCTGGGACTACAGGCATGCACCACCATGCCCGGCTAATTTTTTATATATATATTTTTTTAGTTGGTCAATTAATTTCTTTCTATTTTTAGTAGAAATGGGGTCTTGCCCAGGCTGGTTTTGAACTCCTGACCTCGAGCAATCCGCCCGCCTCAGCCTCCCAGAGTGCTAGGATTACAGGTGTGAGTCACCACGCCCAGCCATATATTAAATTCTGTAGCAAGATTATTCCATTCCATTGAACTATTTGTTTTATTATGCCTTACATGGGATTGATTATGTTAGCTCTATCGTATGTTTTCATAAGACCAATTGCTCTCATTTTCCATATCCTTCCCCAAACTTTGTAAGCTTTTATAGCAATGTAATATACATACAGCAAAGTCCATAAATCCTACATGAACAGCTTTTTAAATTATCTGAGTGAATATGCCTATATAATCCCTTATTGTTTATTATCAACATTTTCTTCGCTATTTTTATACGTTTTCTTAATCCAGTGAGGTTTATTTTGTCAAGTTCTATTTAAAAACCTATTTAGGATCATGATTGACATTGCACTGAATTAATAATTTGGGAAGACTTAGCATCTTTACAATATTAAGTCTTACCTCTAGAATTGCCAAATTCTTGGACCATTCATTCCAACCGTGACCAACTTACGACCCTGCAAATATATTTTTATCAGCCAGTGGATTTATAACCAAAAATAATGTGAAAAAAGAAAGAAAAATCCCTCCATGATGGGCAAACCAATCTTTTGTGGTATTATTTTGAATTTTGTTCCATTAAGATTATTCTTTCAACAGAAACGTCAGTGGCCTTGCCACCAGCTAAGCTGGCTGTGTTGGCACCCAGTTACCTCTCCTGTGCATTGTCTTGAGAACCAGGCTTTGCTAGTGAGAGTACCTTGGATTGATATTCACCCGGGCTTTGTAGGGAGGAAGCCACCGTGATGGAAGAGCCTCCACGACTGACCACCTGTTGTGTGTCAGGCACGTGCCCCGTAGCTCTTACATGTTCCGGCATTTACTCTTCGCAGTAAAGTAGCACCACCTCCCTTCTCCAAATGAGAAAACAGAATCAGAGAAGTGTGGCCTTGGCAAGGGCATCTAGCTCCTGAGTGGGATTCAGCCTAAGGGCGTCTGGTTCTCTCTACCCACGTTATTCGGCCTTGTTTGGTTCTTTGCATCTGAAATTGAGACGGTTCATTCTCTCATCCACTCAGCAAATCTCTGAGCACCTATTGCATACTTTAGGCCCTCCAGCATGCCAAGCCCTGGACTAGGTGTTGGGCATTGAACAAGGAGCAAAACAGAGTCCTCGGCCCCATCCCAATGGGGAAGAAAGAAAGAAAAAAACCCAGCACTTCATAGTCTATACGGTGTTGGGAGGCAGCAGGGAGCAGCTAAATTCCCTACAGCTCCTTTCAGTTCTATTTGGCTTCCTTCCTGGTGCTGCTCATCTGTGCAGGCAGGATGACACACAGAGACGCAGTGTCCTCCTGGCCCCAGGTCTCCAGTTGCTGCTCTTCAGCCACGTCCCAGGATCAAAGGATGTGCAGGTTAATGGTGTAATTATCGCGCCTTTCTTCACTCAGCAGTGTTCCGTGTTCCTGCATAATGTCACCCTTCAGGTCACTTCCTTGTCCCTTGTGTTGGCAGAGCCTGGCTTGTTCTCCTGCTCTCTGGCTGGGCGGTGCGGTTTTGTTGCTGTTCCGTGCTGCATGGCGGTGAACCGATGAACCGGCTAGTACACGCTGTCAAAAGAGTTTTCTCCTGGTTCCTTCCTTGTTCTGGAACCTCCTCCCTCTCTATTCAGTTTTCTGTTGAGTTTCAGCCTGACTCAGGGGCTGACGACCTGCCCAGCTGCCTGTTTCTGTATAATAAATAACGTTGTATTGGAACGCAGCCGCGCCTGTTCGCGTACTGTCATGGCTGCTTCCGGCTGCGGTGGCAGAGTTGAGTGGCCAGGCAGCGACGGAGACTGCGGATGGCCCTGTGAGAGTGGCAGACACAGGGACTGTCCTCCCTCTGCTCTGACACCGCAACAGCCAACGCGGAAGACGGCTGTGACCGCATGCGGGGCTCCTCCCATGCCGTTCAGTTCCGTCGCCGTCTATCTGGGGACAGCTGCGATCCCACAGGCTGGGGGCTCGGTCCCCAAGGTGCCCCCTTCTTAGCATCGGCTGCAAGTCCGGGCCTCCAGGACTTCCGACTGAGCAGCTTCAAGTTGGGGTTCAAGTTGGGGTTCCCACGACCTCCTCCTTGGGAGCAATGTGCTAGAGCTGCCCCCAGAACTCAGGGAAACACTTGTACCGGTTTGTTACAAAGGATATTTTAAAGGGTACAGTGAACAGCCAGATGAAAAGGCACACGGAGTTGGGGTACGCCACCCTTCTGGCACTTGGGTGAGTTCTAGTTCACCTCTGTCAGCCTCCACGTGCTCAGCTGTCCGAAGCTCCCTGAACCCCGGCCTCCTGGGCCTTTTATGGAGACGTCATCGCACGGGCACGCTTCACTGCCATGCGGAAATGTCACTGGACAAAAAGGGTGTGAGTGGGACACCCAGCAAGGCCCGTCCGATTCCTCCTGGCCTCTCTGTGCAGCATCCCGCCTCCGGGGTTCGGGCAGGGCGCCCACTGAAACGGGGTGTTACCACCCACAGTGAGAAGGGGGGTAGGATTAGAGTCCTGCTTGGACAGGTGGAAGGAGGGCGGAAGGAGTTCAGAGAGAGATTCTGTCTCCTGAGACTGCTCCTGAGGCCTAAAGTGCCCCAATATTATAATGAAAGACACACCACTTGCCACTAGATAAATCTCCTCATTCATTTATTCATTCATTCGTTCACTATCTGTCTTCCCCCTCGAAACCGTAAACTTGAGAGCAGGAATCTCGGCCTTGCCTGCCCTCCAGAGCAGCTTCTCACAGGGGACGGTGCTAAAGGATTTGTTGAATGAATAAATGAACAAATGACTGAAATGTGCCTGCCCAGATTTCTTGGCTTTTCAATTTGTCCTTAGAAAAATGTAGACACCCCTGGTTTTATCTGATTTCTCTCCAAATGACTGCTAAGGAAATTGAGTTCCAGAGAAGTGAAGTGACTTTCCCAGGCCATGGAGTATCGGCGGGTATCGGTGGTAGAAGTGGAACCCAGTTATAGAGCAGCTCTCCTGGTCCCTGCTCTTTCTAGACTTCAGAGTGCAACATTTATTCCCTACTTTCTTTCACCCATTCCTTACCCTCAGCCTCTCCACAAAGTGGGGACCTCTTTCCTATGTGGCTGCGTCACCAAACCACCCCCCCTTGTCTTGGGAAGAAACAGTGTCTGCTGGTCCCACATGTAGTAGTGGGGGGGGGCGGTGGCAAAGAGGAAAGGTTTGCCTTGGGGCAGTGAGAAAAGGACTCTGGAGCTTCCTGGCCCATGGCCTCCCAGGGAAGTTTTCTGCCAGCAACTAGCAGAATGCATTTCACCAGTGGCATAAATTACCCTTGACGGTTTGTCCTTGGCAGCTAATTTGCACATAATGGCAAATATGAATTGGTGATCGTATTTATTAAGAACAGCTCGCAGCCGGGCGTGGTGGCTCCCGCCTGTAATCCTAGCACTCTGGGAGGCCGAGGCGGGCGGATTGCTTGAGGTCAGGAGTTCAAAACCAGCCTGAGCAAGAGCGAGACCCCCCCCCCATCTCTACTATAAATAGAAATTAATTGGCCAACTAATATATTTAGAAAAAATTAGCCGGGCATGGTGGCACATGCCTGTAGTCCCAGCTACTCGGGAGGCTGAGGCAGCAGGATTGCTTGAGCCCAGGAGATTGAGGTTGCTGTGAGCTAGGCTGACGCCACGGCACTCACTCTAGCCTGGGCAACAAAGCGAGACTTTGTCTCAAAAAACAAAAAAGAGTAAATCATTGAAAGAGACCCCAAATTCTTAACTTCTTGAAAAATAGAAGCCACTCTTCTAAATAGCCCCAAAGAGGAGGTCTGAAGACCCCATCTCTTTGCCCCAGTGTGGACGCTCAGAAGGACCGTCCCAGCTTCAGAGCTCAGCCCCTGGGACCCCAGCGCCACACCCGTGTCCCCCGGCCCCGTCCTGCTGCCCCCCGCCCCCCCTGCAGGTGCTGTGCCCCGGAGCACGCCCCGCAAAGCGCCTGCTCGCAAGGCTCGCGCTCCGAGTCCGCTTCCTGCTGCAGCACCCGGACAGGCGGCGCAGAGCCACACCAATAGGAGGCGGCGCTCTGCGGCAAGTCCGCTCTCCAGACGGGGTGGCTCAGAGAGAGGCCCGCCCAAGGTCACAGCTGCTGGCAGAGCTGAGGTGACCCCAGCTTCGCCCCATCCCACCTGCAAACCAAGAAGAGAGTCACAGCGGAAGGGCCTGAGGTCTGCAAGGGCCAGGCTATGTCAGCAGGACAGGAAGTCTCAAGGACCGGCACCGTCAGTGCGGTGGGCTCTGGCTGAGACTGCGTGGGAGCAGGTCCTTTATTTTTAGTCTGACACAGTGCAGCTCACTTAGCACTGCAGGGTCAGGCCACTGTCGTTCAAATCGGCCCCTGCGGTGAGACACTGCCAGTCTAGTTTCCGGTAAGTTTCGGCATTTCCCTGTCACTACAGAGCCCCAGCTTTACATATTTTCAAAATCTTGGCCAGGAGCAGTGACCTGAAACAGTGAAACTTTTTTTGTAGTCTAAATCTGACAAGTTCAGCACCCCGGGCCTGAAGCTTCCTGCTTCGGGGCTTTCTCACTTGCTGGCTTCTTGGGCCACATGGGGCTGCCTTTTCTCCCTCTCTTCCTCCCTCACTTGTGTATTCATTCATCAAATATCCTGATGTGCTGACCAGGGTCTCAATGCTGGGATATAGAGACAAAAAATGACCTTGACTTCAAATGGCCGATGGCCAGGTCAGGGAGACAGATGGCTAACTGATCCACTTACTAACCCTTCAGTAGGAATGACTTGTTTATCATTGGGGGGGGTATAGTGAGTACCCTCTTTGAGACCAATTCAGAAAGCTTTGAATGATCCAAGGGAGAGTTTGCTGTCTATTATAGAGGCAGTGGGAGCCAAGGTAGGTTCTTGAGTAGGACAGTGGTGTGATTCAAAGTGCAGTTTGGGTTCATTTATCTGGCTGTATGGCCGTCCATCCATCCAGTATTTACTGAGCATCTACTCTGTGCCAGGCACTGTGTCTTATGTACCTGGTTTCCATTTACAGCCTTGAATAAGACAGACAGAAATCCCTGCCGCAGGGACCCAGCATTTTGGTTCTGGGGAGGAAGGGCAGATAGACAATAAAGAGCTCAACAAATGAGTGAGCTCCAGTCATGCTAAGAGTCATGAAGGAAATAAACAGGATGACGAGACTGAGAGTGACTAGGCAGGGAAGTGACCTCTAAGGAGGTGATGACTGAGCTGAGGTTTAAAAGAAGAGAAAGAGGCAGTTACGGGAGGAGCAGAGGGAGGAGAGTTAGAAGCAGCAGCAAGTGCAAAGGCCCTGAGGCAGGAGAGCCCGTGGCTTGTCGGAGAGAGTGGAAGGCAGTCAGTGTGGCTGAAGAGGAAGGGAGGAGGGAAAGTAGGAGAGGTGTAGACGGGGCCTTTCTGTGTGCCAAGGTGAGAACTTGGGAGTTTCTGGAAGGGCACCCAGAGGCCACTGGTGGGTTTTCAGCAGTGTCTTTGATTCACGTTCCTACAAGTTCCCTCTGGCTGCTGCGGGAACAAATGTGAGCAGAGAACCCAGCAAGGAGTCCGTGGGCAAGGGTGGCAGTGGCTGGCCCAGGCGGGGGACATGGGGCTGTAGGAAACAGAAGAATGGAGAAAGACGCCTCACTTTGGGGCTTGAGCTACGGGTGGCGTCACTGAGGAGCAAAGACTGGGGGTGTGGATGAGTCTTTGGAGAAATCATTTTAGGAGGTTTCAAGCAGATAATATTCCAGTTCGGAGCCCAGGAGAGAGGTCAAGGGTGCTGCTGGGAGTCTGGGACTTATCAGAGCACACACTTGGCTCAAGCCACGGAGCCCCCTGCGGGGAGGACAACAGGCCGGCCGTGCAGAGCCCCTGTGTCTGGACCCAAGGCTGTTTCGAGAAGGATGTTTGGGCAGGAGAGGGTGGTTGGCAGTGGCAGACATTGCCAAGAGGTGACCGTAAGTGTGGCATGCCACGATTGGACTTGGCTGCGAGGATGGTGACAGCGAGAGCCGTTTGGTGGCACCGAGGATGGAAGCCTGGTTGAGGATGCCCAGGAGGGGTGGAGCCGTGGAAGCGCACTGGGGGTGTGCACAGCTTTTACCAGAAGCTCGGTGTGGGAGGGACTGCAGGAAGTGGGCATTTGCTGGAAGGTGATGAGGTGGAGGGACACTGCGTGTTTTTTCACACGGGAGGTCCTGGGAGAGGGACAGCCGGGCTGCACAGGAGAGGCAGCTGGGTTACAGTATCACCAATTGTGTGTTCACTCCCTGTGGGACTTCGGGGGTGTCACAGGGACTTTCTGAGCCTCAGTTTTTGCATCTCTAAAATGGGCCACATGGGGCCCGGATGACTTGTGGGCGAGGTGTCTGGTCCTGGGGGGAGAGGTCCGCAGGGCAGAGCAGGCTCCAGCACGGAGGCAGTTTTGATGGCTGACAACCTTTAGTATGTGACTGTCCTGGACTGTACCCAGGGAGGCCACCAGGCCCCAGCGGACACACTTTGCTGCACTGGCCAACCTGACTTGCTCCCAGGTTCCCAGCCAGGCCTGGGTGGCCCCCCAATGCTTGGTCCAGAGCACGGTACTTTTCGGGGCTGGGGAATGAGATCTTTAGGGTCTGAGGGGCTTCCAGGTGCAGCCCAAGGGGTCTGGCAGGAGACAGACCTGGATTTGATCCTGGCTCTGCCACTTCCTGGATTGGGGACCTTGAGCAAGGACTTTACAGCTCTAGGTCTTAGTTTCCTTATCTGCAAAATGAGAGTCATCATTCTTCATCTCCATCATCATCATCAGTTGTTAGAAGATGAAATGAGATAACAGCTGTAGCACGCCCAGCACGTACTAAGTGTTCGATAAATGCTATAGCTCGCTTGCTCTCTCGGCTAGCTGGCTGGCTTGTGGAAGCTGAGTTCTGCCGTAGGCGTCTCCCTCCTCCTGGCTCCTGTTATCCGGGTGGGACCCCTGACAGGGCAGACTCACAGGAGTCTGGGCCTGTGGGCCCACGGGGCCCCCCACTGCTGCACTTATCTGTCCCACCCTCTGCCCTCTAGCCTGGACCCAGTATCAGTGACTGGCCCGGGCCCCGCCCAACACGAAGGGAGGGGCGCGGGGCTGGGCGTGGGCTGGACAGCAGGTGCACTGCCGCCAAGGGGGCAGGGCTTGCCCGAGGCCATACAGCAAAGGGGGGGAGGGCAGATCTGGTGGCCATGTGTCACTCTGGCTCCTGTGGGCATCCAGCTCTGGTGTCAGTGCTCAACTGCCGGGGAGCAGAAAGGGTGTGGATGTGCTTGGCGCTGTGCGGCCAAGGACAGGCCCTGGGGCGACTCCCAGCTGCTAGAGCTTAGCTCTGGGCCTTGCCTGGTGACTCAGCAGAACCTGCTGGTCAGGGCCTGGCCATGTCCCTCTGCCCATGGTTCAGGTCCCTCGTACCTGCCAACACCCAGTGTCACCTGGAGGTCGCAGGGCAGGGCTTAGAAGACAGGGCGCCGCGCTGGGTCTGGCTGGCATCTTTCAGTCCCTCCAGCCCTGTGGGTCCCAGGCTGGGTCCTGGCTCTGTCTCTCAGCAGCTGTGTGACCTTAGATAAACCTTTCAACCTCTGGAGCCTCAGTTTCCTCATCTCTGAAATGGGAATGACAATGGCTAAGCGCTTTGGTGGGAGGATTTAAAATGCTGCTAAGATCAACCCGCTGCCCCGCTCAAAACGGTCCAGAGGCTCCCACTGTGCCCGGAAGAGAGTCGTGTGTCCTCCCCCTCGGGGCCCCGTGGGTCAGGCCTGCCCACCTCCGTGTGGCCTCCTCTGCCTCCCCCTTTGCTTTCCCTGCTCTGGACACGCGGGCCTCCTGCCGCACACGCCTCCATCTCACAGGGCCGTCCCCGGCTCCCTGCCCCGTAGCCGTAGCCGTTCTCCCAGCTGGTCCCGTGGCTGTTCCCTCAGCCCTCCCCTCAGAGGGGCCCTGCTGACGCCCCCGCCCGCCCCCCACTTTTGTTCACTCCAGGGCAGGCACTTGGCGCTGTCTGGAAGAGTCACTTTTGTCGGCTGCTTCCCGCCCGTGGCGGGAATGGGAGCTGCGCGGCGGGCGGGCCTAGGTCTGTTTTGTGCGTGGCTCTTCCGACGCCTGGCCCCAGGTGCGCCGCAGCGGCGCATCACAAGCATCAGCCATTGCTGGGGCGCCCGGTGCTCCGGGGCGGAGAAGGGCGCCACCGGCGAGCGTTGAACCGCCAGCTTCTCACACCCCTGTGACTCACGCATTCACTCAAAACCGTCTCCCCGAGCAGGCCCGGAAGTGGGTGCAGGGGACGAAGCTGCGGCGCGTCCTAGTTAGCTCAGCTCTGTAACCCTCCACTACCAAACTTTCCATGGCTCCCTATTGCCCCAGGCCAAAGTCCATGCTTCCCATCTTACAATGTCTGCTCTGCCTATCTGGGTCCAGGTGGCTGCTCTGGTAGGAGCTCGCAGGGCACCCAAGGCCACTGCTGCCACCGTTGTGCCACTTCTCAGGGGGGCTGCTCCTGAGACACACGTCCCCACCCTAGTCCGCGGCTGAGCTTGTACTCGTGCTCCAGGGACATGCAGGGGTCGCCTGACCCGCCCTGCTCACATCCCTCAGCTCTCAGCCCGGGGCGAGTCGAGGCCCTCCGGTCCCACGTCGTCATTGCAGGCCCTCCGCCCACCGGCCGTCCTTGGTGGGCACAGTCTTGCATCAGGACCTCTCGCCACCCCCGGGGCCTAGTGGAGATGATCTGATCCCTGTTTCACAGATGAGGAAACCAAGGCACAAGAAGTTAAGTCGCTTGCCCAAGGACTCACAGCTGGTACAGGGGTCTTGAACTAGCAGGCTGACCCCAGGCCTGCGGTCCTCACGTCCCTGCGCTGCTGCCTCAGCTACTCGGCTGGGCCTTTCCAGTCGCTGGACTCGTGCCCTCACGCTTCCCTGGCCCGTGCAGGGAGGCCCGGCCCTGCCTGTGAGGACGTTCGTTCACAGCCACTGCCCACACTGGCTGGCCCCACGGTCGGGAGGCCTGCACTTCCCTTGGCCTGCCCGCCCGAGGCCGCCCTCCAAAGCCCTGGAACATTCTGTGGTCAGCATGTTGGGCTCCCTGCACTGGGTGCTGTGCAGTCACTGCCCTGGGTACGGCTCTCATTAGCCCCGTGTCCCAGATGGGGAAACCAAGGCTTGGACACAGGAGATCGCACACAAGAGATCGCACCTGCCACAAGCTACAGAGCAGGAGATCCGAGACAAACCCGGGTCTGTCCGAGCCGGGAACCCAGCCATGCCCACCCGCTGGTCTCCATGCTTGGTACCATGTAGCCAGCCACCACAACTGCCACCAGAGCTGCCACCAGAGCTGCCACCACAGCTGCCACCAGAACTGGCCACCACAGCTGCCACCACAGCTGCTACCCCAACTGCCACCACAACTGGCCACCACAGCTGCCACCAGAACTAGCCACCACAGCTGCCATCACAGCCGGCCACCACAGATGACTGCCATCTGCTGTTAAACACCTGCTGGGTCATGCGTGCATCCAACTCCTCTCCCCACGCGGTCGCACAGCAGCCCTGGGAGGTTGGTTCTATCTTTCGCCCTGTTGTACAGATGAGGGAACTGAGGCTCAGAGAGGGAAATGATGTGCCAAGGCCACTCTGCCAGCAGGGGGCGGGGCTGTGGGACCTCAAAAGCCTCCCACGGTGGCCCTGCGCGTCCACCTGACCAGGCCGCCTGTGTTTCCCTCCCCTGCCCCAGGGACACTCGAGTCTCCTGGGAAGCTCCAGCCTGGCCGCCATTCCCACCTGGAGCTTCCCGGGAGCTGGCAAGGGGGAGCCGCCCCTGGGCTGCCCCGGGCCCTTCCCTTCCGGCCGTCAATGGGCCTCTGTGTGGCCAGGCCCCGCCCAGCCACTGTCGCAGCACACGGTTCCGGCTGACCCAGGGCTCTGGGCCAGCAGCCGTGCCCAGTGGGAGGACGCGGGGCGGCTCCGGGGCTGAGCAGCCCCCAGGCCTTTGCACTGGCTGTTCCTTCTGCCGGGAAAAGCGTCCCTCCCTTTCTCCGCGACCAGCAGCTTCCGTCCTTCAAGGCACAGCTCGCATGTCCCCTCCTCACAGAGGCCCCGCACCATCGGCTGGCTGGAAGGGGCTCCAGGAGGCAGGGGTTTGCCTGCCCTGCGAGGGGACAGACAGCTGTCTCCTTCTTCATACGAAGACGTCAGTATGTCGACAAGATCCTTTCCGCCAGTGACATGCGCTGCCACGACAATCAGGCAGTTGGGCGACAGTGTCTGGGACAGGCCTCTCCGAGGCAGTGACGTCGGAGCAGAGACCTGGTGGGCGGGAGGACCCGCACTGACATCTGGGGCAGCAGGAGCGGCGGGCGCAGGAACGCGCCCAGTGCGGGCGGAGGAGGCCGGGGTGTCTGGCACACAGTGGGGGGAGTTTGGGGCCATCACGCAGGCTGTGCGGAGAACTCTGGCTTCTGCCCCGAGTGGGGAGAGTTCCCGGGGCGTCCTCTGACGCCGGTTTCCACGGAGCCCACGGCGGCCTCGTGGAGGACGGCTGACGCGGAGGGGAAAGTGGAAGCTGGGAACGCACTGGTCCGCGGGCCGGCCCTGGCGCCGACGACTCAGCAGCGGGCAGCGCCGACATCTGCCCTCGGGAGCTCCCGCGGCCCAGGTGGGCCCGACGCTGAGCGAGGGAGACCGTGCAGTGATGAGCAGGTCAGGGGATGAGGCAGGGAGTGCCCGTGTGCACCGTGCTCGCTGCAGAGGCCGTCTGTGCAGGCCCGTGACCCCCCGGGGGTGGGGGGGGGACAGCGGTGCTGCCATGGCTGGATCCCAAACCTCACCCTGGGTCCTGGCTCCAAAATGGACTCCTACCTCATTGTACCTCTGGGGAAACTGAGGCTCAGAGAGCTACTGTGGCCCACTGGGAAGGCCTAACAGCTAGCTAGATTGAACGCAGGGGGCGGTTTCCCCTCCAGGGGACAGTTGGCAGCGTCTGAAGACGTTGGTTGTCACACTGAGGGAGGGAGGGATGCCACAGACACCGTGGGTGGAGGCCCGGACGCCGCTGCCTGTCCCCGTGGGCGTGTCCCTGTGCGGCCCCACGCCAGCGCCCCCTGGTGGCGCCACCGGACATTGCAGCAGCCCCGGGCCTGGCGCCCCGGGTTAGAAACGGTCCCTCGGCGCCGGTGTGACTGTAATTCCAGCAGCAAGTGACCACACGGCGGTGATAGCAGCGATCGCCGGCTCGCCCACGGCTCACGGTGTGCCCGTCAACGCGAGCGGTTTCGTTTGGATGAATCCAAACGCCACATCCCCTGCCCCAGGCAGCTCAGAATAGACGCACCTGAACCCTGTTCTGCCTGCAGCCTTCCCGGGCTCACGGGCAGCTCCAGCCTCCCCAGGCGCTCAGGGGTCACCCCCATGTCCCATCTACTGGCTAATCCTGTAGGCTCCACCTTCAGGATATGTCCAGGCACTGACTCAGTTTCCCCATCTCCACTGCCCCCACCAGGCCCAGCTGCCATCATCTGGACCCCAAGTCACCTCCTCCCTGGGCCCCCGGCCTCCACCCTGTTCCTAACAGTCTGGCCTCCTCGAGGAGCCCGAGGGGTCCCCTGAGAACCTCAGTCAGGCAGTGTCCCTCCCTGCTGGGAATCCTCCATGGCCCCCGTCTCATTTGCAGGGCAGCCCAGGACCCTAAGTGGCCCACAAGGCCCTGCCCCACTGCTGAACGCTACGACACACTCCAGCCCTCCGCCTTCCCCTCCTGTGCCCTATTTTATTCACTCACTGATTGATTGAGACACAGTCTCACTTTCTTGCCCGGGCTAGAGTGCAGGGGCGTCATCATAGCTCACAGCAACCTCAAACTCCTGGGCTCAAGTGAGCCCGAGTAGCTGGGACTACAGGTGCACCCCACCTGTTTTTCTATTTTTAGTAGAGACAGGGATCTCGCTCTTGCTCAGGCTGGTCTCGAACTCCTGAGCTCAAGCGATCCTCCTGCCTCAGCCTCCCAGGGTGCTAGGTAGGATTACAGGCGTGAGCCACTGCGCCTGGAGACACGAACCCCCTCTTTGCCATGCACAGTCTCGGCAGACTCCCTACCCCCTCTTACAGGTAAAGAAACCGCGGCTCCCACAGGGGAAGAGGCGGGACCTGTCCCTTGGAGCTCTGCTCTGGGGTGAGGCTCAGGGACCCCTGGGAACCGGGAGGGAAGGGCTGTCATTCTGCAGCGTGACCAGCAGGGGGCGCGCAGAGCCCGCGACTGCTCTGCGGCATAGGCCGGGCTGCAGCTGCACGCGCGGAGCCCGCGCCTCCTTGCAGAGCGCACGGCGGGCACCCGGCTCTTGGGCCTAGTCCAGCCCTGGTCTGAAGGGCCGCGTCCCACTAGGAGACGCCTTTCCTCCGCCTGGCATCGAGCAAGTGTGCTCTCCCTGGCCCTGTGCCACGGGCTTCGCGCATATGTTGATTCACGTAGCCTAGGCAACCATGGGGTGCAGTTGTTACCCCAGAGGTGGTAACTGAGCCTGGATAAGGGAGTACCCAGAGGCAATGCTGTTCCCCCGTTTGCATGTTGGGCTCGCGGAGGCAGATCTTTGGATTATATGCCATGCTAGTGTTTCACGTGTGTGCGGTCTCCTCTGGGGATGGCTGCGCGTGTCCGCATGCTGAAGAGAGGAAGCAGAGGCGCGTGACCCAGAGGGTGGACTGGGCAGAACATAACACTGTCTTTAAACCTCTGGGTGTGGTGGCTCACGCCTGTAATCCCTGTACTTTTGGAGGCTGAGGCAGGAGGATCGCTGGAGCCCAGGAGTTGGAGGTTGCAGCGAGCTAGGCTGATGCTGCTGTGCTCCAGCCTGGGCAACAGAGCAAGACCTTGTTTCAAAAATAAATGAATAGGCTGGGCACGATGGCTCACGCCTGTAATATTAGCACTCTGGGAGGCTGAGGCGGGCGGATTGCTCGAGGTCAGGAGTTCGAAACCAGCCTGAGCAAGAGCGAGACCCCGTCTCTACTGTAAAATAGAAAGAAATTAATTGGCCAACTAATACATATAGAAAAAATTAGCCGGGCATGGTGGCACATGCCTGTAGTCCCAGCTACTCGGGAGGCTGAGGCAGGAGGATTGCTTGAGCCCAGGAGTTGGAGGTTGCTGTGAGCTAGGCTGACACCATAGCACTCACTCTAGCCTGGGCAACAAAGTGAGACTTTGTCTCAAAAAAAATTTTTTTTTTAGAGGCAGGATCTCTCTCTGTAGTCCAGGCTGGAGTGCAGTGGTGTGATCGTAGCTCACTGCAGCCTCGAACTCCTGGGCTTGGGTGATTCTCCCACCTCAGCCTCCCAAGTAGCTGGGACTGCAGGTGCATGCCACCATGCCTGGCCAATTTTTAATTTTTTGTGGAGATGTGGTCTCACTATGTTGCCCAGGCTGGTCTTGAACTCCTGGCCTCAAGCAATGCTCCCATGTCAGCCTCCTGAAGTGCTGGGATTACAGGTGTGAGCCCCTGTACCCACCCATCATTGTGTTCTTGTCTGATGCTCTTGCTTGCCCAGGCGGGAGTCAGAGGCCCGCTAGAGCTTCGTTAGAAGGGAGAGGCGAGAGTCAGTGAGGCGATGGGAGGTGTCAGCAACGACGGAGTTTTTCTCCTTGAGATGCTCAGAGCAGCTCTCTGACTCAACGCCCTGAAAGACCTAGAACAACCCCCAGTTGTCAAGTGTCCAGGTGGCTGAGCAGGCCACTCAACCCTGGGCCAGATCCTTCTCCTCGGCTTGCCTGGGCCCTCCCAGGCCCTGCGTCCAGACCCCTTGTCCATGCGCAGACTGGGAAGGGGCCCTGGAAACAGAGCCCGGACTCTTCCTTCTCACCCTCTGCCCCTCCCCGGCAGGGGTCCCCTAGGCAGGGTACACAGCTGGCACTCAGCCAGTCCTCCAGGGCCCGGGCTGCAGAGATTCAGCCTTCCGTGGCTGGTTTTATTTATTTAGTTAGTTTTTGTTTTTTAGCAGAACAATGTTCCCTGTACCACCAGCTCTTTCCTGGGCAGGGTTGGGAAACTATTTCCAGATGGGAAATAATTTTAGAGAAGAGGAACAGCTAAAATTACAGGCCATTCTGCCGCCAGCTCCCACCGGGACAAGCCAGCTGCGGCCCTGGAACGTTCCCGAAGTGGGATGGGTGGGTCTGAGCCGCGGAGAGAAGCCAGGGACAAGCTGTTGAGACTTAGTGTCTCTGCGGCCGCACGTGCTCAGGCCACATGGGCACCTCCGTCCGCACTGTCAAACGCTCTTCGACACAGCCCGAGGGTAGGAGCTTGGAAATGTCTCCGATGAAGCTCAGGATCCAGCTGCCACTCTGCAGGAAATACAAGGACAGGACGTGTTGCACACACCTTGGTGCCACCATCGGCCCGACCCAGACCCGGGGGACGTCTGCGGGTCACATGGCCCAGGGCCTGTAGCACGAAAACTACTTAGAAAAGAAGGGGACGGAGGAGGAGGAGAAATTAAAAGACTTAAAAGACAACAAGCTTTCAAAAACTGAGCGAGATGAAGTGCAGTGTCTAGGGACGCCCGCAGCAGCGGTACAATGTGATGGCCATCAAAGTCAGGGCAGCGGTGACTTCGGGAAGGAGAGAGGGGCTGTGAGGGGACAGGGCTCCTGCAGGGGCTTCTGGGGGTAGCGGGAAAAGCTACGTTTCTTGACCTGGGTGTGGTCACTAGGGTGTTTAGATGCCTTATAGTAAGTCATATTTGTGTTGTGTGCTCTTCTGTATCTGTGTTTTATTTTTCAAAAGAAAAAGGCTTTTTTTATTTTTAGAAAGGAAGCAGAACTATTCCCCACGCAGATGAGGACAGGCAGGCGCTCCCCGGATGTCCGGTTCCAGGAAGGAGGCTACATGTCTGGGGCTGGGATCTAGCTTCCTCCTTGGTGTTCGGACCTTCCTAGGCTGCGAGGAGGGTGCCTCTCATTCACCAGAGTGGCGAAAAAATAATAACATGCGGTGCTGGCACGGCTATGGGGAAATGAACAGTCTCTTTCCCTTCTGGCAGTACCTAACAGTAGAAACGTACACCCATCTTTTGATGCGGAAGTTTCACTTCTAGGAATCTATCCCACGAGCCTACTGGTCCATGCTCACCAACACACATCTATCGGGTTGTTCACGACAGTGCTATTGCAATAGGGAAGAACTAGAGACAGCTTCAAGGGCCACCCACAGGGACTGTTTCGTCTTTCTGGAGAATCCATTACTTGGGGTCAAATCCCAACTTTGCTGCTTCCGGGCGGTGCAGCCTTGGAAAGTATCTGGGCCTCGCAGAGAAATGGGGCAATGAAAGCACCCACCTCTAACATCCTTGTGCACAGTTGATCCGTTAGTTCAGTAGAATCTTCGGCATATAGCAAGATAGTTTTATGCGTATGCGCAGCGTGTTCTTAATTACCCAAAGACCCCACTCCTCAAAGCGCGGTCCACAGGTCAGCAGCGTCGGTATCGTCTGGGAGCTTGTTAGAAACGGCACCTCGGGCCTCGCCCCAGACCCGCTGAGCCGGCATCAGAAGGTCCGTGTGCACATCAAAGCTGGGGCGGCATTGCTGTAGTCCTTGTTCTGGAACAACTGGAGACAGATGCTCCCTTCTCTCTGCGTTTGCTGAGCTGGTGGGGTGAGAGCTGGGAGCTGCCGGGGGGGGGCAATCTTGGTGACATCATAAGGAGAACCTGTGTGCAGTGAAAGAGACGAGAGCCGGAGAGACTGTATCTCTGTAGACGGTGTCTAAGCATCTGGATCCAACCATGCCTGAAGCCTACATCCATGCCCGCTTTTATCAGACATTTGTGACATAAATCCTTCTCTGGCATAAGCCAATTTGAGTCAGGGTTCTACCGTTGTCATCTGCTACAGTCCTGCCTAAGACGCCCACCGTGTGGCCTTGGGAACTCCCTTGCCCCCTCCGAGTCCCAGCTTTCTGTCTGTAAGGTACAGGTGACGAAAGTGTGTGGTGTGAAGGAACATATGAGGCGACGTACTGAAAGCACATGCACGAGCACCTGGCGCGTAGTAGGTGCTCAGTAAGCAGTAGTGATGTGGGGTAGTTTTTATCATCCACCCTCGGCGCTTCAGAACTCCCTGGGGCTCCACCTTCTCTGCGTGGTAGAGGTTTGGGGGCAAAGGGCGGGCGCACAGTAGGTGCCCTGTGCGTGTGATAAGGTGACAGCGCAGCATGAGTGTTGGGAGCACTGAGTCTGGAGTCAGACAGACCTGGGTTCAACTTCAGGCTTTGCCACTTACTGGCTGGGTGACCCTGGGGAGATGGGCCTTCTCCGGGCCTCAGTTTCATCATCTGTGAAATGGGCGCGAGGCTCCACGCTGTGCCTGCAGTACAGGTGCAGTGAGAGCTGGCCAGTGAATGGCCAGGAACACTCAGGGGGCCGCCAGCCTACCTAGGGTGTGCACTGAGCCACCCACCGACTTCGGGATCCCCAGGAGGCAGGCGGAGAAGGTGCAGACTGTCATCAGCCCAGAGCCCGGGGCCCTGACCTACCTCCCGGGGCTCGGCTTGGGCCTGCTCCACAGCAGACACTTAGGGGATTCGAGGGCGTGAGTCCACCTGGGAGGTGATCCCAGGAGCTCTGGAGGGAGGGAGGGGAGAAGGCAGCCGGCACTGCTGGTTAAGTCCTGCTGGGACCTCTGGGAGGTGGTGGCCCAGGAAGCTGGAGGACCCAGCACCCCCACCCACCCAGCATAGGCAGCGGCGGAAATACCAGGGCCCCAGCGTAAGCTGGGCCAGGGAACCACTGCAGGGAAACAGAAGCCTCTGCCCTGGACTTGGTCCCACCGGCCGAGACCTGCCGGATTCTGAGGCCTCCGCCCTCATCTGAATTGAAGCACTTGGCTTCTAGTAAGTGCTACAGAGTGTGGCCGCTGATGGCATTATGGTTCTTATTGTTATATTATTGTTACCATCACGATCTGCCTTCAAGCTTCACAGCAGCCAGTCCGGACTCCAGGATGCTAAGTACATCTGTGATTAACTCTTGAAAGTGAGAGTGTCATCCATTAATTTTGCTCTGACCTCAAGGGTCCCAGCCATAATGTCTGAGACCCCTGTGCCCACTCCTGGTGCCCCAGGACCCCCATTGCTGAGTTTCTGAGCCTGACACAGTCTCCCCTGTCCTGCCCCTGAACCTGGCCCGTGTGGGCCCAGCGTGGACCTGGACAAGACAGCGCAGGGCATATCCTTCCTCCTGTTTCTACCAGCTGTACATCTGTCCCCAGTAGTTGTCCCGTCAGTTCAACCTGTGACATTTGCCTCCTGACGCCGGCCACTTCTCTATCTCCACGGGCGCCACCCTGCCCAGGCCACCTTTACAGCTGTAACAGCCTCCTTGACCGTCTCTGATGTGCAAAGAAGGTTCTGTGTTTAATTTCAAGTCATGCAGCCTGTGGTTCAAGTTCAAGCAATACGGAAGCATGCCAAACTTAAAACCATTTATGAACTCTCAAAAGCTGTTAATAGTAGTGGTTTCAAGGGTGAGATTAGGGAAAATCGGTTTTGTATTATTTGCATTTCATTGCTTAAATTTTGTGATAAGTGAGCACTACTTTCCTATTTTAAAAAATTATGTTTAAAACATAGGTAAGACACATAAATGGAAAAAGTTCAAATGGCACAAGAAAGTATGCAGTAAAAATTGAGTCTTTCCCCGCCTTTGAATCCTAGGTTTTCAGTTCGCTTTTCTAAGGCAACCTGCTTTCAGTTTCCTGTAGGTTTTTCCACAGAAAGTCTGTACATGTGCAAATACACACAACTAATACACTCCTTATTTACACAGACAGAAGAACCGGACGCCCAACATCTTGCAGTTTGCTTATTTCATTTAACATATCTTGTTGTTCTTCCTAATTCATCATGTACATATTGATGATGTCCTTTTCACGGCTGTATAGTAGTCCATTTATTTAGCTATTTCTTTACTGATGAACCTTTAGGTAGTTTCCTCTTTTTGCTATTATAAAACAATACTGTGGGCCAGGAGTGGTGGCTCACACCTGTAATCCTAGCACTCTGGGAGGCTGAGGCAGGCGGATTGCTCAAGATCAGTTCGAAACTAGCCTGAGCAAGAGCGAGAAGCTGTCTCTACTATAAAATAGAAAGAAATTAATTGGCCAACTAATATATATAGAAAAAATTAGCCGGGCATGGTGGCGCATGCCTGTAGTCCCAGCTACTCGGGAGGCTGAGGCAGGAGGATCGCTTGAGCCCAGGAGACTGAGGTTGCTGTGAGCTAGGCTGACGCCACGGCACTCACTCTAGCCTGGGCAACAAAGCGAGACTCTGTCTCAAAAAAAATGAAAAATAAAACAATAGTGTGGTGATTGTCTTCATCCTCAACATCTTTGTGTGTGTGTGTGTGTGACTATATCTGTGGGAGAAATCTCTGGAAGTCAGCTTTCATGACTGATTTGTGCATTTTGAATTTTGCACCACATGGTCAAACCGCACTTCGTAGAGGTTGTGCCAACTTACTCTCCCACTGACCCCGTGTGAGGTGCCTGTCCACCCCCAACTTTGTCGGCACCATGCTCATGAACTGTTTGATTTTTTTGTCACTCTAACAGATGACAGCGGGCATCTCGGTATAGTTTAAACTTCTATTTTTAAATTAAGAGTGAAGCAGAGCACCTCTTGTTTGTCGAGTTAAACATAGGATCACTGATATGGGCCTGGAAGCCCCACTGTTTTATTTTATCTTATTTTGTTTTATTTTCTCCTTCATCCTTGATACAGGCCCGTGCTATATGTCCCTGGATGTACATGCGTCCTTGTAACACAGCAGTATTATTTTATGCACGAGGGTCTAGTTCACAGGGAAGTCCTGCACCCGCACTCTGTCCCCAGACCTCTGCCTGCGGCCGTGCACGGCCCAGCCTCCCGCCCGGTGCTGAAAAGCCATTCGTTTCTGCTTCCTTCTCAGCGGGCTGTTTGCTCGTGTCTTTTGGGGTGGAACATTTTTCAGCCATGAGGAAACCTGGGCTCTGAGCCTGTGTCCTTTGAAGCGGGGAAGCCGCTCAAGGCCAGCAGAGGAGAGCTCCAGCCGCTCCGTGACTCACCCCGGCGCCGGCCCAGCAGGCAGGTCCCTGGGCCTGCAGTCTGCACTCGCCGCTGGCCCGGCCTTGGGAGGGGAGCGCCTGAGGGCCATGCGTGTGCTGGAGGGAGGGCTGGGACCAGGACTTTCCCCTTTGAAGCTGCCAAGGCCTGGGGCCCCTCTGTGGGGCTCCCCCACACAGCCCGGGGCCTCTTGGAGCAATGAGAAGCTCATTTCCTCCCAGGAGAGCCGGAGCTAAGGGATGCAGGTGGGACAAGGGTGGGCGGGGAAGGCCTGGGGGCTGTCACAGCTCCAGGCATGTCGGTCTCTCTGAGCCTCTATCTCCCCATCAGTAAGATGGGGAGGACCCAGTCCTCCCTGAGTCACCTCCTGCCTCCCTCTCCTTCAGCCACCACCTCCTACTCCCTCACCCACACAGTCACCTGCGACTTCCTGCGCACCCACTAAGCGCCAGGAATGGGCCATCCTGGCGATGACATCTGGCGAGTCTGCGTGTGTGTGTGTGTGTGTGTGTGTGTGTGTGTGTGTGTGTGTGGTGGCAGGCAGAACAATGCCACCCCTCCCCAAGGCGCCCTCATCCCTGGGACCTGCGGACACGCTGGGTTACATGGCAGAGGGGAGTTAGGGTCACTAAGCAGCCGGCCTTGAGCTGGGGGACCACCCTGGGTGGACCAGGCGGGCCACCGTAAGGACAAGGGGCCTGGTCAGTGCGGGAGGGAAGCAGGAGCACCGGAGTCGGAGGGCTGAGCCTGGGAGAGACTGGCCTCCCGCTGCTGGCCTGGAGGAGGGAGGATGGAGCCACGAGCCAGGGAGTGCGGGTGGGGAGGAGCGCAGAAACCGACTCCGTCCCGGCCTCCAGAAAGGAACCTCGCCCTGCGCGCACGGTGGCATTAGCCGGGGACACCTGCTTTGAACGTCTGACCCCCAGATCTGTAAGGCAATAAATTGTGCTGTTTTCACCTGCCAAGTTCACGGTGATTTGTTCCAGTGTGGCATTTGTTCCAGTGTGGCATTCGCCGTGTCAGGCGGTGAGGAGTGTGCTGGGGGAAAGTAAGGCCGAGGGAGGTGGCGTGTGCCGGAGGCTGGGGCCTCTTGGGTGCGGTTTGCAATTTTACATGGGGTGACGGGCAGGGAGGGTGTCCCTGTGAAGGCGACATCAAGCAGAGGCCTAAAGAGCGTACAAGCCACAGGCACAATGGGGAAGACACCAGGTGGCAGGAACAGCAAGTGCAAAGGCCCTGAGGGTGGGGCAGGGCTGGTGTGCTCAAGGCGCAGCAGGGCCCCCTGCGCCTGGGCAGAGTGAGCCGGGCTGGGGAGTGGAGGGAGGGTGGCCAGGGAGCGTGCGAGCTTGGGTGAGGCGGGCCTGGCACGTGGGAGCTGCTCAGAGGCGCAGTGCAAGTTCCTGAGCCCGTCCGTGCTGGGCCAGAGGGCCCGGCCTCAGTGGCAGACCATGTTTCTCCAGAAGCCAGCTGGTCCCCTTGCCTGCCCTGCCTGGGGCCGGCTGAATTCCTGTCAGAAGTCACTGACGGAAGGAGGAGTGTGGCCTCCCCCACTTCCCCCGCGGCTCCTGCCTCCTGGGCCAGCCTGTTTCTTGGAATCGGTCTCTGGATCTCGGCGGCAGACACGGCCTGGCCCGGGAAGGGCGGGAGGCCACGTGCAGCCAGCAGAGCACGGTGCCCTCTCCCTCACCCTGGACCGCCCGGGCTGGACGGGGGCTGCGTGGGCTCCCGCAGGCTCGGGGGCCAGCCTGTGCCCTGAGATTGCGGCTCCTCGGAGAAAGGTCACTGCTCTCCACTTCCTGCGCTCCGTGCCCTGGGGCTGGTGGCTCGCCCTTCCTGCCCCCCTTCCCCTGGTGCCACCAGCAGTTAGATTCCTCGGAGCCTTAAACCGCCAGCCTGCGGCCACATCCTGCCCACAGACATGTTCGAATGCTTTCAGTTAGTTGTCAATACTTAAAAATTGGGAAATTTCTTATAAAACTCTAGATTTCTGGCTTCTCTTAAGACATCAGAAGGTCTGGCAGTGCTAGTGACCGGAGCTGAGTAGCTGAGTCCCCACCCCGCCTGCTAGGTCATTTCTGACTCCTGCCTGGCTCACCGGCTGTTTGGATCTGCAACCCTGGGCTCTAAAGGCCCTTCCGGCTCTGATTTCACTCATTCATTCATTCATTCATTCATTCATTGATGCAACAGAAATGCCTTGCGTGTGTAATGCGTGTGGGACCCCCGCTTGCGCGTGTAATGCGTGTGGGTCCCGAGGAAGAAGCGTGTGTTACAGGCCATGGAAGGGAGGCTCCGAGAAGGGGTTGCCACCTGCCAGGGTCACGCAGTGGCAAGGGCGGCGTCTCGGCCACACGGACCACTGACGATCAATCCAAAAGGTCTTTGACGAAATCTGTTGAGTCCTGACTCCGTGCCCAGTGCCAGGCCACGGCCCCAACCAGACAGACAGGCTCCTGCCTCCGTGGGCCGATGTTGTAGCTCCTGGAGCCACGCGACTAGTGAACACGTGGCGAAACCTGGGCTAGCCAGGAAGTGACGGGTATGGCCCGGGTGGTGATGTTAGAGCCGCTTCCCCAGGGTCGAGGGTTTAAGTCCGGAGCCGGTGCAGACCCCCTTCCTCCCCTCGTGTCCAGCGTGGAGGCTTCGGCGAGAGCCGGGAGGGTGGGAGGGGGCCCACTCCCTGCGGCTGAGTTTCCACTGATCTGGTGGGGGCACGTGGCTCAGGGGCCAGGCTGCCTGCCAGGGTCCCTGCTGCCCACCCTCATGGGACCTTGGACAAGGGACTTAACCTCTGTGCCTCAGCCTCCAAATCTGTAAAATGGAGACCATAGGAGTGCCTACCTGGCAGGGACCTTGGCGGCAGGATGACGTGAATTACGAACTCCGAACTCCGGTAATCGAGTCGGCCCAGGGCCTCGCTGCAGCTCGCTCAGTGGGCTGCCATCCGAATGCGTTTCTCTGGGGGAGGGAGAGGCCAGACGGGCCGCAGCGTACCCATTCCCCGGAGGACTGGCCAGCGACCGAAGGACTGGGGGCAACGTGGGATACAAGGGTGGGCAGAAAAGTGGCCGTGTGTGGGATTCGAACCCACCACTGATGCTACCCACAGGAATCTCCCACCTCAGCGGCCACGGGAGGCCGGGGTTGGTGTGTGGTCCTCTGTCCCCTGGCTGAACCCAGCCAGCCTGGGGTTAATGGGGCCAACGTTTGAGGAGGAGGGACGGAGGGAGGGTGGGGGGAGTTGAGTTGTGCCTGGAGGCACAGAGCCCAGTGTCTCTGGCAGGCAGGAGCTGGGGTTCGTGAGCAAACAGCGAAGTCTTCCTGACAAACTGCAGGCTGTCCCAGCCGCAGCTCTCTGTGTGCCGACAGAGACACACAGGCTCCCCCTCCCTCCACCTCATGACACGCGTATGACACATGCCCGCCCCCGGCAGAGGCCACCGCAGAGAGACCCTCGCCCCACCCCCTTGCGCTTCCCCTAGTCCCTGCATCTCCCAGGAGAGGGGCTTTTCCAGACCAGGAGAGAGTGGAGGCAGGAAGGAGGGAGGCTGGGGGCCGAGAGAGGCCCGTCTAGTCCCCAGTCGGTCCTCGTCCACACAGTGCAGGCACGTGGTAGGCCCTCGGCAATGCCGGATGGACGGATGGACGACGGACGGTTGGGACTCAATCCCGAGAGCACTGATTCTGGAGGAAAATCACTGGGTCATCATGGTCCTGACCTCAGGGCCACCCAGGCCAAGTTCACCTTCCCTCCCTCCCGCCTCCCTCAAGTCCAGGCGTCTCTGGGGAGCGGCGTCTCCCCAGAGCAGGGGAGCAGGGGGCTAGACGGGCAGGGTGCAAAGGGAGCAGGAGAAGGAAACTTTGGGGTAAGATGGCCCGAGCGAAGGTGGGTCCCAGCCTCTGCGGCCTCTGGCTTCACACAGCTCCCCTCCCAGCTCCATCACCTCCTCGCTGTGTGGCCTGGGGCGAGTTACTGCACCTCTCTGTGCCTCTGCTCTCTCGTTAGCCAGAGAGGGTGGTAACAGCAGGTCCACCAGACAAAGGTTGTTATGAAGACTCAGGGAGACAGAGCGAGGCCCTTCGCACGGGGCATCCCACGCTATCGGTCTCAGTAAACTTCGGTGTCTAGTACCGTGTTTTCCCGAAAATAAGACCTACCCATAAAATAAGCCCTAGCAGGATTTCTAAGCATTTGGGCAATAGAAGCCCTACCCCGAAAATAGGACCTAGTGATGGGCGTGGCTACGCAGCGCGTCTGCACAACTCATGTGTTTCGTTGCGGAGCGGTAAAGAAGACGAGCAGCCCTTCTCATGTGCCCCGTGAGAGCTCTATCACTCAACGTGAGAGATTGGGGCCAATGGTTCTAAAGGAAATAGAGTCGCAAGAAATTCAGGCTGGAATTCAGGGTTTGGAGAGTTATGATGATGTTCCAGAAGAAGATGACTTAACTGTATTTGAATAAATGTAGATTGTTGTGCCGTACTTAAAAAAAATAACACATCCCCTGAAAATAAGCCCTAGGGTGTCTTCTTGAGGAAAAATAAATATAAGACCCTGTCTTATTTTCGGGGAAACACAGTATTTCATGCATTGTCACTGTTCCCAGTGCTTTCTATAAATGAGCTCATTTGAGTCTCTTAAACTATGAGGTGTGGCCCAGTATTTTTTCCATTTTACAGATAAGGGCTGGGTGGAGCCCTCGGATGGCTCAACTAGAAGGAAATTCCCTCCAGATCAACCGCTGCTGGCGAACAGGAGGGAGGATGGGAGTCTGTTATCTTGTAGCTTTGGGTAGTTTCTGGGGTGAGGGACGGGCAAGCCTCAGGGCAGAGCTGGCCTGCCATGGACAGGGCTAAGACACCTGCCGATCATTTTTTTTTAAAATTTTAAATTTTTAAAATTTCAGAATATTATGGGGGTACAAACGTTTTTGTTACATAAACTCCTTTTGTACCATTTAAGTCAAAGTTATAAGTGTGCCCACCCCCCACATAGTGTGCATTTTACCCATTAGGCGTGAATTTAACCATCCCCTCCTTGCCCCTCACACCTGCTTGACTTCCAATATTTTTTTAAAGAAAGAGCAGCCCTCGGCTTAGAATCTGCAGCAGCAACAGCATCCAGTGAGAATGTGATAACTTCGTCACATCTTCATGGAATTTATTTGTACAGTTTTTATTTGGCTATTTATAGCAAGCATGAGGTGATACTGATTTTCTATCTCTAGTGATGTGGTCAAGATTCCTTTAAATAGGCTTCTTTATTAGAAAATTGATTTAAAGGGAAATGCTAAGTAAGTATGAAAGGCATACAGATATGGCAAAAACCAAACCAAACACACACACGCACACACACACATGCACACACACGCATGCGCACAAACCCAGAGATAACGGGGCAAAGTTGACTTAGCACATGGAGGCAGTCATCGTATTCATGGTGGCTCTTGTTCATTCATTCATTTGTTCACTTATTTGTTCAACAAGTACTTGTTGAGCACCTACTATGTGCTTATTCACAGAGAATCTTTTCGTACGGAGTTGACATTCCAGTGGGAAGTACTAACCATGACCGTCTAGCAAATACTCAGACAGAATCATCTCACTGAGTGACAAGTCGACGGAGGGGACACAGCCGGGAAGAGGGAAGTGTAAAGGGACTTGGAGCAAGGGCCTCCTCCAGTCGGGGAGGTCAGAAGGGCCTCGCAGTGGAGGTGACGTCAGGGCTGAGACCAGGTGGGAAAGAGGCTGGCTGTGGCAGGGTCACAGGGGAAGCGTTCTGGCGTTAGGAACGGCAGGTGCAAAGGCAGGACCGAGCCTGAACATTCGAGGAGCAGAAAGAAAGTCGGTGTGACTGGATCCCAGTGGGTAAGGGGAGGTTGGGAGGGATGAAGTCAGGGAAGTAACAGGGGCCAGACCCCAGCACCTCAAGAGACGTAGTTGTTATTTTTACAGTGATACGTTAGAAATTATTGTTGTCATTTAACAACGGTCTGGAGGAACCCCCAGAGGTGGAGGGAGGGTGCCTCGGGAGCACACCGCGAGCACCCACGGGACGGGGCGCGGCTCCACGCACACGCCATGTGGCTCGGGGCGCCTGTCAGGGGTTTGCTGTCTCAGTGGGGGGTTTGGGGCAGGATCTGACGCCCAGGCACCAGCGTTCAGCCCCTGCCGCGGGGAGCCAGGCTGGGACAGCTCAGCACACCCAGTCTTTAGGGAATTTAAAATCACTCAAATAACTCGCGGATATATCCTCCTGGTACGGAATCACACATCGCGCTCGAGGCTGTGAAGACCCCGCCTGGGCCCGCACTCCCCGCCCTTCTCTGCCCTGTCTCTCTCCGTAGCTCTTAGACCGTATGCACCGGCGCCTTCTGCTTTGTTTCTTGTCCCCTCCCCCAGGAGGAGGTCAGATCCACAATGGCAGCGATTCTGCACCCCGAGAACCTAGCACAGCGTCTTAATAAATACGTGCGACATGAACAAATGAATGAACGAACGGATGAGTAATGAACGAAAATCCTCTCCCCACTCCAGTCCTTCCCTGTGCCCCAGAGGTAGCTCACCGGCCTCTTGGAGCTTTTCCTTCCAGAGCTAATTCCCGTGGTTCTCTCCTGGGCACTTTTGCCCCAGAGCACGTGTGGCAATGTCTGGTGACATTTTGGTTGTCACAACCAAGGGGTGGTGCTGCTGCTGGCACTGAGCGGGTAGAGGCCAGGGGTGCTCTAAACATCCTGCCATGCCCAGGACAGCCCCGCAGTAGAGCAGTGTCCTGCCCTGGACGTAAACATCCCGACTGGTGTCACTTCCCAGGCTGGCATGTTGTGCTGCTGTCACTGTTAAACACAGCGGGGAGGTTTGCCTATGCTGACCACAACAGCTCCAAGATTTATTATTATTATTATTATTAGAGACAGAGTCTCGCTTTGTTGCCCAGGCTAGAGTGAGTGCTGTGGCGTCAGCCTAGCTCACAGCAACCTCAAACTCCTGGGCTCAAGCGATCCTCCTGCCTCAGCCTCCCGAGTAGCTGGGACTACAGGCATGCGCCACCATGCCTGGCTAATTGTTTCTATATATATTAGATGGCCAATTAATTTATTTCTATTTATAGTAGAGACGGGGTCTTGCTCTTGCTCAGGCTGGTTTCGAACTCCTGACTTCGAGCAATCCGCCTGCCTCGGCCTCCCAGAGTGCTAGGATTACAGGCGTGAGCCACCGCGCCCGGCCTCCAAGATTTATTATTAAGAGAGAAAAGCATGTAGAGAACGATGCATACAATGTGACACCATTTATTATATATTTTAAACACACCAGAGAAATAAAACCTTTGTGTTTTCTACAAGAGCACGTGAATGTATGTGGCTGAGTGGGGTTTTTAGCTCTTGCCATGGAAGTACCTGGGAACTCTGAGCAGAGTTGAACGAGGTCATCTCAACGATCCCTCCAGCTCAGATGCTCCCCGAATCCTTGAGTGGAGCAGACGCCTGCCGTAGGAAACGCCCTCTCTGAGAAGCCGGGGAGATCAGAGCGGGAGGTGGCAGAGACAGGGAAGGGCAGGCACGGCAGGTGCTCAGGCCCAGAGGCAGGGCTCACGAACCTCATGCTTGGCCTGCAGGCATAAGGCTCACCTCTAGCAATGACCTCAAGCGTCAGGCTATGTACAGAGGCCTCTCCACACCCTCAGACTAGCCGCAGCAATGCCTGGGAGTGTATTGGAAAGGCAGAATCTCAGTGGCACGACCAGAGCTCACTGCAGCCTCCAACTCCTGGGCTCAAGCAATCCTCCTGCCTCAGCCTCCTGAGTAGCTGGGACTACAGGTGCACACCACCATGCCTAATTTTTTTTTTTTAATTTTTGTACAGATGGAGTCTCCCTATTTTGCCCAGGATGGTCTCAAACTCTTGACCTCAAGTGACCCTCCTGCCTCAGCCTCCCAAAGTGCTGGGATTTCAGGTATGAGCCACCACACTGGGCCCAGAATCTGCTTTTCGACAAGACCCTCAGGTGATTAAAGATTGGGATGAATGGATTTCAGTTTATAAATATCCAGAGACACATTTTTTATTCTTTAAGGGAGAAGAGCGGACTGAACTGCCATTTCTCTCTGTTTCCACGTCTCCCTCAAACGCCTTCCAGCACTTTCCACTTTGGTGGAAGAACAAAGAAGGACAAGAAGATGCAAACGCACAGGCACGAGCGTGCGTGCGTCCATGCACACACACGGCACCGGCGATGTCACGCGCAATTCGAGCGATTCCAGCGGCGGCTAACAGGCACACGTGTGTTTAATAAGCGCCGTTTCCTCCCAAAACATGCTCAAGGCTCCTCGCGGTTCAGCCACCAAGATTCGCAAGCTCTGGGGTCATCGCAGCCTGGAGGCGAGAGGCGAAGCTTCAGACACCGAAGGGTGGTCTCCGCGGCGAGACCCTTCCAGGGGCCCTGACCCCCTTCTGTCGCCGCCGCCGGGGAGAAAGGCCCTCGGAGGAGCCCGCCCCTTTGGGGGAGCGCGGAGCCCACTGTGGCTTAGCCTGGCAGGACCTTGACTTTGATGACTCGACCCGCCCTGGCGCGGCCTCCGCCGTAAATCCACCTCCCTTCTGGGCTCCGGGCCGGCCATCTAACAGCAGCCATCTGTACAAACAAAGTATTTTGGGGTCTAGAAACACGGTTTCCTTTCCGGGCAGGATTTTCTGATTTAATTGTCCCCTCGCCTCCGACTCCCTTGCTTACGAAGATCGAGACTGGGCAAAAGGAGCATATAATTTTATTCCACGTGTCTCTTAGAAAAACAAAAACACATTTTTAACTCCACGCCTCCGTCAGGGAGGCGAGTGTGGTGGCCGCGGTCCCGTCTGCCAGGCCGCTCGCCGGCCTGCGGGACAGAGGGACGCTCCTGGCCCGCGGCTGCTCTCTCCGGACCTCTGACCTGGCCTCTTTCTCTTTCCCTGGCTTCTCTCTCCCCAGATTCCTTGGACCCACCTCTAAGCCTCCGTCTGCCCACGCAGGAAGGAAAGGGGAGTGCGCAGCGTAAATATTTAGCCTGAGGGTCTTGCAGGGTGTTTGGGGAGGCTCCTGCCGGCCGGGTTCCAGGTTCCACTGACCTCGCCCAGCTTCTCCTGCCAGCACTGTCTTGGTCCTTCCTGCCTGTCCTCGACGTCCCATCTCCCTTGGCCCCGCTGTCCGGGGCACTTGGCGGTGGCCCCTACAGGAGTCCTGGTGTTGGGGGTGAATTTGGCTCCCCTGTAATTTCTGTAATCGGTTTCACAGCCACCCCGAGTAAACATACAACGCACATTAACGCAGCCCACCCGCTTAGCAGGTGTTCCCAGCTGCCCCTAAGCCCCTTCCATATGGCCATCCGGTCCTGCCACCGCGTAGATCTGACCGCCTTCACAGCAGAGGTTCACATCCAGGGCTCTGAATCAGCCCTGAGTTCAAATCCTGACACCTCCCAGCTGGCTGGCTGTGGGCAGGGAGCCGGGACTCCCGGAGCCTCCGATTCCTTTCCTGTGAAACGAAAATGATGCTGTGGTTCTCAACGGGGGAGACTCTGCCCCCTGGGAAACCTTTGGCAACGTCTGCAGACATTCCTGGGGTCATAACTGGAAAGGGGGCTGCGGCTGGCACCTGGCGGGTAGCGGCCAGGGACGCTGCCAAACACCTTGCAGGTTCTCCGTGCGGATATCAGCGTGTGCAGGTGGAGAAACCCGGGATAAAGCGACACCCGCACCGTTGGGTGGTTGTGAGGGTAAACAGCGCGAAGCCGCTAACACAGGCCTGGCACGCGCCGAGCATGCGGTCTGCGGCTGCCGACGCAGTTTCTGATCAGTCTCTGCTGACTCCGAGTGCGCCCTAGCACGCGAGAATGGCACCACCCGGCGCTGTGCACAGAGGCCACCCTGCCCATCGCCACTTCCACATGCCAACCACACGCCTCTGCCCAGAGTCCCGCAGCGACCTCCTTGCCGGCCTCCCTGCCTCCACGCCTTCTCTCCTCCATCCCTTTCTCCCCACTGCTGCCAAAGGGGGTCTCTAATGGCCAGGGATTTTTGAGCTCCAGGAGCACCTAGATCTATGTTGAGCGCTTTGCATTGCATACTTTATCTTCTTTAATCCTTAGAACAACCCAGTGAGGCAGATCCTAAGATGGGCTTCATTTTAGAGGAGGCAAAACTGAGGCTCAGAGGGGTGCAGTCACTGGCCTAAAGTCACACAGCAAGTAAGTGGCAGAGCTAGGATTTGAAACCAGGTTTGTCTGAGACTTTTTAATTGGAGTCTTAGCAGCAGCATCTCTCGCTCATTAAAACAGCACGTGCACTTCAGAATCTCCTCGGAGGGGCCCTGTTCCAACGGGAGCCACATCTAGGGTGGACCCCAGGAATCTGCATTTTGGCAATCTCCCCCAGGGCCTGCTGCAGGCACTTCTGATCCTGATGGTCTATGGAGCACACTTGGAAAATGACTCTCCTATCCTGTTGCTCGTCTTCCTAAAACCATCAGTGGTTTCCTTTTTCCCCCAGAACTGAGTCCAAAGCCCGGGACATGTCACCCCCTTCTCCCATTCACGCTAGTGTTTGAGCTTGTGTCTGGACTCTTTCGCCCCCGGGCATTTGCACGTGCCACACTCCTTGCCCATGACACCCTGCAAGCCGTCCTTCTCCCTTCGCCTGGGTGGTTCCCGCAGGTGCTGGGCTGGCAATTAAGACTCCTGGGGTTTAGCCTCATTGATCAGCACATCACAGTATAACTTTGGACGTAGCCTTCACTCTCTTTGAGCTTCAGTTTCTCCACTTGAAGCATGAGGATTTTGCTAGATGCTGGCTCTGGGAACAGGGACAAGAAGAGCAGGCTCCAGCCGCGAAAACCAGGCATCTGGGCCTCCCCATCTGGTTCCAGGTCAGCGGCCCGTGCTCCTGGCAGGTGCTCAGTGCTAACTCATGCTGCTGAGAAAGTCCAGGGAAGTCCAGCCCCGGCGCCTGGGCTGCAGTTGCTTTGGCCAAATCGTTTCCCCGCCTTATCTCTAACGGGCTCACTCATAATATTTAGACACTTGGCCTCAAGTTGAGAAATCTAGTGACTCAGAGAGAGAGCAGCTGCGGCCGGCTCCTGACCCCTGAGCCTTCTACCCCCAGTGCGGACGTGCCCGTCCGGAAAGAGCAATGGACTTTCCCTCCAGGGAGAAGGAAACTGAGGACCAGAGAGGAGAAACAACGTGCCCAAAGCCACACAGCCATGTACGTTAAGTATTTACTGAGCACCTAGTATGTGCAAGTCCCCGTGGCAGGTGCTGGGAAGAGAGGGATGAACAAACAGGACAGAGAAGGGATCTGTCTTTGCAGGCGTCTTAGTTGGCCAAGACTCTTGCTCCTGGTAAAGTTCAACATTTACAAATGTGCGACCATGCACATGCTTTATCTGATTATGTATTTTTTTTTTTTCAGGCCAGTGACAAAAGTGTATGATTATGTAATCTTCATAATAACCCAGGGACACAGCTGCTGTCATTTTACAGCTAAGGCAGCTCATCCCAGTGAGGTTGAGACACTCACCCAAGGTCACACAGTGGGTGTGGTGGGCGGAATGGTGGGCCTCCAGGATTTCAGGTCCTAAGCCCTGGAACCTGTGAATGCTGCCGTATATGGCAAAGTCTTTGCAGGTATGATTAAATTAAGGATTTTGAGATTGGGCGATTATCCCAGATGATCCAGATGGGCTCTAAATGGCACCCATGCATCATTGTAAGGGGAAGGCCAAGAGATGGTAGCAGTAGACAGACACAGAGCCGGAGAAAGCAACGGGAAGACCAAGGCAGAGACTGCAGTGATGCGGCTATAAGCGAAGGAATGCTGGCGGCCACCAGGAGCGAAAGAGGCCAGGAGAGATTTGTCCCCTGGAGCTTCCAGGGGGAGCACAGCCCTGCTGGCATCTTGATTTCAGCCCAGTGAAACTGACGCTGACCTCCTTGGCCTCCAGAACTGTGAGCAAATAAATTTCTGTTGTTTTCAGCCACCAAGTTTGTGGCAATTTGTTATGATAAGAAACTAAGACAGCTAGTCAATGGCCATGCCAGGATTTGAACCCTAGCAGTCTTCCAATTTTCAGCTTTACAGGTGTGCTTTACTCCATTCCTTTGGCCTCTATCAGTCCCAGTCTGGCAAGGCAGATAAGATCACTCAAACGCAAGTTCTTGCTTTTTCCCACTTTATGCAGGCCGGGAGGTAGGTCTGAAGGCAGGAGCTGGAGCAGCCACCTCGCACCCAGAGATTGAGGCAGTGTGTTGGGAATGGCTGAGCCTCCTTGCCAACCCTCAACCAGTGATCTCTACACTGTAATACTAGAGATAGACATAAACTATGTTCTTAAAAAAAAGAAGGAAAGAAAGGAAAATAAAAGAAAAAAGACCTCATTATCTGAGTGCCTCCCAGAAATTCGTGTGTGTATTATAGGCTATATTCAACTTTTACAGGGAATAAAAGCAGTACTTGTCTCAACAGCCATTTTTCTGTTAGATTCCTCATGTAAGGACCCCTCACTGCTTCGGAAAAACTTGTATTTATTCTTTTTCTTTTTAAAAATAATAAGTAAACAGGCTGATGCAACTGAACACATTTCCCCTTTCACCTTAGCTGCCAGGAAGCTCAGTTAAAGTCATTATCCAACCATCATGATTGATTACTCTCAGGTGCACGGTAACATCTGCATCTGTGCTCCATTCAATGAGGCTAATCACTTAACATTTTTAACTGTCCTGCGAGACTTGGTAGGATAGACCAAGATTCAAATTCATTTCTCTGTCACTTACCGGCTGAGGAAACTCTCTGTGCTCCAGTTTCCCTGCTTGAGAAATGGGGACGATGATCATCCAACAATAAGTCCTCAAGATGTCTTCTGCCCTATGGCAACAGAATCCATCTCTTATTTTGGAAAGCGCCCTCCCCTACTCAGTCCATGGGGTTTTGCTGGACTGAGCCCTGCATCTGTCAGCTATCGCTGCGTAACAAATCTCCCCAAAACTCAATGGCTAAAAAGAGTAAATATTTATTATTGCTCACAAGTCACTGGATGCACTGGGCAGTTTGTGTCCCAGCTGGTCATGCATCTGTGGCCGGCTGTGGGTTGGGGAGGCAGCTCTGATCCCGGCTGGGCTCGCTCACGCGCCGGGAGGTCAGCTGGCTGTTGGCTGGTCTGGGACAGCGTCTGCCGGGGGACTGGCTCTCGTTCACGCGGGTGCTCCTCCTGCAGCAGACCAGCCCAGGCCTGTCCTCACGGGGCTATCCAGAGTTCCAAGAGACAGCGGAGGGAGAAACTGCGAGGACTGCTGAGGCCGCGGCTGGGAACGGCAGATCGTCGCTCTCCGTGTATTCCCCCGGCCAGAGCAAGTCTCCACGCAGCCCAGACTCAGATCACGTGGAAATAAACTCACACTGCGAAGGGCTGGGGAGCAGGGAGGCCATTAATTAGGGCCTCGATGCGGTAACGCTGCCCCGGTCTCCACCTCCAGCTCCGACAGTGGGCAGGAGATCCAGGCCTGACCGATAAAGGCGTCTCACATGGCCAAAGGCGTAAGTAAAGGGATTTGCGTCTGACTTGAACAAGGCCAGCCCGAGTCAGTGCCGAACTTTCACGAAGACTATTGACCAAAGAGTGACCCATCCACTGGCGTTGCCGAGCGGGCAGGGTGGAGGGGCTGCTGCGGGCCATCGAGACAACACACGGGAGAGGCTGCCTGAGGGGGAAGCCAAAACAGGAAAGCACTGCTGAGAAATGGAGAGAAAGGAGTCTCCACAATGTCCCTGCAGCCTCTGGATCCTGCTGTACCTGAAGCTGTTTCCCCCCAGTTCCCTGAAGCCAGGATTTCATCCCTGAACTTTCTCTGCTTCTGGTGGTTGATGAAGTAGAGAGAGATTTTTTTCCTTTAGGGATGAAGGGACACGGGTCAATTGGAGTGTAGACGCCTCTGAATCTGGTCTCAGTACCGGGAGCGGGAACACACCGTGAACAGGGGCAGAGAGGAGCCAGGCTTCCGGGGTGGCCGTCCTGGAGTCTAGCGCTGCCTCCGTTGCTCTCGAGCTGCACGAGAGAGAGCGGTCAAGGGAGTCGTGATTCCTTCTCCGCAGGGCTGTTAGGAAACTCAAGGAGCCTGTGCACCGAGAAAGCTTAGTGCGGAGGGAGCACTCACGAGAGGGCACTTACTAACCTTGGCCTTTCTCCTTGGAGCTCAGTTTCCCCGTGACCAGGATGGAGGCCAGGCAGAGGTGGTCCTGGACAGCAGCGGAGGAGGAGGGAGGGAGACTGGACAGCTGAGCTGGTCCCTGAAACACCCAAGTGAAGCCTGTTTGACCCGAACCGTTTAAATTCCCAGCCTGGCTTGAGGTCCGTGTCTCCTGCCTCGTGGGGGCTCACGACCGAGATCGGACGAGGGCGCGCGGGCAGTCACGGAGACTTGCGTGGTATTTACTATACGCCGGACGCTTGCCTTCGTGTGTCCCCCCGTGGAAACGGGGGCCTGGAGGCTTAAGCGGCTCGCCGCAGGCCACCCGGCGGCAGAGCCCAGACTTCAACCCAGGCCTCGACCCAGCACACCTCTCGCTCCCGATGGCCGCCAGACGGCCTCGTGGGAGGAGGAAGAGGCCCGTTTTTCTTTGCGTGTCTGAAATCAGAGCGAGGAAGTCTGCAAGCCCAACGCACCGGCGTCTCTAGGTAAACGGGGCCTTAGGTTTTGTGTGCAGAAAGGAACATTCCAGGGCTTACGAGCTGGCCATGCTTGGGCTGCCTCCAGGCCTGGACGTATTTTATTTGGTCCACACAGTGTCTCACATATCAGGAAAAGGCACAGTGGAAAAATAAAGCTTTCCCCGCTAGCGCCTCTGGAGAGCCACAGGGCGGGAGCCGAGGGGCGAGGCTGGATTTGAAGGGGGCGTCTGTTCGCTGCGGGGGAAGAGGCCTCGAGCCCTGAATGCGGCTCAGTCTAAGGCAGTTTCCTGCGCCCAGGGGACCTCCTCTGAGTCCTGGCATCCCCGGAGCCAGGCACTCACTCCTGCAGGGGGACAACGCCCTCCTGTTCTTCTGCCAGCCTGGGTCCCGGGAGGGGAAAGGCAGCCGGGACCGCTGGTTGGAGCCCAGACTCCACCGCCCCAGCTCTGTGGCCTTGCCTATTTCTATCTGGGCTTCCCTTTCCTCATCTGTAAAATGGGCACACAGCCATCCCTGCCCACCTTTCAACCCTCCCACCCCACTTTCTGTTCCTCTTTCAGGGAATCATCCTTCCCACCTTGTTTGGCTGTCCATCAAGGTCGGTGGGTGGGCACACGACCCAAACTCAGCCAATCCGGCTTTCTCTTGGGAGAATAGGCGATTTAAGGGCAACAAGGCTAAGACAGAAGGAGCCGGGAAGACCAGCCCTCTGGCTCCTGCTTCCCACATCCCTGGCTCCTGCTCTCTGTGTCCCTGGAACCTTTGTTCTTGTCGTTTCCAAGTCCTGGCTGGTCAACTTTTCCTTTCCATACCCCGCCTCCCAACCTCTTTTTCCCCTTAAATTAGCCAGGGTTGGTTTCCGTGGCTTGAACAAACCCGAATGTTCTGGTGCCAGGGTGACAATCTCTACTTCTAAATTTGGTGCGAGGGTCAAATAATATGCACTGGAGCATAAGGCAGGACTTGGTGCTGCCCAAACATGATCAGTGGTTAGGGACAGTTACAGAACTCTGTCCAGACCCCTTCCGTGTGTCTGTTACCAGTGGAGGAAGGTCAGAGGCTGTGATAATAACGCTAACAGCCTGCATTTATCCAAGGGTTCCAATATTTCCAGATATAAACTCTTTTCATCCTCACAACGATCCCCATTTGACAATGGGAAAACTGAGGCTCAGAGAGGGTAAGCAACTTGCCCCAGGCCACACAGCTTTTACACCTGGGGTACCAGGCTTTGAGTCCATGCAGTCTGGCTCTGGAGCCCAAATTGTACACTAGCCTTCTGTGGAAACTCGGGACACGTAGACATTTGGGCTACCTCATTGCCCATACGTCAGAGTCTGGAGCTGTGACCCATGTGCATAGCTGAACAGCCACCCGGAGGTTTTCTGATTTTTAAGAAAGCAATAGAATGTTGTTCTTTGTTTTTGTTGTTTTTTTGAGAGGAGATCCTATGTGAATATGGAACAGACGAGGAGCTGATGCCTGGTGACAAGGGGCTGACAGTCACCGCCCTCTGGAAGCTCTGGGACGGACGGGCGGGGAAGAGGGGAAACAAACAGGCTCATTGTGATCTGAGACGACCATTTGTACTTTTACTCTGCTTTTAAAAAAAAGTATCGAGGTGTTCCTTGTAGCCTAACGGGTGGCCAGTGTTTGTGGATGTTTATGTTATTTTGACCTTCCGTATCCTTATATTTTGTCCTCTTGATCTTTCGTGGGCTGACGAAAGTGACTTAAAGTCTCTTTGCTCCGTCACTCTTTGTAGCTGGGTTATTGGTGCATACACGCTCAACCTTTATATTTTCAACAATTGTACTCTTAGCACTGTAAAGATCTCTTCTTTGTCTTGTTAAATGCTTTCTTGCTCTAATTCCAAGGGAGGGAATATTGCAGCTCCTCCTTTCATTTTGTTTGCATTTGTCTGACAGATTGTTGCCCCCTCCCCCTTCCACATGTTTGATTTTTTTCTGTTACTCTGTTTTAGGGGCGTTTCTTAGTCTCTGCTATACAACATCAAATTGGGTTCTGCTTTGTGATCCAATCAGAAAATCCCTTTCCTCTTCCTCTTCCTATAAGGCCACAGATCTTATTGGTTGGGATCTCACCCTTATGACTTCATTTGACCTCAAGTACCTCCTAAAAGACCTGTCACCAAATACAGTCAAATTGGGGGTGAGGGTTTCAACATATGGATTTTGGGAGGGACACAACTCAGTCCTTAGCACTATCTCTTTTGTGTATTTGTTCTTTATAATTATTTTGTATTTTTTTTGAGGCCTCTGATTATGCATATATTGGCTCTCCTTTGCCTGTCTCCTTTACCTATCATTTTCTTTCTAGTCTTTCTTTACTTCTGTCTCATTTTTTCTCTTTTCTCATTTCTTCCAAGTATGTTCCTCACTGTATTTTCTGCAGGGTCTATTTCCTTCATGTTCCTTCCAGGTTGTCTTAATTTCTGCGTTTTTCTCTCCCTATTACTTCTTTCCTGAGTGATACCACTTCATACTCTTTACCTCCTTTTGCCAGACATCTCTTTTCTGAGTTCTTCAATTTCCTTATTGTCTTTCTTCAGAGAGTCAATTGCTTCCCTTTTTTTCTTTTCTTTTCTTTTTTTTTTAGAGACAAAGTCTTGCTCTGTCACTCAGACTGGAGTGCAATGGCATCATCATAGCTCACTGCTGCAGCCTTGAACTCCTGGGCTCAAGCCATCCTTGCACCTCAGTCTCCCAAGCAGATGGGATTTATAGGAGTGTACCACTGTGTCTAGTTCCTGGGCGTCATGACTGAAAGGTTCTCCCCTCTGCTGCTGCAGAGACAGACTGCTTCCTGCAAATATGTCTGCTCTGTGTGATTCGGTTACATCTCTGTTTCCTGGGAACCAAACCAGATTCAGGAGCCCTTCTGCTGCTAATACTACTCACCCAGGCTCCCACGCTCACTTTTGTAAATAAGGAATATAACTTCTACCTCAGGGCGAGCTCTCATCCCAGGAAGTGTATTTTTGCTGATGCTCTCTGAGATTTGCCACCACGGAGCCCACTCATACTCTGAAGTGTGTGGGTTATATGTTTCTCCCAGCTTTGCTAAGAACAGAGTTTGTGGTTTTGTTTTGTCTGTTTGTTTTTCTATGCTCCTCGATGTTTTGGTATAATTTCTAGAAGGAGAAGGGGAAATGTTCCCTTCCGCAGCCATTTAGCTGCCCCCACTGTCCTACTGGATCTTCTTCAGCAACTCTGTGACACAGAGAGCAAAGCGGTATGATTGTTGTTCCACTTTCTACAAGAGAAAGCAGGTTCTGAGGCTCTGGGTGCTGCAGGCTGGCAGGAGGGCTGGCACCGGGTGTCTGTCTGGGCAGTGGGTCGACTTGGGTCTCTTTTCTCTTTGTTCTCCAGGCCAGCCTGGCTCTCAGGCAGGTCAGCAGGGAGTTGAGGAGATGGAGGTCTGACTGCATCATTTTTTCCACTCCATAGTGCCAAGGCAGCTGGTTGAGAGCCATGGGGATGCCTGTACCCTGGTACTGGGAAACCAAAGGGTGGAGGCCTGCTGGAGCCCCCTCCTGTAGCTCCTGCCCCCCTGGCAGACAGCCTGGGATGAGGAGCAAGACCACGCCCGAACATCATCTCTCAGCCCGAGACGAGGTCCAAGCGGAGTTAGCCTGGGAAAGCGGAACACGAGGCCGCCCAGCCCAGCCCTGTGTGCACCGGGGTAGCTGCCCCCAGCCTCTGGGCGCCTTGCCAGCCACATTCCCTACATAATCCCGGATCTGCTGGGGGGAGGAGGCTGGAAGACAGAGTTATTGCAGCTGGAACCCTCGTTCATTGGAGACCTTCAGCCCTCCCAACGCACGGGTATGTCCCCATCCTTAGAGACCATCAGTAGCAGGCCTATATGTCAGAAAAGAGGTCATTTCTTCCATCCCTCTGCCTCTGATCCAGACACGCTTTGTCCACTCCTGGACGAAAAAGACCAAGTGAGGAGGTTTGCCTTCTTTCTTTTCTCCTGTAAAATTCTTTTTTTTTTTTTTTTTTGAGACAGAGTCTCACTCTGTTGTCTGAGCTAGAGTGCGATGGCGTCAGGCTAGCTCACAGCAACCTCAAACTCCTGGGCTCAAGTGATCCTCCTGCCTCAGCCTCCCGAGTAGCTGGGACTACAGGCATGCGCCACCATGCCTGGCTAATTTTTTCTATTTTTAGTTGCCTGACTAATTTTTTTGTTTGTTTTTAGTAGAGACGGGGGTCTCACTCTAGCCCAGGCTGGTCTCAAACTCCTGAGCTCAAGCGATCCTCCTGCCTTGGCCTCCCAGAGTGCTAGGATTATAGGAGTGAGCCACCGCGCCCGGCCTCTCCTGTACAATTCGTGATCAAGAGGCCAGCACCAGGCTGATAAAAGCTCAGCGAGTGCGTGCTGAAAGAATTACGCTTCATCACTCTCCTGGAGTGTCTGCTGCATGTGCTAGAGACGTGACCTAGAATCCTTCCAAGCACCATGGGAGGGGCCCTGTCATCGTTTCCTTGCACAGATAAGAAAACCGAGGCTCCAAGAGTAGGAAGTAGCCTATTCTCTATCTAACTGATAGGACGAACATCCGACCACAAAGGACTCAAAAATGTTCAAAGATAATAGGCAATTTCTGTTGCATAACAAATCCCAAAATCTCCACGACTTGTAAGAACAGACCCACATCTGTCTCACGCGGCACCTGCGGGTCAGCGCGGCGTCTCCGCGTCCAGCTGCGGGCTGAGCTCGGGTTCGCGCTGCGTGTCTTGGCTGAAGGCAGAAACCAGCAGGTCAGATGGAAATGTGTGATTCCTCTTGAAACCTCTGCTCAGAACCGGCACACCGTCACTTCTTCACCCTCCACGAGTCAAATCGAGTCCCAGGCCTGAGTCCCCCGTCACTGGGCGGGGAGACGTCCTCTGCCCGTAGTGGAAGGCCCCAAAGTCACACGGCAAAGGGGATGAGTGTCTAATTCCCACAAGGGGAGAGGGCAAGAATTGGAAGCCGAGATCCGGTCTGCCGCGGGAACGGTCCCAGGGTGGGTGGATGGACCGCGTGACTTAGCAGGGGCTCTCCGCAGGCTGCCAGGTGGTCGCCACAGCTCTGAAGCCGTCTCTGGCCAGCCTCGGCCCTCACGTGCCGCAGACGTGTGCGGACGGCGTGGCCAACCTTCCTGGTGTGCCCAGGACTGAGGGGTTTCCTGGGACGTGGCGCTTTCAGTGCTAAACCAGGATCTGGTCACCTGACCTGTGTAGCAGATTGTTTCTGAATATTTGGGGAGCCGGGGTAACGTGTAGGTGTGTGAGTGTGTGTGTGTGTGTGTGTGTGTGTGTGCTGTTATTCCACAGTCCAATACAGCAAATGACTACACGCTCAATGTCACCAGTAGAAATGGCTGGATGTTCCTAATTCCTCGGGGAGTTTCACGCTGGCCGATTTTCTACATACGCCCACGATCTGCCTTCATGTCAGCCTGGTCTTCGCCCCCTCTCTCCAAGGCTTCCTCCTAAAACTCTACTGCTCTTCCTTAATTCTACAGAGCAATTTTGTTCAACATCCCAACTCCAGACCTATTTTGCTTATCCAAAATGTCTAAACCACGGGCCCTTGGCACTAGACTCCAGGGCTAAAATCAGAGGGCAGACGTTGCTGGCCTACACAGTGTTTTAAAATACACCGAGCCATTATTTCCGGCGTCTCTTGAATCAGGAGACCGGGCCACACTGGCATGTATTTCCCCACGGCCACAGCGGGCTGGAATGGAGCAGAGGCTGCTTCCTTTGGGCTGGGCAGCGCCGTCTAGCTTCCGCTGTCTCAGCCTTCCCCGGTGCCTTCCCGACAGGACCGGCCCGCTCCATCCCTTCGCAACACTTGCTTGAAGACTTGAGTTCACCACACTCTCACTAGCAGCACGAAAACAACCTAAACTTTGCCGTTTTCGCGTTTTCTTTCCCTCTACCTCTCAACCGGTCCGGCGTCTGGAAGTGGAAGAATAGCACAGGCAGCCTTTTTGGTTTTAGGTTGCAGCTGTACTTCCTGAAAGTGCAGCGGCCGTGGAAACGCGCCTCTGAGGTCTCCTGTACGGGGACCCGTTGACAGAGGGACCATGCTTACGGTGCTTCCCGGGGTTGGTTCCCAGCTCATGCCCGAGGGAGGCAGGCCTGTGCCTGGGCGACACAGGGCTCCCCTGGAGGCTCAAGGACATCCTGTTAGCCTTGCTGAGATTTCTTAGAACCGCACTGCAGCCCCAACCCTTCCCTCCCTCCCACCCCTTTCTCCCAGCCCCTCTGGTCCCTCCTCACTTTCCTCCCTGGCATTTAGCCCAGTAAATCTCTCGTACTACATCTCGTCTCATCTTGGCCGTCTCAGAGGACCTGGACTCATGCACCTTCCCATGACGGATGTGGATAAACGGAGAGGAAGACAATGGGGGGGGGCTTCCAGGCAGGCCACCAGCACGAGCCAAGGTGTGAGGCCCAAGGTGTGTTCACTGCACGAGGGAGGCAGGCAGCGTATCCTAAGAAGACATCAAGTCCCACGCTCTGGTCTATCAAAGGAAGGACTCGGGTGAGTTACTGACCCCCTCTGGGTTTTGGTTTCACCATCTGCAACCTGAGGATAACAATAGTATCCATTTTACAGGTCCTTATGGGGAGTAAATGAGTTATTACAAAAAAGTGTTTCCAATGGGGTAAGTGACCAACTAAAGTTAGAGCTGCCATTGAAAAAAGCGTGGAAAACTGCCCCTCTCTAACGAGGCTGGGTTTTAGCTGTAAAGAAGGCAGCACACACAATACTTCCCCTTCCTGACTCAGTGCGTCTGTAGGCTTCAGGATGCAGACGCGAGCCAGACCTGGTCCCTGGAAGGGAGAGAGCAGGGGCGCAGGGAGGAGAGGGCTGCCCTTTCCCAGGCAAGGTCCCCTGTTCTGATTGGGTTGGGTCTGGACATTATCGTCATGACCCTACAGCGGCCAGATAAGAGGGCAGGGAGTGGGTGGAATGGGACGGTTGCCCAGGCGTCATGTTTCTACTGGACAGTGGACATCTGGATGCACTGAGACTCCTACAGGGGAACGTCCGGCTGCGTGCCGCCGGGAGGAATCTTCCTGGGAGTCCACTTGACATGTGGGCTTCACATCCCGGATGAAGGCTTAGATGCCGCAGTTGGAACCCCACGGGGTGACTCCTTACCGCCACTGCCAGCAACACGCCCATTGCACAAACGAGGTAACTGAGGCTCAGAGAGGTGAAGCGACTTGCTTAGGGTCATGTGCGAAGCTGAACTTGGCTCCACTGTGGGCTGGAGGGGTCACCCTTGGGCCATACCTTCCCTGCCCTCAGCAGGGTCCTTTCGACCCTCATGGGGCAGGGGAGTTAGGAATTCCTGCTACTGTTCAGAGCCTGCCTGTTCCCGCCTGATGCCACAGCCAGACTGCTGGATGCCTATTAGGCTGCTAAATATGTTAATAGAAAGCCCGTGTGCTAGGTGATAAAGTAAAAATAATAAGACATTTTTGAAGCAACATTTTTGAATTACCACCAGGGGCCAGGCCTGTGACAGGTGCTTTGGGCGCATTGCTACCTCGCTTCGGCCTCTCACAGGCGTAACTGGGAGCCGTCTCGGTTGGGAATATTTTTGGCTATAAGTAAGAGAAAATCTGAGTCATGGTGTCTTAACACAGGCATTTGGTTATCTCATCAGACGAGAAATCTAGAGGTGGGCGGTTCCAGGGAAGGTTAATCTGCAGCTCTGGGCGGGGGCTCTAGAATTTTCCCGGCCTTCCCCCACTAGCGGCACTACTCCCCCCGCCCCATCACATCCGCACGCAGTGGCCCCCAAAGTAGAAGAGGAGACAGACAGGGAACTTTCCAGAAGCCTCCCACAGATGTCCAGAAGGTACCCACCTCTGGACTTGTCACCAGCAAAGAGGGATGTCCCCGACTGGCTCAGAGCAGTGACAGTTTATTCTCCGGAAAGAGGGTGGGGCCACCTTCCTCAACACCTGCCGACCCCTGACCAAATCCAGGACAAAACCTGGCAAATTCAGGATAAATCCCGAACAAAGCCCGAGGCACCGGCACATCCCTCTCTCTCTGGTGTGCAGGGAGCCGCGGCTCCTGGCCTGGGAGGACTCTGCCCCAGGGTGGCGTGGGAAGAGGGTATTTGGGAGAGGTTCCCACGGAGGCGACGCTGGTCTGCACTGAAGCCAGGAGTGGGAGTAGAAGAGCTAACATTTATTGAGCACCTGCTGTGTGCCAGGCCCTGTGCTGGGTGATTTCATACTCTTGTCATTTAGCTGATCTCCCAGCAGCCCTGTGAGGAAGGAACTGTTCTTCCCGTCTTCCCGATGAGAAAAGAGACCTAGCCCTGATCACAGATTTGGTGAGACGCCGAGCTGGAAAGAGCGGAGTAGCAGCTAACTTTCACCAGGGCTCGCTGTGTGGCAGGCACTCAGATGGTGTGTCACCTGCCGTAGGTCATGTGCTCCTCACCTCGACCCCCTAGGTTCTCTCTTCCCCAGCTCAGAGCACACTCCCTGGGGCCACAGCTGCTTATCGCTGAGCTGAGCAGGGCCGTGAACCCCACTGCCGGAAGACAGCCCCGTGGAGCTCCCCAAATTTGGAGAAAACCCTCCAGGCCTGTTCCGAGGCCTTTTTGGGATTGTTGGCTTCGCTGGCGGATAAGCTGGATAAATAAACAAGAGGTGCAGGAAACTCCTTTCGCCTCTTGCTGTCCTGAATCTGCCGAGGACGCATGGGGTCATCCGGCTGCCCTGACGGTTGACATTAAGCAGGCAAATAAATGAATGTCTAATGTGATATCGGGCCGTGTGAAGCGCTGCCAAAACCAAACAACAACAAAGCCCCACACCGAGCCCAAAGAAAACAAACGCGTTAAGGCAACAGAGTGATGGGGTGGCTGCTTTAGACCAGATGGTCAGGGAGGGGTTCTGAGCATAGCTGAGCGAGAGAGAGGGACGAGGGACGTGACAGAAAGAGCGAGCTGTGCAAATCTTCCAGAGAAGAACCTCCAGGCTGAGGGAATAGCAAGTGCAAAGGCCCTGGGGGGACATGAGGCTGGCATATTTGGAGAAAGATGGGGAGATCAGTGTGGCCGGAGCAGTGGACGTGGGTGGGGGGGCAGGGTGCTGAGGCCATGGAGGTAAGGGTGGGATGGGGCAGACCACGCTGCTTCCCACAGGACCTTGGAAGGACTTTGTGCTCTGAGTGAGGTGGAGCCAGGGAAGGTTCTGAGCAGGATTCAGTGATCTGACTTAGGTTCTCAGGAGCCTTCTGACTACTGTGGGGAGACCGGTAGGCAGATGAGGGCGGGAGCCACCAGACCAGGGAGGAGGAGGCTTCTCCACACTATTGGGAAGATGGAAGGAAACCTGCCTAAGCTCACCCAGTGGGGAGCAGGCAGATACAGGACTAGAACCAGACTTCCTGGGTCCCAGCTTCATGTTCAGATAATTGTTTCCTAAAACCTACACGTACCAAGCACTCAACACTTTCAATTCCTTTATACTGACAAGCACTCATCAACTCCTCACGGCAAGCCCTGGGGTAAGTACCATTCTGACCCCTCTGTTTCCAGGTAAGGAACTGTGCTCAGAGAGGTTAAGTCACCTGCCCAAGGCTTCCCAGGGTATCAACCTGGAAGGAGGAGGGCGGGGGAGGGTAGGGGAGGGAGGCACAAGCCTGGAGTGAGGCCCCGGCCTTCTAGCTGGGAGTCCGGTTTTCACCAGCACCCTGGGGTGGTCCTTTGCAGAGCACCTGGCACAGGGGCTGGCACCGAGAGCACCAGGTAGTGGCCCCAATATGCTCCAGCTGCAGGGTGGCGCTTCACACTCAGTCTGACGCTATAGCAGGTGAGGAGCGTGGGTACTCAGAGCGGAGTCCCAGTTGCTCCTCTGACTCCTGAGCTGTGGTTACTGAAGACGCCATACAGTGCAGTATAACCCGCCCAGCCCACCCAGCCCAGACCCACAGCACAGAAAACGCCAGGTCTGGGCCAGGGACGGGCTGGTGCCGGTGCGGTCAGCTTAGGAGGGACGTGGAAAGTGGTGGGAAAGCCCCTCCGGGCCCCCTACACTCCCCCCACGCCCTCCCACCGCAAGCCCTCCCCACACTGCCCCTCCCGCCCCAGGGCTCCTTCCGGGTCCCCCTCCGCCTCCCCACATTCCTCCCCTCCGCTGGCTCAGGCTGCCCCTCCCACCTCCCCCAGCCCCCTCCCACCTCTCCCCTGCACATCCCCTCCGAACCTCGCCCCTCCATCACCCCTGCCAGCCCAGCACAGCCAACCCACTCCATCCCCCCCTCCCTCCCACGTGTCCCCTCCGGACCGGGAGGTGGGGGCTGTCCCGCGGCGCCCCCCCAATACCGGAGGCCCCGCCCCCGCCCCGCGGCGCCCGCGGCGGGTGGGAGGGGCGCCGGCGGGGCGGAGGGCTTTACCTGGGCGGCCCGCGTCGCGGCCGCCGCTGTCCCGCCATGGCCTGGGCCGCGCTGCTCGGCCTCCTGGCCGCGCTGCTGCTGCTGCTGCTGCTGACCCGCCGGCGCGCGCGGTGAGTGCCTGCCCGCCGCCGCCACGGGCGCCTCGCTCGGCCGCGAGCCCGGTGGGTCCCCGCGCCGGCCGGCCGCCACGAAGGCGCACGGCGGGCATTGCGGGGACGGGAGGTCCCTGGGGCCGCACACCGCCGCGAGGGTCCGGGTCGGGCCCTAGCGCCGTGGCCGGACCGCGAAGGGGTCTGGGTGAGGACGGGGGTCTGCGAGCGGGGAGAGTGCGCGGAGAGCCTCGGCGGGACCGGGTGGAGGAGCCTCTCCTGCTCCTGAGCCTCCGCCGGCGCCCGGCACTCGCTGTCACACTCTGCCTGCTCTGCGCCCATTGCACTGACGGGACAGTTGAGGCCGCGGGATGTAGGGGCCCCGGGGCTGTCCTTTTCGCGCCCTGGAGCCACCTTCCTCCGTGTTCCGCGTCTGGATTGGGCTGGGCGGTGGGTAGGCTTCCGTGTGTTCATTTGCCTCGGGAGAAACTGGGGCGGCTAAAGGGGTCCCCTACGGGGGCCGGACGTTGCCACCTCCAGGGCCCAAGGGTTTTCCTGCTCCATTGAGAATCTGCGATTTAGGAGGAGAGGTAGAACTCATACACCTCCAATCAGGGTGATAGCAGTAGTTCTTCTTTTCATAAAGTATTTTAAAAATTAATTTGAATAGCAGAATAGATAAGACTGAAGCCCTTCAACCGTCCCCACCCCCTTGCCCTGGGATTCTAGTCCTTTCCCCTCTTCAGGCCTCTCCTGTTTCTCAGTTTGGGTGGAAACTTCAGGATTTGAAAAAAAAATGTGTTTTTTATTTTAGACTAGGTTGAGATTTACAGAAAAGTTGCAAAGATAGTACAAAGAGTTCCTGTATTCCCCTCCCCCGTCTCCCCTGTTGTTAACATCTTACATTGTCATGGTACATTTGTCACAACTGAAAACCTAGCACTGGCCGCATCACTGTGAACTAAACTTCAGACTTCACTGGGATTGCTTCAGTTTTCCATTAATGTCCTCCTTTCTTCCAGGACCCGATCCAAGGTACCACATTCCTTTAGTTGTGATATCTCCTCAGTCTTCCAGATGTTTTAAAAATTATTCTTACAGACATGAGCTTGTAGATAATCCAGAGCAGTGTAATGTAAGGTTTTTCCGCAGCTGAGAAAGAAACAGAGAGAAAGAGTGGGGCCAAACCAGGTGGCTTTATTTAGTGTTCCCAGAGGAGGTTCTGGGGCCCCAAGAGAGGGGGGCCCCAGAAGTCACCCCCGTTTAGGGGCGGCTGCGGCCTTTTATACCCTTTGGGCCTGGGCTAGGGACTTTTGGCAGGAAGAGCTGGGGATTTGCCATTGTGACCTTGGGTGGTCATTGAGAAGTAGGAGGGGCTGGCGGTATTTGCATTTGCGGAACCCAGAAGGGAAAAGTTCTTATCCAGGTGGACATCTGGGTGTGGCTTTTCTCATGGGGTCTGGTCTAGGGAGCCTTTTCTTTTTGATCTACAGAAGGGAGGGGGCCGCCACCAGCCTTGCATGTAAGTGTGTGTGTGTGCGCGCGCTTATTACGTTAGAGTGTTTGAAAAAGCCAGAAACATCGGCAAGTTTTGGGTTTTGAAACAATATGTTAGTTGAATTTTCAGGCACTAAGCTGCCCGTATTTTTCTTCAGCCTCCAGACAGCTTTTCAGGTGAAATTAAAATTGATGCCTTCAATCATTTACCTGCAGAAAAGGAAAAGACAGCAAACTCCCCGATGAAGAAATGAATTATTTCTCCTAGGTTGGCAGGCTCTTTCAGGACTCTGTAGAGAAGAGTTTTCAGACTGTGCCGTTGCTTTTCTTCACCCAGATTTTAGTTTTGACATCTGTTCAGTGTTGCTGCATGGAGATCTAATCCTCTGTTTTGATATTCCATAACATGAATAAGTTGCAGGTTTCTTTGTTCCTTTGTGTTCACGTGCCCATCGATGGACTTGATGGACTTTTAGGTTGCTTTTGGTGCTTTGCTGTTTCAGACAATGAGCTGTGCTCTTCCTGCGGGCGTCCGATGGTCTCGCTTTCCTCTGGGGCAGGAGGGGGCAGCGTGCCCCAGTGCATGGGAGGGGGTACCTGGGTGCCCGGTGCTCTTGGCATATGCAAATTCCCAGCCTGTGGAGATATGGTCAAGTTGAGTAACTGCTTTCTGCCTCAGTTTCCCTGTGTTTAAAATGGAGATGATGATAATAGTAGCTAAGAATGGAGTTGCTGGGTTGGGAGGAATGCCAATTGGACATTCTTTTGGCCAGTTCTTGCCGACTGTCAATCTGGAGAGCTAATCTATCTTTGGGATGAGCCTTTGATTTTTATACCTGTGGGTATATTGGGAGGGGTATCAAGTGAATACTGGAGAGAAGTGTGGGAACGAGGGGGGGGTCACAGCAGCTGGAGGGCAGTACATGGACTTTGGGGACCCCAATTTGGGCCCCCAATCTCATTTTCCCTTCCCAGCTCATCTAGGGGGCACTTTTGTTACCCCCATTTTACAGAGGAGGAAATGGAGGGTCAGAGAGGCCAAGCAACTTGCTCAAGGTCTGCCTGGATTAAAGCTCAGGATAGCAAGGATTTTTAATTTTCAGGAAAAATGAATTCTCACTCTTCCCGCACATTATATTTGTAATCTGACTACTTAAAATTCTTAGAACCACGGAGCCTTAGATAATAAGAGATGCAGCCACAGCAGAAGATTTCTTAAGGAAGGACAATCATGTGGAAAAAGATGGTGCTGTGTAGACACTGACCCAAAGTTTGGGTCGAAACAAGGCTCTCTGCTTCTCTCGTTTCATTCCTTTGCTGACCAAGCCCTGAGATAGTTTTCATCACCCCCACCATATAGCTGAGGCTTAAAAAAGGTTAAGTGACTTTTCCAAGATCATGCAGAGATTATATTCCACCTGTAGCCAGCCCCACAATTCATGCTTGGCCCAGTAAGAAAACAAAAAAACAAAAAAATACTACTTAATCCGTTTAGCAACTCTGTCTTCACTTAATGGTATTTTTTTTTTATTTTTTAAACTTTTTAATTTATGAAAAATTTTAACTATACAGAAAAAGAATAGTATAAGAACCCCTGCGTATCCACACCTTGATTTGACAGCAGGAGGGCAGTTAACGTTGTTTTAAAAATCATGCACGTCATGATATTTTACTCTTGAGTATTTCAGAATGCATATCAAAAAACAAGGATACAGTGAGCTATGATTATGCCACTGCACTTGAGCCTGAGCAACTGACCGAGAGCCTGTCTCCTAAAAAAAAATGCAATCACAATTCCATTATCTTGCCTGAGAATAAAAAATAATAATAATAATAATTCTTCACCTACACTCGAATGTTTATAGCAGCACAATTCACAATCGCAAAGTTGTGGAAACAACCCAAGTGCCCATCAATTCATGAGTGGGTTAATAAAATGTGGTATATGTATACCATGGAGTACTATTCAGCTTTGAGAAACAATGGTGATACAGCACCTCTTGTATTTTCCTGGATAGAGCTGGAACCCATTCTACTAAGTGAAGTATCTCAAGAATGGAAAAACAAGCACCACATGTACTCACCAGCAAATTGGTATTAATGGATCAACACCTCAGTGGACATATAGGAGTAACATTTATCGGGTGTCGGGCGGGTGGGGGGGAGGAGGGGATGGGTATATACAAACATAATGAGTGAGATGTGCAACGTTTGGCAGATGGTCACGCTTGAAGCTCTGCCTCGAGGGGGGAGGTGGGGCATGGGCAATATACGTAACCTTAACATTTGTACCCCCATAATATGTTGAAATAAAAAAATTAAAAAAAAAAATAATTCTTAATGCCATCTAGTTCCTGGTCCAAATCCAAATTTCTGCAAGATTTTAAGCCCAGTTTCTCCTGGGAAAGGGTGGAGCTGAGAGTTAGCAGTGTGACTTCTGGGTCCATTGAGGCCAATGATTTGCCTCGTGGGTATGAGAGACCTCCTCCTTGCTTTCCAGGCCTCAGTTTCCCTGTCTGTACTGGGAGGTGGCTCACAGAGCTGGTCTCTCGGGCCCCAGCCGCTTCATCAGGCTGTTCGCCTCTCTTCCTCTTTGGGCTAGTGCGGCTGTTACCTGGAGCATCAAGAGAGATCTCCTGGGGGTCCAGAGGCCATAGTGTCATTCCCTGTGGCTCAGTGGCTGGTCTGGGCCACTGCAGGATGCAGAATTTGTAGGCACAGATAAATCTGTCTCATTCTAACATGCACTGACCAGATGGGCCAGATGCTGGTCCGTGGCTGCATTCAGCCCTGCGTGTGTCCGGTTGGGCTGCACAGTACAAGGGGAAAAAGAGAGGGGCTCCGTATACAGAAATCCGGATTGCCAACTTGTTGTGAAAAATTGGAAGATCTAGCAACACTTTCCTGGGACTCAGTAGTAGAGCCCTCTTTAAACCTTGCCACAGTCCCCACGACTCCCTATAGCCTCTCCAACATGCTGCTATTCTGTTTAGCACTGTACTTCCTCTGCTGTTTTTTCTTATGTTGAGAAATAATTCTGTGAGTGTGTCTATTTCAAAAACAAGAAAACAAAAACTAGAGCAAGAAGGTTTTTTTCTACACAGCAGGAAGCAGTGGGGGGAGGTTTGGAACAGCATCTGGGAGACCTTCAGTTAATGGCAGACAGGAAACCCTAGAACAGGGGTCCTCAAACTTTTTAAACGGGGGGCCAGTTCACTGTCCCTCAGACCGTGGGAGGGCCGCTGGAGAGTGCGGCGCACATTCCACACATGCGCACTGTGGGCCCGGACGAGTCGGCTGCTAAGCAGGACAGGCAGCAGCAGCAAAAACACCTGGCAGGCTGGATAAATGTCCTTGGGGGGCCACATGTGGCCCGTGGGCCTTAGTTTGAGGACCCCTGCCCTAGAGGCCTGTGGGTGAGCCCTGGGGGAAGAATGGGTTAAAACAGTTAAACAAAAGCTCAGGTTGCTCCAACTCAGCTGGACAACTCAGTCCCTTTTTGTTCCCCATCTGATCCTCCCAGAGCCTGAGGGCCCTACATTACGTTGAAACTGTGGAACAGAGAGGTCAGGCAATCTTGCAGCATCGCACAGCTAACGGATGCCAGCCTCTGCTCTGGGCAGTCTAGAACACGGACGGTGTGTCAGGTTCTTAACTGCACTGGCTTAGCGCCCTCGGCAACTCTGGGAGGCGCGTGCTGCTCACTGAGTGCCGACTGCGCACGTGATTCCTCCGTCTGACACGCACTTAATAAGCACCTGCTCACCCTGTGCCGGCACGCTCCAGGTGCTGGAGGGAGCAGCCTCTGCTCTCGAGGACCTTGCACGGAGGATGCGACACGGCACGTCAGCGGGCACAGGGGCGAGCGACGTCCCGCCCGTGACTCCCCGCCCCTGGCTGCACGGGGTCAGCTGGGAGAGGGAGACAGGGCAGGTGGCAGGGCTGGCGGTGGGGTCTGTGAGGGAGGAATGGGCAGTTTTTAGAGGAGCCGCATCATGGGCATTAAAGCTCTTAGGGGAGAATCAGAAAAGACGTCTTGCTGCCTGAGCCAGGCTGGGCAGGCGGGGGGCGGCTGAGTGGGCGCGGGCCCGGACAGGAAGGTCGAGCCTTCCCTCCCCCCGCCCCCCCAGAGCCTGGCAGTGCCTTGAAGCAGTGAAAGTGTCAGTGGGCGAGGCTGGAGCCCTCAGACCTCAAAATAGAGCCTCCTTCGCCCCTGCTGGCTGAGTCACCCTGGAATGTGGCGGGCCTGAGTTGGGTCGAGGGCCAGAGCCTACGACCAGCCCGGCCAACCCCAGCCCGGCTAACCGCCCGCCCACCGCCCACTGACCGCATCAGGGCCCCGGCGCCTGGGCTCCCAGCTTCCGGCCTTTGTCTGCGTCTCCTTGGGATGCGTCTGGGGAGACAGGAAAGCTGCCAGAAATAACACCTGGCTCCGGCTGCCGGGACAAAGGGCTGGGACAGGAAGCCCCTCCTAGGCCTTGCGTTTGGGCAGGTGGCTGCAATCTCTCTGTTAGATGCACCCCTCATCTGCGAAGTGGGGTGTAAGTGTCCAGTTGGGGTGACTGAGGGCCAGGGTAGTGTCAAAAGCCTGGGCTCTGCAGACCTACTTGGATTGGAAACCCAGCTCCTCTAGGGTGGGCCCCCTGGCCCCTCACACCTCAGTTTCCTCCTCTGTAAGGTGGGCCTGCAGTAACAGTTCCCTCCTCGTGGGGTTAGGGGGAGGATTCATGGAGTTGGTGGGGTGAAGGGCTTAGCGTGGCGCACCCCACACTGCCAGGGCTCATTCGGTAGGTGTTAGCCATGATTACCAAGCAAGGAAACGTTTGGAAAATGCCAAAGCACAGTGCCTGGTGTGTAGCTGGCGCTCAGTAAATGGTGCCCAGGAGTCTTACTGGTCCCTCGTCTCAGCTGCTCCCGGCTAGCAGGTGCCAGGTGCTCTGCTAGGTGCCCTTAACCCCTTTCCTCCCCTCACAGCCCAGTGAGGTCAGTAGTGGGGTTACTCCCGCCTCACAGACGGGGAAGAGAGGCAGAGAGAAGCGAAGTCACACAGCCGGCAAGAAGCATGGCTAGGGTTTGAAGTCAGGAGGAGTGGCGCTAAGTCTGGGCTCAGAACCACCTCGCCCTCCCGTCCCTTACGCAGAAATCGCTGCTCCTGTGTCCTCTCTCCCGGGGCTTTGACCTGGAGCGGCTGGGTGCACCAGCTCACGGCTTGGCAGCGTGCCACACGGGCCTTCGGGAGAGGCTGCCTTAGCCCAGGGGCTCGGCGAGGCGAGGCGCCTCCTCAGGACCCCAGCTTCAATCTGCAATCTCCTCTGCCTAGAGAAGCTGGGCTTGGAACTGTGGGCGGAGAGGCAGGGTGGGGGCTGGGGAGAGAGGCGGGGATGGTGGGGGAGGCCCCTCCCAGGCCCCCAAACGTCATCTCTGGTTCTGTTCCCGTCTTCCCCAGCCATGGCCCTCACATCTGGCCATTCTCTCCTGCCTACCACCCTTTGGGTTATGTTGGGGGACAGCCACACAGAGGGAAGGGGAGGCAGGGGTGGAGGAAGAGGGAGAGGAGGAGGAAAGGGATGAGGAGAAGTTGGTGCTCCCCTGAATTGCTGGGGTGGGGAGTCAGGTGCTAGGCCTGGCTCACTGGGCGCCGTGACCTCTGCTTCCGCCATATTGCTGTCCTGGATGGTCACAGTGGTCTCCTAACACATCTCTCTCCTTCCTCATGCCTCTCTGTTGCGACCCTTTGAAAGCGTAGTCACATCATCTCCTGACTCCTGCTTCGAACCCTCTGGTGGATCCCCACCACGTTGGCATAGAAGCCAGACTCTGACTTCGGCCTTCAGGCCTTCACAGTTTACAGGGTCGTCTCCCTGGTCATTGCCTGCCTCTCACTCCTGCATTCTCCACTGCAGTCATGCAGGCTCCTGCTGTCTTGAAAACTCACCAAGTGCATCCCACCCCAGGGCCGTTGCGCTAGCTGTTCCCTTTGCTTATAACACTCTTCTTTCAGTGAATTCCCTTCTCATCCTTTGGGTCTTTGCTCACATGGCACCTCCTTGGGGAGGCCTTCCTTGACCACCTTCTGTAAACCAGGCCCCTCACTGACTCCCATCACCCTTCTTTCTTTTTTCTTTAGTGACATATAATTCGCATTCCGTAAAATTCACCCTTTTAAAGAGTACAAGTCATTGGTTTTTAGTATATTCAGTGTTGTGCAGCCATCACCACTATCTAATTCCAAAATGTTTTCCTCACCCCCAAAAGAAATCATGTCCCCGTTAGCAGTCACTCCCCAATCCGCCTCCCCTAGCTCTTGGCAACTACTAACCTATTTTCTGTCTCTATTGATTTGCCAATTCTGGATGTTTCATGCACATGGAATCATATAATTTGTAACCTTTTGTGGCTGGCATCTTTAACGTAGCTTAATGTTATTAAGGTCCATCCACATGGTAGCATGAATCAGGGCTTCGTTCCTTTTTATGGCTGAGTCATGTAGCATGGCCTGGGCACACCACATTTTGTTTATCCATTCCTCAGTCAACAGACTTTGGGGTTGTTTTCACTTTTCAGCTATTATGAATAATGCTGCTGTGAACAATAGTCTAAAAATTTGTGCATGAAGACGTTTTCGTAGTGTTACTGCACTTAACCTTTTGAGCAACTGCCGGGCTGGTTTGCAAAGTGGCTGCAGCATTTCACATCCCCAGTAGCAACTATGAGGGTTCCAGTTTCTCTGCATTCTTGCCAACACTTATCTTCCTTTTTAAAAATTGTTATTCTTCTTACTCCCATTCTAGTGGGTGAAGTGGCACCTCGCCGTGGTGTGGTTTGCACATCCCAGCGACTAACGATGCTGAGCATCTTTCCGTTGACCGTGTGCACGTCCTTGGAGACCTGCCTGTGCACGTTCTTCCTGCGTTTTTAAACCGGGCGATTTGTCTTTTCCTCATTGAGCTGTATCTCCTTTATTTTCTTTGTCACAATTCTCACCTTCTGATGAGATTTTTGCCCTTTTGCTTTTTGTTTACTTGCCCTTTTTGGTCCGTAAGCCCCATGTTGTCAGCGACCTTGTCTGCCCTGTCCCCCGCTGGGTCTGCAGCACCCAGGACAGCGCCTGCTTCTCATGAATGGTTGGCGAACGGGAATGAATCCCAGTGAGCAGGAGAGGCGTGGCGATTCTTTCATTCATCCAGCAGACAGGTATCTGGGAGCTTTCTGCATCCCTGTGGCTACAGTCATTTTAAGACTAAGTCGGGGGTCCTGACCTGGGTTTAGGGACCCCCAAAGGCTCCCCTGTGAGCAGCAGCCCTGCAAGGTTGTGCGGCCCCTCTGTGCTCCTGACTGCAGCCCCCAGCAGCCCCCAGTCCCGCCCTGCGAGGGTCCGAGGGTCATGGGCGAGGGCGGGGAGGCTTGGCTTGGGTCAGGGAGGGTGGACTCACGCCGTAGGTTTGAGAGCATTAGCTATTCATTGCCAAGTAACTAACCACCATGCGCTTAGCGGCCTAGAACAACACCCATCTGTTGGCTCAGTTCGGCGGGTCAGAAGTCCAGCAGGGTGCGGCCGGTGCTCTGGGTAGAGTCTTAGGTGGCTGAAATGGAGGCGTCGCTGAGCTGCCCTCTCCTGGGAAGCTCCAGGGAGGAGTCTGGCGGAGTCCCGCCGCCTGCGGTGGCAGCACCGAGGTCCTCATCTCCTTGCCTGCTGCCAGCTGAGGTCCCCTCACAGCTCTCGCAGCTGCCCGAGGTCCTTGTCACGGGACCCTCTTCCTCTCCCTGTGCCTGTGCTTTGAGTGTCTTTTGCCAGGAAGGGCCTGCCCCCCCCCCACCGTTAGCTCAGCCCACTCAGGAGAGTGCTTTTCTCCTAAAGTCACCTGTGCCATCCATCGCCGACTCAACAGAGGGGACTCTGCAAGGGTGTGGCTGCTACGAGTCACCCTAGAGTCCCGCCTCCCCCAGCGAGCTGGGGATGCTGTTATTCCACCCTCAGAGCAGTGTCTGCATTCACTGGTGATTCTGACCTTGGCTGTCACACACGTAACTGTCTCGTCCCTGGGCAGAGCTAGCATGTACCCCTGGGACACCCCTAGAGGCTGTGGCCTGGCCTCTTGCCACCGAGGTACCTCAGACCCTGAGCTGGCGAGGGGTAGTCGGGGGCAGCGATGAAGCAGGCGCTCCCACTGCCTTCTGCCACCCGACTGTGCCGTCCAGTCCCGTCCTCTGTCTGTGGGCAGGGCGGGGAGTGCGAGATGACCAAAGCCCTGGCCCGGGCTGGCTCACGCGACTCCTCTGTGTCATTATGTTGTGGGGTCCTGGAAGGCTGTCCCCCCACCTCCACTGCACCCCATACTCTCTGCCAGACATCAGCGGGTCCCCAGCTTCTGCTCCCACTCCAAGTCCATTCTCTGTCCTGTAGCAGGAAGCATCCTGGAGAAACCAAAGCCAAACTATGTCCCTGCCCTGCTCAGCCCCCCCCCATGGCTCCCACCTCACTAAAGGAAAACCCTGCATGAGCCCCTGTTACCGCCCCAGCATCAACTTCCATGACTTCTCCCTGCTCCCTCCGATCCTGCCACACTCACCTCCTCCTTTGATCACGCTGGGTGTGATCCAACCTCAGGGCCTTTGCGCTTGCTGCTCCCTCTGCCTGGATAGCTCTGCTCCCAGATGCCCCTGTGTCTCCCTCCCTCCCCACCCTCGGGTCTGTCCTCCCATGTCCTCAGTGAAGCCTGCCCTGACCGCTCCATTTAAAATGGCACCCCATGACATATACCCGTCTCCCCCTTCCTTGACTGACCGAAGAGTGATGAGCGCTGTGGCTTCTGCAGGCGACCCGGAGAGCCTCCCCTGGCCCTGGGCAGCATCCCCTGGCTGGGCCATGCCTTGGACTTTGGAAGAGATGCTGCCGGCTTCCTCACTAGGATGAAGGAGAAGCACGGGGACATCTTTACTGTAAGTGCTTCTTGTGCCTCCTGGGAGGGACAGGGATGAGAAACGGGGCCTCATACTGGCTGGTGTGTCTTCCAGTTCCTTCCACATCTGCCCATATGCTGATCCCCTCATCCAACATCCAGCCAGTGGTCCAGCCAAATTCCTATCCATCCACCTGCCCAGCTGCATATCCAGTGCTTACCTGGTGTCCATCCGTTCAGCACCCCCCGGCCTCCTCCCACCATCCCGCTACGCAGTCACTCAACACCTGTCCAGTACTGTACCTCCGTGCGGCGACCTCCACCCATTCATTCAACCTCCATCTGTCCAGCGTTCATCTGCGCACCTAGCATCTATTCTTCTGCCTGTCCACCCAGGGTCTACCCGGCACCCTTCTGCCCTAGTACCCACCCAACGTTCCTTCATATATTCTGTTTCCATCAGACTCCATCTATCTGTTCATCCATCCGTCTTTCCACATACTCTTCCAACATCTGTCTGTTCATCTTCTTATCCGTCATCTATCCCTGTCTGTCTACCCATATTTACCCAGCATTCTTCCACGCATGTAACCAACACCCATCCACTTTCATGCGTGTGCAGTCAGCCCTCTGTGTCAATGAGTTCTGCATCTGTGGATTTTACCCAACCGCGGATCAAAAATACTTGAAAAAAAATTGCATCTATACAAATATGGACTTACGAGCATATATGAACAAAGATGGACTTTTTTCTTGTCATTATACCCTAAATAATAGAGGATAACAACTACTTACATAGCATTTATATTGTATTAGGTATTATTATAAGTCATCTAGAGATGATTTGAATTATATGGGAGGTGTGCCTAGGTTATATGCAAATACTACACCAGGGACTTGAGCCTCCATGGATTTTGGTACGTGTAGGAGATCCTGGAACCAATCCCCATGGATACTGAGGAATGACTATTCACTTTCTACCAACTTCCATTTTCCATATGTCTACCCATCTTTCTATCCACCTGCCACTCTCTATCCAACACTTAGCTATATTCGATATCCAGTGTCTGTCCACCCAGTGTACATCTATTTATATCTCCATGCATCCATCTCTCCAACATCCGTTCAAACAACCATGACCCGTCCATCTTCATGTATTCTTCCAACTTCCACCCAACCATCATTCTTCTTCAGTCTGTTTATCCAGTATCTACTTACCATCCTGTTATCCATGTACCCAACATTCGTACATGTTTAGTTTCCAACCAACCTCTAGCTGCCTTTCCATCCTTTTTGTCCAACATAGATGCGCTGATCTATCCTTCCATTTATCCACCCATTTAATGTTCCATCCACTAGCATTTACCCAATAGTTTCCTTCCTTCCTTCCTTCCTTCCTTCCTTCCTTCCTTCCTTCCTTCCTTCCTTCCTTCCTTCCTTCCTTCCTTCCTTCCTTCCTTCCTTCCTTCTTCCATCCATCCATCCTTCCATCTATCTGCAGTCCATCCCCTGGCATCTACCCAGCACCATCCTTCCTTTCATTCATCTGTCCGTCCTTCCTTCCATCCATCCGTCCACCCACCCGTGAGGCACACAATGTCCCTCTGCTGTCTTCTGTCGGCCTTCCCTCCTGCCTGCTGGACATACGGCAGTAACCAAGATAACAACGGCCTGTGCCATTGGTGGTAAAGAACACAGCCTTTGTTTGATTTTAAAAAGCCCCGAATTCCAGTCCCAGCCCTGCCACTTCTCAGCCGTGAGATCGTGGGCACATTGGTCCCTTTTCTTAGCCTCACTTTGCAGCTAGAAACGGCGAGTCCCTGCCTCACAGAGTGGGCGTGAGGGATTGGTAAGAGAACATTGTCTCTTAAGTGCCCGGCGGGGACGGGCCATGACCACCGGGAGCGGCTGCTGTTCCCAGTGACACTCCCCACTCCACCCTGCCCACTCGCCGCAGGTGCTGGTGGGGGGCAGGTATGTCACCGTCCTCCTGGACCCGCACTCCTACGACGCCGTGGTGTGGGAGGCTCGCGCCAAGCTGGACTTCCACGCCTACGCCGTCTTCCTCATGGAGAGGATTTTCGACGTGCAGCTGCCGCATTTCAGCCCGAGCGATGAAAAGGCCCGGATGAGACCGTGAGTGGCTGCGCAGGGCGCCGTGGCGGGCTGGCGGGCGACCTGCTTCTGCCTGTGCGCCGAGTCTTGGGTGGGCCGTGTGGCTGCGCACCGTGTCCCGTACACACTGGGTCCCGGGAACGCAAACAAAAGCGAAACAGAAACAGCCCAGACAACGGGACTAAAGACTCTTCCCTCTCCTGTCGGCGCCCTTTAGGAGGCAGCCCCGACTTTAGCCGGAGGAGGCCAGGCCTCGGGTCTGCCGGACCCAGATTCAAGCCCCAGCTCCGTCTCTCCCTAGCTTTGGCACTTTGGACAAATCCCTTCCCCGCCCTGAGCCTCTGTCCCCTCCTCCGTGGAGGGAAGGAGAGTAGGCGGGGGGTGAATATGTTTGATCCGCACCCTGTGCTGGGCGTCACCTACCATCTCCTTAGTCTTCACAGCCGCTGGAGGCTGCGTCACTTCCAGGCTCATTTTATAGAGCGGCACCATAGGGCTGGGAGGGGTGACTTGCCTTAGGCCTCATAGCTAGGAGGTGGCGCGGCTCCTGCAACACGAGGAATAGTTTATCCACGAAAGGGCGCGTGAGCACGTTTACTCTGCGTCCATTCAGCAGACATCTGAGGACCTGCTATGCCCTGCTCACCGTCCCAGACTGGGGTGGCGGTGCAGGAGGTGCCCCGTGTTTGACAGGCACACGTTCATATCTGTCCCTTAGCCTCAGGAGGCGGGTATTTTTATCCCTATTTTATGGGTGAGGAAACTGAGGCCCAGAGAAGTGAAGTGACTTGCCCAGGGTCTACTGCTAGTAAGTGGTGGGGCTGGGATTTGAACCCAGGTCTGCTGCCTTCACTACCATCCTCCTCCATCTGAGATGCTGACACAGACGAAACCCTGTGTCCACGTCTAGAGTTCGCGCAGTCTGTGGCAGCCTTCAGCGATCTGTCTCAGGGAGAACGACCTCCCAGAGTGTGGGAAAGTGTCTGGCATCCTCTGTTTTGCAGGATAGCGAAGCAGAGGCAAGGCCAGCATTTATGAGAGGTGACGCCCCGTCTGACCTTGTCTGACCTTGTCCTGTGGGACAGCTGCTAGGAGCGTTTCCGAGCCTGAGTGTCCTGGGTCCTGCCGTTCCAGGGCACCCTGGGGTGGGTCAGCAACAGGAATCCACGGCTCACTGTATCCCACTCCCCCACCCAGGGAGGATCCCAGTTTCCTCCAGTGTCTGCCTTAAGAATTTCTGGAAATTTCTCACAAGCCAGCATGACATCTTCTGGACATAGCTGCCACTTCTGTTGAGGGCCACTGTCTCTGTTGAGGACTAGTGACTGGGGTGACGTGGGGAGAACAGCTGGGCAAGGGTGAATGGCAATGCCGGCTCCCACTTTTTGGGGAGCGTTCACGTTTTCAATGTGCCAGGCACGGTGCCAAGCCCCTGGCACCATCTCACACGAATCACATCTGTTGTTTTTCCAGCCACGTTCCTATTTGAACGTCCCAGAGTCGTTATTGCCAGGGAGTTCATGGACCCCCTCTGCAGGCTTTCCCCTCGTGAATTATGCAAGCACCCAGGGGCTTACTCAGTGTGAAGCTGCCCATCCCACTTCCCAACAGCGGGTGGTGACAGAACCTGCCGTCAGGCACAGGTAGAGCACCTGATCAGCACGGCCCCGCCGTTCTCGCTGCTGCCACAAGGTGTCGCTGTCAAGCACTGACTGTGCACAGCCCGGTGGACATGTGGTTCGCTTGCTGCCGTGGTGTCCTTTCTGGTCTAGATCCCTTCAAGAGGTGCAGAGGGGGCGTAGGCTTAGACACTGATCCCCCTTTCTTGGCTTCTAACCAAATCCTTAGTCGTGGCCCAGTGTGGACTGTGTAGCATGGGGGCTCAGTATGGGTGGCTCTGGCTTCTGCCACACACTCCCCCAGACTGGTCATCTCCTCCAGCTCTTAGGTCCGAGTGATGAGACCAGGTCACCAGCACAGATTCCCTGGACCTCATGTCAGGCTCACCAGGGGTCATGTCTCAGCAGTCCTTAGTCAGGGGACACCATAACTCTCCAAACAGGTCTTCCTGTCTTTTGATTTCAGGGAGAAAGGAGTTGCTTTTTAGTTCCTTCTCTTCCAGAAGGCTGTGGGTCCCTCATCCAAGCTTGTGTGCCCCAGGTAGAGACAGACGATCCTAGTTCAGAGTTGAGACCCTGGAGTTGGGCAGGCCTGGGTTTCAGTCTCAGCTATACTACTTACTGCCTGTGTCACCTTGGGTGAGTCACTTTGCTCTCTGTTCCTGAGTTTCTCATCTGTAAAATGGGTGTCACAATAGTAACTGTTATTCCTAGGGGGGTCGTCAAATGACATGAGATCATCGTGCTTAGCACAATAAGTGGCAACTGGCATTGTTGTTGACGATGGTAGTTATACTGTCATCTTGTTTAAGCCGGTCTCCCACGGGGCCCCACTGCCAGGGGCGAGCTTGAGCTCTGGGATCCTGAGATTTGGGGAGGAGGAGCCTGTGGGTGGATATTTGCCTTTGGAAGCCAACTCTCACACTTTGTCCCCTGCCTCAGGACCCTCCTGCACAGAGAGCTGCAGACGCTCACGGAAGCCATGTACGCCAACCTCCGCACCGTCCTGCTGGGCGATGCCGCAGAAGCGGGCGGCGGCTGGCGTGAGATGGGGCTCCTCGACTTCTCCTACAGCCTCCTGCTCAGGTGAGCCTGGGCGGGGCCTGACATCCGTCCCTGTGTCGCCACGAGCAGTGGCCACGGGGGCCGGGAAGACTTTGTGGGTGGGGGAAGCAGTTTGGGACGCCCAAAGCCAAGACTTCAGGGAAGTCGTCGTACACCTGGGAGCCCAGGTGTTCACCCGACCCAGCCCAGAAGCTGTTAAAGAGACACTGGCTGAGAATGGGGCCTTGTGGGTCACCCAGAGAAGTAGCAGAGCATGACTTCAGAGGCCTCTTGTCCTGTGGCTTCTGGACTTTGGGATTTCATGGACCAGAAAAACAAAATGTTTAAGAGACCAACCCAGGGCCTTAACCTTTTATCAGGCCATGTAAACTCATGTTAAAAACTGCACAGCCGACTGTTCCTTCCTTCGGCGTGCCGGGCACTATTCCGGGCCCTGGGAATACAGCAGGAACAGGACAGGTGAAGTCCCCAGACTCACACAGCTGACACTCAGTGGGCGAGACAGACTGTGGTTATGTCAGAGAGGGATAAACACGACAACAGAGGTCCACAGATGGGGTGATAGCATCGGGGGGGTCTTTCGGCCAGACCGATGGGGCAGGGGCTCTCTGAGGATCTGGCTTCAGAGCCAAGAAGTAGCTACGAGGTACCCACCGTGCCATGATTCTGGGCGGAGGACACGGCAAGCGCCAGGGCTTGGCAAGAGGGCCGGGGTGGCTGGAGCACCGTGAGCTGCAGGGGGAAGTGGAGGTGAGGTCAGAGGAGTTGGCAGAGCCAGGTCTCAACAGAGCCTCACAGACATGGAAGGTTCTGGAATGTATTCTGAATAAGATGGGTGACATCGGGGGTTTGAGCCGGGCACAGCATGGTCCAATTTAGGAGTTTTGAAGCCCCTTTGGCTGCTGGATGGAGGAGGAGGTCCTGTAGGGGGGCGTGGGCCTGAGAAGGGGGCAGGAGGACCCCTCGGGAGGCTGCCGTAGTCACCCAGGGGGTTGAAAGGCGGTGGCTGGGGGGCGGTGAGAGTGCAGGTAGCTGTTGGAGATGGCGTCCAAGGCCCTGCTGAAAGATTTGGCTGGGGCAGGGCTTGGGGAGCGTGGTGTGGGAAGGGGGAAGAGGATATTGAGGATAGCTCCTTGATTTTTAATGGTATCGTTAACCCACCAGCATTTGTAAAAGAAAGGGCATTTCAACCCTCCAAAACATTACAGCAACATAGTTTCAGGATAAAGGGCAGCAACTAGTTGACATGCGTGGGCATGTGGGTCTGTTTACGTACGACTCAGTGTGTGCCTACTTGTCTCATGCTCGCAGCGGCTCTGGGAGGCTAGTACTTCACATGCCCCATTTCACAGATGGGAAAACTGAGGCCAAGGGAGCCTAAGCCATTTGTCCAGAAGCCCACACTGGGGCCCCAGCAGGGCTGGCTCCGGAGCCCGCACCCTCAGCCACCACCCTCGCGTGTCAATGATCCCATTCTTCTGGGTTCATCCTGGAGTGGGGCAGACCCCGTCCAGGGCTGTGCTTGGTCTGGCTGGAGCGGGTCTGGCCACCTGTCATAGTGTGATGGGGACGGAGGGCCGGAGGCAGCTGAAACCACCCAGCAAGTTCACGGCAGGGCAGCCCCGAGGCCTCCTGGCTCCTGCCGTCCTGTGTCCCCATGTGGGCGAAGATGTCAGTGGGGTTGGGGGAGGCAGGGGACAGGGTGGCAGCTGGGACCGTTGAGGCCTCGTGGTGCCGCAGGCACAGTGCCAGGGGACGGATGTGGATCCGGCCCTGCAGATCCTGCCCTGTGTCCCCAGGGCCTGAGGCCTGGGCTGCGGCTCCGGCCTCCTGGCCGTCGGTGGCCCTGAAAGAGGAAGGGAGGGCGAGTTTGTGGAGGTGCAGGTCCGCACGGCGCAAACTGTGAAGTGCCGCCTCTCACAACCCCCAACCTGTCTGTCCTGCGTTGGCCTCACTCAGAGCCACATCCCAAGCCCTGCCGTGTCCTCGTCCTGTGACCCTGGCCTCTTCTCATCACAATGTCCTCCTCGCTGCCCCTTGAACGGGCCAGGCGCCCCCGCCCCCCGTGGGGCCTTTGCAGTTTCTGTTCCCTTGCCTGGGAATGCTGTTCCCCCCCACACACACATCTGTGCGGCTCCCACCTCACTTCACGGCTCATCTCGCGTGCCACCCGCGCAGAGAGCCCTTCCTTGACACCCCCTTAGCGCGACAGCCCTCGCCCGTGTCCAGCTTGGTCCCGCTTGAGTTTCTCTGTGCCACCCAGCACCCCCTGTGGGCCGTGTGTGATTTACACGTGTGATTGTCGCCCTCAGCCGCGTCGCTTTGATCGGAGGTGCCGTGGAAAGGGCCTTCACTTCCATGGGAAGCCTCGTGGTCCTCTGGGTTTATTTTAGAGTTTTTTTAAAATTGCAATTTCAGGTAGAAATACATGCACAGGGAAATCGTTCTCCATTTCAGGAAAAGCAGTGGTGCGAGCGAGGTGGTAAATGGCGACGGGTGTTTGACTGCGGGGTCCGGGGACCACGGCCGGCAAGGCAAGCGCGTGTCTCTGAGAGGGGCTGAGAGGGGCGGCCACGCTGTTCCCGCCCCGGGCTGTCGGGGGCGGGGACTGCGGCCGGGAGCGGGCTCCTGTTCAGGGGGAGTGAGTGGGGGTGCAGGTTCCACAGGTCTGAAGGTAGGTTCAGTGTGTTTTGGGGAAAGCTGTATTGACTGAAGGAGAGCATGCCGTGGACCGCGTCCCCTTCAGGGGCTGCACTTTCCAGCTGCTGCCTTAGGGACAGCGAGGGCGCCGGTCTGCAGAGGAGGGGACAGACCCCCGGGCCGGGGCAGAGGCTCGAGCAGGGCTGACGGCTCAGACGCTGGAAGGAGCGGTTCAGCTCCTCTGAAGGGGGTGGCTTCCCCTGAGTCCGTGGGACGGGCAGGTCATGAGCGCCCCATCCCTGGGGTGTGGAAGCCTCGGCTGGACGAGGGGGAGGTGAGCGGGATGTGGGGGAAGGTGGGACAGTGGCCTGAATGACTCAGAGGTCAAGGACTCAGAGGGACCCCGTAATTTTCTTGCAAGATCAGTGTTCTCAGGATTAATTTCTACCTATCCATCCATCCTTCCATCCACCTATCCATCCACCTATCCATCCATCCTTCCATCCACCTATCCATCCATCCTTCCATCCACCTATCCATCCATCCTTCCATCCACCTATCCATCCACCTATCCATCCATCCTTCCATCCACCTATCCATCCGTCCTTCCATCCACCTATCCATCCGTCCTTCCATCCACCTATCCATCCGTCCTTCCATCCACCTATCCATCCATCCTTCCATCCACCTATCCATCCACCTATCCATCCATCCTTCCATCCACCTATCCATCCATCCTTCCATCCACCTATCCATCCGTCCTTCCATCTACCTATCCATCCATCCTTCCATCCACCTATCCATCCGTCCTTCCATCCACCTATCCATCCATCCTTCCATCCACCTATCCATCCACCTATCCATCCATCCTTCCATCCACCTATCCATCCATCCTTCCATCCACCTATCCATCCGTCCTTCCATCTACCTATCCATCCATCCTTCCATCCACCTATCCATCCACCTATCCATCCACCTATCCATCCATCCTTCCATCCACCTATCCATCCATCCTTCCATCCACCTATCCATCCATCCTTCCATCTACCTATCCATCCGTCCTTCCATCCACCTATCCATCCATCCTTCCATCCACCTATCCATCCACCTATCCATCCACCTATCCATCCGTCCTTCCATCCACCTATCCATCCATCCTTCCATCCACCTATCCATCCATCCTTCCATCCACCTATCCATCCATCCTTCCATCTACCTATCCATCCATCCTTCCATCCACCTATCCATCCATCCTTCCATCCACCTATCCATCCACCTATCCATCCACCTATCCATCCGTCCTTCCATCCACCTATCCATCCATCCTTCCATCCACCTATCCATCCATCCTTCCATCCACCTATCCATCCATCCTTCCATCTACCTATCCATCCATCCTTCCATCCACCTATCCATCCATCCTTCCATCCACCTATCCATCCACCTATCCATCCATCCTTCCATCCACCTATCCATCCATCCTTCCATCCACCTATCCATCCGTCCTTCCATCCACCTATCCATCCGTCCTTCCATCCACCTATCCATCCACCTATCCATCCACCTATCCATCCATCCTTCCATCTACCTATCCATCCATCCTTCCATCCACCTATCCATCCACCTATCCATCCATCCTTCCATCCACCTATCCATCCATCCTTCCATCCACCTATCCATCCATCCTTCCATCCACCTATCCATCCGTCCTTCCATCTACCTATCCATCCATCCTTCCATCCACCTATCCATCCATCCTTCCATCCACCTATCCATCCACCTATCCATCCATCCTTCCATCCACCTATCCATCCATCCTTCCATCCACCTATCCATCCACCTATCCATCCACCTATCCATCCATCCTTCCATCCACCTATCCATCCATCCTTCCATCTACCTATCCATCCATCCTTCCATCCACCTATCCATCCATCCTTCCATCCACCTATCCATCCACCTATCCATCCACCTATCCATCCATCCTTCCATCCACCTATCCATCCGTCCTTCCATCTACCTATCCATCCATCCTTCCATCCACCTATCCATCCATCCTTCCATCTACCTATCCATCCATCCTTCCATCCACCTATCCATCCACCTATCCATCCACCTATCCATCCATCCTTCCATCCACCTATCCATCCGTCCTTCCATCTACCTATCCATCCATCCTTCCATCCACCTATCCATCCGTCCTTCCATCTACCTATCCATCCATCCTTCCATCCACCTATCCATCCATCCTTCCATCCACCTATCCATCCATCCTTCCATCTACCTATCCATCCATCCTTCCATCCACCTATCCATCCATCCTTCCATCCACCTATCCATCCATCCTTCCATCTACCTATCCATCCATCCTTCCATCCACCTATCCATCCGTCCTTCCATCTACCTATCCATCCATCCTTCCATCCACCTATCCATCCGTCCTTCCATCTACCTATCCATCCATCCTTCCATCCACCTATCCATCCATCCTTCCATCCACCTATCCATCCATCCTTCCATCTACCTATCCATCCATCCTTCCATCCACCTATCCATCCATCCTTCCATCCACCTATCCATCCATCCTTCCATCCACCTATCCATCCATCCTTCCATCCACCTATCCATCCACCTATCCATCCACCTATCCATCCACCTATCCATCCATCCTTCCATCCACCTATCCATCCGTCCTTCCATCTACCTATCCATCCATCCTTCCATCCACCTATCCATCCATCCTTCCATCCACCTATCCATCCATCCTTCCATCTACCTATCCATCCATCCTTCCATCCACCTATCCATCCATCCTTCCATCCACCTATCCATCCATCCTTCCATCCACCTATCCATCCATCCTTCCATCTACCTATCCATCCATCCTTCCATCCACCTATCCATCCACCTATCCATCCACCTATCCATCCATCCTTCCATCCACCTATCCATCCGTCCTTCCATCTACCTATCCATCCATCCTTCCATCCACCTATCCATCCATCCTTCCATCCACCTATCCATCCATCCTTCCATCCACCTATCCATCCATCCTTCCATCTACCTATCCATCCATCCTTCCATCCACCTATCCATCCTTCTCCCTTCCACCCATCCCTTCATCCCCCATCCCTCCATCCATCCACCTATCCACATGTCCATCCATCCATTTCTTCGCCTGCCAATCCTTCTATCCACCTACCCATCCGTCCTTCTGCCCACCCATCCCTCCATCCCTCCATCCCTCCACCCAGTGTTTGCGGGGGGCCACAACATGCTCGATACAACTTGCTGATCACTCTACCTCAAGCCCTCCCTGGAGTCTTCCCACAGCTGCCCCTTGTCATCCTTCAGGAGCCAGCTTGAGCGAGCCCCTCCTCACCACGCGTGCGACGTTGTGCCCCCCCCAGCCTGCTGCCCAGCTCTGTGCCTGACGGTGCTGCTGGGCACCAGCTGCACGTTACTCGTTCTGCTCGTTGTTCTTGTCTGTGGTCTGTCCCCCGTGCTGAGGACAGGGAGTTTCGTCTGTTTTACTCGCCGCTGACTCCCAGTACCCGGAACGGTCCCTGGTAGGATTGGGTGCTCATTAGGTGCATGAATGAAGAGAAGCTGCCATGGGTGGGTTTGGCTGTGAGTGTCCAAGGAAGACCCCTGACATGCTGTTTGTCACCCCCAGAGCCGGCTACCTGACTCTTTATGGAATTGAGGCGTTGCCACGCACCCCTGAGAGCCAGGCCCAGGACCTTGTCCACTCAGCCGACGTCTTCCACACCTTCCGCCAGCTCGACCTGCTGCTCCCCAAACTGGCTCGTGGCTCCCTGTCAGTGGGTGAGCGCCATGGGGGTCCCAGTGGGTGGTGGGGAGGATGGAAAGACTCAGAGGGGGAGTCCAAGCTCAAGGTAAAAGATCAGAGGCAAGACAGGAGGAAGGGCATCCTAATGCCCTGGGAGGCAGTAAGATCCCCGTCACTGGGGGTATGCAAGAGCACAGTGATAGGGAGGCAGGGCTTGGACCAGAGCTTGAGTTCCTGGTAAAAATTCTGATTCAGCACATCTGGAGTGAGGTCTGAGAATCTTTGTGCATGTATGTTCCTTTTCTTGTTTTAAGATTCGAGTTGCTTTAAAAAATTTTACAAGTAGTTCATAATTGTTGTAAAAATTCAAGTCATATAGAATAGAGGAAATGATGAAAGAGTTCTCCACTTTCTCCCCATCCTCAGTCCCCCACTTCCCTTCACAGAGGTGGCCACTGTCGTTAGCCTGGAGTATATCCTGGCAGAGCTTTCTCTAAATATACACGCAAAGAATTGTGTGGTTTTTTTTATTGTTTTCTATTTTTAAGCATTTTTCTTTCTTTTTAAACTGAGGTATAATTTGTATACAGGAAAGCACACACTTCCTAAATGTGTAGCTGAGAGGTAGAGCTAAACATTTCATGCTCTTTCCACTCAATATTCACCTCAGAGATAGCCACTGTACTGATTTCTTTCACCTCTGACTAGTTTTGCCTATCCTTGTACTTCCTGTAAATGGAATCATACAGTATGTGCCCTTTTGTGTCTGGCTTCTTTTACTCAAACTTAACATCTGGGATATTTATCCAGGTTGTTATATATATCAATAGTTTATTCTTTTTCACTGCTGTATAGTATTTCACCAGAATAATATGCTACCATTTATCTATCCAGTTTGCAGTTGGTAGACATTTGAGTAGTCCCCAGTTTGGGGCTGTTATGAATTAGGTGGTTGTGAATATTCTCGAGTGTGCCTTTCAGTGTACACATGCCCTCATGTGTACACATGCCCTTTTACGTTCACGACATAGACATATCACGCTGGAAGAACTGTTCTGCCGCTTAGAGCTTCCGCTGACCTCCACATCTAGAGCATTTCCATGTCAGTTTGTACAAACCCACCTCGTTCGTTTCTGCGGCTGCAGGGGGGACCCGGTGCTAGTAAAGAGCCCCCAGCTGATCCAGTGTGCAGGGGCCATGAGCGCCACTGGGCCGCACCATCCCCTGGGCCGTGTGTGTCAAACTTCCCTAATGGGCAGAATCCTCCTGGGCTTTTGTTGATAATGCAGGCCCCCAAGCCCCATCGGGTCCATTCGGATCTAAATCTCCAAGGAAAGGCCTGGAAACAAAACAAAACAAAACAAACCCAGACATCTTTTCTAGCCTTGCATGGCTGTCCGGCTGTTCTAGTATATAGTCAACCATCTCCCTCTGGTGGATATCTATTTACTTTCTTTCTGTTTTTCTTTCTTTTCTATCTGCCTGTCTTTCTTACTTTTTTATAAAAAACATTTCATTGTACTTGTATCTGTTCTACCATCTGGTAGATTTTATTTCTCTCTGACAGCATCCTGGAAGTGGGTTTGCTGGGTCAAAGGCTATACACATTAAAATTTTTATCAGCTTCTTCTACATCACTTCTAAAACCACAGAGCAATTGCTGAGCCTGCCCAAGGGGAAGAGTCTGCCCCGCCAGATGTTATCAGTCTTTGCACTTGTTCGCCAATCAGATGGGCAGAGGCGTAACTTACGGTTTCAATTTGCGTTTTCCCACAGCCTTGCCAACGAGCAGTCATCAGCCTTCAAATCCTTGTCAATCTGATGGGCAAGACAGGGCATCTGCTCTACGCAGCCTTTCCCTGGCTTCTGTGCTGAAACATCTTTTTGTGTTTCACTAGCCATTAGCATTTCCTCCTTGGTTGCTGCCCATTCCTGTCCCTTTTTAGAAGCAACTCATCATCTTATCAGATCCTCCCGTCAGTGCTGGGTGGTCGGTAGTGCCATACCCACTTGCACATAGGAAACCGGAGCTCAGAGAGGTGAGATCACTCACTTGTAGACACACAGCTGGAAGGTGGCAGAGCCAGCAAAATGAAAGCTGGGTCTGATTGCAGAATCCTGTACGTAAAGCACCTACCACATCCTAGCACTCATGGTTTCCCCAGGAAAAAAGCAGGTTTCTCTACTGCCTCTTCCTCTATACAGATGCTCCAGGAGAGTGTGGGTGAATGCAAAGGGACGCTCCCTCATTCTGGGAGCAGCCCGGGGCTGGGTGCAGGAAGGCTGCATTTCCCCGTGTGGGCAGCAGGTGGCGATGTTGGAGGACAGTTTCTCATCTTCATGGGGCCAGAGGCGCGTGGGCAAGGCCGCGCTCAGACCTTGTGGGCGGGTAGGTGTGTGAAGCTGCGCAGCCTCTTTTGCAGAGCCTCACAAAATATAAAATGCAACTTTTGATCCTGTACTTCCACTTGTGGGAACTTACCCTGCAGAAATGATTGCACATGTACATAATGATATTCATAGTCATGCTGCTTGTCATAGCAAATGCTAGAAACAATTTCAGCGTCTACCAGTAGAGGTGGATTAAATAAATTATGCGCTCGTAGAGAGGCAAACTATGCAACCGTAAAACAGAATGGCACATACTATATAGGATGGAATCCACTATTACAAAAAAGAAGGTGCAAAGCAATATAGTATGCCACGATTAGTATATTTATTGAAACGTGGGAGTATGGGTAGATTTTTGCCTTTGGCGAGGCTGAGATGGGGTGGAGAGAACATTACTTGTGTAGTATGCCCGTTTGAACTCTTAGCGATTCCTTCTCTTTTTATTATTGTTTTTAACCATGTCCATGAATTATTCCCTCTTTCACTTTTAAAAGTATAAGCATATTTTAAAAGAGAATTGATCCTTCAGGGATCCATAGACCATTGAGTCTGGTGCTTCTCATACGGAAGGGAGTCGTGGGCAGGGGACAGTTAAATAGAGCCCCAAGCCAAGCATAGTGCTTCTTTCTGGAGCATTCATTTTAATGGATCATTTTGGGGGGCTGTTTTATTTGGATATTGTTTTGGGAGACAAGGCATTCTTATATCGAAGAATCACAGAGTCTGATGTAAAACTGTAAGGTGTTTTAAAGGTCTCGAGGGCTTGTAGGAGTTTTCAGGGAAAAACTTGAGAGGTACTCAAGCCAAGGACCTCATTTTATGGAAGGGGAGAGGGAGGCCCAGAGATGGGCAGGTCTCAGCCAAGGCCACACAGCATGAGGAGCCTGGGATTTAAACCTGCTTCTGCCATCTCCAGACCGCCAGTCACATGGACCATGGGCCTGTCAACTCTGATTCATGGCGTCACGTCATTACACTGAGGCTGAGAAATCATACCTTGTAATAGTGGCAAGAATGTAGCAAGTACTATTTACCAAACTCCTGCCAAAACCAAGGGTGTTCTGTGTTTGATCTTTTTCAATCCTCCTGCTGATCCTACGAGCTAGATTGCTCCCATTTTACAGATGGGGGAAATTGAGGCTCAGAGATTCAAAGTGATTTGCCCAAGCTCATTCTGCTAGGGAGGGCAAAGCTGGGATTTCAACGTGGGTCTGTCTGGCTTCAAACTTGATGCTCTTTATTTCACAGTTTATTATTATTTCTTCATTATAGAAGCAGTATGTGTACACATTCTCCTTGGACCAACAATTTGCTAATATTCATCAAGTTTTGTTATTTAATAATATAGCTAACGTTTATGAGGCCTGTGCCAGGCTTCCCCCACTGTAATTTAGAAGCTAACGCATTCAATCCATACATAACCCTATGTAGCGACTTCTCTTATTATCCCATTGTACAGGTGAGAAAACTGAGGTGCTGAGAGGTGAGGTGACTTGTTCAAGGTCAGGCCCTCTGCTTGAGGGTGTGGCTCTTTAACTGGGCTCCCTTGACCTTTAAGAAAAAAAATCAAATATTACGGAAAATGGAAATTCTTTTTTGACCACATTCCCTCTAAATTTATCCCTGAGGTAACCTTGCTATCAGTTCGGTTTCATCCTTCCAAACCAGTGCTGTCGTGTAGAAACAGAATGCAAACCACATATGCGGTTTTCCATTTTCTATTAGACACACTAACAAAAAGAAAAACAGAGAGGTGAAATCAGATTTAATAATGTATTTTATTTAACCCAGTATATCTAAAATATTAGCATTTTAGCATGTAACCAGTGTAAAAATTATTAGCGAGATATTGTTTGTCATGTTAAGACTTTGGAATCCAGTATATACTTTGCACTCACGTGGGCATTTGGGCCCAGCTCCCGCACTCAAAATGCTCAGTAGCCCCGTGGCTGTGGCTGCCCCGCTGGACAGAGCAGCCCCAGGCCTTTCCACACGAATCAAAACACATCGTCAGCTCACGTTCTACTGTGGGCCCAGATACACAGCCAGCCCCCATTTTCCCAGTGTGAAAGTTTTTAAAGTTTTGTCTTGTTTTGGTTTTTTGGTCGACCTCAATGTTGAAATAATTAGGGCTGGAAATGAAATATTAATAATTGCATTTCTTCTTATCGATTTTGGTGAACATCGATAGTGAACACCCCACGTTGTATAAACTGCCCATTGAGAGCTTTGGCTGCCTTCCTGTGACCACATTTCAGGAGTTGGTTTTACTCAGACCCCACCTCTGGGAGCGGGTCCAGGAGGGGGAAGGCTGCTCAGTGTCGAGTGCTCCTTCCCCTGCTACTTAAAGAAACGCCATTCAGCTAATGCATATTTATTGAGCACCTGCTATGGGCCAGGTGCCGGGAACTAGCGGTGAGTCAGACAGACGAGGCTCCCGCCTGCAGGAGACAAGGCCCCTTGCTGCTTTCTACTGGGGGTGAGACACATGACAGGTAAGTGTTTCCTGCTGGGGGCCTGTCCCTGTAGCGTCTTCCTCCCCTGCAGGACCTCCCCACCCCCATGAGTGACACTCAAAGACCCCTGGCCTCATGGGAGGTCAGGGCTGGGTGGCCCTTGGGGGGAGGGTGAATCTGTAACCTGACCCCTGCCCTCTGTGTGCTCTGTCCCTACAGGGGATAAGGACCGCGTGGGCAGCATCAAAGGTCGCCTGTGGAAGCTGCTGTCCCCAGCCAGGCTGGCCACCCGGGCCCACCGGAGCAAATGGCTGGAGAGTTACCTGCAGCACCTGGAGGAAATGGGCGTGTCAGAGGAGATGCAAGCGCGGGCCCTGGTGCTGCAGCTCTGGGCCACACAGGTGGGTGCGGGCAGAGGGTGTGGGCAGTGGGCAGTGGGTGCGAGTGGGTGTGTGCAGGTGTGGTTGTGCATATGAACGTGTGTGTGTGTGTGTCATCAGGCACATGCAGACACGTGTGGGGTGTGCATGTGCATGTAGGCATGCATTTTGAGTGTGTGCACATGCATCCAGCTCTCTTCATCACCCCTGATCTCCTTTACTGTCAAATAGCATCATGAACAGGATCATTCATTCAGCATTCTTTTTTTAATTTGGAAAAGTGACAAAAGTTTCATAAATAATTTAATGAATTCCTATATACACTTCACCTTGATTCTCCAATTTTTAACAATTTACCACATTTGCTTTCTCTCTCTCTCTTCCCTACTGGCATCATTTTATTGAAATCATTTGCAAATAAGTTGCAGACACCATGACTCTTTACCCCTAATTACTTGAGTGTGCATCTGCTCGGAGCAAGAACACCTCTTGTATGACCATAGTGCAGTAATTAAACTCAGGACGATTAGCCCAGATACACGATCAGTATCTAATAAACAGCCGTGTTCCAGTTTTGCCGCTTGTCCCAATAACACCCTTTATGGCCTGTTTTGGTCCAGCATCTAAGCCAGGGTCACACGTTGCATTTACTGTTTCCGCCTCTTTAGTTTTCTTTAATCTGGCACAGTTTCTGTGCCTTTCCTTGTTTTTCATGACCTTAACATTTTTTGAAGTGTGTGAATGAATTATTTTGAAGAATCATTTAAAAGTTCCTTTGAGGAGCTGAGTGTGGCATCATGCACCTGCAGTCCCAGCTACTCGGGAGGCTGAAGTCACTTGAGCACAGGAGTTCCAAGACCAGCCTGAGCAACGTAGTGAGACCCCATCTCTAAAAAAAAAAAAGTTCCATTGAGTACGCACCATAGACCTCAAAGATCCTGCTTTGTGTTGTTTACGTTTAAGTTGGAGGGGAGGGGAAGGGGGAGGGCAGGGGAGGGGCAGATAGTCAAGGAAACAGCACAGGTGATTTTAGATGGTGACGTGCAGGATAGAATGGGGCTATGGGTAGATCCTTCCAGAGCCAGCATGGTCAGGGAGGTCTCTCTGAGAAGATGTCCTGATCTGACCCCTGGATGACAAGAAAGCTAGATTCAGGGACTTGGGGAGATGGGGGATAGAGTATTCCAAAGAAGGGAAACAGCAAGTGCAAAGGCCCTGGGGTTGCATCACGCCAAGTGTTCGGGCAACAGCCAGGACTCAGGAGGCTGCAGCAGAGTGCGGGAGAGGGTGAGGGACCAAGGGAAGAGGCAGGAAGGTCTGGTGGGTCCTAGTGAGTGAGGATTTGCGGTTTTTCTCCAGGTCAGGTGGGAGTCCTTGCAGAGTTCTGAGCAGAGGAGAGACAGGATCTCGGGGGCAAGGGCAGAAGCAGGGGCCGCAAAGAGGAGACGCAGGTGGCAGGATCGGGTGGTGGCCGTGGAGGTAGCAGGGCGGTGGGTAGATCTTAGGGACTTTGAGAAGACAGAGCCGGTGGGTTCGGTAGTGGACCAGCTGTTGGCATGAGACACAGAGGGCAACCTTGCATGCCGCGGGTCCCCGGCCTGGTTCGTGCCCTCAGCCCTGACCCTGACCCGTGCCCCCTTCCCTGGCCCCGCTGGGCAGTGACAGTTGCACAGGCTGACGTTTCTGGTTCCTCTCCCATCGACTGGCAGCTTATTTTTAGTTTCTTCTCAGGGCCATTAACTGTCCTTGCAGGCCGAGGCTGGCAGGGCCGGGGGCTGGTTTAGTCCGCAGGTGGTCCCCATTAGTGCCTGATAACATATTTATGGGCAGAGATGGCTTGGCGCTCCAAACTGTCCCCAGAACCCCTTGCGGAAAGGACCTCTGTCAGCAGAACTGGCCGCGGCTGGGGGGCTTGAGTGACAGAAAGTCCAGGGAACAGCCTTTGGCAGGGCCAGGGGAACTGGGCGGGACTTGGGGATGGGTGTCCTGTGAGGGTGAGTCGTTGGCAGCGGCCAGAGTCCGCAAGTGGGAAACCCTGCGAGAGTCTCGAGAGCAAGGCCGTGGAGCCCCGTGACTCTGGGCACAGGTTCTCTGACTTCCCGGCCTGGATTTGAATCCTGACTTTGCCACTTCCTGGCAAGTCAGTTTCTTAACCTCTGGGGACCTCAGTTTACTCATCTGTGAAATGGAGAGGCAGCACCTTCTTCAAGGCATGGCTGTGAGGATGAAAGGATGCAATAAGTGTGAAATTCTATAACTGAGCCTGGCAGGTAGCAAGTGCTCGATACACGTACTCAACGAGTCTTTACGAGGGTCCCGTGTGCCCGGCCCATTCTAGAAGCTGTGGTTAGTGCAATGAGCAGAATAGACAAACCCCTGCCTTTAGGGAGCTGGTGCTCTGGCGGGCAAAGACAGACAACTGATAAACAAGTAAGCGTCTGAGATGTATTAGAGGTGACGAGTTCTACGGAGAACAGGTGACGCAGGGAAAGCGGATGGGGGAGGGGTGAGGAGGGGCGGCCAAGCGAGCCCTACTGAGGAGGTGACACTGGAGCAGAGACTGGGGGAGGTGAGGGAGTGAGCCCAGTGCATACACAGAACGGGGGCTTCCAGGCAGGGCCAGCAGGGACCAAGGCCCTGGGGTGGGGCCAGGCCACACGGGCCCTCCAGGCCGTGGGGAGGGCGCTGGATTTTACTTTGAGTGAGATGGCGCCTGTTGAGGGCTCTGAGCAGAGGAAAACATGGCCTGTAATGCCTTAATCATTCCGGATGGTTCTGGCTGCAGCGGGGGCTGTAGACTGTAGGGGAGGAAGCAGGGCAGGGAGGGGGCCGCTGCAACGTCCAGGCCGGAGAGGACGGGGGAAGGCCTGGTTCTTGGGAGAGGGCACCAAGGGTGACTCTGGATTTGGCCCCAACAACAGGAAGGATGGAGGAGGGGCTATGAGCTCCTGGAAAATTGTGGGAAGAGCAAGTCTGGGGGAGAAGATCGGGGTCTGGCGCTGGGTGTGCCGAGTTGGAGCTGGAGGTGGGGCACCCGGAGAACAGTCTGGAGACGGGCCTTTGGGAGTCGTCAGCGTAGAGACCCTGGACTGGAGGAGGTCCAGGTGTGAGGGTGTTGGGAGGAGGGGGCCACACCCTGCGGCTCCCCAATTATAGGGTGGGAAAGATGAGGAGCAGCCCGCAAAGGAGGCTGAGGAGGAGCCTGAGGTGGGAGGACAGCAGGAGGGAGCCCCACCCCACAGGCCGGTGCAGGAAGTGTCCTGAGAGGCAGGGGGATCGGCTGGGTCAGACAATGCTGCTGCCAAGAGGCTGAGGAATAGTAACTGTGGTTGCTACCGTCAGATCAGAGCTGATGAGTCAGGAATAAAAATTCCAAAAGATACTGAGCACTTACCATGGGCCAGGCATCCTGCTGAGCACTTTGCAAACATCATCTCCCAGGATCCTCACAGTCTAGACTGATGGAGACTTCTGGGAGGGGCGGCCCCGTGGGTTGAGATCCAGGCAGGGGAGGAGGCCGGCTCTAAGGGGAGTAGGGCTCACGGGACAGGCTTCCCTGCAGCTTGGAGCTACTGGCCCTGGTGACAGGAGAACTGAGACCCACTACTGCCAAGATGTGCCAGTCACATTTCATCCTTTTCCGCCTCCAGCCCCGATCATGTCCTCAGCCCCAGGAACTCCTGGGTGGTCCTGAGAGGTGGGGTCGGGCTGTGGGGGTCTGAGAGCCTCAATTGAGGTTGTCATCATCAAGAAGAGTCCTGGGGCACAGTGACCAGGGGGTGAAAGGCAAAAGCACAGTATTTAGAGTCGGACAGACGTGGGTGGCATTTCAGCTCTGCTACTGCTGTTGTGTGACCTCGAAAAAGTCCCTTTTCTGAGCTTCAGTTCCACCATCTGTAAAGAGGATTTTTCTTCTTCAGCAGTTCGATTCTGAAATAATTCTGCATCGTGGGAGGGTTACACAGGTAGCGCAGGGCGTCCCCAGTGCCCTGCGCTCGCCTTCCCTGGTGTCACGTGACCTCAGCGCGCTGTCAAAGCCGAGAGTCGGCCCTGGCGCCCGACTGTTAACTGAAGTCCACGCTCAGTGCGGATGTCCCCAGGGCTCCGTGGTTCCCTTTCTCTCCCAGGACGCAGTCCAGGGTATCACATTGCACCTCACATTTCTGTTTGTTTTAAGTAGATTTTATTTTTAGAGCAGTTTTAGGCTCAAAATCGAAAGGAAGGTCCTCGGATTTCCCGGGAGCCCCCCCTCCCCCTCGGCATCCCCCACCAGGATGGTGCGCTCGTTACAATTCATGGCCCACCTTAACACGCCATTTTTATACTTGGGGTGCTTTTTTTATTTTCTTGAAATTTTTTTTTTTTTTTTTTTTTTTTTTGAGACAGAGTCTCACTTTGTTGCCCAGGCTAGAGTGAGTGCTGTGGCGTCAGCCTGGCTCACAGCAACCTCAATCTCCGGGGCTCAGCGATCCTACTGCCTCAGCCTCCCGAGTAGCTGGGACTACAGGCACGCGCCACCATGCCCGGCTAATTTTTTGTATATATATTTTTAGTTGGTCAATTAATTTATTTCTATTTTTGGTAGAGACGGGGTCTCGCTCAGGCTGGTTTCGAACTCCTGACCTTGAGCAATCCGCGCGCCTCGGCCTCCCAAAGTGCTAGGATTACAGGCGTGAGCCGCCACGCCCGGCCTCTTGAAATTTTTTTAATCACAAAATTAAAAGATGCATGATCCGTGACCGCCCCCCCCACTCTCCTTTCTTCTGTGCTGGCTCCCTGAAATCGAGTGGGCGAGGTCTTCCCTTTCCTGTGCATTCTAGAACACGTCCCAAGCCCGATTCTCTGTGGCCCAGCCCGGTCCCATGTCCCCTCTGAGGGGACCGCAGCCCACACCGGGGTCCGGAGCAGATGCTCAGCCCGGACCATGCGCACTGACCCAGAGCGAGGTGGAGGTCGCTCTCGAAGGGGAGTGGGTGCTGCCACCCAGGGGCGGCAATGCCAGGCAGGTGGGGGCAGCAGGTGCCTGCACTGCCCCGGAGGGACCGTGTGGGCCAGAGGTGACAAGACGGTGCCCATGAATACTAAGTGTGTGGGCCGCAGTAGCAGGGACTGAGGCTAGATGGGACATGCCTTCCTGAGCCAACCGAGGCAGGGCCCCCCGGGAGAAAGCTCAACTCCCAGGCTGGGGCGGGATTCAGGATCTTAAGGTCATGTGGGCACATGTGCACACGCACACTCACACACATCTGTGCTGTTGTGGGACAGTGGTCTTGGTCACCTCCCTAACTTGCAACAGGTTTTTCCTGCAAGCAAGGGTAACCCAGTGCCCGTGTGCTTGACTCCCGCTTGGCAATTAACAAGCAGTGGCCCCGTCTGACCACCAGGGCAAGATAAAGCGGCCTTGGCACTGAGCTAACCCAGTGCTGAATTATTTATTGCCCATGTCCCCCAGGCTGTTTAAGTGATGGACGGCAAGCGACCTTGCTGTCTCAGCCCGACCCGAGGGCCGGAGGGCCTGAGCCTTGCCTGTTCTCACACCCGGGGAGGAGCCGGGGAGAGAGGGTAACCATTTCTGGGCACCTGCGCTGGTCTCAGTGGACCCTTGCGGCCAGCCCGGGGGTGTGCTCTGTTATCCCCGTTTTACCGAGGACGGTCCTGAGACCCAGAGGGGACAGGGGCTTGTCCACAGTTGCAGAAAGTGGGGAGGTGAGATCTGAGCCAGCTCTGCCTGGTCTCTCAGCCCAGGGCTCTTCCAGCCCTCCTCCCGCTGTCTTGGAGCCCCACCCCGACCCAAAGGGACATAGATGTTCCTTTGGCAAATATCAGTGCCGGGCAGTGGGTAGCAGCCAAGGAGCACTTGGTTTTCCTTCTCGGTAAAAGGCCGGATGACGGCCGGCTTGCTGGAAACGCTGAGCACGAGAGTGTGGCGCCTCCTTGAAGCCGAATTCACGGGCCTGAAGCAAAAGCAGACAGCTCCGTCTCGCCCTCCTTGCTGCTCTGGTGCCTTTCTTTGTAGCCTTTCCCTGCATGTTTTTCTTCATGTAGTCCCTTTAACTCAGCCTTCAGCTTGCCTTAGTATTGTATCATGAGCATTTCCCACGTCCCTGGAGGTCACTATAGAAATCATTCAGATCCCTTCGATTTCACTTAAAATTAGTGTATCCATTAACAAATTCAAGCAGTTTAAAAGGGTCCATGCAAGGAAAACCAGTCTCCCACTCCCCGTCCTCCGGTCCTCCCGGCTTCTGTTCCAGCAGGGACCGGGTGCCTCTTAGAGATGGTCTGTGCTTCTCCGTGTTGCTCCTCGCACATGGACACGGGGCAGCGCCGAGCCCGTCCCGCGCCTTGCTGTTTGCACGCGCCCCTGCTCTTGGCTGTGGTCCCCTGTCGATGCGCACGGAGCCGGCTTCTCTGTAAGGACTTCCCGTGTCATCGTCCTGTGGATGGGCCATCACGTGTCTCGTTGGTTTCCTAGTGATAGACACGGAGGCTGTTTCCAGTGTTTTGCTGTTAAGTCAGCACTGCAGTAAATGTCCTCCTCCTGCATGTCCTCTTGCGCATGTGCAGTTATGTCTGCAGTGGATCATGTTTACCCATGGCTGGACAAACATGGTATTTAATGGCGATTTAATATTCCATTATGATGATTGAATGGGACATTTATGGGAGACAAAAATCTTCCCCCAAATCAATTTAGTTGCTATTCCATGCATGTCTGGATCCCTACAATGGGCCCTCTGAACATTTCAGCCACATGCTGAACAGCTGAGACACAAATGTATATGAACATTTTCAGCCAAGGCTGAAGGCTTAGGGCAAGAAATTCTATCCATTTTCCTAATTGTTTAGCTATTGGGAAGTTTTAAATAATTTTGGTTCAGGCGAGGCACTGTGGCTCACACCTATCATCACAGCGCTTTGGGAGGCTTATGTAGGAGGATGGTTTGAAGCCAGGAGTTTGAGACTAGCCTGAGAAACGTAGCGAGACCCTGTCTCTACCAAAAAATTAGCCAGGCATGGTGGCACATGTCTGTAGTCCCAGCTACTCAGAAGGCTGAGGCAGGAGGATCACTCAAGCCCAGGAGTTCAAGGCTGCAGTGAAGTATGATTGCACCACTGCACTCCAGCATGGACAATGGAATGAGACCCTGTCTCCAAAAACAAAAATTTGTTAAAGAAATTAATGGCTCTCACAGTCATCATTGAATTATTGCCATGTACTTTATCGTACATGTATATACTGTGTACTTTAAACGTGTACATATTGTTATGTTGTTTATATGTACAAAACACACACATTTATTCTTCAAGTGAGGATAGAATTTTAATCTATAAAGTATGTAATGAAATACTGCATCCCAAACTACAATGAGAATGATTATATTTGGAAGCAAATCTTTAGCTATTGTACCAATTAGCTATTGTTGTGTAACAAACATCCACATAAATTCAGTGGCAGGGAACATTTATTTAACTCAGGTCTGTTTGGGTCTGGCTATCTAATTGGGGCTCAGCAGCATGGTTCAGGTCTGCTCCATGAGTCTCTCATCCTCCTTGTGGGACCACTGGGCTCGCTGGGCAAGTGGAAACCCACAGGGTTTCTTAAGGCCTATGCTTAGAACTGTTGTCCTGTCAATTTCACCTCATTCTATTGGCCAGTGCAAGTCCGTGGCTGAGCCCAAGTTCAAGGGGCAAGGGAAATGCACACTGCCTCTTTAGTGTGAAGAAATGCAAAGTCACATGGTAGGAGCGTGGATATAGGGAATAGTGAAGACTCAGGCCAGTGGTGCAGGGCAGGCACCCTCAGATGTTAGCAGTAGTCTTAATTGGCACACCCTGTTCTTGTTACTGACAATTTTTTGCTGATCAGCTATGATGATTATCTGTGTGACCTCAGATCCGTGACTTTGCTCATGGTCAGAGATGCCAGGAGTGGCCTCGATGTAGGTACTGGGCCAGGCCAAAGCCACAGGGCAGGTTTGGCCAAGTCCTGAGGCTAAAGATAGACACGGTCATGCCGGATGCTTGGCAGGGGAGCGGGCCCAGGCCCGCTGGCTTCTGCGCCTGGACCAGGGCTGTGTCTGTGGCGTAGACCAGTCAGCTCTGCCCTCTTGGTGCTGTAACAGGGGCTTCTTCTCATTGCAGGGGAATATGGGTCCCACTGCCTTCTGGCTCCTGCTCTTCCTTCTCAAGAATCCGGAGGCCCTGGCCGCCGTGCGCGGAGAGCTCGAGCAGGTCCTCCGGCAGGCGGATCAGCCTGTCTCGCAGATGACCACCCTCCCGCAGAAGGCTCTGGACAGCATGCCTGTGCTCGGTGAGATGCCAGACCCTCCAAGATAGCCTCTGAGACCGGGCCATCATGGGCTCCCCCAACCCACCCCCCGAACTTGGGCTCCTGTCCTCCAGGGCCCGTCAGCGTCCTCTGACCTAGGGTTTCCCCGAGCCTCCCATCTTTGTAACCCCAGTCTCAGCTGCCCAAGACTCATGGTCTCAGTAGGAGATTTTTGGTAGCAAGTGACAGAAAAACCTAACTTAAATTGGCTAAAGTGGAAATTGGTTTTTATTTGGGACAGGTAACTGAACAGTCAGTCCAGAGGGACTGGTTTCAGGCACAGGTGGATCAGGCGCTTTAACGATGTCATCAAGACTACTCAGTCCCTCTCCATCTTTCATCCCCATTTCCCACTGGCTTGGCTCCAGTCTCAGGCTGGCAAGATGGCTGCCAGCAGCTCAAGCCCAGCTTGCTCTTGGCTCTGTGAGGCTGTGCCTCTTTTACAGCATTCCCACCAATAGTCCCAAGACTGTATCTCATTGGCTCTCTTTGTGTCATGTGCCCATCCTGAACCAATCACAGTCTCAGAGAGATGCTCTGATTGGCCAGTTACAGCCCAATCCCAGGAGTTGAGTGTAGAATCAACAGCCCAACCCCTGAGAGTGGGAGTGGGTGGACCCTAGAGGAAAACCTGGGGAATATGTGCTGGGTAGGTGGAAACGGATATTGATGGTGCCACTCTCTCCCCAGCCTTATGATGTTTGTGTAGCTCCCACCTTCCCTCACAGCTTCCCTTGGAGTCACACCCAGATCCCCTCACATTCAAGGATCTCTGAGGGATGACAGAGATCACATTTATCATCTGGCCTTTTTCACCTTGCTGTGTGACTGTGGGCAAGGCATGCACCCTCTCTGAGCCTCTTCATCTTCCTCTGTACAATGAGAGCCGGGGGCATTTGAGTGGGCGAGGGGACAGCCTGCTGACCCTTCCTGCACCCTCCCCCTGCAGACAGCGTGCTGAGTGAGAGTCTCAGGCTCACGGCCGCACCCTTCATCACCCGCGAGGTTGTGGCGGACCTGGCCATGCCCATGGCAGACGGGCGAGAATTCAACCTGCGACGTGGCGACCGCCTCCTCGTCTTCCCTTTCCTGAGTCCCCAGAAAGACCCAGAAATCCACACAGACCCGGAGGTAAATGGCAGGGGCGCCTGGTCATGCAGGGGACCGTAGGGGAAAACAGGGTGAGGGGAGGCAGAGCCAGGCGGTGTTCCCTGTTCCCTGTTTTCCTAACAGGCCACAGACCCATACCGGGGTGCGCCCCAGAGGTTGGGAACCTCAGCTTTCAGCTGTTCTGAGCCTTTACAGACATACACACAACACGTACGCGCATGGATAGATCATACAGTACATGCTGTCCCGAAACTGGCTTTTTCACTCAACAGCCAGCTGCAGATTCCTTCCACGTCAGCACACACAAACCTTTTGCGATAATTTTTTAGCCAGTCCTCCATCAGTTGACCTTTACACTGTTTCCAGTTTTTCTCCTCCTGTTAACACGGCTGTGGTGAACGGCATTCTTCTCGGTGCAGGCTTGTCGTGGGGGTGGGGTCAGAAATGGGCCTTCTTCCTACTTCAGGTGTTTAAATACGACCGGTTCCTGAACCCTGACGGATCGGAGAAGAAAGACTTTTACAAGGATGGCAAGCGGCTGAAGCATTACAACATGCCTTGGGGGGCCGGGCACAATCAGTGCCTGGGGAGGACTTATGCCACCAACAGCATCAAACAGTGAGTGGGCCGGGCACGGTGGGCGGGGGGGCTGCCCTTCTCTCCGGAGCCTGAGGGGCTCGGCCAGGAGCATGGTTCAGGGCAGAGGCCGTAAACGGACAGTACATGAGCTGTCTCCTCCCCACAATTCTGTTTATTCGTGTGTCTTTTTAATGTGCGCTAACCTTTAAGGATCAGAAGAACGCACGTAAAAAGTCAGATTTCTGATGTCTTTTGAGATGATCGGGTCTGGCAGCAGGCTCTTCCCTCTGAGACTGGTGTCGGGTGCCACGCGCTGGACATTCCGTCCAGCGACCGTAGCTGCCCGTCTGCAGCTGCTGTGGCATGTTCAGAGCCTCGCGGCGGGAACTGGCTGAACCTCACTGTTCCCGGTCAGCTGCTGTGACGCCGGCGGGGGCCAAGAGCCTCACACGTTCTCTCCCTGGACCCCAGAGCCGCGGCCCCCAGGATTACAAACGGATTGGATCAGGGGTTAGGACATCTGCCCAGTCCGCTGTCTAGCCTGTATGTGATCATAAACCGAGTGACCTTTGGAATGTCTCTTTCCTCAACTGTAAAATGGGGGTTCTGATTATAAGCACATCCCAGGGGTGTCAGGATAAAGGAGTTGGATCCTTCTAAGTTCTTAACCCACTGCCTGGCTCATTGTAGGCACTTGATAAATGTTAATTATTATCATAATTACTAATATCATCATTAATGTGCAGATATTATAATGATGTCATTGTTACAGCGCTAAGTGAATGGGCACATTGCACTAACCTTTTGGCCTTAGTTTTCCCAACAACTGCAGTTCCGACCTCATCGAGTTTCTGAACAGATAAAAAGAGATAGTGGACGCTGAGCGCTTAGCAGGTGTCTGGCACATAGTGTTTCAATAAATTAGCTAATTTGTTGTTATTTTTATCTCACTTAATTGTCATGGCAACCCTGGCAGGTAGTTATCAGTCTCAAACTGAGTCTATCCGTGTGAGGTATCTACATAATAATAATAACTAATAACAGATAAAAAACGGAGTCTAGACAAGTCGAATCACGTGCACGCCACGCTCCTCGGAAGCAGAGACGCCGGGATTCCGAGGCAGGTGCAGGCGCAGAACCCTCCCACCCCCAGGAATCCCGCAGCGTCCGAGCTGGAAAGATCCATCGACCTTTCCTCTCTTTGACCAGAGGGGGAACTGAGACCCAGAGTGGGAAAGAAGCCTGGCAAAGCCGTGCACACATAAGTGGCACAGCCCAGTCTCCTGTCCAGGGTGGATGTCCCTCGCTTCACCTGTTCAGTAAGGTTAAGGAATCCCTGCCGTGTGCTCAGCCCTCACCCGGGTGGGGTAGGGGCATAGTGATGGGACACAGAGTCGTAAAAGACACACTCCAGACTCTTGCGAACACGGGCAGTGGCATTAGATGTGACAGGTGGCAGGAGCCAGTTAACAGCCATCAGGCGGGCCCCACATTTCTGGGGGCGCCGATTACATCATAGACATGGCAGCTTTGCATATTCACAGTTCTCCAGGAGATGGCAGTAGAGAGCGCTCGTTCCCGAATCGTGGGTCTGTTAGGACGGTTCTCAGAGACGGCAGTAAAATGTCTTGGCAGAACGGTACCACCTGTCTCTAATCTCACGCAGGCACCTGTGGGCTAGCAGCAGCCCTGGCCAGGACAGACAGCGGGGGTTCCAGGAGTTTGGAGGAAGGGGCAGGGGATGGGTGTGGGCAGGAGGGACCAGAAGAGCCACTGTTTTCACCAGCACAAGCTCAGCTCTGCTGCTGTGACAGGGGCTGCCAGTGTCCCTGGCTTCTACCTGCACAGGTTCAGTTCCTACTCACACTGCATTGGCTGTGGGTTTGGGGGGCTTCTCCCCTCCACGCAGGGACTCGAGGGCCAGCCTCTCTCCATCTTTCGGCTCCACCATCTCAACGTGAAGCCAGGCGGGAGGGACGGCTGGAGAGTCAGTCACACGCCGGCTCTTAAATGCTTTGATGGGGAAGTGACTCATGACACTTCCGCTCAGAGCCCGTTAGCTGGAAGTCACCTGCTGGCCTGTCTGACCCTACGAGGTGCTGGCACAGGTGCAGGAGCAGCAAATGCCTTTGCTCTCCCCTCTCTCTCCCCTCCTCCCTTTTCCCAAAGTGGGAGTTGGGGTCGGACTCAGAAGGAAGCCATGGTTCCCCTGCCTTGTTCTCACACCTTCCACGCCACCTCTCTGCAGATTTGTGTTCCTCGTGCTGGTGCACCTGGACCTGGAGCTGATCGGCGCGGACGTGGAGGTGCCCGAGTTTGACCTCAGCAGGTACGGCTTCGGGCTCATGCAGCCGGAGCACGACGTGCCCGTCCGGTACCGCATCCGGCCGTGAGAGTGGGCCCCTGCGCCCCTCCGCCGGCCCGCCCCAGCCCCCCGCTCCCCCTGTCTGCACTGGGCCTGGGAGTGGGTGCCAGCGTCACCACTTCCCCGTTCCTCTCCCAGAAGGCTGTGGCCGGGGAGGGGAGAGGGGAAGCCGAGAGAGGCGAGCGCAGAAGAGACCTGAGAAGCTCTGCGGAGTCTCTGCTGGGAAGTCTCGGCTCCCAGGTCACGCCTCTCTGCTTCCAGCTCGCCATGCCTGTGCTCCGCACAGGAGCGAGCATGGACAAGGCAGGACTAGGAGCCCTCACTGCTGTGCCCCCAGTTCCCAGAGCCGTCGCCTCCCGAGTCCTTAACAACTGGTGTGCTCCAGGCCTCGTGCAGCGGGAGCAGGTGCTGGCCACAGAGGGGCCACTCGGAACCTAGCATTGAAATGACTCTGTCCCCCAGTTACTATGAAGTTAGCTAAAGCCAAAGGAGTCCCTTAGCATATCCGCTTCCCTGGGTGCCCCATCCACTGGGCACTTCCACGTTGCTCTTTCCACACTGAGACTTGAGAAAATGCAGGAGGGTTCCCGAGGCCGGGCGCCCTCTGAACACTGTTGTAAAGTTACTGGCGCCAGGTGGCATGGGCTTTCCCGGCGTCAAGAGACTCGGGTGGAGAGCTAAGGAGACGCAGCCCTGATGGGACAGCTCCCGGACTGGGCCGGCCATCGCAGAGGAGGTGCCGAGGTCATCCACGCTAGCAAGGAAGCTCCAGCGCCCGGCAGGCGTGTTTTGTTTGGCCTTCACCTGAAAAAAATTACCTTAGTTGTGATCGTCTGTGGGGGAGTTGATTCAAAATGTCCGGCTTCTCTTGAAAACTTGGTAGATCTGGCCACACGGGGCCATGTCACCAGAGGTAACCACTGGCCAGAGCTGAGTGGCAGCTGTGGGGCAGGTGCCCTCTGGCTCCCCAGGGTTCTCACGTGGTCTGACTCTCCATTCACAGTCACTCCTGGCCCTGAAGGCATTTGAGTTCGAGACCCTGTTCTAACTCTTAGAAGTGATATCGTAGGAGGTGGCGGGGACCAGCTGATTGATCTAAAGACCGATCGTCCATCGCAGCCTGGGTGCACCACCCTTTGAACAAACAGATCGGTGATGAAAACTTGCCTTTGCTTCCGTGTTAGAAAAAAGCAGCTTAAAGAGAAAAATTGGCTGGGCATACTGGCTCACACCTGTAATTCCAGTGACTTAAGAGGCTGAGGCAGGAGGATGGCTTGAACCCAGGAGTAGTTGGAGGCTGCAGTGAGCTATGATCCAGCCTGGGCAAGAGAGTGAGACCCTGTCTCTTAAAAAAAAAAAAAAAAGATAGAGAAAGAAATTGCCCACAAACCTTTAGTATGATGGTAAATAATGTGTTTTTATTAATATTAGGTCCTGTTTATTGAGTATGCTTTAAATGCCTATAATGGGCACAGTAGACATAGCATCTCTACTCCTCCCAGCATCTCTGTGGAGAGAGGATGGTTATGCCCACTTTACAGATGAGAAAACAGACTCAGAAAGGTGCAGTGACTTGCCCGGGATCACACAGCTTGTAAGCTCGTAGAACTCAGCAAACATACTTACTGTCTCAGGAGCACATGCTGGATGGGCAGCTCTCTCTTCTCGGGGGGCGGGGGCAGCTCTCTTTGACTTGGGAGGGCTGATGGAGCCAGAGGCACCCAGCCTGGCTGCATCTCATCAGACACAGACACACGCACACAACAAAGTCCTTCTGGCTTCAGCTGGAGGGAGAGGAGAGGACCCGCGACCTCTGAATGTTCCAAAGGCTTGTCTCTTTCAGAGCAGTGCTGGGGCTTGGGGGCTTCCCTGGCCCTCAGCCTCTAGGCACCCCCGGATTCCCAGACAGACACTGTGATTGGCAGGAGGCGGGATATCCCCAGGGAAACCCATCTTCACGCCTGGGTGACCCCCGCTGCCGCCTGCTTCTTAACTCTGCAGGAAATCAGAGCTGGCAGCCTCCTGTGGGAGGACAGAGCCGGTTTCCATGGCAACCCTCAGCTGCCTCATCAGTGGCTTGGAAGGGAAGGAAGAAAGTGCCAGCAGAAATAGCTATGAAGGTCTCGCAGGTTGCAATCCTGCTGTGCTGGGGGAAAGCCCTTCCGACTTCCCCCTTCCAAATCAGGCTGGGTTGTCACTGAGACTAGATTCTCACCTACCTTCAAAGAAGGGCCAATTCCCTTTAAAGGTGGCACCTCCTTGGAGCCACGATCATTAGTGAATCACTCGAGGAAAAGACGGTTCTCCCACCAGGCAGCTCCAGCTGGCACCTGATACTGAAGTACGGCTCAGGAGGCAGTGATTTTTTATAAGCCTGCCCTTGTTTTAATCTTTATTATTTTTTTTATTTTTTTCTCCCTTAGAAAAAATAAACTATAGAGAAAAGAGAGAGAGAGATGAGTGGATCAGCTACTTGCTGCAGGTTGGTTAGGAAGGTACCTATATAACATCATCGTATTTCCTCGTACCTTGTTTAAGAATCACAAAATTGCAGGACATGTGCTAGAAATATTCTTAGGTTGACCTAATGAGGTGTTTTCTTAACATCATTATCATTATTATTTGCTGTATTTTACATTGTTGTTTACTAAATATTCTCCTTTAGAAACAGACTTGCTTTTTAAGCTTAAATTTGTAGGAAAAGGGAACTTTTTTTCGATTGTTGCCAGTAACGGACAACATGTATCACTCGCTGCCAAAAATAGAAGGAGGCTGTGAAAAATAAATTTGCTAGAGTGGTGGTGGAGGGGGCTCCATGCTGGTGTCGCCAAGGCTCAGAGCCTTAGAGCTGTCTCCGCTGGGTTAGGAAATGAGATGAGCAAGTGTTAGATTGCCTTAAGGCCACACTGGCATCTCCCTGGCTCTCCAGGGCAGAGGAGGAGTAAGTTGCTCACCACACGGGCCACCCAGAGCCACCTCCCCCACCAGTGGGCCCCCACACACACACACCAGGGAGCTGGTGATATCTTACCTGCCCGTTCTCCAGGTAGAGAAACAGGCTCTGAGAGTCCAAATGTCTTGTCTAAAGTCATTGATTTTGATGATTTTTTTTTATAAACAGTGTTTCCTGAGTAGCAGTGATTGTTATGGCTATTTTAATGAAGAGTTCTATTTTCATATAACATTGTCGAGTGGAAACATGCAGAAATCTATTAAACTGTCCTTGTTTGTGGAACTGCCTCCGAGTGTGATTCCGATGGAGGGAGTCGGCCGTGTCTGAGATGATGAGGTTGGCTCCTGGGCTGGGAGCACAGAGCACATACTCTGTGCCCGGCCCTGCAGGGCCTCTCACTGACAGAATCAAGTCACACCTCCACCCATCTGCCAAGGCATGTGTTGTTATCCCCATTTTCACAGAGGAAGAAACCGAGGGTCAGGGAGGTGAAGTGGCTCACCCAAGGTCAGTTAGCTAAGAAGTAGTAGACTCAGGATTCCAATGCAGGCTTGTCTGCCCCTTGAGACACTTCCGTTGGTGATGCTCTTGGTGGCAGTGAAGGCACTGGCACCCATAGAGGACCTTGGGGTGGAGGGTCACAAGCAGATAACACAAAAGATCTCTTATAAATTCACTGGATATCTTCCAAGCTCCATCAGAATGCATGCATTTGCTTTAGGATAAAAAAAGAAAGGGTAAAGTTGATTAAATTAGCTCTGTGAACAATGAAAGGGGGGGAATTGTTTTTTTCTCAAAGCTTGGAGTAAAATTATGCCCCAGGGCAGATGTCATTATCAGTTTCCTCATCTGGGGTTATGGAGGCACATCCGGTGGGACTGGGTGGGACTGGATTTGGCCGTGTGGGGCAGACTTCTCAGTCACACGACAGCATTTTATAGTTTAAAGTGTTTTTGGGGGGCTTTTTTTGAGACAGGGTCTCGCTTTGTTGCCCAGGCTAGAGTGAGTGCTGTGGCGTCAGCCTAGCTCACAGCAACCTCAATCTCCTGGGCTGAAGCAATCCTTCTGCCTCAGCCTCCCGAGTAGCTGGGACTATAGGCACGCGCCACCATGCCCGGCTAAGTTTTTGTGTATATAATTTTAGTTGGTCAATTAATTTCTTTTTATTTTTAGTAGAGACGGGGTCTCGCTCAGGCTGGTTTCGAACTCCTGACCTCAAGCAATCTGCCTGCCTCAGCCTCCCAAAGTGCTAGGATTACAGGCGTGAGCCACCGCGCCCGGCCTAAAGTGTTTACATTCAAAAGAGCAGACATTTTTTTCTCTCTAAAGCAGATACAGGAGACCAGAGGTAGTGTGTGGCATCTCCACAGTCACCACATTTCTGGTATTGCTAGCATCTATAACCAGTGCTTTCCACGCAGGGCTGCTTAAGCTCCAGCCATTTTGTTCACATTCCAACCAGCAGGAAGGAGGGAGGAGCAAACAGGAGAAAAGCTTGCTTTCATCCCATTGGTCAGAATGTAGTCACATGACCCCCTCTTGCTGCATGGAAGGCTGGGAAATGTAGTCTTTCCAGAACATCAGTGTGTGCCCCCAGAGAGGCACCATAGCCCAGCTTGAGAAGCACTGCATTCTGCTCTCCTGCTTACCAGTCATGGTCTGAGCCACTTGGCATGGCCAGAGGGACAGAGCTTGGCTTTCCTGAGCCGTTGGCTTTACATTCTAGGTTCTAGGGGCCTGCAGCTCCAAGACTTTGGCCTTTCATGCCCTTCTACCATTGATGTTAACAGAAGGATTCTAGCATTTCATTTTGCCAGATAAGGATATTAAGAAATATTTCTGTAGGTTGGGCATTGTGACTCATGACTGTAATCCCATTATTTGGGGAGGCCAAGGCGGGAGGATCACTTGAGGTGAGGAGACCAGCCTGGGCAACTCCATCTCTACAAAAAATTTTTAAAAATTTGCTGGGTGTGGTGGCATGCACTTGTAGTCCCAGCTATTTGGAAGGCTGAGGCAGGAGGATTGCTTGAGCCTAGGAGTTTGAAGTTACAGTTAGCTATGATGACACCACGGCACTCCAGCTTGGGCAACAGAGCAAGACTCTGTCTCTAAGGGGTCGGGGGAGGGAAAGAAGAAGAAATAGATCTGTCATTTACTTCCACAGACAGTTCAATCTCCCAAAAGCAGAAAGATAGGTTCCATATCAGAATTAACACAGCCACTCCCTCAAAAATTGATATTGAATAGCCCTAAAGGTGGAAACAACTCAAAAGTTCATTAACTAATGAATCGATAGACAAAATGTGGTATGTCCATATGAAGAATAGTATTTGACAATAAAAAGGAATGCAGTATTGATACATGGCACATGAATTAACCTTGAAAACATTATGCTAAGTGAAAGAAGCCGGTCACAAAAGGCCACATATTATATGACTCCATTTATATGAAATGTCCAGAATAAGCAAATCTGTAGAGTCAAAAAGTAGATTAATGGTTGCCAGGGAGGGAGTGGATGGGAAGAAATAGAGAGTGACTACTAATGAAATCTAAAATTGACCATGGCGATCGTTGCACACCTCTGTGTATATACTAAAAACAATCGAATTGTACACTTTAAATGGGTGAATTTTATAGTATATGAATTATATCTTAATAAAGCTGCTGTGTATTTTTTAAAAATAAATATTTTGAGCACCTCACATGTGCCAGGCACCGTTGTAGACAACAGGGGCCCCACAGTGAGTAAAATGAACAAAAAAAAAATCCTTGTCTTCATGGCATTGACCTTCTCATGGAGGAGACAGCAATAAACTAGGTAAATAAGACATTAAGTAAGTCAGATGGTGACAAGTGCCTCAGAGAAGAATAGGAGGGTTGGGAAGTGCAATTTTTAATAGGGTGGGCAGGGACGGCCTCCCTGGGGGACAGTTTGAACAGAAACTCAAGGAAATGAGGGGAGCAAACCATTTGGATATCTGAAGGAAGAACGTTCCAGAGAGATGTGGACAATGCAAAAATGGGAAGCTCCCGGCAGGTTCCAAGAACAGAGGAGGCCAGTGTGGCCAGGAGCTGTGGGGGCTCTGGGTAGAGGGGGTTGTGCTCTGGCGTGTTCTGGCGGGATCCGTCTCACTGTGTGTGTGGGGAGTGGGCTTCGGAAAGAGGGGACACTGCCCGTCCAGGCAAGGTCTCTGCCCTCATAGTTGTCACGTTCAGGCAGAAGGGAACGTCAAAGAGGAGCAAATCAGCGCGCACACGTGTCAGGTGCGGAGGAGGGTGGTGGAGACTGGCAAACGGCAGGATGTGATGCCATGCAATGGTGGCACGGAGTGGGAGATGCCAGGGCCGTGGAAACAGGGAGTCTCCAGGCAGGTGGCATGTGAGCTGAAGTCAGAATGACAAGTATCATCCTTGCAAAGGACCAGGGGAAGAACATTCCAAGAAAAAGAAGAGCAAATGCAAAGACTCTAAGTAAGAGGTTTGGTGTGTTAGAGAGACGGTGAGCGCCCAGGGGGCTGAGGCTGGGTGTTGGGGCAGCCAGGGAGGCTCCAGGAGCACGTCGTCTCTGTCGGGCGTGGCCAGGAGGCTGGTCTGTGTGAAGTGCCCTGGGTTTAAGTAGGGAAGTAAACCACTGTGCTATAAACGGAATCAACGTAGCTTCACGAAAGCCAAGTTCTAGGCCTAGATTTCACCTGTAATCTCAGAACCTTGGGAGGCCAAGGCAGGAGGACCCCTTGAGGCCAGGAGTTTGAGACCAGCCTGAGCTACATAGTGAGAGCTTGTTTCTAAAAAAAATACAAAAATTAGCCAGGCATGGTGACACGCACCTGTAGTCCCAGCTACTCAGGAGGCTGAGGCAGGAGGATTGATCGGGCCCAGGAGTTTGAGGTTACAGTGAGCTAAGGAGATGCCACTGCATTCTAGCCTGGGTGACAGAGCAAGACCCTATCTTAGAAAAAAAAATCTAGTTCCATCGTCCTTTCTTTCCCTCTCATTTCACAACGGAGCAGGGAACACTGTAACCCCTCACTGCCCGGCGTTGGAGGATGTCCCAGGGTGTGTCTGCGGGAAGCAGAGGTGGTGAATGGGGGCATTGGCAGTGTGCTGTCCTGTTGCTGGGACCTTCCCCAGGACTTCAGGGTGGGCTGGGAGAGACAAGGCAGGTGCACCCACATTATGCAGACCCGGAAAGGTGACCTTTGGGGCATCTGGGTCCTTGGGGTGAACGGGGCTTTCCTCTGTGACTTTCCTCTGTGACTTTCCAGTGACTGGGCCAGTGGTGGTCATGTGACCCAGCACTGGCCACTGAGGTGGCTGGGAAAGTCTGTGGGACTTCAGAAATGTGGGACATGTTCCTCCTTCCTCTCTCTTGGAGCAGTCATGTGAGAACCTGACCATGGCAGTCGTCTTGTGGTCATGAGGACAAGAGACTCTCCCAGAAATCAACCAAGAATCACGAGGCCTCTAAGCTGCTGCCGTGACAGACCGTGGCTTCTGGATTGTGTGTTAAATGAGATAATAAATGTCACCACTGCTCATACTCTACCTAGAGGCCGTATCCCATGGTGGGTAGGGCGTGGGCTCTGCCTGAGTTTGCATCTCGGCTGAGCCACTCAGCACCAGGGCGACTGGGGCACTTCTCCGAGCTCCAGCTTCTTCGCTGGTGAAATGGGGTAACGGATAATAGTAACATCTCCCTCGTGGGGTTCTCGTGAGCATTAAATGAGCGAATATTGTCATTTATAGTCAGTGGAGGAGACCGAAAAATGAACATGCTAAGTAGCCTCCTAATAGTTTCCCAGAAGAAAGAGACACGGACTCAGGCTAGGAGGAGGTTAGGGAAGGCGACACTGGATACGGGTTCTGAAAAATGAATAGGAGTTCGCCATGCACGGAAAAGAAGACCGTTGGGGCTGGAGAAGGATTCTAAGCAGTGCAAATAGCAGCAGCGGAGACCCCGCATCAGTCATCCGTTGCTGTGCAACAAACAACCCCGAAACGTAGCAACTTAACACAGAACCATTTTATTATTTCTCATGGCTGTGTGGGTTGACAGGGGCTTACCGCTGGATGGCTCTTCTGCTGGTCTCACTCGGGTCACTCAGGTAGCTGTGGTCGGACGTCAGGTGAGGCCAGAACACGCGCCATGCTTCACTCGCATGTCTGGTGCCTTGGTTGGGCTGGCTGTAACAGCGGGGTGGCCGAGCCCGTCTCTCCATGTAATTCTGGGGCTGCTCACTCTCTGTGCCCCCTCTCCACGTGGTCTCTTACAGCAGGTGCCCAGGCTGCCTACGTGGTGGCTCAGGGCTCCCAAAAGCACAAAAGCAGAAGCTGCCAGACCTCCCAAAGGCTTAGGCCTGGAACTGGCCTCACTGTCACCACGCTCTACTGGTAAGTGCAAGACACAAGGCCAAACCCAGAGGCCATGTGGAAGGGGCCTGAGCAAAGGCATGAATGCGAGGGGACACGTTCACTGGGGGCCATCTTTGGGAACTGGCTGCCACCGGGCCAGAGGTGGGTGTGGAAAGGGCAGGGTGTGGGGAAGCCGGAGACATGCCCTGTGCCCTGCGCCCCCCGGGCCATGTGAGGGGAGAGGCGCGGGGGAGCGTGTGCTCAGTGAACCAGCGGCCTCTGCGGTTCGTCTGTGGATCTTGTCCTTTGTCTTGGCAAGGAGAAGTCATGAAGGATTATAAACAGGGGAGTGACATGCTCAGACTTGAGCCTTTCAAAGTCCCCCCTAGAGGCTGGTGGAGGCTGGCTTAGAGGGGGATGAAGCAGGGGGAGAGGGGCGAGAGAGGAGGCAGACGAGCTGAGGACTGGGTGGACAAGGGCAGCGGAGAGGGGGCAGGAGAGACAGCAGTCCCCAGAGGGCGGGAGAGCTGGGTTTCAATGAAATATTATCTCAGGAGGATCAGTTAATTAGCTCTTGATCTCTGTGGCTTTGATTTCCTCCTCTTGCTGACTCGCCCCTTTTCCATCGCATCTCGGAGTTCCCAGGCTCTTCGGGCGGGGGTGGGGGGAAGAGATATTAGTTTACCTCTAATTGCTCTGCTGGAAGCGTGTGCCTCCGTCCGTCCCTGCCCTGCGTTCCATCAGTAATTGGCCGCAGACCCTGGAAGTCAATGGCTTTGAAAGTCCTGGCCACAAAGAGGCAGACTGGGCCACATGCAGGTTTATCTGTCTCTGTGGGGACCTCTGGTGGGGCCCACATTTCCTCCTAGGGAGGGAGCCCAAGAGACCATGCCCGGGATCAGCACAGAGCATCACTCCAAACATTAGGTGATGGCTGGGTGGGGATGGCTGGGTGCGCGGGCGGATTCATGGATGGGTGGGTGGATGGATGGATGGATGGGTGGATGGATGGATGGATGGATGGATGGATGGATGGATGGATGGATGGATGGATGGATGGGTGGATGGATGGATGGATGGATGGATGGGTGGATGGGTGGGTGGATGGATGGATGGATGGGTGGATGGATGGATGGATGGATGAGTGAGGGATTGAGAGATGCATTAATATTAGGGGTGGATGAGTGATTGAGTGGATGGTTGAGTGGGTGAATGGGCAGATAGATGGATGGGTAGAAAGACAGATGGCATATGGATGGGTGGATGGATGGATAAATTGGTAGACGGGTGGATGAGTGGGTGGAAAGATTGATAGTGGATGGAATATATGAATGAATTGAAAGAAAGATGGATGAGTGAGTGGGCGAGTGGATGGAGAGAGTGGTTAGATGGACGGGTGAGTGGGTAATTCCATCATTTAGTGGCTGACTATATGGATGGATGAGGGGATGATTAGGTTGATGGATAGGTGATAGGAAAAAAATAGAGAGTTGGATAAATGTTTGGGTCGATCAGAAAACTAGGCTCAGCTGGGAGCAGTAGCACATGCCAATAGTCTAGGCTACTCGGGAGGCTGAGGCAGGAGGATCACTTGAACCCCCAGGAGTTTAAGGCCAGCCTGGACAACAAAGTGAGATCCCATCTCTAAAAATTTTTTTTCTTTTTAATTTAAAAAAATGAAAAAAGATAAAAGTACATGAATGGGCAAAAAAAAAAAAAAAAGAAAAAGAAAAAAGAAAACCAGGCTCATTCCTTTACCAGAAACTTAGGCTGGGAACCCAGGGGTTGACAAAGACAATCAGGCTTGCAGAAAATAGAGTAGGCGTTAGAATCAGACATCTGGTTACTCCAGTGTCACCCAACAGCCAATAGGTCTTGTTTATATTGGAATATTCAGCCCAAGGGTGAAAAAGCTAGAAAGAATCTTAAATGAGATCAGACATGTGCAAAGCATTTAGCACAGTGCCTGGTGCATAGTAGGTGCTCAGTCAATGTAGGCTGCTATTTCTGTGGGCATTAGTATTGCTACGACTTCCGTGTCAGTGAGTAGTTACCAGTTTCAGGCAAGGCGCAAAGCACGTTACGTGCATTTTCTCATTAGCCCTCTCTGCAACCCTGTGAGGCAGATTCTATCATTATCTCCTTTTTACTTATAATTGCGATTATTATTTTTGGGTGTGACAAAAGAGGAATGGGCGAGAAGACCAGAGTCCAAGCTGATGGAAAAATCCCTGGGGCTGCGGGGGCTTTGTCTGGGCGAAGCCACAGCACAGAGCAGCTGCCCGGGGTGACAGCCACCCCCTCGAGCCTTCGGGTACCCCTGTAACTACCCTCGCAGAGCAATTATTCCTACCCAGGAACTCAGGGGGGCAGGGGGATTAATTAGCCTCGCCCCATGTCCAGATGTGCCGAGTAAGCAGAGTAGGGTACTCAGCAGACTCATAAATAAATGATGGCTGGTGATATGGAATCCAGGAGAAAAAAGATCTGACTTCAAATGAACATGTCTCTTGCCAGCACCTTTTAAAGGGGATATCACTTGTATTTACACGGGCGAACTGGGTTGGCTTGGCCTCACTCAGCCTCGAAGAAAAATCTTGGCAGGATGTCTGCCAAGAGGGCCTGAGCAGAGGACATTTCGGGAACACTGCCCCAGGAGTCGGGTGACCTGGTGTTGGGACTTGGCTGCCCACTCGCTAGTTGACCGGTGGGATACTGTTGCCCTCACTAAGCTTTTTGGTTTCTCCATCTTTAAATGAGATAGTTGTATTTGAGATCTAATTGGGGAATAGTCTATATAATTCTGTATAGAATATCCTGAGTTTTATTATTCCTCTTGCCCTCTTTCCTGTATGTTCTTCTCAAATGGATGATAAATTTCCAGTCTGTGGAGAGAAGATTGTTGAGCTCTTTTGGAAATAGATGACAGAATGACAACTCAACTTGGCTTAAGTAAAAAGGGACATTTACTAGCACACATAACTGGAAAATCCAGTGGCACTGCTTCAGGCATGGCTGGATCCAGGAGCTCTAATGATATTGCCAGGACTCAGTATCTCAATCTCTGGGCTTTACTTCCCCCTATAATGACTTTATTTCTAGGTAGTCTCTCTTCTTGTGAAAGCAGAAAATTATTAGAAATGAAGGCCATGCGCCTTCAAATAACTTACAGTCTTTCCATTCAGAAAATGGAAATTCTAAATCAGGCACTGCGCAGAGCCTGGGGAAACAGAGAAATGCAAGACAACCTTTTTGGACTTCCTTGGCCTTTGCATGTAAGAAGTAAATTTATACCGGGACCGGGCAGGTAACGTCAATAAGAAAAGTGACTTGAGTGAAGGAAACTAGGGAGAAGCGGAGACCGTAGCAAGCAGAAGAGCATGCTCTGTGTTAAAGGGGGCAGCTGGAACTCAAGGGCAGGCACGCCTCCGTGCCAGCCGTAACTGCCATGCCACACCAGAACAAGGTTCCAGTGTCAATCAGATCCTCTGATTTTTCAGGAGAAGCCAGAAATCCATATTTTTATGTAAACTCCCCTGATGTTTAATATTGACTCAAATAAAAAAAAAATAATCTAATGGCCAAACAACACAGGCCTGCAGACCACCAGCGTATGGCCTAGCTGTTTGCTAGAGGGGATTGCCTGTTGGAACGCTGCTCACACACTATCCATCTCTTTTTAAAAAGATATTTACAAATATCAGTTTAGCCAAGATTGAGACTGTAAAGGATTTCAGGGGTCTCCTCACCGACGGCTTGGAGTTGGGGAGGGGAACAATAAGAGAGTTCTTTGCCAATTTTTTCCCTGTATATCTTATCCCCACCAATAGCATTGGATACACCTGGAGTCCGAGATGAGTCTTATTCATAAGTTTCTTATATGCCCTCATATAAGTGGGTTTATTTATTCATTCAAAAGAATATTTATTGGCCGGGCGCGGTGGCTCACGCCTGTAATCCTAGCACTCTGGGAGGCTGAGGCGGGCGGATCGCTTGAGGTCAGGAGTTCGAAACCAGCCTGAGCAAGAGCGAGACCCCGTCTCTACTATAAATAGAAAGAAATTAATTGGCCAACTAATATATATATAGAAAAAAACTAGCCGGGCATGGTGGCACATGCCTGTAGTCCCAGCTACTCTGGAGGCTGAGGCAGCAGGATGGCTTGAGCCCAGGAGTTTGAGGTTGCTGTGAGCTAGGCTGATGCCACAGCACTCACTCTAGCCTGGGCAACAAAGTGAGACTCTGTCTCAAAAAAGAAAAAAAAAAAAAGAATATTTATTGAACAGTTACTCTGTAACTGGATTGTGCTGGGCACTTGTGAACAGCACAGCAGACACCATTGGCTGCCTACCCAAACATTGTTACTTCTTCCTTATTAACGGAACTTCAATTTTGTAAAGGCAGTAGTCAACCCAGTTGTATGGAGTGAATCCTGTTCCTTTTGCTGGTGATTGGTCTAGGGGTAGCTATATGACCCAGTTCTGGCCAATGAGATGGTAAGGGAAGTGGGCAGTGGGTAGAGGGATTACTCCACACACACATACACAGATAGAGAAGTAGGATAAAAGAATTAATTTTGGCCCCAGGGTCACCTCCTTTCTGGTTTTTGAATATAATTTTATGAAAATTGATAGTTGGTGTGGTAGCAGCTATTTTGTGCCTATGAGACAACAAGCTTGGGAACAAAGATCCCATATATTAAGGAAGGCAGAACAAAAGGGTGGAAGAAACCTGGGTCCTTAATAACAGCTGAGCTGCTGAATCAACTCTCATACCACCCCCATCCTAACTTTTGTGTGAGATAAGAAAATATCCTTATTCTTTAAGCCTCTATTAGTTAAATGTTCTGTTACTTGAGACAAGCAGGACCGATCAGCTCCTGCCCTTAGGTAACCTACGGTCTACCAGACGGTGAGAGCTGGCGATGATTAAGTGCCCTCTATACATTCCTCATAGTGACCCTATGAAGTGGGTACTCTCTTTATTACCATACCCATTTTACAAATGAGAAAATTGAGGCTCAGAGAGGTTAGGCCACTTGTCCAAGGTCACTCTGCAAGTAAGTAATGGCACCACTCTGACTCCAGAGCCCTCTCTCTGAGCCACTAGATCACACTGCCATCCTGAGTAATTTTGCACAGAATCCTTGTTGAATTAATGAATGGACAAGTAGTAGCAACCGAGCTGCTTGCTGAAAAGTGACAGAGCTGTTCCCAGCGTCTGCATTTCCAAGATCCAGGTGTATCAAGATGTTCTTTGTCTGAGTCTGGAGCCAGACTTTGCAGGAATCAGGCCGCTGGTGGGGAAGACTCTAAATGGTGTGGGATGTCCAGCACTGGCTTTGGGCTTGGGGAAGAATCTCCCATCAGGCGCCTGTGGCTGTGAGATTGCCCAGCCACCCCCACCACTGTCAGCCCAGTCCCAGTCCCACTACCTTTGGCCTGGACAATTGCAGCAGCCTCATCACGGGTGTTCCTGCCACCAGCTTTTGTCCTCCAACACTTCCTAATGCTCACAGCAGCTAGAGCAATGACTTCCAAACACGTGTCAGCACCTGGGGCTTCTCTGCGTAAAACTCTACTGTGGCCTCCCAGTGCAATGAGAAAGAAACCAAACTCCTTCCTTTCCCTTGAGAATAAAATCACAACCAGGCTGTGCATGGCTGGTCCCAGCACCCATCAGTTCTTAGAAGACACCAAGCTCATTTCCACCATAGAGGCTCTGCGCTTGCTCTACGTCCTTCCTCAGAGCTCCAGGCGGTTGGCCTCTCCTGTCCTCAGGTTCTCAGCTTAGATATATTGCCTCCCCCAGGCAGCCTTCCCTGACCACCCTGTCTAAAGTTGCTGACGCCTCTCTTAGTCACGCTCTATCACTTCCTCCTGTTTGCTTTCCTTCACTGCAGTTATCACAGTCTGAATCATCTGACTTAGTTATTTGCTTGTTTATTAACTGTGTCTCCCAGCAGACTATAAGTCCATGAGCACAGACAATGTCTGTTTTATTCCCACTCTAGCTCCAGAGTCTAGAGTAGCGCTTGGCACATAGTAGGTGCTCATTAATTATTGGTTGAGAAAATGGCATTTCCAGCCTGGGAAAACCTTTGCCTTCTGTTAAGTTAATCTAGGGTTTCTCAACCTGGCCACTGTCGACATTTGGGGCTGGAGATTTCTTTATTGTGGGGGGCTGTCCTGAGCCTTGTGTGATGGTTAGCAGTGTCCCTGGCCTCTACCCACTAGGTGCCAGTGAGGAGACCAGTAGACTGGTCTCCCCTGGGCTTGTGACAGTCAACATCTCCAGACATTGTAACATACGCCCTGGGCTAAATAAACAAATAGAGAAACATAATAACGTCAAAATATGTGTCTGGCTCATGTTTGTGGGGAAATAGCTTTCCAGCTAACTGAAAGATTGGCCCCAGGTTTCTTTCCAGGGACCCATCTACATTCCGCAGGGGTTTCCTTGGGTAGAGGCGCTGCGGGTAGGAGAGGGTGGCAGACTAGTAATCAGGAGTAGGAGAGGAGAGCCAGGGAAGGGTAATTGCCCCTTAATAAACTTACTAAAAATTTTGTAGAGAAGATTAAAAGTCCACAGATAGCTAAGTCTGCCCTAGAAAGGAGAGCAAAGGAGAGGGACCAGGCCTACCAGGTACTAAAGCACATCACAAAGCCACACTAATAAAAAACAGGACATGAGCATGAGTACAAACAGACTGATGGAGCAGAGTGGGGAGGGCGGGGGGACTTCATGTGACAAAGGTGACCTGCCAATCGAGATCAGTGGGAGAAAGAGCAAGTTATTTCATGGATGGTTTTCAGAAAACTAAACAACTATAGGGAAAAAACGAAGTTGGATTTTTACCAAATAACACACACACACACACAAACACATACAATTGCTTAAAGACCTAAGTAAAAGATAAAAATATAAAATAAACAAACAAAAATGTTTGCATCATGGGGTGGGGGAGGACTCAAACAAAACTTTACAAGCAGAAACCATATTTACCAAAACTAAATTATTTTAATCACATTAAAAGAATTTCTGCTTAACCAAGGACAACACAGACAAAATTAACTGACAAATTAACTGACAGGTGACAGGTTGGAAGAAGATATTCGCAATGTCTAAAATCCACAAGGGACTTAAAATCTACATTATACAAAGGAGTCCATCAAGTCATCAAGAAAAAACAGGAGCCACAGTAGAAAAATGGGACGATTTACACACAATTTACAGGCGACATACACACAAGGACAACAACAAGCGTATGAAGAGATCTCAGACTCGTTAGGAATCAGAGAACTGCAAGTGTGAATACACTGAGATGCGACTTTGCATGCAGTAGACTGTCAAAACTGAGATACCTGGATGATGCCAAATGTTGGCAGGGACGTGGGGCTGCAGGAGCGAGATGCAGCCCGGAGCAGACATTTGTAGGGAGATCTGGGTGTACGGAGTTGAATTAAGTACGTACACACCCAATGACATATCAATTCCAATCCTGTAGAAAATATTTTTTTTTTCTTTTGAGACAGAGTCTCCCTTTGTTGTCCAGGCTAGAGTGAGTGCCGTGGCATCAGCCTAGCTCACAGCAACCTCAATCTCCTGGGCTCAAGCAATCCTCCTGCCTCAGCCTCCCAAGTAGCTGGGACTACAGGCATGCGCCACCGTGCCTGGCTAAGTTTTTGTATATATAATTTTAGTTGGTCAATTAATTTCTTTCTATTTTTAGTAGAGACGGGGTCTCGCTCTTGCTCAGGCTGGTTTCGAACTCCTGACCTCGAGCAATCTGCCTACCTCTGCCTCCCAGAGAACAAGGATTACAGGTGTGAGCCACCTTGCCCGGCCTAGAAAATATTTCTTAAAAAATCATCACACTGGCCCATAAGCAGACATGTAGGAAGATGCCATGGGCACATTCATTGCAATGGTAGGAGCTGGAGGCCATCTAGGTGACCACGTCAGGGTTGGACAGTGGAGAGGGGACACACAGCAACATAGACAACTGTGCAGCTCTTAGGAGTAGTGTGCTGGTGTACCCACAGGAACACGGATGGATCTTAGGGAAAAATAAATAGAATGCATTCTATAATACAAACCCTTAAGTTTTAAAATGCACACACAACATCAAACACAGTTTTATGAATTCATGCAAACAAAACAATATACAGTCGGCACGTGAGGTTGCTTCCTATGGGCTGGAGAGGGCAATGGGAGAGGAATGGGCATAAAGGAAATGAAGAAATGAATAAAACAACAGGGAAGAAAAACAAGCATCAGGTTTTCCATCCTGTTCCTTGCAAGAGAGGCATGTAGCTCTATGAGGACAGGGACTATATCAGTTATTTACCCTCAGTTCCCAGCACTGACATCCATGCTAGGCACATAGTAGATGCTCAGTAAACATGTGAAATGATTCCATAGATCAATAAATGAATTGATGGATCAAGGGCTTTGCAGAGAGGCTGCTCTAGGATTTAGATAGCCCATTGATTTTGGAGTCAAACAAAGAGATTCTTATCCTGCTTCTGCCAGCCACTTGCCAGCAAGACTTTGGGCAAGATTCCTTCTCTCTGAGGTTCAGTTTCTACATCTGTAAATAATGTCATCTGTTATGAACCCTCAGAGAACTATTTGTAGTAGGTGCTCAGTAAACATTCGTTCCCCACTCCTTGGCTAATTGGAGTAGAAAGGAGAGGCGTGTCTGAGCATCCTTTTAGCTGTACCTGGATGGCTGTGTTCTGCAGTAGTGCCTGGAAATGTTACCATTATAGAATCACTTTTTTTCTTTTCGTCAGGAAGGCTTTATTGTTTCTGGCAGCCTCCTGCAGGAATGCCCAGACCTCTGGGGGGAGGCTGCCTACAGCAGCTTAAGCCTAAGAGAGGGCCAGATGAGAGCCATTTCTGACCCTAGGAATGCCGGTCCGAGGCAGGAGGGAAGCTGACTGTTCTGTCTCTCACACCCCCATCCAGACCATCAGAAACTCCTGACAGCTTTACCTTTGAAATACACTCTGTCTGCCCCCTTCTCCCCACCTCCACCACCACCACCACCCAGAACCCAGTGGCCATCGGCTGTCACCTGGACAGCTATGACAGCCTTCTTGCTGCTCTCCCCGCTCCCACCCTGTCCGCTAACCATCCTCCAGCGTGATGCCAGTCTAACCCAAGTCACTCTCTGCTCAGTGGCTCCCATCTACCTCGCTCAAAGTAGAAGCCAAAGTCTTTGCTACGGCCCACAGGAACCCACATTATCCACCCCCCCCCCATGGTCCCTCCCGCCTCCTCTGTTCCAGGTCCTCTGGTTGTCTTGCCGTTCCTTAAACAAAGCTGTTGCCCTCTCCTCCCCAGGGCATTTGCGCATGCTTTCCCTCTGCCTGGAATGCCCTCCCCTCTTTCTCTCCATGGCTGGTCCTTCGTTATTTCCCAGGTCTCTGTTCACCTCCTCTGAGAGGCCCTCCCTGACCACCTTGTGGATAGCTAGCAGCCTGGTCTCTTCCCAGCAATGATGCTCCATTTCTTTTATAACATTCACCATAGCCAGAAACTGTCTCATTTTTTAAAATTTGGTTTTTTAGTTGCCTATGTTCCTCCACTGGTGTACAAGCCAAGAGAGAGGTGGGCGGGGCTGAGTTAGGGCACCAGGTCAGAAGTTTAGATTTTAGTCTAAAACAAGGAGACGTCCTGGGAGGGTTTTAAAGAGATGAGAGACGTGACCCCAGGCACGAAATGTAACCGCTGTCCTGGTGGCTGTGGGAGAATGAACTGTAGGAGGCAAGGGTGGCAGCAGGGGACCAGGGAGGAGGTTGCAGTGAGACAAGCTGATAGGACCATGGACAAGGGTCCCGATGAAGGAGGTGATGAGAAGGGGACAGGTTAAAAATATGGAATAACATTTTGTGCAACTCTATGGAAACGAATCCCTTAATTTTGGACGTGGAGAGAAGGGCGGAGAGGGGAAGGCCTTCCTGTGGAGCCCTCAGTCCTGTTCGGTTCTTCTCCTCCATGCAGGAGCCTCATTGCTGTATCCCCAGCGCCTATTTACGTGCGATGCAGTAAATAAGTACCTGGAAGAATAAATGAGTAAATGTAGGGCCCAACTGTGGCACCCGTGGGGAAGCCTTGCCCAGCTCTCCGGGTAAATTCTATATTCTTTTCTGGGATTATTTGATGGATTTAGCCTCCTGCTCTGGACGGGGAGGTCCAGGGCAGGACTCCTCCACTGAGCCTGCACTTGGGGGGCACATGGGGAGCTGTCAATAACCGGCTGTCCAACTTAACATGAATGCATGAATGAATGAATGAATCACTGGACTGTGCAACTAGCTCGCTCCTCCTCGATGTCTCTTCCCCTCACCTCGCTTTGTTTTTCTTCTTAGCAGCTATGACCCCCAGCCCGACTGCGCATTTATTTGTTGATGTGTGCGCTGTCCCCTCCCCCCGCTAGGCTGTGGAATTCCATCTAGAATCTAGAATGGAAGCTCGTGAGAGCAAGGGCTGTTTGAAATCGCAACCCGCCTTCCCCCAGCGCTCTAACCCTCCCTTCATTATTCCTCCAGCGCTTATCACCCCGACATGTTCTTTCACTGTTTTGTTTATAGTCTGTCTCCAATCAGCTGCGTGCGGCCGGATGTTTGTGCTGGGCTCACAGCTGGATCTCGGATCCCTGCGCGTCCCTGGCACCCGGCGGGCGCTCGCCCCGCGTCGTCGAGGGGACTGAGCAGGGCGGGGTCGCGACGCGGGCGGTGGAGGTGCCCAGGTGCGCAGGGACGAGTGGCGGGGCCCCGCGCTGGCCCGGGCTGGGAGCCCGCCCCCGGGCTCGCCGCAGGCTGGGCCGGGCAGGCAGGAGTTAAGCAGCGTGCGCGCTTCCGACCCGCAGGTGGCGCCGTCCCGCCTCGGTGCCCGACTCCGGGCGCTTCGAAGTGCGGGACAGAATCGCGGCGAGCGCGGAGCCGAAGCTCAGCCCGGACTTGTTGATCTCGCCCAGGCAGCCGCCGCCGCCGCCGTCGCCGCGGGAGCAGGAGGAGGAGGAGGCGGAGGAGGCGCCGCCGGATCGCGGTCCTGCCCCGCGCGCTGCCCGCGCCCCCAGCCTCGGAGAGCGCGCCCCGGCCCGCGGCGCCTGCAGCCCGGCGCGTCGCCCGCCCGGCCGGGGTAGGCCGGGCCCAGCCCGGCCCCGGGACCGCCGCTGCCCGCGGGCGGGGGCGCCCGGGCGGCCGGGGCGATGCGCGGTCCCTGGCCCCGGGAGGCGGCCGCCCTGGGGGTGAGTGTTGGGGCGTAGGGCCCGCAGTGGGGGCGCAGGCGGACACGGGCCGGGGGCTCGTCTGCCGCAGCTCGGCCTGTCGGTCTGCCGGGCTCCGCGGCTTCAGTCGGGGTGGGGGGAGGCGGGCACCCGCTGGGGCCTGGGAGACGCGCGATCCCCAGTCTGGGGCGAGGATGTGAGCCCCACATGCCAGGGGGCTCAGGGGGAAACCCCCAAAACCAGCAGTGCGCGGCAGGAGGAGGGCACGTTTTGAAAAGGCCAGAAAATTCAGCTCGTTTCCCCGCCTCCCACCTCCCCCACCCCTTCCCTTCCAAGCCCGGGGAAAGGCGCAGAACCCGGAGTTATAAAAAGCCATCGCAGGAGAGGAACGAGGAGGAGCAGGAGGAGGGGAGGAGGAGGAGGAGGAGAAGGGGGCGGGGAAGGAGCGAGGGGAGGACGGAGCAGGCGGATCCCGAGTTGTCTGCGCGCCCCTCCTGCGGTAGGGTAGGGGGCGCAGGGGGAGGGGCAGGACCCCGGGCAGAGCTTGGCTTTTCGTCTTCGCGGCCACCTCCGCGCTGGAGCAACCTCTGGAGATGCTCTGGCGGCGAGGGGTCGTTCCAGGACAGAGGGGCTGTCGAGAATACCCCGTCTGTTGTGACCTTTGACAGGTGGGCACCTGGAACCCCCAGAAACCCCCAAATATTTTAAGATTTAGAAAAATCAAACCCGCTACCATCTCCCTAAACCCCAAATCCTGATAATCTCGAGCTGGGAAGGGAAAGGTGAGAACTTATTTTAAAAACGAAAGACAGAAAGTTTTTCATGCAGCGCCCCTCTCTCCCCATTGCGGGAATCGACGGGGAGACCCGCGGAGAAGACAGTTTCAGCACTCGAGGGGGCGGACAGCGCCCCGGGCGGTTGGGTCGCGCCTGGGCCGCGGAAGCCGGGGGTGGGGCCTCCGGGACGCCAGGGGCATCTCCTGGGGCCGTCTCCCCGCCCCGAAGGCGGCCCCTCCCTCCGTCCGTGGGGTGGGGCGGACTTCAGCACCGGCTGGAGGGACAGCACCCAGCCATCCTATTGCACTGAGCCGCTTAAGCGCGGGGAAGGTCAAGGCCAGCTGGGACCCTGGTGGAGAGGTAGGGAGCAGCCATGCCCAACTCCTCGCTCGCTGACCCGCGTCCACTTTCGCTTTCTGCCTCGCAGCCGTCGGGATGGAGGTGAGAAGACGGCCGTGACGCGCGCCCGCGCGGTCCCCTGCACCCCCAGCAGCCCATAGCGCTCCCTGCCCCCCTCCCCCGCAGCAGCGGGCCTTGCCGTGGAGTGACAGCGGCCTGGGGGGGCAGGGGGGGCGGGGGCGGCCGGACCAGCGATGCCGGCGGGCATGACGAAGCATGGCTCGCGCTCCACCAGCTCGCTGCCGCCCGAGCCCATGGAGATCGTGCGCAGCAAGGCGTGCTCCCGGCGCGTCCGCCTCAACGTCGGGGGGCTGGCGCACGAGGTGCTCTGGCGCACCCTGGACCGCCTGCCCCGCACGCGGCTGGGCAAGCTCCGCGACTGCAACACGCACGACTCACTCCTCGAGGTGTGCGACGACTACAGCCTCGACGACAACGAGTACTTCTTTGACCGCCACCCGGGCGCCTTCACCTCCATCCTCAACTTCTACCGCACCGGGAGGCTGCACATGATGGAGGAGATGTGCGCGCTCAGCTTCAGCCAAGAGCTCGACTACTGGGGCATCGACGAGATCTACCTGGAGTCTTGCTGCCAGGCCCGCTACCACCAGAAGAAGGAGCAGATGAACGAGGAGCTCAAGCGTGAGGCCGAGACCCTGCGGGAGCGGGAGGGCGAGGAGTTCGACAACACGTGCTGCGCAGAGAAGAGGAAGAAACTCTGGGACCTACTGGAGAAGCCCAATTCCTCCGTGGCTGCCAAGGTGAGTCTGCGATCTGGGGCTGCTGGGCTCGGGGGATCTGCCTGTGTGTGTCCCCACGGCGAGAATCGCGGCTGGGGGACGCTGGCTTATCCCAACGATGAAAATCAGTGAGGGGGAGGGGCCAGGGCTGAGCTCCCAGGGCTGAGGACCAACCCCTCAGATTTTCCTAGGTGGCATTTCCATCTGTTTTTCTTTTTGTCCGATACTTTATACACCTACTTGGTTGAGGACAAGGATTTATAGGGACGCACAAAAGGCCAGGACAAGAGGATGGACACGGAGAAATGAGAGAGGGCACAGAGAGACACTAGAGGCCCTCTGGGGTGGAGGAGAGTTTGGTTCCCTGGGAAGTCCCAGACCCAGGCTGGAGGGGGTTGCCCTGTGATTTTGATACATACCTCCACATTGATAACCCCACCCTGCCCCGGGAAGGGAATGGAAGCAACTTACAGACATGCTTGGAGGATGTTGAGATACTGCCAGGTAGTTTCAACCTCAGAGAGAAAAACAAGGCGGAGGCACTCTGGGGTGGGTGTGTGTGTGGGTGACACAGGCAATCAGCTGTGGGCGCCTGTGGGCTAGAGGTCACCCCTGGTTACGTAGGTATTTATTGGGTGAGTTTATTTCAAGAATGGTTTGGTGCAGCTTGCAAAGATGCTGTTGGAAGAGGATGTAAATTTCGAAATATGAAAAATGAGGCAATGTGAAAAACAGAGGAGGAGGAGGAGGCAGGAATGCGCTTGGTCACACGGGGTGGGCCGGGAGTCCTGCGTGCTGCTGGGTGGAGGCCGAGGCTGTGAGGGACCGAAAGGGGCTTGCGGTGGGGCCGGGGCAGGGCAGGGGGTCACTGGTTGATGAGAACCCTCTCTGTGTTGCTTGGGAGAGATGGGGCCTGGCTTCACGAGGCCAGTGTGCTGGGTGTCGGAGCGGATGAGAACAGTGTGATAAGGGCTAGCGACTCGATCTCGTGAGGCCCAAGGGGAGCCCATGAACGAGAGTTGTTGATGTCGAGATCCAGCAAGACCAATTTGGGAAACACAGGTTGGGAGCAGGTAACTCACCCTCTGAGAGTGGGGCCTAAAAAGGGGCCAGGTACATACATCTGTGGCATAAAGAAACAGGGAAGAGGAAGTCGACATCTCCATCCATAATTAAATAGCCACGCTGGCTCCTGTCCAGGCCCAGACTCTCATTGTGGGGTCTCTGTGGCTCAGTTCTCACTAAAGGCCCCCCTGCAGGTCCCAGTCTGAAGGGGACTGTGGGGTCCTCCCCCAGGTCTAGCTGCCCAAAGAGAGGCCCCTGAGACTGGCTGCAGAAGGGGTGGCCGGTAGCAGGGTGGAGGGAGCCCCACATGGTTTTCCTCTTCTCTGCCCACCCTAACTAGGACGTAGAGGTTCCTGGGCCCAGCTTCCTCCTCTGAGGCTGTGGGCTGCCTCTCTCCATAATCCTGCCCCCGATTTCGTGTCCAAAAAGCCTCCCTCCTAAGACACAGTCACTCACCCTTAATCAGCTTAGGATCAACAGACTTATTTTGCTATTTCCAGGCCTGACACAGGTTCCCCCTCTCCAACCCATTTAGGCCCAAACATGACTCTCCCTTCCTGTCTTGTCCCTAAGACCTGAGAGCAAGGGCAGGAGACGAGAGGGTTTGCCCTCCCGGGGAAGCAGCAGGCAAAGGGCCATGTTTGGGTTGGCATCTGGCCGCCGGGCACAGGCGCTGGGGCGTGCAAGAGGCGACGTTTGGGAACGAAGAGCCTTTCCTCTCCCTTGGGTTAATCTGCTTGCTGGGACGAGCCTCATGACCTCTCTGTGATCCCAGGCGGGGGCTGCCGGCTCACATTCCTGGCAGATGGACCATCTAGGATTTTGTGCAGCCAGAGCTGAAACGGGGAGGCAGGCAGGCTCGTTGGCCCTCGGTATAGAGACCCTGGCTGCTGTTGATCAAACACCTACTGTGTACGGAGTCTAACAACGCTACTCTGTTATTATCTCACTTTTCACCAATAGTGAGGCTCAAAGGGGTTTACTAACTTGCCTAAGACCACACAGCAGGCAAGCAGCAGCCAGGAATTCCAGCTGACTTCTCTCCACAATGAGCAAGTGCTGCAGCCTCTTCCCTGGTCCTCCTGCCTCCTCTTTTGCCCTGCAATCCATTCCCACATGGCAGCCACAGTCAGCTTTTCAAAATGCAAATTGGATCACATTATTCATCTGCTTAAAATCCTCCAGAAGTTTCCTATCACATTCAGAATAAAATCTAGACTTGTCATCCTGGCAGATGAGGCCCTATAGAATCTGTTCCCATGACCTCTCTGAGCTCATCTCTGTCACTGTCTTCTGGTTCACTTGGTTCTGGTCCCATTGGCCTCCTGCCGGTCCCTAAACAAGCCAGGATTTATCCTACCCCAGGACCTTTGCACTTGCTATTCCCACTGCCTGGCATGGTCTTACCCAGAGCGTCCCCTGGCCAGCCCCTTCCCCTCATTCCTCATTTGAGCAGGTCCCTGCTCACAAGTCCCCTGCTCAGAGAGACTTTCCTTGACCCTTGTCTAGGACAGCCTCCCTCCCTTCACTCTCTGTCACATCCTGCAGTGTCCTTCCCACATGGGCCTTAAGCACCATCTGAAGTGACATTTCTTCCTCGTATTTCTCTGTTTCAAACCCACAAGAATATGAACACCACGAATTCACTGCTCTGTTCTCAGCACCCATCGTGGTGCCTGGCACAGAGGAGCTTCAAATAACTGCGTGTGGGGTGAATGAATGAATGAAGCAAGCAGTCACTGTGTCTCAGGGTTTGGGGACCTGTCACTCTTTCCCACTGCCCACCTGCAACCCAGTGCCCTGTGCCGCTGCCCTCCTTCAGCTGTCACTTTGCCTGCCCCGTCTCTACCCAGCCCCGGCTGGGACACGTTGCTTGTGGAAACGGGTGAGGCCCGTGGGAATTTCTCAGTCCACAGAGTGACAGGACCGAATGGGGGCTCACTTCTAGGGGGTTGGGAGGTGCCCAAATAGCCATGTCTCATGTGCTAAGAGCAGGGACTGACCGGGTCCTGCCCAGCCCCACCACTTCCCTGGATTTTGGCCTTAGGCAATTTTTTCACCTTTCCAAGTCCCAGCCCTCCACCTGTAAAATGGAGATAAAAGGCCCACTTCTCAGCGTTGTCATTAAATCATGTTTATCAAAAAATTGCACTCTGTGCCTAGCATGTGTTGTTGTAAACAGTAACGAGCAGAGTCCTTTTTCTGGGGCCGGGGGCTGCAGGGGGCTGCGTCGCTGCACACCCGATAGCAGCGCCCGGGAGGCTGAGCCAACGCTGTTAATAATTGATGGGGATGTTCTGGCAACTCGGAGAGGAACCAAAGCACAGGCCCTAGGCTTCCCCGTCAAGGGAGTGAAAATCAAAATCCATTAGGCAAAGGCAGTGTGATTGATTCTTGTTTAGAAGATGGGGTCAGCCCCATCGGGCTAACAGGGCTGCAGTGCTGGGGTTTCTGCTTTCTCGGAAAACCCTACAGGCTTTTCTCAGCAAAATTGAGGGGGAACTGATTTGCCAGGCCAGGAGTGTCTGCATTCCCTGGAATAGTCTCAGGGTTAAAGCCCTGAGATAACTTTCTCATTTCTAGAGTGGCCGTTGTTTACTGTGCCAAGCATTAGTGGGACTTTATATCTTCTACCTTGTGGAAATCCCTCTCCAACAGGTACTGTGCCAGTTGGGGATGCTTTGGGCTGCAAGTAGCAGGATAGAAAACTCAAAGCAACTTCAGTAAGGACAAAGATGCATCACCTCACATAACATGAAGTTCCAAGGTAGTTGGTTTTAGGTTGTGTCAGTGGCTCAATGATGCCATCAGGATTCTAGAATCTTTTCATCTCTCTGCTCTTCCAGCCCCTGTAGGTGGCTTGGTCCTCAAGCTTGATGCCTCATATCACAAGATGGCTGCCCAGTCCCAGCCCTCAGATATAGACACAATTATGTCCAACCCATGAAAAGAGGCATTTCCTCCTATGCCTCACTTTTTTCTTTTTCTGAGAGATAACCCTTTCCCAGGAGCAACCTAGCAGACTCCTTTTAAATCCCATTGGCCAGAATCACGTCACATGTTGTAGCTATAGGGGAACCTGAGAAAGCCGTCATCTGGCCTTTTCAGATGATGGAGGGAATGGATTTGATGAGTGGGATTCAGACTGTGTCACAGAGGAGGGAATGGAGGCTGTGGGAGGTGAAGTCAGTGCCTGAGCTCACACAGCCATGTGCTCAGTAAATATTTGTCGAAGAAATGAAACTGGCAGAGTCAGGGTTTGGACCCAAATTTATCTGGTTCCCAAGCCTGTGTTCCTAAATCCTGGAATCTTGGACACATCATTTAGCTTCCCTGAGCATCAGCGAGCTCATGTGCCAAATGGTGAGGACAGCCATGCCTACCTTTCGGGACTGTTTTGACAATTCGGGGAGATTTCAGATGTGAATGTGATTTGCACATGGAAAGTACTACAAGTGAAAGCTATTATTGTTATATTCAAAAGTGGGAGTGGCCTTTATTTAGGGACAGTGGTCAGTATTTTGCCCAGCACAGATGTGATGAACAATCAGCTCTGGAGCCCAACAGCTGTGGCTTGTTTCTTGTCTCCATTGCGTATCAGGAATCTGAACTTGGGCAGGTTCCTTTCCTTCTCTGAGTCTCAGTTTCCTCATCTAGGAGATGAGAAGGGCCAGTAAGGGGTAATTTATGTAAAGAGAGCAGCCCAGTGCCTGGCCTGCATTAGTGGCAACGGTGGCGACCAGCATTTTCAGCGAACGCCTCTATTCCAGCCACACGCCGTTAGTGTGAGGACGTTGCAGCTTCTCCAGCCTGAGCCATGGAGATCGTGTGTTACCATCAAGCAAAATGAGAGCATCAGCTCGGAATCCACGGGCCCTGCTGGGCTACGAGTCATCTAGCTGAGGCTCTCGCTGGCCCCAGCTTGGTCATCCAGATGCAAGTTTTTATTCCTGGGAGATAATATGCCAGAGATTCAGAATCCTGGTTGTGGGGTCACACGGACCGGGCTTTGAATCCTGGCCCTGCCTTTTCCTAGCTGTGGACTTGGGGCAGTTTGCTTCACTCCTCGTAGCTTCCATTTCCTAATCTGTACACGAGGGTGGTGCATATAAAACCGGCTCCCTGGCGCTGTCGGAGGATTAAGTAGGATAGCGCCCGTGCGGCCCTGAGGCTGTGTGTGTCAACCCCAGCGTCCCTCTTGCTTAAGGGGAACCCAGAGCCCAGGATGCATCTGTGACCTGCCTGGGATCCCACTGCTAGTTGGCGAAAGACCAGAGACCGTCCCCAGGCCTTCCCGGCCCCACCATCCTTCCCCCCACCGAGGCTCAGGGATCTTTCTGTCCCTCCCGATGCTTAACCAGGACCATGTCTCGGCAGCTGGTCTCCCAGGGGTTTTGAAAGGCCGTATGGGCGGGAGAATGTGAAAATGCTTAGGAAGAAAAAGTTCTGGCCAAATTAACAGTTTGGCCAAAGCTTAATTAACTGGAAGAGAAAATTAGGCAGCAACTCCGCACGCAGCACTTTGTGTACTTCCTACGCTTGATAGCACCGTGGACGGGAGCCCTGATCCCGGGCCTGGGTTGCCCAAGTCCAGAGTTTGGCTCCTCTTCCCAGTGACCATGTGAGTTGAGGCAAATGATGGCAGCTCTCTGTGCCCGGCTTCCTCCAGCCAACAGCAATCTGGGGGCCATAGCAGCGCCCGCCTCATTGAACAGCTACCAGAATTAAACGGGTTACGAGTGCGAAGCACCCAGAACAGCCCTCGATAACTGTTGGGGTTTTTTGTTTGTTTAACTGTCATCCCATTTAATCTTCCTGACAATCCTGTAGAGTAAATGACATTTTTAAAAAAAGAAAAATCAGCTGGGTGTGGCAGCATGTGGTGGCGTGTGCCTGTAGTCCCGGCTACTCGGGGGGCCGAGGCAGGAGGATCGCTTGAGCCCAGGCGTTCGAGGCTGCAGTGAGTTGATTGTGCCACTGCACTCCAGGCCGGGCGACAGAAGGATATCCTGTCTGCCCCCAAAATTATCCTTATAAAATGCTATGTGCTCCCTGTAAACCCAGAGGTCTCCCCAGCCACCGGAGCCCAGTGGAGGCAGAGGGCTGAGCCCGCCGGGAACAGCACTCAGCCCCTGGGTCGGGTGTCGCCCAGAGGTGCATGTTCTACACTGGCTCCCAGAATTCCCCAGCGGGCGTGAGCTCCAGTTGCCCACAGTGGTCACTTGCTTGAAAACACACCCTGTTTGACCTATTTTCCTTCCCTGTCTCATGTCCCCCTCCCCTTCCAGAGTTTTCTGGGACCACTTCCCACATGAGCCACTTGTACCCAGATCCTTATCTTAGGATCTGGTTCTGGGGAAACCAACCAAAGACCTGTGGGAAACCCCATCTCTTCGGTGTCCTGGTGTTTTATTACGGCCTCGGAGGCATCTACAACCGAACCTCCATCGGGCATTGTCGTAAAATGACAGACGGGGTGCAGCCAGCCTCATCCCCGTCTCTTGGATAAAACAAAACCAACAGTAGTGTTGGTGACAGCTACCGCCTGAGTGCTTACAAGTGTCTGGCGCAGTGCTAAGGGCATTCGCGAACCTTACATCTGATTCCCACGGCCACTGCATGAGGGAGGGACAATTATCCTCATCTCGTAGCTGAGAGGCTCGGAGGGGCGAGTGGCTGGCCCAGGGGCACACATGCAGCGAATGAGAGGCTGGGACAGATCCCAGATCCCACCCAGGACCCCCCGACTGCCAAGCCCATGACTTTGACCTCTGTGCTGTATGAATGACCTTCAGGAAGCTAGAAGCCAGCTCCAGGGACGCTACCCCAGCATTTGCTTTCCACCTTGGGGAGGTGCTGAGAGGTGAGAGGTTTGCCCAGCGTCTCCCACCTGACCTGGGAGTGTTCCTGGCCCCCGTCCAGAATGACCTTATCCCCAAAGGCTACTGGACAGGACCACTGGAGACACTGGTTTAGCATTCAGCATTATTTTAACAATAAACCAAATACATAAGGTCCTGCCTTCTCCCTGAGGTTGAATAGTCTTGATTTTGGTGCCTCTGGTAGGACTGGGCATAGCCAGGTGAAGCCGGGGCAGGAGGAAGACCCCAGCCCCACACTGGGGCAGGTGGGATGGGAGCCGGAATTCACATGTTGATATCCAGGGTGCTAATTCTCCTTAAACGTTTCCCCTGGTGACATAAATAAGAAAGATGTTGCCGTGTGAGACATGCTCCCATGGGCCTGGGGATGGGTCCTGGGTTCAAATCCCACTTCCTCTGCCTCCTGGTTATATGGGCCCCCAAGGCACCTCACCTCTCTGAGACCAGGCAGTGTGGATAATAAGTGGGCCACACCTCGCAGAGCAGTGGTTAGCTTTGCAAAATATCCATGGCGAGGCTATACAATTGCAACTCACCCCCTAGGTGATTTTTTTTTAATTGTAGTAAAATATACATGACATGAAATTTACTATCGGAATCAATTTTTTTTTTTTTTTTGAGACAGAGTCTCACTTTGCTAGATTGAGTGCCATGGCGTCAGCCTAGCTCACAGCAACCTCAAACTCCTGGGCTCAAGCGATCCTTCTGCCTCAGCCTCCCAAGTAGCTGGGACTACAGGCATGTGCCACCATGCCCGGCTAATTTTTTGTATATATATATTAGTTGGCCAATTAATTTCTTTCTATTTATAGTAGAGACGGGGTCTCGCTCTTGCTCAGGCTGGTTTTGAACTCCTGACCTCGAGCAATCCGCCCGCCTCGGCCTCCCAGAGTGCTAGGATTACAGGCGTGAGCCACTGCGCCCGGCCGAATCGGAATCAATTTTAAGTATAGTCACGTTGCTCTGCGACCAATCTCCAGAACTTTTTCATCTTGCAAAACTGAAACTCTATACACATTAATCAACGCCTCCCATTCCCTCGCCCCAGACCCTGGCACTCACCCTTCTACATTCTGTCTCAACGAACTTGACTGCTCCAGGTACCTCATGGAAGTGGAACCCTATGGTATTTGTCCTTTGTGACTGGTTTATTGCACTTAGCATAATGTGCTCAAGGTTCATCTGTGTTGTAGCCTGGGTCAGAACTGCTTTCCTTTTTAAGACCGAGTAATATTCCATTGCATGTGTACGCTGCATTTTGTCTATCCCTTCGTCCACTGGTGGACACTTGCTTCCTTCTGCCTTTTGACTATTGCGAATAATGTCGCTATTCACATGGGGAACAAATAGCTGTTTGAGTCCATGCTTTCAGTTCTTTGGGGCACGTACCCAGGAGTAGAACTGATGGATCACATGGGAATTCTAGTTTTGATTTTTTGAGGAAGTACCGCACCGTTTTCTGTAGCAGCTACACCAGTTCACGTTCCCACCAGCAGTGCACCAGGGTTCCAGTTTCACCACGTCCTTGTCAACGCTTGCTGTTTTCAGTTTTTGTTTTTTATAGTAGTCATCCTAATGGGCGTGAGCCGGTATCTCACTGTGGTCTCGATCGGCATTTCCCTGGTGATGAGTGGTGTCGAGCAACTCTTCACGTGCTTGCTGGCCACTTGTACACAGTAGTCCTCCCTCGTCCTGATGTCTGAGCCGTGGCTAGGACAAAACCCTGTACAGTCTGTGTTCTCTCCTAAACATACATGTCTATGATAAAGTTTAATTTGTAGATTAAGCACAAAGATTAACAACAATAACTAATAATAAAATAGAACAATTATAACAACATACTGTAATCAAAGTTACGTAGATGTGGTCTCTCTCTCAAAATACCGTATTGTATGTAATATTTTTGGACCGTGGTTGGTGGTGGGTAACTGACACGGAAGGTGAAACCACGGATAAGCGGGGACTATGGAATGTTTCTTTGGAGAAACGTCTACTCGAGTTTTTTGCCCATTTTTAAGTTGAGTTATTTGTGTTGCTGTTGCTGAGCTGGAGGAGTTCTTCGTCTGTTCTGGTCACTAATGCTTAGTCAGGTATGTGATCTGCAAACATTTTCTCCCATTCTGTGGTTGGCCTTTTCATTCTGGTGATTGCGTCTTTTGATGTACAGAGATTTTCAACTTTGTCTATTTTTTCCTTTGTTGTCTGTGCTTTTGTGTCACATTCAAGAAATTGTTGGCAAATCCAATGTCATGAGCATCTTCCCTGTTTTCTTCTAAGAGTTTTATAGTTTTAGGCCTTGTGTTTCAGTCTTTGTATGTGGTGTGTAAGATAAGGGACCGGCGTCACTCGTTGGCACGTGGCTATCCTGAACCACTTGTTGCCCCTGGTGATCTTGCCCACGGGAGGGGCCAAGAAACCCAGCATGGGGGACGGCCACGAGGTGCTGGCCTGCGCAGCACCATCTGGGGGTCACCGTCTGGGTCAGTGGCTGTTATGATTGTTGCCGGGATACGGGACAGTCTCTGACACACCCAGCAGGGCCCCACCTTCCTCGTCCACTCGAGACAGCTTGGTGGATGCAAGCGAGAGACAGTGTGAGTGACGTGTGTCCAGAATGTGGCTGCTCCTCACCCCCCAACTGCTGCCTCTGTGACCCCCATCCTCTCCCGCACGGACCATTGTGGGAGCCTCCTCCCGTCTGCCACTCCCGCCCTACCCCCCAGCCCCTACCCCCCAGCTGTGTGTGTACCCCTCCTGCACACACAGCAACTCAGCCCCCTGCTCAGAACCCTCCCAGAGCTCCTGTCCCACTCAGAGAAAAAGCTTAAATCAGCCCCATCCGCAGGGCCCATGTTCTGGCATCTTCCCTCTCTTCCCAGCGCCCTTCCAGCCGCCCACCAGACCCGCTCCCACCTCCGAGCCTTTGAACTTGCTGTTCCTTCTGCCTGGCACAGTCTTCCTGCAGACAGCCGCAGGACCCACTGTGGCCACATTGCTCAGGTCTCAGGTCAAATGCCATCTTCTCAGCGAGGCCATCCCTGAGCACCCTGTGTGAGACAGACCCGCCCCTCCGGCGCTGTCCGTGCTGCTATACTCGTGTCCTGCTGACACGGCGCACAGTCACTCACGTATTAATATGCAATTCCCTTCTCTCTCCCCCACTTGACTGTAAGCTTCCGAGGGCAGCTTTTTGTCTGTTTTGTTCCTTGTATTTTCAGTGCCTGCCTAAAGTAGGCACTCGATACTTGTGTTTTGAGTAAATGAATGAATGAATGATGTTACCCTAGAGATAACTGGCAATACAAGCTAATTGATGAAAAAGGAATTTGTTTATAAACTTCGGGACATTTCGCCCTTATTGCTGACACATTGCTAGACGTCTGACTCTCAGCTGCTTCTGCCACACTCTGGGCGCAGAGTGTGTCTGGTTTCTCAGCCAGAGCCCGGTTTTCTCAGCCTTAGTGCCGCTGACGCCTGGGTAGGGAGCCCCGCTCCTCATCGCCGGCCTGTCCTGTGCCCCGCGGGAGGCGCGGCCGCACCCTGACCTCCCCCACCCGCTGCTGCGTGGAGAGTGGGCATCAGAGAAATACGGGATGAGCAGCTGCCGGGAGGATGTTGCATTATTCCAGGCAAGGGGAGGTGACAGCTTGGAAGAGGGTGGTGGCACGGAAGTCAGCAAAAAGTGGCTGGATTGGGGGTACATATGAGGCGTGGGGACATTCCCTGGGAGGCCACAAACCCCAGCCTCCACCGGTGGTCAGAGATGCCCAGGCTACGTGACGGGTCTTGGACTGTGGCCTTTCTTTAGCTGAGAATCCCTCAGGTCAAGTGACTCACTTTCCTCATCCATAAAATGGACCTAATCACAGCTCCCACCTCCCAAGGAGGTTGTAAGGATTAGATTAGATAATTATGGCAAATAACAATAGTAGACACAGGAGGCCTGCAAGGCCAGTCGCAAGCTGTTATTACCATGACTGATTGTGTGCATTCATTCAGTGAAATTTACCGACCACCTGCTGCGTGCTGGGCAGAGAATAAAGATCCCAGCCCGAGTGGCACTGATATTCCAGTGGGAGAAAGAGCGAGACCATTAAAAACAACCAAATACAGGTCCTGATTGGACCCTAACGACCACGAAAAAGAAATGAGGTGGTGAGACGGGGAAAGACAGACGGTGCTAACTGGACATTTGCTGTTAATGAGGGCCGAGTGCTATTTTTAGGCATGATGATACTATTGTGAATACGTTTTTAAAATCTTTATCTTTTAGACACACACACTGAAGTATTTATGGATGAAAGGACAAGATCAGCTAAGCATGGAATGTTCTGGATGGTGCTATGGAGAGAGGAGGTCTGCAGGGAGGGAGGGGAGTGTGGGGTTAGCCAGGGGGGAGGGGAGGCCTCTCCAGAAGGTGTGGACTAAGCAGAGACCTGCAGGAAGGGAGGGAGAGAGGCGTGTGGACATTTGGGCGAAGAGCACTGTGGGTGGAGGGAACCCACATGCTAAGGCCTTGAGGCAGGAGCATGCCTGGGACACTCAGGGAACATTCTGGTAGCCAGTGGTTGGAGCAGAGTGAGCCACTGGGAGAGTGGGGGAGGTGAGATCAGAGGGGTGACCTTGTGGGTCATGGCCAAGCTCTAGCCTTCCCTTGCAGCCCCTGAGCCTTCACACTGGCCTCCCTGCCTCCAGGCTTTTCTATCCAGTCCCTCCTCTGCAGGCAACCAGAGCCGCCTTCCTCAAATGTAATCTGCCCATCTTAGTCATCCCCCTGCCCCCAGGATAAAGTCCACACTCCCTAGCCCGGCCTTCAGGGCCCCGGCCAATCTCTCCACGTTCACCTCCCAGCCTCTGTCCACACTGAGCTGCCTGCATACCTACATTTCTGTGTTCCCCAAACACCCCATCCTTCCCTGGGGCTGCAGCACAGCCTTGCCAAGCTGATTCCTGTGCCTTGCACCCCTTTCTTCCTGTTCTCCACCTGCAGCCCCCCTCTCCTTCTCTTTCTGTCTCTACCTTCAAGGCCCAGCTCCCCAGCCCCTCCTCTGTGGAGCCTTCTCTAGCCGCCCCCACCACCACCCACACTTCCCTCAGGCAGTGTGGACTGCTCCCTCCTTTGTGCTCCGGAAACCTGACGCTCATACCTTCCTCCAACAAAATATTGTGAAGATGAGCTTGTGGGTTGTTCCGTGGATGCCAGGCCTGGCCCACAGAGACAGGAATGCTTAAGAGCACGGGCTCTGCAGCCTGACTTTCTGGGTTCAAATCCCAGCTCGGCCACTTTTGAGCTGTATACCCTTTGGGGAATGACCTAACGTCTCTGGGCTTCAATTTTCTGATCCATAATCCGGGGAGCCTCGCAACAACTGGGGTGTTGTGCCAATTCTACATGAAGCACTCAACGCAGTACCTGGCATTCATCGAGTGTTCGGTACTTGCTTTCTATTATTATCGCAGGTAATTGTTAGTAGTTGTTAGTTGAGTGAATAGATAAGCAAACATGTGAGATTTATGATGACTGATCAGAGAGGTGAGGGTCTCCCAGGTCATCCCCCTCCTTCCACCTTGCTTGTCTCTGCCTGCTACCTGTCCCTGCACTTCCTGGGCAGGAAGAAGTGGTCCTTGCTCTCTATTCACAGAGAGGAGACACACGGTTAAATTAGACATTTGGCGTGTGCCCGCACCCCCGCTGCTCCGCTTTGCTCTGCAGTAAGAGTGGCCTCTCCCGAAGTCGCCCAACAAGGCCCGGCAGCCAGACACCATCGCTGGGAGAGTGACGTCACATTTCCCAATGCCACACAGTCACTTACATCCACCAGGTAATGGAAACTGGAATCAAACAGCTTCTAAAAATAGATCATCATATTTCACTCATTGTGACCTACAGGGCACCCCTGAGTCTTTCCAAGGCCTGTGTGATCCGTGGGGCCCTTGACCTTGGCCAGCCCTGCCTCTCAGGTCTTTGTCGACCCAATTCTACCAAAGAGGCGGTTGCTGATTGCCCTGTTAGGGCATACGAGAAGCAAAAGGAAAGAGAAGGTGCTGTTGAGCAGCTTTTCATTTGCGTGTCGCTTGTCTAGAATTCCCACCTTCTCTTTGATGGATCAATTTTCCTTTATCTCTTTTTAGTGGTGGATATGTTTGCACATCCTTTATTGTTCCTTGAAATCGTGACTGTAATTTGATTCAGTCGTCCCCTCCTCTCTCTGAGACAGTTCTTTTGGTTTAAAACTGGCTTCCTTTCTAGGCTCCCGTGGTCCTTCTAACTTTCCGTGGGTGTATGTGCATGCTTTGAGGACCTGTTTCAACGCCACCTGTTGTTTGTGTCAGAAACATTTAGTGCATGTGACTACATGTCGAGCACTGTGCTGGGTGCATGAGAAGCACTTGTGTATCTAGGAGTATCCTGGTTGCAGGTGACAAAATGCAGCTGCAATGGGCTTGTGTGAAAATGTAATTTAAAAGTCTTGGGTTAGGTAAGGCTTCAGGCAGTGTTGGATCCAGGAGCTTAAGTATATTATCAGGACTTGGTTTCCCATGTCTCCAAGTTCTATTCCTCTCTGTGTTGGCTTTTCAACAAGCTGTACCACCAACACGGCTGGAAAGATGGCCTCCTACAGCTCTAGGCTTGCTTCCTGGGGAGAAAGTAAGTCTCTTTTCCAATAGTCCCAGCAAAATCCCAGGGCTGATTTTCATTGGCTCCACCCTGAGCCAATCACTTAGCCGGGTCTGGGTCACATGTCAATGACTGAAGCTGGGATAGGACTGAGAATGGGAAAGAGGCGGCTCCTCAAAGAACCACCAAGAGATAAATGTGAACTGGCAGAAAGAATCTACGGCCAGCATGAAGTTTATTGCCTACTGGAGGGAGACAGGCATTAAACAAATAAAAAATTAAATGAAAGAATAATCACACGAAGTGTAATACGTATGTCATGAAGGAAAGAAGCAGGTGTTTTGATAGCTCAAGGTCAGGGAGGGCTTCTCGGCATAGGTGCCCTTTTCTGGGAATCTCAACGTGATTTCTGTCCTCCCACCGCAGAAGTGATCTTGCTTCTGCAAGTTGTCCGGGCTACCTCTCCTGCGCGGTTTAGCGTGCTCCCTCTTGTCTCCTGTTTTCTTCTCAACTTGTTTCATCTCCCCAAATAAAACAGGATGTTCTCAAGTCTAGGACTGTATCTTATTCCTTTCTGTGTTCTCAAGCAGGGTGGGTGGGCTGCCTTTTTTGTAAATAAAATATTATTGGAACATGGCCAGGCCCATTCAGTTACCTAGCGTGTACAGCTGCTTCCAGACGTGCGGCTGTAAAGCCTAAAACACGTTTATTATCTATTAATAGCCTTTAGAGGAAAAGTTGCCTGAGCTGTGACCTGATGCCGCCTCAGGGCCTGGTGCAGAGGAAGAGCTTGGTGGGTGTTATGGGGCCGGGGCAGGGAGAGAGGGAAAGCGCAAGCGAGCTGTGTGACTCTGCATGAATCACTCAACCTCTCTGGGTCTCTGACTGCACACTTGCAGTGTGGGCTGGCCCCCCTCATTCTTCGGATCTCAGCTCATGTGTCCCCTCTCCAGAGAGGCCCTCCCTGACCCTGAATGGCCAGTTTGGACTTGTGGTATTTACACTCTTTCCATGATAAAATGTCTCTCTGGTTTATTTTGAGATTGGGCCCACGTGAGCGGGCGTCGGTCCCCTCCTCTGCACAGCGTTTCTCCTCCCCTCGAACGCCGGCTCTCCGGTGGGGTGAGCGGAAGGAGCTCTGGCGTGGGATTCTGGGTTCGTAATCCCAGAACGGCCACATATGCACTGTGAGACTCTGGTCAGACCTTTCCTCTCTCTGGGCCTCGGTTTCCTCAGCTGGAAAATGGGCGTGGTGACTACCAAGCAGGGCGACTGGAAAGACAGGTGTGCTCACCAGTGCCAGGTGCCCAGCGCTGTGCCGGGCTGAGCACAGAGGCGTCGTTCATGCCAGGTTGTTTTCCCTTCCCTCCTTCCTTTTCTCAAGAGAGTTTCCCCCTGACCTTGCCATGATGCAGCGGTACCTCCCACGGCACCTCCACCTGCCGGAAGGCCTCTGCAACGAGCATGCCAAGGCGTGCCGGGAGGGGAGGCGTCTAAGCGCCCTAGGCTGCATCACAGCCCCCCATTCCTTGGTGGGCACAGGGAGCTCCTCTAGGCTACATAAAGTGCTGTGCAAATGCACCCCGGCGACAGTCCCTCCATTTCCCTCTTCCTCCTCCTAGGCTAATGCCCCCACGTCCCTCCCGTATAAAAATTGCTGGACCCTCCCTGGGCGCATGGCTACGTGGTTTTCCAGACAGAACAGAGCAGTCCCCCAGGGCTGAGCGCCTCTCATTACTAAGAGGGCCAGCTACAGAATTTGTGGGGCGCAGTACAAAGTGAAAATGTGGCCCCCACATTCAAAAACTGGTAAGAATTTGAAGACGATGACAGCGGAGTGTTACAGCAACCGTGGAGCCCTGCTAAGTGCGGGCCCTGCTGGACGGTGCAGGCTGCACGCCCAGGAAGCCGGCCTGCCCGCGGGGCAGAGGGACTCAGAGGTCCGCATGGTGGGGAGTAGACGACCCCTCAGTCCCAGAGGATCAGCCAAGGGAAAAGTGCCTGCCCCAGCCCCTGCCTGGGGACAGGAGGCCAGAGCTGGGGCCTCAGGCGCCGATGCTGCGGGAGCCAGGTGGGCCTTGTCACCACCAAGTGAAGCAGTGGCTGCGAGGGCTCAGGAGGGCAGGTTCACTGGGGACGCCGGTCAACGCCCAGCCTCAGTGCCAGCACCCAGCCGCTCCTCAGGCTGGGCACGGAGGGGTCTGTGGTTGCCCGGAGCTCGCCCACCTGAGGCGGTAGCTGCTGTTCAGCTCTGGGCTGGTTCTGGGCCCAGCCAGAAATTTTAATTTTCATGTGAGATGATCCCCATTTTTCAATGTTGGGAAGTAATTTTCAAAAATTAAAAACACTTGAGGCCAGATGCACTGGCTCACGCCTATAATCCTAGCACTCTGGGAGGCTGAGGCAGGAGGATCACTTGAGCCCAGGAGTGTGAGGTTGCTGTGAGCTAGGCTGATGCCACGGCACTCTAGCCCAGGTGACAGAGTGAGACTGTCTCAAAACGAAACAAAAGTTAAAAACAATTGAGAGAGCCAAACAGAACATGTCTGGGGACCACACGCAGCTTCTGGGGCTCCAATTTTTTGACCCCCGCAGCATAGAGCCTTCAGGTGGCTGGAAATGGGAGGGGGTCATGTCTGGCTGCTGAGGCCCCCACTTGGAAGGGAGGAAAGGGATGGAGCTTGGGCGACAGAAGCAACAAGTCCCCTGTGTTAGTTAGGGTTCAGAGAAACGGAGCCCATAGGACGTTTATGATGAGGAAGTGGCTCGTGTGATCACGGAGGCTGAGAAGTCCCACAGTGTGGACGCCCAGGAGAAAGCCAGTGGTGTAATTCAGTCTGAGTCGGAAGGCCTGAGGACCAGAGGAGCGAAGGTGTAGACCCCAGTTCAAGGGCGGGCAAAGACCCTGGGCCCCGCTCGAGTAGGCCTTTCTGTTCTGCCCAGGCCCTGGGCGGCCTGGACGCCGCCCACCCACACCGGGCAGAGCGTCCGCTCTCCCGCGTCCGCTGGTTCAAATGCGAATCTCATCCAGAAACGCCCTCGCAGACACACCCAAAACAGTTTAGTCCGGCCACCCCATGGCCAGTCAAGTGCACACATAAAGTTACCCGTCACATTCCTCCTCCCTCTTCCTACTCCTGGCACCAGGCGTAGCCCGGGTAGCAAGTGTTTGCTGAATGACTATCCCACCAACGTGAGGCTTGGCTCCAGCAATCCAGGCAGCTCGTGCCTGGTAGGTGCCAAGAGGAGTCAGGGGGCTTCTCAGGTAAATCCTAAACTTGCTAGCTAGTGAGTTCCAACGTCTTCCACCTAACTTCCAACCAGAGCACGAAGAAAAAGCTCCTGGAGTGGCAGGAAAAAGCCCTCGATGTTGGGTCAGCAACTGGACTGGCTCCAGCCTCAGTTTCCCCATCTGTAACATGAGAATAGTGCATGGAGTGACCCAGAGGATGGATGAGATGAAACATGCAAAGTGCTCGGCAAAGTGTGTGATGGGCAGCAAACGTAAGCCAGTATTTGTATTGCTACTTCCATCATCATCATCATCATCACCATGCAAGCATTTGGCTTATTTCTAAGGGCTGTGGGCCTGTGGAAAAGTTAATTGTGTAGAATTAAACTTGATATCCTTGTGGAGTAATGTGGGCTCCACTATTTCAGGCCAGAAAGCTTGGGCATTCGGAGATTCTCAGTAGAGATTAGAGTGCCTAGGACTGGAATTCTCTTGCGCAAGATCACTGCTGCGGTGTTCAGTGTTGGCGCATGGCCATTCAAGGTCACAACTCTGAGGTTCAAGGTCAGAAGACGGCCGTCCAAGGTCAGAATCCTCAAATCTGTAATTGGACCCTAGGAGTCCGTGGCCAGAGAGTCAGTATTCATGATTGAAACTCTAGCGGGCAAGGTCAGAACGCTGATGTTCCAAGTTGGAACTCATGTACAGAGCTGGAATTCTGAAGTTCAAGGTCAGAACACTTCAGCGGTATTCACCGTCAGAATTCTGGCAGGCACATTCAGACGCTGGTGTTTGGAGTCGGAACTCTTGTTCCCTCCTTGTTATGTTGTGAGTTCACCCCTTCTGTGTGTCCTTAACCCTTCATCCTCCACCCTCCCTGCTGCAGTGCAAACCACACAAGGTCCCCAAAGCTCCAATGAGCCAGAAGCGTTCTGATCCTTCTGCCTCTGTTTCTGATGTCCGTCCACTTGGGCCGTGCTGGGAGAGGTGACAGGATCCTCAGGGAGGCAGCTGACGTGTGGCTCCCCGGCCCCACGCCTGCCAAAGCCCCCGAGCCTGTTGTCAACTCTGTTTAGATCCACCTCTTCTCCTCGCTGGCTGCCTTGGAGCAGGCCCAGGGAAGCAGCTCTGCCAAACCCCTGGGGGCACCTGGATGATCTCGCTGCTCCGCCATCCAGAGAAAGGCAAACAGTGTCGGGCGAGGGGCAGAGCCGAGTGCCAAGGGCTTGTGGCTTCCCGATCGGGAGATGTGGGGCTGGCAGCCGCAGCGGGGAGGCGGAGCAGCCTGTTGGTCCCTGCGGTCACCACGAACGCACTGTCGGTGCCAACTGGAGGGGAGCTTTATTGATCCTGGGCTGGAGGGGCTAAAAAAAAGTCATCTTTAAACTCGACTTACAATGGTGCAAACAACGAGCGCTCAGCGGAAGGGGGCGGGGAGCCCGAGCAAGCGGCTGTAACACCCCCCTTTCCTCCGCCTGCCTTTACCGTTTCCGTAGCCCTCGTCACCACCTGGCGGATCACGGGTTTGCCCGGCTCTTGTCTCTCGTCCCGCCACACCGTAGGCGCCGTCAGAGAGGGACTGGGTCGGGTTGTGCTGCTACTTCCCCAGTGCCTAAAACCGCACCTAGCATCCAGTAGGTACTAAATAAATATTTGTTAAATGAATGAATGACTATTGTCCCTTCAGAGACGAACTTAGAGAGTTTTCTGAGCTCCCTAATCATTCCATATGCAGCCCATCTCTAATCCCATTTGCTCTGTCTGCGTAGAGTTTGTGGATAGGTTGAGGGAACTGGTGGCAGGGAGGGGTTCCAACCACTCTGCAGCTTCCTCTTGCTCCCAGGATAACTTTCCTGATCCTTTCTGGCCACCAAGGCCCTGCAAGATCTGCCACCCCACCTTCATAACCACACAGCCATCATATCCCCCCTTTGGTTCTCCCAGCCATACTGGGTATCATTTCTCAGATCCTCAGCACACAGCTGCTGGGTGTGCCTCAGGGCCTTTGCACACGCTGTCCTGTCTGACTAGGACAACTTGCAGCCCCTCTCCTGGCCCCCTGGCCTCCCTAACTCATCTTTTAGGGCTCTGTTTAAACACCCCTCTCCTGACTTCCCAAACTTGATATTGTCCACTCCCTGATGGGCCCTGGGATTTCTTTGAAGAATTTATCATTAGACTCCACCCCCCCTACCTCCCCACCCCCCGCCCCCGTCACTGCTTTTGGAGTCCAAAGTTCAACACTGTGGGGACAATCTTTCCTGAACTGGAGGTTCCTTGTGAGTGAGACAGCCAGAGTCCCTTCTTTTTTCACTCAGAAAAATGCAGAAACTGGCTCCTCTTCCCAGATAGGAGACATTCTTACTCAAGGGAGGAGGCGTTTTGGTCTCCCAGGAAGAGTTCTTGGCCGCCCCTCCAAAGCCTGTCCCATGCCAGCCCCATAACCATGGGGCCTTTGTCCCCTCAGTTACCTCTCACCTTCCAGCTGTCCAGGTTGGGCCCAGGGCTCCCTGGGGACTCCGAGGAGCTTGGAGGGTGCCACCCAGCCTCTGAAGGCACCCGCAAAATAGCTGACACTCTGTGCGCCTCTCTTACAAACATGAACTCATTTGACCCTCCCAACGCCCTATGAGGAGGGTATTATCATTATCCCTTTTTACAGATGAGGAAACTGAGCCCCAGAACAGTTAAGTCGCACATGCAAGGATGCAGCTAAGAGGGGGCAGGGCAGCATTTGAACCCAGAGCCCAGGCCCAGGCCCTGAATCAGCATGTCCCCTCCTTCTGCTTCCCTTCCCTTCTCTCCCCAGCCTGCCTCTCACTTGTCTCTTCCTTTCACTTCTTGGTCTTCTCACCTTGCTCTTTGCTCTTCTCTCTTTTCTCCTTAAGTAACTCGAAGTCTCCAGGCTATAAACAACCCCAAGGGCATGGATGTTTTGTTGTATTTTTCATATTGTAAAAATCATAAGGGCCGGGTGTGGTGGCTCACGCCTGTAATCCTAGCACTCTGGGAGGCTGAGGCGGGCGGATTGCTCAAGGTCAGGAGTTCGAAACCAGCCTGAGCAAGAGCGAGACCTCGTCTCTACTATAAATAGAAAGAAATTAATTGGCCAACTAATATATATAGAAAAAATTAGCTGGCCATGGTGGCGCATGCCTGTAGTCCCAGCTACTCGGGAGGCTGAGGCAGCAGGATTGCTTGAGCCCAGGAGTTTGAGGTTGCTGTGAGCTAGGCTGACGCCACGGCACTCACTCTAGCCTGGACAACAAAGCGAGACTCTGTCTCAAAAAAAAAAAAAAAAAATCATAAGGGCAGTGGATTTTTTCACATCTTTATAAGGGAGGGAGGGTGGGAAAGATGGGAGTTTTCCATTTGATTTGCTGCAGATTGGGGTGGGGCAGGGGCAGGTCTGCTCACAGGGGCCTGCAAGACTCCAGGAGTCCAGGCTGCCCACCTCCCTGGCCTCGTCACCACCGCCATCAGCCACACGGATCTTGTACTCGTACTCAGTAAATCCTCCTGCCTTGGCCTTTGCACGTGGTGTTCCCTCTGCCTGGAATGCTCTTCCTCTCTTCTCCACTCAGTTATTTGCCTCCTCATCCTAAAGCTCCCAGATCAAATGCCACCTCCTCCAGGAAGCCTTTCCTGATCTCTGAAGAGGTCAAATCCCCCAGTTACAGGTTTTCAAAGTTCTGTGTCTCTCTCATGGATGGCCTTTGCTCCCATTGTAATTTCACATCCGTTTAAGCCATTATCTGATTACCCCCTGCCTCCTCGTCTGACCGTGGGCTCCCCATAGGAGCACTTTGCTGTGGGCATCTGTCTCTCCTGCACCTAGCACCCTGCTACCTCCATGTCTCTCCTGCACCTAGCACCCTGCTACCTCCATGTCTCTCCTGCACCTAGCACCCTGCTACCTCCATGTCTCTATTGCACCTAGCACCCTGCTACCTCCATGTAAATCCTCCGTAAGACTGTTGAATGAATGGACGGATGGATGGATGCAGAGGTTAGTCAAAGTTGGCAGAAAGCAAACATCACACTCCTTTGGGTGGGGAGCGCATGAGATGGTCTGAAACGTCCAGCTGGAACCCCAACCAGAAGGTTCTTATTGTCTCCTGAAAGCAACAGGGCGGCAGATTCTTTACAAGCAGCGGGGATGTCCTCTCTGGTGCTCAGTGTGTGTTGAATGACCACTGCTGTCTTCTACCAGCTTTGTGAAGATACCTGCTTGGGTTATGTCTTATGGGTCGATGTTGAATTTTACTTATGTAAACCCTACATATGAAGACTCTAAACCTAGGAAACAGAAGGTCCGAGGGAGGTTTTAAAATGAAGAATCCCAGAGAATTCACTTCTGGTGAATTGAGTTGAGTTGGCAGTTGTGCTCCCTTTGGGGGCAGGTGGGCATGGTTCAGATCCCAGCTCCACCGCTAGTGCCTGTGTCCTTGGGCAGGTCCTTTCCACTGTCCTGGCTGACGTTTCCTCCAGAATCCATCCTCCCGGCAGGAAGACAGGCCGTCTTTCCTGCTCTCCCAGCAAAAGTCCCAGGACCGACTTGAGTCCTGTGATCATCCATCCCTGAACCGATCCCTGTGGCCAGAAGGGACATGCATGAATGGACCAGCTTGGGTCACAGACCACCATTAGGTCCAGGGGAGATACCTGAAATGGGATTTGCTTACTAGTCTTCTTTATATTAATTCATTTAATTTTCTAAATCAAGTTGTTTGAAGAGGAAATTTGATATCATGAAGAATCGGTACCATTTGCCATAAATCATGTCTTAAAATTCCAGCCGCATGCTGGAGCCTGACAGCTGCTCTCTTTGGGTTAGAAGGGGAGACTGGGTGTTAGGGAGGTGGGAGAGTCTCATTGGCTTCACACTGGGACTGAGTCTGCAGGTTTGTAGAGAACTGGGAAGGGCAGCACCTTCTCACCTGCGAATCCATGTGATTCCACGTCTTGTCCCTGGACAACTAAACCAGTCCTGCCTGCACGTGACAGGCATCTGGGGATCTCTGAAAAATCCCAATGCCAGGCCACCCTCCAGGCCCATTAAATCAGAAACTCAGGGACCCAGGGATTGGTATATTTCAAAGCTCCCACGGCGAATCCGCTGTGCAGCGAGGCTGAGGAATCCAGATTTCAACGCATCTAACACAGGTGGTGTGTGTCCCACACCTGGACGCACGAGAGTTCGGCAACTCCGTTGGGCTGCAGGAAGGGCGCACTGTGACAGCGGGGTGCCCTGGCTGGCCAGGGAGCATCACAGAGAGCATGCTCCTGTTTCTCCAAGGAGTTAACTGAGCAGGAGTCTGGAGAGAGACATTTAACACTCTTGAATGGGAAGGAAACATAATGTCCATCTCGTATGTCTCGGAAGTATTAGATTCCCAAAATGAAATTCAACTCTCACCCTGATACGATCCTACCTCTATTGTCTGAATCCAATTGCTTGTTACAGAACCTGCAGTCACCAATTATCTCAGACCCAGCTCTGCTGCTTGCCAGCTGTGTGGCCCCAGGCCAGGTGCTCAGCTTCTCTGATCTTCAGCTTCCTCATTTGCAGAATGGAGGCACATTGCTGGGCTGTGTGATCTTTAAGGGCATTTCCATTCTGAGGCCCTGTGAGTCTGCACACAGGGAGGCAGCCACGGACGCCTTAACTGGACACCCAAGCCCTAGGTTGGGGTCTTCAACCCCAGGCAGTTCAGATTCCCAGGACCACCCCCCAGACCACAGCTTCACAGTCTCTGGAAGCAACCCGGGATCTGCATTCCTAAGAAGGCTCTCAGTTGATTCTGATAGGAGTGGTCCTCAAACACACTTTAAAAGCACATTGCAGCCTGAGCAAGAGCGAGACCCTGTCTCTACAAAAACTAGAAAAATTAGCAAAGTGTGGTGGCGCATGCCTGTAGCACCGGCTACGCAGGAGGCTGAGGGAGGAGGATCACTTGAGCCCAGGAGTTGGAGTTTGCAGTGAGCTATGATGATGCCACTGCACTCTAACCAGAGTGACAGAAAGAGAGAGACCCTGTCTCAACAACAACAACAAAGCATATTGCCTATGCCTTGGTGTTCACTGTAAAAGCCTTCACGCCCTCCTCCCAGCGGCCTCTGTTTTATAGGTGAGGAAGCTCAGAGAGGCCACGGGTCTGCAGTGAGCCCGTGGAGGGGCTTGGATTCAACTCCGAGCCTGCCCAACTCCCTAGCTAGTGCTCTTCCCCCATCCATGTGACATTTCTCGAACTTTACGTGTCCAAAACTAAGCCCTGGGTCTCCCCACTTCAAACTTGCTCCTGCCAATGTCCCCGATCTCAGTATCTCTTTCTGGGCGCAGAGGCCAAAACCCCGGGAGCCATTCACAACTCCCTGTTCCTTAGTCATGATCTCTCTGGGATCTCTCTGTGCAAAGCCCAGGGCCCGGCTTTCAAAGTGTATCCAGACTCCAGCCCCTTTTCACCACCCCCATTAACACTCCGGACCAGGAGTCGGCGAGCTCTTTCTTAAAGGGCAAGATAGTAAATATTTAGGTTTGCAGTCCCAGAGGCAAAATTGAGGATATTATGTAGGTGCTTTTATAATCATTTAAAATGGAACCATTTAGGCCGGGCGCTGTGGCTCACGCCTGTAATCCTAGCTCTTGGGAGGCCGAGGCGGGCGGATTGCTCAAGGTCAGGAGTTCAAAACCAGCCTGAGCAAGAGCGAGACCCCGTCTCTACTATAAAATAGAAAGAAATTAATTGGCCAACTGATATATATATAAAAAAATTAGCCGGGCATGGTGGCGCATGCCTGTAGTCCCAGCTACTCGGGAGGCTGAGGCAGGAGGATTGCTTGAGCCCAGGAGTTTGAGGTTGCTGTGAGGTAGGCTGACGCCACGGCACTCACTCTAGCCTGGACAACAAAGTGAGACTCTGTCTCAAAAAAAAAAAAAATAAAAAAAATAAAATAAAATGGAACCATTTAAAAATGTGTTCTCAGTGCTGGGCACAGTGGCTCACGCCTGTAATCCTAGCACTCTGGGAGGCCGAGGTGGGAGGATCGCTTGAGCTCAGGAGTTCAAGACCAGCCTGAGCAAGAGTGAGATCCTGTCTCTACAAAAAATAGAAAAAATTAGCTGGGTGCAGTGGTGTGTGCCTGTAGTCCCAGCTACTCAGAAGACTGAGGCAGAAGGATCACTTGAACCCAGGAGTTTGAGGTTGCTGTGAGCTATGATGACACCACTGAACTCTACCCAGGGCAACAGAGCAAGACTCTGTCTCAAAAAAAAAAAAAAAAAAAGTGTTCTCAGCTTGCAGGTTGTACAAGCAGGTGGCAGGTGGCAGGTTGCATTTGGCCTTCGAGCCATGGTTGGCCAGCCTGCTCTGGACCAGAGGTTTTCAACTGGAGATGACTTTTGTTCTCCAGGGGACATCGGACATTGTCTGGAGACATTTTAGGTCATCCCTCCAGGGGGGACCCAGGGGACAGGGTTCTACTGGCATCTCTGGAGGCCAGAGATGCTGCTAAACATCGTACGGTGCACAGGACGGCCCGAACAACAAAGCATCATCCAGCCCTAAATGTCGATGGGCCGAAGTTAAGAAATGATGTTTATTTATTTTTAGAGATGGGATCTCACTCTGTTGCCCAGGCTGGAGTGCAGTGGCACAATCATAGATCACTGCAGCTTTGAACTCCCGGGCTCAAGCGATCCTCCCACTTCAGCCTCCCAAGTTGCTGGCATTACGGGCGAGAGCCACCATGCCTGACTCATGAGAAACTCTACTTTATTTTTTTTTTTTTTTTTTTTTTACTAGCTACTACTGGCTCTGAGTAAGAGAAACTCTACTTTAAACCAAGCCGCTACCTTTTCTCACCTGGACTGTTGCAGTCACTCTCTCACTGGTCCCCTGCTTCCACACACCTGGTCACCTGCTTCCACACTCACCAGCTCCCCGAGGCCATTCTCCCTGCGGCAGCCAGAGGGATCCTGTGAGAACCCGTCAGATCGCGTCACCCCTCACTCTAAGCCCTCCAGTGGCTCCCACTTCCCTTGATGTAAAAGCCAAGTCCTTACAGTGGCCCATGACGCCCCTTAGGACCTGTCCCCGGTGGGATCTCATCTCCCGCCTCCTATAATCTACCTCTAAGGCCTCGCAGAGGCTGTTCCTGCTGTTATATCCATGACTTGCTCCCTCGCCTGCAAGTTTTTATTCAAATATCACCTTTTCAGAAAGTGACACCTCCCTGACCATCCATTTCAAATGACAACTTCCACCCCCTGCACTCTTCTCTCCCTTTCCTGCCTTTTTCCACAGTAATTGTTAATACTGCCTCCCTCCCGGCCCACTTGAATATATGCTCCATGAGGGCAGGGGTTTCTGTTCTGTTTGCTGAAGTACCCTAGCACCTGAATTAGCGCCTGGCACACAGTGGGTGCTTAATCCACACTTGCTAAGGAATGAAGTTAGTGGCACTTCTCTAAGCCTTGGTTTCCCCACGTGTAGAATTTAGCTCCTGATTCAGCTGTCTCAAGATGCTGAGCTAACAACAGGTTGTTTGCTCACTGTAGAGTGCTGTGCCCAGCTGAGGGGGTTTTAGCTTGGCATGGGTGAAGTTGAAGGGGGGCCCTGCTCAGAGCCACAGGACCCAGTGCCTTTTGCAGCCAGGGTGGAGGCTGCAGGCCAGGCCCTCCCCTACCCCGGGCCCCTCTGCCTGTGTCCTGCCCTGCTCCGTCCTACTGCCTTCTCACAAGATCGATCTCGCCACCGCCATCCCTGTCCCGGGGCCTCCCGTGAGGCCTGGCCAGGCCGCCTTGTCTTTCCTCACCTTGTAACTTCATCTGCTCAGCCTGGTCCTCGAGCCGGCCGCGTCCTGCCTTCCCTCGGAGAGCAGCAGGCACAGCTGTGAGAGAGCCCGAAAGCCACGATTCTGAAGGTCTGCCCTCAGTGTCCCGCCGAGTCTGGGGTCCTGCAGGTGCAGAGGGTACGGCGTGCACGGTCAGCCCAGGTGTGCGAGCGGTGCCTTTTCTTCAAACACTGGATTCAATGGCCTGCGACGAGGGTGGCAAAAACTCATTCCCGGTTCCGTTCAGTCCTTCCCCTCTCTGCTGAGGCCTGGCCCTAAGCTGGGGAGGTTTAGGTGGTGATGAATTAATACAATAAGGGGACGGCCGACGTGGGGACCCTCGCCTGCACCCCACTGCTGTGAGCGCCGTCTGCGAATAGCCTGCAGCTGCCCCCTCCTCACAGCTGCCCCCTCTCACACTTGCCCGTGGCCCGTGGGGTCACCTGCCTGGGGGATTGCGACCCTGGCAGCTCCCCGCCCCCAGGGCAGCCTGTGGCCGGCTGGCCACTGCGAATCACGGTGGGACCAACTCTGCCGCAGTCCACACTCCAGAGCTCCCTGCAGGACCAGACCGGCCTGGCCTCCCTCCCGCTGCCCCTGTCTTCCAAAGGTACGTCCTCACAGAACCACGTGCCTAAGAGCCCCTGCCTCAGGCTCTGCTTCTAGGGACACCCTGACACAGTCACGCAGGGAGGTGAGCAGTGTGTTTAAAGATGCCATCCGTGTCCGAGTGCTACAGCGTGGCAGCCACGAGTGGCCCTCGGGCTGGGACAGTCTGCCCGCTCCCCAGCGCTTCCGTCCGCAAGGTAGGCTCCCGGTGGCCCTGTCCCCACACCCACAGACCCCAGGCCACTCTCCATTGTCCCTGCGGGCTGAAGAGTTTTGCTTCTGCTGCTGCTGGGAGGGGACAGTGGCCGGAGTGGGCTGCAGCCCAGGCGTTTGCTCACGGAGGTTTCAGAGGCTGGCCGGCGCGCCTCCCGCCTCCCCCGCCAGGAACGCCGCCCCTGCCCGGCGCGGCTCCCGCGAGTCCGCCCGTTTCCTTTCAGCCGGCGCTTTCTGAGGTTTAGCTTGGCAGCCTTCCTCGCCGACCTTGGATGGCTTAATGAAGTCGGGAGAGGCTCCGTGCCAGCCCCCCATTAACGTGGCTTTGAGAGTGCCGCAGGGGCTCCCCGATCGTTTGGCCTGCTCGGGTCAGGAGGTGGAGAAGGTGAGCCAGGCCGGGGAGAAGATGGTAGATTCAGTGGCGCTAAGACGCTGTGTGACCTTGGACAAGTCACACCCCTCTCCAGGTCTTGGGTCCCCCAGCTGTCAGGGGAGAGCCCGGGCTGGGCGATTCCCACCAACTCCCGCTGGGAAAACATGGACTGAGTGCCAAGTGTGTGCCAGGCGCTCTTCTAGGCTCTGAGGACACAGCGAACCAAACGACGTTTCCGCCTCGTGGAACAGAATATCCCGAGTGGGGGAATAGAGAGAACATGAATTTAGAATCAGAGGACCTGGGTTTCTTGCCACTGACATTTCTGAGCCTCAGTTTCCTCTTCTGTAAGGTGAGGCTGTTCTGAGACAGTGCATGTGGACGTTCCTGGCGGTAGCCACGTGCAACGCCAGCACCTGGTGGGTTCCGGGGCACGGACATGGTAACTCCCGTGATCCTCTGTGACTGATCACTGCAGTGATGGCAAGCGAAGCTCTAGAGCCAGGCTAGGTCCGAATCCCAGCTCTGCCACTTCCTGACTGTGCGACCTTGTGCCTCAGGTCCCTTACCTGTAAGAGGGGTAATAACTAGACCTGGATTGTAGGGTTGCCGGGGCTCAGGGAGAGAGTGGGTGAGGACTTGTACAGCCCTCAGGACAGGGCCTACCGCATAGTAAGCGCTCGATACAGGGGAGTTATTATGAGTTATATGTTGTTATTCATTCCATTTTACAGAGGAGGAAACTGAGATTTTAAGTACTTGCCTTAGGTCACCCAGCGAGGGGGGCTGAGGGAGGTGTGCGAGGAGCCTCCCCGTGGTGTGGACCCAGGGGCTCCCCCGCCTCATCACCTGGACCTGGAGAGGCTACGCTGAGATGCGAGCCAAGGCGAGGGATTTATCGCTCAGAAGTGCCCGTTTCTGAGTGTGTCTGAGCTCCATGCGCGTGTGTGGCCGTGCGTGCTCGTTTGCGCGTCCAATGATAGTGTGCATGATAGTTGTCATCAAGGAGAACACACTGCATGATTCCGTTTTGAGGTTCAAGACCAGGCAAAACTCAGCTATAGTGAGAGAAATCAGAACAGTGGTTGCCTTTGGGGACATTGACTGGAAGGGGATCTGTGGGGACCTTCTGGATGAGGGAAACGTGCCGTGCCTTAATTGGGTGGCGCTTTCACAGATGCATCCGTTTATCGAAAGGCATTGCAATGAAAACGTGTGCATTTTATTATGTGAAAATTACACCTCAATAAATAAAAGAGCACTGGGAAAATAATAAGGGATCTCATTTACTGAGGGGCAGTTAACCTCGTGCCACTGTTCATGGCGCCTTACAGGTGTTCTGTCATTCAATCCTCACAGCAGCCCCAGGTGGCATGCTGTGTGCAGAAGCATGTACTCGATCCCATGTGTATATGTCCGGGGCTGTTCGGAGCAGGCGTGTAAGTGGTTCACCGAGCGCACATGCACACATGACGCTGATCCAGTCCCATACTTGGGGGCCACAGCGGGCATGTAGCAGGGCGCACGTGTCCACGGATTTGTCCACGGGAGTAGACTTCTGCGGGCATCTGTGTGCTTTGCCCGGGGGCTTTGATGAACCGTGCGTGCTTCACACACCGTGCTACTGGCAGCACGATGCTCACAGCAGGCACGCAGGGGCCCTGGTCTGTGTAGACGGATCAAGCACTGTCATCCCACAGTAATGGCAGGGGATCGACAGCCAGCTGCCTGTGCCAGCCAGGGAGGGGTGGGGATGCAGTGGGCACCGGGCAATTAGCATCTCTAAAGGGCGTCTGGGCTGAATGGCGGCTAATTTGCAGACAGAGCCCCGCCAGCCCAACGCAGCGGTTGCCTCTCGGGAGTGATGGCCTCTCCGAGGATTTGTGAGTTGCTGCTGTTGGCTCCGGGATTTGCCCTGGGAGGAGCTCACCCTCTAAGGAGAAGTAGCTCTCGTGAAGGGTGATGAGCCCGCCGGCCCACAGCAGCCCTGCCTCTGTCCTCTCCGCCTGCTATAAGGACAGGTGGCATTGTGAGTTGGTGGGGACATGGAGGCCCAGAGACAGTGAGCAACTTGTTCAGGGTCAAACAGCCGGTCGGCCACCAGCCAGGAACTGAGATTGGGCTTCCGGACTTGCAGGCACTACGTGGCCCCCACGCCACCCCTCACTCCCATGCAGCTCTCGTGTGTTTTTGCCGTTTCTTTTCACCAAAGGTATTATTATTGTTTTCTTAGTATTTTCCCCTTAAACATCTCCCTTTTTAAATGTAAATGTTTATTTTTCAAAAGGAACTCGTCATTAATGAAAAACTAGTATCTGATTCCTGCAAAGTGAAGACCAACCCTTCCTGCCTCCGCTTGCCTGGGACCGAGGAGGTTCCCTGGACACGGAACTTTCAGTGTTTGAAATCACGATGGTCCTGGCAAACCGGGTTGAGTTGGTCACCCTAACTGAAGACAAGCTTAAGAATTAATAACCATGAAACAAACTAGCTTATTAAACTCCGACTATCCACCGTGGCCCACCAAAGACTCTGAGCCAGGAGCCTGTCCTCCACCTGAGCTAAGCGGGAGGATTGGGAGCACCTGTCTCCAGGTAGTCCCAGCGCAAGTCCCAGGATTCACTCTGATTGGCTTGATTTGGGTCACATGCCCAAACGGAGCCAATCATTTTTGCCAGGGGAATGAATAGTTCTGATTGGCCCGGACTGGAGCCAGAAGTGGGCTTCCCCTGGCAGGCGTGAACCAGCAGTGACCCCTCTGCCCTTGCAGGAAAAGTCTCCTCTTGCTGTCCCAGTCCTTGGCTCCCAGAGCACCCCCTGCTCCCTGTGTCCCTTCCCCACTCTGACCCTCAGTCTTCTCATCTATGAAATGGAGTGTCGAGCTGAATGTCCTCAAAGCATCTTCCAGGCTTAGATATTACGTGATTGGTCTTCCCCGGAACAGTGATTATTGGAGTTTGGTGGTGGCTGTTACTGTTTTCTCCCTCCGACCTGCCCAAAGGAAGATGAGGAATGGGAAGTCATACCACATGATGAAAAGAGCATAAGCCATTGCAGGTTCCAATCCAGCACTGACACTTTCTGGCTCTGTGATTTGGGACAAGTCACCTCACTCTCTGAGACTCAGTTTCCTCATCTCTAAAACAGGAAGAAAAATACTTTCTATTCAGAAGGGTCGCAACAAGGATTAAAACTGGCAAAAAGTCTTTAGTAGAGTGTCGGGGTGTATTCTGGTCTGTTGGGGTGTATTTGGGTGCAAGGAACAGAAAGCGAAATCAAACAGGCACGCACGATAAAGGGCCTCTGTTGTATGGTGTCGCTGAGATGTCCAGACAAGGCTTGATTCTTAGTGGGGGCAGGGGTCGCAATGTCATCGCAATGTCCAGGATTTACCCTGCTTTGTCCTCCTCTGTGAGTCGGTTTTGGTCTTGGGTTGGTCCTCTCATGGGAGCCCCAAAGGCTGCAGCACCTCCGGGCATCACGCCTGCACACCGTGTCATCCCAAAGAACAGAGAGCTCCCAGCATTCCCAGCCAAAGCCTCAGAAGTCGGCACACTGGCCTCGCTTAAGTCACGTGCCCTGCTCTGAGCAAGCCCTGTGGCCGGGCTGGGGGAGATGCCATGTGCCGATTGGCTTATCCCTGGGGAGGGGGCGGGGGCGGCTTCCTCAGAACCACAGGCATCCCCTGCAGGCCAGGGAGGGGTGGGGAGGAGGGCGTGTGCAGGGGTGATGCAGTCAGGGGTTGGAGATCACCAGGGACTCTGGCGCCGATGCTCTGCAAGGGCTGTCTAGGAGGCCTCCTCCTGTCCTGAACTATCATTTCACACAAGGGGACACTGCAGCGGAGAGAGGCGGGGCTGATTCCAGGTGGGTATCACCCAGGAAATGCAGCCGAGATCTGCCTTTGGCTGGGTTGCTGTAAGAACCCAGTGAGATAATAGTAACGTCTCGAGAAGGAAGGAAAGAGAGGAGGAAGGACTAACACGTACCGTACACCTACTAGGGGCTAGATTTTCTATATCCATCATGTCATCCAGTCCTGTGGACACCCTGGGAAGTGGGCTCTGTAGCTGTTCCCATTTTACAGATGGGAAATGCAAGGCTGAGAGGGTCCAGGTGACTTACCCAGGGTCACACGCTCGGAAGTGGTGCAGCAGGGGTGCCAGGCTGGCTCTGTTAGGATTCCGATCAGAGGCACACCTGCATTGAGCGAGCTACCCTGGCCACCATCTCTTACCCGAGGGGTCAGTGGGTCTGCCCACAGGAGGGGATGTGCCCGTAGGAGATCCTTCCTGGACACCAGAAGTGCCCTATTTTTCAAGTCACCTTTGCCAGCGGAGCCTCTGTGACCCCTTTCCTGCTCTTTCTTTCTGTCACCCCTCCCCCACCCTGGCAGTCTCACTCTGGGAGCCTCGAACCTTCCAGGTTCCTGGTACTAGCCCTGGCACTGACCAGGAGGTTTTTTCTGAGACACCCAGGCCTTTGTCTCCCTGGGCCCCAGGGCTCAGTCCCACCCCCGGCCACCCCCTCGCAGGCCCCTCCCCAGCGCTGGTTTGGTGCCAGTGTTTGGGTTGCTACAGCCCTGGCCAGGCTCGAAAAAGGAATTATTTCTGTCTCCCGCATAGTTCTCAGCCCATTCCCAAAATGGGAAGTGGCCTGGGAGGGCCTTCCAACCCCCACTCCAGGGCGGGGTGGGGTGGGGAGGAGAACTAGGCAGAGCTGAAGCATGCGTACATGCATACACGCACACACACGCGTGTGCACAGACGTACACACGTACCCCTAGGCCCCTTCTCTAGGCATGTGGCCCATACGGGGAGGCCAGGCACTTCAGAGGGTGAAGGGGATGGCTCCTGGGTGACATGGGCCTGGGGAGGATAACAAGCTCGGGGCAGGTGTGTGGACATTGTCCCACAGCTAAAAGGGGACACTCAAATCCTGGCTCCCACCCAGAATGCTTTGCTCTTGTCTGCTGAGGCTGGTCCTCCTCCTTCCCCTTCCGGGAAGCTTTCCCTGACTGCTGAGGGGCTGTGGCTTGAGAAGGGTGTCAAGGCCCCCGGTTATTCTGTGAGCTCAGGGCCACCTGCCCCATTTCCTAACATCCCTCCTGGTGTCCAGGTCCCAGCACTGCCCAGCCTGGGTGTCTGTTGTGACAAACAGCTGCGTCACTGGCCAGGGGGCAGCTTGGGTTCGACTGACACTGTCTGACTGTATGACTTGTCCACCACGAGGCTGAGTGTCTGACTGATTAGATGGTTGACCAACTGGATGAATGGTTGTCTGTCCGTCCGTCCGACTGAATGGGTGGTTGACCTCCTGGCTGGCTGTCTGCATGTCTGACTGCATGCTGGCGTCTGACCAAGTGGCTCCCTGTCTGACCACACCGTCAGAGCTCTGAGCACATGGAGGACTGACTGACTGTCTGTCTGTCTGCCTGGCTGTTGCACTTAACTAATTGTATGCAAAGCAAATTGTCTTTCTATCCATTTCCTTGTATGAATGCCTTTCTCAGTGTCTGAATGACTGAGTGTCTGCCTGCCTGGGTGTCTGTCTGTCTGTCTGGGTGTCTCACCAAATGTGATGACTGTCAGCCTATCTCCATGTCTGTCTGACGAGCTGACAGTCTGTCTGTCTCCCAGAGTGTTTGGCTGGCTGTAATTAGATGAGCGACTAAACCTAGCTGTCCTTCTGTCTGACTGACTGTCTAGCTGTCTCTGTAGCTGACCGGCAAGATGGCTGACAGACAGCCTACTTGTCTCTGTCCGTCTGCTGGGTGTCTGTTGTATCTGAGTAATAGATGATGACAAAAGGCCTGGGGTCTGTCCATCTCCTCTCTGACTGACTGACCATCAGTCTGTCACGTTGTCTGACCACGGGCCTGGTCAAATGGCTGAGCGGCTGACTGACCGTGTGCCTGTCTCTGTGTCTGACTGACAAGATGGCCGACAGGCCGACGTGCTGTTTCCCACCCTCATGTCTGACTGACTGGCTCCCTGGATCCTTGACTCTCTCATCACTAGGACGCAGCTCCAGCTGCCCTCGGGGGTCGGCAGGGTGTGAATGGCGCACATCTGGAACACTCCACCCAGCCTCAGCCACTACACCTCTGTCCCCGCCCAGGGCCCCCTGGCCCAGAGACGCCCAACCCTCTCCCTCCCAGAGCAGGAAAATGTGCACACCCGCTCAATTGTTTGCACTCCCTGGGATGTGGAGCGGTGAGCCCTGCGTTCCTCCTCCCATCCCCCACCACTATTGTCAGGGCTCTAAAGGGGGAAGCCTCATTCCTTGAGGTGGCCACAAGGACACTCACCCAGTGCGTGAGGCCCCACCCAGGCCCAGCCGTCCTTGGAAACACCTTGGGACGCCACTTCAAAATCTCCACCCCTTTGTTGCTCAGACGCTGGGGCAGATTCCTAGGACAGGGGCAGATCTGAGGGGCAGCTGGCTGCCTAGAGGACGGGGGACTGGCTCCCTTGTCAGCGTCCACACACCCCAAAAGCTCACAGCCCCCCAGGAGGAAGCTGAGCAAAGGAAGAGTGAGTGAGCTTTACTGGGAGTGCGAGCCCGGTCCTTCCCTGCTGGCCACGCTTCCTCCTGATGACAGAGTCTGCCCGGCTGTGGGGCACGCTGCTGACTGACCTCCCTTCCTTAAAGACAGGCTCTGCCAAGGAATTTTTTATTTCTAGAGAAATCTGTGCGTGAATGGGGGAGAAAGAGGGGCTGGGAGAAATAGGAGGAGTTGAGGAGCCTCTGGGTGGAAAGGGGTCTCCCAAGAATTTAGCTCTGTGTAAATCATGCCTTCCCTGTCTTTCCAAGGGCTCCCTAGGTGCCCCAGATTGGTCCTGGGGGTGGTGGGCTGGGCGACCGCTGCACAGGCCAGTCAAATGACTGATCCAAGCTCTGGGGTGAGGAGGGAAGAGGGCATTCTGGGAGTTCTCTGGACCCCTGGACAGTAGACGGCAGCATGTGGAGATGGCTGGGCGTCTGAGGCCAGGATGGAGCCCAATGTAGGACCAGGTTCAGGACTCGGTCTGTGACCAGGGTCGGAGATCAGTATGTGACCAAGGTCATGGCTCACCCTAGGACCACGTTATGGTTGAGGCTATGGCCAGGATCAGGGCTCAGTCAGTGGTAAGGGGCAGGGCTCAGTCTGTTTCCAGGATCAGGGCTCAACCAGAGAGCAGGGTCTGGATTCAGTACGTGATGAGGGTCAGGGCCTATTCTTGACAAGGATCCAGGCTCCGCCTGAGCCGACGTCAGTGCATAGCCTGGGTCGTGGCTCAGACCAGGGGCAGGCCTGTGACCTGGCCTGTGGCCAGGATCAGGGCTCTGTTTGTGACCAGAGTTAAGAATCAGTGTGTGGCCAGGTTGGGGCTTAGCATAGGACCAGGGTCATGAAGGAATATTTGGCCACAGTCAAGATTCAGTGTGACTCAGTTTGTGCATTGAGGGCTGGAGTTAGATTCAGTCTAGTTACTTGGGCTCTGAGAATAACCTAGATCCTTATCCCTAAAAGACAGGCAGATGGAGGAACCAATGACACCTGGCTGGCTCCTGTTCACCTTATCCCCTCTTGTGGCTGGACTCCAAGGGCAAGCCAGGACACCTTATGAGCCCCCCGACAGGCGAAGATGGGGAGGGTTGGGCCATCCTCGTGCCTGGGAGAGGGCGTGGAAGCAGGGGACTGGCCCTGGTAAGCAGGGAAGAGGAGGAGGAGGAGGAGAAGAAAGTCATAAAAAGAGGTAGTTACAAGCGTGGGGTCTGTAGCAGAATACTTGGGTTAGAATTCTGCGTCTGCCACTTCCTAGCTGTGTGACCTTTAGCAAGTTACCCAATCCCTCTGTGCCTGACTTCCTCATCTATAGATGCAGATAAAAGTACTATCTATAGGACTGTAGTAAGGGTTAAATAAGTTAATACATGTAAGGTGCTTGCAGTGTACCTGGTTGGTTGCAAGTGTTCAATCACTCAGAGCTGTTCTTTTTAGCTCCAGAGCCACAGACACCCCCCCACCCCCCAGCTAGGGTGGGGGGAGGGGGCTGGAGCAGGCTGTCACCCTCCAGCCAGCTCCCCAGATCTGCAGAGCTCCCTGCTGTTAGGCTCTGATACCCCCGTGACCCCTGGACATCATCGTTGTAACACTGATGACACTTGCAGTCACTTCCCTAATGCCCGTGTCCCCCAGCTAGAGTGTCTGCTCCCTGAGGGCCAGTTTGTTATCTTTCTTGCTCACCTCTGTGCCCTCAGCACCTAGCAGAGAACCCAGCACATAGTAGGTGCTCAAACACACAGTTAATAAATGCAGGATAATAATGAAAGCAACCGTTTACATTGAGCCAGGTACAAAGAGCCAGGTGCGGTTCTTTGTCTTCCCCTCCATTTTTTTATCCAGCCTTTTAAAAACCGATTGTTAAAATGACCTCAATCACATGGTAAGACTAATTAAAACAAGACCAAAGGGTATTCGCTGGAAAGATAGAAATCTCACTCCCATGTCGCCCGGCTCAGAAGAAACCATTTTCTTGTACATCTTTATAGTGTCTTTACGTGTTTATAGATTCACACGCACATCCGCCAGCTCCAGGGAGGTAGAGATTTTGCTTGTTTTGTCCACTGCTGTGTTCCCGCTGCGTAGGAGACTGCCTGGCAAGAAGTAGGTGTTCAATAAGGGTAGGTCGAAAGGTCATTTTTATTTCTAAAGCCAATAGGGTTACATCATACGTACTGTTCTGTAGCCTACTTTTTAACTATTAATAAATGAATAAGCCGCAGAGATCTTTTCATATCAGCAAAAAATAGATTGACCGCATTCGTTTTAATGGCTGTATAATCTTCCATGGCATGGCTGCACTTTATTTAACTAGACTAGACCCTCCATGGAGGTAGTTTTCAGTTTCGTTTTTCTTCACTCACAATGATGACCTCTGACTTTAGCTTCGTACCTCAATTCTGCAAGGGTTAACTCCGATTATGGCCGAGAAGACTGCATCTCAGAGAGGTTAAGGCACTTGCCCAAGGTCACACAGCCAAGCTCCAAGCCCGCTCCCCCACCCAGGCTTTCCTTCTCTGCCCGCTGGTGGCCCTGGCTGAGTTTTCCCATCACCAGCCTCACAGGAGGCTGCACTGAGACCCTTCTGTCACCTGCACAGGGTGTGGCCCTCCAGCAAGGTCCTTCTCTAGGTCAGTGTCTCCTCAGCGCCTGAGCCAGGATCAGAAGGGCAGGAGTCCCCAGGAGGACCTAGAATCTGCTTCTCCAAAGCTGTGTTAAGGCAGTGGCTCTCATCAGGGGTGTGTGATTTTGACCCCCAGAAGACAGGTGGCAATGTCTGGGACATTTCTGGTTGTCATACCAGAGCACATCTGGTGGGTGGAGGCCAGAGATGCTGCTAAGCATCCTGCAATGCACAGGACGCCCCCACCTGAATGACCCAGCCCCAAATGCCAATAGCGTCAAGGTTGAGAAACGCTGGGTTAAAGGCACAGACTTCCTAGGGCCAAATCCCTACCTCCCATGTACCACCTGGGTGACTTGGGCAAGTTGTTTGACCTCTCTGTGCCTGTGTTTCCTTATCTGTGAAATGAGCGTAAGAGTAGTCGCTGCCACCAGATTACATATGCACTCCGTTATATGGAACCGTAATTGGAGTCTTTGCCCCGAGAATCTGGGTGTCAGAGCTGGAATCGGACGCGCCCTGCAGAGAAAACCGGGCAGCGGGCTGTTCCCTGCCCCCACGGCCCAGCCTCCTCCGGGGAATGTGACCTCAGTCCACAGATAGAAATAGAACCCTCCGGACGCTGCTGACCTCTGCTTGCTCAGGAATGGAGGAAACAGCAGAAGACTGTTTCCATTTTTGGGGTCTGAAAAGCAGCTCCCAGGAGACCCTCAGACATGGACATTCTCAAGAAGCTGAGCATTAAAGGGTCTTAGAGACCAGTAACTCAAAGCCCTCCATTTAACAGATGGGGAAACCGAGGCAGGCCTTGCTCACACATCAAGGCAGTGGCAGATCTGTGCCGGAATCCAGCCGGGGTGAACACAGGTCTCCCTGTAGCTCAGCCCAAAGGCCCTTCTCAGGCTCAGACCAGCACCTGGGTCAGATCACTCTTCCCTGGTTGCCGAGAGTCTCTGGCATCCAGCCTGCCTGGGAGGCAGCGCCGAGCGAGTGTTTACAAGCACCGCTTTGACATCAGACAGACCCTGGTTCACGTCCCTGTTCCACCAGCTACCCGTGATGATCTTGGGCAGGTCACGTATAACTCCCTGAGCCTCAGCAGCATGGACACTATCCTGTTTTGTTGCTGAAAGGATTAGAGACCACGTGTGGGAACACTCGAACATCACCGGGGAAATGCAAATCGGCCAGATCTCTTTGCAGGGCAGTTTGACAACATCTAAGAACATGTGAAAGGCATCTACTCTTCCGTTGAACAGTTCGACCTCTGTAGAGACACCATCACATACAGGAAATGAAATAATAGTCTTTGCAGTATTGTTTGCAATAATAAGTTGAGAACAGTCCAAATGTGCACCAAGAGGGGACTGGTTGAAGGCTCCGTGGGCACCTGCACAAGGCCTTTAACATAGTCATTTAAGTTTTGGGCAGTTCTGTGTGTACTGATTCGTAACAACCTCCGAGATATATTATTAAGTGAAGCTATAAGATCTTGAAGGGTAGGTGTAGTATGTGCTACCATTTTTGTGGGGGAGGAAGAATACAGATAAATATAAATGCTTATTTAGGCTTACTACATCAATTAGGACGGCATGTATCTGGAAGGAGCAGAAGATCCAACAAACAATGGCTTGAACAAATGCAATAACTCCAGAGCTGTGCAGCCCAGCACTAGTGCAGCTGCTCAAGGATTCAGGTACCTTCCTCCTTTCCTCTCCCCTATTCCGAGTATGTGACTTTGATCTTCATGGTCCCAAGGTGGCTGCTTTACCTCTGGGCATCAAGTCCACATTCCAGGCAGGAGAAAAAAAGAAAGTGCAAAGGATAAAAGGAAAATTAAAGAGACAAGAGTTTTCTTTTCCAGACAATTTGACTTTTTTTTTTTTGAGAGTGGAAAGGAGCACCCTCCCCAGGACTTCCAGCTACACCTCATTGCACAGAACTGGGTCACACGGCTGCTGCTAGCTGCAAGGAAGTCTGGGAATGTGAGTGGTTTTATCTGGACACTTTGCCTCCGGAACAGAATTGGGGTTCTGCTGGCAAGGAGGAGACAGAGGATGGATAATGGGTGCACAACCACCAGGGCCTGCCATTTATGGTTCATCACTGGAATGATCCAGAAGAAACTGGGAACAGTGGCCACTTCTAGGGCAGGGAGCTGGGTGACAGGAGATGGAGGCAGGAGGGGAGCCCCCTCTTGTCTGTGTGCCGGTTTGTACCTTTTTGATTTTCTCGATGCATACATGTATCATCCTTCAAAAATTAACATTATTTATATAAAAGTATAATTTTTAAAAGGCGATGCACACAAAATGCCTGGGACGTAACAGGTGCTCGGGAAGGCTGGCTTTCCTTCTTTTGTCACTCGCCTTGGCGTCAGATATGGATTGAATTCTCAGCCCTGCCGCATCTGAGTTTTGTGACCTTGGGCATGTTTCCCCAGCTCTCCACGATTGCATTTCCTCCGTGGTATGTAGCATGACGCGGATCAAGCGTGTTCCGTTAGTGGCTGGCAGGAGAAGCCCTCCCCGGGCCGGTGTTGCAGAGGAGATGGCTGCTTAAGGCCTCTCGAGATGGGAGAGCCCATGGGTGTGGCTGGGCGGGTGCTTCCCGGGGGCATCCGAATGCCCCGTGGCACTAGTCCTGGAAACTGGCTGTGGGGGCTGAGACGGGCCCAGACAGGGGTCAGCACTTGGATGCAAGGGACAGAAGCAGCAAGGACCCTGAGTCTGCCGATCCACGGGCAGCTGCGGAGTTCTGGGGCAGGCTGGGATCGGGGGGTGACCTTGGAGATTGGGAGGTTTACAAAGACTGTTCATTAGGTGGGAAGCCCCGATCTCAGCTGACATCTGTGTCAAGTTAACTGGTAATAAAAATCCCTGCCAACCTCAGGGCTGTGGGGAGGTTCTGGCGAGATCGGGGATGGAATTGCTACAGTCCTCACTGGGCATCTGACCGTTTCACACCTCCGCCTCCACGCCCTGGGCCCAGCCCCATCTCTTGTCTCTCGCCTGGTCTATTTCAGTAGCCTCCTCGCTGGTCTCCTGGCTTCCGTCCTGCCCACATGTCCTGCCCACGTCCACCCCCCAGTCCTGGCTCCACACGTGGCCAGAGGCATCCCGTGGAAACCTAAGTCAGAGCATGTCCCTCTTCTGCTCAAAGCCTCATTCAGGATAAAGCCACAGGTCTCACCAGAGCCTACCCAACTGTCCACCTCTTCTCTTCCCTCTGGCTCTTGACGCTTTGGCCCCACTTGCTTATGCGCCCACCCCAGGGCCTTTGCACTTGCTGTTTCTCTGGCTACAAATGCTCTTCCCCTGACAGCAGGGTCTCCCTGTGTCTCTACATTCAGGTCTCGGTTCACATGCCACCTCTTCAGAGTGGCCTCCCTGGACCACAGTGCCTGTCCCCCATCTAGGGCAACTGCATCCCCAGCCATCACTCTGTCCCCTGCCTGCTTATTTTTTTATCACCACAAGTCAAATTACGCTTGTACGTCTTCCCTTGTCTCCTCTTGGTTAGCTTCCTGAGAGGGCAGGGACTTGGTGTTGCTTACCTGACTCGCAGCAGATTCTCCATAAATACATTTTTATATGTATATAAATATTATATACGTGTATATATATATATGTAACAGCTTTATTGAGATATTGGGATGTACAATTTACCCATTTAAAGTGTACGATTTAATGGTTTTTAGTACATATACAGAGTGGTGCAATCATTACCATAATTGATGTCAGAACATTTATAGCACCCCAAAAAGAAGCCCCATGCCCCTTAGCAGTCACTCCCCATTCTCCCACCCTGTCCCAGCCCCAGGCAGCCACTGACCTGATGTCTGTTTCAGTGGGTTTGCCTATTCCGGACATTTCACGGAATTGCACAATATGTGGCTCTTGTGGCTAGTTGCTTTCATTTAGCAGAATGTTTTCAAGGTTCATCCATGTGGCAGCATGTATTAGCACTTCATTCCTTTTTATAGCTAATAATATTCCATTGTTTGGATAGACCACATTCCGTCTGTCCATTCATCAGCTGATGGACATTTGGGCTGTTTCCACTTTTGGCTATTATGAAGAATGCTGCTATGAACATTCATGTACAAATTTTGTGTGGACATATGTTTTCCTTTCTGTTGGTATATATCTAGAAGTGGAATTGCTGGATCATATGGTAATTCTACATTTAACCTTTAGAAGAACTTCCAGACTGTTTTCCAAAATGACTTCACCGTTTTACATTCCCACCAGCCTATATGAGGGTTCTAGTTCCTCTGCATTCTTGCCAACACTTGCTACTGTCTGTCTTTTTTATTGCAGCCATCCTAGCGGGTGCGGGGTGGTGTTTCACTGCGGTTTGGATTTGCGTTTCCCTGGTGGCTAACCATGAGCATTTCCTGAAGGAGTGAATTGAATGATACGCTGTCAGGAGAGGGTCCACACAGGGCTCTGAGGGCTGAGATCTGCAGCCCAGGCGGTCCCAGGATGCTGTCCGAGGCTGGGTCAGGCCGAGTGGCCGGGCCAGCCCCCTATGCTGTCAGGTGGCTGGTAGCCAGCTGGGTGCAAAAAGCCCAGGTGGCCACCACGTCATGACACCCTTGGCCAAGCCTGGGCTGCTGACTGGCAGCTGTGGCCAGCTTTGTGGACCGAGCTGCAGGGACCACGACATCACCGTGCTCTGTCTCCAGCTCAGAGCCTTGCAGGGTGTCACCTCCTTCCATCTCCTCCTTAGCCTTTGCAGGGGCTGCTGTTACCTCTTTTTATAGGTGAGGAAAGAGAGATTCAGAGAGGTTGCTTCCTGGCCCCGGGAGACCCAGAATCTCTGCCCGCCCTTCTGAGATTTGTGTTCTCTCTACAAATACCAATTGAGCGTCTATGATGTGCCCAGCCCTGTACTAACCCTGGGGGTCCTAAGCCACTGAGACGAAGTCCCTGCCCCTATGGAGCTCACCCTCCAGTGGGGGAGACAGCTGGCACCCAAGTAGACAAACAGGTAATATAATTTCAGGAAGGGATAAGGGCAGTGAAGAAAAATAGAGAAGGAAAAGGGATGTGAGTGACTGGTGGGGGGGTTGCAAATTTAGATGATAATGATAATAGTACCAGACACTTCCGTAGTGTTTGCTGAGGGTCAGGTGCTGTTCGAAGCACTTCACGTGCACTAGCAGGTGAGGCAGTCGGGGAAGGCCCCCTGTCTCAGAGAAGGCAGATCGTGCCCCCACATACACATGCGCGCACTTCTTGGCTCTTGAATTTAAACCAGGAAAAGAAGGAGCTGTGCGAATAGCTGCAGGAGTGTGCTCCAGAACTGGAAGCAGCAAGTGCAAAGGCCCTGGGGTGGGATTGCACTTGGTAGAATCTAGGGAGTGTGAGGAGGCCAGGGTGCTGGTGTGCAGGGGAGCATGTAGGAGGTGAGGCCGGGTACAGATCAGAGAGAGTGACTGCCCCAGGGTGACATACAGTTAGTGGGAGAGCCCAGATTCTAACATGGGCCTTAGGACTCCCAGCCCAGTGCTCTCACAGGGCCCCACTGTCTTGGCTATCACCTGTGCCCTCTACTCTCTGGAGAAGGCATCTCTTAGGGGTCTGTGGGCCTCCTGCCCAGAGGCTGAGCACATGCAACATGACTCTACCTCCTGCCTTCACTGCTCTAGCCCAACGTCAGCGTCATTGAATCCCAGCCCTGCCCACTCCCCGACTGCATGGCCTCGGGCTAATGACTTTACCCCTCTGTGCCTCAGTTTCCCCATCTGCCAAATGGAAATAATAATAGGACCACCTCAGAAGGCTGTTGTGAGAATTAAAATGGACTAAAATAAATAATGTGCTTAGAACAGCACCTAGTAAGTGTTTAATAAATTTTGGCTTTTATTATTTTGCTATGATAGTTTTTTTCTATTTTTACTCCTGGCCTATGGTTTTTGAGACTGGCAGGAGTGGGAGTGCTCATGACCAGCCTGACTTGGAAGCAGAGATCATTCTTTCTTGGGAAGCTGGGGGAGGGAAGAAAGAGAAGGTCCATGGCCCGGCCCCTGGGGAGGGAGTGTGGGTCTCACCCCCAGGGGCCAAGCCTGGCCCAGTCATCCAGCTCTGCCCTGGTAGGGACAGGCGTCATCTGCTGTCATGGGCCCAGCACCAGGGGAACGAGTGAGGGGACACATACGTGTTGAGTACCTACGGTGTGCCAGGCACTGTGCTGGGCACAAGCGGAGCAAGCATCATTGCTGGTTGCTCTCCCCTCCCCCAGCCCCCACCGTGCCCACCTCCCACCCGTGAGCAGCTGTGACAACGGCCGCCGTCCTGGTGGGCAACCTGCACAGGAGCACCGGGCCCCACGCTCAGAAAGGCCCTGCACTTTGAGGCTCTGCTGTCACTGTCTTGAAATTCATAATCATTTTTGAATAAAGGGCCCACATTTGCATTTTGCACTATGACCTGCAAATGACGTGTCTAGTCCCGGCCCACGAGGGACTAGGAGGCCCCCGCTGCCCCCCCTTGCTGGAGCCGGTCATAGTGGCTGCTTTCTTTCTGTTGTAATTTACAGGCATTATTTGATCTATCTCGTTTAATCAAGTGCCTTGTGAGTGTTCTCGGAGGGTCAAGAAAAGCATTTACCCTTGAGAGGAAGCAGAGAGCCCAGGAAGTAGGGAGAGAGGGGGCCTGGCGGCGCATTTAGCGCTCGGAGGGCGGGTGGGGGGGACATTACCGGGGCATCACCAGGGCATGACTCTGTCCCCTGAGCTTTTCAAATGAATCCCCCTCCAACTCCCAGGATCCCAGAAGCTCCTAGAAAGGAAGGAAGTAACTGACCGAACGCCGCTCTGTGGCAAGAGCTCTCCCTGATGGATGTTGTTTCGCTTAATCCCGCCCGGGGAGGCGTTGCCATGATCGCCAGCATGTTTGGCAAAGGCTGACGCCGAGACTGCGCGGGGCAGGCGGTGCTCACTGCCAAGGCCCGTGGTGAGTGGGGGAGGGGTGCGGGCAGCAGCAGCAGGGCCACCTGATGGATGGACTTCCTGGGCCCTGGGCACTTTGCCTTTCTCCATCGAACATGTTAAGCATTCTGTTTTATGGCTGCGTTGGTATAAAGATGGATGTGTTAACATCGCATACAGCAGTAAAACATTTTCTTCAGCCTACAAGTTCTTTTTTTTTTCCTTCTAATCATAAAGGAAATTAAAACCCTGCTGAGGGGACCCTGGAAACATTGTGAGCCCCAGGCCGTGTGTCTGCTGTGCAATAAGGAGAAGTCGGCCCTGGCTGGGGCAGAGGCGGGAGAGGAAGAAGAGAAGGGTTGACGAGTCACACGTCCTAGGCGGCAAGGTCGCGATGAAATGCCATGGGCAGCAGCTCTCAACCCAAGTGTCTGAACTCTTGGTGCCAGCTCCCCCGGGCCCCCTCCACTCCTGCTGGCACCTAGAGACCCCGGGAGCTGCACCTGCCCCAGACTCCACCTGTCCAAAGCTGGTCCCTGTTAGACTAGATCTGCCCCAGTGCCCTGTTTTGGGGGGTGGCTGCGGCCATTCCCCCACCCACCGCCCCGCCACCCCACCTGCCCGAACGCCACTGCCACACGTGACAAATTGCACCTGTCCTTCCTGATTTATACCATCACCCTGACAGCCCGTCACCTGGCGTGCTGCCAGTGGCGCCGTTACCTTTTGCTGCCATTAACACGGCTATTTACTCCAAGGAAAATGACCTTAATTTACAAGGCATTATAACTAATACCAGATGATTACGGTCATTAATATTTATGGATTGACACTCCCAGGAGGGGACCTGGGTGCTAATTGGCACTCCTCTCTGTGCCTCTTTTCTCAATGAGCCTTCTGATTTGTGCTGCCTTGCTCTCGCTTTCAAAGGGAAATGCTGCTCGGGCCTTTCCTTATTTCTGGCTGATTCTCTCATTTCATTCTCTAACTTCCTCCTGCGTCTGTGGGCGGCCTAGAGACATGCCCGACGATGCACTGGGGGCCCCGGGGCGCTGGGGAAGGGCTGGGGGCCCTGCTGAGGGGACTGCGCCTGCGGGGAGTCACCAGGAGGGTCTGTGCTTCTGCCCCGAGTTCGGGGAGGGAAGGGGGGCATCGGGGAACGTGTATGTTGGTCCAGAAACAAAGCCCCGTCTCAGACACCCACGGCTTCCTCCGTGTCTAATCACAAATGTTCTGGTCTTTTTATATAAGACGGAATCTAAATCAACCCCTCCCAACGCCCCATCTCTGGGGGGGTTGAATCAATGGGGGTGTTTGAGGCATCTGCATTCAGGGCCCAGATTGGAGAAGACAGATCACACTCCCCCTTCTCGCTCCTAGGTTTGGGGGTGCCAGGAGCTGTTGCTGCCTGGGCTGAGAAGAGAGATGTACTTGTCGTCTCCTCTCCACTTCAGGTGGAAGATGTGTTACAAACCGCAGCGTGTCGCCGTGGTAACCAAAGTGCTTCCTTCCGAGAGAGGGGGAGGGGGAGAGTGTCCTGCCTGTGGCCTCACCTGCCCACGCCACCCCCCACCCACCCACCCCGCGCCTGTGCCCCTCAGCTGGGCTGGGTTGCAGTCTCGGGATGCCTCTGGGGCCGGGCGGGCCTGTGTGGAGCGATGTGGCCAGGAGGGGGGTGGGGTGGAATGAAACTTACATCCCGATGGAAGGGGCGGCGGCTGCCCCTCCAGCAAAGGGTGGCCCTGCAGAAATGTGGGCACAGTGCTGCCAAACCCCCTGTCATCCAACAGAAGCGGGAAGTTTGGATTATAGGCACCCTGTCCCAATTATTTTTATTTTGGGCCAAGAATATAAATAATACTCTTTTTAAAGAACTATGAGGGCCAAACAAAACATGTCCACAGGCCGGCCATGTGGGTTGGCCGGTGTGGTGGCCGTTTTTGCATCAGAGCAGGGGACACGCCCAGGGCAGGTGGCCCCACTCGGCGTCCTGTCGGGGTCCGGGGTCCGAGGCAACTGAATCCAGGAAGACCGCTTTGTAAGGGCATGGGAGGCGGGAAGTGGCCAAATTCCCGAAATAGACTTGCGTTCAGGAGCTGGACGCCGTGCTCGGCTGGGTCCTGTGTCTCCAAACGGTCATTCAGGATCTGCCGGGGTTAGAAAGGGGCACGTAGATTCCGGCCTGCAACTTTTTGAGGGGCCTTGGACTATGCCCTCCTCTCCTCTGTGCCTCAGTCTCCCCATCTGCACCATGAGAGGCCTGAACCCAGCCTGTCCAGGGGTCTTCCTGGTGCTGTCACCCTCCTGTGCTTACTCCAGTGTCATCGTAACCAACACGCTCTGGAGGACTCCTGGGAATTTTCAGAGTCGGGGTTTCACCGCCCAGAGTGGTTTCTGTCCCCATCCCAGTGACTTATTCTCTAACAACAGAGCGTCGAGCCATTTTGGTGGCAGGCACTGAAGGGGAATGGGGCTACAGAAGTGAAGGGACTGGCGGGTCCCTGCCCGTGTGGGACTCACAGCCACTGGAGGGGGCAGGGACGGTGGAGGGGTCGTCTCACTTCTGCTCATCCACATGGCCAAGCGCTGGCCCGACTCACCACTGGGGTAGCCAGTGTCCGTCTTCCAAGACTTAGCTGAGCCATTGCGTCGTCCAGGGGCCCTGTCCCGAGCAATCCCAGCCCCCTTCCACCTGGGGCCTCCAGGACTCAGGCTTTGGCTCTGATTGGTTTCTCAACCTTGGCACTGTTGACATCTGAATAATTACCTGTCTGAGACGATCAGACCAGTGGTTCCTTTCACTAGTGGCGGTCTGGGCGTGAACGTGGTTATATCTTCACCTGATGGCTAGCGCAGTGGCAACTCTCTTTGGTCCATGAGGCGAGCCAGTCTGGAAATGAAGCTGACCCTCTGAGGACGGTAGAGTAGATGGTAGAGAGTCTGGATCCTTGACTTGAGTTGCTGAGTCCCACAAAGGTGGGGTAACCTTATTTCAGGCCTTTTCGTTATGTGAGATCATAAATGCCCTCGTTGTTTGAGCCTCTTTTGGTCAGCATTTTCTACTTCTTAAGCCAAGACCACTCCTAAGTGATAATCAGAAATCATATCAGACCTTATCCTAAATGTCAGCTTCCTCAGGGGGACCTCCCTTACCCTGACAATGGAAGTTAGGTCCCCCTTATTCTTCCGGACTTTTCTTTGGTGGCATTCATCCCAATTGAAGCTCATATTGTGTGAGTCTACACAAGGCCTGTCTTCCTCCACCAGACTGAGCTCCGTGAAGACAAGGTCCTTGTTTTATCTTTTCTTCCACTGTATCCACTGGCTAACACGGTCCCTGGCACAGAGTAGGCTATCCATACATATTTGTCAAATTAATGAATGAACGAAGCTAATGAGGGAATGAATGAATGGGTGGACAGACGAGGGAATGAGTATACGCTCTAATGGCAGATGATGGATGGATATGGAAACGTGTGTGTCTGCAGCTCTGCGTGTATACTTAGACGGAAAATTCTCTGCAGGCCTGCAAATGCCAAAGCTGGACCTGCAGCCCTGGGAGAAAAGGGAGGGCCACCAAACAGCATCTCATTTAACGCTGAGGAGGAAAGCCTGTGAAATCACATCATCTGCCTCGACCCCCACGGCAGGCGGCATCAGAGCTATTTGGGAAGTGGAGCAGTGTGCCAGGCACGGGAAGGAGGGAGTCAGGAAAACAGCACAGATGTGGACCAGCCTCCCTGGGTGGGTGGGGGCGCGAGAGAAGCTGCCTGGCTTTGTTCGGATGAAACTCGAGGGAACGGGAAGCCTCATTAGACCAGAGGCAGGTGGGGTACTCTGCCTTAAGTCCCCACCAGGACGGGGAAGGGCTAAGCTGGGGTTTCTTGGTACAGATGGGGAAACCAAGGCCCGCAGAGGGCAAGGAACTCGGTTCCCTCTGAAATGGTCTCAGACCTGGGTCTGGGTGTGTCCCATGTACTATGATGTAGCCGAGAGAGCCAAGAGCCATGTGACCTTGGGCAAGTCATCTCACCTCTCTGAGCCTCCATTTCTTCACCTGGATAATGGGGGTGGTGATGCTACCTAACATTCAGCAAAGGTGTTGCATGGTTCCCCTGCAATATCACAAGCAGAGCACCGAGGCACCAAGTGGTACCCAGTTATCACAGTGGGTCCTTTTCTCATCTCTAGCTGGGATATCTGGGAGGGCTGCCTGGAGGAGGTGTCTTGCAGATTCTCAACTCTGTAGGAACAAGCCCTCAGGCAACTCCTCAGGGCTGGGAGTTGAAATATTTCTTGAAATCCTTACTGAGATGTCCAGGAAGACAGTATGGGGCTGTCCCTGCTGGAGAACTCTTCCTCAGTTGTGTTTTCCCTTCTAAAACTCCCTTGCCATGGAAATGCTTCTCTTAATCTATTAAAAAATGGTTTGATTGTGCTATAATTCACATGCTATAAAATTCACCCATTTGAAATGTATAATCAATAGTTTTTAGTATATTCCCAGAGTTATGCAGCCATTATCACAATCTAATTTTAGAACACTTTCATCACCTCGCAAAGAAACCTCGTACCCATTAACAGTCACTGTCCGTTGCTCTCTCCCCTCAGCCCTGGCAACCTGTAATCTACTTTCTGTCTCCGTAGATTTATGTATTCTGCACATTTCTCATAAATCGGATCCTATAACATGTGGCCGTTGTGACTGACTTCTTTCACTTAGCGCAGTGTTTCCGAGGTTCACCCATGGTGTAGCACAGCCGTCCCCAGCCTGTATGGTGAGGTGTAGAATTATTGCATTATATGTTACAATGTAACTAGACTAGAAATAGAGTGCATAATAAGCCCAATGCGCTTGAATCATCCCGAAACCATCCCCCTCCCCACCGGTCTGTGGAAAAACTGTCTTCCATGAGAATGGTCCCTGATGCCAAAAGGTTGGGGGCCGCTGGTGCAGCACATGTCAGTACTTTATTCCTCTTTCATGGATGAATAATATTGCATTGTGTGGCTACATTTCTCTTTAATCGGTTGTTGGATATTTGGGTTGATTCCTCTTTGGGTTGTTGTGAATAACGCTGCCACGGACATTTGTGTGCAAGTTTTTGTGGGGACACAGGTTTCAGTTGTCTTGGGTGTATACTGAGAAGTGGAACTGCTAGGTCGTGTGGTAGCTCTGGTCAACATGTGGGGACCTGCTCTCTGTGTCCCCCCCCCCCCCGCCCCTAATTCTGCGGTGTAACGAAGGCCGGAGTTGGCCTTGGGCACCAAGGCTTTCGCCCCACAGCTGACGTCCCCAAAGTCTCTTCCTCACCTGAAGAGTCTAAGGGTTGCCCTAGCCTGCCTCAGGTTGCCTTGGATTCAAGTCCTCCTGCCACCTAGGCTGTGTGACCTTGGGTAGGCAATTAAACCTCTCTGAGCCTCCATTTCCTCACCTGCAAAATGAGGACAAAAGGGATTCCTGGCTAGAAGACGATCGGGACTGTCAAAGTGAGGGAATGTGTGCGGGAATCCTCTGAGAACAGCGGTGGGGATGTCATTCCTCCACCCGACAGATTTCTCAAGGGCGTACTGTATGCCGTGACGGGACACCATGGCGACCGAGGCTGACAAAGCGCGTGCCCTCTGAGACGTCACATTCTGGTCTTTTTGGTGGCAGACTGCGGCCAACTGCTCCGAGAGGACCACACTGCCTCTTGGGGCCTGTTCGCCACCTGTAAAATGGGTGGGCCGGGCCCCCCACGAACAGTCGAACTCCTACCTCTCCTCTCAGCCCATCGCTAAAATGGGCACCTGCGTCCCGCACGGTGCCACCCTCCAAATCCCGGGCACGTCCTCGGCGGATGACGGGGTGGGCTCCTCTAGCTGCTCAGGGCAGTCCAAGAGGACAGGCAGGGAGGACGGCCGCTGGACTGGCTCCCCTCACCTGCATCTCCTGGAACCTCACCATAGCGGCCCCATGCAGCTCTGGCCACACTGGCACGATCGCACGACATCTGCTGGTCCTCTCCTGCCACAGACCCAGCCCGGTGGCCCAGACCTGGCCGCCCGGCCGCAGCTGAGAAAGGGGCCCCGGGAGTGTGTGTTCCTCATGAAGAACAAAGATGTAGGCAGCAGCCTAAAATAGACACGGAAAAACACTGCTTTTTGTTTTCTCCCTGGAAGGGCAGCTGAGTGAGCCGCGGCAGGGGACCCAGAGCGTCTGTGTTGAAAACACTGTTATTATAAGACACTCAGAGGAGGGAGCTGGGAGCCGAGGGCGCCGGTGGAAGGCACCGCGCTCTCACCACTCTGTGCCCTCCGGGATGGAGTTTGACCCCAAGAGAAGCCTCGCCAGACTTAAGATCCCAGAGGATGGGCACGGCTACTTCCCCACACCAACTCTGGTGTGGTCACGTCTCTTTCCTTCCTCCCAGCCCCCAGTGGCTGCCCGTCACCCGTTACTGACTGGCTCAGGTAGCTGAAAAGTCGGGGGTTCGTGGCTTCAGGCTTGGCTGGACCCAGGTGCTGAAACTATGTTGTAAGTGTTCCATCTTCCTCCATCACCTGGACCTCTTTCCCTTTGTGTTGGCTTCACTCGCAGGCGGCTCCCTCAAGTGGCAGCAAAGATGCTTCTCTGGAGCCCAGGCTGGCGACCAGCCAGCACGGCCCCTGCAGTGGGTACCAGCAGTTCCCAAGAGCCCTGCGGCTGGCATGCTCTGGCCTGGGTTGTGCCCAGTGACTGCCCCTGAACCAGCCACTGTGGCCTCGAATGGAAGGCTCCCATCAGCCGGGGCCGGGCCACATGCCCACACCTGGAGCAATTTCCTGGGGATCAGAGGAGGGACAGTTTCGGGGGGAAATCAGGGAGCGGTTACCGATAGGGGGGTGAGAGCATGCTGGGCACTTAGAAACAACAGGCGTCCGCGGCGACCCCCATGGCTCTGGTCTACAGTCAGCCAACTCCGAGTTTAAGCGGATTTCACTGGGATACAAACATCTGGGGGAAGAATGGTTAGAAACCCTCGTGGGCAAGTCTCATTCTCTGGTCTTAGGTTACTCACCTAAGGGATTGGACTTGAGCTTTGTCCATGGTCTTTCCTGCTTTGACACAGAACGACTGGCAGCCAACAGCCCTCGCTTGTCTCCTGGTTTCTGAGAGAAGAGACCCAGTGGGTCGCGTCAGGAGATGGGCTGTCATTAAAGACCAAGAAAGTGTTTTCTTTCTTAGTTCCTACCGCTGGTGTCCCATATTCCAGACTCTGTGTTAAGCACTTTACCAGCTACGTTGTTTTGCTCAATTTGCACGTTGGCGCTCTGAGATTGAAACTGCAGGAAACTGAAGCTGTGATCAGCGAAATGAGCGAGAATGGTAACCCCATCTGCCTGACTCCTAACCACTGTGCCCCACCACCTCCATCCCAAACTGAACATCCTGAGAGACCTCGGACCAGAGAGCGGGGTTGGGAGCACTGAGACGCCCCTGGCAGACCACGGCCCCGGGACTGCATGAAGAGGCCCGCGGGGCCGTCAGCACACTGGGATGCTCACGCCCAGCCGGTGGCAGGTACAGAGGCAGGAATGTGGAGCTCACTCTGCTAATTTCTCAAGATAAATTGAAAATTAGGATTTTCAAATGAAATCTCCCAAATGTATAAATGTTAGCAACGAATTCAATTCCTGGAGACACTATTTAAACCAAACAAAACATATTTGTGAGCTAGATTCAACTTCCAAGCCTCTAATTTTCAACTTGTCTCTCTCCTTGCTGCAGGTGGGGGAAGCTAAGTCAAGATATAGGTCATATAAATATCAATATTTGGCCTTATCCCTGAGGCTGAATTGGATGCTTTCTCCTAGGGTGGTCTTTCTTTTATTGTTTTTTGAGACAGAGTCTCACTCTGTTGCCCAGGCCAGAGTGCCATGGCGTCAGCCTGGCTCACAGCAACCTCCAACTCCTGGGCTCAAGCAATCCTCCTGCCTCAGCCTCCCAAGTAGCTGGGAGACTACATAGTGCGCACCACTATGCCCCACTCATTTTTGTGTTTTTTATAGAGACAAGGTCTCACTATGTTGCCCAGGGTGATCTCAAGCTCCTGGCCTTGGCCTCCCAATGTTCTGGGATTACAGGCATGAGCCACTGTGCCCAGCCTAGGGTGGTCTTGATAGTGTCTCTCTGAAAAGATGACATTTGAGCAGAGACCTAAAGGGAGTCAGGCCATGGCTATCTAGGGGAAGAGATTTCCAGGCAGATAGAAGAGCAAGTGCAAAGGCCCTGAGGCAGAAAAGCATCTGTGTTTGAGGGATAGCAAGGAGGCTAGTGGGCTAGAATGGAGTAAGAGAAGGAGAGAGGAGGAGATAAAGATAGAGATAACCAAGCCCTCTTCTATGTAGGGCCTGTAGGATCCTGATTTTAATTCAGAATGAACAATTGAGAGGACAAATTGATGAATAAATTTATGAATGAATGAATGGATTCCAAACTGTTTTCACTGGATGTTCATCTTTGGTGTTCATGTGGGTGTGGCTGATTCGTCCTAGGTTCTGAAGTCTTCAGGACTGTTCTAGAAGATGATCTGTGGTTACCATTCCCTAGATGCTGTCAGTCTTTAGATGTTGAAATGGCACTTAGAAGCCTGAGATGCAGCAGGTTCTCTGTAAGAGTGGGTGAAGGGACAGAGGCAGAAAGCGATGGTGCTCACCAAAACACCAGTCACGTCCTGTGTGCTCATCCCCTCGAGCCAGGGCCCCAGGCCTCCACAGAGGACGGTGACCTGGATAGTGACCCCAGGGGACTTCCTTATCACAGAGTCCCCACGACCCTCCCAGCGACCCCTGGCGAGCCCGCGCGCGATGCCGTGTCCTCGGCCGCACTCCGTCTGTGAGACCGTTTTGTGCCTTGGTTCAGGCACTGGCATCCCAGCTGCTGGCAAGCAAGTCGGGTGGGGTTGCCATGGCGACCCTTGGGCATGGATTCCCAGAGATGCTCCCTGCATCCTCCCAAGCCTGCCACTGCTGATTGCTGGGGAAGAGCGTGACTCACTGTTAAATATATCGCGGTCGTCCCAAATTGGCTGCTCAGCCCCAGCAGCCGGATGTAGGGACAGGCAGCATCTGGGGGTGTGTGGGTTTGGGAGGCTGGGAGGCACGACCTTCCGTGTACCTTTGGAGCACTTGGCTCCTGTCTCTTCCAGCTGTTTCCTTCTCCAGTCCCCTACTCGTACCTTCTGCCTTTCCCAATCTGTCCGGGTATCCATTCTAGCCTTGTCACTTGCTAGCTATGTGATCATGAACAAGAAGCTTCAATTCTCTGGGCCTTGGAGTCCTCATCTGTAAAATGGGGGTGATGTGAATACCAACCGAAGAACTGGGAAGGGTCTGAGCTTTTGCCTTGCGTGCAGTCTAACCTGCCGTGGTTTCACACATGCCAGCAGAAGACACAAGATCCCCTCACCAGAGACAAAGGACTTTGTCACTCACAGTGCAGCAGGCAGCATGAGCTTCATGTTTGCATCTGTTCTCCTGGCCCTGCAAGGTCCATGAGAGCAGTGTAAAGCAACCCAAGTAAATCCTGCACACAGGGAGTTTGCGTCACAGTGGAGGATCCCAGAGCTTCAGAAACCTGCAATCTTATAAGCGCGCTACTGGCAAACCTGCCCAGCCTTTGCCCCAGCCAGAGACATTATTATACCAGTTGAAAACAACTCTGTCCTCTGCCCTCGGCTCCAGAGGGAGGTACTAGCTCCATCTTCCAAGGCTGTTTGCTAGACAGACGTCCTTGAGAAGGTAGTTCAGAACAAGCTCTTGTTGTGCTTTGCTCAGAAGACATGCAGACCTTGAGAGACCCACGGAGAATTGTCTCCCAACGCCACTTCAAAGGGCTTCTGGAAGGAGTGTGTGGGTTCATACCTGTAAAATGCTTTGCATAGTGCCTGGTGTAGAATAAGCACTTAAGCACGGTTAGCTGTTGTTGTTATGACTCTCAGCTTTTGTATCTCTTTTCAGGTAGTAGGCCTCCAGCTCTGGGATGTCCCCAGTTAGGTGACTAAGAAAAGCACAGATTCTATTCTTTCTGACCAGGCCATGCTCATTTACTCCCTTTGCCCCACCCCACTTTGACAACCCCAGCCTCCCCAGCCCTTGTCTTTTCCCTCTGACTTCCTTGGCTTTTTTGTTTGATTGTTTATTTGTTTGTTTCTTAGAGACAGGATCTCGCTCTGTCACCCGGGCTGGAATGGAGTGTTGAGATCATACCTCACTGCAGCCTGGAACTCCTGGGCTCAAGCGATCCTCTTGTCTCGGCCTCCCAAGGAGCTGAGACTACAGGCGTGTACCATCACACACAACTTGTTTTTTAATTTTTTTTTTTTTTTAGAGATGGGGTCTTGCTATATTGCCCAGGCTGGTCTCAAACTCCTGGCCTCGAGTGATCCTCCTGCCCAAAGTGCTGGGATTATAGGCATGAGCCATCATACCCAGCCCCTAAAAGCAACCTCATGCCAATTTTCATTCACTCCCCATTCTCCCCCCTCCCAGGCCCAGGCAGCCACCAGGCTGCTTTCTGCCTATAGATTTGCCTCTTCCAGACATTTCATATACATGGAATCATATAACATGCGGGCTTTTGTGTCTGGCTTCTTTCACTTAACGTAATGTTTTCGAGCTTCATGCATGGTGTAGCACGTGTCAACAGTTCATTCCACCGTATGGCTGAGCGCTGTTCCCTGGCACGGACACACCACGGTTTCATCCGGTCGCCTTCGCTGGGCTCCCGAAAGGACTTAGAGCTGCGCGCCACCACGTGCGCTGCAGACCTCGGCTGTGATTGCTCGGACCGCTCTGCCGGCTCGCCTTGGGCGCGTCCTGTCATCATGGCTCTCTGGGGACTTCTAGCCAACTTAAGATAGGAGAGAGGGACAGTCTGGCAGGCAGAGTTTTAGAGACTTAAAAATCACAGGACAGACCCACTTCCATGAAAAGCAGGGAAAGGGCCGGTTCAGGCCCCGCTCCGACAAAAGGAGGCGCTCGCGGAGATTTTATGGGCCGACCTTGCCGTCTCCCCCCCCCCCCCCGGCCCCATCTCCGTGGCAGCCCCACACAATGCATGAAAGAGCAGAGAACAGAAGGAGCGGTTTCTGGTGCTGTCCTATAGCATGGCCTTATGTCCTTTGATATTCCAAATGGGACGACAGCTACCAGGTAGTTCCACGTTCCATGAAAAACATATAAGATCCCGAATTAAGGGAAAACATCTATTCTCCGTCTTTGCCAACTTCGCCCCCAACACAGAGGCTCTGGGGGCGGATCTGATTAACAGAGGCTTCTCTCTCAAGTGGGGAAGAGCCGGAGCCCGTTCTCCGCTATTCTAGCTGGAGAGGCTGGGAGCACTGGGGGGGAGTCAGCAGATGAAGTCTCTGACCTGATTTATTGGCCCTCCTTAAAATAACCCCCAGGCCTCTCTGTTATTATTAAAGCTCTACATCTGGATTTTGGGTCCCTGCAGGGCTCAGGAAATTACTTCCAAGTTGAGAAGATGCTCTATGAATCTACTGCTGCATAACAAACCACCCCCCGCCCCGAGAACCTAGTGGTTTAAAACAAAATCCCCCATTTATTTGCTCACAAATCTGCAGTGTAGGCAGCGATGGGCAGGGCTCATCCATTTCTGCTCTGCTCATGGCATGGGCCGGGGGCTCAACTGGGGCTCCCCGGCCTGGCTGCACAATTGACGCTGTCAGTTCCTCTCCACTGGGTGGCTTGAGTTTCCTCATGGCCCAGTGTCTGGGTTCCAGGAGTGATCACACCAAGAAACACGAAGTGAAAGATGCCAGTTTCTCAAGGTCTGGGTCCCAAAACTGGCGCCATGTCATTTCTGCCGTATTCCACCAAATTTGGGCTCTCCCAAATTTAAGCAGGGGGAGGGGTGGCCAAATCTCACCTCTTGATGGAGGAGTGTCAGAGAATGTGGGGGGCTATGTTTTGAGACTCGTAGCTTGTCAGTAGCTCAGGGGGAAGATGTTCCGCAGGACTGTTAAACCATAACAGCCTTGTCCTAGAACAAGACATTTCTTAGAACTTCGCATTGGCCAAAGTTGGTTTGGGCCAGATTTCATTTTGCCTGTGTGGGCCAAGTGTGAAGCAGGTCCCTAGCTCGTCTCCTCTCTGTCCTCAGGCCTGTGTCCCTGCTCCACCCGAGGGGCTGTGTATTTGGACATCCAGGCCCTTTTGCCCAACCTTGGTCAAGTGTCTTCTCAGAACTGGGAGACCCACGACTGGGTCAGCAGGACAGCTGCAGGACGTGGCTGCTCTGGGGCCCTCGAGCGCCCACTCTAACAGAGTCCAGAGACGTTTCCAAACACATCTTCCCTCGCCTCTCACTAGAGCTTTTAGAAGCAAAGGACCCGAGGTCTCTGGACACCTCCCCAGGAACACAGTGGCAGTGCGTGTGACCTCAGCCTGAGCTCATGGTGCTGCATGACTGGCCGCTTTGTCATTGGATGACCTAGAACCCTTGTTTCTTTCGGGCCCGACCACAGGCCTGTGCTTGTCTGCGTGGTTGTCTCAGCAGAGAATTGCCAAGGCCCGTGTCCTCTGAGCATCTTTTCTCGGATTCAGGGTGAGCAGACCAGAGTTTGAGGGCTGACTTCTCCTCTTAGTGGCGTTCTCCTCTTAGTGCGTTAGGCAAGGCACTTCACTTCTCTGAGCCTCAGTTTCCTTTTCTGGCAGGAAAGTATGGAGCTCAAAGTTTCCTTTGAGTCCCAAAAGTTCTCACTGTGTTTGTTTGACTGCCTTGAGGAAATGGAGTGCGCTTTGCTTCTAACCACAAAAATACACTGACCAGTGGGTATCGTTGCTGCCGTCAGCTGGACGTGTGGCCAGCACGTAGACTGTCAGCCCACAGGACGCAGGTTGCATTTCTTGCAGAGAAAGACCCAGGAGGCATTTCAGAGCCCGCTGGCCCGGGCACAGTCCTGAGGAGCCTGTCTGGAGACCTGGAATTCACTCGTTTGTTCTTCCAACCAGTCTTTATTTAGCATCTGCTACATGCCAGCCCCTTGCTAGGTGCCGAGGGTATCGCAAGCAAGAAAAGAGACAAAGACTCACAGTTCATGCAGCTTGTGTTCTAGGAAGAAGAGAAGAACAATAGAGTAAGACACAATTAAATCTATAATATAGACCCACAGATGTAGAACATCAGGAGTAAGGGGAGCGGTGTTGATGGGGGGTTGGATGTCATTTGAAATAGAGTTGTCAGGGAATGTGACATTCTAGCAGAGACCTGGGGATGTGACATTTGAGCAGAGACCTGAAAGAAGCAAGGAATGGAGACAGGTGTACATTTGGGGCGGGTGTTCTGGGCAGAGACGCACAGCAAGTGCAAGGGCCCTGGGGCTGGGGCACGCCTGGTGTAGCAGCCAGGCCAGTGTGGCTGGAGGGGACTGGGTATAGGGAGGAGTGGACAGGCGTAAGGCCAGCGAGGTAAGGAGGGGCCAGGCCCTGCAGGGCCCTGTGGGCTACTGTACAGACTGTGGCTTTTGTCCTGAGAACCCTGGGAGACGTGGGGGTGTTCTGAGCAAAGAAGAGTGCCCTGATCTGGCTCGGGTCCTGGAACCCTCTGGACGAACGTGGAGAATGGACTGCGCTGCGCTGTAGGGGCCAGGACAGAAGACAGTGAGGGGGCGACTGCGACAGTCCGGGCAGGAGAGGGCGGTGGCCGAGCTCAGGGCATATCTGTGGGGGTGGTGAGAGGCGGGCAGGTTCCAGACAGCGCTTGAAGGCAGACCTGGCAGGTTCCCTGTCGCTGGTGGCTCACGGTGCCTCCCCCATCACCAGGTGTGGCAGGCCAGACTAGAGTCATCTGGCCTCTGCCCGGCACTCGGCACACCTGTGACAAGGGCCCCTCCCACCATGCCCGGGGCACCAAGGCACCGACTAGGCCCACCCGGGCTGGCTTTGCCAGGCGGCGTCTCAGACAGAGCTCTGCGCTGGAGACCTCACTGCGTGTGAGCGAGACACCGGCGGCACGGGGTCGGTGGACAGCGGAGGTGATGCTCACGAATGGGTTAAGTACGTACACGTTATTAATAGTGCCATTCTGTCGTCTCCACCGTCACGTGGGCTCGTGGGAAACTTTGACCCTGATTCAGGTCAGGCCACGGCCATGGCTAAGTCAACATCTCCACTTTAACACAGTGACTACAAACCTGGGCTCTGGAGTCGTTCAGAAACGGGGAGAGCTCCTGGCTCAGCACAGCAAGCCAGGGAAGGGGCAGCTGTTTCCAGAAGGGGCAGCTTACAAAGCCACAAGCGCCCCCCCCCAGTCCGAAGCAAGACCAGCCTCGCAGGCTAGAAATTCTCTCTCGCCACAGCCAGCAGGGCCATGTCCCCCGGGAAAGCCTGGCCCTGCCTCTGCGCCCTGTGCCCTGGCGAGCTTGTCGCCAACCCCCGGGAGCAGCCAAACGTGGGACTGTGGGCTTCCATCGCTCCTGGGAATTCAGGCTCTCTGTCCCTGTTCTGGGCGCCGCCCTCAGCTCTCCCCCTTCCCTAAGGAGAACGGGGACAGGCTCCCCTCGGGCCAAGAGAAGCCTGGAAGACTTCCATTTTTTGAGGCTCCTGGAATATTAATTTAAGAAGAAAACAAACAAAAAACAAAGACGTCCCCAAAGTTGTGGTACCTTTAAAATGTCAAATTGGACAAACTGTAGACTCACCCTACACAAACTGACAGTGCGAAGTGAGAGTGGGGCTCACAAGGTGACCGCGCTCCAGTCCCTTTATCTATATGTTTGTATTCTGAGTGCGCGGAGTTCCGTAGGAGCGGCTCAGTGCGGGAGGCAGGGGGAGCATCGTTTGATGAGCCCCGTCTTTCCTCATGGCTGTCACTCTGTCCCCGTTTGTGTACGTAACCCATTTAGAGATAAGGTCAAAATTCTAAAAATACTGAAATGTCAGTTTTCTGAATAGGTAATATATTTTCTTAGCATGAACGTCAAAGTGTTCAAAAGGGCACACAGTGCAAAGTCCTCTCCCTCCCTGTCCCCCAGCCACCCAGCCCTCCTCCCCAGAGGCAGCCACCATTACCAATTTCTTCTAGTCCCTTCCGGAAATAATAGATCCATATATAATTAAACCCATATATGTGCATATTCTTTTTTCTTTGTTCTGTTGAGATGGGAGTTATTTATACATACCATGCTCACCTTGCTGTGTTTTCTAATAGTATACCTTGGGACTGTTCCCTGTTTATGCATTTTGAGCCACCTCTGCTCTTTTTACAGCTGCGTAGTATTCCACTGTGTGGATGGCCCAGGGTCAATTCAACTTTTCCTCTGCTGGTGGACACTGAGATTGTTTCCAAACTTTTTGACTGAGTAAGCAGTGCTGCAGTGAAAACTCTTATACCTGTATCATGAAAACTCTTGTTTAAGCTGCCTTAGGGATGTGAGGCCTGGGCAGAATGGCACCCCCTCTTGCCCACCCTCAACCCCTTCCTGGGAGCTGAGGCCTGCGTGAGGAGGGTCAACACAGAGTGGGGGAGAGCACTCCCAGGAGAGGGAACTGCAATGCAAAGGCCCTGCGGTAGAAATGAGCTCATTGTACTGGGAGAACGGCAAGAAGGCCATGTGGCTGCAGTGGAACATGAGAGGGGAGAGCAGGATATGGGGTCAGAGAGGGCTTTGGGGGACAGGTGGGGCACGGTGAGGCAGGAGGGAGCGAATGAACGAGCCAGGTATATGATAAGTGTAAAGACATCATCTTGCAAGAGGCAGGCGTGACTTCTGGTTGCCGCAAAGGCTGGCAGCGCCTCCCCTCCTGGGTCCCCTAGACCTTTCCCCAAGGTCCCCCACAGAGAAGAAAGAGCCCTGCGCCCTGTCACGGGGCTGGGCTCTGATCTCCCATTGCGTCAGCTGCCCTGGCCTCCCTGTCGTCTCTATGTGCCCAGGGCACCTGCTGCTCTCTGGGCTCCTTCCTCCGCCATCTCTGCATGGTCAGCCTCTCTGTCTCAGCCCGCAGGTCACCTTCTTAGGCCACCCGATATCAAGTTGCTCCCCACTTCATGCCCCCACCCACCTGCCCCATCCTCTAGCTGTTTGGAGCCACAGGGAAGCGTGGTGGTTAACAGCTTGAGTTCCAGGGACAGGCTGCCTGGGTGGAACCCGGCTCTGCCAGAGGAGCCACGAGCGACCTGCCTTACAGCTCGTTCCCTCGTGGGCTGAAGGTGACAAGGGCACCCACCTCTCAGGCTAGAGCAGGATTCAACAGCAAATGCACGCAAACCATCCTGAATGGCACCTGGCACAGAGGGTCCTGCAAAAGCTTAGCTGTTTGCTTTTCCACCCGGGGCCCATCTCCGTCTTCAGTGGGCTGTCTGTCTCCCCTCTGAACCATGCGGGAAGCGGGTGTTGCCAGTCGGGTTCAGCCCTAAGCCCCAAGTGATGTCTAAACAGACCTTGAAGGAAGAGCTGGAGTTAGCCCAGGTGGGGAGAGCGGAGAGAGCGCAGCCCATGTGCAACCCCCAGGACCAGACTGGTGTGGGGCGGGGCAGGAGTGTGGGAAAGGAGGTGTGTTGGCAGTAGTCAGATCCCAGAGGGCCTGCAAGCCTCACTGAGGAATTTGGATTTATCTAAAGGCACCGGGGAGCCACAGAAGGCTCTAAAGCAGAGGAGGGACAGGATTAGATTTTGTAGAAAGAGGCTTGGGATTCCCTGGGAGGAGGGGTCAGAGTGAGAGCATTATTGCCTTTCGTGAGTCAGACAGACTCTGTCTCTAGCTCACTCTCTCCCTCCCTCCCTCCCTTCTTCCTCCTTTCTTTCCCTCCTCCTCCTTCCTTCTCTCCCTTTTTTCTCCTACTTTCTCTCCTCTCCTATCATATCCTCTCCCACCCACTCTCCTCTCTCCCTCCCTCCTTCTCTGCCTCCTCCCACCTCCTCCCTGAGCAAAACTGTAATTCCTCACCCCCTCTGGCAGGCCCTGGCGCCCTCCCTGCCCTCCCTCCCGTACAGGTCATTATTTTAATTAAACTCTGGGATCTGTTTTACTAACCTGACATCTTGCTTAGGGAAACCAAAAGAGGAGTTGCCTGGGGCCAAGGAAGGGACTTGCCAGAGGCCTGTGGAAAGGTTTCCACCCACCCCTTTGTGGGAAGGGGCCTGAGCTCCAGGCCCAGCACTTAAAGCTGCAGCCGAGCTATTTTGTGTGTGTGTGTGTGTGTGTGTCGTGGCGTCAGCCTAGCTCACAACCACCTCAAACTCCTGAGCTCAAGCGATCCTCCTGCCTCAGCCTCCCAAGTAGCTGGAACTAAAGGCATGTGCCACGACACCCAGCTAATTTTTCTATTTTTAGTAGAGAGATGGGGTCTCACCCTTGCTCAGGCTGGTCTCATACTCCTGAGCTCAAGTGATCCTAGCCTTGGCCTCCCAGAGTATTAGAATTACAGATACAGGCCACCACACCCAGCAACTTTCTCTTGAGGTTTAAATGAGTTAACACAGTGCTTTTCAAACTGATGGTCGCAAAATCAATTTAGTGGGCCACAACCACCATCGCAAACACAAGAACAGAAGACACTGGTGTGTGTTACCGCAATACAGATGTGTACTATGGGCGGAGCATTTATTTCAGGGTATGTGTGCTTGCTGGATTGTTTTGGAGCTGTACTTATTGCTTTCCCAGTCCAGAAGGCTTGAAAGCTACAATTAATGCACTTAGAAAAGTGCACACAGTAGGTGCTCAGACTGTGGTTGCTGATTTTTCTTGTGGTAGCAAGAAAAGATTTCCTGTTCATTTCACTGCAATGGGTTTTGCCCCATTTTACACATGGGGAGACTGAGGCTCAGAGAGGCTGTCCAAGGGCTACATGACCATGCTAAGCCATGAACCCTGGCCTGACCCGCCTGAGTACGGCCCAAACTCCCATCCAAAATCTTCTGGAAGTCGAGGGATGATCAAACCAGACTGCCATGGTTTAAGGAGGGCCCTGGGCAGCCAGGGCCTGCAGGACTCACGGGAGAGGCTGGGCAGGGACCCCAGGGGCTGGGCACCCTTGACTGTGGCCCTGGAGGTGGCATGAATCCCTGGCCTAGTGATCTTGCCTCTCCACCCTGCTCCCTAGCCCAGCCCATAGCTACCAAGGAAAACAAATGCCGGAAGGGAAAAGGCTGCAGGTTTTCTGCTTCCTCCTGGGCTTTCCAGAAACCTACAGATCTAGAAGAGAGCTCCATATGGGGCAGGGGAAGGTTGTGTGGCTGAAGCAGGGTGGGGTCTGCAGACCACAGGGGCTTCAGGAATATTCTGTGAGGCCGTGACCAAGGAACTAGTGCCTGGCTGAGAGGCGGGGGGCTGGGTCCCTGCCTTGGTTCTGCTGCGGCAGGGCTGTGGCTGGGGCAGTTCCGTCCCCCTCTGGACTTCAGCTTCTGCACCTGGAGCACAGGTGTCGTGGCGCCAATGATCCGCAGGAGCCATGCCGATTTCTAGAAGCTGCTCCCATAAGTCTGTGTTTCTAGTTCGGAGAGTTCGCTTCAACTTCCCTACTGGGGAAGGTGTTGTATATTCATCCAGCCAACATTTACTGAGCACCTGCTGTGTACCGGGTAGCTGGGATGCAGAGGGCACCACGACAGACACCCTGCCTTCTCGGGGAACCCGCATGCTCGTGCGTGAGACAGTCATCAAGTCGAGAAGGAAATGACCAGTGCTTTGAAAGCCCTGAGAAGGCTTATGGGATAATACATGAGGGAAAAGTGGCTACTTCGCCAGGGTGGCCGGGAAGGCCCCCCTGGGGTGACATTTGAGCTGAAACCTGAAGGATGAGAAGGAAAGAGACGTGCAGAGATACCGGCGAGGAGCATTCCTAGCAGAGAGACCTGCGAGTGCAAAGGCCGGAGGCGGGAATCAGTCCAGGCGTTGAGGAGCAGCAGGGAGGCTGGTGTGGTGGGGGGGGGGCGCGAGGGGGAAGAGGGGGCGCAGCAGATCGGGCAGGGCCCTGAAGGCCGCATGAGGTGCTGGCTTTATTCCCGGTGTGCGGGGATGCAGGGAAGTGGCAGGATCAGTGATGGTTTCAGGAAGCTCATTCTGAGCGGAGAATGGACTGTGGTGAGGGGGACATGGGTACAGCAGCAGAGGTCCCTGCAGTGGTCCCGTGGGCTAGTCGGGGCCTGGCGGGGGTGGCCAGCGGAGGGGTCAGACTGGCCCAGACTTTTTTGACGGTAGAGCCGACAGGATTTGCGGACGGACGGGGAGGAATTGAGGAGGGCTCTCAGGTTCCTCGCCTGAAGATCTGAGAGGCTGGAGGTGCCATGTGCCCCAAAACAGGAAAAGCCCAGGAAGGAGCAGGTGGTAGGGGATCAAAAGCTCGGTGTGGCCTCGTTAAGCGTGAGGAGCCCGCGCGACAGCCAAGTGTCACAATGAGCCTCCTCCCACCCGCCAGGCCCGGAGAGCCCCAGAGTGGGTGGAGGGCAGGCTGCCTGGTGGCGATTAATTCCCATGACCCAGTTCTGTCTTCTGTGGCTATCTGGGCCACCTGGACGGCAGGGCCTCACCCCTCTGAGCCTGTCAGCCACCCCTAGCCTGGCCCGGCCCTTCCAGCTCTCCGGGCTACACTGCCGAGAGAGCGGGGAGGGGACCCACCGTTCCCCTCCCACCGGCCCCCGTGCGAACTGAGTGTCCTGCTTCTTTGCCTTCGCTCTTGCCCCTCCCTGTGCCTGCAGCTCCCTCTCCCTCCTCCCCCCACACATCCTAGTTCTTCCCATCCTTTCACGCCGAGCCCAGGAGCCTCTAAGAAACCTTCCCCGGCTTGGAATAATAAATAGGAACCCTGTGTTGAACGCCTACTGTGCGCCAGGCTCCCCAAAGAGTGCTTTACCTTTCTGATGTCACCTCACCTTCGGAGGCAGACATCATCTCCATCTCACTGAAGAGAAAGCTAAGGTTCAGAGAGCTGACGTGACTATTTTGAGGTCATACAAGAGGAGTGGCAGAGATTTGAACCCTAGGATTTCTGTCACGTTTCATAAAACATCTGAGGTACTTACTCAGCTTGAGGGACTCTGGGCTCCTTGAGGGCACAGACCGAGTTTGTTTAGTTTCTGTACCCCCGGGACAGCACAAGGTTTCCATGAATGCTTGCCGGGTGGGTGGATGGATGGATGGATGGACGGACAGACAGATTAGTTGGGTGGTGGGTGGGTGAATGATAGATGAATGGATGATGCATGGATAGATGGATGGATGATGAATATAGTGGCTGGATGGACAGGTAGATGGTGGATAAGTGGATGGATGGACAGATAGATGGATGGATAGGAAAAGAGAGATAAGATTGATATGAGGGAGAGAGAATTTCTAGCTGGGGCAAGTAGGAGGCACACTCTTCCTTTTTAAGGGAAAGCTCCAGCCATCTTCTCCCTTTACCCATGTCCCCCGGCCACTCCTAGCTGCAAGGGAGGCTGGGAAACAGCCTTTATGGGGGGCAGCCTTGTTTCCCTCTAACCCTCAGTGGCTCTGCAGCACCAAGGAAAGGAGAGAATGGCTGATGGGGACACACTGCCCCCCTCACTATCCCTGGTATTTATTTTCCTTCACAGAACTCTCCACGATCTCATATTATCTTGTTTACTTGTTTACTGTCTGTCTCCCCACTGGAAAGTGAGCTCCACTGGGGCAGGAATCTTGACTGTCGCGTTTGCCACCGTGTCCCCAGCAGTACAAATCAGTAAGAATGAAGGAAGGAACTCGAGCTTTTTCCTTGCACACCAAATTTTTCTCGGATTTTTTCCGTCATCCTATGATCGCACCTGTGGAGAGATGACAGACATGTGCCGGCCTCACGGACGCAGCAGTGCCGAGGGGGCGGCAAGCTCCTATTCGAGAAAAACACACTTTAGCTGGATGTCATTTAGGGAGTGTCACGTCAAAGTAATGTAACAAAAACACCAAACACGAGTGAGATGGAGCACAACTCGGGAGGGCGGGGAGGTGGAAGGTCCCCAGCAAGCCAGCAGCAGTCAGAAGTCATTACCCAGCCAGGCGCACCCTGGCCAGGCAGGGTCAGCGCCGGAAACCAGACTGCAAAGGCTGCCCAGAGCCGCAGCAGCTTGGTGGCTAACGGGCCAAGAAGCCCCCTCCACCCTCCCAGCTCTTTCCCGCCTGGCCTCATACAGACCCAAAAAGATTCTGGTTTTAAGACATGAGGTCACTTGGTTCTTGAAAGGTGGCATATGCATCAGAGGCTCGTGTGGCTTCAACAAGGCAGTATAGTACTGTGGTTCACATCGTGGGCTCTGAACCCAGCCCTGCCCAAGTTCAAATCTCACGGCATCTTTTGCAGCAGAAACCAAAGGGTCTATAGAGACTAAATTATTTCCTGTCAGTGCTGTGGGACCTTGCACAAGGATCTTAATCTCTCTGAGCTTCCGTTTCCTTATCCGAAAAGAGGGCTGTAAAAACACGCCCATCTCCTCGGGATCCTGTGAGTTAATTACATGCAGAGTGTCTAAAGCAGGGGCCAGCGACAAATCTAGCCTACCACCTGTTCTGGTACAGCCCACAAGCTAAGAACAGTTTTTACATTTGCAAGTGGTTGGAAAACATCAAAAGAGGAATATTATTTCGTGACATGTCAAAACCATATGAAATTTAAATTTCGGGATCCATAAAGGTTTATTGGAGCACAGCCATGCTCGTTCATCTCCGTTTGTCTGCAGCTGCCTCCGTGCTACCATGCGGGGCTGACTCGCTGGGACGGAGACCGCACAGCCCGCAAAGTCTAGAATATTTACTGACCCTTTGCAGAAAAGTTGGCCGAGCCCTGGTCTGGAGGTGTCGTCTTGCGGGTAACAGGCCTTGGCGTGCGTCCATTATTCTCTTTATTCAGGCCCTTAGAGGAGCCGCACGGGGTGAAGACCAGACTGCATTTATTAAGCACCAACTGTGTTAGACACATTATATTTGTCATCTCCTTTACAACAATTTAAGGTACATGTAACTATCCCCATTTTACAGATGAGGAAACTGAGGCTCTAAGAGTCGATGGGACTGGCCCAAATCACCCAGCTGGGGAAGTGGCAGAGCTGAGATTTGAACCCAGGGCCTTCTGGTTCCACTGACTGTCCCCCTCACCTCACCCCCTTGTACCATGTACACCTGCTGCCAGAGACAGCTCTGGGAACGTGCCAGCAGCCGTGTCTCTCCAAGGCTGGGCAGAGGGATCGCCTGGAAGGAAGAGTTTGTTTAAAATGCGGATTCTCTCTGTGGATCCACAGACCTCCCGAATCGTAACCCCTGGGGAAGGCCCTGGAGTCCACGCGGCTAGCAAACTGCCCCAGAGGATTTCAGTGTCGGCAGGCTGGCTGGGGAGGAAGAGTTCCCCATGGCTGCAGCGTCAGAGGTTTCCTGAGCAAGGGCGGCTGAGGGGCGGTTGGACAGGCAGGGGCCAGGGGAGGCACTCCAGGTGGGGACCGTGGCCGGAGCGTGCAGCGAGGTGCCACACTGGGCCCCTCCTAGCTCCGAGGCAGGCTGCATACAAGCCAGCCAGGTTTCCAGGTTGGGGTGACAGTCAGGTTCTCCCAGGAGCCCTGGCGCTCCCCAGAGAGAAGGCAGCGTGTCCGCTCCGAGACGGGAGCCGCCTTTCCCTCCGGGCTCTTAATTGCAAGCTCCTCACCCTGACCGTCCAACCGGGCATGGCCTGGCCCCCACCTGCCTCTCCCGCATCTTCTCTGACCGCTGCTTCCCTTGCATGCTCCACACGGCCACACTGGCCTCCTTTTCCGACCCTCAAACACACCGGGCTCCCGTCTCAGGGCCTTTGCACGTGCGGCTCCCTCTGCCGTGCTGCGCAGGTCCCCACGCCGCAGCTCCACAGGCGTCCTCACGGGCTGTTCTCCACCAGCGGCCGCCTGCCCGCTTGCTCCCTGCCATTTTGATCTCTTTGTTGGTTCCTCTGCTGTCCCGGGGACAGTGACCCCCTGCCCCACCCCCTGCTCTGCCCCCAGAGCCCAGCACGGTGCCTGGTCACAGAAAGCACTCAGTACGTGGCAGCTGAATGGACATGAAATGTGGGACATGCTCAAGCCAGCGAGGGGCTGAACGGAGGCTCTCGGTCCCCTGGTTAAGCACTCGGTGTCCCGGGGACTGCTGACTAAGGGTTTGGGACCACAACTTTGTGGCAGGAAATTGGGCAGAGAGGTGCATTGGAGAGAATTCATCAAAGAGAAAACAAGGCCCTCGGAGGACACTTCCAGACAGCAGTAGGAAGGCTGGTGATTAATCACCAAGGAGAAAGACAACGGGATCCCGGGGCCTTCCCAAGAGCCAGTGTGGTCCAGAAAAAGAACTTGACTTTCAGGCTGGGCTTCTCAACCTCGGCACTCGTGACATTTCTTATTGTGGGGCTGTCCTGTGCATGGTAGGAAGTGTAGCAGCATCCCTGGCCTCTACCCGCTAGAAGTCAGTAGAACCCTCATCACCACCCGACGCCCAATGTGACAACCAAAACTGTCTCCAGACATTGCCAAGAGTCCGCTGAGGGGTAGCATTGCCCCTGGCTGAGAACTACTGCTTTTAGGTGGAATCTAAAATATTGGCATCCAACGTACAAAGTGTTTAAGCCTCGTGCAGGTCTCGGACAGACACGACCAGCTCAGACACCTCCCGGCATCCAGCAGGTCGCAACCGTGAACAGGGAGGGATGCAGCCCGTGAGCTGCCGGTTTGGGAGTTCTGTCCTCACAGGTCAGGCTGGCCCTAGAGGTCGTCTCATTGTGTCGATGGGAAGACTGAGGCCCAAAGAAGGGAAAAGACTTGGCCAAGGTCACACAGCAGGATGGTGGCAGAGCTGGGCCTAGAATCAGCCTCAGTTTCCCCATTTATACAATAAGGATTAGACTGGGTGGTTGGTGGCTGCCTGGCAAACTGTTCCACCTCCACAAGACTCAAGGGGTGCCTCCTGCAGGAAGTCCTTCCTCGCTCCTCCCAACAAAGGTAGACTTGGTTTCTCTCAAGCAGTGGGCAGGTCTCTCTCCCCCGGGCCTGCAGTAATTTGCTTTGCCATAATTTGCGTGTCTATCTCTCTGTTAGTAGACGGGAAGGAAGACTGGGTCTAAACTCGCTTTTGCAAACCTGGCACCTGACCCAGGGCTGGTCATTTTTGTAGCCTTGCCATAAAGTTAAAATGTATTCATTTTTATTCGCCTATGATATATATGAAATATAGAGCCCTTCATTCATTCAACCGGTGACTGCAATGCCCCGGGTGCCGCGCCAGGCACCGCAGATGCAGCGATGAACGCAGCAGACCGTGTACTCGTGCTGGATCCCCCAGTTTAGGGAGATGGGTGTTACAGCTAATCCTACAAACGACTGAAATCAAGTTGACAGAGCCCAGAAAAGCGTGGCGAGCGAGGTGCCCAGGATGCAAGATTTAAGGAGAAGCTCCTTCTCAGGGTGGTGCGCCTGCGTTTTGGTTCTAAGAAGGGCCCCAGAGAAAAAGTGCAGACGCTCTGAAAGTGTAAGCAGAGAGTTGTAGCCTGATCCAGGAGGGAGGAGGAAGTGGAGACGGCAGCAGAGCCAGCGAGACGCGTGGACGCGTCACCATTCCGGTCCATGGTTCTCCACTCTCAAAGCCCAAGTCAATATAACTCCCAACTTCAGCGGAACTTTGGTAGAGAATCACAAGGACATTTGTATTAGACTTGTATGCGTTTCAGTATGCAAATGCCTGGTCACGACAATGACACCTAAAAACACCACGGAGTTGTCAGGTGCTTACACTATACATAGAAGCACTGTGAGTGTGGCAGCGACAAAAACAGACGTACAGGTGTGTTGGCAGCTCCCATACCACAAGCGTCATCGCCGTCAGCTACACTAGTTTTCCCAAATTGTGAATAACTCTTGGTAAAGTTCTAAACAGAAGAAAGTACAGTTCTTCCCTGGCTTTATCCAAGGGTGGCATAAATTTCTGGAAAATTCAGGATAGATTAAAACCTTGGCAAAATAGATCTGGTGTGTTTATATGTAAAATAGAGTCTAGGAAATTTAAACAAGTTGTTCACCTACCGGAATAACCACCAGGACATTCCAACATCGAGGGACAGTGCTTCATGGAGCAGAGTGTCGCATGCACTGCAGATTGCCTGGCACCCCAGCCTGAGGCATCCCCTCCCATCCTTGTGAGGCCCTCACAAATTTCCAGAACATGCCCTTATGGGCAGTACCACCCTGCTGAGAATCACTGAATCCAACCTCTAGCTAACAGCCGCCCCTAATTAGAAGGTCACCTTTGTTATCTGTTGATCTTTCCATTCCTAACCTAATGGTTTGTTTACTGACATCGCCATTATCAGGGTCCTTGACACACTGAGAATGTCTTGTCTTTTCCTCCCATTTGTGCACATCCTCGGTAATTATCTCTGGAAGGAAAGGAGGCAACACAAGTACAAATAAACACTCCCAAGGAAGGCGGCAGCCCCAGGCTGTATTGTTTCCGTGTGATTGTTTCTGCCACTCACGCCTGATTCCTCGGACACCAGCCAGCTCCCACGGGTGGTCACGGCCAGAAACAGGCAGGGAGTGTGGTCTGGAAGCCCCTCCGATTGCTCCTTAGAACCTGAACCAGAGCGAGCTCTCCTGCATGCCCAAGGCTTTTAGCTAGAACAGTTTCTCATCTGAGCATCTAATTTATTAGACTTGAGAAAGAAGAGCAGAGAAAAATTCCCTCATTTCCCCCCTCACCCGTTCACCCCTCCCTAACCATCACCCACCCCAGCCCCTGCACGAGCCTCAAAGAGGAGGGCACATCTGAAATAAAGGACATTACTTTGGCTTCTGACCTTCCTGGTTTCAGGTCCTCACCTTATAAAAGTAGGACTTTCAAAAGGAAACAACAAATACTTATCTTACATGGTTATTGTTGGAACCAAACCCATTAGGGATGCGACTCTACTGTATACTAATTCTAATCGTCCCCGCCACCTGCGTGGCAGGTGTTCTCAGTCCCACTGCAGATGAGGAAACAAGCTCCAAGGGGGCCGTGACCTGCCCAACTGCACGCCGCGGCCAGCAGCAGGGCTGGGGCTTGTCCCATCTGCTCCCCGCAGAGCACACGCCGGGCACAGCCACTCCGCTGCAGAGTCATTTACCTTCTCTCAGGGTAGAAATAGCTGTTTACCCTATTCTCTATGAACAGGTTTCCAAAGAGGCCTCCGGAATGTGTGTGATGAAGCCAGTGCATTTAAAAATACAGCGCTTATTACGGAACTTAGTATTATGGAACTTAGTATTAGCCAGCCTCCCACCCGCCCGGCTCTAATTAAAGGCCTGTCTGTCTGCTGCTTTACAAATCATGGCTTTCTGGGGCCTATAATTTAACCATTCCTATTCAAGTCCTGGCGAACTGGGGGTGGAATAATGGACTCCCCGTGCCTCAGTGAGGCTGGCGAGACAGAGACAGTTACCCTTAGTGTGGCCTCGGGTTCTCACGCCGTCTCCGCCGCTCAGGGTCAGGACTAGGGTAAGTCAAGTGAAATACCCGCCGGGGGCACAGAAATCCAAGATCAGTATTATGAACATTTCCTTTTCCCTCAGACTCCAGTATGGCTCAGATGCCACTGTTACTGATCCTGCCGTTACTTAAAATCTAGATATTTTGTTCATCATGGATTTTTTTTTTCACATTCAGTTTTATTTTTAAAAAATATTGCATTGAAATATTACTTCTCTTGATTACTGAGTTTTTTGGCACTGCCTTAAATTTTATACCCTTACATTTTTTCACTCTAGTCTCAGCCCTGCTGCCACTTCCCAGTTTACGTGACCTTTGTCAAGTCGTCTCCCCTCTTTGAACTACAGTTTTCCCATTTGTAAAGTAGGGGCACTAATGGTACCTACCTCATTGGGCTGCTAGATCTAAAGTCCCTGGCATACAGCTGGCACTCAGTAATGGCTGCCGTTGTGGGGGAAGAGAGAAAACCGGGCACTCCTGGCAGGGGGGCAGGACAAGACTTCACGACGCAGGACTGTTTGTGCATCAAGGACATCGCTTTTCCCCGGTTCCCACTCACGGAATGCCAGTGTCACCCCACCCCCCTCCCCATCACCGTGACAACCAGAAACACCTGCCTTCCCCCGTATTTCCAAAATGCCTCCCAGGGGAGGGACAGTGTCACCACCCCTGGGCTAGATCACAGTCTTTGGAGTCACACAGGCCTGGGCTCAAATCCAGATTGTCACTTAGCTGTGTGATCTGGGGCAAGTTCCCTAACCTCTCCAAGCCTCCTGTTTTCTTCATTTGCGAAATTTGTAACAATATCTCATAGGGGTGATTTGAGTATTTGGATGTTCAGTTTTTGGTAGCTGCTACTGTTATAATTATGTTGCTTGTGTTCAGAGCAACAGGACTTCTCGGAGCTGAGCTCCCTTGTGGCAGTTTGAGGTGTGTGGGGCAGGGGACCATAGACAAGAAGAGGTTGTGAAGAGGGGACGGGCAGATCTAGCTGGTAAATGTGTGTTATTTGAACTGAACTGCATTTACATATTTTAATTAGTTGCCAACATTAATGTACTGGGAAAATTCACACACACACACAAAAAAACACCTTAGATTTTTGTTGTTGTTGTTTCTATTGAGAAGTTGGAAAATTAGGCCACCCTGTGCCCACCTCTGTTCCCTCCTGAAGCTGGTGGTGGCCCCAGCACTCCTTCCTGGAGCTGCATATCCAGGCTGCTTTGGTCCTTGGCACTTCCTGCCTGGCCCTAGGACACCATGGAGTTTCAACCCCTGGCTAGCAAGGGGAGAGGACTGAGCCATTCAGAAAACTGGAAGGAAGAGTTCTAACAGGAAGCCTGGGATTGAACTAGGGTGTCAGGGATGATAAGAAGTACCCTAGGAATTCAGAGTTCCTTGAAAAGAGGCTGAAAGAATCAAGCTTTTCGTTTGTTCAATCTCACGAGCTCCTTGCAACTGGCTAAGAGTGGGAACGTGTTAAGCTTCTGGGGAAGGAGGCTGTGGAAGAGCACGATCTAGAGGCTGGAGTAGCCCTTCATTGTCCAGGGAGAACAGGGCAGGCTAGGGAGGCCAGTGAGGGGCAGGGCACCAGGTCAGGAGACCCTGAATCCAGTCCTGGCTCTGCTGCAGACTGGCTGAGCCACCTCAGGGTTAGCGACTTCCCTACCCGGGCCGGTTCCCTATCTCCAGGCAGGAAAAAGGATGGATGGAAGGACTGACGGGCGGGTGGGTAGGTGGATGGATAGACGGATGGATTGATGACTAGAAGAATGGAGAATGGATGGAAAGAAGAAAGGAAGGAAATGGATGGATGGAAAGAAGGAGGCCTAGTTCTGCCTCTGAGCGGCAACCCATTAATGAGCATCAATGCAGTGGCTGCTCTGTGCCCAGCCCCGTGCTAGTCACCGTGGCAGAGACAGGAAAGTCAAGTCAGAACCCTCCCCAATAAGGAATTCACTGTGTGGTTGAAAGGCACAAAGGCTGAGTCTGTTGCCCAGGGCAGCTCAGAGAAGAGGTAAAATCCACAGCAGTGCTTCAATTCTGCTCACAAACCGGGCTCCTCCATTATGGTCCCAGAACCCTGAAGAGGAGAGAATGGTGCTGGCCAGGCTTCCTGTGGAGCCTGTGAGGGAGGCTCCTTGGAATGTTCCGGAGCCCATGCAACTGGCAGCTCAGTGAGGGCAGGGACCTGTCTGTGTTCACTGCTGCATCCCAGCATCCAGCAGAGCCTGTCCTCACACACAACCGTTCAGTGACATCTCTTCAATAAACCATGACTAGCTGAGTCAGAGCAGCACTGGCCATGGCCATAAGCAGTTTCCACCAGCTTTGAGAACCTGTGTCCTCGCCGCTAGGATGGAACTAACAACACCCACCTTGTTATTATTTTATTTTATCACGGGGTTGTGGCAAGCTTTATAAAGGAACGAGACAGGACTGTGAAAGTGCTTTGAAGCTGGGGGGAGGTTTACAAATGGAAAATGTAGAGAGAGCAGCAGTAACGGCGTCAATCACAGTACCAACGATGGCCGGCCGCGGCGGTCACCGTGGTAACAATGGCAGTGAGGCTGTTATTCGCGGTAGGGGGAATAGGAGCGTGGATGGAAGCCGTCACCGTACAGGCGACAGCAGTGATGGTCACGTTAATTTAGGTGGTAGCAAGAATAATACTGTTGGTAGCAGGAGAGAACAGAAGGGAGAGCGTTACAGGATAGGGAAAAAATGTTCTGACAGTTACGAGCGACAGAAATCCGATTCAAATTGGCTTAAGCGGGGAAGGGACGGGAGGCTGATTTATTGGCTCCTGCAGCCGCAGAGTCCAGGAGGAGCCCTGGCTTCCGGCCCAGAGGCACGGGCCCTCGAACAACGTCGCCAGGACGTGTCATTACAGCTCCATCTCTCCCCATCTTTTGTCTCTGCCGTCCCCTGGGTGGTTTTCACTGTCAGGCAAGCTCTGGGGCCTTCCAGGCTTCCCACCCCCCAGTTTGTCTCAAGAGAGAACTTCTCCTCCCCATAGTTGCAGTCAAAGATCCAGGATTCCTTCTCATTGGCCTATTTGTGTCACATGCCCATCCCTCTGCCAATCACTGTGGCTAGGAGGGTTGGCCTGTGCTGATTGGACCAGGCTGGGTCACATGACCACTCCTGAGCTGGAGGTGAGGTCAGGATGGTGTTATCAGAAGGGGAAAGAGATTTGTAGGGCAGGAGGCCAGGGGGTGGCCTTCAGAGATGGGGCCACGTAATGATGACGTGTGTCAAAGGTCTCCATGCTTGGTAGATGCTCAACAATTCCAGTTTTTCCTCCCTATGCTCCAAGGATAGGGTTTTTCCCATACATTGGAGGGCAGAGCAGCCCTAGGTTCAAATCCCAGCTCTGCTACCTGCTAGCTGTGTGGCCTTGGGCAAGATACTTAACATCTCTGTGGCTTGGTGTCCTCATCTATAAAATGAGATTACAATAACGGATTGTTTTGAGTATTAAATGGCTTATTGCGTGTTAAGTGCTTAGAAGAGGGCCTGGAACATAATAAGTGCTCCATAACTCTTAGTTATTATTTTTATTTTCTATAAAATGGGGGTAATAGTGCCAACTCTTATGACTTGTGAGGATTAAAATCTCTTCCCTCTGCCCAGACATACCTCTCCTGGATTTCCCTACAGCCCGATCCTTCTTGTTTGGGTCTCAGCTCAGACATCTCCTCAGAGAAGCCCTCCCCAACCACTATAGCTGATGATGCCCCCACGCCCAGTCACTGTCCATCAGCCCATTTTCTTTTCTTTGTAATTCCTGAAGTGACCTGTTAACTTACCCGTTTGTTCACTTAACGTCTGCTTCACCCACCCAAATGTCAGCTCCCTGGAAACAGAGTCTGTCTTGGTCACTGCTGTGTCCTCAGGATCTGGGACAGTGCCTGGCACATAGTTTGGGCTTCATACATATTTGCTGAATGAATGAATGAATGAATGAATGAATGCCCCTTTTCTTCCTTGACGATGTTTTTATACAGCATTTCCCCATCAGAGAGGACTAGAGAGCAAACATGTAGGAATGGGGAGGGGTACAGGGATGAGCCTGCCACCCTCTGCTCCCAGAGAAGGGCTCTCTTTGGTCCCTGTCCCTGATTGTGTGGAGGGTGTCAGTTCTGGGTGGCCTTGGGGAGCAGGAGCGTTCATCTTGACATGGGTCATCCCAGCCAAGGTCAGGCTAAAGCCAGCAGGACAGGACACTCAGGCCCGGGATTACTATCCTTACACATCCTGCTGCTTAGCCGGGATTAGTGCGGATGCCACGCCCAGCAGCCCATGCGTGGAGCTCACGGAGAGTGATTCATAGGCCACCCTCCCTCCTACTCCTCAGCCCCTTCTTGCCTTGGGGAAGCCCCAAGACCCACCAGAGACTGGATCCAGGGCTGCAGGCAGCGGGGCTGTATTTCCTGTGCATTTTCACTACCATTTATTGAATGTCTCCTGTGTACCAGCCCCCAAGCCAGGCACTTTGCAGTGTCTCAATCAGTCCTTCAATGGGGCAGACTAGGGCTCATTTATTTTTAAAATTCAGGCCGGGCGCGGTGGCTCACACCTGTAATCGTAGCACTCTGGGAGGCCGAGGCGGGCGGATTGCTCGAGGTCAGGAGTTCGAAACCAGCCTGAGCAAGAGCGAGACCCCATCTCTACTATAAATAGAAAGAAATTAATTGGCCAACTAATATATATAGAAAAAATTAGCCGGGCATGGTTGCGCATGCCTGTAGTCCCAGCTACTCGGGAGGCTGAGGCAGCAGGATTGCTTGAGCCCAGGAGTTTGAGGTTGTGTGAGCTAGGCTGATGCCACAGCACTCACTCTAACCTGGGCAACAAAGTAAGACTCTGTCTCAAAAAAAAAGTAAATAAATAAAATAAAATTCAGTTCCTCGATCACTATTGAGCACCTACTGTGTACCAGGCACAGGTCTAGGCATGGGGGATACAGAGGTTAAGAAGATGGTCCCATAGATTTCAGTTTCTTGAGCAAACAAAAAAAAAAAAAAGAAGAAGATGGTCCCTACTTTCATGGAGCTTTTAGAGGAGAAAAAAGGCAGTGATTAAATAAATATTTTTTTAAATGCCCTTTGGTTCCTAAAGCAGGGGCTGAGGAGGAGAGGTGGGGAGCCACGGAAGGGCGGGTAGAGCTGCCCGATGCATACCCTGGTCTTGGGAAGCATGTTTGCGCCTCATAACCCGTGGCGGGTGGGGGAGCGTTGCTGCCTGGGAGAGAGAGGAATACGGACCAACTCTCCCCGTAAGCGTTGGTCGAATGGCTGAATGAATGTCCTGCTGTTGCTCAAAAGCCTTCCCAAGCTCCCCATTGACTGCAGCCTCTCATCCAGACCCTCGGCCGATGTTCCCGGCCCCCCACGACCTAGTCCAAAGTGCTCCTCAAAGTCCTTCCCGTCTCAGGCAATGCCACCACTATTCTCGGGACAAAACCTGGGATTCTACCTTGACTCTCCTTTTCCTCACCCCGCACATCAGCAGCTTGGTTGGTTTTACCTCCGAAATATATCTTGAATTTGTCTTCTGTTCTCAACAGCCACCATCTCTCGCCTGGACACCTGCCATGGCCTCCTCACTTTGATCCCGGCTTCTTTTCCAGTCCTCGCAGGCTGTTCCTAAACACAGCCGGAGGATCTCAGAAGCTACAGTGGGCCACGCTAGCCTGCTAAGAAGCCCTCTGTGGCTCCCATGGTTCTCAGAGTACAAATGTCTTTTTTTTTTTTTTTAAGAGACAGGGCCTCACTCTGTTGCCCAGGCTAGAGTGCAGTGGTGCCATCGTAGCTCACTGCAGGAACTCCTGGGCTCAAGCGATCTCCCGCCTCAGCCTCCAGAGCAGCTGGGACTACAGGCGCACACCACCACACCCAGCTAGTTTTTTTATTTTCTATGTCGCCCAGGCTGGTCTCGAATGTCTGGCCTGAAGCGATCCTCTTGCCTCAGCCTCCCAAAGTGCTGAGATTACAGGCATCAGCCACCATGCCCAGCCAACAAAAAAAAACATCTTATCAGGTCCTTAAGGCCTGGCCTCACTTCTCTCTTCAATCTCATCTCTCACACCCTTCTCCTCTTACATATCAGTCTCTTCCCTGCCACAGGACATTTGCACTTGCTGTTACCTCTTCCTGGAACACCTTTCCCCCAGATCTTCACCTGCTGGCTCCTTTGCATTCCTCAGCTCTCCACTCACACATCCCTTCCTCCGGGAACCCCTCTAAGGCCACTTGAGCTGAAGTAGTCCTCCCTCTCCTGCCTGTTATTTTTTTATCCCATGACTCTATTTTGTTGATGTATGGCAAAATGGGTGGTGGAGAATGGGAGGGGCCTTCAAAGCAGTCTGGAAGTGGGAGAAAAGGGGGTTGGGGGGCAGGGAGGAAATGCCACCAGGGGCCGTAAGGAAGCTGCAACATGGCCCCCTGCAGACCAGGAAGTGCAGGCCGCATACGCACGGCGGGGCCATTGCCGGCCCGGACTCCATTCCCACCTCCCTGCTTTGGAGCTCTAGCCCCGCATTCCATTCGCAACCCATGACTCCCTCCCGGCACTGTTTAATCTTTTCCCTCATCGCTGGCCACACTTCTAGTGATTTATTTCGGGGCTCGCAAACCCAGATTCCTACAGGGGCCAAGCAGAGCGCGTAAACAATGTGCACAGGGCACGTGAGACCTGAAGAGCAGAGGCCTGGACTCACTGCCACTCAGCTGGGCCCCGAGTAGCCAGAGCTTCAGATTTTTCTTAAGAAACTGGAATCTGAATTTGCAGGGAAGATAAACGCTGGCAACGAATTCACTGTGTGGGCCAAAACTCCCTGCCCGTGGGTGGGACCCTCCTGCTGGCAGGGTGGCCTTGGGTCACACTTGCCATGCCACTCACGGGCACCAAGTGGCAGGCCCTGGGGGAGCATGTTCCATGCACAGTTTCATTGCTGCCTCACAACCACTTGTGTGGTAGGAACTGTTCTGACCCCATTTTACAGATGAGGAAACTGAGGCTCAGAGAGACAATGTGACATCCACACCAGGGTTCTACCTACATCTAGAATTCATTCGCTTGCCCAGAAGCTAAAGAAGCTCCAAACTCTGCTCCAGGAGCATCTACCTGTGTTGCCTGACTTCGCCTGCCAGTCCTGCCCAGTTCACACCGGGGGCTCAGAGAGGTTAAGTCATGTGCCAACGTCACCCAGCTGGCAAGAGCCAGAATTGGCACCCAACCCTTACTCTGTCCAGCTCCAATGTGCAGGAGCCTTTGAGAAGCTCAAATAACCACAGAATCCCTGGTGGTAGTGAAAGCGTTATCTGTGCGAGCTCCTACTAAGTGTGAGTCTCTAAGAAGCGCTAGGACTTTGGCCCCTTCCCTGGAAACCCTGGGTTGTAGCTGGGACCCTTGGATGACATTTTCAGAAGGGAGTGGGGTCCTCAGGAATTTTGCTCAACATCCTGGCAGCTGGCTCGCTTTACGTGCCAGCTCCCAGGCCTGGGCTCCTGCTCCTGCCAGACCCGAGTGGAGGGCGGGAGGGTTAATGTTTGAAGGATTCCAGATGGAATTTAGAGTCCGACCAGCAGCTTGGAGCTTGGGAGCCTGGTATGTGTGTGGCGGCGCGCAGGGGGGAGTGTTCACTAACCGGCGTGTCTCTTCCAGTCCCCCTCGCCACTGTTCCTTGGTCTGTGCAGGAAGGGAACTGGGGTTTATTGCGGACCTGCTAGAGGCCAGGCACCTTCTGTGTGACAGTTCAGAGTGGGTCAGCCACTTCCTGACTGTGTGGTCCTAGGCAAGTCATTTCACCTCTACGAATCTGAGCTATCTCATCTGTAAAGTTAAGGTGACAATTTTGTTAGCCAGGTCACTTTTCATTTGCAAGGGTCAGAAATCCAACCCGAACTGGCCAAATCAAAAAGCTATTTATGCTATCAACAGCATAAATAGGCTCATGCTATTGGAAAGTCCAGGGCTACTATCTTCAGGAACGGCTGAGGGCAGGTGCTCACGTAGCGGCGTCAGACACCTGCCTTTGTCTCTCAGCTCGGAGTCCCTCTGCTTTCGCCACATTCTCGGGCAGATTCTTTCCAGAGGGCCGGAGTTGACCCTCCAGCGTCTTCAGGTCGATAGTCTGTCAGCTCAACAGCCGCTGGTGCCAGAGAGCACCTCTTTCCCAGTAATTCCAGAGAAAGCCCCAGTGTGGACCCTGGTTGGCCAGTCTGAGTCATGCCCAACTACTAAACTAATCGCTGTGGCCAGGGGGAGAAAGCTGGGGTCTCATTCTTACCCCCTGGAACTGAGTGACATGGCCACCTCCACTCAATACATGAAAGTGAAGGAGAGGTGTTCTCCAAAAAGATGATCAACAGTCCAGAACCCTGTCCACCACGATAATACCCACCCCCAGGCACCTGTGAGGCTTAAATGAGACGATACGCTGCGCGTGCCTTCTAGTACGTGCTCCGTGAACGTTACTCTAGGGCTTGCCTTTGTCATCTTTTTCAAGAACCCCTGAATATCCCTCTGACCCAGCATGGCCACCTCAGAGTTAGGCCAGCCTGAGTTCAAGTCCTAATTCCGCTACGTGGCTCTGGGCAAGTTATTCAGCTGCTTCAAGTTTTGCATTCATCTTCTGGAAAATGGAGGTGATAAGAGGAGCCACTTTCTGGAGTGACTTGGGACCTCGCACGAGGTCGGTGCTCAGGAAGTGGAGGCTTCCACGCTTGCCAGCCTTCTCTCTTCTGTGCACATCGCCCCGGCCGAACTGTGTTGACTGTCGTTCCCCACCTCCGGGCCCTTGCGTGTGCGGTCGCCTCTGCCTAGCACGCCCTCCCCTCCCCTCCCCCTCTGCCTGCTGGAACCCATCTCTAGCCTTCGAGCCCAGCCCAAATGGCGGCTCCTCCAACAAAGCCTCGCCATTTTGTGCCTTGGTTTTCCCAACTGCAAAACAAGAATTATGAGAATATCTGCCTCTCGGGGTTGACACAAGGAGTAAATTAGATTGGTCCTGTAATGCAGTTGGCGCAGTGCCTGATTTAGTGAAAAATCAATAAATATTAGCTGTAATTAGATCATTATCAGACATTTAGCTGCTAATTCAAGCTTGCATTTTCCCATAGTGCCTTGCTTAGGATGAGTACTCAATAAATATATTGCATTTGGGTGAGCTGGTTGGGGTCATGGTTTCTAAACCCATCCGCCCATCCAACTGACCAACCGACCAGCCATGCATCTACTTTCATCTTCTTTCACTTAATGCACCGGTATTTGTTGAGTGCCAACCCCGTCCCAGGCTCTGTGCTGGGCAGCAGGGATCCAGCCTTGCAAAATAGCCACCGTTCCTGCCCACCTGGAGCTACCCTGGGTTACTGGGGAAGCAGAAAATAAATGAGTGGACAAATGAATAAACAAGATGACTTCAGATGGCGACAAATCCCCAAGGAGGTGAAACAGTAGCGGGAGTGAGTGGCCGGGGAGGAGGTTGTCTGAACCAGGCGCTCAGGGGCAGCCTCTGTGAGGAGGGAGAGTGAGGGGTGAGAAGGAGCCAGGACAGAAAGATCGGGGGAGGATCTTCCAGGCAGAGAAGTAGCAGGAGCGAGCTTGGCACGTGAAGGAGCAGGCAGACGGCCAGGGTGGCGGGAGGGGGTGACCGTGTAGGGGAGCGCAGGGGAGAGATCTGAGTGGTCAACACGGGCCAGGGCAGGCAGGGCCGCGTAGCCTCTGTAAGAGTCTGGACTTTATTAGGGGCGCAGCGGGAAGCCATGGGAGGGTTTTAAGAAGGAGAGAGTGCAAGACCTGATTTCTACCTTAAAAAGACTGCTACGACAGGGGCAATAAAAAGGCTGAGCGACACTTAGGAAGGGCACTTAATTCAGCCTGGGAAAAGTTGGTAAGGCTTTTCTGAGGAGTGACATTTCTACGGGGTCCAAAAAGAAGAGAGGAAGCAACCGGACATGGGGGGAGTGGAGAGGTGGCAAGGAAAGGTCTCTCCGGGCAAGGCCCAGGGAACAGCAAAGGGGAAGGTGCCGAGGACTCTGCTGACTCCGCTTTTATCCCAGGAAAGTGAGGGCTGCTGGGGGTCTGGAGCAGGGAGGAAGGGCGTGGGCCGCAGCTGGGTAAGCGCAGGGGGAGCTGCTCGGGTTCTGTGGAGTGGAGTTGTTTTTAGAGCAACTTGTTCCAAGGCCATTGCTAGGTTACTCTGGGCAACTGGCTGCTTTTTGCCTCGGTGTCACTATCAGTCAAATGAGCTGGCAGTCCACGTGTAAGTCGAGGAGCATTACTGGGCTAACTTCGGCTGTGTTGATCAGGATCTAGGCCTGGCTGCTGTAATAAAGACTCAGAGAGAGAAGAGTATTTCTCTCATCAGTCCACATGTAAACATTCCAGGACTAGTTTGGTGGCGCTACAAAGTTGTCATGGCAACAGGCTCATTCCACCTCTCTCCTCTGCTTTTCCTAGAGTTTGGCCTGCAGCCTCATGGTTCTAAATGGCTGCTAAAGTTCCAGCCATCACATGATCATCCCTGGCAGCAGGATGGAGAAAGGTCTAGAAAGAGGAAGAGATTTCTAGAAGTCCCACATAAACTTCCACTTCCTTCTTATTGGCCATATCCAAGCACATGACCTCCAGCTAGCTGCAGGGGAGGCTGAGAACACACCAAAGAAGCCACATTAGCCCATTGGAAATCAGGATTCTGTTCATGTAAAAGAGTAGAAAATGATGCTAGCTGTCTCTGGAGCACATGGCTTTCCTCCAAGGAGCCCCAGGCCCATGGGGACCCCACCCCTTAGCCTCAAGAATTGAGAGAATGGGAGGTGGCAGGCAAAGCTCCCAAGAGTCAAAGCCCAAGCTCAGAATGTTATGCCTGGAGCTGCTGGTCACCTTCTTATCACTTTCCTGGGCAGTTGGTGAAATAATTCCATGCGCTTCCGTGAGTCAGCCTCCCCTTCAACAACCAGACCAAGGACTTGGAGTCGAGGTGCCCTGAGTGGTTTCGGGAAGGGACAACTGAATATCCAAGGGGATTTTCCAGAACACAGGAATGGCTGTCCTTATTTTCCAAAGCAGGTCCTTACTGGGGGTGGCAAAGAAGGGACTCAGAGGAAGACAGCTGCTAGTAATATGAATAATTGTAGTGTGCTCTGCACTTAGTGTGACATCTGCTCCCATCACCCACCGCGTTCCTCCCCGTCACCCACCCCGCCTCACCCATGCTTGCCAAACACATTCCTACCTCAGGGCCTTTGCACATGCCGTTCCTGCTGCCTGCAGTGCTTTTCCCACTGACCAGGTTCTCCTTATCATTCAAATCTCGGCTCAAATGTCACCTCCACAGAGAGGCCCTCCGTGACCACTCCGGCCAAAGTGACTGTCTCATAGTCATGCCCTTTCCTCCCGACCTGCTTCATGTTTTCATAGCAATTTTCATAACCCCAAATTACCCTGTCAACTTGTTATTTTTCATCGTGTGTCCCTTCCTTCTACAAGGCTGTCCACTCCCACAATCTGGGATTTTTCCTGAATTGTTCATTGCTATAGCCTCAGGGCCTAAAATAGCACCTGGCTCATCACTGAATCTTCATTAAAAACCTGGCCATGTAAGTGTTAATATTCCCTTTTTATAGATGAGGAAACTGATGCTCAGAGAGATGAAGTTCCTCGTGTAAATTCAAACAGCTGGTAAAAGTCAGGTGCAGGATTTGAACCCAGGTCTCACTGATTCCACCCTTCTGCTTGGTCTCCCTCCAGTAAATAATAACTGTAGTTCACCATAACAGCTCCCGCCTTTAGGTCTTCCTTAAATCAAGGTGAAGTGTCCCCCCCTCCCAGTTTTAAAACAAGTGAACAGCTAACATCCACTGAGCCCTTACCGTGTGCTCTGTCTCACTGAATTGTCACCTGACTACCCAGTGAGGTAGGAACCCTGCCATCCCCATTGCACAGATGCAGAAACTGAGGCTCAGGGAGGTTGAGATACGTGTCCAAGGTCTCGCAGCTGGAAAGTTGGGAAGCTGGGATCAAAGTGCAGGTGTAGGTTCCCAACCGACACGTTCTGCTCTCTCTCCTACTGCATCTAGCTCGGGCCTTCATTTCAAAATTGCATTTGTTCTGCCTTCTTCCTTTGTTTGATGAATGAATGAAGACGGGGCTCATTATAAAAGCAAGTGGATGAAAATTCACATTACAAAGAGTCTTCCTGATAATTTCAACCCTTTTTTTTGGCCAAGTCCTTGTCAGGTCTGATGAGATCATCATTGTTGTGAACCTCGTGTTGTGGCTGCCAACGGGCTCGGACCACGGGGACAAGCTTCGGTTCAGCCAGCGTCTCGATGCTCACCTGTGCTCACATCACTAGTGCTGCTTCCGAACCCCCGGGGCTTTGGGGGGATCTTGGTTAGCCATTCAGCCGCCTCTAAGCGGACTGGTGAGGTCAGAACCGAAGAACAGGATCTGCAGTCTGACCCAACCAGAGGAACTAGTCAGAAGGTTCTAGATTATGCCACAGTGGCTGAACAAACCTGCAACCTCTTGACTTTACACATCAAAGTTTGCATGTGGAGAAGGCACGTCACCTCCGTGCGGGCCAGAACCAGTGAGACAGCGCTGCCAGGCTGGCCAGAGGAAATAGAGTCCTCCGGGCGCCCGGGAAGAAGATGAGACCCAGACCCAGTGAGTGCTACAAGTCTCCACCCAGGCACAGTACCCTGCACCGTGGCCATCGGAGGAAGATGTGAGGGTTCCCTGCTCGACCCTGCTGAGCTGGAACGCCCCTGCTCTTCCCTCGGGCACTTCTCTGTCCCCCCCTCAGCTGGCTGACATAGAGTAAACAGGATGCCGATATGACGTCATGCACTAAATGGCAGTAAAATGTGATTTTTTTTTTTTGACAGTAAAAAGTAGAAATGCCAGTCATTTTGTTCTGCACCCTGTGTATCATTTCGTGCACAAACACACGGTGAGGACCGTCCCCTCCGCCTGCTGTGACGCATTTTATAGGTTTCAGTGCACTTGCTGCGTCCCTGGGGGAGATCGTAGACCTCACGGGCGGGCAGGGAATGATGTGTGTCACTTCTGGGCTCAGGCATTTCAGAGCAAGTGTGAGTCGTCCTTGCCGTCCCTTCCTCTGCTTTGGCAAGAGTGGAAGCCACATATTGAGATAGTAGAGCCGCTAGATTCCTGAGTCACCGCTTGGAAAGGACGTGTGCTAGAGACCCGCCAAGACTCTCGGTGGACACTGCATGAGAAAGACCAGAGATGTGAAGACACTGGCCTAAGGGTGCCCAGCCAGAATTAAAAGTAGGTGTCCCAACTGCCCACATGTCCATTTCACCCGAGTGTCAATCTCTAATGAGATTAAACTGCTGCATGAGAAAGATCTATTGTTAACCAGCCAAATGCCTCTTTCTAAATGTATATTGGACATTAACCAGCAAATCTGGTTATTGTCCAAAAAAAAGGCCACTCACAGAGCCATCATTCAGACGTTAGCCAGAGTGGTACCCAAGCCCAGCATCTGTCCAGACTCACATAGTTAGCTTCCCTTAGCGACCCAGCCACTTTGGCCAAGCTCTCAGAGACTAACTACCCTCCCCGCTCCCTATCCCGCCAGACTCGGGGGGCAAGCGGACGGGTTTGCGGACGGGCGTGTGGCTGGCCCACCCTGTGGACCCCGTCCTTGCCTAACATTTCCTGTGCTCCTTGCTTCCCATTCAAGACGCTGCTCTCGGCAGCAGGGGCTGACCCTGCCATTCATCACGGCTAGGCCTGGCAGCCTGTCCCTCACCTGCTCACAGCCTCAGCAAATACAGGAAACTGGTGATTACCCAGGCAGGAAGGGCATCGGCCTGTGTTTCTCCCCGTCGGAGGCAAGCCTCCTCATCACGTCCTCCCTCTGCAGGCACCAGGGTTGAGTCCCTCCTCCTCCCCCCCAGAGGCTGTTGTCCCCAGGTGGGCAGGAGGTAGTGGCATCACCAACTCCCAGAATTCCTGCCTTTGGCGAGGCCCGAGAGAACTTGGCTAGCCTGGTAGGAGGAGGTTGCCCAGCCCAGGGCTGCTGGGAAGAGCCCAGTCACTTCCGGGAGATGGTTCAAGTGAGGGCATGAATGAAAACCATAATCCAGACCCCAGCATGCTCGGATAAGAGAGGCCCCAGGTGCTTAAAAATATAAATAAATAAATAAATAAAAGAGGGGCTTCGGAGTCCAGTAGACATGGGTTTAAACTCTGCCTCTGCTACTTTCTTAATTGTCACCTTGGACATTTGCTCTCTAAGCCTCAGTTTCCCCAATTATACAATGGAGGGAGGTACAGTACAGCCTGTAGAATTATCATCAGGATGAAACAACATCCTTCATTATATAAATATTTATGGAGCACCTACTGTGTGCTCTGAGAATTCAGGATTGCAAAAACTCAGGCGCAGCCCCTGCCCTGGAGTCACAGCCAGCCAGCGGAGTGGGCATCGTTGCCCTTGCGGCTGGGATTTGACTTGGTCAGGAAGGTCAGGGACGGCTGCCCTGAGGAGGTGATGCTTGAGCGAAGAAGGACGAGTAGGAGGTAACCAAGCAGAGTGCAGGGAAAAGCATTCTGGATGGAAGGAACAGTGTGCGCAAAGGCTGTGTGGCAAGGCGGATTGTGGAGACTATGAGGGACGGAGGGAGAGCGACCGTGTCCAAGGTGGAGGGCACAGAGCAGCACTGAACAAGACAAGGCTGGAGACTTAGGTGGGGTGTAGACTAAGCGACTGTGACAGTGAACAAGACAAGGCTGGAGAGTTAGGTGGGGTGTGGACTAAGCGACTGTGACAGTGAGACCCCAAAACACAGTGGCTTAAGCAAGATAGATGTTATGTTATAAGGTAGACCAGGAGTTGCCAACCTTTCTGTAAAGTGCCAGCGTAGGGGTGGATTAGCTTCCATCTCAGATCCAAGATAGTCACTTCAGCTCTACGCATCACGTCTGCCTCCCAGCCTGCAAGGAGGAAAAGGAGACAGGGTTTGTGTTATTTCTGCTCGTCTTCCATTGGCCAAACTTAATCACATGGCTGTGCCTAGCTGCAAGGGAAGCTGGGAAATGTAGTCTCTATTCTGGGTAGCTCTATCTATGTCCAGCTAAAACAATGAAAGTGGAAGAAACGAGGAATAGATATTGAGGACATCTAGTGGTCTTTGCCACAGTGGGCCAGAGGGTCTTTGGGGAGACCGGAGAGAAGTCTGTTTGCAGGGGTCCTGGTGGGAGTTGACGGTGGCTTGGGGCAGAGTGGGGGCTCCGGGTGAAAAGAATGGAACAGATGCGAAGATGTTCGTGAATGACGGTTGCTCAGACTTGGCAGTGGATTGGGTGTGGCACAACGGATGGGGCGGGGTGCAGCACATGTGACCCCTGTGTTCCTGACTTGTGCAGTCAGGAGCAGTTCTTGTCTGGAAGGTTCTCCACACACAGCAGCAGGTCAGTTAGGGTTGCTGCGTTCACTGTTGCCGCAGGTGCGGCGGGACTGCAAACCCGACACCTGCAGAGACCCACAGATCCTGAAAGGGGTGCAGGACCTGTGGCAAGCGGGAGGCCTGCGCCCTGTCCATCGGAGCAGCTGCCCCTCGCTGCAGCCCGGGCTGCCGCTGGGCACGCCAGCCGAGTGAAGACAGAGCATCCGGCTTGCCAGGGGAATCTGAAAATCTGGATTTTTATGTGAAATCTCCCAGCTTTGAAACACGGGCAACTAAGTAAATTTCTCAGCACCGAGGCCTCTGGGCTGTGATGGCCGGGGCGCCCTCAGCGGTGCCCCTGCACCCCTCCCCACCCGGTGACTCTGTTTCTTGTCCGGTGAAGGCCTCTGCCTCCACCTGCCTCCGTCCCCAGCGGCGCGGCACCCCTCCCCGCCCGCGCGGCACCCCTCCCCCCCCTCGCAGCACCCCTCCCCCCCCTCGCAGCACCCCTCCCCGCCCTCGAGGCACCCCTCCCCGCCCTCGCGGCACCCTCCCTCCCCTCGCGGCACCCCTCCCTCCCCTCGCGGCACCCCTCCCTCCCCTCGCGGCACCCCTCCCCGCCCTCGCGGCACCCCTCCCCGCCCTCGCGGCACCCCTCCCTCCCCTCGTGGCACCCCTCCCCCCCTCGCGGCACCCCTCCCCGCCCTCAAGGCACCCCTCCCCGCCCTCGCGGCACCCCTCCCCGCCCTCGCGGCACCCCTCCCTCCCCTCGCGGCACCCCTCCCCGCCCGCGCCCCCGCAGGCCCGACTCGCTCTCCCCGCCCCACCCTGCCGCCTGCTCCCAATCCGCTAATCTAATCGGATCTGCGCCAGTGACCCTTCTAATTAAAACTCGCCGGCGTAATCCCCCCTTAAAGCTGGCGGAAGCGGAAGCACCATAAAAGGAGCGAGAGGCTGGGCGGTCCGGAAGCCGCCGCCTCCTACGCCCTTGACACGGTCTCGGGGAAACCCACAGCCGCGGGATCGAGTCCCGGGTCCGCCGCGTACCTGTTGTGGCCCTGGAAAATTCACTTCATCCTCTTGGCTTCGGTTTCATCCACTTATCGGCGGTGTAGGAAGCGTGTAGGGCACTGGTTTAGGAGCCGGGGGACAAGCAGGGAACAAGACAGACCCGCCAGCGCGGGCCTCGTGGAGCCCATACTTCACTGCGAGGAGAAAAGAGTTTCGGCTCAGCGACGCCCTGCTGTGATGGGAGGTGCTGGGGGTGTGGGAGCCCGGAGGACAGGGCTGCCAACTCAGCGCCGGGCCAGAGAGGCTTTGCTGGAGCGAGTGGGCCCGAGCTGAGGCCTGAAGGGGCAGCAGGAATGAGCCAGGAGAAGTGGGGGGGGGGTAACCTGAGCAAGGATCTGGAGGTGCAGCTTGGGATCTTACGTGGTTTCACCAGGAGTCAGTGTGGAATGTGCATGTGCAGGTAAACAGGGAACATGGGAGAGAAGAAAGGTGGTCTTAATGCAGAAGCCAAATCTCTCCATCAAGGTCCTCCTGCCTCTCTGACCTCCTCTCCTCCCACTCTCCCCCTCCGGCTCTTACCGCCCCAGCCACACCGAGCTGCTTTCCATTGCTTGACATGCCAAGCTCATTCCCACCTCAGGGCCTTTGCACATGCTGTGCCTGCTGCCTGGGACATTCAGATCTTTGAATGACACACACTCCTTCTCATCCTCAAGTCTCCTCCTGAACCAGGCACCCCCTAAGAGAGGCCTGCCCTGACCTCCCAGCCTCCTGTGGACACCCCCAGTGCTTTCCCACGGATGCCCTGGTTTGTCTTAGGCAATAACACGCAGCACATTACACTGTCTGATAGCGCCTTGCTCCTTTCCTGGTGTGTGTGTGTGTGTGTGTGTGTGTGTGTGTGTGTGTGTGTGTATGTATATATATTTTTTGTTTCCTTTTCTTTTCATCTGTCTCTCCCTACCAGCTCTGTGAGGCCAGGGGAATTTTCTTTCTTATTCATGCCGCATCCTCAGCAACCAGTATAGCATTGAGTAAGTGCTCAATAAACATATGCCAACTAGATACAAAGGAATCAGAACTTCACTGAGAGCCTGGGGAGCCATTGTAGGTTTACAGCAGGGCCATGGCTTGCTTGAATTTCTGCTTCTGTCCTGTGACCTATCAATCAATGTGGTTGTGGGCAGGGGAAAGCAAAGAGTTGCCCTTTATGGAAAGCCACTTTGCATGTAACTCTATTAAGGCTTATTTTACATATCATATAATGTACCCATTTCTAGTGCACAATTCAATGATTTTTAGTAAATTTTACCAGGTAGTACAACCATCACCCCAAATGCGTTTTGGAACATTTTCACCCCAATGAGATCCTTCATGCCCATTAACTGTTAATCTCTGTCCCCGTCTTGGCAACTACTACCCTACTTTCTGTCTCTATAGATTTGCCTTATGTGGACATTTCCTATAAATAGAATCGTATAATACATGGCTTTTTGTGTCTGGCTTCTTTCACTTAGCATAATGTTTCCACGGTTCATCCGTGTTGTAGCATATATCAGGACTTCATTCCTTTTTATGGATGAAGAATATTCCATTGTATGGATAGACCACATTTTGTTTATCCATTCATCAGTTGATGGGCAAATGTTTCCACTTCGGGGCTATTTTGAATCCTGCTGTTATAAACATGCATGTGTACGAAGAGCAATTTGCAAGCCCTAAACAGTAGGAGCAGCTCCCAGCGTGACAAGGCCGCGAGGGTTACTGTAGAGCTTGACCACAATGGCCTGTGTGACATGGCAGTCGCTGCCCTTCTCTGCTCGCATCTCCCCACCTTTCAGAGAGGAGCTTGAGCACTTTCCTGCACGGACGTTCTGTGCCTCGTCCACATCCCTGGAAGAGCAGGAGGTGTGCAGAGGCCATGCCAGTGTATGGGCATCAGCTGGTGGTGACAAGCCACCAAAGCTGGCAGTTAGGATGAGGCGGGCCTGGCTACGGCACACCTGAATCCCACCCTGGGGACCCACCTGCCGATCTCCTCTCCCAGAGGACCAATGCCCCCTCTTTCATTTGGTGCAGACAGGTGGACTCCAGGATCTGGAGCCTCCTTGCAGGGAGGGAATTTGGGGACAGCCTCTGAGTCCCTGGCGCTGGCTCCCGCCTCTGCTCCCTGGGTTCCTGGAGTTCTGCCCAAACCTGATTGGGCTCAGATCCCAGAAAAGCAGAGGCCCCATCGGGCCTGAACTGGGGCCAGGAGGGCTCCCGGGTGGTGGCTTGTCCCCCACTCCTGGAGCCTGTCCCAGAGACCTGATCGACACTGTCCATCTGGGCTCAAGAGCTGTTTAGAGGACACCTGCTGCCTTGGCCAGTCACAGAGGGTCCATAGACCTAGCCCTAGTCCATAGAAATAGCCCTAGAAGCAGCTAGTCCAGGGGCTGGGAGTGGGGCTGACACTAAATCGCCCAACTGATAATTTAGTAACAATGTATATTAAGTGGCTGTTATGTGCTAAGTGCTTAATTACTTTCATCTCCATTTTTTTTAAATGTTTTAAATTTTTATTTTTTGTAAAGACAGGGTCTCACTATGTTGCTCAAGCTGGTCTCAAACTCCTGGCCTCAAGTGATCCTCCCGCCTCAGCCTCCCAAAGTGCTGGGAGCCACCACACCCAGCCTTGTCTCCACTTTAGAGAAAGGAAATGGTGGCTCAGAGAGGGGAAGTGACTTGTCCAAGGCCACATAGCTGGGAAATAATAGCACTGGATTCGACCCAAGTTCAAAACCAGCTTATAATTCAATGTAAAGCTGTGGAATAATAAAAACAATAAAAGTGAAGAGTTACTGTGCCACGAATTAAGGGCCTTATGAACTCATTGAATGCTCAGTCTTGCAATGATCCCCTGTCTTATAGATGGGGAAACTGAGGCACAGAGAGTTTAGTTGGTGTTAGGAAGTTTCCCAGGCTCGAAGTGTGGCCCTGACTCTATGGGGCTCATAGAGTCTATGGGATCTGGAAGAGGAAATATTCTTATAAGCAGGGCCAGGAGGCGTGGGGCAGCCCCCCCCCCCCGGTGCTGTATTATACACGTGCCATTTGGTGCAAGGAGATGGAGGCCCGGTGCACTCTGACCCTCCCAACCCAACCCTGAGCAGCAGATACCACCCCCTTAGGATCCAGTGGGGCCCCTGCTCCCCTTTTCTCCTTTCCTGGGCATCCTCGGGCAGAGGGGAGGGGAGGGGAGGCCCATTCTCAGGTACAAAGGGGGTGCCTGCCTTAGAACAACAGGCACCAAGGACTGTACAATAGCTGGGTGCATAATTCATGCGTTTGTCAGCAGAACATCAATTATGTGGGCCTGGAGTTGTCGGGGGTTAGGAGCTGGAGCAGGCTTCCCCTGCCAGCCTCAGGGGGAAACAGGATTTCCCAGTTCTTAAAGAAACAGACTTCCTGGAACGAGACTGGCGCAGCTTCCTGTGAGATTCAGCCTAAGGCCCGCGGGCTGCCCTGTAAGATCTGCCCTACTGTGTGTCCCCCGCTCCCCAACTAGTGAGGGCCTGACTGTTGGCATATCCCAGAGTTTCTCAGCCTTGGTACTATTGATGTTTTGGGGGGACAATTCACTGCTTTGGGGGGCTGTCCTGTGCATGTGGGATGTTTAGCAGCATCTGTGACCTCAATGTGCTGGATGCCAGGAGCACCCCTCCCCCAAGTCATAACAACCAAAAATTTCTGCAGAAATTGCCACGTGTCCCCAGGGGTCAAATCATCCCATTAAACACCACTGGTGGCCGGGCGCAGTGGCTCACGCCTGTAATCCTAGCACTCTGGGAGGCCGAGGCAGGCGGATTACTCGAGGTCAGGAGTTCAAAACCAGCCTGAGCAAGAGCAAGACCCCGTCTCTACTATCAATAGAAAGAAATTAATTGGCTAACTAATATATATAGAAAAAATTAACCGGGCATGGTGGCACATGCCTGTAGTCCCAGCTACTCGGGAGGCTGAGGCAGGAGGATCGCCTGAGCCCAGGAGTTTGAGGTTGCTGTGAGCAAGGCTGATGCCACGGCACTCACTCTAGCCTGGGCAACAGAGTGAGACTCTGTCTCAAAAAAAAACAAAAAACACCACTGGTATATCTTCATTTTACAAATAAGGAAACTGAGGCAAGGGAAGATTTGATGCCCAAGGCCACTCGGCCAATGCATGGCAGAGCTGGGATTCCAGATCCAGGAAGCACACTCCTCACCTCAACACAGGAGCCCCAAAAAGCCATGCTGCCGAAGTGTTTTATTCCAATAATCACATATCTATTTTGAATACCCCTAAGACAAAAAATCAGGGGTTTTGCATGTTGTTTCTTAGGATAAGGCTAAAATAAGGTGAGTGGGCTTTTTGGTTTTTGTTTTAACCGGCAAGGAAAGAGTGGTACAAGTAGCAGAAGAATATATACAGTATGATGTCAAAACTGAGCAAAACAAAACAATAGTTTCTTTAGGGACACATATATTCGTATTGACAACTATACAGAAGCAGAGGGATAAAAAAATCAACACAAAGGTTTTTTTCTGGAGTGGGAAAAACACTCGGGAAGTATCAGTGTACTGCCACCGTTCTTGGACTTGGGTAATGGGTTCACTGGTATTCACTTGATTATGGTTCATAAATTATATATAAGTCAGGTCTACCTTTGTATGTATCAAATATTTCATTTTAGAAAGTGATTACAGAATTTCTTTCAAATGAGTGTAAATCAAGAAACTAAGACTCAAAAGCTACTCTTTATCCGTGTCAGATACGACTATAGCAAAAAGACTAAGACGTCAGTAGAGCAACTGAAGTTCGGGAAACTGCACCATCCATCAGTCCCTTTTGTCTTCACAGCTGGCCTATAAAGGCATCAGAGTCTCTTGCAACCTGTGCTATCCCCGTGTCATGCAAAGTGCCTCACATGTAGTAGATGATCAATAAATATTTGCCAAATTGAAAAGCGAATTCTGGTTCTGGCCCTTCCAATTATCGCTCCGTCAACTCGCTCAATAGCCCACAAACACTGGGAGCACCTGTCAGGTGTCATGCCCTGGGCGAGGTGCTGGGGCCAGGCAGATAAACCTCAGAACTGACCCCTGTTCCCACAACGCTTATGGATTGTGGGCAAAATTGGCACACGCGCACATGCATGTGCACCCATAATGGAATATATGTGGTAAGTATCCCCAAGGTATGGCAGAATGATGAGGGAGCCCCGAGGGTGGAGCAGCCAGCCCTGCCTGGGGAGAGCAGGGACACTTCAGAGGGAAGGAGCCACTTGGGCTGGGTTTTACAAGATGGATTGGAATTCACCAACAGATAGAAAGAGGCTCCGACTTGCAGAGTTGCCCAACCACAGCGTGTGGCCAGAGAAGTATGTAGTTTGGGCACCTGGGGCAGGAAAGGCCAGAGAGAGGGGTCAGAGTCAAAATGAGAGGGACTCAACAATGATGCGTCTTTGCTAGGGACATCGCAGGTGCCGAAAGCCCCACACTCAGCCACGCGGCAACTGGCTTTACTTACAGGAGACAACAGCAGTCTCAGACGGGGCAGGAAGCAAAGTCCAACTGGGTCACTCCAAGGCTGGCTGGGTGGTCTGGGCTGACAGGGTGGTGTGGGCTGCGATATTTCCGCTGTGATGATAGCTGGCACCTATTAGACACTCTCTGTGTGCTGCTGGAATCTGTCCTAAGCACTTGGCATGTGTTAACACATTTAATCTTCACAGCACTTCTCTGAAGTAGACACTGTTGTTATTATCCCATTTTGCAGATAAGGAAAGCGAGGCTTAGAAAGGTTAGATAACTTGCTCACAGTAAGGAAGTGGCTCAGCTGGGGCTTGAACTCAAAGCAGGCTGACGCCCTGTGCACCCTCTCAGGACCTTCCTGTGTCCTCATTGCACCTGCCCTTTGCCTCTTCCCTTCCTTCTCTGGCTTCTCTCGGAGGTTCAGCTTTCTGATGTTTTTTATGCCTCCCTGTCCCCTGCAACTTGGGAGACATTTGCTTGGGGTTTGGCCTTATCATGGAGCTGGTTCAAGCCCAGATTCTCCTTGACCGTTTAATTCAGGGACTCACCCTTCCATAACCCACTCGCCCCCTGGATCCCTGAGTTCAAATTCTCAAGGGTGGGTTGGCTGAACCTAGCATACAGATTGGCTCAGCCTGGATTTTCCTTCCAACCCTGGGCCGATCAGGAGCAGCCAGGATCGGATGGTACAAACACAGTGACCAGTCCCCAAGCCCCTTCAGGGGCAGGGGGAAGAGGACAGGCAAGTCTCTAAAACAAAGACAGGCATATGGAGGGTTTAGGGGGTTTCATTTAGTCCTGAGGAGTCCTGGAGATTTATTAAGCTAGAAGTAACGTGATTGGATTTGTATTTTTTGAAAAAAGACCCTCAGAGTAATTTATTGCATCTACTTGCTTTTCTGCATAGTCTGAGATTAGCCTAGATTCCATTAATTTCAACAAATATCCACTGAGCCCTATGTCTAGGCTAAGCCCTCTTCTTGACAGGTAGCTATTGTTATTATTAGTATCACTGTCATGAAAGTAGCACCCCATCCCATAATAGTATGAACCACTGGTTTAGATCTAGAGTCAGCAAACCATGGCCCACAGGTCAAATTTAGTCCGCTGCCTGTTTTTGTAAATAAAGTTTTATTGAAACACAGTTGTGCCCATTTGTTCTTGCATTCTCCAAGGTTGCTTTCATGCTCTCAATGCAGAGTCAAGAAGTGGCAACGGAGGGCACATGGGCCTCAAAGCCTAAAGTAGTTTCTCTCTGGCCCTCTGTAAGTTTGCTGGCCCTGGGCTTGCTGAGTAGCTTTAAATCATTTCAATTCTCTGGGCCCCAGTTTCCATACCCAGACAATATGGGTGTGGATAAATCATCTTTTTAGCTCAAACATTCAGTCATTAAGTGACTAGCGAGACGTGAAAATGCTCCCGAACACTGAGACATGCTCTGTAGACCCAGGGTGCTACGACGGTCATCCGCTGGTGGCTGATCACTAAATCCCACTCTCTTCTTCTCACAGATCCTCGCCATAATCTCCATCATGTTCATCGTCCTCTCCACCATTGCCCTGTCCCTCAACACCCTGCCCGAGCTGCAGAGCCTGGATGAGTTCGGCCAGACCACGGACAATCCGCAGCTGGCCCACGTGGAGGCCGTGTGCATTGCCTGGTTCACCATGGAATACCTGCTGCGGTTCCTCTCCTCGCCCAAGAAGTGGAAGTTCTTCAAGGGCCCGCTCAACGCCATTGACTTGTTGGCCATCCTGCCATACTACGTCACCATCTTCCTCACCGAATCCAACAAGAGCGTGCTGCAGTTCCAGAACGTCCGCCGGGTGGTCCAGATCTTCCGCATCATGCGTATTCTCCGAATCCTTAAGCTTGCGCGCCACTCCACCGGCCTCCAGTCTTTGGGCTTCACTCTGCGGAGGAGCTACAACGAGCTGGGCTTGCTCATCCTCTTCCTCGCCATGGGCATCATGATCTTCTCCAGCCTTGTCTTCTTTGCCGAGAAGGATGAGGATGACACCAAGTTCAAAAGCATCCCGGCCTCTTTCTGGTGGGCCACCATCACCATGACGACCGTTGGGTATGGAGACATCTACCCCAAGACTCTCCTGGGGAAAATTGTTGGGGGGCTCTGCTGCATCGCGGGAGTCCTGGTGATTGCTCTCCCCATCCCCATCATCGTCAATAACTTCTCTGAGTTCTATAAGGAGCAGAAGAGGCAGGAGAAAGCAATCAAGCGGAGGGAGGCTCTGGAGAGAGCCAAGCGGAACGGCAGCATCGTGTCCATGAACATGAAGGATGCTTTCGCCCGGAGCATCGAGATGATGGACATCGTGGTTGAGAAAAATGGGGAGAGTATGAGTAAGAAGGATAAAGTGCAAGATAACCACTTGTCTCCCAACAAATGGAAATGGACAAAGAGGACACTGTCCGAAACCAGCTCAAGTAAGTCCTTTGAAACCAAGGAGCAGGGATCCCCCGAGAAGGCCAGATCATCGTCTAGTCCTCAGCACCTGAACGTTCAGCAGTTGGAAGACATGTACAATAAGATGGCCAAGACCCAATCCCAGCCCATCCTCAATACCAAGGAGTCAGCAACACAGAGCAAACCAAAGGAAGAGCTTGAAATGGAGAGTATCCCCAGCCCTGTAGCCCCTCTGCCCACTCGCACAGAAGGGGTCATTGACATGCGAAGTATGTCGAGCATCGATAGCTTCATTAGTTGTGCCACAGACTTCCCTGAAGCCACCAGATTCTCCCACAGCCCTTTGACATCACTCCCCAGCAAGACTGGGGGCAGCATGGCCCCAGAGGTGGGCTGGCGGGGAGCTCTGGGTGCCAGTGGTGGGAGGTTCATAGAGGCCAACCCCACCCCCGATGCCAGCCATCACTCTAGTTTCTTCATCGAGAGCCCCAAGAGTTCCATGAAGACCAACAACCCCCTGAAGCTCCGAGCACTTAAAGTCAACTTCATGGAGGGCGACCCCAGTCCATTACTCCCCACTCTGGGGATGTACCATGACCCCCTTAGGAACCGGGGGGGTGCTACAGCTGCTGTTGCTGGGCTGGAGTGTGCCACACTCTTGGACAAGCCTGTGCTGAGCCCAGAGTCCTCCATCTACACCACAGCAAGTGCTAGGACACCCCCCCGGTCACCCGAGAAACACACAGCAATAGCATTCAGCTTCGAGGCGGGAATCCACCAGTACATTGACGCAGACACAGACGAGGAGGGGCAGCTGCTCTACAGTGTGGACTCCAGCCCGCCCAAAAGCCTCCACGGGAGCACCAGCCCCAAGTTCAGTGTCGGGACAAGATCAGACAAGAACCACTTTGAAAGCTCCCCCTTACCCACCTCCCCTAAGTTCTTAAGGCAGAACTGTATTTACTCTACAGAAGCATTGACTGGAAAAGGCCCCAGTGGTCAGGAGAAGTGCAAACTTGAGAACCACATCTCCCCCGACGTCCGCGTGCTGCCGGGGCCAGGGGCCCACGGCAGCACGCAGGATCAGGGCCTCTGACCTGCCCCGCCGTGGAGGAGAGACTTTGGGGCAAGATCCAAAGAGGAGGGCTGTTCAGAAGAGCCACAGAGCTTTTCTTCATGAACTCTGAAACAGAAAGGCCCTGCAAAGCCCCCAGACAGAAGAGAGACCCCAGAGAAGGCTCCCTAGGACCTTGAGAGCCATGACAGATTCCTCAGCATGAAGTTGGCCAAGCCATAGGGCACAGCACCTCCCTGTAACAATTCTATTGCCCTCTTTGGGAGATGACATGAGCAGAACTCGCAGCCACCACTACCACCATTCTGGACATAACCGAGGCCACCTACTCCCCAACCTTCTCGGATGGCTTTCCGTCACAGCCTAGGAGGGCAGCGTTTCCATCCCTCCCGACTTCAGCTGGAGAAGGGTGCCGGAACAAGAGGCTGGTGTCGAAAGAGTGGGTTGACCAGTTTGGTATTGGGTGTTGCCCGGCCACCTCTAGGAACACCTGCCCATCACGTCCTGGATGGATCCCACCGTCAGAAGGCTACAGAGAATGCTTGTGTCACAGGGAAATCTCTGCGCCACAAGCAATGATCCCAGCGCAAAACTCTTACTCAAATGTCTTCATTGACTTCGGTGTTCCATAGTACCTGAGATTTTATATTTTGAGATATCATAGGTGAGTTGCACCACTTGTACTCAATTCTAATTGCCCCCTGGCGATCTGGGAAGGGGTCAGAAGGCGGGCACTCAGCCAACAGTATGAACTCGGAGTGTTGCTTTAGGGTTGTAGGAGGAAAACGCTTTCTGTATATCACTAGTGTAGACTCAAAAGATATGCAAGTGTCAAATATGCAAAAGAAATAGCTTATTCAAAGAGACTGTGTGTTCCTAAAGAACAGCATAAAAATCTGATTTTTTTTTTTACCTGCGAAAATGAAAGGAAAAAAAATACCCATAATTGAAATGCCCAGTTCAGACTTTGAGTACTTCCTGCTATGGCAGGGAAAGCGCCTACTATAATAGAAATTCTTCTTTGTTTCCTGTGGTTTTCAAGCTAAAAAAAAAAATTAAAATAAAAAGCACTTTATGTTTTTAAAAAATAGGTTCTACCAGGGACAGTGTCAACATCTTGCACTTTAAAACAAGCATTATTTCCGTGGGCCACTTGTTGGGACTGTAGTTGGGTTGTTGCTACAAGCCTGTTTCTGGCCACGGTGGGTGAGATTGTGCTGGCATCACTGTCTGCCATATAAAAGTCTTTGGGCTCCTTTCCTGTCCCTCTGAAGCATCCCCTTAACCCTCATGGGTCAGGAGGGGTTCTTGGCCCTTGGGTGGGGCCTCTCATAAAGTCAAATGTACAGGAGACATGCACATCTCAGAAGGACAGTGACAGTTGGACATTGGGTGTCTTACTCTGTTCCTTTTCTTGTCAACCAGCCATTGGTGTGTTTTTAGTGTCACTGTCTGTACAAAAAAAGCTCAACTCTCCTTCCTGCAGCCATCAATGCAGCCGGTACAGACAAAAGCAATAAGTATGTGTGTGCATCCTGAGCGGTTCTGGTGTTTTTCTTGATGTTGGTCTTCCTGTCCTAGTTTGATGAGCTGGCACTGTCCTGCCTGCTTTTGGTCCAACAGCATGGCGTTGTTGGCAGTACAGTGACATTGGGTTGAACCACTGATTGATACAATGCTATGGTGTTGGCTCATCTGTCAGTAAAGATAACATGTTATCGGTCTGCTTGTCTGCAGTACGATGGAACAATGTTGGTCTCCTTATCATGTTGATGGATGATGTCCCAAGTACAATAGTGTAGGTCTGCCTATCCTCAATACAGGAGCAGGCATATGTCTTCCCCATGGAACAAGGACATGCTGTTGGTTCACCTGTTCTCAATATCATCTGCTGCTGGTCTGCCTATTGGTACAACGGCATGATCCACCTGTTAGCACACAAATATCGTGGAGTTGTTCTGCCTGCCCTCTGTATAATGGCATGAGATTGGGCCACCTGTCACAGGTATGATGACACGGGGTCATTCCACCACCATCACAAATGCTTGTTCTCTGCTGTATACAAATCCAGTTCATACCACTTCTCAGCATCTCCAGGGACTGTGGATCCCCCAGGAGGGTTCAGTCCTGTTCTTAGGTATCGTCAGATACCTGCACAACAAATGCGAAGGGACTCAGGGGCACGGAGAGTGTGAGATCACCTGTGCCAGCTGGCACGCCCGAGGGAGGGAGCAGCGGCTCTTCCAGAAGGAGGGAACGCTGTGCCGAGCGCACAGTCTGGGCTGGGGCCTCCTGAGCAGCTACCGCGGAACGCTTCCCCGCCGGCCGTCCCGTGTATCTCTCGTTTTCATCGCCGTCAGCGTCCGCCATCAGCACAAATGTGAAAATTCAGGGAAAACAAACAAATGCTTTTTGATAAAAGTAAATAGTTGTGATTTCTGATTCAGATATTTTTAGAGCTGATGCTATCTGTAAAAATTAATAACGATAATAATATATAGTCTATTTTACATATCAGGAAAGTGAATATGTTTAAATATAGCCATATATAGTGAGAAGGAACTTACCACCCCTTCTTCAAATCGAGGCATTTCATTTGTTGGTTGAAGCAGATGAGAAGTGTACAGATTGGAAATTCTTTCTTTTTATTAAAAAACTAATAACCAATTGGTGCAACTCTCCTTGTAACCAAAGGCCCTTTCTGCCTTGTGTGGTCGTGTAGGGCCTGGCCCTTCCTTCCTTGTGTACTTTGACCTTAAAGTAGCATTTTATTGAGTCACTTTTGAAGGACGAATTCAGAAGTATCATTAAGAACCTACCTTTTCAGGCTTAATAGCCAGAGTCCTATAGAGTTCTTATAGAAACAGAATAATTGAAATTCAGCATATACTATGCTTAGAAAGTATCCGTTTTGGTTTGGTTTTGTTTGGTTTTGTTTTTTTTTTTTTCCTCTAACTTATGCGTGTATGTATCGTGGGAATGTAGCTTTTACCCTGTGCTCAATTCAAAATAGAATATTGTTACGTTTTCCCAGCCCCCATCCACCCAAAAGGGAACATACCCAGGTTTGTAACACGTATATACCCAACCTGTACCTAGGTACATGTATGTACACGCACTGGGAAATCTACCTATGGGTCTCCACTGAGAAGTAAACTTGACAGACAGGCCTTGAAAGAGAAGAGGAAAGCAATGGTTTGGAGGCAAATACTGCTTTGACTTGGTGGTTCATTTCCCACCCTTTCCTCAACCAACGAAAGCAGAAAGAAACAAATCCACCCAAACAAATGATATGGGGAGAACTGGAGGTGAATGGATGCTGGCCACTTTGGCGAATTCAAGGAAACTCATCAAGAACCCAGCCGAACTTGAGTTCCAACTTCCACCATTATCAGAAAGGGCTAGGGACCAGGTAGCTATGTGTCCCAATCACCTGGGCGAGAGTCTGCAACCCGCGGCGGGCGAGGTGGGCAAGCTTTGCAGGAGAGAGTGTGTTCACCTCTTTATCTTTGGGCAAAAGAAAACAACAGGACTTTGGTGCAGTAGATTTCGCAGTGCCTTCTTTAGGAATTCTATCTTAAGCACACTTTAAAGGGGAAGAAAAAAGAGGAGAGAACGTTTGTTCCTGTGAAGTCCCTTTCTCAAAAGGACTGGGGATGAAGAATGAAGAAGAAGAAGAGTAAGAAGGGGACACAGCAAAAATCCCGAGAAGGTCATTTCCCTTCAACTCCCCCAGCTTGCCCCCGAGCACGGCTGGTGACGCGAACTTTTGTGAACTGACTCCCAACAACTTCTCCACTGTGTCTTGGTAACTGTAGCTGCCCTTTCTCCTAATAATAAGATCCGTGTTTCTACGGAGAAAAACAAAACAGTATTCTCTTCTGTAAAACTGTAATGTATTGTTGATATTTGTAACTACTGTATATTTCTGTCTTGCTCCAGTTACTAGGCTGGAGTGTCCACGGACAAGGGGATGTTTAAAATTCACCACGGACAAGGGCCACCAAAGCCAGGTCTCTATCTCTCTCCTTTCCTTATTTCTCTGCCAACTAGTCTCGAGTAACATAACCCCAGGCTTTTCGGTCTCAAGTCAAGAAACTTGGAATCAAGGAGGGCCAGGCAAACAGCCCCCCAGGACACCCGCCTCTGGGAATGGACTTTTTCTGCAGCTGCCAAGTGGGCAAAAGGAAGAAGAGGGCTCCCGAGCTGGTGTTTCCTCCCGAGCTGGTGTCTCCTCACCCACCACTGCCTGCAGGACAGCATCCCAGTGCTTCCCCGTCACTCAGCCCAGGCGGCCCAAACCAGCCCTGGCCACACCCAGAAATAAGAGTTACCTCTGCATTTTCTGTTGCCATTTTTTTTGGCTCTAGAAGTATCTGATGCGCGACTACGTCACAGGATGTCCACGCATCTCTCAGAGTAGTCTATTTTTCTGTTCAGATAAATATATATATATATATGTATTTTTAGCAAATTTATAATAGGGCAATCGAGTCTAATTTCTTCTTTTGTAATACAGAATACTGTCTTAGGAGTTTCATTGTCGGTCATTCTCGTAGCTTTGATATTCTCTGGTCTTTTTCATTTTCTCCCATTGTCCCTTGGGCTGTTTTTTTTTCTTTTCTTCCTTTTGATTCTGATTTCTTGCGCGTAGGGAGAGACTTTGGGGTCTGACTTCCTTGTGCAGGCATTTCCTGACGCTGGGCCTAGGGTCTGTGGATGCCGTACTTTCCTCATTCGGTCTGTGTGTTTCTCCTATTCGTTGTGCTTAAGAATCCAGGGCGTGAATGCAGGTGGGAGGGCAAGGGAAGCAGGGCTCCAGATGGCCTGCAGAGCAGCCTGCATGTGGGCTGGCTCAGCTCATACCCCACTCCCCCCCAGGGATCTGAAGGGACTGAGCTTTCTCATCCCTGGAGATCTTGAAACCAAAAATCTCCTGCAAGCGAACTTCCCGCTGCCATTTCTGAGACCTAGAACCCACCCAAGTTCCTTTTGGCTGGGCTGTTCCCATGTCCGGCACCCTGTAGATCTGTAACATCAATCAGATAGAAAGGCCAGAGCTTTTTCAGGTTCTTGCAAACCTCAGAAGAATATGCTGGGCCTCAGATCTCATTGACTTCTTATCAGCTCCTCATTTCAATCCATTCCTAACAGCTTCACCAAAAAACAATGGCCAGACACCCTGGCAGCCAAGCCCTGAGAAGAGATGTCCCCAGAATCTGCTAGCTCATCTCCCCTCCCTTTTCCTGTGGAGCTGCCTAGCTCCACAGAGCAAGCGATGTGTGGCAAAGACAGTTGTACTTTTATAGCTCCCACCTGTCCAAGCCTTGGGGCGTTTTTGGACTGTCCTGATAATTCCACTAGGCGGTTTTCAGCCTCGGGTGGGCAGAGGACATCTCACTAACCAGTATCTTCAGCAGAAAGCGATTCTCCATCCATCAACTCACACAGGAAGATGAAGAAAGGCCAGATAATCTCCAACTTGCACTCATTTCAGTTTTGGTGTCCCAACTGCCTCCCCGACAGCTGTAGGGCTCTGGGCTCTGCCCAGAACCAGAGATCTGAGCCAAACCAAGACCCCCAGGTGGCGGTGAACCATCCCCCATCAAATAACTCTCAAGAGGAATCCACCCCAAATATGAATTTATTATTCTGGACTATGACCCTAATCAGAGTTTTCCCACCCCCAAAATTCCTGGTAATCTGGATTGAACCAGAGCCACATAATACAGACAGGATTTTTTAAAACTTTTGTGCAAGAGCAACAAAACCAAAAAAAATTGTCTCCCAGTAACTTCCTAAGTTTGATGTCCAGACAAGCAAACACCCTTGCTTGTGGCTATTCTTATCAAGAAAGAGGTTACATAGTTTGGGTTTCCATCCACTGTTCCTGATTGTATCTTAACCTGGAATTTCTCCTGAACTTCCCCAAATGCCAACTTGAATTTGGAGGGGGCTCTGTTAATCGAGGGAACCCTCATCTTCACCTCTAACCCTGACTCTCCATCTCTTTCTGCTAAGATCCTGAACAGATATAAAGGCTGGCCAGGATGGGGTGGAGCAAGACAGTTCACCTAAGGAAGAAACCACCCAGCTGCAGGCTGGCTGAAATTGACAATTTCAGCTCAAATTAAAGAAGCCCAAGTCAAACATGGAACCCAGTGGAACTTCCTTATACTGCAGGTGTTTAAAGAGAGGCTAGAGGATGTACAAAATGGGCATTGCACAGGGTCCCTAGAATCGCATGGAAACTGGACTGAACAACCAAGGAAATTCTCCCCCTTTGTTTCTTGGGGTGTGTGTTTGTGGGTGGGGGGTGGGGGAGGCTTTGGACATTCTGGGCACAGGCTCAGCCACTGAGACAAAGGTGTGGAGCACAGTAAGGAACCCCATTTCCAGGCTTTGCAGCTGTCAGAGGGGGTACCCAAGAGGCGGGGTGGCAGCAGGACACCCTCCTTCCTCCCAGCACCTTGTCTTGGAAAATTTTAATGGCCCTCTCCCTATTGAAATCATCCCCAGTGACTGACCGGGCACCACACTGGACTGAGACTCTTGCTTCCCAGGCCAGCCAAAGAGCAATCCACGAAGCCCCGATCGCCCGCTGGCTGTCCTTCGGTGCTCTAGCCCTTCTGCCCAGACCCTGCGCCCTCAGGAGCCTGAGGCTTTCTGTACAAGAGACGCAATTATCTGTTACCCATTAGCCAGCCCAGTGAACAACTGCCCAGGCCATAGTGAATGGCACCATTCCAAAAGGGCTTTTTTTTTTTTTCTGGTAAATAAAATAGGAGATTCCATTCAAGACCTTTGAAAGTCCCCAGCCATGAAGTAAATCCCGAAAGGCCAAAAGGGAGAGGCAGCCATAATCCAGTTTCACAGCAAAGCAAGGCTTTGGCTGCCTCCAAGCAGAACGTCCACTCACCAACGTCTGTGACGTCCTCCCCAAATCAGCCCGGATCCTGCATCCTCCAAGGGAAGCATTTGACGAGAGCGGTTTTGTGTGTGGTGGGTTTGGAGGAACCTCAAACCTTTCAACTTCAGGGTGAAGCCAAGTCCAGGTGGTCTGGGTGGTTTTATTATGAGGTTTGGCGGGATGATGTGTTTGGATGGGCAGACCGGGCAACTGCCTTCTTCCAAAACCAAAATAAAACAAAACTCAGTTTCCAAGATTCCCCCTCTAGAAGCTCTGGCCTGCAGACATAGCTCAAGCTGCAATAACGCAAAGGGTATTGGACAGTCCGTGAAAATGTAGGACACTCCCCATCCCGTCCCATCGGAATGCCCGCAAGGACATGCATGGATCCTCCTGCACATCCTGCTTCCATGAGCTGAACCAGGTTTGGAAAGAAGGTGGTAGCACAGGAGAAGAGACCCAAAAAACCCTGTCTTCTCCGTGGCTTGGCTCATGGCCCCCTAGCTCCACTAGGGTTTGGGGCTCCCTCCTGGATGAGCTGGACATCGGAGAGCTGGGTGTGCCTGAGTGCAGGGGACGAGAGGGACCCGTGGCCGCTGGGCCGGGCAGCTAGCCACTTTGCTCTCCACATCTATTTTGATTTCAGTCCAAGGTCTAGAGCTGGGAACCCCGTTTCTGCACCAGAAATTCAGGGTCATCCCCAATGCATGCCCTTGGCACACAGTGGTCGTCCGGCCTGTGTTTTCTGAGTGAGCGGATGTGAGAATGGCCTCTGAGGGAACAGGTGGCTGTGTGGTGAACAGGGGACTTGTGAGTTCTCACCTGGCTTGCGGTGCCGCTCGCTGGGAGGGGAGGAGAAAGGGGGCACCCCTCTCCCACTGAAGCCCATAACTGCTCCATCAGCGCCATCTGTTCTCTGACTCAATCTGGGGCCAAGGTGACACCCAAATTTGACTCTTGCAGGCCTGCTCAGAGCCACACTTCTGGGGCCCGTGGGACAGCCCCGCCTCCTTCCTACTCCCCTGCCCTGCATTGTTCCGGCTCATGTTCTAGTTTAGCTCACACGTGGCCCATGGGGAGACCACCAAGTGGCTTTCCAGTGGGCTAAGTGAACAGTCCAAAGTCCGGGCTTCCCTTGGTCTGGGGCTTGCTGGGGCAGGAACTTTGGAGCCAGCATCTGGAAACTGGATTGCATTCCCTGAGCCGTGGGAGCCCAGCTGCATACGAGGGCCCGCCTGTCCTCCAGCTTTTAGGGCCAGTGGTCTCCTTTCTTCTGAGCCCCGAGGACCCCCATGACAGTATGTGCCCTGATCCCGTCAGCTTAGGCCCTGTCTCTCCCAGGAACCCGTGGTGTGAGGTTGGGGCTTTTCTGCCAGCAAAGCCATTCTGATCACCCCACCCTTGATGGGGGCCGAGCCAACCACATTAGCCATAAATGACCAATGTCCTCAGCCGCTTTTTTCTCGGGGGCGTGTTCATGGGTCTTGTTCATCTCTCGTCAGTTGACGTCTCTAGTCCTTCCTGTAAAGGTGAAAATGAGCATTACGTGTGCACGCGTACACACGCACACACACACGCACACACACAGAAACCAAACAACAAAAAACCCAGTGTCTTTTATGCATGTAGTGAGATGAAATTGTGATCCTTGTGTGACCTCCAGCTGCTGTCCTGTCTTGTAAAATACGTCCAAATGTTTAAGAATTTCTAAGCAAATGGTCCCTTAATGAAGTCTGCAGAGTTCAATAAAAGGTATGGAGAAAACAAGCTTGGTGACGTTTGTTTTATTTCCTGGTGGGCACAGGGAGGCAGGGTGTGAAGAGCCAAAAGGGGACCTGAATCTGGGACCCCGGGGACCTAGAGGGCAGCGCGGGCTTTTTCTGTTCCCCTCGAAGGGGGAGGGTGCAAAAATGTACCCGTCTTGTCACCCCCGATATGCAAGCCAGTCGTAACCCACCGCATGCTGTGTTCATGGATCAAAGCTCCCACTCTGAGGCCGGCCGCAGTGGCTCACGCCTGTAATCCTAGCACTCTGGGAGGCCGAGGTGGGTGGATTGCTCGAGGTCAGGAGTTTGAAACCAGCCTGAGCAAGAGCAGGACCCCCGTCTCTACTATAAATAGAAAGAAATTAATTGGCCAACTAATATATATAGAAAAAATTAGCCGGGCATGGTAGCACATGCCTGTAGTCCCAGCTACTCGGGAGGCTGAGGCAGAAGGATTGCTTGAGCCCAGGAGTTTGAGGTTGCTGTGAGCTAGGCTGACACCAGACCACTCACTCTAGCCTGGGCAACAAAGCAAAACTCTGTCTCAAAAAAAAAAAAAAAAAAAAAAAAACTCCAACTCTGGTCATTTGGTTTTCATGTCAACTATGCCTGGGTATCCCTCTTTCATAAAAAAATGTCTCACGATAAAAGATATAATTCAAACACCCACAGGGGCCAAGCAAGTAACATAAATGAGTAAAGCAACCCAACTGAGAGACAAAAGGGAGTGGTGGTGAGTGTGGCAAACTGGAGAGCGCACACCCGGCTAAAGGGCTGGGTGCTATTCCTCTCCCGCTGCTTGCTACCCCATAAGGATGCGGGCCCAGCAATGCTGGATCTTTTCAAGAGAAGTCAGAAATCTGGATTTTTATGGAAAACATCCCAACTTTTAAGTGTTGGCAATTAATTCCGATTGTGTTAGTCCTGTACTGCCCAAATGAAGCGCGTCTGTGGGCAGATGACCACCCACAGGCTACCGCCGTGTGATCTCTGCCTCGGCCCATGGAGCTCAGCAATTTCCGTGTTAGTTGTCCGCTGCTGTGTTACAAACTACCCCGCAACCCAGCACCTCAGGGATTCAGGAGCACTTTTAGCTGGGTGGTTCTGGCTGGGGGGTCCCACATGAGTTTGCAATCAAGACATCAGCTGCAGTCCTCTGCTCGACCAGGTGCAAGGTCTGCTTCTGCGGTGGCTCGGGAGGCCTCAGTTCCTTGCTGGCTGTTGGCAGGAGGCCCAGTGGCTCCCCATTAGCCTTCTCCGTAGGGCTCTCGAGGCCAGCTCATTCCTTGTTGTGGGGACTGTCCTGTGCATTGTAGGATGTTTAGCAGCAGCCCTGACCCCTGCTAGTCGCACCTCCCTCCTCCCTCCCCCATTGTGACAACCAAATATATCTCCAGACGTTGCCAGATGTCCCCCAGGGGACAAAGTCACCTCCAGTTGGGAACCCCTGGAAGTACAAAATCCAAAAGGTACCATGGACAGTGAAATCTCCCTCACACATCTGGAGCCCAATCCCGCATCTCTAGAGTCAGTTACTACCACTGGTTTCTCGCCTTCCCTTCCAGAGATAATTTTTGCAAACACACACATGCATGTTTTGTTTTGCCTTGTTTTATTTTACCCCACACATATAGCAACATACTATACACACTGCTCTGCACCTGGCTTTTTTCATTTAACATATCTTGGAAATTATTCTGCATTAATATACCAAGAGCCTCCTCGTTCTTTTGTAAGTCTACGTTGTGGTCTATTGTACGTGGTCATTGCCAGTCTCCTACTGCCGAACGTTCAGTTGCTTCTGAACTTTTGTTATGACAAACAGTGCTGAGGCTGGGTGCAGTGGCTCTCGCCTGTAATCCTAGCACTCTGGGAGGCCAAGGTGGGTGGATTGCTCGAGGTCAGGAGTTCGAAACCAGCCTGAGCAACAGCGAGACCCCATCTCTACTATAAATAGAAAGAAATTAATTGGCCAACTAATATATATAGAAAAAATTAGCCGGGCATGGTGGCGCATGCCTGTAGTCCCAGCTACTCGGGAGGCTGAGGCAGAAGGATTGCTTGAGCCCAGGAGTTTGAGGTTGCTGTGAGCTAGGCTGATGCCACGGCACTCACTCTAGCCTGGGCAACAAAGCGAGACTCTGTCTCAAAAAAACAACAGTGCTGAAATGAATGGCCTGTTGGCAGTTCCTCCGGGTTCTGCCATCAATACAGATCTGGGATCTGTATTTCTCGATGTCCGCTACGGCGGCTACGGGCCACACCGCCATTGTCTATTGCTCTATTATTGCGTCAGCTTCTAGGCTGGGCTCTTTTGCCCTTGACCTTTCAGACTCTTCTCAACTCAGTGGCCAGAAGGGCCCTGCCCAACTGTCAGTCTGATCGTGTCGCTTCACTGCCGAGACCTTGCAAAGCCTTCCCGACACGTGTGAAATACAACCCAAAGTCCTTGGCTGGGTCTGCACGTCCCCACCTCCACTGGCTCCTGCCCGCCTCTTTGTTTCAGCTCTGCCTGTGTCGCCGAGGGTGCTCCACTGCGACGTCACCGGCCTCCTCCCTGTTCCCCAAACGTGCCCTCCGTGGCTGACTGCCTTCTGGCCCCCCTGCACTCTTGGATGGCCTGTCTTATGAGCCATTCCCTCCTGTACTCGCCCCAGCCACACTGCCACCGTCACTTTCCCAGCACGCCAGGCGCACGCCCACCCCAAGGCCTTTGCCCCGCCTGGCCCCCCACACTGGAACATCTCTTCCAGGCTGGCCCCATGGCTTACCCGTCACCTCCTCCAGGTGTCACCTCCTCCAGGTGTCACCTCCTCAACAACCCCTTCATGTGACGACCCTATAGCAGCCACACATGCTCACACACACACGCCCACTATCACACTCACACACTCCATTCTTTCTCTGCTTTGTTTTTCTTTGTTTTCTCTTTGTTTCCTCTTGACATGCTCTATTTTATTTGTTTGTTTGTTTGTTTGTTTGTTTTGTTGTTTCTCTCCCTCCTATACCATGTAAATTCCACAAGGGCACGGATTTGTGTCGGTTTTGTTCACCGCGGGGCCTCTGGTGCCTGGAAGTGTGCCTGCCAGGCACATAGTAGGTCCTCCATAAATAATTTGTTGAATGTGGAATGAATAAATAAATAAATATCTGCATAAATGAAGTGATTTCCCACTGTGTTTCTTTCTTTTTTTTTTTTTTTTTTTGAGACAGAGTGTCTCTTTGTTGCCCAGACTAGAGTGAGTGCTGTGGCATCAGCCTAGCTCACAGCAACCTCAAACTCCTGGGGTCAAGCGATCCTCCTGCCTCAGCCTCCCAAGTAGCTGGGACTACAGGCATGCACCACCATGCCTGGCTAATTTTTTCTATATGTATTAGTTGGCCAATTACTTTCTTTCTATTTATAGTAGAGACAGGGTCTCACTCTTGCTCAAGCTGGTTTCGAACTGCTTACCTCGAGTAATCCACCCGCCTTGGCCTCCCAGAGTGCTAGAATTACAGGTGTGAGCCACTGCACCTGGCCAAGACGTTATCATCTGCATTTTGCAGCTGAGGGAACTAAAGCTCAGAGTATTGAGATGACTAGTCCAAGGTCACCCAGCTAGGAAGTGGCGATACTGGGATTTTAACCCAAATCTATCTGATTTCACCAGGCTGCTGCCTCTGCCAAAAGGATTAAGCAGGATAATTCTTCAGGCTGGGTGGTGCAGGGTTTAAAAGAGCCAGGTCTGGAACTAGACAGCTGAGTTCAAAATTCCGACTCCTCTACTCGCTAGTTACTGGCATTGGGGAGGACGCCAGCCTCCGTGCCTCAGTCTCCATCTGCGGAATGAGGCTAATCAGCACCCCTTGTGTATCAAGCCCTTTAGGGCCAGGGATAGGGTGAGGAGATCGAGGCAGCGTTGTACAAGTGCAGGGTTGGATCCCGTCTCTATTCGAAATTTTGATTTTTTTTTTCATCATGGATTTTTGGCATTCATTTTGAATTTTTAAAATATTGCAGTGAAATAGTCTTTATCTTGACTCCTGAGTTTTTGGCATCGCCTTAAATCTTGCATATTTTGATACTCTAGGGAGGTGGCACCGAGCAAGGCAAATCCTTGCCTTCAAGAGACACACACCCTAGTGGGGGAGGCTGCCAATAAACAGATAAAAATATGTGACAGTTCTGGTGCTAAGAAGAAAAATGAAGTTGGGTAAAGAGACAGAGAGAGGCATGGGGCTGAAAATAGTACCCATCTCACCAGAGCTGGTACAAAGATTAACAGAAATGATCCGTGCAGAGGGTCTAGTACCGAAGCTGGCACGGCAAGTGCTACGTAAACATTGGCCATCGACGTGATTTCTGTGCTGGGCTCCAGGTTAAAGACTCCGGAGCTCTGCCCCCCGGGAGCTTTCAGCATGGGGTAGCATTTCGTGAACTGTGTATTGGGACCCACTGGGCCAGGCAGGGGTTCTCGAACTTTGTGTACTGTGGACCCCCTTGCAAGCCAGATGGAATCCATGGGCCTCCTTCTCAGGATAATACTTTGAAGTCCATAAAATAAAATACACAGGCTTACAACAGGAACAAATTCTGCTGAAACGCAATTATCAAAATAATTCTTAGATGTGATATAGTAGCATATGTGCTTCTTTATTAACAAATTAAATAACAAGATCCAGCAGTGAGCCCAGTAACTACCATAATTTTGAGGTCTATTTCCAGACACCTGCGGCAGCTGCAATGAGATACAAAACAATCCGTGGGGGCGGTTTGTGAGGACGTCACTGGAACTGTCGATACTACTATGATATGTTGCCCAAATTCATAACTGACGGAAGTGCTATGTTCCAGCCAGAGGTCAGGGCAAATAAAGAGTTTTGTCCTGTGCAAGTTCCCAGACCCAGACTGCGAACTCCTGCATTTGGGGGCTTTGAAATCTGTTTCATGGGTAATGACTAGCACTTTTAAATGAAATAATAAAATAGACTGGACCAGAATAGAATAGAATAGATTGGAAATCAGCATGTGTTATTCATAAAAAGGCAAGTATGGGAGCCAGGCACGGTGGCTCACACTGTTATCCCAGCACTTTGGGAGGCCAAGGCAGGAGGATTGCTTGAGGCCAGGAGTTCGAGACCAGCCTTAGCAACATAATGAGACACTCTCTCTATAAAAACAATAGAAAAATTAGCCAAGCATGGTGGCACATGCCTATAGTCCCAGCTATTCAGGAGGCTGAGGCAGGATTGCTTAAGCTCAGGAGTTTGAAGCTGCAGTGAGCTATGATGACACCACAGCACTCTTGCCTGGGCGACAGAGAGAGCTTCTGTCTCAAAAAATAAAAATAAAAGGTAAGTACAGATCCATGAAACTTTCATTTCAATTGTGTGTGTGTCTGTGTGTGCATGTTTGCGCACCCTCACATTACAGGTCATGATGGAAAGTATACTTCTTCCTGCAAGTCACAGGCCATCAGCTTTGGTCTGGCCCCCATCTGCCCTCCTGCCCACGCGCAAGTATGCACGGAAGATTCAAGCTCAAAATAAGGCTATGCTGTCAGTGGCTGTGCAGCCTCCCCTCCTCCGGGACGGGAGCAGGTGTGGCGATGCCCATGTCCTGAGCTCATCGCCTGTTTGGGGACCTGCCCCTCCTAGCAGCCCCACAGCAAATATTAGGAGGGGTGTTTGTGCAGAGCCAGACTGTAGCGTGCCTGGAGATGCCAGGCTGCGAAGGTTTGGGCCAATGGAAGGAAGCCACCTCTGTCGAGACACCCGGAGGGAACTAAGGCAGGCTCGACCCTTCTGTGCCTTTTCTGTGCACGTGTGCATTCCTCTCCTTCCCATTCCTGGCTGTCGAAGGCGTAGTCTGGGAGAAGAGATTGGTATCGGAAAAACAAAACTTCTAAAGGAGTCAACAGCCAGTCTCCCAAGTGGAAAGGAGTTTGACGCTCTGCAGATGGGAGGGGAAGGAACAAATGATTCCGTCGTCGGCTGTGTGGGCGATTAACCCTGTGCTAACAAGCCGGAAATGAATAAAAGGGAAAGATGGGCTTTGGGGAGGGGTTTCAAAGTGCAGCTCAGCCTAGGGGCTCAGAACAGAAACTTTGGGGTCTGAAACATGACAGTTCACATTCAGGCTATATCACTTCCTTGCTGTGTGACCTAGGGCCAGTCATTTTCACTCTCTGGAACTTGGTTTTCTAGTCCATAAAATGGAGAAATAATAGCACCTGCTTCAAGGGGCTGCTGCGGGCGTCAATGAAAGGATGTAGTCAGCCCGAAAGGCTGAGGAAGGAGGATCGTTAGAGCTCAAGAGTTCGAGGCTACAGTGAGCTACGATGGCACCACTGCACTTTAGCCTGGGCAACAGAGCAAGACCCTGTCTCTAAAAAGAAATATATATATATATAAATTCTGAGAAGGGAATCTGTGGGTTTCATTGGACTTCCCATCATCTAGCCACATTGGTGACTTTGGAGATGTCCCTTGTCCCAGGCATGGGGCATGTAGAATCCTTGGAGCCAAGTAAGGAGAGGAGTTGGAATTTGAACCCAGGCCCCAGAGGCCAAGCTCTTAGGCACTGCATCACTCCACTAAGCTCAGGGAGCTGGTCCCTGCAGCATTAAGGAGAACCTCAAAATGGCGAGCACGCAACTGCCCGACAATGATGGATGGCGCTGCCTCTGCCTGGAATAATATGCATTACTTAAAATTTTAACTGTGGATAGTGTGGAGCTATTAAAAATTCTTAAGCTGTAATGTAAAGTTAAAAATAAATAAATTCTAGACACAGCTAAGGCACTGCGTCTTCCAGGAGGCTTTGCTCATCCCTTCCCTCGGCAAGGCTAGATCGGGCGCTTCCTCCGGGCCCCACGGCCGCCAGCGCCGCCCCCATCACAGCTTTCCCGGCGCCCGGCTCTCGCTTCCCGTGGCCTCGTGACTGGTTAACCCAGCCGCGGCGGGAGCCGGGTGGCCTGGGCTCAAATCCTGGCTCCTCTGTGTCCTGGCTGCGTGACCTTGGGCAAGCTGTTTCACCTCTCTGTGCTTCATGGACTGGTACAAGTAACAGCTGGTTGCAAGGGCTGTAGTTAGGATTAAAGTGGTGTCTCTTATAAAATGCTTGTCACACTCAATAAATGTCAGTTGCTGTGGCGTCCTCCTCTCTGCCCCAGACCACGGAGGCAACAGTCCTGTCTCCTTCTTGCCTGTGTTCCAAGCTCTCAGCACGGGGCCTCTCACGGAGCCGGCGCTCGGGCAGGGTTTGCTGAATGAGTCCAGGCATTCATTCCGCAAATACCCATCGAGCACCTTCTGTGCGCCACACCCTAGGGAGATAAAGGTGCGTGAGACAGACGTAGTCTGTCTGCTCTCATGGGGTTTATGTTCTCCTGGGGGAGACAGCCAATAAATAAATAGGCAAATAAGCAAGAAGACATAGGCTCAGTGCTATGGAGAAAATGAAACAGGTGGTGTGACTAACTGGGAAGTGTGACTCCAGATGGCAATCAGGGAAGGCCTCCCTGGGGTGGTGAAGGAGTTAGCCACGGGAAGAGCCAGGAGAACAGGCTTTTGGGCGGAGCGCACAGCAAGTGCAAAGGCCCTGAGGCAGGAGTGCTCTTGGGAGGCCAGCTAGGCTGGAGGAGGAAGGGAGGAGAAGAGCGGTAGGTAGGAGGGGAGAGCACAGCAGAGGCCCACCACGCACCCCTGGCCGGCAGGATAAGCAGCCTGGAGAGCAGTGAGCAGCCGTTGCAGGGGGTTAAGCCGGGGCGGGGGTGGGGCAACACCATCCCTGCATCCAGAGCCCCCGCACCACGGGAACCGTCCCAGCCGAAATCTGGAGGCATCTGCTTATCAAGGCAGCGTCCGACCTCAGCCTGGAGGGCTCGGCCCAGGAGTCGCTACTATCCATCCTGGTCTCAGCCTCCTCTCGAGTCAGACTCGGCACATTAATATAAATGAGGCCTTTGCTGACTCAATTTCTAAATGAGTCCAGACGTTCAAGATCTCTATTCCAGGAAATGTGAAATTTATGTAATGAAAATTAAAAGAGAAACTGGGGAAGCGGCTCCTTAAGTGCCTGCTTCCCGGGCAAGTGAACCAGGTCTGTGCTCTGGCGGAAGATGGATGAAGGTGCCATCAGGGCCTGCGGGGGCCTGTAGCCAGCAGGGAGGCAGGCCACGCAGTGGCAGGGGAAGCCCCCCAGCTCCCCTTCTTCCCTCGAGAAAAAAGCCACGATAATAATCGCTCACGGTCCTTGCTGCATGCCTAGCCCTGTTCCGAGTGCTGTACTTACACGGATTGTCACACTTAACACTCATGACAGCATGATGGGGTGGGCATTACTATTTCCCTCATTTTACAGATGGGGAAACTGAGGCTCAGATTAGTGAAATAACTTGATCAAGGTCACACAGCATAATAGTGCCCACAGTGGGACTCAGGTCTCTTTCACTAGTACTTCCACAGACCCTCTTCTCCAGAGCTCAGACCATGTGAATGGCAGAGAGTCAGAGAGACCTGGGTTCAAATTCAAGCTCCAACTATGGAGCTGCTGTGACCTAGACAAGCCACTCTTATGTCCCTGGGGATCAGTCCGTTTATAATCAGAACCCCCTTGCCACAGGATTTATCTCTGAATTAAAGGAGTTAATGTACAAAGATGTCAAGCAGCGCAGGATTTTAACTGCACTCTCAGGCTGGTTTTAAAAAAGGAAAATAATTGTAAACTCATAAAACTGAAAAGTCTTAGGGTAACTGACTTCAGGTATGGCTGGATCCAGGAGGCTCTAAAGTCATCAAGTCGTAAGGGATCAGTTAGGATCTAAAGCCTTAAGGGATCAGTTTTTTCGATCTCCATGTAACGGACGCTCTCTAGGAGCTCCAGGGCTGCGTCGTTCTTACAGCTGGAAAGAGAGCCCTTTTTCCCAACAGGGCAACAAAAGTCCCAGGATTCACTCTGATTGGACCAACTTGGGTCATAGACTCATCCCATAACCAATCTCTATAGCCAGAGGAATTGACGGTGCTGATTGGGCCACCTGGGTCACATGCCCATCTCTAGAGCCTGGGGGTGCAGAAAGCCCAGGCAGCGTCACTTGGACTGTGAGCGGAAGAGCACAGGTTCCCTGAAGGAAAACTGGGGTGCTATTACCAGAGAAATAGAGAATGCATTCCAGGCCAGCACAGCTGCCAGGTTGTGTTCGTGGCACATAGTAGGCCCTAAACAAACCTATGTTCAATTGAATGAACAAATATCTACCCCACAGACAGTTGTAAAGATAAAATAAACTAATATATGCAGAGTCCCTGGCATATCGTCAGCACTCAATAAATCTTGTCTTAAAGGAACAAAATGTGCTCACGCAGGGTTTGGGTTCCGGTCCTGTGCTGAGGAGCGTAGATTATGTAGATTACAGAGGCAGCCAGCAGGAAGGGCTTCCCTCCCGCAGCCCAGCCTCCCTCAAGTTGCCCCAGGGCAGGGCTGCGACCAGCTCAGGGAAAGCCAAGCGCTTTTCTCGGGTGCAAAATGTAAGGAGGCATCAAGAACTGAGTAATCAAGATAAGCAATATCTCAATGCAATAATTTTAAAGTAAATATCAATGCAGAAGTCCATGACAAACAAAATATCAACATTTTAAATAAAGACACCCATATACGACATGTGCATATCAATTATATTTAAGTATCCAGACACACACACATATGAACATTTTCACAGACATATTTATATCTTTACTTAGACATGTACACAGGACCACTGCATTGCCCAACTCCAGGAGAACCCATTTCACTGTAGCCTGCATGAATGGTGACCCCTGAATTGGGTAGGCATAGCCTCTGTGGCTCAACACGGCAGCCCTGTACGTGAACGAACATGTGCATACATTGCCACCCATGTGTAAAGGCATAACCACCTACATACCACAAAGTATGTGCCACATAACATCACACATGCAGCAGACATGCCAAGAGATATAATTGCACAATACCCTCACATACATGCTCACATTCCTGCCTCAGGGCCCTTGCACCTGCTGTTTCCTCTACCTGGAATGCTCTTGTCCCAAATAACCATGTAACTCCCTCTTTTGCTTCCTTCAAGTGTGTTCAAAGGTCACTTTCTTGGTGAGGCCTGCCCTGACACACTCACATTCCCACCACTTTTTAAAATTGCAACACCACACAGCCCTGCTTTATTTTTCTCCCCAGTACTTATTACCACCTGACATATATTTTACTTTTTATCATATTTAATGTCTGTCTACTCCTCTAGAACATCAGCTCTATGTTGGCAGGGATTTTTGTCTGCTTTGTTCTCTGCTGCGGTCCTAGCCTCTAGAGCAGCACCTGGCATATGGTAGGTGCTCAGTAAGTATTTGTTGAATGAATGAAAGAAGCCAAGAAGATAGACATTCCTGAGAATGAATGAGACCAAATTTCCCACTACCCCAGCTGGAAGGCAACCTAGGGACAAATGTAGGTTGATCTCAAGAACTAAGGCACACTGCAAAGTACATTCTCAGTGCTGTAAGAGTATTATCTCATTTAATCCTCATAGCAGCCCTATGAAGTAGTAACACTACTGTCCATCCACATTTTACATTAAAGGGAACTAAGGCTCTAAGAGGTTAATTCACTTGCACAAAACGTCACAGAGAAGAAGAGGCAAAGCTAGCATTGGAACCCAGGCAGCCTGGCTCCACACAGCCCGGACTCTTTCACACACACACACACACACACACACACACACACACACGTGCGCACACGCATACACACATGTGCACACACATACACACGTGTGCATACACGCGTGCACACACACGTAGCACCACCAGGCCCTTCCAGTCTTCCAGCAACTCTCAGAAATGAGAACTCCCTTCCCTCAGACTGGGTGTTCGGGGTCCCCTCCTCTGCCAGTGCCCCCCACCCCGCCAACCCCATTGTCCTCACTGCATCCCAGCCAAGAGCAAACCTGCGTCCCTGGTGACGCAGGAAGCTGTAGGCTGTCCGGTTGTCATGGCAACAGCCGCCAGCCCCTGTAAACAGTCTCGCCTCCGGCTGCCTGGCTGGCTCACTCTCACCACCCTCAGGAGCTGTCCCCGGCCTCGCTCCACGCTTGGCCCCTCCTGGGCGGCTGCGTGAGCCAGAGGTCCGGACACCTATCCCGCTTCCCACCTGGGGGCCGCAGAGGCGTGGAAGCAAAAAACCTGGGTCCCCACCCTTCCTGCCCCTTCTTGGCTGTGTGACCTTGAGCGGTCTCTTCCCTTCTCCATGACTCGGGTCTCTTGTCCCTGCTTTACAGGGCGGTCACAGGGAGTTAATGCATTCCTTCCTTCAATCATTCATTCATTCAACAAATAATATTTATCAGGCACCTACCATGTGCCAAGCAGTGGTCATGGCACTGGACACAACAATGACCAAGACAGTCTAGGTCCTCTGGGAGGCAGACAACAAATTCTGGGGAGAAAACAATATAAGTGAATGGTATGACTGGGGGGAACAGGACAGGGGGTTCTTTTCTTAGGGTGGTCAAGAAAATGTTCTATGGAGGTAACATTTGAGCTAGACCAGAATGAGAAGATAGCCTTGCAAAGATATGGGAAAAGACATATTCTAGGAAGCAAGTGCAGGATGTGCAAAGGCCCTGAGGCAGGGATAATGTGGCCTATTTAAGGGACAAGAAGGCCCTTCCCTCAAAATAATGCTTATAGTTCTAGGAGGGCAGGCCCAAGGTGTGGACTCTGGTGCTGCAGGTGGAGGGAGAGAAGGTGAACATCAACAGGGGATGCTGCTGAAGGTGGCGGGGAAAGGTGACCTCACAGCCAGCTGACAGGTCTAGCTTCCAGCTCCTAGAGGGACGGTCCTCAGACTTGGGATCTGAGCTTCTGCACCAGGACAGAGTAAAAGAATAGTAATAGCAATACAACATGTTCTAGATGCTTTACTTTATGTACATTAACTAGTTTAATCCCCACGACCCTAAGAGAAAGGTCACTGTTACCATCATCATCACCTCCATTTTATAGACAGTAAATTAAGGCAAAGAGCTACTCGCCAGGTTCAATACCTGCTGACTGGCGCAGGTGGGAGAATACACACCATGCTGGGTGCTCAGCAAACGAGCAAGGGGACTCGGTCCAAAGCCTCAGGAGGGGTGGGGATGGTGGTAGAAGTGGCCTGTGCAGAGGACACCAGCTCCAACCCATTGTGGCAGCACGTGGGCCTGCAGCCTCATGGTGGCAAGATGTTCTAATTTTCCAGAATAAACCAGACGTTTATGTGACCTCTCCTTGTTTCAAGATGGTGACTCAACTGTTATTTCAAATATCGGGCAGTCAAATAAAACACAGCATCATTCTAGAGCTCTAGGTGGGACCAGCTACATAATTTGCAGGGCCCGGCGCAAAATGACAATGCAGGGCCCCTTGTTCAAGAGCTGAGAATTTCAAGCCGGCGACAGCAGAATGTTGAACCCAACACAGGTCCCTTCTGAGCGCGAGGCCCCGTGCAAATGCCCAGGTTGCACGTGCGTGAAGCCAGCCTCCACCGTGGGCACTTCCTAATACCTGCTGAGATGGAAGCGAGGGGGAAAGGGAGGACAATGAGCAAAGATCCGGCACCTCCTAAGCATCAGACGTCGCTTTACATTAATAAAATAGCGAACACTTGCGCAGCGCTCACCCCGTGCCAGGCGCCACGTGCGTTAGTGCATTTAAAGCTCACGCCGCCGGCACCAGAGGACGGGGCCACGGGGATTCCCGAGTACCAGATGCAGAAGTCGGGGCTTGGGGACACGAAGTCACGTGGCCCTTGCTAACAACACTCCAGAGGGCTCACCTGGGCTGGCCAGGGCTGCAGGGGAACGAGGGGGGAAAGTGAGAGAGCGCAAGGCAAGGGGAAGAGGGGCACCCCAGGCCGACTCCCCAAGCTGGGCTGCGCTCAGGTCTCCGCCAAGACCGTGTGGAATCTGGGGAGGCCGCCGCACCCCCAGAAGGGCCCGTGGCATTTCTGAATCATGGTGCCATCCGCCCCGGGTTGGCTCCTCTCCGGCGATCCAATTACTAAATGTAGCCGCATTCTTTAAAAATGTCTTTCCTCTTATGTAATGCAATAGTGACAAACGCCAAACAGATGGTGCTGTGACAAGCTTTTTAAAAGTTGATTAGGAGCTCATCTTTCAAAATTAATGTGCGGGCATTTAAACGAGCTTCAGCCGGCCACAGAATCAGTGGAGGATCCATATGGGACAGATCGCTCGACGGACTGGCCGCGCTCACCTCCTCCCTGGCCAGGGCGTGGCGTGGCAGTTTGGGGAATGTTAACAGCTGGGGCAGGCTGACTTGCGAGCAACGGTCAGAAGACACCTGGCGTGGACAGAGAGGAGAAATACCCTGGGCCTCCCCAAAGCCCGGGAAGCTGGAGCCTCCTCCATCCACCTTTTACCAGGACCTTTTCCCCAAACTTCTACATTGTCTTGGAGAGAGCTGGCCGTCCCTCCCGGCTCCCGGAGGGAGGCAGGTTAGTCACAAACTGTGTCAGCTGCTGCCAGCGAGCTGTTCCCCCCACACCCTTTCTTCCTCAGTGTTCAGGGATGAGATCATTGCATTTGGAGCCAATTATAGACGGAGAATGCTGGGGATGTGCAAAGAATCCTTCTCAGAGCCCTTCTCTCCCTCCTCACGGGCTGTTCCCTGCCGGGACAGGCAGGGACAGGAGACCGGTGTCCGGCCCCAGGCTCAGCCCCAGGGTGTGCATTCCTGAGCCTCGGCTTGGATCTGTCAAGCGAGGAGGCTGGGCTGTCAGCGAGATGAAGCCTGTTGGCCTCAGAAGTTCAGAGCTACATGAGCCCTTAGAGACCAGCACTGGTGGGGAAACTGAGGCTCAGAGAAGGGAAGCGGCTTGCTCAAGGTCCCCGAGCAAGTTGGTGGCAAAGCCAGAGAGGTGGATGGTAGCTTCTCCACCTCTCATGAGGAGGACGGCTTTTGTCTCGAATCTGCCCAGCCCCCACTCCTGCTGCCTCTGGTGCCTACCCCTGAGCTGTCCCTGGGGAGTCATCCCTGCCCACTCACAGTCCAGGTGAGTGGCTCGAGTAGGACTGACCCCTCCCCCACTTCCAAGGATGCACACCTGCCCCAGCCCAGACAATCAGAGCAGTCCACCCACCACCCTTGGTTCAGGAATATGAACCAGTGATGTGAGATGAGCCAGGTCACTAAGCAGCAACCTCAGGACTTCGGCTGAGGCTGAGGCCATCGGAAATGAGATGCTGTCTTCCCCTCAGTGATGCTGAACTGGGAGGAAGAAAGCCTAGCGCTGCCGGCAGCCATCTCTGCCAACACCAGGTATGTGCCTAAGAATGATGCCAACACAGCGGAGAGCAGGGCCAAAAGAAAGTGATATAACACCTTCAACCTTTAAACACCTGGATCCAGCCGTACCTGAAGGCAGCCCTATTCTGGATATTTTAATTACATGAGTCAATAAATTCACCTTCTTGCTAAAGTTGGTTGAGCTGAGTTCTGTCACTCATTCCCCAAAGGGCCTCGACTAATATAAAGACTCAAGGACCTTAGGTGTAGGGGGTGTAGGGCAACGCTCCAAACAACATATTGGGTACTCTCTTCCTCCAACCCCAACACATCTCTGATCTGGTTTGTTTTTATTATTTTGTTTTTTAAGTACTGTCTGGATGGAGACAGCTCCCCCTCCCCAGAAGATTCTGAGTCCCTGCACAAGCTCCCGCACCACGCTGCAGAGGGAGCACCCAGGGTAAATGTCCCATTTCATGGGACCTAAGAGACGGCTCTGCCTTCCGGGGACCCAAGCTGTTCCCCACCACAGCCTCTACTGGGTCAGGCGTGCAGGCTCTCCACTCCAATCATGAGTCCTTGGGCAAGTCGTTTGACTTTCCTGAGCCTCAGTTTCCCTATCTGTAAATGCGGAAAAGATCACCTGCCTTATAGGGCCTTTAAGGGGATTAGAGCAAGCACCACTATTTCGGGGCTGGGAACAACGGCAGCTGCAGGGACTCCAGAAATTACGCGCCATGGACCTGGGCAGCCGTCAGGCACAGCCTGCCTGGGAAGACAGCACTACACACACAAACCGATTTCCGCATAAAACGGCCTCCTGTGGCTGTTCGGGGGCTGAGGCAGGAGTGTCAGCTGCCGGGGAACCTGTCACGGATGTGAGTCTGGCAGTCCCTTGCTCTCACCCCTCCGTTGCCCCTTTGCCCGGCTCCTCACCCCAGGCCGGCCACACAGGTGCTGCCGAAGTGCCCCCCAGTGGCTGCCTTGCACTCCCAGAGTGCAGGAACAGTGATTCCCGGAGCACCCAGAGTCCTGATTTAGGAAAGAGGATCGAGTAGCAGCGACCTTTGGGCCAGTTCCTGCCCAGTCCCAAGGGCAGATGAAAAATGACTCCCCTCCCCCAGCCAACAGCAGGGAGGCCTGGCGGAGGGCTTGGGCTGCGACCACCTGGCACAGTTCTTTATTTACCGGGGTGGTGCTTCCTGGAGTGACACATCTGAGACGGCTTCACCCAAGCCCAGGAGGCGGCATCGAATAATTGACTCCGGGGCTGATTCTTGCTACAAGATCAAGGAACCTGGAAAACACTGCGAAATGAAAGCAAGACCACACATATCGTGTGATTCCATTGCTGTGAAATGTCCGGAATAGGCAAATCCATAAAAACAGAAAAAGGCTAGAGGTTGCTGAGGGCTTGGGGGGTTGGAGGAATGAGAAGTGATTGCTAAGGAGCGCAGGGTTTCTTTTAGAGGGGGACAAAAATGCTCTAAAATTAGACCATGGTGATGGCTGTACAGTGTTTTGCACATACTAGAAAGGATTGAATTGTATACTTTCCATGGGTGAATGGTGTGGTGTATGAATTAGCTGTTAAAAAATATTAATAGCAACTCACTCCTAAGGGGAGAAAATTAGCCTCCTTTCAAATCTCTAATAATGTTTCTAATTTGCCCAGGAGCAAGACTCCATTGGATACTAGTTCCTCCTTACCCTCTACACTTGCTAATTTCTCGTTTGAATAAGGAACTGGGGGTTCAGGCTCAGCAGCTGGGGGTGGGGGGAACAACGATACCTAGCCAGACTTGTTTGGTTGCCATTGCATTTATTTTTCTGATTTTCTTCTTATATGGCTACTGATTATTCACTGATACATTCTTTTTTATTCAACAAATATATATTGAGCATTATTGTGTGTCAGGCACTGTTTTAGGCCCAGAGACACACAGACCAAAATCCCTGCCCTTGTGGAGCTGACATACTAGTGCAGGGAACCTAAGCAGTAGGCGCAATGGGTGTATGTAGTTCATGAGTTCGAATCCCCACTCTGCCAGGCACTGGCTGTGCAACCTCAGCCACGTGGCCTAACCTCTCTGAGCCTCAATTTCCTCACCTGTAAAATGGGGATAATAATCGCTCCTAACTCAGGACACAGTAAATCAATAAGTGTAAAGGGCAGAGACAGAGCTTGGCACTCTGTAGGTGCTTAATAAGTGTTTGCTATTATTAGTAGTAGTAGTATTAGTATTATTGAGACAGAGTCTCACTTTGTTGCCCAGGCTAGAGTGAGTGCCATGGCGTCGGCCTAGCTCACAGCAACCTCAAACTCCTGGGCTCAAGCGATCCTGCTGGCTCAGCCTCCCAGGTAGCTGGGACTACAGGCATGCGCCACCATGCCCGGCTAATTTTTTCTATATATATTAGTTGGCCAATTAATTTATTTCTATTTATAGTAGAGACGGGGCCTCGCTCTTGCTCAGGCTGGTTTTGAACTCCTGACCTCGAGCAATCCGCCCGCCTCGGCCTCCCAGAGTGCTAGGATGACAGGCGTGAGCCACCTCGCCCGGCCATGCTATTATTATTTATTTTCATTTATAATGGTGATAAAATGTTTCCTGTTTAAGCACACATACTTAAGTATAAGTTTTCTTTTAAAATAAATTTATTTAAGTAAAAAAAAAAAAAGTAGAGAGGGGGTTGGAGAGTCAACTTAACAACTTAAGTGCACAATAAGGAGAAGAGGGCAAAGGCCAGAGGCTGTTCCGATGAGATCTGGGAAGTCCTGGACTGGCAGGACACATTAGCAGGGCTGGGACTCAGCCCGCGCTTAGCGGGACCCTAAAGCTACTTTCAGTGTCAACATGACGACAGGCCTTTTCCTGCAGTCTCAGAATCGCAGCTGGCTCGTCCCGCGTTTCCCGCCCCCTCCGGAGGCTTCGGGAAGAGGGCCAGGACGGCTGGGGACCAGACGCTAGATGAAGATGAGGCTGTGGACAGCGGGGCAGGAACAATCCCGCAGCTGCCCCAGCCTCTCCCAGACCCCTCGGCACCGGGGGTGGCCGGCCGCCTGCCACAGCGACACCTTGTTCCTGCAAGAGACGGGCGGTTCAGGGAATGGCAAGGTCCTGGGCTGCAAGGACACGTGCCTCTGGGGCCCTTCCTCGGTTTCTGTGCATCGGATCAAGACAAACACATCCAGGCTGGGCTCCTCATTAGACACACGTTATCATTTTTATTATTAAAGGTTTTTTTTCTTCTGGTTTTTAAAAGAAATTGAAATTAAAATGGTTTTGTGGGCCCTGGGGGAAGTCAGCCTCGGGATGGCCACAGAGCCACCGACCCTCAGAGGCCACAAGGGGCGATGCAGAGTCCGCTCTGAGGCTCCGGGGAGGTGGTGCCATCACGCCCTTGCTGGGCAAACCTGGGCAAGTTGGTTAACCTCTCTGTGCCCCCTTTCCCTCCTCTGCTGGGAGGCAACAGAGTGGAGTGGCTAAGAACACAGGTTCCAGCACATCAGGTGGGGTTTGCCACCCGCTCCCAGGGGCCTCCACCTCCTCAGTGAAAAAAACAGATATCAATAATCTCCTCCCCTCTGAGGTGTTGGGCAGGTTATATGAGATGCTATGTGCAGAGAAAATAAAAATGACAATAATAATAACAGTGAACCATTTCCGCAACAAGAATAAACACTCTAATGCTACAGATGCAACCACATGGGTGAACTTGCAAACCTCATGCTGAGCAACATTCCAAAGGGCACCCCCTGCATGATTTTGTTAATGTAAAGTGGGGGGCGATTAAGCCAAAGTGTTTAGGGGTCTGCAGCGAGCAGAGTAATGCTCTAAAGGAAACTGCACAATGGATTACCACGAAAGTCAGGACGGTGGCTTCCTTCATGGGGAGGGGAGGGGCTGAGGTTAGGAGGGGACCCGAGGGGATCTGGGGGGCTAGCCGGGTTCTGTTCCTTGCCTGGGAAGTGACTACCCAGGTGTGTCTCCTTCCCAAATGTGTGTTAACCAGTTCATATATATTTTTAGCCAATTTTCTGTAGATATAATTCAAATCTTTAAAATATAACAACACCCCAGGTAGATTGTAGTGGCATGATCATAGCTCACAGCAACCTCAAACTCCTGGGCTCAAGGGGTCCTCCTGCCTCAGCCTCCCAAGTAGCCGGGACTATAGGCATGTGCCATGACGCCAGCTAATCTTTCTATTTTTAGTAGAGACGGGGTCTCGCTCTTGCTCAGGCTGGTTTTGAACTTCTGAGCTCAAGCGATCCTCCCGCCTCGGCCCCCCAGAGTGCTAGGATTACAGGCGTGAGCCACTGCGCCCGGCCAGCTATCATAAGCTTCTAAGCACCGCACCCGGCACATGATAAGTGCTTCATAAATGGTGGCACTTAAAGTTACTATTATTATCACCGTCGTCATTACATAAAATGGAATTAACGTCCTGTCCCTTGTCTCAAAAGGGCTTGGGAGGCCTGAGAATACTCGTGTACAGCACCTCCTTGGTGCCCAGCACATGGTGGGTGAGTGGCTCATGGCAGGTGTTCCCCTGCCTGTCCCAAACTCAGACACTTCCCGGGGTGAATAAACCCTCCTACAATCCCAGCGGACACGCTCACCCCCTCCGGGCCCATGCCCTCTCCGTGCCCGCTCTCGCCAGCTGCCCACGGAAAGAATCCGGCTGACAGCTCCTCCTCTCCTCGCTTTGATCCACCCGCTCTGCCCGGCCCTTCCTGGTGAGCTCATGCCCCGTCGGACCTCCCGTCACCTGCTCTGTGAGCCCGGCCCGGGCGGGGGCGGGCAGAGCTGCCTCTGTGACACAGCCCTGGCTGTCTCTCCGCTCCGTCCCAAACCCAGTGGAGGCAGGGGTCTCTGCGGCCCCCACCTCAGCCTCACGAAAGCGCCATGTATTTGCAGAGGCCAGAGTGTTTGCATCTTAAGAGAAATTTGGGATTAATCCGAGTCTTAAGGCTAGAAAGGCTTATCCTAAAATGGGTGGATAAGCTGGGGCTCTAAGAAGTCAGCACCTAGCCTATCCCAAAGAATGAATCTCTACTAGTGGCATCTCAGGTCTAAGACAGGTACGTGGCAGAGAGGTTGGACAGGCGCTGGCAGCAAGGGCCACCCTACAGCGTGATAATATTGTCGGACATTTACACTTGATCTTAGCCAAAAGGCTGAGAAGTGATAATATTATTGGACATTTATTTATTGGGCACCTCCTATGTGCCAGGCTCCTCACACCATTGTGTCTCGTCTTCACAGAGCAGACTTTGTTACGTCTATGCAGATTAGACATGATGACAGCAGCTACCATCACTAACCCTTTGCACTCGGATGTCGAGTGTGGATAATGTCGAGTGGATACTGAGAAAAAGCAAGCGCGTGCAAAGGGTTAAGTATCCACAGGGGGTCAGGTGCTGTGCAAAGGGCTCAGGATCCTTCCCACAATCCTACGTGGTGGGGACGATCAGAGTCAGGTGGAGGCCTGGCCCAGCATCACACGGCTGGTAAGGGACAGAGGTGGAATTTGAACCCAGACCTGTGCAGCCCCCAGGCCTCTTGTCCAGATCCGTCTGTTCCTATCGCCCCACCTGGGTGCCCTGCTCCAGGTGTGCAGCAGGCGGGACAGCTGAATTTTAAAAGGAAGCAAATCCTCACGGCTGTCTCCGTAAGAAAAGGGGCCACAGCTGCCTTGCCCACTGCAGTCCCCCAGTGCCCAGGACACCGCCTGGAACATGCTCCGTAACGAGTGCTCAGCAAACACGAATGAATGAATATAAAAAGCTTAGAATAATTCCCAGCTCAGAGTAAGCACTCAGTGTTTGCTATTGTTATAATCAGTATGTGAAGCGCTTTCTGAGAGGCCCCGCCCTGTGGGAGCAGCCTGGGGGGCTGATGTAAGCCAAATCTGGGTCAAACCCTGCTGTGTGACCTTGACGAAGTCACACCGCCTCTCTGAGTTGGTTTCCCCATCTATAAAATGAGAGCCACCAAACTTGGCCTTTAAGGGACTTGCAAGCATTTAATGATGAGGCCAGCTGGCTTTTCCTGAGTGCTTTCTGCACGCCAGGGGCTGTGCTAAGTGCTCCGCTTGCACAACCTCACTTAGCCCCCGCCCCTGCCCCATGGGGAGGCCCCTTGTTATCTGCACGTTCAGATGAGGCCCTTGGGCATCAGATAGGCTATGCGATTTGCCCAGGGTTACACTGCTGGCAGCGGCAGAAGCTTGGCTCCTAACCGGCTGGTCTGCTCTGGCACTAGCACCAGGACCCCGCTGGGCCCCGCCCTGGCCAGGGAGCAGCATCTCTCTCCTGGGGCGCCGCCTCCGGCAGCAGAGAAGCCCCACGCTCTACGGTCACACCCACCCATGCCCAGTCCCGCCGCTCACCCTCCGGCCTCACCGCCGTCCCCGTAGCAGCGCCGGCTCCTGGCGTCCTGGGCAGGCCATTCGCACTTCACACAGACCGTGTGGCCCTGGGTCAGATACCTTGTCCACTGGGCGTGGGGTGCCTTCACCTGCCCGCAGCTCCCTGGAATGGGCCCCAGTCGGAACCGGACGCAGTACCTGCAGCCGCACAGGCAGACACCAGCCCAAGCACCGTGAGCATTTATGGCCCTTCCCGTGCACCCAGCCCCGGCTAGGCCCAGGTGGGTGCAGTTTCTCCCTGATCCAGAAGCCTTGTGGGCAACTCGATTCGCATCAACATGTTGCACGCAACATGACTCAGCTCCCGCTTTGAAAGTTAACAGCATTGAGGGCTCGCCACGTGCCAGGCAGGTGTTCTAAGCACTTTTCCCAAAAGGCTACATATTCTATTTCTCCTCTGTCTCCTCGATTAGAATCCCAGCTCCAGAAAAGTGAGAATTTTCATTTGTTCTGTTTACCGTTGGGTATGACTCCTAGAATCATACCTGGCTCAGTAAAAATTCGCTAACAAAATCATTTGGTCCAATGGAATAGGGAACCCCGCAAGGCAGGTGTTGCCCCAGCTTGCAGATTAGGAAACTGAGGATCAGAGCGACAACTCACCCAAAGTCACCCAAAGTCGTAAGTGGTGGTGCCTGAAATGGAACCACTTAAACTGAAAAAAGCCTACATGGATACTGTTAGGCACCCCCTTACATTTTTCAAAAGATCCCATTTTTAAAAGTATTTACCATGAAGCTGGTTTAAAAGGGAAGCTCCCCATTCTAGAGAGGGGAGAGATACAATGAACAATATTTGGGTGATGGGCACTCTTATAACCATGACTCAAGCATGATAAAAGCAATTTGTGTAACCAAAATTATTTGTATCCCATAATAATCTGAAATAAAAAGAGAGAAAAAAGTTATTCAAAATTAGTGCTTTTAAAATTTTTGAAAATATTTTCAACAACAATTAAAATTTTTTAAAAATAGAGTGGGGAGAGCTTATTTCTTATTCTGAAATAAGACCCAATTTGCCAAAATTTTACTTCTACCCAACTTTTCCTACAAGTAGCGGTAAATAGCACCCCCTGCTGGAAGAGCCGCGGCTTGTCAAGGATGCAGGGGTGACTCCGTGTGGACCTGCTGCCCCCTGGTGGCTGCAGCCTCTGGGAGGCCCGATTTGCCCACAGCCTGCTTCTTCCAGGGACAGCCCCAAAACCTGTGCCCGGTCCCCTCCGCTCTGGGCTGCCCCCATAACTCCTCAGGAATCTGTCCCCTACCAGGAGCCTGTGACAACTGGAAATTCTGTCTTCCCAACACATTTTCTCTTCCCGTTTTGGTGGTTCATTTGGGGGAATCTCGCCCTCATCCTAGGAGGTCTTGGAGGGGCAATGGCTCAGGGTGCCTGGTCCTGGCCCCAGGCCCGCCACTAGAGTGGGCAGGTGATTGGAGTTGACCAATCGGAGTCCCCATCTTCCGGGGCACAGCGACGGGCTCAGGGTGGGCTGAGGATCCAGGCAGGACCAACCAGAGTCTCCTCCTGAAATGATGCTCTGAGACTGGAGACAGGACACCTTTGGGGCTGCTGAGCTGTGAGCCTGTGGGGCTGCTTCTCCCCACAACATCCCGAGGTGACCATCTTGGCCACTCCAGGGACACAGCCTGCAGTGGCCAACCTGGAGAATGAAACCAATCCACAGCGAGAGTGAGGGAAATGGAGAGAACGAGAGCAGATCCCAACATTAGGCGCGCTCTGGGCGCCGGCCATGCTTGAGATGACCCTGTTTCAGAACTTCCTTCCCAGTTATGGAAACCAACAATTCTCCTTTGCACTTGAGGCAGCTGGAGCTGAGGTTCTGCCACTTGCAATCAGAAGAATCCTAACTCACATGGTTGTCCTGTCCCTCTCCATTGCCGCCGGCTCCGTTCGGGCCTTGTCTTTCAACCGATGTTTTCTGAGTACCTATCACGTGCCAAGCATCATCCTAGACGCTTGACCTCATCGCCACCACCCTGCAATGTGCTGGTCTGTCCCCAGTCCCTGAGGCCTGCCCTTCAGAGGGTCAGAGGGCTGCCACCTGGTGCAAACCACCTTCGCCTCCCACCTGGACCACTGCAGTCGCCTCCTCACTGGTCTCCGGCTTCTCCCCTTGCTTCCTGCAATCTGCTCTCTCTCCACCCAGCATCCGAAGGGGGCCTGTGAAAACCCAAGTCAGATCCCGTCACTCCTCTCCTCAGCATCCTGCCATGGGCCGGGCACGGTGGCTCACGCCTGTAATCCTAGCACTCTGGGAGGCCGAGGTGGGTGGATTGCTCAAGGTCAGAAGTTCGAAACCAGCCTGAGCAAAAGCGGGACCCCGTCTCTACTAAAAATAGAAAGAAATTAATTGGCCAACTGATATACATAGAAAAAATTAGCCAGGCATGGTGGCGCATGCCTGTAGTCCCAGCTACTCGGGAGGCTGAGGCAGCAGGATTGCTTGAGTCCAGGAGTTTGAGGTTGCTGTGAGCTAGGCTGATGCCACAACACTCTAGCCTGGGCAACAAAGCAAGACTCTGTCTCAAAAAAAAAAAAAAAAAAAGAATCCTGCCACGACTCTCCATGTCATTAGAGAAAGTGCCCAACTCCTTACCACAGCCTACAAGCCCTCTGTGATCTGCACCTCCCAACCTCCATTATCTTTCTGACCTCATTTCCTACTCTCTCACTCTTTCTGCGCTCCAACTACACTGGCCTTGCCGATCCTCGAACACACTAGGCACACCCTGCCTCAGGACCTTTGCACTTGCTGTTCTCTCTTCCAGACATGCTTTTCCCCCAGAGAGCCTCCTCCAGATCTTAGTTCAACTGTCACCTTCCCAGTGAGGATGTCCTGACACCCCCACTCCCTTCCCTGCTTTATTTTTCTTTATTTTCTTTTTTTTATTTATAGCACCTAGCAGCATCCAACATGTTATCTATTTGTTTGTTGTATTCCTCCTCCCACTAGAGTGTCCATTCAATAAGGGCAAGTATTTCTGTCTTTTTTTGTTCCTTGCTGTAACCCCAAGGCCTAGTACAGCGCCTGTCCTGTTGTAGGCATTCAATAAATGTTGAATGAATGAAGTTGAATGGAGACCAATATTTGAGGACTTTAAAATCCATGTTCATGAGATTATAGATGTAACAGGGTAAGAAATTGAAGTTATCAAAGTCAGAGAGAGACAATGACAAAGGAAATTTAGTTCAGAGAAAAATGCTCATGAATTTCAGTTAGACCTTGGGCTCACTGGCTTCCACTTACCCTCCTGCGGCCTGCTTCCTGGGAACACCTCGCTTCCCTCGCTCTTTGCCGTAGCTGCCAGTGGTTACCAGAGCAGGGACTGTGGACCAAGGAGAAGACAGTTAGGCAGGACAGCACCCCAGGCTATGGCACCATGGGACACCAGGGCCGGGTACCCCTGGCATCCGAGTCACTTACTTGACAGCCCAAATGAGACTGTGGAATCTCAGAACTGGGCAGGTGGACCCCACAGAGTCCTTTACAGTGTTGGAGGTGGGATCGTATTTATCTCCAACACCTCAGGGCCTGGTGCATGCAACACATGCACGCCTGGTCCATGGCGGGTCTCAAAAACAACTGTTTGAATGATTCAGTGAATGAATGAGTGAGTGATTAGGAAAGAGTAGATAAGAGCTGGGCAGGGTGGCATGCACCTGTAGGCCCAGCTACTCAGGAGGCTGAGCGGGAAGGATCTCTGGAGCCCAGGAGTTGGAGGCTGCAGTGAGCTATGGTCCACCACTGCACTCCAGCCTTGGTGACAGAGTGAGACCTTGTCTCAAAAAAAAAAAAAAAAAGTCAATAACTAAATGAATGGCTATGGATGGCTGAAATGATGGAAGAAAGAGGGAATGGATGGATGGTGGATAAATGGGAAGATGGGAGGATGGAAGGAGAGAGAGATGAGTAGAAGAATGGACAGAGAGATGATGAATGGAAAGAAGGATGGATGGAGAGTTGACAGGTGAATGGATGAAATGGATAGATGGATGGATGGATAGATGGATGGATTGATGAGTGAGTGGATGGAAAGATGGATGGGTAGAAGAAAGGAGGTTTGGGGGATGGCCTGACGGATGAATAAATGAATGAATAAAATTATTCTATTGGGCCACATTCCAAGTCTCTTTCTTTCTAGATCAGAGAACATAGAGGAGGAAAATTGATAGTTCACAAGAGGTTGGTGATTCCTTAGGAAAATTAAAAAGCCATCGGAAGTCTCTACCCCTTCCCATTCCTAGAGTGATTGAGCTGAATTAAAGATTTAGTGTTGAGCTAATGCTTGTGACCTAAAGGAGACCACACCAGGGCATCCCAGCCCCCTGTCCCTGCTTCTACCACAGGGACAGGACTAAGCCTTTGTCATAACACACCGAATACCCAGCCTCCTTCCCTTGTCTCTTCCCATAGCCACAGTGCTCCTTTAGTGCAGCCTAAAGTGGTCAGGAGACCCCAGCTAAGCCCAGGGTCTAGTCCCAGCTCCCCCCTTATAGCTGAGCGGCCTTGGTTAAGTGTCTGCACCTCTCTGAGCCTCATCAGCAAAATGGGGATAATATTAGCACCTGCATCGTGGAGTTACGGTCAGAATTTAATAAGATGATACACGATTTGCACCTGGAACACAGTAAGTGCTCACCAAGCGGCAGCTAATTACTTCCCTTGCTCTCTGTTCCAGCCACGAGGCCCTGGGTCTTCGCGACTGCTCCCTTGTACCTACCTGCTTTCAGAGCCATCTCGCCTGCACTCTTTGGTGCTTGTCCCTTCACCGCCCTATGAGAACTATAGCTGCACAACAGCAGCTCACACTGTCAAGCGACTCGCCGCGTGCCTGCCTTGTGCGGGCCCTTTACCAACATCCCCCGTTCACATCGGGGACTCATCTGACCCTATGAGGCAACTTACCATTCATATTCTACTGAAGGGGAAACTGAGGCCCAGGGAGGTTGTGGAACTTGTCCATGACCACATGGCTAGTGAGTTGCAGGCCCCCTAGACCCCCAGCTCCAATTCTGCCATCTTGTCTGTGCTGTTCATTGCTGTACCCCCCGTCCCAGCACAGGCCTGGCAGAGGGGTTCGAGGGCTACCGAGGATCCTCTCCAGGGGATGAAGTGAACTCTGCGCAGCGCCCCAGGCTCGGCCGTCAGAGGAGTCCACCACCCCGGCCGTACTGATTGGTGCAGCAGTGGACACATGACCCAGGTCAAGCCAATGAGACTTTATCCTGAGACACTGGCTGGAACCATGGGGAAAGAGACCTTCCCTTCCGGCTGCTATGTGGATTGGAAGGAAGCCGGGAGCTATCAGAGACTATCACGGGGGAAAGCCTGCCAGAGAATGGGGCCAACCAGAGGAAAACAGAGCTAAGACATGGAAAGAGATTCCTAGGCAACACTGCTTGAGCTCCTGGATCCAGCCATGCCTGAATGCAAATCCTGGAATTTTAGTCACATGAGCCACACATTTTTGCTCAGGTCAGCTTAGTTTGGGTTTCCTATCACCTGCATTCAAACCAAGTCCTGCCTGATTCGCACAGAGAGGGGAGCAGAAAGATGACGTTGAGAAGCCCATCGGGAGTCAGAGCTTCTTAACTCACGCACAAGGTGAGGAGAGGGATCTTGGTGAAGGAAGGCCAAGCCCCACCCCAAGCTCAGGCCCCACCGGGAACTCACAGAGGGGCCTTTAGCCCAGCCAGACTGTCCCCCGAGTGCCGCTCCTGGGGCCACCTCTACTCACGCAGGGACTGCTGGCACTCCACGCCCTGGCGGCTCCAGTACTCCGCGCAGCCAGCCCGTTCTTCCAGAGGGGGGCAGGGGACACCCCCATTCCTCGGCTCCTGCAGGATGTGCCTCTGGCGAACGCGGTAGGAGACCTGGCAGGGCTTGACGCAGCGACTCCAGCCACTCCACCCCGCCACAGCACAGGCGACCGCTGGAGGAGAAGGTGGTGTCGCCAGGGGCGGCTGGCGTGGGGTTTGCCAGCCAGCGGCCAGGACTCCTCCACCCTCCCCACTAGCTGTGTCCCCCCAAAACGCCACACTGAAGGCTAGAACTCTTGCAAATCCCAGCCCTTGTTTTCCTGAAAGTTCCCCTGACGACTGTTGCTGTGTCCACCCAAACTCAGAACTCCACATGTCATTTATCCATCATCCTGCTGATGCTCATTTAGCTTGTTTCCATCACTCAGTCCTTCAACAAACATTTCCTGAGCATTTAGGGCAACTAATTTCAGCTCTCTATGCCTCAGGTCCCAGCTAATTTTTTAAAAAACATTTTTTGTAGGCCAGCGTGGTGGCTCATGCCTGTAATCCTAGCACTCTGGGAGGCTGAGGTGGGAAGATCGCTCAAGGTCAGGAGTTCGAAACCAGCCTGAGCAAGAGCGAGACCCCTATCTCTACTAAAAATAGAAATTAGCTGTACAACTAAATAATATATAGAAAATATTAGCCGGGCATGGTGGCGCATGCCTGTAGTCCCAGCTACTCGGGCAGCTGAGGCAGGAGGATCGCCTGAGCCCAGGAGTCTAAGGTTGCTGTGAGCTGTGATCACGGCACTGCACTCCAGCCTGGGCAACAGAGAAAGACCCTGTCTCTCAAAAAACAGAAAACACATAACTACTGTGAATCACAAGAATGACTTGTACATATTTATACACACAATCACACACACACACACGCACAAGCAAACCCTTACGAGCACGGGACTCCTAAACGGAATCAGCACAGTGGCTATCGCTGAGTGAGGGAAGGAGAAGGGACACATAGATGCTCTAGTGGCATCTGGCAGGGTTTGTCTCTCAGCTTGTCCCGGGGGCTTGCAGCGCTACTCCGTGCACACTGGTGTATGTCTCAAACATTTCATCGTACTGCAAGCACGGAGCGGGGTCCCTGTCCTCAAGGTGCTCCGTGTGGCCGCACAGGCGGTATTTTCTGATGGCGTCACGCCGGGACCTTCTCGTCTTCATTCCAAGCGCACAGTCCCGGGTCAGGACCGGAGCAAACCAGACGGGTGGGGCCGTGGGCAGAAACAGAATCTGCGCACTTCCCGTGGCTGTGCCAGCAGGTCTTGTCGGCGGCACGACACACACATTTCCTGGACACACAGGTGGCCGCCGCTGTCGGAATTCATCCACTCGGTCCTCGAATGTTTGCCAGCGTCTCCTGGGCGCGGGTGCGGGAGCCGCCTTGTGAACAAGACGAGGTCTGTCTTCGGGACAAACATCGCCAGCTGCGAGACACGTCCCCATTCGCTACATGAACATGTGGGGCAGAGCGTGTGCACCGTGAAGAGGAAATGGGGTTATTGCACTGTGAAAACAGCGTTGCTTCTGGTGCCTCGGAAAGTCCATATTCTTTGCATAAATCTCAGAGGTTTAAACAATTTTTTTTCTTGGAGAAAATAGTCCTTTAACCTGCCCCCCTTGGCAGAGTGGAAATGCTCAGCGGGGAAGAAGGAAGAAGGAAGAAAGAGGGAAGGACGAAAGGGAGGAAAGAAGAAAAAGAAAGGAAATAGGGAGGGAGGGAGAAATCGAGTCTGACAACCTAAGAATCATCAGGTGGCGTCATCGTCCACCTTATAATCACTCAATCACGTCTCTGGGGCTGAACCAAGCCAGTCACTATGTGGCTCCATTTCATCCTCATAACGATCTCACGAGGTTGTGCTTTCCCCGGTCCCCTCTCAGTCCTTCCTTGCCCTGGCTGTGGTCCGGGACGCCTCCCTGCCCCACCCCCACTGCCAGTAGAGTTGAGCCAATGGGGGGGACAGGGACCAGCAGGGATCAAGGTGGGAGGAGAGTGCAGCAAGGTGTTTATAGCCCCCACTTGCAGGGAAGGAGAGCCCTGGCCACGGATCCTGCTCCCACCAGGCTCCAATAACACCAGGCCCTTCTGTACCGCTGCGCCTACCTCTGTGAATAGAATCCTTCTTAAATTGTCTTCCATTAGACCCTCCTGGGGGACCACCTCTCACCTGCCAGGACCCCAACTCCTAACGTGTTTGCACTATCGTCAAACCTACCTTACAGATGAGGCACTTGGGGCTTAAGAGGCAAAACCCCTAAATCGAACGAAGGACTTGGAGTCAGCCAAGCCTGGATTCGAACCGCAGTCTAAAACAGGGTCGTTGTGATGACAAATGCAAAGCACAGAGTGTACCGTAAATGCTCGGTACAACGGGGGTCTCTATGCATTCCTTCGACAACTATTTAGGACCTACTGTGTGCAGAGCACTGGGCCGGGTGACGGGAACTCAGGGGAGCAAAGCAGGTAAAGCCCCCGCCCTCGAGGCTCGGTGGAGGAAACAGACAACAAGCAATAACGTGTAATGTTATAATTTCAACCAGTGCCCCAGGCTTTGAGAAACACGCAGATTTTGCAGAGAACCAGGCAGACGCCACCCTGCGCACGTTCTCCCCATGTTGCCGCACCTGCAGTCACCAAGCAGCACGCGCCTGTAAGAGGAAACAGTCATCACCCCTCCCACAGGCCGGGGGGCGCAAACTGGGGACGTCTGTGTGATTATGCATGCTGTGTCTGCCCCTCCACTAGAATGCCAGCGCAGAGACAGGGTCTCCCTCGGCCCTGCTCCCTGCCGAAGCCCGTCTCCAAGCACAGCGCCTGGCACGTGTTGACTCAGTAAGTACCTGTGTCAGTGAATGCCCAGGGAGCAAACCTTGCTTCAGCCACCACGAAGGAAACGCAACCACAGGCTGACATTGCAAAAAGCTACCACCAGATGGCGCTGTTTCTCAAAACAAAGCCCGGCTCACTTTTTCTAACTAAATGGCAAAGTCTGGCTCATCCGCGGAACAGAGAGGCAGGAGAGGAGCCCTGGGGACCCAGATAGCATCCAGCCGGCTGCGCCTGCTGGGGCGGGACCGAGTTTCCCACAGTGCCCTTAGAGTCGCTCGCCCCAGCCCGACAGGCCCAGGTTGGCCAGGAAACGCCTTCCTGGGCTCCCCAAGCCTCGCCTTCTTCCCCGAACCTCACAGCCCAGCCCCTGACCACCTGCCCTGCTCATCGTCTACCAAAAGGGTTTTCTAGAATACAGGTCTGGCCTGTCACCTGAAATCCTTCAGTGGCTCCCATCCCCTTTTGAGATGGTTCACAAAAGGTCTTTTTTGCTAGTGGATCGTAGATTGAGACCCCCAATGCTAGTGGCTAAAAATCTAGATTTTCCTGCAACTCATCCACAGTCACGTACTAACGCCCCCGCCTCCTATTCAATGTCTGAGCTGCTTTTACTTCAAGTCTCCAGAAATACATGGTCTCCCGACTCAGTAGTACCCTCCCAGCCTCCTTGCCCCCGTCTGCTGGTAGCTCAACCTCAGGTCTCTTTTGTGGAACCAACCCTCCCACTCTCAGTCCACCCAGGTTTGGATGGGGCTGACCTTGCCCTCTCATTCCTGGGATGGGGCACGAGACCCAGACATGGCCAGTTGACATATTCCTTCTCCCAGGACTCAGTGACAGATTGGATAATCAGCCCTAGGCGGGCACAACTGGGGAAAGATGCTCTCATCCCACTAGAGATGCCAGTGTGAAGCTACTGGGCACTATCTTTGCTACCACTTGGTGACAGCGTGCCTGAGAACGAAGCTAACACAAGCAAAGCTGAACGATGGAAAGAGATAGAGTCTTGATGACATCCTTGGAGCCCCTGGATCCAGCCATGCCTGAAACTCCAGAATCCTTGGGTTGTTTTTCAGTTACCTAAACCAATAAATTCCCTTGTTAGCTTCAGTCAATTTGTTATGTCACAACCCTAAGAGTCCCAACTAGCGCGATGAAGACATAAGTCAATAAATGGAGACATCGATCCTTACAGGGTAGTGATGAGAATTAAAAGTATAAAATACATGAAAACATTCAGTAAAGAACTTGGGAAATGCAATGGTATCTGTCCTTCAAGGCCTTCCTGGTCACTCCAGCCCCACCCTCTCCCTCCCGATCCTCACCAATCACTTCCAAGTTTCATCTTGCTCAGGCTGAAATTATTTATTTCTTTTGCAACTACCCTGACTCCCGAAAAACAGATGATAAGCTTGAGGGGCACCAAAACTTGATCCTTGCTTCCAGTCCCCGCAGCTCTTAGCTGAGCTGGGCACACAGCAGGTGGCCACCAATGGTGCTTGAACCAAACGTGGGAGATGTCGAGGCCTCTTTCACCTGCAGACTCAAGCTTCCCTCTCCTAACATGCCTGAGTCTCTCCCACCCTGGAGCAACCACACGGTATTGATGTCTGGAGCCAGACTCTTGGGCTTCGAATCCCAGATCTGACGTGTGACGGCTGTGCAACACGGAGCAGGTCACTTAACCTCTCTGTGCCTTCGTTCCTCGCCTATAAAATGGACAAGATAAATACTATTCCATAGGGTTGTTGGGGCTTAAAGGAGACAATTCACTTAAAGCACTTAAAATAGTAGCTTCCTGGCACTTGGTAAGTATTTAGTAACGTTAGGTTTGTTGTTTTGTGGGTTTTTTGTTTAAGTCATCCTCAGCATCTCCCTCTACTACAATCGATTACTTAGGGCAGTCGACTTCACCTCCTAAATCACTCGTGAAGAGAGCAAATACTTCCGTCCACCTCTTGGTCCCCAGTCAGCCTCTTGCTTGCCCCCCTGGGAGGTGCAAAGGAGACTTTTCTCTGGGTCTATTCACAACACCCCTGGCTCTGCCCAACCCAGACAAACGGGCATCACAAAAGGGCAAAACAAAGGGGAAGGCAAAGATGTGAGACTTTCCCTGCCCCCGCCCCCCAGCCCCAGCTCTTTATAGGAAGGAAAATTCAGGGGAGCTGATAACATCGTGTGGTTCTGTGGGGTGGGTCAGACTGTGGGAAAGTGTCCCTGATCCCCTTGCCTGGTCTGCCTGGTCTGCCTGCCGCCCCGCCCCACCCCACTCCTGCACTGTGGCAGGGACCCCTGCGTGTGGCACTAAACCCGGGACTGTGGCCCCACCAACCCCACGACTGTGCGCGCGCTGCACACGCAAAGCAGACGGGTACAAAAGCGTTCCCAAGACAGCCCTTCCCCAAGTGTAATCTGGAGCCAGGTCTCATCCGCTATGATTTGAGAAGACACCACACCCAAAATTACTTTTTCGTCTCACTGCTGCCTGGATTCCGGCACCCGCCACTCCTGGGAAGCGGCAAGAAGCCAAAAGACACGGGATGAGACCCAGCTCCACCACCGGCTGCACCGCCCCGGCTGGCCAAAGCCCAGCCCTCTCTTGGGGACCGGCTTTCCTCCCCTGGTAAACATACACCTGGCCCCCAGAGGGTTGTGAGAATGTATTTAGGCTCAATGGGACACCCAGCCCAGCTCCGGGTACAAAATGGATAAATGTATGTTAGATCCTTCCCATTTTGAATTTTTCAAAAAGTGCTGTCTTTCTCTTAAAAAAACAAATTATGTTGTTAAAATAGAGATGGTGGGTCGTCTCACTATGTTGCTCAGGCTGGTTTTGAGCTCCTGGCCTCAAGTGATCCTCCCACCTTGGCCTCCCAACTGGTGCGAGCCACAGCACCCAGCCCTCTCTTTTACGCATAAACTCCTGAAGGGGGCTCCAGCGGCCTAGAAGTGTACAGGGCTACCCTGAGATCATGTTCCTCCCCGATATTGGAAAGTTGGGTCATACCCACTTTACAAGGTGACAGAATTTAGATTTGTGTCTCCATTGGGTATGAAAAATGTACTTTTGGGATTTAAAATGGACAGAGTCCTCCCTACTAGTGACTCAACTACAACAGCCCCTGATCTCAAGCCTTGGGGCAGCACTCTGGCGGGGACTTAGGAGGAAAGCTCGTATGCATCCGGTGGCCCTGGCTGGCACGGGCACCACAGAGGGACTTTACCGGGACCCTCTGCCTCCCATCCACCTGCTGGAGTTTTAACCTGCTCCCCTCCTCCTAGTTCTGCACTCTCCGGAATCACGTGGCCTGTGCCCTCCTCCCCCCTGCACCCACACCCTCTCCAGGGCTGCCCTTCCCTGGGTTCCTCAACGTCCTCTCCGGCTGCCTGTGACCCCTGTGCCCGCAAGGCAGCCTCCCGCCAGCCCTCTGTGCCCACGCCCACCCCCAGCTAGGGTTGTCGATAAAATACAGGACGCCCAGGTAGATCTGAATTCCAGAAAAACAACCAATAATTTTTTTTATTTTTTTTTAATTCATTTTTCTTTTGTATTTTTTTAGATCAGGCATCCTCAAACTATGAATAATTTTTAATATAAGTATAAATAATACTTTTTAATATAAATATAAATTCAATATTGAGGACATACTTACCCTACAAAAGTAATTGAGGTTCATCTGAAATTCAGGTGTAATTGGCTGTCCTGTGTTTTTGTTGTTGTTTGTTTGTCTTTGAGACAAGTCTCTCTCTGTCGCTGGGGCCGGGACTGGAGGGCAGCGGCCCAATAATAGCTCACAGCAACCTCAAACTCCGGGCTCAAGCGATCCTCCTGCCTCAGCCCCCTGAGTAGCTGGGGCTACAGGCACGCGCCACCGAGACTGGCTGATTGTTTTATTTTTTGTAGAGACTGGGGATGGGGGTGGCGGGAGGTGGGGGGTGTCTCACTAGGTTGTCCAGGCTAGTCTCGAATTCCTGAGCTCAAGCGATCCTCCTGCCTCGGCCTCCCAAAGTGCTGGGATTACAGGCGTGAGCCACCGCGCCCAGGTTTGTCCAGTATCTTTATCTGCTAAACCTGGCACCTTATCTCAACCCGAGCGCCTTCCTCCCCGAAGCCCTCCAAGCCCCCCTGAGCCGCTCTCGCCGCGTGCGCCCCTCGGCTCTCACACGCCTCCAAGGCCCCACGCGCCCATTTCCCTTCCTGCACCTGTGCCAAACCCCTCGCCCTCGCGCCGCCCCCCAGTTCCCCGCGCAGTCCCCGCAACAACCTCTTCTCCCAGACACGCCGCCACCGTCCGGGCGTGCGTCCCCGCCCCAACCCCAAGCCCTGCGCGCAGGCCCGTGCCCCGCGCGTCTCTCCGCCCGCAGCTCCACAGCCCACTCCTGCCCGCACGTCCTGAGCGTCTGCGACACCCCCTTGCCCGCGCGCCCCCCACGTCCCGCCCGCCCTGCGTTCCCTTCCACGCGCCACGCGCGCCCGTCCCCCCGGCCCGCCCCGCCCGGGCCCCTCCGACTGCAGAGCGCCCTGGCCGCCGCTCCCGCCTCCGCGGCGCCCCACGCCCGGCCCGCTCTGCCCCGCGGAGCGCCCGCCCCGCCCCGCCCCGCCCGGGCGCACCTGGGCAGGCCCGCGCGTAGTCCGCGCAGCAGTCCCGCGCCGCGCCGCACGCCTCGTCGCAGAAGCAGCGCGGGGGCCCGCGGGCGAAGCACGCTGCGTCTCGCCCTGGGCAGCAGCGGCCCAGCGCGGCGCAGCCCTGCCAGGGCGAGAGCACGCCTGGCGGCCCCTGCTTCCAGGCCACCGCGGCCAGGACCAGCCCCAGGGACAGGACCGGCGCCGCGCCACAGCGGGCCATAGCCGGGCTCAGGCCGGGGACCCGACGCCAACCCGCACAGACCCTACGCCGCCCGCCCGGAGTTGGGGCGGAGGTTCCAGGGCCCGCCCCTCCCCGCCCCTCCCCAGACCCACCTCCTACCTGTCACCCAACTGACGTCCACCCCTTTCGTTCTAGCCAAACTTTGCGCAGATCCCTGTGGCGATGAAATGCCAAGAGAGTGACAATAATTACCGCGACAACTTGACAACTTCGCAGGGTTCGCACTGCCTCCAGGTTCCTTCCCGGGAGATAGTGAAAGATACAGAGGCCATCAAAGCAATATGCCATATTAAGATTGATAACAATGGTGTATTGTTATAGCAATAATAACAGTAATGACCACTATGCTATAATTATAATGGCAATAATGCCAACCATAACTGCCAATATTATTTAAATAGAAGTAATAGCCATAATTGCCAAGTAAGACTATACAATATATACATGTACTAGAATTTAGTTTGTGCCCCCTAAATCTATTAAAATAAAAAATATATATAAAAAAATAATAATTGCCAGATAAGGAGCCACGGAATCCGGCTCTGTGCCATCAATGTCGCCTAAACCTGAGTCCCTTGGATATCCCTTCGTTTTTTTTTTGTTTTGTTTTGTTTTGCCATATTCCTATTACCTTGACTATTGTTTCCTGGATAAGTCTCTTTAAATGGATTCATTTTTTTAAACTTGAAAAGATTTATTCTTTTTTTTTTTTTTTTTTTGAGACAGAGTCTCACTTTGTTGCCCAGGCTAGAGTGAGTGCCGTGGCGTCAGCCTAGCTCACAGCAACCTCAAACTCCTGGGCTCAAGCAATCCTCCTGCCTCAGCCTCCCGAGTAGCTGGGACTGTAGGCATGCGCCACGGTGCCCAGCTAATTTTTTCTATATATCTTAGTTGGTCAATTAATTTCTTTCTATTTATAGTAGAGACAAGGTCTGGCTCTTGCTCAGGCTGGTTTCGAACTCCTGACCTTGAGCAATCCTCCTGCCTTGGCCTCCCAGAGTGCTAGGATTACAGGCATGAGCTACCACGACCGGCCAAAAAAATTTATTCTTGAAAAAAAAAAAAAAAACTGTATCGTTCAAGAGAATGAGAAGACAAGCTGTAGACCGGGAGAAATTATTTGCAAAACATACATCTGATAAAGAACTGCTATCCAAAATATACAAAGCACTTTTAGAACTTAATAACAAAAAAACAAAAGACCTCATTTAAAAAATGGGCAGGCCGGGCGCTGTGGCTCACGCCTGTAATCCTAGCTCTTGGGAGGCCGAGGCGGGTGGATTGCTCGAGGTCAGGAGTTCAAAACCAGCCTGAGCAAGAGCGAGACCCCGTCTCTACTATAAATAGAAAGAAATTAATTGGCCAACTGATATATATATATCAAAATTAGCCGGGCATGGTGGCGCATGCCTGTAGTCCCAGCTACTAGGGAGGCTGAGGCAGAAGGATCACTCAAGCCCAGGAGTTTGAGGTTGCTGTGAGCTAGGCTGATGCCACGGCACTCACTCTAGCCTGGGCAACAAAGCGAGACTCTGTCTCAAAAAAAAAAAAAAAAAAAAAAAAAAAAAAAAAATGGGCAAAAGAACTAAATAGATACCTCATCAAAGAAGACATACAGGTGGCAAATAAGCATATGAAAAGATGCTCACTGTCACATGTCATTAGAATTGCAAATTAAAACAGCAATGAGCTATCACTACACACCTATTAGAATAGTTCAAATCCTAACGCTGGTGAGGACGTGGAGCAACAGGAATTCTCATTCACTGCCGGTGGGAGTACGAAATGGGACAGCCACTGGGGAAGGCAGTTGGGCAGTTCCTGACGAAACTAAACAGACTCTCACCATACCATCTGACATTCATGCTCCTTGGTAGTTACCCAAATGAGTTGAAAATTTATGCCCCTACAAAAACCTGCACATATGTTTACCGTAGCTTTATTAATGATTGTCAAAACTCGGGTGTCCTTCAGTAGGTGAGTGGATAAATAAACTGTAGTAAATCCAGGCACTGGGCTATTATTCAACACTCAAAAGAAATGAGCTGCCAGGTGTGGTGGCACACGCCCGTGAGCCTAGCTACTCAGGAGGCTCAGGTGGGAGGATTGCTTGAGCCCAGGGGTTTGAGTCTAGCCTGGGCAACATAGTGAGACCTCATCTCATTGAAAAAAAAAATTAATTAAATTAAAAATTTTAAAAAAGAAAAAGAAATGAGCTGTCAAGCCATGAAAAGACATGGAAGAAACTTTAATGCATATTACTGCGTGAAAGAAGCCAATCTGAAAAGGCTACATACTGTACAGTTCCAAAAATACGACATTCTGGAAAAAGCAAAACCATGAAGACAAAAAGATCAGTGGTTGCCAGGGGATGGGGGAAGGAAAGGATGAATGGGCAGAAAACACAGAGGATTTTTAGGGCAGTGACACTATTCTGCATGATATTATAATGGCGGACACATGTCATTATACATTTGTCCAAACCCATAGAAAGTACAACACCAAGAGTGAACCCTAATGTAAACTATAGACTTTGGGCGGTTATGATGTGTCAGTGGAAGTTGGTAGATTGTAACAAATGTGCCACTCTGGCGGGGGATGTCGGTAGTGAAGGAAACTAGGCGGGGGAGAGGGCGTGCAGGGAGTATGTGAGAACTCTCTGTACTTTCTGCTCAATTTTGCTGTGAACCTAAAACTTCTCTAAAAAAAATGAAGTCTATTTTAAAAAATAAAAGGAAAAGGGGAAAAAAAGATGTCACTACCATAAATGGAAAGCCAGCAATACTTTTCATAAATAAGGGGACAAGGAAGGAAGGGTAGAAAGGCAAAGAGTTGCAAGGACGATGCTGTGAGCCGAATCCTCATGTATTGGAGCAAAAATCGACAGATAATGTCTAAAGCTGATAAATCAGTGAATGGCCATGTAAGCTTATTAGTTAGCTGTATGGAAATAACAGCTAGAAGAAATAGCTACAAAGGCTAGAAGTGGTTGCCATGACAATTAAGCATAGGAAGATGCTCAGCTTCCTAATAATACATTTCAAACATAAAAGTACAGAGATACAGTACTTACCAGTTCCATAGTGGAGATCAAAAAGATTGATTTTTATGTAAATAGAATTGAGGAAGGTGCAGGAAAAGGGGCACTTGAGTATGAAGTTGGCAAACAAGTATGAATTCGTCAGCACCACCTCAGTTTGTCAATACCTAGCGAAATTATAAAAGCACGTACCTTTTGACTGAAGAATCCTTATAGATGGAGGCATATGTGCGCAGGAAAATATGAGTACAAGGTTATCTGCTTCACTGTAGTATCAAAAGGTTGATATCAACCTCAATGTCCCTCAGTAGGGGCTGGTTAAGTGAATTATGGTCCATCCCTGCAGAGGAATATCGTGCCACCTCCTAAAATAATAAAGTGGTTATTTGCATGCTGATATGGAAGACCTCTGACATACACTGGTAAGTGAAAAAGCAAGTTGCAGAACAGTACTTGCAGCATGTTGCCCTTTCTGTTTTTAAGGCTACTATTTGTATATGCATAGCATATCTCTGGAAGGAGATGTAATAATTGGTAAGAGGGGTTGCCTTTGGGGAGAAGAGCTGAAGGGTGAAGGTGGAGGAAGGGGGACTTACTCTTTCTCTTTACCTTTATGTACCTTTTGAAATTTTTACCACATTTCTTGGATTTTCTACTTAAAGAAATGTGAAAGAAATGTTAAGTGATTGCCTCTGGAGAACTAAACAGGGAGTGGGAAGGGAGGGATGTTTGCTTTTAATATATAGACTACATATTAATATGCAATTTGCAAAATGTTTACAAAGAAAGGTTTGCAAACATTTACAAAGTGGGGAAGGGAGAGAGAGATCTGAAAGAGAGAGAAGGTCCCTGTCAAGATAAGCGTCAGGTTAGGGTGGGCAGCCCCTCCTAACCCTGGTGTTTCCTTCCCCATGACAGGCCTAGCAGCTTCCGGTGAAGTTCCCAGCCTCCTTTATCTGATTTCTCTCTGTCCTGCCAGGTTTGAAGCATCCAAGTAGCTTGTGACCCAGTTCCCAGAAAATCTCCCTTGCTGTCCTTTTGTAAGGGCCCTGGGGACAGCAGGGTACTTGGCAGTTGCCACATCTCCAAACACAAAGAGAAACTATTCTCCTCTCCACTGAGCTGGGAGAGGGGGACCGGCCAGAGTGCGGAGGGCTGCCCAGCTGAGGGGGGCACCCTCTCTCCGTGGTCTGGGTGACGGTATTGGTCGGTCTCCCTTCACTATTCACTTCTTTTTTTATTTTTATTATTATTATTATTTTTTTGAGACAGGGTCTCACTCTGTTGCCCAGGTTAGAGTGCAGTGGCATCGTCGTACCTCACTGCAACCTCAAACTTCTGGGCTCACCCGATCCTCCTGCCCTGGCCTCCCAAAGTGCTGGGATTACAGGCTTGAGCCACCATGCCCGGCCCACTATGCATTTCTGACTCAGTTATCTACTGCTGTAGAATGAGCCACCCCAGAACTCAGAGCCTTAAAACAACAATTTTTCATTACTTCTCATAGTCCTGCGGGTTGGCAGAGCTCAGCCAGGTGGCTCTTACTTGGTGTCTCGTGCAGTCGCAATCAGAAAGCAGCTGCGGCTGAGGTCATCGCCAGGCTCGATCGGGTTGGATGTCCAAAATGGCGTCTTCACCCACACGTCTGGTGCCTCAGGTGAGATGGCTGGAGCAACCAGGCACTGGCTGGGCACCTTTTCCTTCTACATAGGCCTTCCCACATGCCTAGCTTGGGCTTCCTCACATCATGGTGGTCTCAACGTTAGTCAGACTTCTTCGATGGCAATTGGCATACCCCAGAGCAGTGTTCCAAAAGAATAAGGTGGAGCCTCAAGGCTTCTTATGACCTAGCCTCCAAAGTCAGGCACCTCACTTCTACTGCATCCTATTGGGTGCATGGGGCCACCCAGAATGAAAGTGGGAAGGGCCACCCAAAAGAGTGAACAGCAGAGCGTGTGGGTCCTGGTGGGCCGTCTTCTGAGGACAGCTGGTGCAATGGTGCTTGTCATTCAACACTTCCTTAGTTTTCCCGAGACCTCACCAGCCACTCCTTCTTGGTCTCTTTGGGTGGTTCTTCCTCATCTTCTGGCTTTGTATTAATCCAGCGCCACCCGGCTCAGACCTGGGCACCTCTTTCTACTATTTCCCTTAGTGATCTTATCCAGTCTCGTGCCTCTGAACACCTGTAAGCTGACAACTCCCAAATTTACATCCCCAGCCAGGACCTCCCCACTGAATTCTAGACACCAATCTCCAACAGCCTACTCCACATCTCTGCTTGGATGTTTCACCAGGACCTCAATGTTTGCAGTTCTAAAGCCACCTTTTAGCCTAAGCAAAAGGAACACCCAGACTCTACAAAAAATAGAAAAAAATTAGATGGGTATAGTGGCATGCACCCGTAGTCCCAGCTACTTGGGAGACTGAGGCAAAGAGGAACACTTGAGTCCAGGAGTTTGAGGTTGCTGTAAGCTAAGCTGAGGCCACAGCACTCTAGCCCAGCCAACAGAGTGAGACTATGTCTCAAAAAAAAAAAAAAAAAAAAATCAGCCGGGCGTGGTGGCTCACGCCTGTAATCCTAGCATCCTGGGAGGCTGAGGCGGGCGGATTGCTCAAGGTCAGGAGTTCGAAACCAGCCTGAGCAAGAGCCAGACCCCGTCTCTACTATAAATAGAAAGTAATTAATTGGCCAACTAATATATAGAGAAAAAATTAGCCGGGCATGGTGGCGCATGCCTGTAGTCCCAGCTACTCGGGAGGCTGAGGCAGCAGGATTGTTTGAGCCCAGGAGTTTGAGGTTGCTGTGAGCTAGGCTGATGCCACGGCACTCACTCTAGCCTGGGCCACAAAGCGAGACTCTGTCTCAAAAAATAAAAATAAAATTAAAAAATCATTATGCTGAGTGACAGAAGCCAGGCAAAAGCATCCATACATACATGCTGCGTGATTCCATGGACAGGAAATCTAGAAAATGCAAGCTAGTTTACAGTGGCAGGGATGGCAGGAGGGAGGAATTGCAAAGGGGCACAAGGAAACTTTTGGAGGTGACTGGACATGTTCTCTGCCCTAAGTGGGGAGATGGTTTCATGGGTGTATGTCTCGAGTAATCACATTGTACACTTTAAACATGTGCCATGGAGCATGCTTCAGTTGTACTCAATAAAGTGAGTATAAAACCTGAATCTAAAGAAAAATCACACACAGTAAAACCAAACGAGACTCATATTTGGAATACACACCAAACAGTCAAGTGTAACAGTTACCTTCAGAGAGTGAGAAAGGAGCCGAGAGCGGCTGCTTGTTACCTCTCACACAGTTTTCTGGTTCAAGTTGTTTGCAACAAGCATGTGTTAATTATGAGTTTAAGGAAAAAAACAATACGGCTTTTGCCCCCAAGCCTGGGCAGCAGCATTCACGGGAGCTGTCACATGCCCGGAAACCAACCAGGTCATTCTGCCAAACAAAGACACCTCCTGGATGGGAGCCAAGGGTTTCTGGGGGCAAATCCCCATCGGAAGACAATGAAAAATGTGCTCCCTCAGAACAAGGACTGCATTTACACCTTATGTCTACCTTCCGGACTGGGGCCCACACAGAACGGCTGCCCGGGAAGATAATGGAGCCATTCATCTCTGTCGGGGGTGGGCTCCTCCCGCCGACTTCCCATCTGGGTAATCAGACCAGCTGGCAGCCCCGTTATGGGTCTCGGTCTCCGCGGGGTCTGCGGGCACCTCCAGACGCCACACTGGCTTCTCCAGAGAGGCAGGTTCCCGGGTGACTTCAGGATGAGCAAACTGAGCCCATGCTGGGGTCCTCAGTCCTGCCCAGCTAGGAAGGAGGCCCCAGACTCAGGCCGGCGTGGACCTCCTGGCCTGTCAGGGGCCTGGGAACAGATGTCTGAGCGCCTGCGTTTGTGTGGCTGCCCAGGTGTGTGCTTCCATTTATCTAACCGCACCCTGACAAGATCCCTGGAGATTTGAACGCACTCATTCACACACCTGGCTGAACATGAGAAACACCTGGAGAGAGTTTTTCATGATGCCGAGGACTGAGATCTTCTGCCAGAGATTTTGCCTTAATCAGCCTGGAATACAATCGGGAAACAGCACTGTTGTTTAAGGTATAACATACTTAGTAGAGTGCATAAACTGCACAAACTTTAAATGGATAGCCTGATATTTTTTATACATGTGTACACTCATGGAACCACCACCCAGATGGTGGCATAGCACATTCCTAACACCCCAGAAAGTTCCCTTTTGCGCCATCAAGGTAGGGTGTTTAGAAGATTCTATGTAGTACTTGAGTGTGTACAGATTCAGCTGCAGACCTTGTTGAAACCAATTGCTGGGCCTCGCCCTTAGCCTTTTTAATTCAATAGGTCTGGGGTGCAGCTCCCAAATTTGCATTTCTCATAAGGTTCCCAGGTGATGCAGGTGCTGCCTGCTGCGGGCCCAGCCCCTCACTTAGAGACTACTGGTCTGAGCCAATCATAGGCAGTCTACTCCCCTTGCCAAAGACTGGCTTAGGCTTGAGACGTAGTGCAGGTCTGTCCAATGAGATTCAAGGAGAGGGTAGGGGGTGGGGTTTGTGAGGCAACATTCTGGTAAAGTCTATTAAAATGATGGCCTTGGACCAGGGGTGGGAGAGCTTTTAATGTTGGTAGGCTGAATTAATTTAGCTGTAAATGAATAAAGCTGCATTCAGGAAATTCCATTAGATATACTTCAAAATGTACATTTTGTAAAAATCTACTGTGTACTTAACAATTTCAAAAATGAAAACTATTTGTTAAAGTTAACTACCTTTTTTTTTTTTTTTTTTTTGAGACAGAGTCTTACTTTGTTGCCCAGGCTAGAGTGAGTGCCGTGGCATCAGCCTAGCTCACAGCAACCTCAAACTCCTGGGCTCAAGCAATCCTGCTGCCTCAGCCTCCAAAGTAGCTAGGACTACAGGCATGAGCCACCATGCCCGGCTAATTTTTCTTCTGTATTTATTAGTTGGCCAATTAATTTATTTCTATTTATAGTAGAGACAGGGTCTCACTCTTGCTCAGGCTGGTTTCGAACTCCTGACCTCCAGCAATCTGCCCGCCTCGGCCTCCCAGAGTGCTAGGATTATAGGCGTGAGCCACAGTGCCCAGCCTAACTAACCTTTTAATGACTTTGTTGTGTCTGCTTCCTGTTGGAAAGCATTTGATTATTTGGTTGCAGCATGGAGGTCCATAGTTCCAGTTGATCCTTTAGATTTTCAGTCCCCAATCCCCGGTGTGTGGACCAGTACTGGTCTGTGACCCATTAGGGACCGCCACAGAGCTCCACTGCCCCACCCCAGCTCTGCCCGTGGAAAAATTATCTTCCATGAAACCAGTCCCTGGTGCTGAAAGGGTGGGGGACTGCTGCTCTAGATGGCTATCAGTCATTTGTGACCTTAAGGGCATCTTGATTTTGGTTAGGTAGGAGAATGTAGATTCATAGCAATAAGTGGTTGAAAAGCAAGAAAGCAATTTTTGGACATGTTGCTGAAGGTGTGGGTATTGTACTGCATTTTTCCATATTTCAATTGGATCTTTCTTAGCATCAAACAATGACTTTAAAATGTCATCTACTGAGAGCTCACTCAGTTCCATCTGTAGTTCTTTAGATGCCTTGGTGATATCAACTAGGTGAGGCTGAAATGTTAATTTGAGTATGATGTCATGATTTTGAAAGTCAGTGAACCTTTCATTGTATTCTCTAATTAATGGGTCTATCACACTGTATATTCTTCAAATCATTCACATATACCATCCTGCTCATCAATGACCTTTGCCAATTGGGGAAAATGTTCATCTGAAATTTCCTTTTGAAGAAGAAATGTTTGGAAAAAAGATAGATTTTTTTCAAAATGCTTCGATTTTTTTTGCCACATCATATATAGACTTAGTTTTACTTTGCAAAGAAATATTCAAGTCATTTTGATTTGACATGCAATCACACAGAAATGCTGCATTCCTATAGAAATCTTCTTTCAATAATTCACATTGCTGATTCTGTTCTTCATAAAATTTAACAATCTGTTCTCACAGAGATAAAATTTTGGCTAACACCTATCCCTGCAATAGCCAACACACTTTAGAATGATACAGCAAATCCATACTGAATACAGCATCATTCAACTTTAGCATGTTACAAAATGGACAATGCCATGTTGTATTTGCACTAACAATACTTATAACTTGTTGCAAAGTGTCACTAAAAATAGTAACTTTAGCACAGAGATTTTGCTAATGCAAGATACAGTGAAAAGAAATGAGAGCATCTGGATCTGTTAATAGTTGTTTTTATCTGTGCAATAAACCCTTCATGTTTTTCTGTCATGGAAGGTGCACATACACTCTGTACTCTGTACATACACTCACTAAGTTTACCAAATTCAGTCCAACTTCGCCACATTTATCTTGAAAGTTGTTGAAGATATTTATTCCCTGTATTCTGTTTGCAAGAGTGCCCAAAAGAGAGTAACTCTTTATAGCAAAGAAAATCTTCTGTCATGACCCAAATGAAGTAAAACCTGCGCAGAGTCAGTAGTATCAGTTGATTCATCCAAAGCAACTGAATAATATATTAGTATATTTTCCTTTTGAAGTATTCCATGAAGTTCTGTTAAGTTGATGGCTAATTCCTGCTGCTGGTCAGATATGGTTCTCCTCGAAAGAGGCGGTTGTTTGTACTTTGAAACATTATTGGGGTCTAAGCACCCTACAACTTCAACAGTACATCCTTTCACAATTTCTGCATCACTGAATGGCTTCCTTTTTTCCCTTGAGTATATAAGCTACTTTATAAGTCACTTCAGTGGCATTATTTCCAGGTCTTATTGCTGCTTGAAAGAATTGTCTTTGCTTTTGCTTTTCATCTTTTAATTTCTGCAATACATCCTTTCTTGCCTTTCCCTCTAATTTAAAATATTTCTGGTCCGTATGAGTGTTGAGTGTTATATGCTGATGAGGATTGAATTTCTTTTTTTTTTTTGAGACAGAGTCTCGCTTTGTGGCCCAGGCTAGAGTGAGTGCCGTGGCATCAGCCTAGCTCACAGCAACCTCAAACTCCTGGGCTCAAGCAATCCTTCTGCCTCAGCCTCCCAAGTAGCTGGGACTACAGGCATGCAACACCATGCCCGGCTAATTTTTTCTATATATATTAGTTGGCCAATTAATTTCTTTCTATTTATAGCAGAGACGGGGTCTCACTCTTGCTCAGGCTGGTTTCCAACTCCTGACCTCAAGCAATCCGCCCGCCTCGGCCTCCCAGAGAGCTAGGATTACAGGCGTGAGCCACCACGCCCGGCCTGAATTTATTTAATGCCGATATTGCAGTATCTCCAAGCAAGGAAATCATTTTATCTTTAGCAGAAACAAGATAATACTGCAGTTCCCAGTCGTCGTTTAAAAATCTGTTTTCTTCCTTCAGCATTCTCTTGGTCTTCTTTGACATCATGGGCTGCTAAGCAGAAAGAATTAAAAAATACTATGGAGCAGGCTGGACACGGTGGCTCACGCCTGTAATCCTAGCTCTCTGGGAGGCCGAGGTGAGTGGATTGCTCAAGGTCAGGAGTTTGAAACCAGCCTGAGCAAGAGTGAGACCCCATCTCTACTATAAATAGAAAGAAATTAATTGGCCAACTAATACATATAGAAAAAATTAACCGGGCATGGTGGCGCATGCCTGTAATCCCAGCTACTCGGGAGGCCGAGGCAGGAGGATCGCTTGAGCCCAGGAGTTTGGGGTTGCTGTGAGCTAGACTGACGCCACGGCACTCACTCTAGCCTGGACAACAAAGCGAGACTCTGTCTCAAAAAAAAAAAAAATACTGTGGAGCTATGCGATTATTCACAAATTCCACCTCAAACAGAAACACAGTGCACCACTGTCAAAAGGTGATAACCGACTGGCGGACTCGACTCCCACAAATGCTCGCCGACCAGCCTCATGTGGTAGTGGCGCCAGTCAGGTGGGGGAAGTTGGAACTAAATCATGAATGTAGAAGCTGTCAATATAGCTCTTATGGCTTACTAATATTCCAATTGTGCCAATCAATCTGGAAGGACTATTTCATTGAAACTTATTTTATTCTTTGGTATTTTAAATAGGTTCATTTTAAAAATAAAAATATAAAAGATAATCAAAAATGTATTGATGAAAATAAAAGGGTTTGTTCTGTAAAATTTGGATTCAGTCAAAAGGCTGCACTTAAGGACCTAGAAGGCCACACGTGGCCTTAAGGCTGCAGGTTCCCCCCCCCCAGCCCTGGACTGAGCAGTGCAGCAGCCATTGGCTGGGGCATGGGAGGGCTCCTGGGAAAGATGTTCCCACTGATCGAGAGATGCATGGAAGGGGATGCTTTCTCTTGCTTTGAAAGTTCAGTCATGTCTGGAGTTGTGTCCTTGACCTTGAGGCCATAAGCTGAGATCAAACACCAACCACTCACGATGGTGGAGAGGAAAGTGGGAGGGAAACTGGGCCCCTGAAGAACTTGTTGAACTGCTGGATCAACCGACCTTAAGCAGTCCTCCTTAGGAACATCTTTCCTTTTTGTCTGGGTTACTTACAAATGGATTCTCTCTTATTTGTGTTTAAAAGAATCTAATACTCTGCTACTCAAAGCACAGTCCGAGAACCAGCAGGATCTGCACCCCCTGGAAGCTGGCTAGAAATGTAGACTCTCCAGCCCCACCCAAGACCTACTGAATCAGAATCTGCATTTTTAACAAGATCCCCACATTAGGATCTGAGAAGCACTGCTTTTACCTGCACAGCAGCACATATGCTTTGGATTTTCTGAGCCTTTCTATGAGCCCCATCTACTAATAGCTGCGTGAAATCATGTTATTCTTAATCATATGAAAGCAAAAAATCATGGACACAGCATACAGAAGCTCCCCAGCCAATTTTCCTGTACATCTCATTGAGCAGAACTAGGTTGCCTGCCTTAGCTGCAAAGGAGGTTGGGAAGGTGAGTGTCCAGCTTCATCTGCTTCTGTCACAGGAGAGGGGCTCTGCCCTCTGCCAGCGAGGACGCAAGGGAGGAAAAACCAGCTGCTGTGTAGAAACCAGAAGTGTCTACCATAAACAAATTTTACTAGTGACCATTTCCAGATGTAGGACAGGGCTTAGAGGTGTGAAGTCACTTGCTTGAGGTCACATACCTAGAAAGTACCTGCCATTTTGTAGGAAACTGGCATGAATTTTTATAAATGAGAATGGCCAAGTCAGTCAGTGCCATGAGTTGGACCTTGAACCCAGATCCCATGAAGTCCAATACGGTGATCTAGCCACTTCCTCAGGCTTCCTTCCTGTTGCCTTGTGTGTGTGTCTGTCTTAGATAATGTGTATTTTTAAGGACAGCTAACTCAGGGGACAATAAGGTATCTGTGTGACTTCTTGAGTGGCTGGACACAGTCAGAGAGAGGAGATGGATGTCTGATAAAACTTGAATTTTCCTAGCTACCTTTGGATACCACCCAACCCAAAATGCATATGGCGCCCTCAGATACACAGGCAGATGTGATTTTCACCGCGTCCTGCCAAATGTCTGGCTGGCTCCACTGGTAAATGATGACGTTCAGGGTGGAGCTGGCTGCTTGACTTGACTTTCTCTAAATGGTTAACTTTCCAGCTCAATTTCCCTTCCTGGCAGAGAGTCTGGGAAAGTGGAGCTTCATGAATTAGAGATGAGGAAAATTTCTGCTAAGCAAATGAAACATGTTGAGTGTTTATAGAGATATGTCTGGAGTTTTAAATTTTTATTCCACCTGAACACGAGTCCAGGTCTGGTAAGTGTTTGTTTAACCGATGTCAGGTATACGTGTCTGGAGCCCAAGTTTATCAGCAGCTGAGGTAGAAGGTTGGACACAATTCTGTGTAGCTTCGCAAAGTTCACCCCCACCTGAGAGCTTTTGCACTCTCTGTTCTCTCTCCCAGAATGCTCTTCCCTTTCACATTTTCTCATGCCCAGCTCCTTTTCGTCCTCCAGCCTTGGCTCACGTATCATGTTCTCAGAGAGGCCTTCCCTGAATTTTGTAACCACAGTAACGTTCTAGTCATTGTCTTTCCCATCCTTCTATTTTATTTAATTTATAGCACTTACTACAGTCTGAAATTACCTTCTGTCTGTATTTATTTGCCTGTTTATTGGCTGTCTCCGCCACTGGAATGAAAGTGTTATCAGATCAGAAGCCGCATATTTCCTGGCTCTGTCTGCTCAGAGGCCTAGGAGCAATGACAACCCGGCAGCAATGAGCACACCTTGCACCTGCATCTTGGTTTCTCCAAGTAAAGGAACCAGGGCTCCTTGAAAAATGACTGATTCCAGAGCTGGAATAAGGAAAGTAGGAAAGTGACCCAGTTAATGCAACACTAACAGGACAAATTGATATCATGTACCTCCTGGTATTCTGTACTGAGAGGGACACAACAATATTTCTATGTATTCTTGCCACAAAATGTATAACCTAAATTCATTCATGAGGAAACACCAGACTTCATGAAACCTAAATTTTCATTTAGAAACAGAGGAACATTCTATAAAATAACTAGCCAGTACTCTAAAAGTGTCGAGATCATGAAAGACAAAGTGGAAAGAGACAGGACAATGAAATGTAACATATGCTGTTAGATTGGATCTTGCACTAGAAAAAGGTTATTAATAGAAAAATTGGCAAAATTTGAATGACTTCGATGATGGATATATTAAAAGCATAGGCTTTTCCACTATATGATTCAGCGATGTAACAACAACCAAAAAAAACACTCGTACTTCCTATTTAAATAAAATTTATTTATTTAAATAAAAAATAATCTGGGCCGGGAGTGGTGGCTCATGCCTGTAATCCTAGCACTCTGGGAGGCTGAGGTGGGAGGATCGCTTGAGGTCAGGATTTCAAGACCAGCCCAAGCAAGAGTGAGACCTCATATCTACTAAAAAAAAAAAAATAGAAAGAAATTAATTGGCCTACTAAAAACATATAGAAAAAATTAGCTGAGCATGGTGGCGCATGCCTGTAGTCCCAGCTACTTAGGAGGCTGAGGCAGAAGGATTGCTTGAGCCCAGGAGTTTGAGGTTGCTGTGAACTAGGCCGATGCCATGACAGTCTAGCCCAGGCAATATAGTAAGACTCTGTCTCAAAAAAAAAAATAAATTAAAAAAATAATGATAATGCCAGCACTTTGGGAGGCTGAGGCAGGAGGATTGCTTGAGGCTAGGAGTTCAACACCAGCCTGGGTAACATAGCAAGACCCCATCTCAAAAATAAAATGAATAAATCTGATTGTCTTTTTCCATTGTTAAGTTGTAGAACTTCTTTAAATAAATATTCTGCATATTAACACACTATGCCCAGCTAATTTTTCTAATTTTAGTAAAGACAGGTTTCACTCTTGCTCAGGCTGGTCTCAAAGTCCTGAGCTCAAGTAATCCTCCCACTTCAGCCTCCCAGAGCACTAGGATTACAGGCGTGAGCCACTGGACCTGACTGACTGTGTCTTTTGATGCACAGAAGTTTTTAATTTTGATATAGTCCAACTTATCTATTTTTACTTTTGTCACTTAAGAATCACCTTTTAGGCTGGGCGCAGTGGCTCATGCCTGTAATCCTAGCACTCTGGGAGGCTGAGGTGGGCGGATTGCTCGAGGTCAGGAGTTCAAAACCAGCCTGAGCAAGAGTGAGACCCCATCTCTACTATAAATAGAAAGAAATTAATTGGCCAACTAATATATATAATATAAAAATCAGCCGGGCATGGTGGCTCGTGCCTGTAGTCCCAGCTACTCGGGAGGCTGAGGCAGGAGGATCGCTTGATCCCAGGAGTTTGAGGTTGCTGTGAGCTAGGCTGATGCCACGGCACTCACTCTAGCCTAGGCAAGAAAGCAAGACTCTGTCTCAAAAAAAAAAAAAAAAAAAAAAAAAAGAATCACCTTTTATTCCACCTTGTTTTTAAAATTACAATGTGTTAAAAGTGATGCTTATAGAAGAAAGTTAGAAAATACAGATGGACAAAAAATAAGTTTTAATTTAAAAATTACCCCCAAATCTGATAGACAGATATATACATACATAGATAGATATATAGTTAGATATATGGCCTAAGACTTATGTATACCCAAGCACACATTTTGGTTTTTAATTTCCATTACTATTCCCCACTAAAAGAAACCATGGCTCCTTGGAGATAATAGCTGATTTCAGGACTGGAATAGGGGATAGTACAAGATCATCTGGGACATCCTGATGTGCCAGAAAACAAGGACACCTTCAAAAATGTATGTGGTTATTCAAAAGGAGCCAGCCTGAAAGGGTCTTTACTGGCCAAAGTTGTGGCAATTTGAGCACCAAAAAAGGATCATGATAAACTAATCTGTGGTATCAGAATTCAGGGTAGTGGTTACCTTTGAAGAGGAGGGTGGACTTGTGCCCTGAGAAAGACCTAAGGGGGGCAGTCTGGTATTCTACCAGTGTTCTTGGTTTTGGTTTTGAAACAGAGTCTTGCTCTGTTGCCTGGGCTAGAGTGCAGTGGCATCATCATAGCTCGCTGCAACCTCAAACTCCTGGGCTCAAGCAATCCTCCTGCCTCAGCCTCCCAAGTATTAATAGCTGGAACTATAGGCATGCACCACTACGGTAGGCTAATTTTTCTATTTTTTGTAGAGACAGGGTCTCTTGCTCAGGCTGGTCTCGAACTCCTGGCCCCTAGCAATCCTTCCACCTCAGCCTCCCAAATCGCTAGAATTACAGGCATGAGCCACTGCACCCAGCCCAGCAGTTCTTAGTTATGATCTGCATGGTTGCAACATGGATTCATTCACCCTGGGAATTCACCAAGCTGTTCAAACTATGTTTTTCTATATGTCTGTTATACTTCCATAAAAATATTATTTTAAAAAGAATTATTAAATGCGTTGAAACACGCTGAATTAATAGAAATGATGAGTCTATAAGTCCATGAGTCAAAAATGAGTAAGCCAGAAAAACAAAATTCATGTGTCCCCATTGAGGCTGATATTAAAGCATCTTACTTTGAAAAGTGATTACCAAGGGGAAAGAGTTAAGCATTTTCCTTCTCTGCCTTTCCAGTAGGAACTGTATCTCCAACTAACCAAAATGAATCTGGATGAATCCAGAAGGTGAGACATTCTCCAAGACAAGCCCAGGTGGTGAAGAGGGAAAAAAGGATGATGCCAGATTAGAGGACATTAACTACAGACCTAATTCTGTTGTCACTATCTTCTTACAGTGTTGTGTGTCCACTGGGGGAACCAGACAAAAGCCACAGGACATGGGGCTGTTGATGACACAGAGGGGACAAGGGTGACACAGGGGGGACAAGGATCCGGAGATGCAAAGGCAGTATCAGCAGAGCCATGTACTGTGTGGCTGAGACAAGTCACTTCCTAATGCCCAATCTCAGTTTTCTTACCTGTAAAATTGGGATAATGTCACTGCCCTGGAAGACTTGAGTCGAGGAATAAATTATTTAAAACCTGTAAAATACCTAGCGTGAAGCCTAGTGGGAAATGCTTTAAAAGGCATTTATTATTGTTGCAGTTGTTGTCATTATTATAACTCAAGTGGGGAGAAATCGGGCTTAGAGAGGTAAGTTCAGACTTGGCCGGAAGGTAGGACAGCGAGCGATGGTTGGGACAGCCTAGCACACACCTGTGAAAACACCGCGTCAATCTTGGCAGCGCCCACAGTGACATCCAAGGCCCAGACTGCACGCGGGGCCATTTTAACATCAGGGCAAAAGAATGTCCTCGCCCACTTGGCCCACTCCTTCCCAGCCCTTCCCACCCACACACTGCGGTTGTCTATTTTAGAAAAGACCATTTGTTTTAAGGAGCCTGCCAAGAGAGAGGATGCAGGTTCCTCTTTTTCTTTCTTTTTAAAATGCCACAGATATAAATAGGCCCAAGATGCTCTGTTTCTGCCACCTCCTAAAGAGACCTATGATCAATTAACATCAGGACCACGAGAGGGAGTGACCAGAGTAGTGGCCAGGTTGGGCCACAGACGCTGCCAACTGCACTCACCCACCCTTTGAAGCCAGTTTGGAAACCAGCCACTGGGAAACCCCACAAACCCCAGTTCCCCCCAGACAATCTTGCAGGAAAAACCTGAGTCAACAGAGAATATGAAGGTTACTGGGAAGGTCCGAGGGCCACGGAGGCTGCATCTTAAGGCACAGATGCCAGGCTGGGCGCGGTGGCTCACACCTGTAATCCTAGCACTCTGTGAGGCTGAGGCGGGAGGATCGCTCAAGGTCAGGAGTTCAAAACCAGCCTTAGTAAGAGCGAGACCCTGTCTCTACTAAAAATAGAAAGAAATTAGCTGTACAACTAAATAATATATAGAAAAAATTAGCCAGGCGTGGTGGCGCATGCCTGTAGTCTCAGCTACTCGGGAGGCTGAGGCAGAAGGATCGCTTGAGCCCAGGAGTCTGAGGTTGCTGTGAGCTAGGCTGACACCAGGGCACTCTAGCCTGGGCAACAGAGTGAGACTCTGTCTCAAAAAAAAAAAAAAAAAAAAAGAAATGGCACAGATGCCATCGTCCCAAGCCAGGTGCTCCGGGAATGCAGTTGCCTGGGTAAAAAACACAACACCCAGTCAAATTAGAATTTGAGGTAAACCAATCATTTTTCACTATGTCCCAAACATTGCATGGGACATCCTTATACTAAAAATTGTTTGTTGTTTATCTGAAATTCAAATTTTACTGGCCATCCTGTGTTTTACCTGACATCCCAGCTCTGAAGGGAAAAGGGCAGTGCTGAACAGGACACAGCTTAAGTTATAAGTCTCAAACTGGTGGCCTCCAGGCCACATTTTATTTTTATAAAAATTGGAATAGGTTGCCAGCATTTCAAGGATTTCTGGTTTCTTTTGAAATGGGACGCTCCAGCCATGCTGGGAGTAGCTCCCCGACTATGAGAACATCATGGAGACATTATGAAGTGAAAGTGAAGTGAAAACTGATTACTGATTCCTTAGGATGGAGGGACTGTGGATAAATTCCTTCGGGGCTGGCCGGGCGCGGTGGCTCACGCCTGTAATCCTAGCTCTCTGGGAGGCCGAGGCGGGCGGATTGCTCAAGGTCAGGAGTTCGAAACCAGCCTGAGCAAGAGCGAGACCCCGTCTCTACTATAAATAGAAAGAAATTAATTGGCCAACTAATATATATAGAAAAAATTAGCCGGGCATGGTGGCTCATGCCTGTAGTCCCAGCTACTTGGGAGGCTGAGACAGAAGGATCGCTTGAGCCCAGGAGTTTGAGGTTGCTGTGAGCTAGGCTGACGCCATGGCACTCACTCTAGCCTGGGCAACAAAGCGAGACTCTGTCTCAAAAAAAAAAAAAAAAAATTCCTTCGGGGCTGTTTGTGGCAGGATAAGACTAGAGGTCAGGCGGTCAGCAGCCCACACCTGGGGAATCGGCACTCTTGCTGCTCCCCGAAGCGCTGGCTGCAGACTCTGAAAAGCTCGCCCATCTGCAACATCCCTGCCAGGCCCACTTGGACTCCCCTTTTCCCAAGCCGGGATGCAGAGATCTCCCGGTAGGCTGGAGAAATCAGTGCCCACACTGCCCCCTGCAGACACAGGCGAGAGCCATGAGTCCTGGGAGGGACCCCGCTCCTCTCCCCTGCAATTGTGTGGCCACGATTAGGAGTGAGACTCATAAAATCTAGGAGACGAAAAAGAAGATTGAAAGAAACTAAAAGCAGCAAGCATTTGAGAAGCTCTTTCTATGTTCCAGGCAGAGTTCCAAGTGTTCATTTACTTCCTTAAAATATCCGTGTAGGTAGGTACCATTAAATCCCTGTTTTTCAGATGAGGAAACTGAGGCTCAGAGAGCTGTGAATCATTGCCCAAAGTCAGTAGCTAATGTACAACATAGCCAGCATTCAAATCCAAGAAGTTCCAGAGCCCTTGTTTGTTTTTAACATTTTTAAAATCGTCATACAAGGCTGGGTGCAGTCGTTCACGCCTGTGATCCCAGCACTTTGGGAGGCCAAAGCGGGAGGATCACATGAGGCCAGGAGCTGGAGACCAGCCTGGCAACACGATGAGACCCCATCTCTACAAAACATAGAAAAATTAGCTGCGTGGTGCGCATGCCTGTAGTCCCAGGTACTTGGGAGGCTGAGGCAAAAGGATCTCTTGAGCCCAGAAGTTCAAGATTGCAGTGACCTATGATGATACCACTGCACTCTAGCCTGGGTAACTGAGCAAGACACTGTCCCCCCACAAAAACTGTCACACAATAAAACTGACTTTGCTTTTTTCTTTTGATGTACAGTTCTATGAATTTTAACACATGTATAAATTCATGTAACCACCACCACAATCAAGATAGCCCAGAAACTTCCTTGTGATAGTCCTTTATATCCACACCCTCCACCCATCCCAACTTCTGGCAACCACTATCATGTTTCCCACTGTTACAGCTTTGTCTTTCCCAGAATGTCAAATAAATAGAATCACACAGTATGTAACTGTTTGAGACTGGCTCACTCAGCTTAATGCCCCTGAGGTTCATCCAAGTTGTCGCACGTATTGCTAGTTCATTTCTTTTTACTTGGATGAAAATGGCTATCACTTTCCACAGGCGTAGCCAAGTAAAAAGATGTAATATTTTTTAAATTAAAAAAAATATTAAAATAAATGGCTATTACTAATCGAGTACTTACCTGCGGCCAAGGGCTACCCTAAGCATTTGGATACATTATCTCATTTGATCTTCACGGTGACCCCAGGAAGAAGGAAATGTTATGCCCATTTTATAGATGGGAGATCTGGAGCTAAGAACTGGCAATGCTACCGCTGTCTGCCAGAGGACTAAGCCCAGCTCCAAACCATTTGTAAAACGGCTCTGTGCCCAGCAAATGAGTGAGGTGTGGAGGAGACAATACCACCTCTCAGCTGAAATTCTGGAAGACACTCTGTGGATCCCTTATATATCCCCACAGCTTCCCAGAAATACTTGTGATTTCATCTATGCAGCTGGTGAGGGTCTTAAGCAAAAGCCCTTGCAAGGCAGTAGAGCACAGCAATGAGGGGCCAGGATAGGGTTCAAATCCCAGCTCCGTCACTTCCAATGGATATGAAGTAAGTCACTAACTCTCCCTGAGCCTCAGTTTTCCTATCTATAAAATGGAGTAATAATGAACAGGCCTGGGGTATAGAATAAATGAAATAATAGTTAACACAATATCAGCACACAGCAAGCACTCAATGACCCACATTTCACAGTCAAGGAAACTGAGGCTTATAGAGGTAATTTGCCCAGATCCCTCAGCTAAGAGGACCAAGAGGTAAAAGGAGACTGAAGCATCAAATGTTTGGTGGGACCTGAAGCTGGGGAGATGGGTTGCAAAGGGTTTGAGCTACAGAGGCCTACCATTGCTCTTGGAGCTCGGAGAAGCAACAACAGCAAAATCAAGAGACTCAGGATATGGCTGGGAACTCTCAAGGGAGCTTCTCGGGCCCCTGGCTGGCAGGCATTTGGGGCCATTTCTAACCTCAGCAGTATCTCGTCAACCATGTGGGCATAAGCAGGGAAGTCCAGCAAAAGCATTTGAACTTAAACTAGCTATTTCCTGCACCCATTAGATTGCACTTAAGTAAAATGCTGCAATTAAGCCAAGGATTACAAATGCAGGAGCCAGACTGACAGAATGCAAGTGCTGGCTCTGCCACTCACCACCTTAGTGGCCTTAGGCAAGTGTTTCCTCTCTGAGCCTCTCTGTTCCTTCAACTGTCAAATGGCATTGTTAATAATACAAACCGCCTCATAGGGATGCTGGAAGAATAAATGTTTTATTACGTGTAAAGAACTGAGATTAACACATAGTAAGGGTTCAGGTCTGAGGCTCACCCGTAATCCTAGCACTCTGGGAGGCTGAGGTGGGGGGATTGTTGGAGGTCAGGAGTTCAAGACCAGCCTGAGCAACAGCGAGACACCGTCTCTACTAAAAATAAAAAAAATTAGCCGGGCACAGTGGTGCGTGCCTGTAGACCCAGCTACTCGGGAAGCTGAGGCAGGAGGATCGCTTGAGCCCAGAGGTTTGAGGTTGAAGTGAGCTATGATCATACTACTGTACTCTAGCCCGGGTGACAGAGTGAGACTCTGTCTCAAAACACAAATAAATAAATTTTAAAAATAAATTCTTAGTTTGCTCGCTGTCAAAAAACAATTTTAAAAAATAGCCGGGTGTGGTGGTGTGGTAGTCTTAGCTACTTGGGAGGCTAAGATGGGAAGATCGCTTGAGCCGGGAATTCTATGCTACGGTGAGCTATGATGATTTCACTGCACTCTTAGTCTGGGCAACAGAGCAAGACCCTGTCTCAAAAAAAAAAAAAAAAAAAACAGAGAGAGATTTATTCTGGGCCAAATGTGTAAGACCACAGCCAGGGAAACATGGTCTCATGAGGTCTTGAGAAAATGTGCCTGAGGCAGCCAGGTTAGTTTGGTTTTGTACATTCATGGAGACAGGAATTACAAGTAAAATCATAAATCAATACATGGAAGGTATATATTGGTTTGACCTGTTGAGGTGGGACATCTCAAAGGGGGTATTACAAGTCATAGGTGGGTTTAGGGATTCTTTAGTTGGCAGTTAGTTGAAAAGAGTTAAGCTTTGTCTAAAGATCTGCAGTCAATAGAAAGGAATGCTTAAGATAGAGGGTCTGCTAGAATGCTTGAGTTAAGATAAGGGGATCTTCCATTTGTCATGTGATACTACACTGGACTCAGGTTGGAAAGTGAGCCACATTATACCAGGTTAATAAAAACACATTTAATGAGATTTTATTGTTTGTAGGCATGACTCATCAGGACTCTTAGAAAGGAATCTGGGCAAGAGAAAAAAAAAGTCAGAGGTCAGTCCTCACTACTGTTGACCAGAAGCCTTACCAGTTACATAAACTGTTAATTAACACATATTTTGTATGTTACGTGTATTATCTACTGTGTTCTTACAATAAAGCAAGCTAGAGAAATGATCATCTTAAAGGTCTTTACCCTCATCATCTTCACGTTGAACGTCACTGGGAGGAGGTAAAGGAGGGTTAGGTCTTGCTGTCTCAGAGGTGGCAGAGGTGGAAGAGGCAGAGATGTAAGGAGAGGCAGGCACATACAGTGCAACTTTTATTTTAAAAAATCCATATATAAGTGCCAGAAATTAGCTTCTTCCTGTATCCATTAGACTGTATCCATCACAGTTCAAACCCGTGATGTTCAAGGGTACAGTGTACATTCTTTAACATCCTAGGGGCCCTGGAACACATCTTCCTTCAGTGTTGTTGATTTGAGTGATGGTTCAAGGAAACTTGTAGTTAGTTTTTGCTTTATTGAGCACCTACTATATATTAATACAAGGAATACAATTATATTAATACAAGAACCGCAAGGGAGACAAATAAAAAACCCTGCTTGCTCTAGAAGGCAGCAAGTTGCAGACCAGGAGGTGCTTTGAGTCAAACAGATCAGGGTCTTTGACCCCATTCTGTCTCCTAGAGTTGAGGAACCATAGCTCTCTGAGCCCCACCCACGCAATTGAGATGACGAGCACGCTAGTTCTCCCCTCAGAGAGCTGTTGCCATGAGAAACAACGTGCCTGTCAAATGCTTTAGCAGTCCTGCCACAAGTCAAGTGTCTGATTCATTCTTTGGTTTACCAAATATTTATTGAGTGGCCTACCACGTGCCAGTGTGCCAGGCACTGTGCCATGTGCTGTGGAGGTGGCCACATAGGAGATGGAGTTGCTACCACATGAAGTCACGGTTTAATGGCAGGAGATAGATAATATATACAAATGCCATATAAATACATTATATATGCACACATGGACATATACAGTATATGCATTGGCAGTATTTATTAGGCAATGATAAGCAGTATGAAGAAAATTACAAGATAAGGGAATAGCAAGTGGCAAGGAAGACTACTTTCTTTTTCAGAGACAGAGTGCAGAGCTGTGATCACAGCTCACTGCAATCTCAAATTCCTGGGCTCAAGTGATCCTCCCCACTACATGTATAAGCCACCACACCTGGCTGGCTAATTTTTTACATTTTTTTTGTGGAGACAGGGTCTCACCATGTCACCCAGGCTGGTCTCAAACTCCTGGCCTTAAAAGTATCTTCCTGCTTCAGCCTCTGAAAGTACTGGGATTACAGGCATGAGCCATGATGCCCAGCCAAGGAAGACTCCTTTTGATAGGTTCCCAGAGGTGGTATTTGCGCAAATACCTGAATGAGACAAGGGAGGGAGCCATGCAAAGCTCTGGGAGTCTAGGGCTGGTCATTCTAGGCAGAAGGGACAAGTACAAAGATATTAAGGTAGGAGTGATCCTAAAGTGATGGAGGAACAGCTAGGAGGCCCATGTGGCTAACTCAGACTGAAAGAAAGGGAAGAAAGGGGGGGAAGAGGCTGAGTGCAGTGGCTCACACCTGTAACTCTAGTACTTTGGGAGGCCAAGGCTGGAGGACTGCTTAAAACCAGCCTGAGCAAGAGTGGGACCTCATCTCTACAAAAAATAGAAGTTAGGCTGGGCGCAGTGGCTCGCCTGTAATCCTAACACTCTGGGAGGCTGAGGTGGGCAGATTGCTCAAGGTCAGGAGTTGGAAACCAGCCCGAGCAAGAGTGATACCCCGTCTATACCATAAATAGAAAGAAATTAATGGGCCAACTAATATATATAGAAAAAATAAGCCGGCCATGGTGGCGCATGCCTGTGGTCCCAGCCACTCGGGAGGGTGAGGCAGTAGTATCGCTTGAGCCCAGGAGTTTGAGGTTGCTGTGAGCTAGGCTGATGCCATGGCACTCACTCTAGCCTGGGCAACAGTGAGACTGTCTCAAAAAAAGAAAAAGAAGTTAGCCAGTCGTGGTTGTGCATGCCTATAGTCCCAGCTACTCGGGAGGCTGAGGCAGGATTGCTAGAGCCTGAGTTTGAGGTTACAGGGAGCTATGATGATGCCACAGCACTCTAGCCCAGGCAACAGAGCAAGACTCTTATCTCAAAAAAGAGGGTAAAATCATGTAGGCCCTATGTGGACTTTGGCTTTTACTGTGTGAACTGGGGAGACTCTGGAGTGTTCTGAGCAGGGACAGTTCTGTGATTGTTCTCACAGATCACTCTGGCTGCAGTTCAGAGAATAGATTATAGGAGGCAATGTTAGTAGAGTATTCCAAGTTTGGATGATGGTGACTTGGACCAAGGTAGTAACAATGAAGGTGGTTGAGGGGGCAAGTTTCAGAAGATAGAACCAATAGGATCTGCTGTTTCATATGGGGAATGAAAGCGAGTTTCCAACGGTGACTCCAAGGTTTTTGGCCTAAGCAACCAGACTGCTAGTGTTGCCAATACTTGGGGAAAACGGGACTGGGAGTTTAAGAATTAAGCATTCAGTTTTGGACATGACATGTTATATTGAACACACAAAGGAGAACACAAGTCTGGAAATGTAAGCGAGACCACAAAAAACAGCTTTGAATGTCATAGCAAGAAATTAAGTAGGGTCAGATGGCTGATTTAATGGATGTTCCTGACATCAAACCATTAAAGACAAATTGATTATGGAGCTCTATTTACTGCTGTGTAACTAGTTAACCCAAAACTTAGTGGCTTGAAATATATTTGCCTCCACTCTGAGGATGTGCTTACAAACCCAAAATGGCTGTTGGGAGGATTGTTCCTTGCACACTATTTCCTTGTTACACCGACATGGCAGCTTGCCAAGGAGAGTTAAGAGTCAGAATTTTATTACCTAGTCTCAGAAGTGACACTAGGTCCAGCCCACTTAAGGGAAAATTTTCTGAGGTTCACTGAAAACAATTTTAGAAACCTAGAGTCCCAGCTTTCAGAAGTAAAATTCTAAGACCATATTGAAAACCCATGCAAGCTGGGAGGCCAAGGTGGGCCAATCATTTGAGCTCAGAGACCAGCCTGAGCAAAAGAGGGACTCCACCTCTACTAAAAATAGAAATTAATTGGCCAACTAAAAATATATATAAAAAATTAGCCGGGCATGGTGGCAGATGCTTGTGGTCCCAGTACTCGGGAGGCTGAGGCAGGAGGCTCTCCTGAGCCCAGGAGTTTGAGGTTGCTGTGAGCTAGGCTGATGCCATGGCACTCTAGATTGGGCAATAGAGTGAGACCCTGTCTCAAAATAAAGAAAATCCATGCAATTTCAATGATAGAACCTGGAACCAGTAAATAACCCACATGAAACATGTGGCTACCTGGTTGCTACTTGTTAGCACCATTATTGTTTACCTCCAATGGCCAAATACAACAGCATTTTGACTTTAAAGATTTTATTTTCTTTCTCCAGGTAGGAAGGTTACAAAGTTAGAGATTTTACCAAGGTCTAACAATAATTGATTTTTCAAATAATAGGCAGAGCCTTTGAACTCCGGCTGCATACACAATAACCTTGGGTAACTGCTTCACTTTCAGGAGAACAGGGTCAGTCTTTCTTTCAAGAGGCCTCATCTTGTGTTCCAACTCCAATTAAAGAAACTTTCTAAGAAGAAAAAAGGTAGATTACAATCAGTGCTCCATGCTGGTCTTAAGTACTACTTGCTGGGGATATGGGTGCTTCAGACCAGGTCATTCCAAGTCCATCCACTAGGCGGATATACAATCATGCACCGGACCCAAGAGAGCTGGAAAACTTTCAAGAGATATAACTCAAGTACAATGTATAAAAAAGACCTTTTAGGGGCAAATAGGGATAGTTGAATATGAAGAGAATAGTACACATTAGGGAATTATTTAAATATCTCAGCTGTGAGGACCAGTTACATGGGGACAACAGTCTTTTCCAGGGATAGGGGAACCTATGGCCAAGGCTGGTCATCTGCACATAAATTAGCCTTTAGGGATTGAGGGTCATGAAAGCAACTTACTTTCAAATGGTAAAACTATGCACATTTATATACACAAAGACAAAGTGAATGAGAGATCAGTATCATGAACTATAACTTAATTTCTGCATTTAAGTTTTTCATTAAAAAGCTGTAGAGTGGATTATCAGGAACCATATCTATTATAGCAAGCAAAAACACTACTCAAGGGGTGGAGGAAGTGTCATTAGTTTGCTTATTCCCCTTCCATTAATGAAGTACACTAGACAAATCAGGGGATGACATTTACCATAGGGATTTGGTAAAAGCAGCTTCCCCATTAGCATAATTTGTAAAAAGGTGCATATGTCAAGACAAAGAAAATTCCTTTCTTAGAAGACCTATTAGTACCAATAGGCCAACATCAGCCTCCAGAAGGACTTAATTTTAATGCTCCTGGTCTTATACCCAAATAATTTTGCTATGGAGTTGACAGATAAAAACAAAGCAGAAGCCTCACCTGTTACAGGACACGCTGAACAAGCCAAGAGATCAGGCTGACATCAACACCCAATGCCACACAGGGCTTCTGACCTATAGGATGTTAACAGATAATGCCAAAATAAACCATCTGTATGCTTAAAAAAGCCAATAGAGCAAGCCTAACTCTCTCATGTAAGAGAGTAGGCTAGTATGGGTAAGCAGAAAGCAAGGTATTTCTGGGGCCAATGCATCAGACAAAACTGGCTAATAGCATAGATCAACAGGGTCGATCTGATGGGGAAAAAAGGTAAGTCATCAGCTGCAAAGGCCAAATTTCAGTCCGAGTAGAAAAAGAAAAGCAGGCCAGGCATATTGATGCATGCCTGTGATCCCAGCCACTAGGAAGGCTGAGGTGGGAGGAGCACTTGAGCCCAGGAATTTGAGGCTGCAATAAGCTATGATTAAGCCATTGCACTCCAGCCTGGGAGACAAGGGACCCTGTATCTTAAAAAAAAAGAAAAAAAAAAAAAAAAAAAAAAAAGGAAAAGCAGCTACCATCCCCCAACAGATCCTATGTCTATTCAGACAAGGAAGACATGTGGGCACCACTTACCAATCCTTTCCCACATCCAGATTCTTCCTGGTCCATTCAAAGTCTAGCTTGTGCCAAAAGCAAGCCTGAGATGAAAACAGACATGAGCTCCCGTCAGCTAGATACTCAAGAGATCGGGGTGTGCAGAGGAGCTGCTCAAGCTGGCATATCAGACAGAAACTGGCTTAGGCAAGTTAGATCAACATGGTCGATCTGCAGGGGAAAAAAGTTCAGTCATCATATACGCCAGCAGGAAGCTCTTTAGCCCTAGAACACCCTGAGAGATGAATTAAGACTTGGTTGGTATGCTTCCATAGCTGCAAACTCATTTGATATTTGAGCACTTCTGTGTTGTATCCGGCCGTTAGCAGTGATGTGATGTAACAGCCAAAACACCCCTGCCTTCAGAATTTACAACTCTATCTGAGTATAGCCCATGTGATAGCAGACAGTGTGGCTGGCAAGAGTTAATAGTTAGCTTTTACTGAGTTGAGAAGTGACAACGGTTTCTGAGCAAGTGTCAGGAGGTTTTTAACGTAAGACTTTATCACAAAAACCTGACCAAAGAACAATCTGTGACAAGAAGCTTCCATAAGTGTTCCCAAGAAGTCCACCAGCCCTTAAGTGCCTCAATCCTAGACTTCAGGAGGAAAAAAAAAAGCCATGCAGTTGGGAATTGGCTGAGTGGCTAGCTCCAGAGAAAACCACATTTGGTTTTCCAAAATATGTCAACACATAATATACATCCACTTGGAAAGAAATTTAAGTGCCCAAGAAAGCACACATGAAGAAATGGAATCCAAAATCGTGTTCTCAGTGGCAATAAAAATACATTAAACACCTTTTCACCAAAGTTACTCCACTTCAGCCATTTTCTCTTAAGCCTGTTTTTTTCACCAGGAATCTAAGTCCAATAGGTAAACTGTAAGGACAATAAAGCATACAGCACACTTAATACCTAATAAGCCGGCCAGGTGGGGTGTATCACGCCTGTAATCCTAGCACTCTGGGAGGCAAAGAGGCAGGAGGATCACTCGAGGTCAAGACCAGGCTGAGCAAGAGCAAGACCCCATCTCTACTAAAACTAGAAAGAAATTGGCCAACTAAAATATATACAGAAAAAATTAGCCAGGCATGGTGGTGCATGCCTGTAGTCCTAGCTACTAGGGAAGATGAGGCAGAAGGATTGCTTGAGTCCAAGAGTTTGAAGTTGCTGTGAGGTAGGCTGACGCAACGACACTCGAGCCTAGGCAAGAGCGAGACTGTCTCAAAAAAAAAAAAAACCTAATAAGCCAATAAAAATTAGCTTACTTTGCCTATAATCATTACACTTTGGGAGGTGAAGTTGGGAGAATCACTTGAGGCCAGCCCGAGCCAGGAGCCCCATCTCTACAAAAAAATAAACAAATTATGCAGGGATGGTAGCATGTGTCCATAGTCCCAGCTACTTGGGAGGCTGAGGTAGGAGGATCATTTGAGCCCAGGTCATTGAGATTACAGCTATGATCAGGCCACTGCACTCTTCCCAAGGAAAGAGATGGTGACTCAAAAAGGAAAAAAATAAACAAATTATGTAAGTTCTTTCCCAAGTTTGCCTACCTACCTAAGAGGTTCTTTAAAGCATGTATTTCATACAATAGGTCAGGAGACATGCTTACCTAGAGGTCGTGAGATCGAAGGCTGCACATGTCTGCACGTGGCTCCCTCGGAGGCCCAGTGGTCACCCCTGCTCCAACACACATTCTGTACACTCTGATCGCCCTCTAACCTGTGCATCAACAAAGAAAGGACATCAGTCACCACCTTCCCACGGTCAGAAAACAGAGCTGGGTGTTTTTATAGGCTGGTGTATCAGAAATAACTGGCAAGTGTTGTAAGGCATCAGCATTGTCGATCTGATGGGGAAAAAAGTGAAGTCATCGTTTACACCAGCCAAGGACTCCTCAGGCCCGTGCAGACGGCGCGGGTTTTTCCAACTCTAACTCATCTTCCCCGCAGCCCTAAGGCCTATTTGAGGTCAGAGGTGGAACGCCACGGCGAAGGGGAGAGTAGGGCCGGCCGCAGAGACGACGGCACAAAGAGGATAAAGGCAAACCAGAGATTTCGAATGGAGAACTGCAGGGTTTCCACTCACCACACACAAAGCTGGGCTCCTCGGACTGGACGACATCGCACTAAGCACGGTCGCAAAAGACACATACACCGGTAGCGCCGCAGACGCAAAAGAAAGAATAGCCTCCGGACCGCCTTTATATAGCCAAAGGAGGGTCTGGCGCCTGCGCACTGAGCCCGAGGCGCCCAGCTTCCCGCCCGCCCGCGCGGGGCCCACTGGGAAATGTAGTCTCCCAGCCTCCCATCCCGAGGCGCTCTAATGGTTGTCAAGGCCGCGTCTAGTCCTGCCCCATCCCCTGTACACAGGAGGCCACCCAGGCTCGTTGGCCTCGCCGCCATGTCGCGCTTCACACGCACCGAGCCGCCCGCCGAGTCCCCTCTCCTCCCGGGCCGGCTGAGGCCTGCGACGGCCTTGGGCGCATTTAACCCGGCCCCCGCGGTCCCCTCCCTTCAGCCGAGCTCGCTCGAGCCCAGCGGCCACGCCGCTGGGGGGAGCTAAGGCGACGCCCGCCCTGAAGGCGGAGGTGTCTGCTGTGCCCGGGGCCCAGCCTCCCTGCCAGCCGCCCTGAAGCCCCCGCCTTCGCGTTTTCCTCCTCCTCCTCCTCCTCCTCCTCCCTCCACCACCTCTCCGGCCGCCCGCCCGGCTCTTCGCCCCGCCCTGGCCTTGCAGGGAAAGGAAACCGAAAGTGCGCGGCAGCAGGCGGGGTCGCCGACCTGCCCTGGCCAGAGCCTCAACACCAGCCGGCGGCGGAGAGAGGACGCGCCGGAGCCGGGTGAGTGGCCACCCAGCCCTGCACCTGCTCCTGCTGCCCCGCCGCGACCCCCGCCCGCGCCGCGCGCCGCCCGCCACTGCCTGCGCTCCTGCCTGTGCGCGGAGCCCCGGCGCCCCCTTCACCCCCTCGGAGCCCCTGGCCCTTCTCCCAGCGCCCCTGTCATCCCCGCAGCCTCCGGCGTTCCTTTCACCCTCCCCTGATCCCCTGTACTCTCTTTAGCGTCCCCCATCCCCTCAGCTCGCCCAGCACCGCTGTCACGGTGCCCACCCCGGCACCCGACACCCACCTCTGCCCCTGGCCTCACCGGTTCGATCCCTCACCCTGTCTCTTCCCTCCCTGGCTGCTACAGCCACCTCTCGTCTCTCTCTGGCCTCGCCTCCTATCATCTCATTCATGCCCCATCTTCCACAAAACATCCTCAGCGCCCCAGCTGCCCAATCCCTACTCGAGAGCCCCCCAGATGGACTCTGCCCCACCCTCTTCCCGAGGCCCCCTACACTTCCCCAGCTCTCTCCCATGTCCCCCGCCTTGGCCTGGGCACGGTGCCTTCCTTCACAAGGCACCACAACAGCCTGGCCCCTCCCTTGACCCCATAATACTTCCCTCAGGAACGAGTGGGTGCCCGGGTGCCTCTGACTCCTCCAGGACCCTGGAGACTCCCCCAGCGCCCACCCCGCCAAACCCAGCTCTTCTGCCCTCTTGCCTCCACCTTTGTCATCCTACCCTGGTAATTACCATTCTCCTCTGATTCTGACCCCTATGCCAGCTTGACCGTCACTGATTTTCTTCTTCCTGCCCTTTAGGCCTTGATTCCCCCTCAAAAAGCCACTTCAGTCTGTTTTTATCACAGCATTTCCTGTTTCTATCCACTCCCTTCCTTTCCTAGTCTTTTCTTTCTAACATTTCTTTTTATTTTTTCTCTTCTTTTCTTCCATTTCTTTTATCCCAGGAAATTTCTAGGTTTCTATTTTAGTATCTTACAACAAGAGGAAGAAGGAATTTTATCCTCGGAGAATTTTTTAAAACCCCAAACTCTAAATATTGAACCTGAGCCATGAGAGCTGGGTTTGATAAGATGAAGGAGGAGACTCACCAGAAATCTTCCCAGAGGGAAGAATAGGGACTCCTTTTTCCGATGAGGACAAAAGCTACCCCTCATATAATGCCAAATCTATTCACAGTTTCCAAGTATGAATATTTTAAAACTCAGTGGGGACAGTTTAAAAAATCCCTTTGCTGAGGACTCTGAGTCACCTACTCTTTCTCTAGCCGTAGCCCACATAATGTTTATGAGTTGGAGTGAGAAGTTCCCTTAAAGGGGCTTCCTCTTCTTCTTTATAGGACAAGTGTCAAAAATCATCAAGATAGAAGAAAGAGGAGAAAGAAAGAATTGGTGATTTCTAGCTGGTCCAGAGGAAACAGCACCTCGAATATGCCAAGCCTCCTGGTTATTGAAACATGTAATTTCTTTCTCTTGATTCAGTAGAGTGGAGGGCTTAATCATTTGGCTCTGTTTCAAAGAGTAGGATAAGTGATAGCTGCTCACTAATTATTTATAAACTATAGAATATTGCAAGCTATAGAGTACTATGTAATATAAATGCCAGATAGGGTGGTGAGTACATGGTTTGGAGTTAACAAAAATGTACTCCTTTTTGCCCTGACAACAACATTTGCTTTATAAGAGAGGAAAATGAAACCTAGCAACCAATTAAGTACCTTGGCTAAAGGCATAAACCAAACAGTAGTTTTGAATGGGAATTGGTAACGTTCCCTCTTCCCCAAGAAAGTGCAAGGGTAAAGGGAAGGGGAATTTCACCCTGGGGGAAAATCACTCAAAATTGTGAATTTAATGTTTTGTGTCACAATTGGACATTCATAGAGTTGAGCACTTGTGCCCTTGATTAAAATCTGTATTGAACGATTAGTTAACAGATTATTAAAATGTTAACAGAGGCAGAAAGGACTGGCTTGATGGTGTTTGGGTTTTTGTTGCTAGGTTTCAAGGGCAGTGTTTCAAGGGCACTGATAACTTTGAACCTGTACAGTTTTCCAGATAACTGAAAGTAACGTGAACACGGAAAAATTCAGGTGACTCAGACATGGAGGAAAGAAGATCTCATCTGGAGGCCAGACCCAGGAATTCCCATACTAATCACAGAGGTAAGCAAGGTTTCCTACCTAATGAGAAGGAAATTCTAATAATATGAGAAGAAAATTAGGTTCTGTATGAATGAGCAGGCCCACCTCAGATTGCCTGCCTCTCTCAAGTAGAGAATTCCTTAGCTATAGTGTGAATGACTCTGAAAGACAGACAGCTCTCCACTTTCCCTAGGAGAGCTAATGAATGGGTGTAGTCACGTTAGCAAAAATATTGATAGGGTTTCAGAAATGGAAGTAACTCTTGGTGTAGAACAGCACTATCCAGTAGAAACATAATATAAGCCAAAAACATAGTTTTTTAAATTTTTCTAGTAACATTTTAAAAAGTAAAAAGAGGTGCATGCCTTTTTCAGCCTCCACCCATCTGTACCCAGATGCTCAAAAACAATAAAAAGTAAAAAGAGGCCAGGTGCAGTGGCCCACGCCTATAATCCTAGCAGTCTGGGAGGCCGAGGCAGGCTAATAGCTCAAGGTCAGGAGTTCGAAACCAGCCTGAGCAAGAGCGAGACCTCGTCTCTACTATAAATAGAAAGAAATTAATTGGCCAACTAATATATATAGAAAAAATTAGCTGGGCATTGTGGCACATGCCTGTAGTCCCAGCTACTAGGGAGGCTGAGGCAGCAGGATTGCTTGAGCCCAGGAGTTTGAGGTTGCTGTGAGCTAGACTGACGCCATGGCACTCACTCTAGCCCAGGCAACAAAGCAAGACTCTGTCTCAAAAAAAAAACAAAAAAACTAAAAAGAGACATGTTTTTAAAACATTTACTACTAATTTAATAAAATGTAATACTTTCATAATGTCTTAACACAATATGACCAAAATATTATCATTTTATTATAATAATTGAATTTATTTTATTATCATAATACTTTAATAGTTTTAATATTTTTATTTCCCACAAAGTGCTCAAGTATTACCATTTTAAGATATTATCAACACAAAAAAATTTTAATGGGTTATTTAACTTTTTTTGGTATTAGTCTTCAAAATCCCATGTGTGTTTTACACATCTTAATTCAGACTAGCCACATTTCACATGCTTAATAGCTACATGTGGCTAGTGGCTATTGGAAAGTGCAGGTCTTGAGTCCTAGGCATCAAAGCAAAGTTAGTTCCAAGAGTATTACTTGACTAAAGGAATTGTTCTGTTTGCTCAGAACTTGCTAAAACAAAACAACCAAATGGTTTCCTGCTTTCCTTAAGTTTGCAACATGTCTTCTGAGTTTTAGCTATGGAACAAATGAGGAAGAACTGTGGGATTTTATTTTATGAGCTATGTGAATGTTGAAAGAATGGGAAACAATATAATACAATTTTCCATTCTTTCAAAATATAAAGTCTTCTAATCAGATCAAAATATTAAAAGTAGGACTTCTGATATTTTAGGAGTTTGAAAAGTAAGTGTGAAAGTAACAATTATAAAAATTTAGAGTTAGTTATACAGCATTTATAGTTTACAAAATATTCCTTTATGTTATCACATTAAAATTTCTGTACAAAGTACAAAACAAAAATGTGTACATAAATGGATTTAGCATCTTATATCATGAAATGGGTATGATCATCTCAAATATAATGTGTGTGTAAAGCTTTCATGACATTTTAAATCATGAAATCATTGTATACATCTTACTTGTTTTTAAAATCTCCATATCATTCTTCTAAGTTGAGTCAGCAGAATCAGTTTTAGTGAAAAGGAAAGTGAAAAAACTGAACTTTGGTTACGTTGGGCAAAGTCATTTATGAAATGTATGGCAGATCAGGGAAGATAAGTTTGGCTTCATCCACAGAGTGATGTTAGCTTTCTTGTGTGTGCTGGGTGTGTGCTCCTCACCACCCACCTCCCCCACCCACTTCCTGTTTGAGGGTTGGTAATTGATAAGTACTATTTAGATGAACTCCTGCTCCAGAAAGGAGGAAAGCTTGAGTTTCATTTTTCAGTTTCCTGAAACAAAACTTGAGTTTCATTTTCCAGTTTCCTTTACAGTCTATTTATTAGCTCAAAAACATCTTGGTAAAGAAAGCCTCACCTTTCTCTTTCTGATTCAGACTATATTTGCTGATGCTGGGCAAAGTTTAGGTAGTATTTTCCCTTCGTGATTTTATTACACTTGATGTCTCTGTTGCCTGTCATAATTGTTTAGTGGTAGAACCAGTGGCTCCCTTAGAATTAATAGGGTATTCCCAGTAAAATATTATTATTACTGGTACTAGTAATAACTAACATTTGCTGAGAGCTTTTTATGTGTCAGGTACTATAGCAAGCATTTTGTAAACATGTCATCTTTACAAAAACTTAGAAACTGAAACTTAAAGAAATTATACAATATGGCCAAAGTTATATAGTGAGGAAATGACCAAGCCAAGATTTGAACCAAGTCTGTTTGGCCCTGGAACTCATGTTCTGACTATTGTTTGGTATTGGCAAGACATTACAAGCAAAGAGCTAATCTTTTCAGCCCTCTGATACTTAAGTCCGAGATTGTGAGGATTAAATGAAATACTATATGTATTTATTCTCTAACATGTATTAGGCACTGAATAAATGTTTATTCAATAATTATCTTTCATTTATTATACAACTTGGTAGGAATTTTTCTCTCCAAATAAAACCTGAGTTCCTTACTTGTTTTGGAAAAGTAGAGCATGTCCATTGCTGTCCAACAGGGTTTCTTTGCCCCTTGACTCCTGTGCTTACCCAGTATTCCGTTTGTGTTTAGCACCTGTGGATGGAGAATTACCACCAAGAGCTAGAAATCAGGCCAATAACCCACCAGCCAATGCTCTCAGAGGAGGAGCCAACCATCCCGGCAGGCATCTTAGGACCAACAACCATCCTGCTCCTTACCGGCAAAGAGAAGAAAGATTTAGGGCCATGGGCAGGAATCCACATCAGGGAAGGAGGAACCAGGAGGGGCATGCCAGTGACGAAGCTAGAGGCCAAAGACATGATCAGGAGAATGATACCAGGCGGAGAAATGGCAACCAGGAGGATAGAAACCACAGACCACCATGGTCCAATGAAAACTTTCAGCAATGGCGGACTCCCTACCAGAACCCTGCAGAACAGTCACAGCAGGTGAAGAAACTGGGCTACAAGTTTCTAGAAAGTCTTCTGCAGAAAGACCCCTCTGAGGTGGTCATCACACTTGCCACAAGTTTAGGGCTGAAAGAGCTCCTGTCTCATTCTTCCATGAAACCCAACTTCCTTGAACTCATCTGCCAGGTTCTTCGGAAGGCTTGCAGTTCCAAAATGGACCGCCAGAGCGTTCTCCATGTACTGGGCATATTGAAGAACTCCAAATTCCTCAAAGTCTGCTTGCCTGCTTATGTAGTAGGGATGATCACTGAACCCATCCTTGACATTCGAAACCAGTATCCAGAACACATAAGCAACATCATCTCTCTCCTCCAGGACCTTGTAAGTGTCTTCCCCGCCAGCTCTGTGCACGAAACTTCCATGCTCATTTCCCTCCTGCCAGCTTCTCTTAATGCTTTGAGAGCCTCTGGTGTTGACATAGAAGAGGAGACAGAGAAGAACCTGGAAAAGGTGCAGACCATCATTGAACATCTACAGCAAAAGAGGCGAGAGGGCACTTTGAGAGTGGATACCTATACCCTAGTGCAGCCTGAGGCAGAAGACCATGTTGAGAGCTACCGGACCATTCCCATTTACCCTACCTACAATGAAGTGCACTTGGATGAGAGGCCCTTCCTTCGCCCCAACATCATTTCTGGAAAATATGACAGCACTGCTATCTATTTGGATACCCACTTCCGACTCCTGCGAGAAGATTTTGTCAGACCTCTACGGGAAGGCATTTTGGAACTTCTCCAAAGCTTTGAAGACCAGTGCCTGAGGAAGAGAAAGTTTGATGACATCCGAATCTACTTTGATACCAGGATTATCACCCCCATGTGTTCATCATCAGGCATCGTCTACAAGGTGCAGTTTGACACAAAACCACTGAAGTTTGTTCGCTGGCAGAATTCCAAGCGATTGCTATATGGGTCCTTAGTGTGCATGTCCAAGGACAACTTTGAAACATTTCTTTTTGCCACTGTGTCTAACCGGGAGCACGAAGATCTCTGCCGAGGAATTGTCCAGCTCTGCTTCAATGAACAGAGCCAACAGCTGCTAACAGAGGTCCAGCCCTCTGACTCTTTCCTCATGGTGGAGACAACCGCATACTTTGAGGCCTACAGGCATGTCCTGGAAGGACTCCAGGAGATCCAGGAGGAAGATGTCCCCTTTCAGAGGAACATTGTAGAATGTGACTGTCATGTGGAAGAGCCAAGGTATTTGCTAATGGGGGGCAGATATGATTTTACCCCCTTAATAGAGAATCCCTCAATCACTGGGGAATCTCTGAGGAATCCTGAGGGCTTGAGACATCCCAGGTTTAATGTCTTAGACCCTACCCAGTGGCCCTCAAAAGAAGCCCTGAAGCTGGATGACTCCCAGATGGAAGCCTTGCAGTTTGCTCTCACAAAGGAACTGGCAATTATTCAAGGACCTCCTGGAACAGGTAAGACAGAAAATTTTTCAGAGCACATGACATCTGCCCTATGAGATAGCCAAAGGAGGTTTGACCTGAGGTTTCTAGAATGTCTCATTTAGAAACATTCCCCTGAAATGGGCATAAAAGTTGTTTATAAAGTAGCTGCTTATAGTGATTTTCCAGTAGGGACCCGTTGGCATGTATAGTGATAAACCAAAATCACAAGATTAGAAAAGACTGCTAGAGGTCAAATTTAGGGAAATGCATTATCTGTGTTCACCAAAGGATATATTAATTTGTTGAATTTTATTAATAGTAGGCTGAATGAGGTGACTCATGCCTGTAATTCTAATACTTTGGAAGGCTGAGGTAGGAGGATTGCTTGAGCCCAGAAGTTTGAGGCCAGCCTGAGCAACGTAGCGAGACTTCATTTCCACAAAAAAAATTTTAAAGATTAGTCAGGCATGGTGGTACATACCTGTATCCCAGCTAATAGGGAGACTAAGGCAGGAGGATCGCTTGAGCCTAGGGGTTGAGGTTGTAGTGAGCTATGATGGTGCCACTGTACTCTTCCCAGGCAATAGAGTGAGACCCTGTCTCAAAAAAAAAAAAAAACAACTTTCTGTAACATAGCTGGGTATGGTGGCACAGCCCTGCAGTCCCAAGCTATTCAGGAGGCTGAGGCAGGAGGATTTCTTGAGCCCTAGAGTTCAAGGCTGTAGTGCACTATGATCATGTATTGCATTCCAGCCTGGGCAACATAGTGAGACCCCATCTCTATAAAAAAAGAGAAAAGAAAAAAACTTTATGTAACAGAATAGAAAAGTTCTTTCTGATAAGAAACGCCCATATGATGTAAAAATATGCATGATTTAAAGCAATGTTTTGAGAGCTTTAAAGGGAGTAAGGGGAATATACTAGTTTATATTCCCACCAAGAATGAATTAGTGTTCCCATTTCCTAATATCCTTTCCAGCAATGTTGTATGGTATTAGTCTTTTTAGTTTTTGCTGTCTGAGAGGTTAAAATTTTTGGTTCATTATTAATTTTATGTTTTAATAAATAGTGTTACGGCTCTTTTAGAATGTGTCTAACAGGTTTTCCAGTCCTCACCGGAAGACCCCCCCCACCCCCCAAAAAAATTTTTTTTAATAAATAAATAAAGGCTCATTTTTTACAAAAGGTCCTTACCTCCCTCCTCCCACCATCCTAGTCAGTTCACTTCCTTAAATCAAACAATGTTATCATATTCCTGTGTATCCCTCCAGAGATATGCTGTGAATATTCAAGCAAATGCGTACTTATATTTATTACTTCCACTTTCTTTAAACCCACTGTGCTCTACACATCGTTCTGCACTGTTCTGCACATTGCTTTGTTCCCTTATAAAATATCTTGGAGATCCTTTCATATTAGTACATACATGGTTTTACTCTTATTTGTGACTGCATAATATTCCATTGTATGGATAGATCACAGTCTATTTAACTAATTCTCTGCGGAAGTATTTACTGTTACAGGCAGTAGCTTAGTGAATAGCTTTTTGTATGTGAGTCATTTCATGCACAAGCAGAATATATCCAGGAGAGAAATTGGGTCAAGGAGATGTACCTTTGTAATTTTAATAGATATTGCCAAATTGTCCCCTGGCAGTGTGTATTACAGTGGTTACTTTGTATTTGTTCAATTAAAAATGAGATTAGGCAGCACATTGAGCAGTCCCATGGCTCTGTCTCTCCTTCAAGAGTGTTTGGACAGAACAGACTCGAGGAGTCCCTTTAAAAATTAAAATAATAATAATAATAAGAAGATTAAATTCCTTTCTTGTGTTTAGTAGCTATTTATATTTCTACTCCTATCATATTCTTTGCCTGTATTTCTGGTGAATTGCTTCTTGTTATTGATTTGTAGGAGTTTTTTTGTATATTCAAATACGCATATTGCAAATAATTTCCTGTAATGTTATTACTTGAATCAGGACTTGTTAGTTCAAAGTTGAGTAATCATTTCATACTATTGTAAGATGAACACGCCTACCTGTGAGTATGGGAGAAAGTGGTAAAAGGGATCATTTTGGGGTGGAAATTCCAAGAAGTACCTACTACTGTAAGGGGAAGGAAGCAGTGAGAGGAGATAGAGTAAATACTGAATTAAAAACATTTCTCTTTCCTACTGAGAGCCTGATCTCATCCAGTCCTTCAAACTAGAAATCTAGGAGTTATCCTTTTCTGCTCACTCCCCACTCCCCACCTCTGCCAAATTATTACCAGATTCCAATCCATTTTACCTCTGAAACTTCTCCCTGTCTGCCTGCTTATCTGCTCTCCATTGCTGGAACCAGGCCTTGATCTTCACTGACCTCAAAGACAGCAGGAGTCTCCCAACCAATCCCCTCCGTTCCCTCTTGCCCTCTCTTGCTTATTGTCACTTCCCCAGGGAAGCCTCTTCCATTGACTAGGCCAGAATCATAATTACATGTTTTCTTGGTCCATATATTTCTCATTTATCACATTTATGACTTTATATTTGTTTGTGTGATTAATTATCTTTCTCCTCTACAAGTCTGTAAGGTCCAGGAGGGGAGAATAAAGAACCATGTCCTGTTATATCTCTTGTACCTATCACAGGGTCTAACACCTACTAGGTACTCAATAAATATTACTTGAAGAAAAAAAAAGAAGGAAGAAATTAATGCTATACTGAAATCTGATTTTCTTGTATCACTCCCTCACTCTGCTTTGGTTTTTTTGTTGTTGTTGTTTTATTTATTTTTTTTTTTTGAGACAGAGTCTCACTCTGTTGCCTGCACTAGAGTAGCATGGCATCAGCCCAGCTCACAGCAACCTCAAACTCCTGGGCTCAAGCAATCCTCCTGCCTCAGCCTCCCAAGAAGCGAGGACTACAGGCAATGTGCCACCATGCTCGGCTAATTTTTTTTTTTTTTCCATTTTCAGTTGGCCAATTAACTTTTTATTTTTTTATTTTTAGTAGAGACGGGGTCTCGCTCTTGCTCAGGCTGGTCTTGAACTTCTGAGCTGCAACGATCCACCCGCCTCGGCCTCCCAGAGAGCTAGGATTACAGGCGTGAGCCACAGCGCCTGGCCTAATTTTTTATATGTATATATTTTAGTTTGCCAAATGATTTCTTTCTATTTTTTTAGTAGTGACGGGGTCCTTCTCTTGCTCAGGCTAGTTTTGAACTCCTGACATTGAGCAATCCTGCCCGCCTAGGCCTCCCAGAGTGCTAGGATTATAGGTGGGAGCCACCGCGCCCAGCCTAACTTCTATTTTTTGTAGAGATGGGGTCCCACTCTTGCTCAGGCTGGTTTTAAGCAGTCCTCCAGCCTTGGCCTCTCCGCTTTGTTTTTTGACGGTGGTTACCGTACTCAGCCTGACATAATGTTAGAATTTAGTAGTTTGTAGCCTAATTAATTAATGGCCAGTTACTAATGAGCTGATAACTCTAACTCTAATGTTGATTTCTAAGAGTTTTCCCCTCCTATCACAAACGCAAGTCCACCATGGTATATGAAAAGAATTTCTAAAGAATTTGCCACATCAGGCCGGGCATGGTGGCTCACGCCTATAATCCCAGCACTCTGGAAGGCCGAGGCTGGCTGATTGCTCAAGGTCAGGAGTTCAAAACCAGCCTGAGCAAGAGTGAGACCCAGTCTCTACTAAAAATAGAAATTAATTGGCCAGCTAACAATATATAGAAAAAATTAGCCGGGCATGGTGGCGCATGCTGTAGTCCCAGCTACTCGGGAGGCTGAGGCAGGAGGATTGCTTAAGGCCAGGAATTAGAGGTTGCTGTGAGCTACACTGACACCACAGCACTCTAGTGCAGGTAACAGAGTGAGACTCTGTCTCAAAAAATAAAAAAAAAAAAAGAATTTGCCACATCACATTGGAGAAAATATATATGTCATATATGTCATCAGTAGGGAAATGACTAAAAAATACCTTACACCTGTAAAAAAAAAAAAAACAAGAGAGAGAGGATTTTCTTTCATGTACAGATAGAGAACTACCTCCGAGATACATTAAGTGAAAAAAGCAAAGCAAGATGTAGAACAGGGAAAATAGTCTGCTACTATTTGTTTTTTGTGTTTTTTTTTTTTTTTTGAGAGAGTCTCGGTTTGTTGCCCAGGCTAGAGTGAGTGCCGTGGCATCAGCCTAGCTCACAGCAACCTCAAACTCCTGGGCTCAAGCAATCCTGCTGCCTCAGCCTCCCGAGTAGCTGAGACTACAGGCATGCGCCACCATGCCCGGCTTATTATTTCTATATATATTAGTTGGCCAATTAAATTATTTCTATTTATAGTAGAGACGGGGTCTCACTCTTGCTCAGGCTGGTTTCGAACTCCTCACCTCGAGAGATCTGCCCGCCTCGGCCTCCCAGAGTGCTAGGATTACAGGCGTGAGCCACCGCACACAGCCCGCTACTATTTGTATCTCAAAAAGAAAAGGGGAAGGCTAGAAAAAGAACACATATTTGTATTTGTTTATATATGCATAGAAAGACTGTCTGGGAAGTTATACAAGAAACTGGTATCATGGGTTGCTTCTAGCCAGAGGAACTGGGTAGCTAGGGGACAGATGTGTGAAGGGGACTTTTCACAATATGCCCATTTGTGTTTCTTGTATTTTAAACCATTTCAATGTATTGCCTTTAACATTTTTTTTTAAGATTTTGCTCTAAGTAATTAATTACTGCTTTTAGAAAGTTTCTAAATTTTTTAACTCCTTTTTTCTTATTTTCTAGGCAAAACCTATGTGGGTCTAAAAATTGTTCAGGCCCTCCTAAGCAACGAATCCGTGTGGCAAATTAGCTTCCAGAAGTTCCCCATCTTGGTTGTGTGTTATACGAATCACGCTTTGGACCAGTTTCTAGAAGGTAATTTTGTAGGCAAAATTGTTCTATAGCAAGATGTGTATAGTTGAACCATTGGCAACTTTAGTAACTTTCTCCTGGTCTTTGAATAAAGGCCACAACCTTATCATGACCTGCAAGGCTGTTTGTGATCTGTCCCAGCCACACTCTGAACTATACCTTTTGCTTTTTACTTTGTTCTCCCTAACTCCAGCAGCACTAATTGTCTTCAATCTTTGAATTCCTCTAGCTTCTCTCTTGGCTCATGCTGTTCCCTGCCTGGAATGTACTTGTTTCTCTCTCCCTATCTCTTCATATTGAGCTCATCCAGCCTGGCTGGCTCCAACTCATTCTTCCAGTCTCACCTTAAATCTCTCTACTTCAGGTAGACTTTCCCTATTGCCCCAAACAAAGTTAAGTCTCCTTTTGTAGTTTTTATTTTTTTGTAGTCTGTTTTATGTGTCTCTACTCTAGACGATAAACACCGTAAAGGCTGCTTCTTTTCTTGGTGTATTCACAGATCCTGGCACATACTAGGCACTCAAATACTAATTGTATTAATGAATAAATAAATAATGTACTTTTCCTTTTGCTTAAAATAATTATTTTCCATTCTTCTACACCCCTTTTCATCTAGATAAATCTTACTTATTCTTAGAGTCTCAGTTTAAATATTAGATCCTTAAGAACAGATCCCCACCCCACACCGCCCAGATTAGGTAAGGTACTCTGCTATCCACTGGTGGCATCATGTACTTATAGTACTTACTACGCTTATCACTGGTGTAATAAGTTGTTTAATGAGCATCTTCTCTGTTAGACTGTAAGACATGGGAACAAATCAGGAACTGAGTCTGTGTTTTTACTGCTATATCTTCAGAACTTGGCACATGCCTGGAACATATAAGCAATTGGTATAGCTGCCGAATAAAGAATGCTTAACATTTCTTTGTGCTGGGCTCTAGTTAGGAGATATAAAGATATTCTTTCCTTTATCCAGACTATAGCCCTATAAGGAAGTTATTGTTGTCTCTAAATTATAAAGGAGGCTGGGTGTGGTGGCTCACATCTATCACTCTGGGAGGCGTAGGTGGGAGGACCTTCGAGGTCAGGAGTTCGAAACCAGCCTGAGCAAGAGTGAGACCCCATCTCTACTATAAATAGAGAGAAATTAATTGGCCAACTAATATATATAGAAAAAATTAGCCAGGCATGGTGGCACATGCCTGTAGTCCCAGCTACTAGGGAGGCTGAGGCAGCAGGATTGCTTGAGCCCAGGAGTTTGAGGTTGCTGTGAGCTAGGCTGACGCCATGGCACTCACTCTAGTCTGGGCAACAAAGCAACAGTCTGTCTCAAAAAAAAACAATTAATTAATTAAAAAAATAAATAAATCATAAAGGAACTAAGGCTCAAGTAACTTGCCCCAGGTTACACAGCGGTAAGTGGTAGAGCCAAGATTTGGGTCCCCTATTGTCTGATTCCAAAGCCAGTGCTCTTAAGCACTGTGCTTTACTGCTCTGCATCTTCTCTGGGGCCTTCTCACTCATTAATGGGGTACATTTCCTGTAAGCACAAGTTTGTTCCCTAAGGGACCAGCTGAGACAAGATCCCAAACACACATAGCTTTCACCTGAGAGAACCCAGCATAGCTCCTCTCAACCCTACCATACTCCACTTTACTCCACAGGCATCTACAAGTGTCAGAAGACCAGCATCGTGAGGGTGGGTGGAAGGAGCAACAGCGAAGTCCTGAAGCAGTTCACCCTGAGGGAGCTGAGGAACAAGCGGGAGTTCCGCCGAAACCTCCCCATGCACCTCCGAAGGGCCTACATGAGTGTGAGTCCCTGCTCTGGAATATCTCAAGGGTGCCTAAACAAGATAGCAGCGGCTTTCTGGGTAGGCAGCCCAGTGTAGATATGGAGGCTCCTCAAAGCTCTGAAGGACGCAGGAGCAATCCAATCCTTTGCCCTAACAATCCAAGCTGGAGAAAAGACAAAGAAGGGCATACTGCCCCTCCCCACCCCTGCCAGGATCTTAAGGCTCCTTCACCCAAACCACCCACACCACTTCTACTTACAGCCCATTGTCAGGGAAATGTGCCCAACCAAAAATCTGAGTTCTGATTACTAAGGAAAAGAGAGAAGCCAGGCATGGTAATGTATGTAGTTTCAGCTATTCAGGAGGCTGAGGCCAGAGGATTGCTCAAGCCCAGGAGTCTGAGGCTGCAGTGAACTATGATTATGCAGCTGTACTGCAACCTGCGCAACAGCTCAAGACACTGATTTTTTTTAAAAAAAGAGAACATATTGTGAGGCTTAAAGTCTCTGCCACAGTATCCTTGGCCTGTTTTTCTGTCGTACATGTTGAGCATCCAAAATCCAAAATGCTCTAAAACCTAAAACTTTTTGAGCACCAGCATGGTGTTCAAAAGAAAGACTTATTGGAGCATTTCAGATTTTGGATTTTCAGACTTGGGACACTCACCCAACAAGTATAAATGCAAATATTCCAAAATCAAAAAACATTCAAAATCGGAAACATTCTGGTCTCAAGCATTTTGGATAACGGATACTCAACCCGTTATTGTTTCCTTTTCTTACTGATTGGTAGGAGTCTTTTTATACATTTTGGATACTAAGCCTTTGGTTTCAAGACCACAATAATGTGCCTTTGAAATTGCTTTGTTGACTGATCTATTTATTTATTCTCCCTTCTTGCTGTTCCTGTCTTAGCTTTTTTTCCCTCAAGGCAGGGTCTGAGTTTCGGGGATAATGGTATTTCCTCATCATTTCTTCCCCTCTATTCTTGGCAGATTGTGACACAGATGAAGGAGTCAGAGCAAGAGCTTCATGAAGGGGCCCGGACCCTGGAGTGCACCATGCGCGGAGTCCTACGGGAACAGTTCCTGGAGAAGTACATCTCCCCCCAGCATTGGGAAAGCCTCATGAATGGACCAACGATGCAGGTAGGAGTCATCCTGGGGGGCATAAATATCTCCCTTGCCTCAGAACTAGGAGGGAGTCTCCAGCAGAAACAGACATCCAAAGCTTTAGTTGTTTGGTAAACTGAGGCTGCTACAATGTGAAAAATTCCCTTTTGTGATGAGAGGAAGCTGACTGTACTGGTTAGAAACAAGACTCTGGAATTAGACGGTGGGGTTTGAGTCCTGGCATTGCTCTGGTCAAGTCACCTTATTTTTCTGTGCCTGCTTCCACTTTTATAAAGTGGGGACAGTAAGAATTAAGTGGAACCATATGTCAATATTTATAAATTTGACTTACAAAAATGGTAATTTCTTATAAATCAACTTAATTCTTATAGGATTATTTGGATAAATAGGCCACTATTTGTAAAACTCTTAATTTAATCAAAGTGCCGTTAGTGTTTATTAAGTGAAATAAAATTATAACCAGAGGCAACCTAGCACAGCTTGGGAGCTGGGCACAGTGTCTATAGCTTGCAGTCCCAGCTACTCAGGAGGCTGAGGTGGGAGGGCCATTCCCACTGAGGTGGGAGGCCAGGAGTTCAAGACCAGCCTGAGTGATATAACGAGACCCCATCTCAAAAAAAAGAGAGAGGTTGAGAGTTGGACCTTGGTCATACAGACTGTACGACTTGGGCCAGTATGATCCTCAGCAATCAGGGATAATAATGCCTGCTGGCCGGGTGCAATGACTCACGCCTATAATCCTAGCACTCCGGGAGGCCGAGGCAGGCGAATCACTCGAGGTCAGGAGTTCGAAACCAGCCTGAGCAAGAGCGAGACCCTGTCTCTACTATAAATAGAAAGAAATTAATTGGCCAACTAATATATATAGAAAAAATTAGCCGGGCATGGTGGCGCATGCCTGTAGTCCCAGCTACTCGGGAGGCTGAGGCAGAAGGATCACTTGAGCCCAGGAGTTTGAGGTTGCTCTGAGCGAGGCTGACGCCATGGCACTCACTCTAGCCTGGGCAACAAAGCGAGACTCTGTCTCAAAAAATGATAATAATAATAATAATGCCTGCCTTCAAATAATATTGTAAGAAGTAACTGAGGCAATCTCTGTAAAGTGGCTGGCCAGGAACCCAGTGAAATGGTAGCTCTATTATCATTGGGGGTTGGTGATTTTTAGGGTTACAAACCCAAAAGCTTAGAGAGGTCAATCAGGTCCTATAAATAAGTGAAGCAGTCTAGATGTGAAACATTAGGAAGCAGAACGGAGTGTGACAAACTGGAAAAGGAGTGGCAGCAACCCAGCTCCAGTCATTTGTTGCCATTCATTAATGGAATGACTCATTGTTTCCATAGCTCCTGATTTTGTCAAGAAAGGCTAGAAACTTGGTAATTTTTAAAATTCTGTCAAATCATGTTAATTGTTCCAGTTGCCTGAAGGATGCCAGTTTGCAACCTCTGATATTTTGATCCTTTGAAGAGACCCTGCCTTCACATTGGTTGTCATAGAATCCTCGTGAATGATAATTCTTGCTTCCTCAGGATACTGAATGGGCTTCCTTGCAGCGTTGGAAGCATTCCATGATGTTGGAGTGGCTGGGTCTTGGTGTTGGTTTTTTCACCCAAAATGTTGCTCCAGCAGGATCTGAGAATACAGGTAAGAAGTGCATGTTTTCCTAGAATCACATCTTAAGGTAGAATATGGTAAAGACCAGAACAGCAGGACTTAAGAGTAATGCCCAGAGTACATAAAGAGCTGTGAATCAACCAGAGAAAGACAAATAGCTTAATACAAGGAAAACAGAGAAAAGACTTTTAACAGGCACATGAGAAAATAGGAAATCCTATTGTTCAGTAGACATATCAAAAGTGCTCATTAGAAACTAGGGGAATTAAAACCACAATGTGATACTATTACATACCCACCAGATTGGCAAAAACTTTAAAATTTAATATAATCCCATGTTAATGAGAATGTAGAGCAGTGGGAACTCTGATATACTTCTAGTGGTGATATTTAAATTGGTACAACCACTTTATGATAGCAGAAAAACAGAAAGAAATAAAATATCCATGAACATTTCTACAATGGATGGATCAATTTCAGTCTCCTCAGATAATGAAATACTGTACAATAGTGAAAAGGAATGAATGACAGCATATAGAGCAACATATATGAATCTCAAAAACATGCTGAATGAAAAAGGCAAATTACAGAAAAATATATACACTAGATAATGTGTTATTTAGAGATATATAGTATGTATGTGGTAACATTTTGTTTTTAAAGGGAGAATGAGTAATATAAAATTAAAGTTGGGAGGGCCCACAAAGCCCTTCAAAAAATGTAGTCGTTTTTTTTTTCTTCTTTTTTTTGAGACAGAGGCTTGCTCTAATACCCTGGGTAGAGTGTTGCAGTGGCATCATCATAGCTCACTGCAACCTCCAACTCCTGGGCTCAAGTGATCCTCCTGCTTTAGCCTCTCAAGTAGCCGGGACTACAGGCATGCGCCATGATACCTGGCTAATTTTTCTATGTTTAGTAGAGATGGGGTCTTGCTCTTGCTCAGGCTGGTCGCGAAGTCCTGAGCTCAAGCAGTCCTCCCACCTTGGCCTCCCAGAGTACTAGGATTACAGGCATGAGCCACCATGCCTGGCCTAGTTTTACTTCTTAAATTGAGTAGAAGGTACCTAGATACTCACTTTATGTAGTTTTGTTATCCTTTAAATTGCATATTTACATTGTATAATCTCCTTTGTGTATTTGGGGTTTTTTTGTTTAGTTGTGTTATTGAGACAGAGTCTCACTCTGTTGCCCTGGCTAGAGTGCCGTGGTATCAGCCTAGCTCACAGCAACCTCAAACTCCTGGGCTCAAGCAATCCTCTGTCTCAGCCTCCTGAGTAGCTGGAACTACAGGCATGCGCCACCATGCCTGGCTAATTTTATATATATATATATATTTTTAGTTGGCCAATTCATTTCTTTCTATGTTTAGTAGAGATGGGGTCTCACTCTTGCTCAGGCTGGTTTTGAACTCCTGACCTTGAGCAATCCACCTGCCTTGGCCTCCCAGAGTGCTAGCATTACAAGCGTGAGCCACCGCGCCCAGCCTGTATGTGTATTTGATACAAGTAAAATCTTTCTTTTAAAGGCATACATTAATATGACTTTTTAAATGTAAAACATATAACTAAAAGTATTTAAGGAAACCTAAATCTTCCTTCTCCTCTCATTCTTCCCAGTTTTCTTTCCCAGAAGTAACTACTTAAACCCTTGGGAATGTCTTTATGCATCTGAGCTCTTATAGGTGCCCTCTTTCATCCCTTAGCTTCAAGGGTCTCCATCTCTGTCCTGCCTGTTTTCCTTTCTTAGCCCAGGCAGAAGGGGAGGAGGAGGAAGATGGAGAGGAGGAGGGTTCTCTGATAGAGATTGCAGAAGAGGCTGACCTGATTCAAGCAGACCGGGTGATTGAGGAGGAAGAGGTGGTGAGGCCAAGACGTCGGAAGAAGGAAGACAATGGGGCAGACCAAGAGTTGGCTAAAATGCTTCTGGCCTTGAGGCTAGACCAATATGGCCCTGGGACAGAAGCTGGAGAGGAGCAAGCTGCAGGAGAGTGGAAGGTAAACTCACTTCCTTGGGGCCCCTGAAAGCCCCAACAGAATGGGAAACTGGTTATTATTGCCAGGTGGGAGTGGGTTAGACTCTGTTGAAAGAGGCCTGAGAGTGTTGTGACCACTTCAATTTACCACCACTTCTAATATAGTATATTTACTTCCCTCTCATAATTAGCTAATATACCCATGTTATAACCTACCCTCCAGTATAAGATGGGTCTGATTCCCAAGGGTATAAAAATTACAGCTCTATAGAGGGTCCCTTGCAAGAAACGTCAACTTCACAAAGGCAGGAAGCAGGTAGTCAATGGCTTCTGTAGAACTTTTAGAAGAATGTAACACATAGGAGTCTCAGCGCTTTGTGCCTTCAGGGGTGTTATCTTCTTTACTTCAAATAAGTCTGTGAATGTACATTAAGATTTTAGAGGATTAAAGTAAAACAATGAAGCATACCCTCCAGGCTGGATGGAATACTCATCCTTCATTCAACCTGGAATTTGACACTAAACCCAGTCGTCTCAGAATTTCCTGTGCCATGTGTTACTATGATGATAGAGGACTAGATACTCAAAATAACAATTTGTAAACCTCACTGACCTTTAGCAACTTTCAAGGGCAACTTTGAATACAGTTTTCACCTGACTGCTGGCTTTGCACCTGATCTAGTTCAGTTCAGCATCAGACTCGGTGACAGAGCCAGGAGAGAGCATTTCTCATAAATAGTGCCTTTCACTGTGGCACTGTTAAAGGTACTGTGTTGATACGATGGCATTAGGACCACTTTAGCAGGCTGTGGCAAGTCCTGTGCTCAGCACCAGTTGTTAGACACTGGTAGCACAGCATTCAACAGGAGAGACCCACCCCCACTACTTTCATGACACATGCATTTTAGGAATGAGAAACAGACTATGGTCAAAAGATGTTTAAAGATAACTAGCACCAGCACTAATACGCTTTCCATGTATTTACTCCTTCAGTAAAGTCAACAGTCCTATGGAGAGGTACTGCTATTATTCCCATTTATAGAAGGGGGTGCTGAGGGACATAGAGGTTCGGTAACTTGCTCTAGATCCCACAGCCTAAAGAGGTAGAGTGTGGCTCTGAACCAGGCAGACTGGCTCCAGAGCCCTTGTCTAACCACTCTGCAATGGAATAGCTGTTGGGACAGTGAGACACTTCAAGTTCCTCAGGCATGGCAGCCTCTTTTCTTCTGTGCTGTGGCCCCCACCTTGGGCATAGAACTAGGCCTGCCTCTGCTCAGATGGCACCTTGCCTGGTATTGATGTCTACAGATCCCGCGCAAACAGAAAAAGAAAATGAAGAATAAAGTAAAGGATGAGCTTCGTAAACTGAACGCCATGACCAAGGCTGAGGCCGATGAGATCCAGGACGTCTGGCAGCTGGACCTCAGTTCTCGCTGGCAGCTTTATAGGTATTGTGCCCTGTGACCAGCCAGCCCCGCCCAGCCCCTGTAATTTCCCCAGGAATTCCTTTTCTGTTCCCAGAAACCCCTCCCCCCACACACCTTTAGTAATGTTAGCTAGCTGAGCACCACCACTGAGCTGAGTGCCAGGGATGCAGCCATGGATAGAAAAGACACTTGCATTACCTCCATGGAGCTTAAGAATCATCCAAGGACACAAATTAGTCATATAATTCCACAAATAAAAAGTTAAAAATGGGTATAGACACTAAGAAAGAAAAGAGCAGAGAGTACTAAGAATATTACATGGGCTCTAAGCTAGTCTAGTACCCGGGAAAGTAGCCTTGGAGGCAACATCTGAAGGATGAGCAGGTATCATCAAGGCCAGTGGAAAGGGGGAGCAGATGGGAGTTGGGGGGACCACATAGCTAAAGGCCGAGATGGGAGGGAGCGTGGCTGTCTGAGAAACTGAAAGAAGGCAGCCAGCTCAGCTGTGGCGCAGAGAGAGGTGGCCCGTGAGGTCGGAGGAGAGGAGAGCAGAGGCTGGACTGGGCAGGGCCAGACATGGCTGAGGTGAGGAGCATGGATTTTATCTGGAAAGCAGCAGAAAGCCGTGGGAAGGTTTTGCAGCAGAGTCGTGACATTATCTGTTTTACTTGTGAAATGTACTCTGTGGAGAATTAGGCAAGGGGAGGGGACTCAGGCAGGGATGGTACAGGAAAAAGTTAATGAGAAATTCTTCCCAAAGCTTTTGAAGTCTTACTTTTTTCCCAGTAGTTAGCCTTTGTTCTTTATCCCACTCCCTTCCTTAGCTCCTGACCACTTTGCACATCTTTTTGTTGGGCATTTGGACTTTTGAGTCTCTGTCCATCTAGGTCTCTCCCTTATCCTTCCCCACCGTTGCTGTGGCCTATAAGCTCCTCGGGGGTTCAGGGTTTACTTCCTACACTGGGCTCACTGAAGGGGCTGAGAAGCTGCTGAGCCCCTCAGCTGCGTAGCACTGAGATGCTCCACCTTCTCAAAGAGCACATGGCTTCCTTTCCCTGGTTCTTCCCATTCTCCAGGCTGTGGCTGCAGATGTACCAGGCCGACACTCGCCGGAAAATCCTCAACTATGAACGGCAGTACCGCACATCAGCAGAGAGAATGGCTGAGCTGAGACTCCAGGAAGACCTCCACATCCTTAAAGATGCCCAGATTGTAGGAATGACAACCACAGGTAAGAGAGTGTGGGGAAATTGACCTGTTCAACCAAGTTCATTGTGGTGCCAAGATTCTGATAGATTATCTAGGACAGTAAAGAGAAGCTTCTTTAGTAGGTTAGAGGAAAATACCATGAAAAGCTATTGAAAGCAATCCATATTTTGGGAACTCTTGGTGAAATTCACCCACTTGGTTTGCTGAGTTTGAAACCCCAACAGTGACCCACGTGGGTGTGATGCTCTGGAGACCACTCAGCACGCATTCTCTCACTTGAGGCCACCACAGCCCTGGATGAATATGAGGACTCAGTTGTCACTGACCCAGGTTCAGGAAGGGCAAAAAAGGGGACTCCCAGAGAACCAGTGGCCCTGTGTTCCTGTGCCTCGGCTCAGAGAAGCCTCCCTCTTCTTTCCTCACTTGAGGTGCTGCCAAATACCGCCAGATCCTACAGAAGGTGGAGCCTCGGATTGTCATAGTTGAAGAAGCTGCCGAAGTCCTTGAGGCCCACACGATTGCTACATTGAGCAAAGCTTGCCAGCACCTCATTCTCATTGGGGACCACCAGCAGGTAAATCAGGAGTCCTGGGAAGAGGGGCTGGCTCTTTAGGGGGTGGGATCAGAAAGGAAGACCCTAGCCTGTCTGCTTTAGTTGTGTTCAAGCTTGTGAGTGACTTTTTGTGATTCCTTTCCCTCAACTGCCAAGTTCAGTCTAAGAACAGGTGCTGTTAGATTTGGAGTGTATTTTAGAGGTAGCATCATCTATTTCACTCATTCCCTCTGCTATTTTCCTAGTCATCATAGTTTCTTTTTTTTTTTTTTTTTTTTGAGACAGAGTCTCGCTTTGTTGCCCAGGCTGGAGTGAGTGCCATGGAGTCAGCCTGGCTCACAGCAACCTCAAACTCCTGGCTCAAGCAATCCTCCTGCCTCAGCCTCCCAAGTAGTTGGGACTACAGGCATTCGCCACCATGCCCGGCTAATTTTTTTATATACATATTAGTTGGCCAATTAATTTCTTTCTATTTATAATAGAGACGGGGTCTCGCTCTTGCTCAGGCTGGTTTCGAACTCCTGACCTCGAGCAATCCGCCCGCCTCGGCCTCCCAGAGAGCTAGGATTACAGGCGTGAGCCACCGCGCCCGGCGTCATCATAGTTTCTTAAGTGGACTTTATAACAGCATGCACCCCAGTCTCTCTGCTTCCATTTTTGCTGCCCTCTAATCCACTCTCCACAAAGGAGCCAAAGTGAATTAAAAAAAAGGCAGATCAGATCATGTCACTTCCCAGCTTAAAACTCTCCAGTGGTTTCCCATTGCACTTAATATAAAAAATCAAGCTTCTTAAAGTGGCCTACAAAGGCTGATATGATCAGATTTCAGCCTGTTTCTCTGACTTCATCTCATTTGTTCATGGTGTTCCCATCCCCTCAGGACTTGTGGGTTGTCCAATGACTGAATATCTGGCAACTTCCTCCATGCCAGTGTCTACTCAGATGTCACTGTTCAGAGAGGCCGAGCTAAAAAACGAAATCCAACTTTAGATACTCTCTCACATCCCCCTTAGTCCTATTTATCCTTAACTCTAGTCACTATTAATTCAAGCACCTACAATAGTACTTGGCTCTTAGGAGGCACTTCAGAAACATTTGCTAGATGGATGCATGGACAGATGGATGGACGGATGATTAAAATATGTTTTCAATAGAGAATCCTCAGCCATGTTTCTCCTCTTAGCTACGGCCCAGTGCCAACGTGTATGACCTGGCCAAGAACTTCAACCTTGAGGTGTCCCTTTTTGAACGACTAGTGAAAGTGAACATTCCCTTTGTCCGGCTGAATTACCAGGTGAGAAGCTGGGCCTCTGTTATTTCCAAATGCCCGGGAAAAGGCTCCTGGGAACTTGTCAACTGCCAGCAAGAGAGGTCTCATAAAAATAAAACTGGTTTAGTCATGAAATGATTGTCAAACTTACTGTTTTCTGTTTTAAAATACCATAGTATTTTGTTGAGTTTTTGTTGAAGCTGTCTACATTATGCTGTTTTTCCCAATTATTCTTTTTTCTTTTTTTTTTTGAGACAGAGTCTCACTTTGTTGCCCAGGCTAGAGTGAGTGCCATGGCATCAGCCTAGCTCACAGCAACCTCAGTCTCTTGGGCTCAAGTGATCCTGCTGCCTCAGCCTCCTGAGTAGCTGGGACTACAGGCATGTGCCATCATGCCCGGCTAATTTTTTCTATATATATTTTTTTAGTTGGTCAGTTAATTTCTTTCTATTTTTAATAGAAACAGGGTCTCGCTCAGGCTGGTTTCGAACTCCTGACCTTGAGCAATACTTCCACCTTGGCCTCCCAGAGTGCTAGGATTACAGGCGTGAGCCACCACGCCCGGCCCCCAATTATTCTTTTCAAATGTGACTCCCCTAGATTTTCTACCAGCAACCTAGTCTTTAGAGAAATTGTCCATTTGTCTTCTGTTCATGTTTCTAATGACATACATGTTGTTTCAGCACCGTATGCGCCCTGAAATTGCTCGCCTTTTGACCCCCCACATTTACCAGGATCTGGAGAATCATCCTTCTGTTCTTAAGTATGAGAATATTAAGGTGAGTCTGTCCTATCTAATCTTTCTTTGATAGTGTCAGCAACCTAGAAGCCTATATTTTCCTCAAGATGAAAAAAGGCTTTCAGGCCGGGCGCGGTGGCTCACGCCTGTAATCCTAGCTCTCTGGGAGGCCGAGGCGGGCGGATTGTTCAAGGTCAGGAGTTCAAAACCAGCCTGAGCAAGAGCGAGACCCCGTCTCTACTATAAATAGAAAGAAATTAATTGGCCAACTGATATGTATATAAAAAATTAGCCGGGCATGGTGGCGCATGCCTGTAGTCCCAGCTACTCGGGAGGCCGAGGCAGTAGGATCGCTCGAGCCCAGGAGTTTGAGGTTGCTGTGAGCTAGGCTGACGCCACGGCACTCACTCTAGCCTGGGCAGCAAAGTGAGACTCTGTCTCAAAAAAAAAAAAAAAGAAAAAAGAAAAAAGGCTTTCAGAAGGAATAGGGCTAGTTTTTTAAAAAGCTGGTTATTGGGAAGGGGAATGGTTTAGAGATTGAGAATACAGACCTGGGTTTCTGAATCCCAGCTCTGCCACTTAGTAGCTGTGTAACCTTTAGCAAGTTACATAAGAACTCTGAGTGTTAAGGTCTTCTCAACCATGAGCATAATGTCTCCTGCCTCACCCCATGACTTGTTGAAGGAGGTAATGTATGTAAAGCAGTCAGCACAGTGCTCACTGCTCAATGAGTTAGCTGCTGTGCCATCATCTTCATCGTCATAGCAGCTGCTTATTCCCTTGGCTATAATGTTTGGATTATGGATGGCTTTTTAAAATATTAATATTAGGCCAGGTGTGGTGGCTCATGCCTATAATCGTAGCACTCTGGGAGACCGAGGTGGGAGGATTGCTCAAGGTCAGGAGTTCAAAAACAGCCCAAGCAAGAGCGAGACCCCATCTCTACTAAAAATAGAAAGAAATTAATTGGCCAAATAAAAATATATAGAAAAAATTAGCCAGGCATGGTGGCGCATGCCTGTAGTCCCAGCTACTCTGGAGCATGAGGCAGAAGGATTGCTTGAGCCCAGGAGTTGGAGGTTGCTGTGAGCTGGGCTGACCCACGGCACTCAAGCCTGGGCAGTAGAGTGAGACTCTGTCTCAAAAAGAAATAAATAAATAAAATATTACTATTATTAACAAGTATCTTAAAAACTAAAATAGACATAAATTCTTTATCCATTTCATAATTTGCCATGGCCTCAAAATAAAGTACATGGTAACTAACTATTAAAGATAGTGATGTGGAGGGTACAAAAAACCTTCCAGGCTGTCTCTGGAGCAGTGTCCAAGGCATGTGAAGGAAGGAAGAAAAAACAAGTGCCATGTGTGAACCTTCTAACATGCCAGTTCTTTTCCTTTTTAGGGGGTATCTTCCAACCTTTTCTTTGTAGAACACAACTTTCCTGAACAGGAAATCCAAGAAGGCAAAAGCCATCAGAACCAACACGAGGCTCGCTTTGTGGTGGAGCTATGCAAGTATTTCCTGTGCCAGGAATATCTGCCTTCCCAGATCACCATCCTCACCACCTACACTGGGCAGCTCTTCTGCCTGCGCAAACTCATGCCTGCCAAGACATTTGCTGGCGTAAAGGTCCATGTCGTGGACAAATACCAAGGGGAAGAGAATGACATCATTCTCCTCTCGCTAGTACGGAGCAACCAGGAAGGCAAGGTGGGTTTTCTCCAGATATCCAACCGCATCTGTGTGGCCTTGTCCCGAGCCAAGAAGGGGATGTACTGCATCGGGAACATGCAGATGCTGGCCAGGGTGCCCTTGTGGAGCAAGATCATCCACATGCTTAGAGAGAATAATCAGATAGGCCCCACACTCCGGCTCTGCTGCCAGAACCACCCTGATACCCACACCTTAGTATCCAAAGCTTCTGATTTCCAAAAAGTGCCTGAAGGAGGCTGCAGCCTGCCTTGTGAGTTCCGGCTAGGTTGTGGGCATGTCTGCACCCGTGCCTGCCACCCCTATGACTCTTCACACAAGGAGTTCCAGTGCATGAAACCATGCCAGAAGGTCATCTGCCAGGATGGGCACCGGTGTCCCCTTGTTTGCTTCCAGGAGTGTCAGCCTTGTCAGGTGAAGGTGCCCAAAACCATTCCTCAGTGTGGCCATAAACAAATGGTTCCTTGTTCCATGCCTGCATCAGATTTCTGCTGCCAAGAGCCTTGCCGTAAGTTTCTGAGATGTGGGCACAATTGCAGCCACCCATGTGGTGAGGATTGTGTGCAGCTGTGTTCAAGAATGGTCACCGTGAAACTCAAGTGTGGACATAGCCAACAGGTGAAATGTGGTAATGTGGAAGACGTAGCATATGGTTTGCCAGTCAAGTGCACTACCAAATGTGGCGCCATCTTGGACTGCGGGCATCCTTGCCCAGGTTCCTGCAGCAGCTGCTTCGAAGGGCGCTTCCATGAGCGCTGTCAACAACCCTGCAAGCGCCTGCTCATTTGCTCACACAAGTGCCAGGAGCCATGTATCGGTGAGTGCCCGCCCTGCCAGCGGACCTGTCAGAACCGCTGTGTCCACAGCCAATGCAAGAAGAAGTGTGGGGAGCTGTGCAGCCCCTGCGTGGAACCCTGTGCCTGGCACTGCCAGCACTACCAGTGCACCAAACTCTGCTTTGAACCCTGCAACAGACCCCCATGCTACGTGCCTTGTACTAAGCTGCTGGCTTGCGGCCACCCCTGCATTGGTCTTTGTGGGGAGCCATGCCCCAAGAAATGCCGTGTCTGCCACGTGGATGAGGTCACTCAAATCTTCTTTGGCTCTGAGGATGAACCTGATGCCCGCTTTGTGCAGCTGGAAGACTGCAGCCACATCTTTGAGGTGCAAGCCCTAGACCGCTACATGAACGAGCAGGAAGAAGCAATCGCCATCAAGTTGAAAGTCTGCCCTATCTGCCAGGTGCCTATCCGCAAAAACCTGAGGTATGGAACCAACATAAAACAGCGGCTGGAAGAGATTGAAATTATCAAGGAAAAGATCCAGGGCTCAGTGAGGGAAATCACAACTAGCCAGGAACAGCTGAAGGCCCTGCTGGAGAGGAAGAGTCTCTTTCACCAACGGCTTCCTGAAGACTTCCTAATGCTAAAGGAGAAGCTGGCCCAGAAAAATCTGTCAGTGAAGGACCTGGGCCTAGTTGAGAATTATATCAGCTTCTATGATCACCTGGCCAACCTGTTAGAGTCCCTGAAAAAGGTGCACATCTTAGAACGAGAAAAAGTGAGGACTCGACTCGACCAGGTCCACGTGTGGCTAGCCAGGAAGCGCTTGAGCTTCAGCAGCCAGGAACTGAGTGACCTCCAAAGTGAAATCCAGAGACTCACATACCTAGTGAACCTCCTGACACGCTGCAAGATGGCACGGGGGAAGGTGACAGGTAGCCTAGCAGTAGAGGTTTCTAGAATCCGGCATATCCTTGAGAAAACATGTAAGTTCACCCAAGAGGATGAACAGCTTGTGCAGAAAAAGATGGAAGCTCTGAAAGCCACCCTTCCCTGCTCTGGCCTGGGCATCTCAGAGGAAGAACGAGTGCAGATTGTCAAGGCAATGGGTTATCCTCGTGGTCACTGGTTCAAGTGCCCCAATGGCCACATCTATGTGATTAGCGATTGCGGGGGAGCCATGGAGAGGGGAACATGTCCAGACTGTAAGGAGGTGATCGGCGGCTCACATCATACTCTGGAAAGAAGCAACCAGCTTGCTTCTGAGATGGATGGAGCCCAGCACCCTGCCTGGTCTGAGACGGCCAACAACATGATGAACTTTGAGGAGATCCGGAGGATGATGTAGGAAGATGCTGCACAGTGCTGCCTTTTGCCCCAGCCACCATATGACTGGGGTCGGCTCCCTCATGAAGGAACCGAAGTTTGTTTTTTATTGTCCTTTAGTATTAGCGTCTATTTAAGGATCCACTTTTAGGGCTTGCCCACATGTTTCTAGATTTACCCCTGCGCTAGAGTAAGCACTTTACCTCCAGAACTGAGAGCAAAGTTATCAGATCTCACCTTTTTCTCTTCTGCAAGTTAGTGGATAGACTCCTTGAAACATGTTTGGGGTTTCCACCTGGGGCCACCTAGTGTTATCTCTGGGTTCCCACTTGGTCAGATATTCTGCAGTGACCCCCAGGCACAGAGTGTGAGCTTAGTTAAACTGATTCTAATCGCCAGGCCCTAACTTGCAGGCTAACTCTCATCCTAACAGAGGCCCAGAGGAGTTGTTCATGAACTGCTTATCCCTTCAAGGAGCACAAAAATCCCTCCTGCCCTCCTCCTCAGGCACCCTCCCTCTGGGAGGCATGTAACAAGACAAAGACTTTACCAACTAACCCTGACCCAGTTACATACTGAAAGAGGGGAAGCTGGGACTGCCCACATCTGGGAGCTTATGCAGCAGGCCCAGGCTAACTAAGGAGTGACCCCTGTACCCTTTCCTATGACTTGCACTTTGGGATGGTGGAGGTTTCTTTACCTGCCATAGGAGAGGTTCGATAGCAGTGCTGGTCCCCCTGGGCCCTGAATGGAGTTCAACTCGCATTCAGTACCAGCAGCACCTATCCCAGGTGTGATCCTTCATCCCAACACCCTTTCGCAGCTTTTGCCTGGGCAGGTTTAGCATGCCAGCAGCTTCTGCAGGCCCCAAACCCAAGCCAGAAGCCAGCCCCTGGCCTGCTGCCTGCGTATGCGTTCCCTCAGTCCAGTGTTCCTTAGAACAGACACTTAGATATCTCAGGTCCTTTCTAATGTTGGCAAGAAAAAAGTCCCTTTCCTATGTATGCCGTTTTCCCCTTTTTTGTCTTTACTATGCACTTTAGTCTATGAAGCCGATTAATAAAAATGATGATTGAGAAAGTCATGATCCACGTCTGTCCTCAACTTTATTTATTTATTTTTAAGAACGTGTTCAGTAATATGTCCTTAACTTTTAGAAGCTCAGGCAGCTGAAGATAGCAGGGATGGGGACAGCAGGTGCCGCCTACAGTGAGACCATTCTTTGTTTTTGTGGCATGGGTTATTTATTTATTTAGCTGGTGAGTCAATTTCTACTTGTGGTAAAAAAATTTTTTTCAACTTTTAAAAAAGGGTATAGTTGATGTTTTCCTTCCCCAGAGGCAAGCCTGTTAGCTTCCTGAGTCCTCCCAGAGATAATCCACACATATGCAATGTATATCCCTTTAAAAAAAGTACACAGGCTGGGTGCAGTTGCTCATGCTGGTAATTCTAGCACTTTGGGAGGCCAAGGAAGGAAGATCACTCGAACCCAGGAGTTTGAGATCAACCTGAGCAACATAGCCAGACCCTGTCCTCACAAAATATTCATATAAAAAAATTAGTTGGCTGTGGTGATGTGTACCTGTAGTCCCAGCTACTCAGGAGGCTGGGGCAGGAGGATCCCTTGAGCCTGCATTTGAGGTTGCTGTGAGCTATGATCATGCCACCGCACTCGAGCCCTCGGCAACAGGGTGAGACCCTGTCTTTAACACTTCGGTACGAGCATCGACTACAGACAGCCACAGATGAACGCGCACAGCGACTTTAGCCGACAGCCATGATATGACTTTTCTAATTTTTCATTTATCAAAATAAAATTGTGAACATTTAAAAATAACGTAATGAAAACATATATGTATATGTTACCTATTCCGATTTACATTACAAGTAAAGCTGCCTGTAAAGTAAAACAAGCTTTCAGTGCTTTCAAGCTTTCCTCATCACACAAGAGCAAATCGGATTCGTCGTCAAGGCACAGCACAAACCATCGTGCAGACTGAGTGCCGGCTGTGGGCGAGGTTTCGTGGCTGGTGAGCGCCGTACTGAAGTGGTTAAGAAAAGTACACAGTTCTGCACTTGGCTTTTTTAGCCTAATGGCCTACTTTCTATAAAGTGCATAAAGACATTAAGTCTGAACTGTACTCTATCATCCAGTTGTGCTATTATTTTCTGAATTGGACCCTCTGTTGGTGCAGCCTGAATAAATAGCTTTGTTTTGTTTTGTTTTTAAAATTTTTTTTTCATGCCTTCAAAAAGCACTGTTGTTGTTTTTTTCAGAATATTACAGGGGTACAAATGTTTAGTTTACACATGTTGCCTTTGCACTGCCCAAGTAGGAGCTACAACCACGCCCATGCCCCAGACAGTGCGGACCACACCCATTAGGTGTGAATTTACCTATACCCTCCTACCTCCTCCCACCTGCCCCACACTCGATGAATGTTACTTCCTTATGTGCACTTAAGTATTGATTAATTAGTACCAATTTGATAGTGGAGTACATGTTGAATGAATAGCGTGGGACACACTCTTTAGTGTCTAGGTCATGTGCTACCGGATACCTATTATAATTTTTAAGCTGCAAGGGTAGAGTCTATGTATACCCTGAAATTATACATAACATGAACTACAGTTTTCTCAAGGCGTGCTCCATAGCTTTCAGCTAATTCTCAAAGGGACCTGTGAACCAGAAAAGGATGAGGATCACCATTCTACAGGGTAAAAGCAGGTTTTTACAGCAAGGGCTAATTTATGGAGTCAGGGCTCCTGTCCCTCTGAGCTTCCGTTTCTCCGGCAGCACTTCCACAGCATAACGGTAAGACTCAGCGTGTAGGTTCAAGTAGATGATAGCTTCAAAAACCTGAATTCCCAGTTGTGCAACTCTGGTCTTTCCCAAGCCTCTCTCTTTAGTGGAAAAATGGGGATAACACTACCTGCCACAAAGGGGTACAGTGAGTTGAATGAGACACTGCTTAGCGCACAGAATGTCTGGCACACGGTTGGTGATTGGTAAATGATAGCTCTTAGTTCTGCAACATCAACAGAAGAGAACTTTTTGTTTGTGTTTTTGTTCTTTAAGAGATGAGGGTCTCACTATGTTGCCCAGGCTGGAAAAGACCTTCTAACAAGAATTTCCTCATTCCACACCCAGCCCCTCTACAGTCATAAAGGTTATGCATTCCGACTGTATGTGGCAGTGCCAAGCTAGCAGACTGGGGGAAGACCTTGTCACTGAGGAAGAGACAGTAAGAAGATACATAATTAGATTGTTTTTTTTCCTGCCCCGCAAAAATATACAGCTTCCATTTGGTATATCAGTTATATGAAAGCTAATCAGCAAGAAGGGAGCCTTGGCTGATGGATAGACATGTTACAGAAACAGCTACATACCATCACCATTCCCAACTATTTTTTTTAATGCACAAATAACAGCCTTAAAATTTTTTTTCTTACAAACGGAGAAAAGACAGACCAAGCCAGGTGACTTCCCACAGGGAAGGGATTTAAGGGCTGCCCCTCGAACTTCTTCAGGCATCCTTGGCTACTTCCTCCTCTTGTATCTATCAACAAAATCAGCAGAGTTAAGACCAGAAAGAGGAAAGAGAAGCTCCTTTTCCATGAAAATTTCTTCTCTAATCCCAGTCACAACCTCTGGCCCTCCCTCGAAAACTGCCAACATCACCTGGATTTAGATTTAAAGTTTCCTCCTCGTCTCTGGTGGGGCAAGCCCAACTGTTTCCTTTCCTCAAAGGAAGGGCTGTGGGAGAGAAGATGAAATGCTGAAATGAGCAAGCTCTTGGACGAATGAATGGTGTCTCACCCCACCCCACCCAGCTCCCACATGAAGCAGCAGCGTCACTGGGATGCAGCATTTCCGGGACCTGAGTTCTAAGCCTTTATGTGTTTCCACCTGATAACATGAGTTGCTGGAAGTTGGGGCTCAGCTTTAAAACAAGGTTGAAAGAGGCCCTTCTCATGTGTATAATAAGACTACTTGGGAAAATGAGTCTGTCCCCACCCCTGGGGTGGGGCAGGACAGCACATTCCCAAGAACAAGCCACGATTCTTTGGGGATCCCCAGGACTGACCTTCAGATGTAGGAGTTATCACTCCCCTGAAGGAAAATATTTCTAAACCCCAAAATGTGCTATTTCACCTCCAAGGCAGGAATAGCAGTACCTTAACAGCTCTCTCCTGTTCTCACCCTGGGGTCCAGATGGGCTTGCAGGGGAGGTAGGTTGGAGGGACAGACAGGTGCCCTTGAATTTATATATTATAAAGCTATTGGTATGTGAGAATTGGGAGTGGGGAAGAAGAGAGAAGACTTATAGCTTCCATCAGAACATCAAGAATTTGTGATGACTTAAAATCCTACCCAGCTCGATACTGTTTCAGGGCCTTCTTGCTTGTGTTGGTGAGTTCTTCATCAAATACAGATTTCTTCCTCTGCTTTTGCTTCTTGGCTGTGCACAGAGAGTATGGGTTAAATATGATCCTCTTTGGCCCAAGCTCCTAAATCCCCTTAAGCTCAGGGTGATGATTCCATATTCGGTAGATATTCTGGCATCCAAAGACTGCACTTCATTCTACCTTCACTGGTTCCTCTAAGTAGCAGTTAGTGAGGACTTAGGCTCTAGAGTCAGAAAGGCCAGAGTTCAAATCCTAGGTCTCCCCACCAACCAATCACAGGGTCACCCTATCCTCTGGGCCAATAAAGAGACAGCTATACATACTGGTACATACTAATTAAAAAATGTGGGCAATTGTCTTCATCCCTGAAATTTTGTCCCTGACCATAAGCACAGGTTTCAGGGAAGACCTCCCTACTAGCTCGCCCAGGCCTCCCATCCACCTACCAGGGCCTCCTGCTGGCTCCTCCTCGGGCATCGCTCGGGCCCGCTTGGCTCTGCGATTCCTCTTGGCTAGTCGCTCAGCAAACATCTGCGCCTTGAGAATTTCAAACTGGGACCTTTCCTCCGCCTGGTAGGAAGGGGGAGCTGTGAGTGAGGAACAGACCAAGCAACTCCGACCCCTCCCACTGGGTGAGCCCAAATTCCAAAGGAGATGCCACTCACTGTCATCTCCCCCTTTTTCTTGGCATCCTTCATAAACTTTTTCCTTTTCTTCTTTCCTCTTAAGGCCAAGTCAAACTCCTGCAGAGCCTTGGCAACTGGGATAAGAAGAAAGCAGATTTCAGGGGCAATTTTATATCTTTTTTAAAATTCAAGAAGGGCACATATTTTAAATTGGTATGTAACAGCATAAAATGAAAAGCTACAATCACTTTCTCTTCCAAAGATTACCTCCATATAACTAACATGTTTTTTCTTTTTTTTTTTTGAGACAGAGTCTCGCTTTGTTGTCCAGGCTAGAGTGAGTGCCGTGGCATCAGCCTAGCTCACAGCAACCTCAAACTCCTGGGCTCCAGTGATCCTTCTGCCTCAGCCTCCCGAGTAGCTGGGACTACAGGCATGCGCCACCATGCCCGGCTAATTTTTTTTTTTTTATATATATATCAGTTGGCCAATTAATTTCTTTTCTATTTATAGTAGAGACGGGGTCTCGCTCTTGCTCAGGCTGGTTTTGAACTCCTGACCTTGAGCAATCCGCCCACCTCGGCCTCCCAAGAGCTAGGATTACAGGCGTGAGCCACAGCGCCCGGCCCATGTTTTTTCAACTATTTCTCACTTAATCCATTTAAGACCTTCATGATCCATTGACTTTCTGTTATGAAAACTGAGGATTTGGTCACTTATATTTAATACTACTCCACAACTTCCCACCATATAGTTATAACTCTATTTTTAATATAGAAATTTAATATATACACCCTTACTTTTTTGTCTCATAAATACAGTTTCAGAAATTGGTGATACAACCTCTATTTAGGGATATTGTGTAATCTCTAACAAAATTACATATGCCCTCTAACCTACAACTCTACTTTTAGGAATTTATCCTGCTAGCCAAATATACTTGCTTAATTATAAAAAGGCAAATACACAAGGTTATTCATTACATCATTGTTCATAATGGCAAACTGGAATTGTCCCTCAACAAAGGACTAGTTAATAAATTGTGATCTACCCACATGATGGAAGACCATGCAGACATTAAAAAAAAAAAGCAGTTATATATGTGTCTATAGAAAATGATCTTCAACCTACAAAATTAAATAAAAGAGTAAATTGTAGAACAACGTGAATTTGTTATTGTTTTTGGTTTCTAGCATTGGACAGGGAATATATATTTAATTAATCTCCTGATCTTTAAAAAAAAATTTTTTTTGAGACAGAGTCTCACTCTGTTGCCAGGGCTAGAGTGCCGTGGCGTCAGCCTAGCTCACAGCAACCTCAAACTCCTGGGCTCAAGCGATCCTCCTGCCTCAGCCTCTCGAGTAGCTGGGACTACAGGCATGTGCCACCATGCCTGGCTAATTTTTTCTATATATTTTTATTTGACCAATTAATTTCTTTCTATTTTTAGTAGAGACGGGGTCTCGCTCTTGCTCAGGCTGGTCTCAAACTCCTGAGCTTAAACCATCCTCCCGCCTCAGCCTCCCAGAGTACTAGGATTATAGGCATGAGCCACCACACCCAGCCTAAAAATATTTTTTATTGTGGGGAAATATATATGATATAAAATTTGCCATTTTACCCATTCTTAAGTGTATAATTCAGTGGCACTAATTACATTCACAATATTGCACAACCACCACCACCGTTTCCAAAACTCACTGTTTTGGAGGCCATTCACTGTCACCGTCCCAAACAGAAGTTCTGTATAACTCCCCTGGCCCCTTCCTCCAGCCCTAGGCAACCTCCTCTACTTCTGTCTCTGTGCATTTGCTGATCTAGGGGCCTTATATAAGTGGAATCAGACAATGTTTATCCTGTTGTGTCTGGATTATCTCATTCAGCCTAATACTTTCACATCCTTGTAGCAAGTATCAGAACTTGCTTATGGCCAAATAACACCCCATTTTGTGTGTGTGTGTGTGTGTGTGTGTGTGCAGCACATTTTGTGTATCTGTTCATCTGCTGATGGACGTAAGTTTGTTTCCACTTTTTGGCCATCATGAATAGTGCAAAGAACACTGGCATACAAGTATCTGTCTGAGTCCCTGTTTGTAGTTCTTTTTGGGATAGACCCAGGAGTGGAACTGCCGAGTCCTATGTTAACTCTATGGCTAGCTGTTTGAGGAAGTCCCTGACTTACTTTTCTCCTTCTTCCTCTCCTCTCTGGTCTGGAACCAGCTCCTCTCAGGCCCTGGGTCTGCTGCCTCCTTCCCCTTCTCCAGGAGCCGCTTTGCTGTATTGATCTGGGGGACAAAAGGAGGCCGTTGGAAGCCTGGCCCTGCTAGTTCGTGGCATGGCAGCAGCAGGAAGCCACTGCCTGCCGAAGCCTGGGGCTCTGGTAAGATGGAAACATATCGGAAGGGCAGGACCCACAGAGACACAGGGCCGCTGCGGTTTGCTTGCTGAGCTGCAGTGTGGACGAGAGCCCCCTTGCAGCCTCACCTGCGCTTCTGACTGCTGCATCTCCTTTTCCTCCGCCTCCAGCTGCAAAACTGCATACACATCTTTCTCCATTTTTTCAATCTTGTCCCGGAATTTGAGGATAACATCTAGAGGGAAGAGAATAAAAAGAATTTAAAAATAAAGGTGACTGGCCAGGCGCACTGGCTCACGCCTGTAATCCTAGCACTCTGGGAGGCTGAGGCGGGGGTTTGCTCGAGGTCAGGAGTTCGAAACCAGCCTGAGTGAGACCCTGTCTCTACTAAAAAATAGAAAGAAATTAATTGACTAACTAAAAATATATATACAAAAATTTAGCCGGACATGGTGGTGCATGCCTGTAGTCCCAGCTACTCGGGAGGCTGAGGCAGCAGGATCGCTTGAGCCCAGGAGATTGAGGTTGCTATGAACTAGGTCGATGCCACAGCACTCACTCTAGCCTGGGCAACAAAGTGAGACTGTCTAAAAAAAAAAGAGAGAGAAAAAAAAATAAGGGTGACTACTAATACTATGTATCTGATGAAAATAATGTAGCTGTGTATTTACTGACATAGAAAATCGTGTTTAATGTGCGACTTCTGTGCTTCACAGACCCCCAGACTAAGAGTGGCCCCTGCTACCTCTCTGACTTGTGTCCTCCTGCTCGCCATGTCCTAAGCCCCCTGCCCTTCCTTGTACTCACACACCCAGCTTGCTCCCACCTCCCAGCCCCTGCCCGGCTCCCTCAGCTCAGCACGCCCCGCCCCAGCTCTCACTGCCGGTTCAGCTCCAATGCCAGCTGCTCAGAGGCCTTTCCTGAACAGCCTTCCTGAAGTAGGTGCCTCTCCTCCTGTCACTCTCAATCACCTCCACGATCAGCTTATTTGCTGTCCCTTCCTCCCACCTGCACGTCAGCCCTGCTTCGTTCCCCGCTGTGCCCAGCGTCTAGAGCAGGACAGACAGCACCAGGCATGGGGCAGGACTCCATAACCATGTGCGGAGTGAAGGAATAGAATGCAAATGAAGCAAGATCTAGGAATGAAAGGAAGGTCTGAAAGGATGTGTATCTAAATGTTACCAGTGGTGAGCTCTCTGACAAAGAATTACATTTTTGCTTATTTTATTGACTAATTTCCAACAATGACTATGTATTATTTTTATTACTTTAAAAAAATAATTTTAAAAGAAGATGTGCTTTATGCGACCCTAAAGATGAGAAGAAGAATGAGAGGTGATCTCCCCCTACCCTCAGCGCCCTCACCAATAGGAAGGGAAAGGAGTGAGTGGGAATTTAGCCCCAAGACCTTCTCTTCCCAGTTTCCTATAGGAAAACACCTATTAGCGGGGCACTACGGTTACAATTCCACCATTATTCCCTCTTACACACAGGAAGCCAAGCTAGGAGTGGGGAAGCGAGACCTGCCCAGGGTCACTAAGCGAGAAAGGGGCAGAGCTGGGATTCAAATGTGGCTCCTGGCTGCAAAGCATCTGCTGCCAGCCCCTGCGCTCTGCCCCCACCCTGCCCACCTGAACTGCCCTGCGCTGGAGCAGTGGTGCCCACTCACCCTGGGGGAGTATCCGGGCCTTCACAGGGGCCTTGGCAGCTTTTACAATCTCTTTCAGCATCTTCCGCTCCTCTTCCCCCACCAGAGAGACAGAGCGGCCGGCCCTGCCAGCACGTGCTGTCCGCCCCACACGGTGGACGTAATGCTTGATGGTGTTGGGCATCGTGAAGTTGATTACCTGCAAGGTCGAAACTGAACATCGGTCCCACTTGGCAGGGGAAGGGGGAGCCATGAGGAAACAAAAAGACTCCCACCAAAAGTTCAAGGAAGACAGGGCCTGCTCACCGTTTTGACCCCCTCAATGTCAAGTCCACGGGCTGCGACATCAGTGGCCACGAGGATGTCAATCTGTTCATCCTTAAATCGCCTAGAAATAGCCACAAACAGAGTTGTTCCTCCAGATACCCTAGCCCGATAATGCTCCATGGGAGCTGCAGCCAGCAGAGAACATAGTAGGACATGTGCCCTTTCCCAGGCAGCGTCCTCCGGGGCCCCTCAACAGCTCCCACCCTGGGGACAAGTGTCCTAGGGCACGAGGGTCATCTCCCATGAGACTACAAAGTCAGAGTTCTAAATGCATGCGAGTGGTGACCTCACAGTGTTAGATAAAAAGATTTAAAGCAAGGATTACACTGTGTCCCCAGCTATTGCTCTGAAATAACACTTGGGGTCCTATACTTTGTTTTGTTTAGAGACAGGACCTGGCTCTGCTGCCTGGGCTAGAGTATAGTGGTGTCATCATAGATCACTGCAGCCTCAAACTCCTGGGCTCAAGTGATCCTCCCAAGAAAGCCTCCTGAGTAGCTGGGACTACAGGTGTGTACCACCACACTCGGCTAATTAAAAAAATTTTTTTAGAGAAGGGTCTTGGTATGTTGCCCAGGCTGGTCTAGAAGTCCTGGCCTCAAGCGATTCTCCTGCCTCAGCCTCCCAAAGTGCTAGGATTATAGGCATGAGCCACCACACTCAGCCCCCAGGTCCTATTTTTCCTATTTATCTGCCCTGCCCAAGAAGGGAGGGTGGGAGCCCTAGTCCCTGCCCCAAACGTTACCGAAGGGCCTCCAGCCGCTGCGTCTGTGACAAGTTGCCATGGAGCTCACCCACCTGCAGCCCCATGAGCCCCAGGAGGATGTGCATGCGGTGGGCCTGCTTCTTGGTCTGCGTGAACAGCATCACATGGTCGGTGAAGGTTCTCGTCAACAGAGCTGGCAGAGAGAGAAGAGTGAGCCAGCAGCCAGTTCTTGGTTCTTATTCTACAAGTACCCCTTCTTCATCCAACGCTCGCCGCTATGCCTGGCGCTGGGGGTGTCGGCCACCATCCCTGACCCATGGAGTTCACATTTCAGGGCGGAGACAGAGAAGCCAATTCCCAAGGGTGATACACGTCAAGAGAGAGTGAAGGGAGGGTGGGGAAGGTGGCTTTAGAGCTGGCCCCTCTGAAGAGGCGACATCAGGTTGAATGACAAAGCAGGTCATCCACAGGACTGGGGCAGGGTTCCAGGCAGACAAAAGAGCAAATGTAAAGGCCCAGAGGTGGGAACAAGCTTGGCGTGAGAAAGCGCTGGCAGACACGTGGCTGCAGCCAGGAGCAGCCTGCACAGCTGGTGACCCCAGGCAGGCGAGGGCCTGGTCCCAGAGGGTCCTGCAGGGCTCACGAGGGATTTTAGCCTGTGAGCAACGGAAGTCACTGCAGGGTGTTCAAATAAGAATGTAAGGAGAGCGAATGTTCCCTTGTGGGCGATCATCTTTGGTGGTCCCCAATGTGGAGAGTCACAGAGAGCCGGCCAGAGGCTGCACCATGACCTAGACGACACGCGGCAGCTGGCGTGGGAGTTGGGCGGGACACGAAGACAGGCGAGGGAGTGGAGAAGAGGGAGGCTCAGGGAAGAAGGACGCAGTGGAGGACCAGCGGTACAGGGGGACTGCATGTGGAACTCAGGTAAAAGCCAAACACGTCAGTGTGGACACCACCAGCCCACCCTGCCTGGTCCCACCCTGGGCTGCCACCTGCCACGATGGCTTCTCGGTCCCCTTCCCGATTAGGCCGGATCCGGACAAACTCCTGCCGCAGGAAGGGAGCCACGTCGGTGTTGCTGTTCACAAATATCCTGACGGGATTCTTCAAGGAGACCGAAGCCAGGTCTTTCACCTGCCAAGCACAAAGCAGGTTTGCTCGGCTCTCAGCAGAGCCGGGGAAGGAGGGAGCAGCAGCGCGCACCCCGGGCAGCCCCCTCAAGCCCGAGCATGCCTGCCACCCACCACGGAGAAGCCCCCTGGCCCACCTCGTCCGTCATGGTGGCCGAGAAGAGCATGGTCTGGCGATGGTGGGAGCACATTCGGATGATCTCCTTCATCTGCTCCTCAAAGTACTCGTCCAGCATCCTGGAAGCAGCGAGAGAAGGGACATGTCAGAAAGGGCTGGGGTGCTCTTCTGTCACGGTGAGGGACATGGAACAGCACACAGGCTCCCGACTGTCACTGGTTGTGCTCAGGACTCATCTCACAACTCCTAAGGACAATGACCTTCTCCTATATGACAATGTCGTCATCACACTCAACACAAACATTTAGGTGTTTGAATGATATCTAAAGTATGGGCCACATTCACATTTCGACTGTCCCAAAAGTGTCATTTTATAACTGTCTTTTGTTTTCGTCCAAGGACCAAAGTTCTCGCACTTAGCTGCCACAGCTCTTTAGCCTCCCTTCACGGAGAAACGTCCCCTCACCCTTTTCACACTCTGGATTTGTCTAACTGTATCCTCCTGGTCACTGACACAGAGACACCGTCGTCGTCAGGAGAACGCTCCTGGGCACAGCTGTGCCCTCGTGTCCACCGCATTTGGAGGCAGCGGTGGCCAGCCTGTTGCGAACCGCGCTATGCATTTGCTAACCTGGATGTGGCGGTGTCTGCCAGAGGGACCTTCTTCTCTTTGTAGATAATAATAATCTATGCAATTACCTTGTTTTTGTTTTTCTTTTTTGAGACAGAGTCTCACTCTGTTGCCCGGGCTAGACTACTGTGGCATCAGCCTAGCTCACAGCAACTTCAAACTCCTGGACTCAAGAAATCCTCCTGCCTCAGCCTCCCGAGTAGCTGGGACTACAGGCATGCGCCACCATGCCCAGCTAATTTTTTCTATAAATTTTTAGTTGGCAAATTAATTTCTTTCTATTTTTAGGAAAAATGGTGTCTCACTCTTGCTCAGGCTGGTTTTGAACTCCGGACTTTGAGCGATCCTCCCACCTATGAGATTACTTTGATTGCGGCACTTCCCCTCCTCTACAGGGTCTGGTCTAGGGCCAGGTCTGGCATGGAGCTGTCCCGTCTCCTTAGTCTCCTTAATCTCAAACCCTGCCTCAGCCTCCCTTGTTCTTTCAAGACACTGACATCTTTTAATAGTTTCCCCTTTAAATCTTCTCCTTTAAAATCTAAGTCAGATCATGTCCCCTTGGCTTCAACTGGTCCCCTTCACCTCCTTTAGGCCTCAGGAATGCTTCGTTTGTTCTGGGGCAGCAGCCAATCGGTGCTCGGCAAATACTCACTGAGCACCTGCTGTACACTAGCCCCGGCCCTAGGTGTGGGGTACGGCCACATCCCCTTCAGGAACACTGTGTCCCAGGGGAGAGGAGGAACACAAACGCCACACAATGCCTCGGTGGCAATGCAGTAAGTCAGAGAGTCCCAGCCACCAGAGGATGCGGGCAGGAGAGGAGGAGCAAGGCAGGACAGGAACCGCAGAGTGGGCAGCAAAGGCCCCTAATGAAGTGACAACATGAAGGAGGCTGCTCCCCAAAGTGGGGGCATGCAGACGAGCTTTACCAACGGGTGTGCCGAGGTGTGAAAATGAGACGAGATGCCGGGAATTCTGCCTGAACAGCTGGCAGGATGGAGCAGCCATTCCCTGAGGCTGGGGCAAGGCGGAGGGTATTCGGGATCTGATGCTTGTTTAAGGACCTGCTGAGCCCTGAGGTGCTTCAATCTGAGTGAACCTCCCATGCTCTGGGGCTGTTTGTGACCGCCTTGCCCTGCCCCTGCCCCCATTATCGGTCTGGTTCTCGAGGAGTCCATTCTATTCAGTCATGCAGGAAAGAGGTGAGCAGATGCGAGGATACGGGATGCAGGAGTGGGAGGGAGAGAGGAGGCGTGTGGGGCAAAGAGGGAGTTCCCCACCCCTAGCCCCACAGTCCCAGAGGCCACCTGCAGAAGTCTCATTGCCTGTACCCTGCATTACTCCTGGGACCCTCAGCACCATGGGGCAGGTACTATTCTTATCCCCCATTTACAAATGCCAAATAATTTGCTTTGGTAATCTAAACAATGTTTCCAAATCTTGGGAAGTGGCAAAGCTGGCATTTGACCCACTTACCTCTTAGCCATCATATTACAGAAAGAGAGAGACACACACAGGAAAACACGGGCTAAGGCAGGACAGAGGCCCCAGTGTGAGCAGTGGAACTGGCATCACACACCAAAGGCAATGGCCGAGCACCACGAAGAATAACTCCGGGCGGCAGGGCCACACTCCAGACACGGGCATTGGGATCCCAGAGTGCCTGGGGCCCCGCCATGTGCTGTGTACCTGTCAGCCTCGTCCAGGATGAGCACCTCGATGCTGCTAAGGTGGAAGGAAGGGCAGTTGTGGAGGTGATCGATAAGCCGACCTGGGGTGGCGATGAGGATGTCCGGCGCGGCCCGAAGAGCTGCTTCTTGAGACTTCACGTCCAGGCCACCTGCAGAGAGCCAGGTCTGTCACTCACCAGCGTTAACCCAATACCTGCCACCTGCCAGGCCGCATGCCAGATACAGAGGGAACAGCAGAGAACAAGACTGACAAAGGCCCCACCCTCATGGATATTCCAACACAATGGAATAGTCAGATTATGAAATTGCAATTGTGCTAAGTGAGAAAACAAAACACGATGGCGGCTGGGCACGGTGGCTCACGCCAGTAATCCGAGCTCTCTGGGAGGCCGAAGCGGCCGGATTGCTCGAGATCAAGAGTTCAAAACCAGCCTGAGCAAGAGCAAGACCCCATCTCTACTATAAATAGAAAGAAATTAATTGGCCAACTAATATATATAGAAAAAATTAGCTGGGCATGGTGGCGCATGCCTGTAGTCCCAGCTACTCGGGAGGCTGAGGCAGAAGGATTGCTTGAGCCCAGGAGTTTGAGGTTGCTGTGAGCTAGGCTGATGCCACGGCACTCACTCTAGACTGGACAACAAAGCAAGACTCTGTCTCAAAAAAAAAACAACAAAAAAAAAACGATGGCGACACAAAGACACTTCAGAATAGAATGATCGAACCATCTGAGGACTAAGAGAAGCAGCCAGCTTTGGAAATGATGAAGTATCTGTATATGGAGACAAAAATCACTTTATTATTATTTTTTTTGAGACAGAGTCTCACTCTGTTGCCCATGCTACAGTGCCATGGCGTTAGCCTAGCTCACAGCAACCTCAAACTCCTGGGCTCAGGAGATCCTCCTGCCTCAGCCTCCCGAGTAGCTGGGACTATAGGCGTGTGCCACCATGCCCAGCTAATTTTTTCTATATGTATTTTTAGTTGGCCAACTGATTTCTTTCTATTTTTAGTAGAGACAGGGGTCTCGCTCTTGCTCAGGCTGGTCTTGAACTCCTGACCTTGAGCAATCCACCCGTCTCGGCCTCCCAGAGTGCTAGGATTACAGGTGTGAGCCACCACGCCCGGCCAAAAATCACTTTTGATTTCCAATTGCACAGGGAGGGCAACCTCTGCCCAAAATAATATTTGATTCATTATTCACGCTAAGCTAATATCCTAAAGGATATTAGGATATTCATGCTAATATCCTAAATTTATGCAAACTGAGAAAGGCTTTTTTCCCATAATTTTGAGGTGTCGTTTTTCAAGGTTGGTTAAGTCTCAATCAAATCCGCCCCCCCACTATGTATTATGAAAACATCATCTAGTTTTTAAGTGGATTCAATCAACATAAAGGCCTTTCCTGGAGCCCGTCACCCGCAGATGGCGGAAAGCATCCGTCCTCTACCACACTGAGGTCTCTCGGGGACCAGCAGCCCTCGGCCAGAAACTCACCCACTGCCAGGCAGGTGGTGATGTTGCAGAACTGGGCCAGCTGCCTGGTGACAGAGTGCACCTGGATGCCCAGCTCTCGGGTGGGGACCAGCACCAGCACGCGGGTCACTGGGGCCTGGCGGGGCTTGTAGATCAGACGCTCCAAGACGGGCAGGGCAAAAGCAGCAGTTTTACCTGGAGGGAGGGCAGCAAGGAAGCAACGAGAAGAGGGTCAATCCCTTCCAGGTTGGGCTGTCATTTGAGCACAGAAAACCTACAAGTCTGGTCAGGGGGAAATGAAGCAACTTATTTTTCATAGAACTATTTTTATGCTCTTGAATCAGGTAGGCAGTGTAAAAATCTCTCAGAAATACAAAAAAGCATGAAAATAATAAAAATCACCCATAATCCAGTCAACCAGAAAGAAACATTATTAACATAATGGTATCTATATTACCAATCTTTTTATTTACAGACAGAAATATAAAAAATAAATTTTAGTTTTGTATCTTCCCTTTTTCAAAAACTTGAGAATATATATTTTTCCATTTCTTTAAACTCTCTTCCCTTTTTTAAAATGGTTGCATAGTATTCTAGTACATTACTATTTCTATTATAGAATTAACTGATCTCTATGGTTGGACGTTTCAGTTGTTTTTCACTAATATACAATGCAGTGATGAACACCCCTTTTATAAAATTTTATTCCTATGAGGGGCCAAACTTAGAGGGTCCCAAAGACACTAACAAAGTGGCTGGGTAGGGAGAGGGAACCAGGCAGATGGGGAACTTTTTTTACTGTACACTTTTCTAAAGTATTTGATTTTTGAATTATTACATGTATTATCTATTCAAAACCAGAAATGTTTTAAAACATTAAAGCAGCTAATTATGACAAATCATATTTCATAAAACCTGGTTTTGTCACTTGCTCCAAATACAGAAGTGAGCCAGCCCTCTCAACCTCTGAAAAGTCCATCTTTATTTCTTCAGCATAAATTAATCTAAATAGGTTAACTGAATAACTCACAGTAATGCCTTTAAGAGTTAGACTATCTACTGCCAAACTGCCTCCAAAAAATGAAATCATTTAACTTCCCACCCGCAGCGTGTGAACGAGCGAAGTGTGGCAATTCTCACTCTTTCCCCAAGATGGAAAGAGGCCAACGCCCAACAAAACAAGGGGAGGTCGTCTTTAGAATTCAACGCTGCACACGCTGGGCCCCAGCCACGCGCTACGTGGTCTGGGAGAAAGGACCAAGTGCTGCAAAGAATCACCCCCGCAGGGCTGAGGACATACACTCCTGCCACTTGTCACTTATGACCTAGTGAGACAGAACTGAGGATCACTGACCCATCCCACCCGGGTTTACAGGAAAGTGGATTCCTGGGCTCTGCAGGAACTGGCCAACGAGGCCGACTGTCCTATTCCTTTAAGCCATGTATTGGCAATAGACAGGGTTTTGATTTTGTCTTCATCACAGCATTTTAAGGACTGGACTGTTCAATCCATCTCTCCCCTCAGTCCCCGCTGTGGTTGTAGAGAGCTAAGGCAGAGAGGCAACTTTGTGTTGGGGCCGAGATGGAGCGGCCCAGTCTACACTGCACCCCTGCCCGCCCAACCCCCAGCTCTCCTGGACACTGGGATGGGAAGTAGTCTAGGCTGTGCTGGGCACTCTCTTCTCAGCCTCTCCCTGCAAAAGGGGACCCTCCCTGTCCCCATAGTTCCCTCCCACTACAGCCATGGGAAATAGGGCAGAAACTAAATATTCTGTCAACTGCTACTATGAAGACAGAATGGAAGCTGGTCAACTCTAAGCCCCCAAAGTCTTCAAAAGCCATTAAAACCACCAATCCAATATGAATTTCTAGAAACATATCAAATAGTTAAAAAAATAAGCATTTTTAGCAATATTATCCTTTTCTTAAGTCAACTTAGAGCCCTGTTCTGGGTTTCACATCCTTCCACCCGCCCCAAGTCCCTGTCCTTTTTACCTGTCCCAGTGGCTGCACAGGCACAGATGTCCTTCCCCAACAGACCCACAGGTATGCACGCCTTCTGGATCGGGGTGGGCTGCTTGAAGCCCATGGCTGTTATGGCCTGAGGAGAAAAGATGGGGGACAGGGTTCTCAGTACAACACAAACAGGGCAGGTGTCCAGACAAGTGGTCACTGTATGAGTCCCTCCCATTCATTCCACAGACGTTTACTGGGCACCCACTACCTGGGCAGGCACTGAGGACACAGCAGTAAGCCAGAGAAATAAAAACCCTGCCCTCGGGAATCTTACAATCTGGTGGAAAAGACACAGACCCAAAACCAAACACATGCCATGTGGATATGGACGCTATGGAGAAAAATGCAGCAGCCATGGGGGCCAGGGAACGGGTTCAATTCCCAACAGGGGTATCAGGGAAGTTCTCACTGAGCAAGGGATATTGAGTTGAACCCTGAAGGAGGTGAGGAAGCACCCCAACAGATTCCTGGAAGAAAAGTCTACCAGATAGAGGGAACAGCAAGTGCAAAGGCCCTGAGGAAGAGGACACATGACCTGTGTGAGGGCCAGCAAGGAGGCCAGCATGCCAGAGCAGAATGGTGCTAGCAGATGTCATCAGAGGGGACCAGAAGGGGCACAGTCTTGTAGGTCAATATAAGGACTTTAGTTTTTAAGCCAAGTGAAACTGGAAGCCACTGAAGGGCTTGGAGAAGAGGAGGGACACAATGGAAATGATTGTTTTAGGGTTTTTTTCTTTTTTTCTTTTTCTTCCTTTTTCTGTACCAGTCACACAGAAGTGTCGGGTTTTTTATTTTGTTTTGTTTTGTTTTGTTTTGTTTTGTTTTTAGAGACAATGCATTGTTCTGTCACCCAGGCTGGAGTGCAGTGGTGTAATCATATCTCACTACAGCCTCAAACTCCTGGTCTCAAGTGATCCTCCCACGTTGGCCTCCCAAAGTTGGATTACAGGTGTGAGCCACCACACCCGGCCAGAAATTACTGTTTAAGGGGGTTCTCTGGCAGCTGTGTGGACAACAGAGCCCAGGGAGGCTAGTTTGGGGCTACTGCAATAATCCTACAGTTGCCAAAGGAAACCACTACCTTCAGAAGAGGACGGGAAAGGTTCATGTCCTGGAATGAGAGGTTTTCATCATACTCAGAGGCATCTTCAAAAAATCCTCCTGCTTCCTACGCCAGAAAATCAAAAGAGAATGAGAAGTCAGCAAAAAGGGCCCAAACAAACCAAATGACCTTAAAATCCTTCCAGGTTGCCAAAACGAGCTGCATACCGTGTTCCAAACCCACACTCACCTGTCCTTTCTTCTTCTTCTTCTTCCGATCCTTTACTTTGAGTGTATCTATGGAGAAAAACACCGCTGACGAGCACGGCTCAGGCTGACCAAGCACTTGCACTCTGCTGGACGCTGCCCTGAACGCTTACATGACAAGCTCACCACCCCACACATCAGCTATGAGGGGGCAACTGCCACCAGCCTCATTCACAGGATGAGGACACTGTGTGGCAGTGCAGTGAAGGAACTCGCCTACAGTCAGACAGGAGGTAAACCCGGAGAGTCTTGTCCAGAAACCAGGCTCTCAACCGCTACGCTACATTACAGTATTTTAGCCCACATTTCTGCAAGGAACACTTACTAAGCACCCACTCCGTGGCTAGACCCATCTGATGTGGGACACCCAAAATAGGTTTGAGTCAGAGGCGTCCAGAGGCTGTGTGGGGCTAGAGACGGGGAAAGCGCGAACTGCCTGCAAAGTGTAATACCCCGAACAAAAGCCCAAGAGAAGAGAAAACCTAAAAGAAGGGAGTTCGACATAACAGGCAGGCGATCTTAAATATCAACTGTGCAGAAGAAAGGAGGAATTCCTACAGAATGAAGGTGACACCCTCCCACTTCCTGTCCCCATATGACACCCTCATGGTAATGCCCACCTGCTTTGGTGAGGATGCTCTCGTCAGCAGATGAGTAGTCAGTCTCTGATTCCTCATCCTCTGAGCCTTTCTCATCTTTCCCTTGAAGGTCTCCCTGCTCCTCCGGTTCGGAGCCCTCCTTCGCTTCTTTCTCCTTCTCCAACCCCTGGGACTTGGCTTCTTTATCCTGGAAAAAAATTAAAATAAAGAAGGCTGACTGTAAACTTTAGGAAATTCAGAACCTGAGCAGAGCAATGTGCAACTGTACAAAGCAGACAGAACGCCATGTGGGTCCTTCGCAAAGATTAACAGCGAGCACCCAGAGCAGAGTGCCCGCACCAGCCACACCCCAGCTAGGGCTTATGGAGAATGGTGGGGTCGAGTGGAGTGAAGCTCAGGAGGTAACTGCGACAAGAAATAACTGCTTTCCATTCTCACCTCTGTTTTCCTCTTCTTTCGAACTTTCTCAATCTTCTCATCTAGGGTAGTGGCTGCCTTCTGCAAATAAAAACAAAGAGATAAAAAAGAAATACACATGTGGGAAAGAGACAAAGCCAGGTTTCTCTGAGGGTCAGGTCTCAAATGTTAATATAGAAAAAGCTTGTCTGTCCTCGGCCAGATTACTCCATCTACAGATTATTCATGGCAAAAAAACCCCTCAGCATTAAGTAACGGGCCTATTTGTGAAGGAATTTTATTTTTTTATTTTATTTTTTTTTATTTTTTTATTCAGATTCTTAGTGATCTATGTGAAGGAATTTTAAATTACCAAGCGCCAATACAAACATCCACATCTTACTTTTTTTTAAGTGACAGAGTCTTAATACATTGCCCAGCCTCCGCCTCAGTCTTCTAGGTACCTGGGGCTACAGGTGTGCGCCACCATGCCTGGCTCACAAACAATCACATTTTAGAAGGTATTTACTATTTAGAACCATAGAATTACTAAGAGACACAAGAATTATATGTAAATAATACTTGGAAAAACCCTTCCCCTTGCCAATCAGACATAATTAATTAAAATATTAACATCTGAGCAAATTTAGGTAATGCTGGATTATTGGCAAAACATTAGAAAGGTAAGTAAATGGTAGGTGCACTTCCTGCACACTCAAGGCACACTGACCTGCTACAGCACTTGCCACAAATGCAATGCACTGTGCAATTATTTGTCTCGTTATTTCCTACCTTGCTAGACTATAAGCTCCATAAGACCAAGTCATTAATAACATGAGGCTATGTGCCAAGATCTGGCAACAAATACAGTATCTGTTAAATAAACCTGAAATAAATTTTCATCAAAACATGGAACAGGAGAATAAACACTTTATAATTAATTTGAAAAAGAAAAACTTATTTCACATTCTCTGGAAAAAAAAAAATATATATAAAATAAAAAATCCTCTCAAGATGATCTTGAAAAGGCAACGCTGATTTATTTAAATCAGAGCAAGGACCATCAGAATTAAAAGGGATTAAACTGTTCTGAGCAAGCAATATTTCTCTTTGAAGTACATGAAATGGAAAATTATTTTGATGCATCTTCTAGCTTGTTAACCAGATTCACAGAAAGCACGGGATAATGGCATTTGTGGCAGCTTTGGCTGTGCTGTGTGGGAACCAGGAACCCTGGACATGCTGCCACGTAAGACCACGTGGCAAGTGATGGAGAATAGCAGTATCCATGGGGCAGAGTCTAGCTTTAAAACACTACGAAGGCTGCCTGCTAAATCATTCTTTGTTACAAACTCATATAACACAGATTTGTTTCTAATATTCAAAACAAGAAGGCCAGGTGCAATGTCTCACGCCTGTAATCCTAGCACTCTGGGAGGCCGAGGCAGGAGGATTGCTTGAGCTCAGGAGTTCGAGACCAGCCTGAACAAGAGCGAGACCCTGTCTCTACCAAAAATAGAAAAAATTAGCCAGGCATGGTGGCACATGCCTGTAGTCCCAGCTACTCGGGAGGCTGAGGCAGAAGGATTACCTGAGCCCATGACTTTGAGGTTGCTGTGAGCTAGGCTGACGCCATGGCACTCTAGCCCAGGCAATAGAATGAGCAAGAAGTACATCTAAAAACAGAACACTGGCCGGGCGCAGTGGCTCACGCCTGTAATCCTAGCACTCTTGGGAGGCCAAGGCGGGTAGATCGCTAAAGGTCAGGAGTTTGAAACCAGCCTGAGTGAGAGCAAGACCCCATCTCTACTAAAAATAGAAAGAAACTAATTAACCAACTAAAAAATACATACACAAAAAATTAGCTGGCCATGGTGGTGCATGCCTGTGGTCCCAGCTACTCGGGAGGCTGAGGTAGGAAGATTGCTTGAGCCCAGGAGTTTGAGGTTGCTGTGAGCTAGGCTGACGCCATGGCACTCACTCTAGCCTGGGCAACAAAGCGAGACTGTCTCAAAAAATAAATAAATAAATAATAAATAAAAAACAGACCACTTTAACACATAAGTGTCAAGGAATTTATGTACTGTTTGGTGTTCCTAAACCATGGGGCCAGAATCATCAGATTGCCTCTAGGACTTTTTTTTTTTTTTTTCATATTTTAATGTCTATAAAATCAAGGTCTTTCCTAATACAAGACTGAAATTAGGGCCAGGCGCGGTGGCTCACCCCTGTAATCCTAGCACTCTGGGAGGCCGAGGCAGGCGGATTGCTCGAGGTCAGGAGTTCGAAACCAGCCTGAGCAAGAGCAAGACCCCGTCTCTACTATAAATACAAAGAAATTAATTGGCCAACTAATATATATAGAAAAAATTAGCCAGGCATGGTGGTGCATGCCTGTAGTCCCAGCTACTTGGGAGGCTGAGGCAGAAGGATCGCTTGAGCCCAGGAGTTTGAGGTTGCTGTGAGCTAGGCTGACGCCACGGCACTCACTCTAGCCTGGGCAACAAAGTGAGACTCTGTCTCAAAAGAAAAAAAAAAAGACTGAAATTAGTCTTAGCTCACCATTCCCTCCTCCAGGAAAAGCTGCCATGGACATTTTATAATGAGGGAAATAAGATATTTTTGATACTTCTAAATATCATCTATAGATCAATGAATATGTTTGTAACTAAAGTCTACAATAAATCTATTTTACAACAGTTTATACTTTGGTGTTAATCAAGACTATGAGTCATCTGTAACCCCCTCTTTCCACCCCCCCAAAACTATACTACCTATTTGCAAAGAGGTTCCAGCATCTGCTGAGTGTAAGCAGAAGGTAAAAGGCAGCGAGGTCAGGGGTAGTCCCTGAAGCCCACAGTCCAACCTTTACACCCAAGGTCTGGAACTTTCCATCACTGTCAGTCTCACCTTCTTCTTGAGCTGGCTCATGACATCAGCGAGCGCCCAACTGCCATCGTACATCCCCTCTTTCTCAGTGAAAACAAAGTCTGGGTTGAAATCAGCACTGCGGTTCTTCTGCAAGGCTTTTTGCTTTTTGCCCAGCACGATGGGCTCCTGGGAAGAGGGAGAGGCAGAGTGACTATGGGGCTGAGAGGAAAGAAACTCTGGACTGCAGGTGTCCATGCACAAGATGGCAGCAGACTGTACTAGGGTGGGTACAGTGTGAATGGAGAGGAGGGAGAAGCCTGGGATTCACGAGCTAGCTTGCAGAGCCCTGGAGGGGGTGAGGAGAAAGAAGCTGTCAAGAATGACCCCAAGGGTTCTGGCTTGAGACAGAAACAGGATGGGAAGGTGAGGGAGACCACAAGTTCAGTTTTGGAAGAGTTGAATTTGTAGAGGCCATGGGACATCCAAATGGATGTGTCGAACAGGCAGATGAGAGTACAGAGGGGCTGAATCTTTGAATCTGAATTCATCGGGGTTGAATCTTTGAAGGGCAAGCACTGTTTTCGCGACACTGATCCCTTTTTAACTGCGGTAATGTCACGTCTGTAAACCCGCCCCCCCCATGCCACCATGAGCTGAGAGTGGCGCCCATCTTATTCGTTGCTACGTCCCCAACGCTTAACACTAAGGCTAGCCCACGTTAAGTGTCCAATAAACACTGCCTCGCTGAACACATGAGTGATGGATAACCACGGCTCCTTGGGCAGGAACCAGGGCTCACCTGTGATCTCTATGGTCTCTCTCACGCAGGTCAGTGAATGGATACTGAGTTCAGCAAGGCGAAAGAAATGACACGGGCAAAGGCGTGGAGGTGGGGGAAAGAGAGCGGTGAGCAAACTGGGGAAGATCTCGGGGTCTCAATGAGACCCTTCTCGGGAAAGCGCCCGGCCTGGCGGGGGCAGCTGAAGATTCGGGGACAAGGGTCTGCGTAGTCAAGGGGACAGGTAGTTGTCCAGGAACTCCAAGGGGCGGCAGCCATGCCCCCACCCCTGATCGGCTCGTACCTCCTCCTCGTCTGCGGAGTCAGACTCGGGCTCCACTGGCACCTCGTCATCTTCGCCAATGGTCCCGATTAAACCGAGCTCCGCAAGCATGCTGTCTCAGGAGCCACTTCCGGAAGCGAGCGCAGCTGGCCGCCCGGCCCTTACTTTTTCGCAAGCTCCTCGTCGTCACTGCGCATGTGCCACGCTTCACTTCCGTTTGAGCGGTCCCTGCGCCCTCCCCCTTTCGACCGCTTAGAATGCGCTTTCAGCAATCTGGGGCGTGGTTTCGCGTGATGACGTCACGGGCGGGGCTTTGTTTTAATTAAGCAAATTCCATTGTCTCGGTGGTCAGGAAGAAGACGGAATCTTTGAGGAGGGCGCGCGGGGTGAGGGAGGAAGTCTGAAGAGGTGCAGGGATAAGCTCTATATGTGCATATTCATGTGCAAAAAATTGTGGGAGCAAATACAACAAGCGGTTAGCAGTGATTGTTCCTGGGTGGTAAAATTATAAGTGACTTTTAATTTCTTAGTATTTTTTCTACAATAAACATTTACTGGCAGGGCGCGGTGGCTCACGCCTGTAATCCTAGCACTCTGGGAGGCCGAGGCAGGCGGATTGCTCGAGGTCAGGAGTTGGAAACCAGCCTGAGCAAGAGCGAGACCCCGTCTCTACTAAAAATAGAAAGAAATTAATTTACCAACTGAAAATATATATACAAAAAATTACCCGGGCATGGTGGCGCATGCCTGTAGTCCCAGCTACTCAGGAGGCTGAGGCAGGAGGATCGCTTGAGCCCAGGAGTTTGAGGTTGCTGTGAGCTAGGCTGATGCCATGGCACTCACTCTAGCCTGGGCAACAAAGTGAGACTGTCTCAAAAAAAAAAATACGTTTACTTTCATAAAAAAGAAGAAAATTCAACAAGCATAAGACTGACTCTTATGTAACATTTACTATGTGCCAGTACTAATCTAAGTGCTTTTACATGCATTGACTAATCCTGACAGCAACCTTAGGCTGGAGGTATCATTGTCACTGTGGTTTTACAAAGGAGACTGAGGCACAGAGGGGTCCTGAGGTCACAGAGCCAGTTCCTAACAGAGCCAAGAGTATAACCCAGGCAATGGCTCCTGGTTTCTTAGCAAAGTAAGTCTCAGAGCTTTCCAGGAACTTTTCCTCTCATTTCTGCTTGTGAAAATCTTACTCTTAAATCTTACTTTCTCACAATTACCTACCTCCTCTGGGCAACTTTTCCCAAAACATCACCTCGCATATGATGTCACTCAAGACTATTTATCCTTCATAGCTGTTTGCCCCTTCCATAACAGCACTTTCTACTTCCAACAGAGTTGTAGCTGTACCACAAAAGTAGCTTCAGTTGTCTTTTTTTCATTTGACGATTTTATTCATTTTTAAGTGTACAATTAAATAATAATTACACTCACAATATTGTGCAACCTTCACCACTATCTGTTTTCAAACCTGTTTCATCACCCCAAACAGAAACTGTGTAATCATTAAGCAGTAACTCCCCCATCCCATTCTCCCCCCAGCCCTTGGGAACCTCTAATCGACTTCCTGTCTTTATGAAGTGACCTATTCGAGATATTTTAGCTAAGTGAAATTATACAATATTTGTCCTTTTGTGTCTGGCCTAGTTCACTTAGCATAAGGTTTTCAAGGTTCATCCACATTGTAGTATTTATCAAAACTTCATTATGGGCCGGGCGAGGTGGCTCACGCCTGTAATCCTAGCACTCTGGGAGGCCGAGGCGGGCGGATTGCTCAAGGTCAGGAGTTCAAAACCAGCCTGAGCGAGACCCCATCTCTACCATAAAAATAGAAAGAAATTAATTGGCCAACTAATATATATATATATAAAAATCAGCCGGGCATGGTGGCGAATGCCTGTAGTCCCAGCTACTCGGGAGGCTGAGGCAGGAGGATCGCTTGAGCCCAGGAGTTTGAGGTTGCTGTGAGCTAGGCTGACGCCACGGCACTCACTCTAGCCTAGGCAACAAAGCGAGACTCTGTCTCAAAAAAAAAAAAAAAAAACTTCATTATGGCTGAATATGTTGCATCACATGTATATGCAATATTTTGTTTATCCACTCACCTGTTGATGGCCCCTTGGGTTGTTTCTACCTTTTGACTATTGCGAATAATGCTGCAATGAACATTGTCTTACAAAAATATATTTGAGTCTCTGTTTTCAATTCATGTTGGTATATACCTAGGAGTGAAATTGCTGGATCGTGGGACAACACTGTTTAGCTTTTTGAGGAATCACCAAACTATTTTCCACAGTGGCTGCACCATTTTGCCATTAATGTATGAAGAGCCAGGCACAGTGGTACAAGCCTGTAGTCCCAGACTAAGGTGGGAGGATCACTCGAGCCAAGGAGTTCAAGACAGCAGTTCACCATGATTGCACCTGTGAATAGCCGTTGGATTCCAGCCTGGGCAACATAGTGAAACTCTGTAAAACAAACAAAATACCCAAGTGATATTGCCTTGGTCTCCTGCCTAAACACTACAAATGCTCTTAGAATAAAAGCCCAATTCCTTCCTATGGGCAAAATGATTAGTCCCTGCACCCCTCCTCCAGCTTCACTTCCTACTACTCTCCCCCTTGTACCCCACACTCCAGCCACATTGTCCTCCTTCCTATTACTCACCAGGCCAATCTCACTCCCACCTTGGGGCCTTTGTACTGGCTGTTCCCTCTGCCTGGAATGCTGTTCCCTCTGCTCAGTGCATGACTGGCTCTTTCCCATCCTCAGGATTCCATTCAAATGACACCTCCTTGGAGTCTCCTTTTGTGACCACCCCATAAGCCAGCAGCATCTGCCTTGTGGTCCCTGTCTATCCCATCCCTCTTTTATTTCCCTCATAGCATTTAGCACTCATTGAAATTGTCATATTTATTTATTTGGTGAATTTATTTATAGTCTGTCTGACCAGATGTGAGCTCCAGAGGGGTGGGGGCCTAGCGCTGTGCCCCCAGTGCTTAGTGCTGTCCTTGGCACAGCATAGGCATTCAGTAAATCCAGATGAGTTCATGAATGTCCCTATGTGTTTTTGAATCATTTTCAGAAGTATGTCAAGCCTGTGTGTCAATGTTTGCTCCGCTCAAATAGACTTTACTTACTTATTTATTTTTTTTTTTAGAGACAGGGTCTCACTCTGTGACCCAGGCTCGAGTGCAGTGGCATGATCATAACTCACTGCAGCCTTAGACTCCTGGACTCCAGTCCTCCTGCCTCAGCCTCCCAAGTAGCTGGGACTACAGGTATGTGCCATCACACCTGGCTTGGGGACCTGCTCTTGCTCAGGCTGGTCGAGAACTCCTGGCCTCAAGCAGTCCTCCCACCTTGGCCTTCCAAAGTGCAAGGATTACAGGTGTGAGCCACTGCACCCAGCCTGAATATGTGTTATTGAACATACAGATACCTCCTCACCATCCCCACTGCCTCATTTCTCTCCCAATGGGGTGGTAACTGCATTGTGTGTCTTCCAGTCTTTTCCCCTCTCTACTTTCTTCTCCTTGTGGCAGCAGGGCAAATTTTTAAAAATATGAATCAGATCCAGCCACTCCTGCATTTAAACCCTGGTTTAAGAATCACAAAATCAAGGCCTGATGCTGAATCAGAGACATCATGACAATGTTACTTCCTGTAAATCAGGAATTTCTCCATCTTGACAATTTGGGACTGGTTGGGGCTGTCCTGTGCACTGTAGGATGTTTGGCAGCATCCCTGGCCTCTATGAACTAGATGCCAGTGGCACCCCCTCACCCATGATGACAGTGAAAATTGTCTCTGGACCTGCTGCATTAACTGGAGTCTGCACTCTCCAGCTATTCTAGGTCCTTCCATACTCTGGGACTTGCCATGTGCTTCGTACACATGAAGCACATGCTGCCTGCTGGCCCCGGAAGCATTTTAGTTTGTACATTAGGTTGTGTCGGTGGCTTCAACAAAAGAAATTTATTCTCTCCCAGTTCTGGAGACTGGACGTCTGAGATCAAGGTCTTGATCTCAAGGTTGGATCCTTCTGAGGCCTCCCCCTTGACTTGCAGATGGCGCCTTCTCCACGTGGCCTTCTCTCTGTGTGTGTCTGAGCCCCAGTGTCCTCTTCCCATCAGGACATCAGTCACATTGAATTAGGGCCACTCTGATCTCATTTAAGTTCACTTACCTCTTCAAAGGCTCTATCTCCAAATATGGTTCCATTCAGAGGTACTTGTAGTTGGGACTTCAACATATGACTTTTGGGGAGAAATGATTTAATCCGTGACAGTTTGCTACTCCTGCTCCCTTCCAATGCATCACCCTCACCACATACAAATAGAAGCTATACTGGGGTATAATTCACATACACTTCACCCATTTAAAGTGTACAATATAATGGATTTTGGTGTATTCACAGTTGTGCAACCATCACCACAATATATTTTAAAAACGTTCTCATCAACCCATAAAGAAACCCTGTGCCAATCAGTAATCACCGCTCCATTCCCCCCACTTCTGCTAAGCCCTGGGCAATCTTTTTTTTTTTTTCTTTTTTTTTTTGAGACAGTCTCACTCTGTTGCCTGGGCTAGAGTGTCGTGGCATCAGCCTGGCTCACAGCAACCTCAAACTTCTGGGTTTAAGCGATCCTTCTGCCTCAGCCTCCTAAGTAGCTGGGACTACAGGCATGCGCCACCATGCCCAGCTAAGTTTTTCTATATATTTTTAGTTGGCCAATTAATTTCTTTCTATTTTTAGTAGAGATGGGTCTCACTCTTGCTCAGGCTGTTTTTGAACTCCTGACCTTGAGCAATCAGCTGGCATTGGCCTCCCAGAGTGCTAGGATTACAGGCCTAAAAGCTTTACTTCTTAAGACATTAATCTTAATATGCAATGTAAATGAAAGTATGGAAAAATGGGTTCTTTCTTACCATTGTGGTGGGAATGTAAACTGGTAAAACATTTCTTAGGGGCAATTCAGCAAAATATAATAAAAATGTTAACATGGGCATGCTCTTTGACCCAGCAATTTTACTCCTAGGAATGCATACTTTTAAAAAATTGCGGGTCCAGTGAACACTATTTCTGGTGACAGGTACACCAAGAGCCCTGACTTAAGCATTATACAAACTATCTATGTAACAAAAACAGTTGTACCTCCTTAATTAATAATTTTTTTAAAATTATTAATTTTTTTTTTTTTTTTTTTTTTGAGACAGAGTCTCGCTTTGTTGTCCAGGCTAGAGTGAGTGCCATGGCGTCAGCCTAGCTCACAGCAACCTCAAACTCCTGGGCTCCAGCGATCCTTCTGCCTCAGCCTCCGGAGTAGCTGGGACTACAGGCATGCGCCACCATGCCCGGCTAATTTTTTATATATATATATCAGTTGGCCAATTAATTTCTTTCTATTTATAGTAGAGACGGGGTCTCGCTCTTGCTCAGGCTGGTTTTGAACTCCTGACCTTGAGCAATCCGCCCGCCTCGGCCTCCCAAGAGCTAGGATTACAGGCGTGAGCCACCGCGCCCGGCCTAAAATTATTAATTTTAACTAAAATTTTTTTAAATCAAAAATCAGATGGAAATAAAAGATTCCATTTGAGACAAATTCTTACACTCAGTCACAGAGAACATATTGCATGGAAACACTGTTTGAAATAATGAAAATTTATAAAACACTTAGAACAGTTCCTAGGACATTGTAAGAGCTATAAAAAAAACTTTGTTAAATAAATAAACCTAATGTCCATTAATAGGAGAATAAATAAATAAAATATGGTAAGTCTTAATCTGAATGCTTTTTAAAATGTTTTTATTTTAATTATTATGGGTACATAATAGTTATATATCTTTACAGGGTACATATGATGTTTTGATATAGGCATACAATGTGAATTAATCAAATCCGGGTAATTGGGGTATCCATCACCTCAGGCATTTATCATTTCTTTGTGTTAGGAACATTCCAATACCACTCTTTTAGTTATTTTAAAGTCTACTCTAACTTATTGTTGAGTACAATCACCTTGCTGTGCTATCAAATATTGTTCATTCTAACTCTCTACCTATATTCTTGCACCTATTATCCATCCCCACTTTATACCCTCCTCCTCCCACTACCCTTCCCAACTGTCATTCTGCTCTCTGTATCCATGAGATCAATTGTTTTTAATACTCAGCTCCTACATATGAGTGAGAACATGCGAGATTTGTCATTCTGTGCTTGGCTTATTTCACTTAACGTTCTCCACTTCCGTCCATCTTGCAAATAGCAGGATTTCATTCTTTTTTGTAATGTTAATAGCAGTTTAAATGATAGAACTAAAACTACAGATATGAACATGGATAGATCTCAAAAACATGATTATGAGTGGAAAAGAAGTTGCAGAAAGATATGTAAATAAGGGATATGGTCATGCATGTAGGCACTGTAGCATAATGGTTAAAAGGATGGGCTTTGGAGCTGGGCAGCCTTGGTTCAAATCCCACTTCTGCCCCTCACTGTGTGCCTTTGGGTAAGCTGGGAAAGCTTCTCTGTGCCAGTTTGCTCATTTATAAAATAAGGACACTGTCAGGAAGGATGTGCAACACTTTATTAGTAAGAGGGAAAACCTATGGGTAGGAAGGATACAAAATGGTATTGAGGAACATAAGTTTTGTTCTTTGATTCTTTCTGTAGTTTCATCTGATATTTTTCAAATTAATAAACTGTGCCAGTTATTAAGCTACTGTAAGCTTCACACTAACCCTTCCATATACCTCGCTTCCGGTGCGTGGGGCAGGACTGCAAACCCTGCTCGCTCTTTGCCATCGGCCTCCTTGTTAGGGTCTGCCAGCGGGGGGCGCGCGTGAGGAATGGGAGCTGGAGGACGGTCGCCCCCGTTCTGCTTCCGGTTCCTGTGTCACTCGAGCGCACTTCTTCCTGGAAGTGGCAATTCATTCCAGTTTGCAGGGTGTTTTGTTGGGTTTTGTTTGTTTGTTTGTTTGTTTTTGTTTTTCCTTTTAACATTCACAGAACTGGCATTTCTGTACCAGCAACAGCCGAGCAGCGCCTCCTCCTCAGAGGTTTGGGTCCCAGCCCCGGAGACCCCTCTGGGGCACCCACAGACGGCAGCGCTAGTTGGTTGGCGCCTCGTCGGAGGCCTGAGCTTCTGCGGCATCGGACCCCATCTCTAAACTTCTTAGTTTTAATAATTGCAGCCTCTTCCTTTTGTTCGCCGACCTCTTAGGCTGCTTCTTTCAATCGTTACTTCCGTAATACTGTCTATTTTGTCTTTTAACTTTTCAACACCAATTACAGTCGTTATAAATGAATTCCACAGGCCGGGCGCGGTGGCTCCCGCCTGTAATCCTAGCACTCTGGGAGGCGGAGGCGGGAGGATTGCTCGAGGTCAGGAGTTCAAAACCAGCCTGAGCAAGAGCGAGACCCCTTCTCTACTATAAATAGAAAGAAATTAATTGGCCAACTAATATATATAGAAAAAAATTAGCTGGGCATGGCGGCGCATGCCTGTAGTCCCAGCTACTCGGGAGGCTGAGGCAGGAGGATCGCTTGAACCCAGGAGTTTGAGGTTGCTGTGAGCTAGGCTGACGCCACGGCACTCACTCTAGCCTGGGCAACAAAGCGAGACTCTGTCTCAAAAAAAAAAAAGAATTCCACAGATTCTTTGATTTCTTCCCTTTATGAGGTAAAGCTTAACTCCTCTCTTGAGCAGAAGCTGTACTTAGTGACTGGCTTCTAAAGAATAGGACGGAGTTTGACTTCTGAGGGTAGATCATAAAAAGCTGGCCTTGCATTACTCTTTTTCTTGACTCACACGCTCTGGGAAAAGTTAGCTGTCATGTCTTGAGCACATTGGAACAACCTATGTGAAGTCCCGTGTGATGAGGAGTTGAGACTCTTCTGGACAACCAGTAGGAAACTGAGGCCTCTGCCAACAGCCATGTGAGGAGACACCTTGAAATGAGATGCCCCAGCCCCAGTCAAGCCTTCAGATGATGGCAGCCTCTGCTGACATATTCCCTGCAACCTCACCAGAGACCTTAAGCAGAACCTTGCATGCAGCTCCACCATTTCTAAATTCCTCACCCACTGAAACTAAGACAATAAATGTTGATTTTAAGCCTCTAAGCTTGGGGTAATTTGTTACATAGAAATAAATAGGGCCAGCTGGTCACAATGGCTAATACTTGTAATCCTAGCACTTTGGGAAGCTGAAGCAGGAGGATTGTTTGAGGCCAGGAGTTCATGACCAGCCTAAGCAAGAGCAAGACCCCATCTCTACAAAAAATAGAAAAATTAGCTGGGTGTGGTGGCATACACCTGTAGTCCCAGCTACGTGGGAGGCTGAGACGAGTATCGCTTCAGCTCAGGAGTTTGAGGTTGCAGTGAGCTTTGATGAGCTCACTGCACTCTATACCAGGTGACCGAGCAAGACACTGTCTTAAAAAGAGAGAGAAAGAAAGAAATAGAGGTAATTCGTCTGGTTAACAATTCTTCACACTATAAAAGCATTGTCACTCCAATTTGAGGGGGAAAATACAATATGAATAAAAGACATGGTAAAAAGATGTACCAAGAGCTAAGGCAATGTTTCAGCCTGGCCTGGTGGCTCATGCCTGTAATCCTAGCACTCCGGGAGGCCTAGTTGGGTGGATTGTTCGAGGTCAGGAGTTCGAAACCACCCTGAGCAAGAGTGAGACCCCGTCTCTACTAAAAAATAGAAAGAAAATTAATTGGCCAACTAAAATATATTGAAAAAATTAGCCGGGCATGGTGGCACATGCCTGTAGTCCCAGCTACTTGGTAGACTGAGGCAGGAGGATTGCTTGAGCCCAGGAGTTTGAGGTTGCTGTGAGCTAGGCTGACGCCACGGCACTCTAGCCCGGGCAACAGAGTGAGACTCTGTCTCATAAAAAAAAAAAGGAGCTAAGGCAATGTTTTAAGAAACATATCTTCTCTCAAGAGGGTCTTGTGCAATCCTCCTAAGGAAATAAAACTTCCCTGGAAATGTTGCTTCCTTTAGCAATCCTATCGTGGCTCTCCACCTACAGATAAGATCTCATCCTCCCCCTCATTGCCACGATGAACCGTTTGTACTTGTTATGACACAAGGCATGTTTTGCATTGATTTCTGTGTACTTGGCTCAATCCTGGGGCCACCAGGCTGTCTTCCAAGAGGACTGTGCTGCTCCTTGCACCACCCATGGTGCCCCGTGGGCTGCAGCCTCATTATCTATTTATTAGATGGATCAAATCCAGGGTATCTTCACATCTTAATTCCCCAAAATGATTTTCAATGAATAAGATTTGGGTAGATGTGAAAATATTGAAAGCCTTGCCCTGAAATGAGCAAGTTCCTCTGTGATCCTTGGAGGTCAAAGGTGTTGGGAGTTTCAGAGATTTGCTTCACTTGCCTATAAAATCCATCTTAACTCTCACTCCAGCCTACCTTCTTACCACCCCCATATGATTCTTTTTATTTTATTTTATTTTTTTTTTTTTTTAAGACTAGTCAAGTGCAGTAGTGAGGAGGGGGGAAAGTAGTATTTTATTTTTTTTTAAAAATATTTTAAACATTCAATTTTTCCTTTTTTCTTTTTCTTCTTCTTTTTTTTTTTGACAAACTTTAGATTTACTTTAAAGGTAAATCGTGTGTGAATCATATGATTTTTTTTATCTCCTCTCCAAGCCAAAGTCTAAATGAACAGATAGGGGAAAAAACAAGAAAAATTTTTTTCTTATTTTTCTCTTTGGGAGTTTGACATCAATCTCAGAACTTTCTTTATGTTTAGGAGAACTTTCTTCTCAATTCATTTTTTAATACTGAATTTTTTTTTTTTTTTGAGACAGAGTCTCACTTTGTTGCCTGGGCTAGAGTGCCATGGCATCAGCCTAGCTCACAGCAACCTCAAACTCCTGGGTTCAAGCGATCCTCCTGCCTCAGCCTCCCGAATAGCTGGGACTACAGGCATGCACCACCATGCCCGGCTAATTTTTTCTATATATATATTAGTTGGCCAATTAATTTCTTTCTATTTATAGTAGAGACGGGGTCTCACTGTTGCTCAGGCTGGTTTCAAACTCCTGACCTTGAGCAATCCACCCTCCTCGGCCTCCCAGAGTGCTAGGATTACAGGTGTGAGCCACCGCACCCAGCCTTAATTTTGAATATTTTTTAGAAATGAAGTCTCACTATGTTGCTCAGGCTAGCCTTGAACCCCCGGGCTCAAGAGATCCTCTCTCCTCAGCTTCCTGAATAGCTAGGGCTATAGGTACGCACCACTGCATCCACTTAAGTTCAAAATGGAGTTTTCAACTGATTTTACTCTCAGAGAGTCAAGGTGGATGTTACTCAATAATTAATGTTGAAGAATATTCTATTGAGTAGTGGCATCATGTCAAGATCAGTTTATTAACCTAATATTTTCATTGATTTCATGAATATTATTGAGATCGTACTTTGTTCCAAGCTCTCTTGTGGACACTGTGGATATCCCATCTCGTTTTCCCCTCTCCCCCTTCCAAGAGTCAATCATTCTCATGATCCGAAGTGTAGCGCAACTACAGGTGCTATTATATCCTCATTTTACAGGTGAAGAAACTGAGGCACAAGGAGATGAAAGAACTTGACCAGGGTCACACAGTTGGTGGGTCTCAGAACCAGAACAGACAGGTGATAAGTGAGATGAACAGAAGACAGATTGACAAGAGGGGTCTGCAGCATGTGGTCCTGGAAACCCTCTCTGAGAAGGTGACCATGTTCCAAAGCTGAGACCTGAAGGCAGAGAAAGAGGCAGCAGATGAAGATTTGTAGGAAAAGAGAACAGCATGTGCAAAAGCTCCAAAGTGGGAACAAACTTGGATGGAAAGGCCATTGTGCTAGCTGCCATCAGACCAGGAGATTCAGGCTTATTATAGAAGGAGCCTGCATCTCTAAGGTCTTTATGGAGCATCCACACAAGCCTTGGACTGCCGATCTTAGACTTCCTCAGATTTCATTTATGAGAAGCCAAATTATCTTCTATGTAGTTAAAACCACTGTTGTCGGCCAGGCGCGGTGGCTCACGCCTGTAATCCTAGCTCTCTGGGAGGCCGAGGTGGGCGGATTGCTCAAGGTCAGGAGTTCAAAACCAGCCTGAGGAAGAGCGAGACCCCGTCTCTACTATAAATAGAAAAAAATTAATTGGCCAACTGATATATATATATAAAATTAGCCGGGCATGGTGGCGCATGCCTGTAGTCCCAGCTACTCGGGAGGCTGAGGCAGGAGGATCGCTTGAGCCCAGGAGTTTGAGGTTGCTGTGAGCTAGGCTGACGCCATGGCACTCACTCTAGCCTGGACAACAAAGCGAGACTGTCTCAAAAAAAAAAACAAAAAAAAAAAAACACTGTTGTTTTGTCTTCTTGTCACATCCAACTGAATCTAATCCTAATTGATCCATTGTCCCTTGTGTTATGGACTGAATGTTTGTGCCTCTCTCAAAATTCACGTATTGAAATCTTAACCCCAATGTGATGTGTTAGGAGGTAGAGCCTTTGGGAGGTGATTGGGTCGTGAGACTGAACTTGATTAACAAATGTAGAGTCAGAGGAAAAGCAAGAGAACCGAGTTCATTCTCGGTACTGCATGGCATGATGTTGCTTATTCCTCATAACTCTCTGAGTTACCCCATTTGACAGAGGAGAGACCCAAAGCTTAGACAGTGTGTAGCTTACCTTTCTAACCACTAAAGGGGGTGGCAGGCATTTGACTCTAGGACTGCATGACCCTGAACATTCTCTCCGAGGCATGGCCACAAATCTTCTGATTCAAGCCTGAGGACAATTGATTATCAACTTGGACATTTTCTGTGTTCATTGGGCAAGCCTGTTCTGTCTTGGTTTTCAGTTTCTCATCCCCATTTTATTTCATCGTGTATACCTCACCTTTTGAAAACAGACTTCGTTGATATTTTTATATACTTTGGCTGTTGGGAGGATTAAATAAAATGGCATAGTGAGGCTGAATTTATTTCCTCGAACCCATTTACCTGCTTCCTGAACCAGAATCGTAGTTCGTCTTAACTACCCTTTAAATTTTCCAATGGAAGTTAATTAATGGGGTAAGTAGGCACGTTTTAAAATACAAGAGTATTCTTTGCAGCATTGATTATAATCACCTCCAATTAAAAGCAAATGAGGCCTGGCGCGGTGGCTCACGCCTGTAATCCTAGCACTCTAGGAGGCCGAGGTGGGTGGATTGCTCCAGGTCAGGAGTTTGAAACCAGCCTGAGCAAGAGCAAGACCCCGTCTCTACTATAAATAGAAAGAAATTAATTGGCCAACTAAAAATATATACCAAAAATAGCCAGGCATGGTGGTGCATGCCTGTAGTCCCAGCTACTCGGGAGGCTGAGGCAGTAGGATCACTTGAGCCCAGGAGTTTCAGGTTGCTATGAGCTAGGCTGATGCCAAAGCACTCACTCTAGCCTGGGCAACAAATTGAGACTCTGTCTCAAAAAAAAAAGCAGCAAATGAAACACTCAATGATAAAAGACTGGATACAATAAAATACTGTACATACCTTCAGCGACTGTGAGTGGCATTGTTAAAGTGTATTTATTGACTTGTAAATATGTTCTCAACATATTGTTAGATGAAAACAAAGCTACAGAACAATAAGTGTGGCATAGTGCCATTTTTCTCCAGCAATAAAATACTCATATAAAAGTCTGTTTGGATATGCCGTATAATGTTGACAGAACTTATGTCTGGTTATGGCATTAGAGGTAATATTTTTTTTCTTTAGTGCTACTTCTTAGTTTCTAATTTTGTTCTAATAAACACTCATTATTTGTGTAACAAAAATTTTCAAATAAAAGGAAAATTTATTTTCCCTTTTATATTTATCTACATTTTCTATATTTTTCCATAAGGAATAGGGCTTTCTCAGTTAAGAAAAGTTTAATATTGGCCAGGCACAGTGGTAACAAAGTTTGGTAACAAATTTTTTCATGGTAACCCCAGTACCTTAAATAATATACATGGTGGGTTCACAGTAAATATTTGCTTACCCACCACTAAAAAAAAAAAAAAAGATCTTTTTGCTGCAAAGGACATTATTAGACAAATTGGTGATACTTAAAAGGAATCTGAGGACTAGATGGGAGTAATGTATCATATTGATTTTTTTATTCTGATGGCTGTATCATGGAGAAGAATGTCCTTGTAGGAAATGCCCCCTGAAGTATTTGTAGGTGATGAGGTGTCAAGTCAACATTTACTCTCAACTGGTACAGAACAAAAAAATTATCTGAATCACACAACTTTTCTGTAAGTTTGGGATTTTTTTTTTTTTTTTTTTTTTTGAGACAGAGTCTCACTTTGTTGCCCAGGCTAGAATGAGTGCCATGGCATCAGCCTAGCTCACAGCAACCTCAAACTCCTGGGCTCAGGCGAACCTCCTGTCTCAGCCTCCCAAGTAGCTGGGACTACAGGCATGTGCCACCATGCCCGGCTAATTTTTTGTATATATATATATTTTAGTTGTCCAATTAATTTCTTTCTATTTTTTTAGTAGAGACGGGGTCTTGCTCAGGCTGGTTTCGAACTCCTGACCTCGAGCAATCCACCCGCCTCAGCCTTCCAGAGTGTTAGGATTGCAGGCGTGAGCCACCGCGCCTGGCCTGGGATTGTTTTAAAAAAAAATTCAGGCCGGGCATGGTGGCTCATGCCTGTAATCCTAGCACTCTGGGAGGCTGAGGCGGGCAGATCGCTCAAGATCAGGAGTTCGAAACCAGCCTGAGCAAGAGCGAGACCCCGTTTCTACTATAAATAGAAAGAAATTAACTGGCCAACTAAAAATATATACAAAAAAATTAGTCAGGCGTGGTGGCAGATGCCTGTAGTCCCAGCTTCTCAGGAGGCTGAGGCAGAAGGATCGCTTGAGCCCAGGAGTTTGAGGTTGCTGTGAGCTAGGCTGACGCCATGGCACTCTAGCCCAGGCAACAGAGTGAGACTCTGTCTCAAACAAAAAAAACAAATTCACACACTAATTTCCAATAAGATTTCATCCTTTCTCAATTAACTTACTTTAACATTAATCTTTTCTTCACTTTATAGTCTTCCTTATATCTCATTGAAGATGAATAATAGCTACCATTTATTTGGCACTAAATTATTTATACATGTGTGACAATAGATGTAAAGAATTCTGTAAGTTATTGCATCACTTAGGGTTCTTTGCAAAGAATTCAAGAATGAAAAGGAACTTGCTAGAAGGATATGAGATATAGCAGGCTCTGTTGGAGACAGCAACTCCACTTAATAAATGTATGATGATTCTGAGCAATGACATTACTCTGTGCCTCGGTTTTGGCATCTATAAAATGGAGAAAATTATAGTACATACCTCATAGGATTGTTGTGAAGTTTTGTTTTATTTATTTATTTATTTAGTCTTTTGAGATAAAGTCTCATTCTGTTGCCTACTCTGTTGCCCGGGCTAGAGTGCTGTGGCATTAGCCTACTTCAGAGCAACCTCAAAGTCCTGGGCTTAAGTGATCCTCCAGCCTCAGCCTCCGAAGTAGCTGAGACTACACGTGTGTACCACCACGCCCAGCTAATTTTTCTATTTTTAGTTGCTCAGCTAATTTTTGTCCTATTTTTAGTAGAGACGGGGTCTTGCTCTTGCTCAGGCTGATCTTGAACTCCTGAGCTCAAGCAATCTTCTGCCTTGGCCTCCCAGAGTGCTAGGATTACAGGCATGAGCCACTGTGCCTGGCCTGTTGTGAAATTTAAATTAATTAATGCATGCAAAGCACTTAAAATAGTGCTTTCTGCTCTTACTCTTAAAAAAATATGCCTGACACATAGTTAGTGCTCTATATGTGTTATTTATTTATTATCATTTGAAATTATCCAGAGAACCCAATCAGTGGCCAATGCAGGATTTGAACCCAAGTTCATCTGAAACCAAAACCTGAGCTCCTCACCATGACAACAACCCTTTATCACAACATTAACTGAGCCAGGATTCTCCCTCTTTTCTCCTAAGTGCTGACGAAAACTGAGGGATGTTCCTTCTCCCACCCACCAGCACTTACTTCCCTTTGTGTTCTCCTAGGGCTTATAAAACAAAAACTTGTCAAGCCAGCTGGTCCCTTTCAGAAGCCCAGTTCATGCCTACATCCTCCAAAAGCTTTTGCTTCACTGGTATACTTTGTTTGCTTTGGGTAATGCTATTCTTTTAAGTACAGAGGACATTTAATCTAAGTAATTTCGTCCCTGGTCTTTGATCTAGCCATGCAACAGCTGCGGCTGTGACGTAACATACTCGCTCCATACAACGTCTGTCTGCCTTGTCTGTGAGCATTAGTTTTCTTTCTGATATCTGATGGAAAATATGAGGTCAATATCTGAAAGAGTAATGCAATTCCCTGGAAGGTGTTGTATTAATCATGTTTTTTAAAAAAATTGTATTTTATGTTTTGACACCTTAAAAAGCTTGTTGGTCTAGGAGAGACTACTCTTTTCAGGGCTAGCCAATCCTTAGAGATGGCAGAGGGTCCAGCTGTCAAGTCTTTCATATGCAAACCAATCAATCCCAAGTCTGTAGCCCCAACTGCTCCCTTCCCTAGCTCTCACACACCAGACCCATATTTCCTCCGCCCTAAATCCTCCCAGGACCAGGTACCAGGCAACTGGAGGCCACCTCTATAGCAGGAAGCCCTCTAGAATTATGCAAACTACCAAACCTAAACTGTTGGCTTTGCCCTGCCTTGCCTTTCTCCATGTAACCCCAATAAAGAGTCTAGCTCAGGCTTTGCCCCTAACTCCTGTCTTTTGCTGTGTGACCCAAACCTGGTGCTTCCTTCGGGCATGCAGTGATCCCCTCTCTGGGACCTGTGAGTGTAATAAACTTCCTCCTGCCAAGTCTTGTTCTCATTTCCTCTTGTAGCTGCACCAACTTTTCCATACCATATCCAAACTTAGCACTCTCAGAACAGGTGTTATGAATTGATATATTTCTAAAAAATTGTTTCAGATATTTATTGGTTTTTTTTGTTTTGTTTTTTGTCTTGTTTTTGAGACAGAATCTCGCTTTGTTGCCCAGGCTAGAGTGAGTGCCATGGCGGCAGCCTAGCTCACAGCAACCTCAAACTTCTGGGCTCAAGCCATCCTCCTGCTTCAGCCTCCTAAGTAGCTGGGACTACAGGCATGCGTCACCATGCCCGGCTAATTTTTCCTACATATATTAGTTGGCCAATTAATTTCTTTCTATGTATAGTAGAGACAGGGTCTCACTCTTGCTCAGGCTGGTTTTGAACTCCTGACCCCAAGCAATCCGCCCACCTCATCTTCCCAGAGTGCTAGGATTACAGATATGAGCCACCGTGCCAGGCCAATTTCTTTCTATTTATAGTAGAGACAGGGTCTTGCTCTTGCTCAGGCTGGTTTCGAACTCCTGACCTGGAGCAATCCGGCCTCCCAGAGTGCTAGGATTACCGCCACCGCGCCCAGCCATCACATATTTATTGTTAAAATACCATTAACATATGTTGATTATACTTAAATAAAAATTCATAGTATAAAAAACACTGTTATAAGATTAAAGAGGAGGGGCATAGTGGCTCATGCCTGTAATCCTAGCACTCTGGGAGGCTGAGGCGAGTGGATTGCTCAAGATCAGGAGTTCGAGACTAGCCTTAGCAAGAGCAAGACCCCGTCTCTACTAAAAATAGAAAGAAATTAATTGGCTAACTAAAAATACATATAGAAAAAAAAATTAGCTGGGCATGGTGGCACATGCCTGTAGTCCCAGCTACTCGGGAGGCTGAGGCAGGAGGATTGCTTGAGCCCAGGAGTTTGAGGTTGCTGTGAGCTAGGCCAACGCCATGGCACTCTAGCCTGGGCAACAGAGTAAGACTCTGACTCAAAAAAAAAGATTAAAGAAATGTTGAGAAAGACAAAACATAACACCTATATCCTACCATTTCAACAAAACCATCACTTTCATTTTCTAGTTTTTCTTGTAACATTGTTCTGTATACATTCCTCTCTTTGTATAATTAAGAAGGACAAAAGATGTGGTGACTCCTGCCTGTAGTCTCAGCTATTTCAGAGGCTGAGGTAGGAGGATCACTTGAGCCCAGAAGTTCAAGAGTAATCTGGGCAACATAGCAAGACTCTGTTTCTAAAAAATATTTTTTAAATGGGAAAAGAACTTGAATAAACATTTCTCCAAAAGATAGTAACTATGTGTGGTGATGGACATGTTAATTAATTTGATTGTGGCAATAATTTTATAATGTGTACATATATTAGATCATAACATTGTATACCTTAAATATAATCAATTTTTATTTGTCAATTATACCTCAATAATGCTGGAAAAACAAACAAACAAAATTTCACCAAAGAAGATACATAAATGGCCAAAAAACACATAAAGAGATGCTCAACATCATTAGGCATTAGAGAAATACAAATCAAAACTATGAGCTACCACTTCACACCTGCTAGGGTAATTGTAATAAAAAAACAAAAATAACAATTGTTGGCAAAGATGTGAAAAACTGAAACCCTCTCGTACATTACCAGTGGGAATGTAAAATGGTTCAGCTATTATGAAAAATGATCTGGTAGTTCCTCAAAAAGGTAAACATAGAATTACCATATGAGCCAGTAATTCCACTCCTAGGTATAACCCAAAAGAACTCAGGCAACTCCCTATACATTAATGTTCACAGCAGCACTACTCACAATAGCCCAAAGGTGGAAACAACCCAAATGACCATTAATAGATGAATGGATAAACAAATTATAGAATATCCATGCAATTAAATATTCAGCCATAGAAAGGAATGAAGTACAGATACATGCTACAATGTGTATGAAACTCAAAAACATTGTGTTAAATGAAACAAGCTAGACACAGAAGGTTACATATTGACTGGTCCCATTCATATGAAATATTCAGAATAGATAAATCCATAGTAACAGAAAGGAGATTGGTGGTTGCCAGAGATTTGGGGTGGCGGGAATGAGCGGTAACTGCTTAATGGGTGCCAGGTTTCTTTTTGGAGTGATTAAAATGTTGTGGAACTAGATAGACATCATGGTCGGATAACATTGTGAATATACTAAATGTCACTGAACTGTTCACTGCAAAATGTTAATTTTATGTTATGTGAATTCACCTCAATAAATAAAAAGAAGAAAAAATTAAGGAGATGAGTTGCAGTATTAGGGATGATAGAAAATTCATTTTACCATTTTTTCAAGAAACAAGCCAATGTTTTTTGACCAAGCAAAGCAACATGTGACATACAAGCGTGTTCTCGCTGTTAACAATAATTCAAACACAATACAAAGTGTAAGTGCTAGGCCATGTGCATTGGCTCATGCCTATAATCCTAGCACTCTGGGAGACCGAGGTGTGAGGATCCCTTGAGCTCAGGAGTTCGAGACCAGCCTGAGCAAGACCTGTGTTTCTACTAAAAATAGAAAAAATTAGCTGGGCATGGTGGTTTACATCGGTAGTCCCAGCTACTCGAGAGGCTGAGGCAGGAGGATTGCTTGTGCCCAGGAGTTTGTGGTTGCTGTGAGCTAGGCTGATGCCACGGCACTCTAGCCCAGGCAACAGAGTGAGACTCTGTCTCAGGGGAAAAAAGAGTCTAAGTCCCAAATCCCTTTTCTGCCATGTAAATAAAAACCTATGTTAGGAAAACAGTTGTGTGCTTTTTGATAATTCTAGATTTTGAAAACCTAGGATGTAGAATGTTCCCTACCACTACCAAAAAGAAAGAGGAAGAGGCGGAGAAGGGGGAGAGAGAGAAGGGGAGGAAGAGAAAAGTATAAATATCCTTTAGCTAAGTATAATGTAGCTGAGAAACACATTCTCTTTGATATGAGAAAGACTCTGTTTCCGAAGGGCAATGATTTCTCACCTAGCATTCTATACCCAGCCAAATAATCCATGAAGTAAGTGGGAGGATAGAATAAAGACATCTCCAGATATGTAAGGTATCAATTTTTTCTCTTCTATGCCCCTTTCTCAGGAAGTGAGTGGAGCATGAGCGAGAAAACCATATAAAAGGAACTTGTGGAATCCAGAAAACAGGAGATCCAGCCCAGAAAAGAGGCAAAAGCAAGAGCCGGTGCCACAGCTGCCCAGCAGGTCTAGAGAGCAACCAACCCAATCAGAGCAGGAAAGCAGAGAAATCACAGGGTCGGGGATGTCTCCAAGAGAAAAAAGAGAAATGTGCAAGTTTCCTGATAGTTTTGAATCTATTGAGAGACTTCTATTTCTGTCAGAGATTTTATGGATCAACTGGTGATAAGTACATAGAAAACTAAGTGTAGCCAATTGGTTGAACAGATGGGACCCAAGAGGTGTAGGCAGAAAACAAGTTTATTCTTGGATGCAAAGTTTACTCTTTGCATGTTCAATTTGTCTCTTTGAAGCCAGTTCTTCCCCCACAGCCTGAATGAAGTCTAGGGCAAGTCTCATGGCTCCTTCAGTCATTCTCAGGTAATAAAATTCTCTCCGTCACTTAAAACAACTAAACGGTTCAGTAATTTAGAAGTCCACTCCCAGGCATTAAAATGAACCATGTGAAATTGCCATTTTTGTGAAACATCAATGATTGAATATTGGCAATTTCATTTGATTCACTCTAATAGGAGTCCAAACTTCTAAATTCATTTAAAGTAAAATTATCTCCCCTTCTGCCACTTAGGGCTGGGTTGGATTGGCCACATGATGTAAGAAAGGGAGGTCCGGTGGGCTTCTCTGTTTCCTCTCCACTCTTGAGTCTGGCTCCTCCGAGACTGAAGGGGGCGGTGGAGGCAGGGTGGGCAGTCTCAGACTCAGGCAGGTGCTTACAGGGGCTGTTCCACTCCCAGGGTGCTTTTGGCTTTCGTGAACTCTTCAGAGACACTCCTCCCCCAACCCTACTCTGCTTCTTAGGTGGCACCTTGTTTGACCAGAAGGCCCTTTGATTTGATGTGTCTTAGAACTTTTCATCTGACATCCCATCTTGATGTGATGGCCACTTACAATCCCATCTTCAGCCTCTTTGGACGGAGGTCACCTCTCACCTGTGGGCAAATATTTTAGACAAGATCCAAGCTGGCATTTCTCCAGAATGGCCCGATGTGGGCCTCAGCACATTGTCATGTACCCTTTTTTGAGACAGAGTCTCGCTTTGTTGCCCGGGCTAGAGCGAGTGCCATGGCGTCAGCCTAGCTCACAGCAACCTCAAACTCCTGGGCTCAAGCGATTCTGCTGCCTCAGCCTCCCGAGTAGCTGGGACTACAGGCATGCGCCACCATGCCTGGCTTATTTTTTTCTACATATGTTAGTTGGCCAATTAATTTCTTTCTATTTTTAGTAGAGATGGGGTCTCACTCAGGCTGGTTTCGAACTCCTGACCTTGAGTGATCCGCCCGCCTCGGCCTCCCAGAGTGCTAGAATTACAGGTGTGTGTCATGTACTCTTGAATACCGTTTGCCCTTCTTCTGCCACCACCAGAGTAGCTAGCCAGCCACAGTCCCTTTCCTTTATACCTCTCAGGCGTGAGTCAGACACCACTCATCTATGTCCCTAAGCTTTGGGAGACACATCTCAAGCTCTTCATAAGGTCTCACTGAAGTGCTTTTCCTTAGGCTTGAGGTGAAGGAAAAACATCCCTCTCCTCCCTTTTCCTTCAAGGGTCAGTGGGTGTAGTCACAGCTCATCAACAGCACTCTCCAAACATTGTCTTTAACCTCTGAAATTTCAATCTCAACCCTTTTGTGCTCTTGAATGGGTGAGGGACTGAGGGTAACAAACCCAGTTTGTTTTTTTTATAAATTTGTTTTTGTTTTTTATTTTTCAGAGAAAGGATCTCACTCTGTTGTCCAGGCTAGAGTGCAGGGGAATCATCATAGCTCCCTGCAACCTCTGATCCTCCTGCCTTGGCCTCCCAAAGTGAGGATTATAGGCGTGAGCCACTGCACCTGGCTGAAACTCAGTTTTTTAAAAAAAGTCTAATAGACTTTATTTCTTAGAGCAGTTTTAGATTCACAACAAAATTGAGAGGAAGGCACAGAGATTTCCTATATACCCCCTTCTCCCATTGCCAACATCCCTCACCAGAGTGATCCGTTTGTTACAATTGATGAATCTACACTGACATATCATTACCACCCAAAATCCATAGCTTCCTTTAGGGTTCACTCTTAGTGTTTCACATTTTATGGGTTTGAGCAAATGTACAACAACATTATACACCCTCTTAGTATTGCATGGGGTCATTTTACTGCCTTAAAAATCCTCTGAGCTCCGTTTATTCATCCCTTCCTCCCTCCTATCTCCTGGCACCCACTGATCTTTTAACTGCCTCAGTAGATTTGACTTTTCCAGAGTGTCATATAGTTGCAACATACAGTAATATGCGTTTAAGGTTCTTCCATGTCTTTTCATGGCTTGATAGCTCGGCTCTTTTTAACACTGAATAATATCGTCTGGGTGTACCAGGGCTCATTCATTCACTTACTCTAGGACATCTTAGTTGCTTCCAAGTTTTGGCAATTATGACTGCTATAACCAGTTTTTAATCACCGCTTTTACAAGTCTGACTAGATGATCTTTCTTTGGAATGGAGAAACATAAGTTGAAACTGAGACAGTTCCCTGTTAACATCCTGTTACACATCCAAGGCAATTAATAACTTTAGGCCAAGGGTTGGGGAATTATACAAGAAATGAAATGGGCCGGGCGTGGTGGCTCACACCTGTAATCCTAGTACTCTGGGAGGCCGAGGCGGCCAGATTACTCAAGGTCAGAAGTTCAAAACCAGCCTGAGCAAGAGTGAGACCCCGTCTCTACTATAAATAGAAAGAAATTAATTGGCCAACTAATATATATAGAAAAAATTAGCCAGGCATGGTGGTGCATGCCTGTAGTCCCAGCTACTTGGGAGGCTGAGGCAGCAGGATTGCTTGAGCCCAGGAGTTTGAGGTTGCTGTGAGCTAGGCTGATGCCACAGTACTCACTCTAGCCTGGGCAACAAAGTGAGACTCTGTCTCAAAAAAAAAAACCAAAAGAAATGAAATGCAACCATAATATTTAACATGGCTAAGAGGTGAATTCTACTTATATAGTCTTATATAAGTCTTAGACTATTTACATAGTCTACATATATATATATATATAGAATAATGTAAATATTCAATATCATTTGAACTAATGATTATGATATAAAGATATTGGAAGGGGCTGGGTGCGATGGCTCACATCTGTAATCCTAGCATTTTGGAAGGCCAAGGTGGGAGGATCACTTCAGGCCAGGAGTTCAAAATACATTGGCCAACATAGCAAGACCCTGTCTCTACAAAAAATAAAACTAAAAAAGTTAGCTGGGCGTCATGGCACACACCTGTAGTCCCAGCTACTCAGGAGGCTGAGGTAGGGAGGATTGCTTAAGCCCAAAAGTTTGCTGTTGCAATGAGCTATAATGATGTCTTTACAGGCAACAGAATAAGACCCTGTCTTAAGAAAGTAAAAAATAAAATAAAGACATTGGAAGGCTGGGATAAAGGATGTTTTGTGGTGTAGACGGTGGGAACAGGACTAGGAGAACTAAATTCTCATATTTCAAAGGAGGCAATCAACAGAAGAGATCACAAATGGAAATGGAAAAATCCAGAAACGTCTGTATAGGCATGTCACCTAGAAACATGAAGGAAGATGCTAGAAGGAAAAGTTGAAAGAAGGTGGGTGTTTTTTTTTTCTTTTTTTTTTGAGACGGAGTTTCACTGTGTTGCCCAGGCTAGAGTGCTGTAGAGTCAGCCTAGCTCACAGCAACCTCAAACTCCTGGGCTCAAGCAGTCCTCCTGCCTCAGCCTCCTGAGTTGCTGGGATTATAGGCACGTGCCACCATGCTTGGCTAACTTTTTTTCTATTTTTAGTTGTTTGGCTAATTTCTTTCTATTTATAGTAGAGACGGGGGTCTCACTCTTGCTCAGGCTGGTCTCGAACTCCTGAGCTCAAGCAATCCTCCTGCCTCGGGCTCCCAGAGTGCTAGGCTTACAGGCGTGAGCCACCGTGCCCAGCCGGTAGGTGTTGTTTTTCATGACAAACTTCTTTAAATTATTTGACTCCTTCAACTATGGACACATATTACTTTGATTAAGAAATTTAATTTTGAAAATTTTGTAATAAAACATAGAAATTATCTAGAGACCAGGTACTATTTGAATATGAAAAGAGCACTTGTGTTCATAATGAGAGACAATTTGCATGAAGCCAAAAGCTGTTTTGCATGACCAAAAAGGTTTCCTTCATTGTGGGGAGAATGACACCCTTTGGCCTTCTGCCTCTAGTATAATATGAAAATACACCCTCCTGTTTCCAAATGACCTTGAGATAAGTGATAGATTCTCCTACAGGATCATTTTAAATTTATGTCATGAGGGATTTGTTTTTCCCATTGGGTTACTGGGTATTAAATTTGTGAAATAACCAGGTCAGCTAAGCCAACAGGGGCTACCTTGTTGACCTAGAACTAACTCATACTCACTACTTCTCACCTCAATTACCCTGGAGCCCATAATATCCCTGTATAAAATCCTGTCAAGACTTTTTTATAGGACAGTGGGCAAGAGAAAAAGACCAGGAGAGAAAAAGAGAGAGAGGCCATTCATGTAACTTCCATAAAGGCAGGGGTTTCTTTATCTCATTCACCCCAGTATTCTTTGTGCCTGACACATAGTTAATGCTCAGTAATATCTAACTATCTACTGAGTGAATAAATGAAGGAGTGACAGTGACTCCCCACTTTCCCAAGGTCTATAAGCATTAGTATAAAGTTATTATAAATTGTATTGTATAATTCATAGATCTATGAAAAATCAACAGGTAAGATAGACCTTAGAAAAAGGTACCTCAGGGATACCTTGGGAAACAGCCAATTAATATGGACAATGTAAAATCTGGCTGGGCTGGGCGTGGTGGCTCACGCCTGTAATCCCAGCACTCTGGGATGCTGAGACTGAGGATCACTTGAGGCCAGGAGTTTGAGACCAGCCTGAGTCCTGAGCAAGAGGGAGACCTGTCTCTACTAAAAATAGAAAAAATTAGCTGGGTGTGGTAGCCAGCATCTGTAGTCTCAGCTACTTGGGAGGCTGAGGCAGGAGGATATCTTGAGCCCAGGAGTCAGACGTTGCAGTGAGCTGTGATTGTACCACTGCACTCAAGCCTGGGTGATGGAGCTAGACCCTGTCTGAAAACAAACAAAAAAGATTCATCCATGAACACAGGTCTTTATTATTGCTGACTAGCATTCCATTGCATGAATGTACCATAGTTTATTTATCCATTCATCTGTCGAAGGACACTTTGGCTGTCTCCAGGTTTTGGCTGTTATGAATAAAGCTACAATCAACATTAGTGTAAGGTTTTAGTGTGAATGTAATTTTTTTTTTAATTCAGTCTCTGTAGAGATTGTCAAAAATTGCCAATGTCCACTATATTTCAAGTCATCATGATGGGGTACTGGGAAAAGTTTTCAATTAGCAATAATCGCGCCTTGGATAAACCTCACTGGCTACGATATTGCCCACTGCGCAAAGCTGATGTAAGGTTTTAATTCACTTGTATCAATACCTAGGACTGAGCTTGCTGTGTTGTACGGCAAGTCTTTGTTTAACTTTTTACGAAACTGCCAAACTGTCTTACCGAGTGGCTGGACCACTTTGCATTCCCATTAGCAACAAGAGTGATGTTGTCAGTTTATTTTTATTTTTTATTTTAGCTATTCTAGTAAGTATGTAGTGGTATCTTAATGTGGGTGTATTTATGGGTGTGTGTTTTCTTAATTTTAATTTTTTTTGAAAAGTTAAAAATTCCTTAATTTTTTATTCCTGGTACCACTACCACAATTTACAGGGTAATATACCTGATGTGATGAAAAGAAAAAGACAAAGCTACAACAGATAAAAGACCTCAGAAATGTACATCTAATTAATACTACATTGCATTAATCAATAGATGCACTTTTTTGCAAACTGTGGCTATTACAGTCCTGAACAAGAAGGGTTCTCTGTTTAAGCTGCAGTAACTTTTCTGACTATGGGTCATTGTTCCTTCTATGGCAGGTTATTACAGTTTCCTCTAATGCATTTGGGACGACTGTCTCAAAGTAACCTGCAGCTTTCCTGACAACTCCTTGCTCTCTCTTCTGCTAAGAACTGTAGCCCTTTTCTGCTGTTTTTAGAGCCTTCTGCTACCATATCCACCACTTCCACCACCAGATCCATAAGCACCAGCATATATGGACTACCTGAGCTTCTTCCACCAAAACTGCCCCCTTTCATGGGTCCATGATTTTTGGTTGCTGTTGTGCACTGTAATTTCCAAAATCATTATAGTTCGCCCCTATCATAGTTACCACCTCCAAAATTTCCTCCTTCATTGTAACCGTCATATGCTCCTCCACTACCACCATATCCACCACTTTGGTTCCCATATCCTGCTCCCCCGCCACCATAGCCCCCTCTACTAAAATAACCAGGACCGCCACCATAGTTGCCACCATCACCTCCTCCACAGCTACCTCTGCAGCCACCCCCCCACCACAGCCTCCTCTTCCACCAAAGTTTCCACCACGGCCAAAATGACCTCCACCACCTCCAAAGTTTCCTCCAAGACCCATAAAGTTGCCAGATCCACCTCCGAGACCTCTTTGCGATCCAGCAGACTGCGTCTCTTGTTTAGAAAGGGGCCTTTTTCACTTCACAATTATGCCCATTAATAGCGGGTATTTCTTTTTTTTTCGTTTTGTTTTCTTTCTTTTTTTTTTCCCTCTTATTTAGCTCTCTTTTTATTTTTTGGAAAACCTATTTGAGGGAATAGTGTGGTATTTTCGAACAACAATTTTATCAACAGCATCATGATCATCAAAAGTTACAAAAGCAAATCCTCTCTTTTTCCCACTCTGCCCGTCCTCCATAACTTTTATGGTTTCAATCTTGCCCTACTGTTCAAAGTAGTCTCTCAAATTACATTCTTTGGTATCTTCTTTAATAGCACCAACAGAAATGTTCTTCACTGTTAGATGGGCACCCAGCTTTACAGAATCCCCGCTAGTAACAGCTCTTCGGTTCCACAACAGGCCCAGCCACCCTGTGTGGTCGAGTGCACGTTGCTGCATTCACCTCTTCCACACAGGAGTAAGTCACAGAACCAAAGCCCCTAGCCAGGGGTCCTCAAACTTTTTAAACAGGGGGCCAGTTCACTGTCGCTCAGACCGTTGGAGGGCCGCTGGAGAGTGCAACGCACATTCCACACATGCGCACTGTGGGCCCGGACAAGTCGGCTGCTAAGCAGGGCAGGCAGTGCAGCAAAACCACCTGGTGGCCGGATAAATGTCCTAGGCAGGCCGCATGTGGCCCGTGGGCCATAGTTTGAGGACGCCTGCGCCTAGACGTTTTGTTTGGGGGTCTGTCATTCCCACACAATCTGTGAGTGTGCCCCATTTTTCAAAATGTTTTCTTAAACTATCATCTGTAGTTTCAAAGCTCAGACAGCAAATAAACAGTTTTCTCAACTGCTCTGATTCCTTTGGATCATGGCCCTCCTTCCCACTGTGGCAGTGGTGGCTGCCAGCTAGGGGCGACCGGGTGGTGGTTTTACCCCCATTTTGAGACCGGATTCACCTCTTCCAACTTGAGTTCAATATGGCACCCAGAGGAAGAGTGGGTGTGTGTTTTATTTGCATTTCCCTAATGACATCTTTTTTTTTTTTTAGTGGTGGGGGCAGAGGGGGTCTTGGGGGGTGGGTCTCGCTATTGCTCAGGCTGGTCTCGAACTCCTGAGCTCAAATGATCTGACCGCCTTGGCCTTCCAGAGTGCTAGAATCATAGGCATGAGCCACCATGCCCAGCCAACATCTTTTCACATGCTTATTTGCCACCCTTATATCTTTATAAACTTCTTTGGTGAAGTGTCTTTTCAGATCTTTTGCCCATTTGATTTTCTTAGATTGTTTTCTTATTAAGTTTTAATTATTTTCTGTAATCTTAGCACTCTGGGAGGCCAAGGTGGGAGGATTGCTTGAGGTCAGGAATTTGAAACCAGCCTGAGCAACAGCGAGACTGTCTCTACTAAAAATAGAAAAAAAAATAGCCAGTTAACTAAAAACAGAAACAAAAAATTAGTGGGGAGTCGTGGCTCACGTCTGTAGTCTCAGTTACTTGGGAGGCTGAGGCAAGAGGATCGCTTGAGCCCAGGAGTTTGAGGTTGCTGTGAGCTAGGCTGACGCCATAGCACTCACTCTAGTCTGGGCAACAAAGCAAGACTCTGTCTCAAAAAAAAAAAAAGGTTTAAGTATTCTTGATATATTCCAGATACAAATCCTTTATCACATATGTGATTTGCACATCTATTTTCCAAGTCTGAGGCTTTTTCGTTTTTGTTTTGTTTTGTTTTGTTTTGTTTTTTTTGAGACAAAGTCTCACTCTGTTGCCCAGGCTAGAGTGCCATGGCGTCAGCCTAGCTCACAGCAACCTCAAGCTCCTGGGCTCAAGCAATCCTCCTGCCTCAGCCTCCTAAGTAGCTGGGACTACAGGCATGCATCACCATGCCCAGCTAATTTTTTCTATATATTTTTAGTTGGCCAATTAATTTCTATTTTTAGTAGAGACAGGGTCTCGTTCTTACTCAGGTTGGTTTTGAATTCCTGACCTTGAGTGATCCACCTGCCTCAGCCTTCCAGAGTGCTAGGATAACAAGTGTGAGCCACTGCACCCTGCCCTCCTAAAATTTTTAAACAGCCCTAGGGGAGCAGTATACCTCAAAGAAGCTTGAGAATCACTTATTTAGACCAGCAAGTATTCCCTGTGCAACACATGTCACAGGTAACCTTGATATACACCAATCAATCCTACAGGTGTTCCCTGTTTTTCAGGGATTCTAGCAGAAATCAGTGAGGCTGCTGTTTTTCAGCAGTCAGTGGAAATGTATCTTGTACTCACTGTATACCCACCACTGTGTTAGGGGCCAGGGACACCGTGGTGACGAGGAGAGTTTGAGTCCTTTCTCTCATGGAAGTTGACCGCTTAGTTTTAGTCAAACAGAGATACTCAGCAAATAATTGAGTAATTACAAGGGTGCAAAGTTCTGCTGAGAGGCTACAAGAGCAAAGCAGAGATAATTCCTCAGGTGTTAACATCCATTAACGTCCATAGCCAAGGCTTCAATTACTTCTCAAATGCTACTGACTCACATATTTGTGTCTCTAGCCCTGACTTTCCTCTGAGCTCCAGACCTGCCTCCTTGAAATTTCTACTTAAAAGTCTACAAGGCATGCCAGACTCAAAGTGTCTGGAAAAAAAGTCCTTATCTTCTAGAAATCTAGCAGTCATTCTTGCTACTTCTCTTACACTTCCCCCCTGCTGCCATCCAGGTCCATATCCTGTATGTTCTCCTAAGTAACCCTTAAATCCATTCATTTCTCTCGCACGTCCACCGTCACCCAAATCCAGGCCACTGTCCTCTCCCACCTGGACCACGCAGCAGGCACTTCACTGAGCCCCACTTGGACATCCCCTCACACCTAACAGGTACAATTTATCTTCTTCACAGAAGCCAGTCCTTTCTCCCCAGACTAGCTAGAGAATCTTTGCAAAACTTAAATCTGGCCATGTCACTTCCTGTTTAAAACTCTCCAGTGGCATCTCATTGCCCTTACAACAGAGACAGAACTCCTTAACAAGGTCTGTGAGCAAGGTGTTGCCTGGCCTTTGCTGATCTCCAGCTTAATCGTGAATCATGCTCCCATCTGCTGAGTGGCAGCCACGATGGCCTTTTCAGTTCTCTAACATGGGCTGTGGTGACTGTGTTTTCCAGAGATCACTTAACAGTGTCTACTCTCTTACATGCTGTTCTTGATCTTTGCCACTCCTCCATCAGGAGGTAGAGCTAATCCCCCTGCCCTTGGATCTGGACAAACCTGTGCCTTATTTGTAGCCAGTAATGTATAGTGGATGTGGTTCTATGTGACATCTAAGGCTAGGTCACATAAGGTGATGCAACTCTGTCTTGTTGGCTGGAATCTTAACTCTTGAAGCCTTTGGCTGCCATGTAAACAATTCGACAGCTCTGAGGCCACTATACTGCAGGAAGCTCAAGTTAGCCCAAGCCAAGAGACCACAGGGATGGGCCTCAGGCCACATAAAGAGAGAGATGCCCAGTTAGCCCCCTGATGCTCTGTCCCCCAGCGGCCCAGCTCCGTATTACAGACTCCAAGTTAAAGCCTATCAGGCAAACCCTTCCCCAATTCCTGACCCAGAGAATCCATGAGAGATAATAAAATGCTGTTCTTTTAAATCACTGGGAGTGATTTCTTTTGTAACAATGGTAACTGGAACCTGAGCCATGTGCTGTCCCACGTGCTGTCCCATAGGACTTTGTACTCCTTCTCCTTTGCCGGGAACACTTGCTGTATCCTTTCTGCCTAGTTTCCACCTTTGTAGTGGTCAGATCTTTGCTGAAGCTATAATGCTTCAAGATGTCCCTTCCCTCAACCCTGAAGCTAGGGTTTCACAATGCCATCTACCTTTCCTTCGTGTGCTTATCACTGTTGCAGTTGGAGGTTATTTGACCAGGGCCTGTCTTTCCCACGATTCATCATGCCCACATTTACACTGTGCATTTACATAGTAGGGCAGGCATTGCAAGCTCAAATGTCAACAGGAAGAGGAAAGTAACATAAATGAGGGGGGGGACAGGGTGGGGACTGTGGTGAAATGAAAAGAACATGCCCCACCTATAGGGTGCAACTGCTACCCAGCAGGCTGTGTGTAGCCAAATCTGCCTCCTTTTTAAAGGGATGATACAAAGCCAGATTATTATGTTAAATGTTAGAATGATAGTAACTACTGTAATTAAAATTAAAACAAAGAAGGAAAAAGGGAAAAAACAAACAATCACAACCTGAAGATTTAACATTCCTCATTTTGAGAACTACTCTGAACTTTCACTTTGTGTAACCAAGGACTCATATTTAACCAAGGCATAAGTTAGCCATGGGGCTGCCTGGGGTTCAGCAGTGGGTCACTTAGATTTGTTTTTCTCTATTTGTACGTAGAGACTGTCAGTCAAGTTCTCTTCCAAGGTCCTAAAGACCTATTTATTTTATTTTATTTTATTTCAGAGTATTACGGGGGTACAAAAGTTTTGGGTTACATAAATTGCTTTTGTACAGTTTGAGTCAAAGTTATAAGTGTGACCATCACCCAGATAGTGTACATTGGACCTGTTAGGTGTCAATTTACTCATCCTCTCCTCCCCCTCCCACCTGCTTGATTTCCAATGAGTTTTATTTCCATATGTGCACATAAGTGCTGTTTGGTTAGTTCCAATTTAATAGGGAGTACATGTGGTGTTTGTTTTTCCATTCTTGTGACACTTCACTTAAAATAATGGTCTCCACTTCCATACAGGCTAATACAAGAGGTTCACCATTTTTTTTATGACTGAGTGGTACTCCATGGTATACAGATGCCACATTTTATTAATCCATTCATGTATTGATGGGCACTTGGGTTGTTTCCACATCTTTGCAATTGTGAATTGTGCTGCTATAAATATTCAGGAGCTGGTGTCTTTTTTTTTTTTTTTTTTTTGGAGACAGACTCTCGCTTTGTTGCCCAGGCTAGATTGAATGCCATGGTGTCAGCCTAGCTCACAGCAACCTCAAACTCCTGGGCTCAAGCACTCCTTCTGCCTCAGCCTCCCAAGTAGCTGGGACTACAGGCATGTGCCACCATGCCCAGCTAATTTTTTTCTATATATATTAGTTGTCCAATTAATTTCTTTCTATTTATAGTAGAGATGGGGTCTCACTCTTGCTCCAGCTGGTTTTGAACTCCTGACCTTGAGCAATCTGCCCACCTCGGCCTCCCAGAGTGCTAGAATTACAGGTGTGAACCACCACTCCTGGCCTTGGTGTCTTTTTTATAAAACGTCATTTTTTCCTTTGGGTAAATACCCAGTAGTGGAATTGCTGGATCAAATGGTAGATCTACTTTTAGTTCTTTGAAGTATCTCCATACTACTTTCCATAGAGGCTGTACTACTTTGCAGTTCTACCAACAGTGTGGAAGTGTTCCTATCTCTCCACATTCATGGCAGCATTTGTTGTTTGGGGACTTTTTGATGAAAGATTCTCACTGGAGTTAGGTGATATCTCTTTGTGGTTTTGATTTGCATTTCTCTGATGATTAGAGATGTTGAGCATTTTTTCATGTTTGTTGACCGTTAGTCTATCTTCTTTTGAAAAGTTTCTGTTCATGTCTTTTGCGTACTTTTTAATGGGGTTGATTTTTTTCTTGCTGATTTGCTTTAGTTCTTTGTAGATTCTGGTTATTAGCCCTTTATTGGAGGTATGGCATGAATTATTTTCTCCCATTCTGTAGGTTGTCTATTCACTCTAATGATTGTTTCCTTGGTTGTCTGAAGGCCTCTTGACTCTTGCCAAGTAATTATGGAATTATTTTTCTTTCCACACATGGAAGCAAGAAACTGTGACCATTAAGCATGTTACAATAAATTCTGTGTTCCTCCTCAAAAGATAAATTATATGTATTTGTACTAAGGCATGGGAACATGCAAAGCTCATCAAAACCCTGTGAGAAGTTGATTTTTATCTAAAAATTCTTTCTTGTTAATGTTTCTACTAAAAAATAGAGAGGTTGCCTTCTCAATGTAGAAAGGAGAGGAGAAAAGTAGAGACTGGAAGTTAGAGGCCCACCACTTGGATCCCCAGGTAATACCAAAACCACCTTTTAAGAGATTGTCTGATTGTGCCCATGAACTGGCTTTGGATTTAGGGAAACTCCTCTGTGCCTGCTCCTCTATCGGAGTGGGCTATGGGATCCATCCACACTGCTCCAAAATTAGAAAGAAAACAAAATCACTTTCAGGAGAGGTTGGAGAGTATCTGAATGTTTCTTAGTACTGTCTTGTATAGGCACTAAAGGGATGGTGAAAGTCCTTTGTTTTCGGTGTCCTGAAATTGTCTTACTGCATTTTGCAAGAAGTAAAGCAAAGAGGCCTGGTCCGGAGAAAAGTGTCCTCTAAGGCTTGCACAAGGCTCCAAAGCATTGTTTGGAGGGGCCCCTTTAGCCACAGCATGTCATATTATGAGCTTATACAAAGTTTAACTATATTTCCTTGGCAAGAAAGATTGAGCAATCGTTAGATCAAGAGATACTGAAAGAGAGAGCGTGCATGGAACAGAGAAGAAATTATATCTAAATAGTGGGGAAGCCGTCCCAGAGTGAGCAAGAGAGAGGAGCCTTTTGTACCTGCAGTTACTGCACTCACTCTCAGTTTCTTGGTTCTCTCACAATGCGTGTACGATTTTTGCTGAGTATGGTTTTAGAGTTTCCACTCATTACTCTCTCCTCCCGCCAACCTCCCATATAACACAGCTACTAAAACCACCCAGTTTATCTTGAGCTGGGTGAAAGAAATAGCAATCTGGCACTTCTTGCCTTTCATCTCACTATAAAAGTTACCGATTTTATTTATTGTGTGTTTTACCCCCAGTAGAATGTAAGCTCCACAAGGGCAAAGATTTCTGTCTGTTCACCACTACATTCTTAGCTCTTCGAACAATACTTTGCACACAGTAGGCGTTTAATAAACATTTACAGAATGTTTATTTACTGAAGGAGGAAGGAACAATTGCGGGAAACAAAGAAAGGGCAGACAGGCGGGACAAGAAGGACATAGAGAAAGAAGGAAGAAGGAAGTGGGGTTGGAAAGAAGGCAGGCCGGCTCTCTCAGCCCCGCTTGGTCTAGCCGGCAGCGAGCAACTCCCAGCCGAACTACAACTCCCAGCAGGCTCGGGGGTTCAGGGCAGGCCGCGGCGGCTCAGGGGAAACCGGGCCCCCGCCCGCCAGGCTCCCGGCGTGCTTTGCGAGAGCAGGCTTCGCGGCCGCAGCGGCCGCCGGGACTTGTGGTCCGGGCTGCGGCTGGGGGGTGGGGCCGGGCATGGAGGCGGGCGGGGGCCGGGGGCGGGCGCCGGCCCCTCCCCCGTCACTTCCTGCCGGGCTGCGGGCGCCGGAGCGGCTCTTCAGCGTTTGCGCCGCCCGCCGCCGCGTCTCTCTCAGCTCCCCCTTCCTTTGAACCCCCGGCCCGGCGGCGCCCGCCTCTTCTGCGGCCACTCCGCCTCTTCCCTTCTTCTCTCCCTTCCTCCTCTCCCTTCTTCCTTCCTCCTTCCCCTCCTCGTCGCCGCCGCCCAGGACCGCCGGCCGGGGGACGAGCTCGGGGCAGCAGCCAGGTGAGGCGGCCGGGCCAGGCCGGGCCTGGCGGAGTCCTCGCGGGCGCCGCGGCGGTGGAGAGGTGGGCGGCGGGTGGGGCCTAGGCCTCGGCGGGCCCGCGCGCCCGGCCACCTTCCCCCGGGCCTCTCTCCCGCCCGCGGGGCCTTCCCGGAGGAGGTGGGTCCTTCTGCGCCCCCAGCCTCGGAGCGCCCTCCAGCTTGGACCCCGGGAGCTCCCATTTCCTCCACCCTTGCTGGGACCAGAAACAGGTGCCACGGCCGCTTTTCCTCACGCGTCGCGCGCGGGGATGCCGAAGTTATTCCCAGGGCTGGGGGGGCGGGTGTCCCCACTTCAAGTCCCCGAGATCCGGAACATCTAAATCTCGTCAGCTCGGGTCTGTAGCATAGTGGTTGCAAGCAGGTGTCCAACGCGGGTGCAAATCCCGGGTCTGCCCCTCTAGGCAAGTCACTTAAAACTCTTTGTGTCTCGGTTGGAAAAAGGGGCTAATACCCTCGCTGCCTGTTAAGGTTGTTAAGGTAAAGTGAAATGGGGCGTGTAAAGCGCTTATCGGAATGCCAGACCTACAGCGTGTCCCAATAAACCGCCTGCATAATTTATTAGCGTGATATGAAGGTATAATTTAATGGGTAGAGTGGACAGAAGTTGACCTACCTACCCGTTTGGGTTTCCTTAAAGGCAGAAATGTTCAGCGTGCCCGTCGCCAGCGCCAGAGCGTTGTTTTGGGTTAACCTCTGAAAGGGGCGTACGCTTATTTGGGACACTCCGTAGTAGGCAGTTTTTAAAAGATAGATGCTATTTCTTTCCATCTCCTCCGCTTATCATCTGCAGGGTATTCACCAGCTCCTGCAGTATGAGCAACCTGTCCGTTTTTTCTGCCATCATCCAACTTTTTGTTGTCATTCCATTTCTGGTAAAGTTGCTGGCAGACGCTTCCCTTGAGTTGAGCAAACCTTTCTGGAGCGCTTGCTGTGTGTGTGTGGCTCTGGAGGAGGGTGTATGAAGATGGAAAAATTTGTCCTTTCTTGCTCTATATCTCTAACTTCTAACTTTTTTTTCACTGCAGTTTTGCTTTTATTCCCTCCGTGTCTGTAGGCAGACTTTCCTTTTAAGCCCTTGCCCCACCTCTGGGTTGCAGTGTTGTTTGTGTTGAAGTTTTCTTCTGTTCTGGGGAAGAGGTGTGCTTCAATCTGTTCTGCCAGCGTTCTCTAACTGTGGGGACGTTTTTAAGGTCGCACTTCCCTTCTACTTGTAGCTTTAATTGTTTAGAGGATGGTGGAAAGACAGTTAAATCAGGTTTTTGGTTGATTTTGGCCTTCTAGGAATCATTGCTTACCAAATGTAAATTACATTGCTACTTGTTGAAGTAAAAACCAAAAATACAGTTGGAATGTAGAGGGAGCAGTTTCCATCATACCGGTGACAGGTGGGATTTTATTCAAGCATACTGAGTTTCTTTTTATTTTGTACTTAGTTGTATAGGTGTATTCTTCATTAAGGAAATGCAACTCATGGACGTTCAGATTTACAAGAGTAAGGAATGTGTGCTTGCTCTACTGGAATGAGCCTCCTGTGCCATAGGATTGTTTTAGGCAGTGAACTAAAAATATTTTGATTTACACCTATCTCTCAGTAACACATGATGCAAAGTGGCCTTCTTGTTTTTGACATTTTCCTAGAGTTTTATGGCAGAGTCTTACTGCCATTTCTAATTTAAAAATCTTTGTTTAAATGGCTTTTTAAAAACACCTAAACAAGCAACTATTCAAGCAATACAAAGCATGTCTTCTACTGCCATAACACAAATTGTAGTAGTGCTAGAGAAATGGTATTTTAATATTGTGATAAATAACCTAAATGTTATTTTTAAACTTTTTATTCTGGAAAATATACAAAAATTGAATAGTATAGAAAATCCCATTTATTGGTCACTCAACCTTGGCAATTATTAACTCATAGCAAAGGTCAGTCTTGTTTAAGGTTTATCCCCTCCCCAAACTGGATTATTTTGAAATAAATCCTAAACATCCTTATCACAATATTAGCAATTTTTACTTTTACCAAATTGCTGTTAATCTGTCACAAAATTTACTTGGAGTAGAATCATAGTTCTCATTTCTTTGGGCTTCTCATCTCTGTTTGTATGAGATAACTGTTAAGCAGAAAAAAAAAAATCAGCCGAATTAGCTGTTGATTCAGTGCTTTCTCCTCGTCAAAGTCCAATCAAAATACAAGTAGTCCCAGCTATTGAGGAGGCTGAGGCAGGAGGATGGCTTGAGTGCAGGAGTTCTAGTCCAGCCTGGAGTAATGTAGCCAGACCGCCCCCGCCCCTAAAAAAAATAAATTCACCCTTGCTTCTTTGAGTACAAAAGCAACAGTTCTTGAGCTATTGATGACTATAGTTGAAAAGCAATCAGAACTACAGTTTTCCCTAATCCTGTTTCAGTGGAGACCTACCTACCTATTAAGCTACTTCTAATACAGAATAGCTTTATGTCAAAGTTAAACTAGTTAGTAATTTGTAATAAAACTTTCAAAGTTTATTTACTGTAGTGTGAATATACTATTATCTTATGTTAAGAATTAAGCAAAGAAATAGAATTTTAAATCTGTAGCATTGTTTTTCTAAATATCCTCCATTTGCTTTATTTACAAATAAATTTAAGTATGAATGAAACCTTAATTTTTGTGAATAGTATGAAATCACAGCATAGGTATTTATATTTTTCTTGTCCAAAGAGAGAGCTCTACTAGAATGGAAGTTGACAGGAATATTATAAATGTTTGTCATTGTTACTTAATTTTCAAATTTCTGGTCATGAACAGTTTCTAGCTTTTAGACCTGTAACATTGTTATTTCAATTCTGTAGTTTTACTTTTGAGCGTGATCAGATAGAGTGGAAATGTTTTATGTTTTAGTTTTTACAACTTGGGAGATGGGGAAGGATATATCTCTTAAGCTTAATTTAGGAAAACCCCAGTTTAGTATCTAGGGAAGGATACAATATATATTTTAAAATGCTTACTGCTTCCCAGTAAGCTTAAAGTTAAACTTTTAAGCATTTGGAATTGTTACCATAAATATAGTTTCCTTAGAATAAGTTATATACCGTTTCTTTATAACGTTGATGAGAAAAAAGTCGCTTCCTTGCCAGGGCCACTGCCTGTGTGGAGTTTGCACATTTTTTTTTCCCCATGCGTGCGTGCGTTTTCTTTGGGTACTCTGGTTTCCTCCCACATCCCAAAGACGTGCATGTTAGGTTCATTGGCATGTCTAAATATCCCTGACTTTTTGAGTATAGGTGTGCGTGTGAGTGTGCCCTGGAATGGGATGGAGTCCTGTCCAGGGTAGGGTTCCCACTTTGTGCCCTGAGCTGCCCACATACGCTCTGGCCACTCCCGACCCCAAACTGGAATAAGTGGATAAATAGTTTTCTTATTTGTTTTTATTAATCTTTCTTAAATGTACATATACTTCAGGGTTTAATATTAGAAGTATTTTGTTCTTTAATGAGAAATTGGTGATGTTTTTCTGACCAGAAATACGGTATAGGAACTTAACTCTTGTTTATACGTCAATTAGCCTAGGGTAAAATTGCTTTCATTGTATGTCATTTCATCTAAAGTTGAAGTTGTATGTCATTTTACTTAAAGTCGAAGTTTCCAAGAAGCTATTGATGATGTTAAGTAAGGATTTACTGTATTTTGAGTTTAGAAATGAACATGACTCATGGAACTTTCCCTCTCAATTCTGAAGTCAAACCGTTAATATTCTGGGTGTTACCATTAAACACTGAGGCTACACTGTGCTGCTTCTTCCTGAGTGTCTCCCTGCTAACACAAGGTAGATAATTGAACATAGGAGGCACAAAGTGAGTCTCAATTTGTAATGCAACTTTGAGCTCTTTTAGCGGATGGAGTAAGAGTGAAATTCACAAGCATACAGAGGAAACTTTCATGAAAAAGTTATCTTTTTGTGGAATGCAAAAGTCAATTCAGAGTATGTTGCCTGGATTGGTCTTGAACTCCTGGGTTCAAGTGATCCTCCTTCCTCAGCCTCCCAAGTAGCTGGGACTACAGGCAGAGGCCTGTTGTTTTTATGAGCCTACAAACTGGATAATTTTATTTGATGTTATGCTTAGTGACACAGAATTAACTCAATTTGGGGAAATGTAAATTCCTACCCCTCTAATGAGAGCTTTTGGAGTTGCTTTCTTTTCTCTCAGAATGGGATTTTAGAGGCTTCAAAAATGTTTAAAGAATTTTATGACAGATTTGATTCACACTAGACCTACAACAGGTTGTTTTTTTTGTTTTTTGTTTTTTTTTTTTTTTTTTGAGACAGAGTCTCGCTTTGTTGCCCAGGCTAGAGTGAGTGCCTTGGCGTCAGCCTAGCTCACAGCAACCTCAACTCCTGGGCTCAAGTGATCCTCCTGCCTCAGCCTCCCGAGTAGCTGGGACTACAGGCATGCGCCACCATGCCTCGCTAATTTTTTCTATATATATTAGTTGGCCAATTAATTTCTTTCTATTTATAGTAGAGATGGGGTCTTACTCTTGCTCAGGCTGGTTTCAAACTCCTGACCTCGAGCTATCCACCCACCTCGGCCTCCCAGAGCGCTAGGATTACAGGCTTGAGCCACCACGCCCGGCCTGATGTAATTTTCTACATGAACATTTCTTTAAAACTTCATCAGAATCAAGGCTATAGGATTTATGCTGTTCCAAAAAATATAAATTGCAAGTTAGAGATTGAACTATAAGAGGACATGTTAGTTGCTGTGGTTTTTTCCCTCCAACATTTTATTATGAAAAATTTCAACCATGTAACAAAGTTTAGGAAATTCTGGTGTGTACCTTTATAAATACCACCTACTTTCTACCGTTAACATTTTACTATACAGTACTATGAAGCTTGAATAATGTTGACCAAATCTCTTGTTCTCACCTACTTAGGAGATAATAGGATTATAAATATATAGCTATGTTGATCTTATCAAATGCCACCGGATGGATGGCTTGGAATGTTTGTCTTGTTGACAACTTAATGCTCTGAACTAAAAAACCTTACTGCAAAGAAAATTATTTAATATTTTGAAAATAGTAAAATGTAAAATTATTGCATATAGCTTAATTTATTTTTAAGTATTTCCATTTTCATGCTAGTAAGTAAGATTGATGAAAAAATGATTTATGTGACCAGAGAAGTGGAAGTAGAAACAAACCTCTGTAGACTGTTAATTACTGTATATTTTCTGGGACCATGTATGTTCATTTGTTTGTTACAGGAGTATATTCAGAGGGCTCCCTCAGTATATTTACTGAAAGCAAAAGGGGAAAAAAATCTCTTCAAAAAAATATTTGCTTTCGATTAAAAAGTAGTCTTCTAAATATTAAATCTGTAACCCATCTGGCTTCTGTTTAATCTGGAATCTAATTTGGGAAAGACGTGTGATGGTTTTGTGGGTTTATAATAGTAATGGAAGCAAAACTGGCCATTTTGTTATGATAGGAGTTTCGTGTCATGTCTCCCAGACTACAAAGGCTAAGAAAATCTATTTAAGTTCCTTGGTCTTTTCTTCCTAAATGAAAATGATTGCTGAGGGCTGAACCTTCATTAGGTTGCCTCTATACTTGATGTAGCTAAAGAATTGATTGCCCAGTGAGTGGCTTGATTTTAGTCAGCGTGTTCTCTGATCCCATTTAAAATTTTTTACAAGAGGTGTGTGGCTATAATTTTATATTTATAGATGTTTATTTGGGGACAGGATTAGTGAATTTGTTGGATAATGTTTGCTACTATTTTTTGAACTCTTACTATGTTCCAGGTTAGAATTACAAGATGAGAGTTATTTGATGCAGAAACAGAATTTAAAAGGTCAGGTTGAATTTATCTAATAGTATAAAAGGTGCAGTTCATTGAGCTCTTTCTTTGTACCAAAGATTGAAGTAGACCCTTTATGTTGTATTTCTTTTTTTTTTTTTTTTTTTTTTTGAGACAGAGTCTCACTTTTTGCCGGGGCTAGAGTGCTGTGGCATCAGCCTAGCTCACAGCAACCTCAAACTCCTGGACTCAAACAATCCTGCTTCAGCCTTCGGAGTAGCTGGGACTACAGGCATGTGCCACCATGCCCGGCTAATTTTTTCTATATATTTTTATTTGGCCAATTGAACTCCTGACCTTGAGCGTATGTTGTATTTCTAATATTTGCAAACATCTTTGCAGAGGTAAGGGTCACAGTAGCTGAGGATACTGAGGCCCTTTGAGAGGCCAGATAACTGGCTCAGGGTCCTGAGCCACTTAGTAACATCGCTGGAGCATAGGCTGGTTTGCTCCCAAGTCAGTGCTCTTTCCATTGAACGGCACTTCTCTAATTATGCTTGGGTGCTTTTTGTTTAGGATAATTGATTCTGCTTGTCACCAGTGGCCTTCCTCCCTTCCCCCCTGCAGCTGGGATAAATTTTGCTCATTAGAACTTTAGCTCAATTTGAAAGAAAGTCTGGTTAAGTAATAGTCTTTTAGTTGGGCTTTTGAAATAGTTTGAGGATTTTCAGTTTACATTTGTTCCTTGTGGCAAATTAAGCTAAAACTTTTAAGCTGATTTGCAGGTTTGTGTGTAAGGTGGGGCTTAGAGGTAAATGGGGAGGGGGATGTTTTATTTACCTTTCTGTTGTATGAGGCTGCCACCTAAATTATTGTTGTAATCTGTCATGAATTTGTTTAAGATGGTATTAACTATAGTCAAAGTTGTTGCTAAGGAAATTAGTTTCTTTCAATTATAATGTTCTGCTTTATTGGAAATGAGTTAACTAAACTTTTAAATAACTTTATAGGGTAGGTGGTGATTACCCTCTTTGTTGCTTCCGAGCCATTTCTAACTAATGTTCCTGACTAACAGTGTTCGGAGTATTTTATTATTTTTTAGTTTTTTTAATTAAAAAAAATTTTTTTTGAGACAGGGACTCTTTGGCTGAAGTTTAGTGGCACTGTCATAGTTCACTGCAGCCTCTAACTCCTGGCTCAAGCAATCCTCCTAGTTCAGCTTCCCAAGTAGTTGCTATACTACACAGGCACATGCCACCACACCCGGCTAAGTTTTCTATTTTTAGTAGAGACAGGGTCTCGCCCTTGCTCAGGCTGGTCTCGAACTCCTGAGCTCAAGTGATCCTCTTGCCTTGGCTTCCCAGAGTGCTAGGATTACAGGTGTGAACCACCTTGCCCAGCGGTTTTTCATTTTCTTTGAACCCCAGGGATCTTCTTAATCAGAAGCTGCTTTGGTTTTCCACCAGGTAGTTGTCTCAAAGGCTAGTCTTAAAAGGCTGGACCAATAAAATTAAATCTGCCTTTGGATTTGTGGTTTTAGTGAGATGGTATATGAAGTTCTATTTTATATTTAACCTCAACTGAGGTGACCTTGTAGTCTGTACTGACATAGTGTGTCTTATTAATCATCAATATGTGTTGGAAATGTGTCTTTTTTGGGGATGAAATGAGCATAATGCTGCTTAAATTGTTAATATATTGGCTTCCCTCCGAAAATGAGCTTTATGATTTAACTAGATCTTGTCTGATTCTCTCTTGTCTTTGCTTTTTTGAAGTCCATGCCTTCTATAGATTAAAATTAAGTGAGGCATGAATTTTCTACCCTTGCAGATTCCACCCTGATACAAATAGGACCATTGTCTGTTGATGCCATTGTGATTTTATGCAGAATGCTAGGCAGTCCTTTCCTCTGTTAGAGAATAATTTATATGTAATTATAAGTCTAATTATGTTTGGAAGCCCATGTTCTTTGTTGCTCAGTTTAGTTGACCTGCTCTTTGAGGCTCCATGACCCTTTACTTAGATGGTAGTCAAATATAGTTAGGTAAATAAGTTTCCTTGTGGCTTGTAGTAATGATTAGGGTATGGCTACATCTAGATAGTAATTTCCCTGTTAGTCGAGAATTTATTTAAGCACTAAACTTAAAAAAAGGGGGCAGGTGGGGTGGTTTATACCTATAATCCTAGCACTGTGGGAGGCTGAGGCAGAAAGATCTCTTGAGCAAGAGCCAGACCCTATCTCTACTGAAAAATAGAAAAATTAGCCAGGTGTGGCTTGTGCCTATAATCCTAGCTACTTGGGAGGCTGAGGCAGGAGGATTGCTTGAGGCCAGGAGTTTGAGGTTACAGAGTGAGCTATGACGACACCACTGTGAGACACTGTCTCAAAAAAAAATGAAAAAAATTTAATAAAAAAATAAAGTAAAATCTCTCTCTCTCTTTTTTTTTTTTTTTTCATTAGGTCCTTTTCTCTCCCCTCACCCCCAACAGGGTCTTGCTGTGTTACCTGGGCTAGAATGCAGTGTGTCATCATAGTTCGTCGCAGCCTTGAATGCCTGGGCTCAGGCAATTAATCTTCTTGACTCAGCCTCCCAAGTAGCTGGGACTTGTAGGCCCAGGCCACCATGCCTGGCTAATTTTTTTTTTTGTAGAAGGGTCTAGATCTTGCTCAGACTGGCTTCCCTGGCCTCAAGCAATCTTCCTCCCTCCACCTCCCAAAGTGCTAGGATTATAGGTGTGAGCCACCTCACCTGGCCCCTTTTCTTTATTTCTTTTTTTTTTTATTAGCCCTGCCAAAACAAGGCCTCAAAAAAGTAGTTGAAAAACTCATTTTGACAAACCCAGAGCAGTATTACAAAAAAAAAAAAAAGAAAAAGAAAAAAGAAAAACTCAGAGCTGTTCCTTTCCACAGAAATCTTTAATAAAATGTGAAATATTTATGTGACCTGGAGAGAAACCAGAGTATGCATGAGGTCCTTTCTAAAATTTGCTACTTTTTTCCTTCTTAATAATAAAATAGTGTGTTTTGAATTTGTTTTATTAATGTCAGTTTATAATATCAGTTATGGTGTACTCTAATAATGTTTAACAGCTAACTTTGGTATGAAATTTAATAGTTTACAAGCCTTTCACCTACATTATTGGTTAATCTCCTAAGAATCATGTGATTACTGTTTTATCAATCATATGAAGTTGGTGGCCACCCCATTTTATATATTAAAAGGCTGAAACCTACACAAGAAACTTTCTCAAGGTTATTCAGCTAAGTGACAGAGTTGGAACCCAAACTCAGATTGCCAGTCAATGTTTTTTCCATCATACCTTAACAGCTGTGTGCTAGCTGGTTTGCCTTTATCCTAAATCAACAGTTCACAGCCAATGGGTCTTTTAGGTTTTTGTGTGTCTTTTTCAGTTATGAGGTGATATGTGTTATAAATGATTTATTACTAATTAAAATGCCACTGTGAATTATTTAAAGAATTTGTATTGGATATACAAATGTGAATTCCATGAGGACAGGGACTACGTCTCATTTGTGCACACCTCTCTCCCTAGTGTCTAGAATAGTGCCTGCTAATAGTAAGTGTTGAATAATTATTTATTGTGTGAATAAAGCAGTGAATTTAATTCACTCTCATTCTATTAATGCCTTCTTGAGTGGGGGAAAAAGGGAGTTTGGGTTAACCTACAGTCTTTATATCTGCCAATGCTTAATGTAAGTAAGTGCTATTAATATATAGATATACTGGTAATAATTGTGATGGCTTTTGGTTCTCATTTGAAATTGATCAGGGGATATCAAAAAACAGATTTGCTTATAGAAGTGTGTGGCTGTGTGTATGAATCTCAGCTGTCAATTGTGTAAAGGTATTTGAGATCAAAATAGTTGCAGATGTTTGTATTTCTCCTCTCTGGCTCTCCCTCTCTTTGCTAAGTGATTGGTGGCAGTTGTTTTTTACTATTGTCATGTCTGACTCACAGCTCCTTTTTCCATTTTAATTTTTTACTTCTGCTTTGGGCTAGAAAACTGGACACCCAAATTTAGAATAATTGTTTGACATAGATGAACTTGATTGAGCGAGGCCCCCATTGGTATTTTACCAAAGGGCATGGACTGTGTGTGAGATGGTTGTAAGACATTTGTTTGGGCTACTGAGAGGCCTTTTTCAGTTCTGATTCATGGTGAGGTATTGAAACAACTGGGTATCCAGATTGGAAAGTTGTTGGTATAGTATATACTATTTACAAAAACCTGAGCTGTTAAAATACTAGAGAACAAATTAGAGCTCATGATTTATTTCTGAGCACTGAGAAACTGAAATAAGCAAAAACACTTTATGTTGTACACATGTAAAAAGCATCTCAAGGTAAGGAATTCTGTTTGTTATTACTGACTACTGCCATTTAAAGGTGGGGGAGAACTCAAGATAAATCAGACTTGAGAGATTGGAAACTCAAAATGTGCCACCTAAAATTCAGTTTTAAAAAATAATTGTGATTTAGACTTACTAGAGATAATGTGCTTTTTCTCATATTTTGCAATTTAGTGTAACACGATGTACATAGAGTACTTTTTGGTAAAATTTTTTCTTTCTTTCTTTCTTTTTTTTTTTTGAGACAGAGTCTCGCTTTGTTGCCCAGGCTAGAGTGAGTGCTGTGGCATCAGCCTAGCTCACAGCAACCTCAAACTCCTGGGTTCAAGCAATCCTTCTGCCTCAGCCTCCCGAGTAGCTGGGACTACAGGCATGTGCCACCATGCCCGGCTAATTTTTTCTGTATATATTAGTTGGCCAATTAATTTCTTTCTATTTATAGTAGAGACAGGTCTCGCTCTTGCTCTGCTGGTTTTGAACTCCTGACCTCGAGCAATCCGCCCGCCTCAGCCTCCCAGAGTGCTAGGATTACAAGAGTGAGCCACCTCGCCTGGCCAAATTTTCCATGCAATTGCATTTACATCGTCAAGCCATGTAGTAAGGACATTTACGAATAAAATATTTAGCCAGAAGTTGTAGGCGGAAAGAAAAAACCCACAAGTTTGAAAATTAGGTTTGTGTGATTGGACAGTATATGATATCCAGTTCCTTTTATAAATTAATTAATTACGAGGTAGTCAACAGTTCTCTTACCAGGAAATAATTGAGACTGAAAAAGGAAAATTCTTCTGTCTCTTATAGATGTGTCTCTGCAAAGTATTCTTTATCCACTTCCCAGCCAATTGTGTCTTTTGTAGACTCTACAGTGTGCTGCATCAAGCCATGACATCATGCTTTTAGAAACTTTCCTACTTGTAAATTTTAGGTTTCCCTAAAACTTGAGCAATATGTCTTCATTTTCAGAAAAAAGGCCTACCCGAATTATTATTGTTTCTTATTTTCCAGGAGTTTCTTAACCACATAACCTCTCAGAATTGAACGAAAACAACATTGTTCCTGGAACGCCCTCTTTTTAAGGTACACTAAATTTTTGGCTTTATAATTTCAGGCTTGTTCATAATCAGAGACACTTTTGAATTGTTTAGTGACTTGTGTGGAAAATGATTTTTACTTTTGGCTGTAATATTAGAGAAACAGAAGAAATTGTATGCAGTTTGAATTTCTTTTTTACTCTTGATTTAATTTGAAAGAAAATGCAGGAGAAATTGTTGCCAATAATATAAAACCCTTTAGTTAGCATCACTATGTACTTTAAATGTAAAGACACGAAAACTACTGAAGTTGTCATTAAACATGTTCAATAAACATCATGGTCATAGAAACTTTTATGGTTTGCTTTCTTTCAAAAAAGCCTTTGATTTCTCAGATTGTTTATGTTAAATATGGTTTTCAAACTTATGGAACTAATTCAGCATTGTTTTTGTTATGAGATAAGGTTATGAATCAAGTTCCATTTACCACTGGTAGCTTGTGATCATCCAGATAGTTTTCTAAAGGTGTTCAGAATTTTGCAGTCCTTTCTTTGTTAGGCACTGCAGAATACACTACATGCGTTAGCACTGCTTTGTGTTTTTTAACAGGTTTCCTCTAACAGTGAAAGCATATTACCATACCATATGTCTAAAGTAATAATTTATTTTATTTATTTTAATTTTTTTTGAGACAGAATCTCGCTTTGTTGACCAGGCTAAGAGTGAGTGCCGTGGTGTCAGCCTAGCTCACGGCAACCTCAAACTCCTGGGCTCAAGAGATCCTGCTGTCTCAGCTTCCCAAGTAGCTGGGACTACAGGCATGCACCACCATGCCCCGCTAATTTTTTCTATATATATTAGTTCGCCAATTAATTTCTTTGTATTTATAGTAGAGACGGGGGTCTTGTTCTTGCTCAGGCTGGTTTCGAACTCCTGACCTCGAGCACTCTGCCCGCCTTGGCCTCCCAGAGTGCTAGGATTACAGGTGTGAGCCACCAAGCCCGGCCTGAAGTAATAATTGGTAGACAAGTTAACTTAATAATTTTGGAATGAGGAAACTGAAACATAAGGAAATTAGAGAAGTTGTACAAAGTTCAGTAATACACTTATTTGGATTTGTATAATGCTTTTTTCCCCCAAAGAGTTATATTATTATGCCTTAGGATTCCTTTAATGGTTTAACTGTGATTGCTACAGCTGAGGCTTGCTTAAATATCCTATTATGAAGTGCTTTGGGGAAACTGAGGCACAAGAGTGGATTGCCAAGAGTTGGACATATAATTATTACCTGATTTGAGAGTGGAATTGAAAGCCACAACTCAGAAATTTGATCTGATTTAACATTTTTGTTACTTGGCAGCATGGATGGTTTCTTAGAAACTGAGTCTTGGCACTGGTCTCTTTTGCATGAAGATGATGGTAAAGGCAGTCGTGTTTCTAAGTAAATGGCACATGGTTACAGATTTCAGTTTCCCTTTTCTGAAAGGAAAAGCCCGTTAACCATTATGTTGAACCAAGCCCCTTCTAAGTTAAGAATATGTTACACATTTCAGTCCAGAAATAGTACGCAAAGAAAAAAATACAAAAATAAAAAAAATGAATAAAATTAAAAAAAAAAAGAATATGTTACACAGTCCTACTCTTTTTTTTTTTTTTTTGAGACAGGGTCTCGCTTTGTTGCCCAGGCTAGAGTGAGTACCATGGCATCAGCCTAGCTAATAGCAACCTCAAACTCCTGGGCTCAAGCAGTCTTCCTGCCTCAGCCTCCGAGTAGCTGGGACTACAGGCATGCGCCACAATGCCTGGCTAATTTTTTCTATATATTTTTAGTCGGCTAATTAATTTCTTTCTATTTTTATAGTAGAGACAGGGTCTTGCTCTTGCTCAGGCTAGTTTTGAACCCTTGACCTCGAGCAATCCGCCTGCCTTGGCCTCCCACAGTGCTAGGGATTATAGGCGGTGAGCCACCGCACCCAGCCCATAGTCCTACTCTTAAAAGACTCTAGCAGATCATGAATATGTATTCATTATGATTGAGTTTTTTTGTTTTGTTTTGAGACAGAGTCTTGCTCTGTCACCCTTGGTAGAGTACAGTGGCATCATCATAGCTCACTGCAACCTCAAACTTCTGGACTCAAGTGATCCTCTTGCCTCAGCTTCCAGAGTAGCTGGGAATACAGTGAGGCACAATGCCCGGCTAATTTTTCTATTTTTAGTAGAGATGGGGTCTCGCTCTTGCTCAGACTGGTCTGAAACTCCAGAGCTCCAGCGATCTTCTCACCTTGGCCTCCCAGAGTGCTAGGATTACAGGCATGAGCCACTGTGCCCAGCCCCTCATTTTGGTTGGTTTAAAAACATTTTTATATATTTTTATAAGTTTAGATTAAAAAAAATGTTTTTATAAAAGTAGTATGTGTTTGAACTTATTTTTAAGAATTTCTCCTAGAGAAAGGGAGATAGGTTGATAAAGTTTTACAGCTAGAAAAGAAAATAACATTTGTTAGGCTGCAGAGGTAAATTTTTTTTCACTTTAGTGGGGTATGCTGGTTTTTCTAGGATGAACAATTAATAATGAGTTCTCTTTTAGAAAGTGTTTTTTAAATGGACCACCCAGTGGTTACTTTTGTGTAGAAAGAAAATTCTCTGTTGTCTATGGCATTACGCCAAGTGTGAGACAGGGCTACATTTAGTCACTAGTATTGGATGCAAAGATCTTGAACAGCTTGGATTGTTTCCAGGCATACTTTTGGTTAGTTTTACTGTCTTGCAAGTTAATGTGCCTCATCAGGGTTAATTCTCCTGTGTCTTTATCTTGAGCACAAAGTACATAGTGGTCTTTGAGGAGTATGGTCATATTTCCTTTATTTTTTATTTTATTTTTTAGAGACAGGGTCTTGCTCTGTTACCTAGGCTGGAGTGTAGTGGCACCATCAACACTGCAGCCTAGAACTCTTGGGTTCAAGAGATCCTCCTGCCTCTGCTTCACCCTTCATAGTAGGTAGGACTGTAGGCATGGGCACCACCAGGCCTGACTATTTTTTTCCCCCCAGACATGGGGTCTCTGTGTGTTGCTCAGGCTGGTCTGAAAATCCTGGACTCAAGTGATCCTCCCACCTTGGCCTCCCAAAATGCTGGGATTGCAGGTGTGACCTGTGCCCAGACATATTTTTTATTAAAGAAGCTTTTATTATTGTGTGATTTAGTCTAAATGGACCTGCTGTTGAACATTATTTGCTTGGTATTGACCTTAAAGCAGTTGCTTTGGAAATGATTGTGTTGGGTGATAGTGATTGATGTGCTTCTGTACTTGGGGCTGTCCTGCCCACAGGTGTTTGGATGTTTGGAGTCAATGGATTTCTGTTTTGGGGGGTTGTGAGGGGAAAACAATGGTGGGGTGTGAGTTTACTTACAGAAAACATACAACCACATTGCTACTAGAAAGATCTGTCAGGAAAGGATCTTGGATTTAAGGAATGATGTGGGTGTTTTAGGTAGTTCAAGGCTATTAAAAAGGACTACTTGGGCTAGGCGCGTTGGCTCATGCCTGTAATCCTAGCACTCTGGGAGGCCGAGGGTGGGGGCGGGGGGATTGCTCCAGGTCAGGAGTTCAAAACCAGCCTGAGCAAGAGCAAGACCCCGTCTCTATTAAAAATAGAAAGAAATTAATTGGCCAACTAAAAAAACATAGAAAAAATTAGCCGGGCATGGTGGCACATGCCTGTAGTCCAGCCACTTGGGAGGCTGAGGCAGTAGGATTGCTTGAGCCCAGGGGTTTGAGGTTGCTGTGAGCTAGGCTGACACCACGGCACTCACTCTAGCCTGGGCAACAAAGTGAGACTCTGTCTCAAAAAAAAAAGGACTACTTGGGAGGGTAAGGCAGGAGGATTGCTTGAGTGCAGGAGTTTGAGGTTGCTATGAGGTTTTTTTTTTTGTTTGTTTTTTTGTTTTTGAGACAGAGTCTCACTTCTGTTGCCTGTGCTAGAGTGCTGTGGCATCAGCTTAGCTCACAGCAACTTCAAACTCCTGGGCTCAAGCAATCCTTCTGCCTCAGCCTCCCAAGTAGCTGGGACTACAGGCATGTGCCACCATGCCCGGCTAATTTTTTCATATATATATTTTTAGTTGGCCAATTAATTTCTTTCTATTTATAGTAGAGACGATGTCTTGCTCTTGCTCAGGCTGGTTTCAAACTCCTGACCTTGAGCGATCCTTTTACCTGGGCCTCCCAGAGTACTAGGATTACAGGCGGGAGCCACCGTGCCCAGCCTGCTATGAGCTCTTATCGCAGAACTGTACTCCAGGCTGGGTGACAGAGTAAGAACCTGTCTCTTGAAAAAACAAAAGGACTTTGTTACAGGAAACATGGTTTATTCCTTAACTTTTTAAACTTTGTTATTGTTGACCAAATTTCTCTGGGAGTAGAGCCTCTCAAAAACTAGAGACCAAATTAATAAATTTGCAGTTGATTGCTTAAATATCTTGTCTTGTTTCTTTGAGGAAGAGTTTAACATATAGACTGTTTCCAGAATTTGACTTAAATCTACCATTAAATGGTAGATTTACCATTTATGGATTTACATGTAGTAGATACTTAGTAGATCTTAGTAGATACTTAGTAGACACATTTTTGTTGAATATTGAATGAATATATTCTAAAATTGGTATTGGTATTACTATTGCTTTATCATGGCAGGGAACTTGAGTATTTCTTTGTATCTGTGTATCCATGTTACATCAGATTTACTGAAGGACTTGCGAGGGGAGATAGTGAAAGTTTATGGCTGTCTTAAAAGGAAGCTTGTCCAGAATTGGGATGACTTCTTTCTTTTAATTTCTGTTTTTCCAAACACATATTATTTGGAAATATCACTTATTACAAAGGAGAATGATGTGTTGATTACACAAAAGTTTAGGTCATGTGTCAATCCACTTAAAAAATTGGTTATTAAAAGTGTTTCTATAACCGCTTAAGTAGTTATTTGATACTACTTAGTGGAAAGTGAGTAAGACTAAGCACTATTGTAGAGATTTTTGTAAACCATTTCTAGAAGGATCTGCCTTCTTGTATATTAAAGAAATTACTTAGACTCTGTGCTCAGTATAGTATAGTTTTGGTAGGTTTGCAGATGAGTAAGGAATATACACATTGTGCCTGACCACTTGTTAGCACTTCATGTATAATTTTTAAAAAAATGCTTTTGTAGAGTTCATGTGCCTAGATTCCTCATCCCCACAACCCATAAAAAGTACTTGACACTTGTAAAATGGTAGCTGCCAGTCAAGGTGAGATTCTTTTTCTTTTTTGAGATGGGGTCTTCCTTTATCACCCAGGCTGGTCTTGAATTCCTGGGCTCAAGCTATCTTTCCACCTCAGCCTCCCAAATAGCTGAGATTATGGCCACGAGCCACTACACCTGGTGACTATTTTTATGAAAACATTTTTGTGTTACCTTGCCAGTATTAGGACCTGGGGTGACTTGGAATTAAGGAAACTTTTTTTTTGAATTAAGGAAACTTTTAAAAGAAATGCCTATAACACCATCATTTTACCCCTCTTAGTGTTATAATGCCTATATATGCTCCATAAATTTAGGGCTTTAGAGTAAGATGAGTATGCTTTCTTGAGGTGATGTGTAACGCCCTCCAAGTAGGGAAAAAACCAGATTAAAGGCCTTATTTGTGTGGGAGGCAGGAAGTAAGGAGCCAGGGAAATGACAGCACAACCAGGCTTCATAGGCAAAGGGGTTTCCAGTGCCAGCAAGATCTAAAAAATATTTGTTTCAAACTCTTCAACTTAATTTTGCTGTGTATAAAATATTTTTTGTCTTTAAGAAGACTCTAATGAAGCATTTTTTGACCTCCTGAATTCTTAGTTTGCCTGGTGGAAAACAAGGACAAGTTTAAAGGAAAGGACTTAAGTTTGCATTTAGGATTTGATCTTTAGGACAGTACTGTTGAGCAACAGGTTCAAAATTAATACAGAAGTAGTTTTTCCAAAATTCCATTATTCCCCTGAAGGCTGCTGTGAACTATATAAGTATCAGTAGTGAAAAGTTTTGTTTTGAATTATGTGGGTAAACAGTGTATATATCCCCCCCCCCCCCCCACACACATACCGTTTACAACAGGCATGTGCCACCATGCCCAGCTAATTTTTTTCTATTCTTAGTTGTTTGGCTAATTTCTTTCTACTTATAGTAGAGACAGGGTCTCACTCTAGCTCAGGCTGGTCTTGAACTCCTGAGCTCAAGCAGTCCTCCCGCCTTGGCCTCCCAGAGTGCTAGGATTACAGGCGTGAGCCACCACACCCGGCCTAACTTCTATTTTTTGTAGAGATGGGGTCCCATCAATTTTTTTTAGAGCCTTTTGAGATAGAAAGGGGATTTTCTTTTCCTGTTTAAGCATATAAACTGCTGGGGTAAAAACAAACAAACAAAAAGAACATAAGCTACTTACTACATTAGTAAGATTTTATTTGGTGGATTAATATATGTATACTTGAAACAATGTTCCTGGTCTCTCTACCCATTAGATACCAGTAGGTTTCCCCCACACCCCAGCCCACTAGTTGTGGCAACCAAAAAACCTTTCCAGACCTTGGCATATGTCCCTTGGGGAAACAGAATTGCCCCTTGTTGAGAACCACTGCTTTAGATGCTTTGTTCAGGCTTAAAGAAGAGACATTAAAGTGTTAAATTAGCAAGTAACTAAAAATTTATGAGCAAATTCATACTGTTTTTCAAATTTTAATATGACATGTTGGAAATTTAAAGTTTATGAAGTACACAGTCTTATTTTGGAGAGTTTAAACATTTTTTTATTTGTAGTTTTGAACTGCTTTTTTCAACCAATTGTTAGAAAGACACAACTCCTTCAGGTGAACTTGAGGTTAACATGTTTGGGGGCAGTTCCTTTCTCAGTCTCTAGAAAACCTATGTATTTATGACTGTGACTGGAATTGCTGGCAGTGGGCCTGCTTTAGACAGCATTAACTAAAAAATATCCCTTTGAACCTCACCCTTTCTAAATTTAGGCGTTCATTCAGAGTCTCAGATTCTCAGAGCTGCCTAGGGGAGTTGGGGGTGTTTCTGGGATGGGGCTAGACTCCAGAACAGATGCTTTGCTTTTGGCTTATTTTTTTGCCTTGTGACCTATGGTTGATGTGAAGTTGTAAGTACACTATAAGTGATTTTTTGTTGTTGTAAAAAATACTCTCAAGATAGTTTTTTGAAAAAGCAGGGAAGGGAAAAGGAGTAAGTAAGCAAGGGGGAGAGAGAGAAGTATTTCTATTTTGGCAGCTGAAGGGAAAAAATAAAAAACCAGTGAAACAAGGTCATAGCTGACTTCTAAACTTGTGGTCTTGTTTCTTGACAGTGGCAAATTGTCTGCTAAGATCATTATTTAGATCTTCTATGGACCTCTTTTGTTATTTTGTTCTGATTCTGAAAGTAAATGCAGAACAACTGCATTCTTGGGGCAATTCGTTGAATAAGGTAATGCTTATGCCTCTGTTATCCAAAGTCATATTTCAGCTGAGTTTCTTGTGAGTTTTGCAGTCCTTTTTGTTTGCAGCAAGAGCGGATGTGCTGGGATTTTGCAAGTATCTTAATTGCTCTAGTCATTCCTCTCTTTCTAGAGGTCCAGCTTTAAAAATCATTTTGAGACTTTTTAAAAAATTAAAGCAACAAACAGTTCGTCTGCAAGAGAACTATTAATTAGTTGGTTTGCTGGTTTCTGCTTTGGTTGGCTATTTCCTGACCTGTCATTTCTGTTCTTTGTTATTGCTGGTTATTTTTAAGTACTTTTGACTCGTTTAAAACATTTTCAGCTTTTTCAAGGTTGGTCATGAAAATGAACATAACTTTCCTTATTTTTGACTTGTAAAGAGATTTAAGTGTATTTAGGAATAATCCCTTTGCTATCCTCTTAACTTAAAGGAGGAAATAAACAGTCTCCTGTGCTCCCCACCCCCAGCCACACCAGTAAAATTTCCAGTCTAATCTATTCCTCTCTCCTTCATCTTCTCCACTCTTTCAATAGTAAAAATACTATTGAATGGTCTTTGTTATTCAGATCACTTCTCAGGATCTGGGGGCCTTGATGTGGGTGTAACAAGTTTTCTTGTTTGGGATTTGTAATTAAATCAGAACATCTGAAACCTCTTAGGAAAACAAATACATCTCTTATAGTCATAGGGAAAAAGAAACAGCAGAAGTAAGAACCTTCTTCTTTCCTTCAGTCAACTTAAAAGCCCTAAAGCTGTCAGTCTTAAAGCCTTGGCCTCTAAGTGGGAGCAGTGTCACATTCACCTGTTAATGGTGTTAAGAACCTAGTTTGCTTTTAATTTCTCATAATTTTGAGATCAGGAGCCATTATCATATCTCATATACCATGAAAACCTTTCTAAACTTTTAAATTTGCATTGTTTTTTTTTTTTTTTTGAGACAGAGTCTCACTGTGTTGCCCAGGCTAGAGTGCCGTGGCGTCAGCCTCGCTCACAGCAACCTCAAATTCCTGGGCTCAAGCGTCCTCCTGCCTCAGCCTCCCAAGTAGCTGGGACTATATGCATGTGCCACCATGCCCGGCTAATTTTTTCTCTATATATTTTTAGTTGGCCAATTGATTTCTTTCTATTTTTAGTAGAGACGGAGTCTTGCTCTTGCTCAGGCTGGTTTCAAACTCCTGACCTTGAGCGATCCTCCGCCTTGGCCTCCCAGAGTGCTAGGATTACAGGAGTGAGCTACCACGCCTGGCCTAAATTTACATTCTTCAATGTAAGCTGTAGGTTATAATTCTTTTTTTTTTTTTTTTTTTTTTTTTTGAGACAGAGTCTCGCTTTGTTGCCTAGGCTAGAGTGAGTGCCGTGGCGTCAGCCTAGCTCACAGCAACCTCAAACTCCTGGGCTCAAGCAATCCTGCTGCCTCAGCCTCCCAAGTAGCTGGGACTACAGGCATGTGCCACCATGCTCGGCTAATATTTTTCTATATATATTAGTTGGCCAATTAGTTTCTTTCTATTTATAGTAGAGACGGGGTCTCGCTCTTGCTCAGGCTGGTTTTGAACTCCTGACCTCGAGCAATCCGCCCGCCTCGGCCTCCCAGAGAGCTAGGATTACAGGCGTGAGCCACCGCGCCCGGCCTATAATTCTTAATATTCAACAATAAATACTGTTATGCCATACTGATGCTCTGTAAAATGAACATGCAGAACATATAGGTATTGTATTAATAAGATCATTTTAAAAACACTGGGGGAAAGTCACAAGGCCAGGAAACTTACTATATACCAAAGAGAAACATTTCTAATAAATCAGCATAGCTATATGCTGAACTGGGCTATTTTCATAACTGAGTAGGTGACACCAGTTTTGACTGAACACTGGCAATTACATATCTCCTCTATAATTTACCTTTTTTATTTTCTTTCCCTTACAACTTTTAGGTAGAACTTTAGACTTCATAGCACTGAATTAACCTGCACTGAAAGCTGTTTACCTGCAGTTATTCACTTTTGTTGAAAGTGACCATGTCTCAAGTTCAAGTGCAAGTTCAGAACCCATCTGCTGCTCTCTCAGGGAGCCAAATACTGAACAAGAACCAGTCTCTTCTCTCACAGCCTTTGATGAGTATTCCTTCTACTACTAGCTCTCTGCCCTCTGAACATGCAGGTAGACCTATTCAAAACTCTGCTTTACCCTCTGCATCTATTACATCCACCAGTGCAGCTGCAGGTAAGCATGCAAATCCAAGTGTCTTCTGTTTCAAATGTTTTCTTAGCCTGTTTTCTGATCTGATAAGTAGGTTGCAGTTGTAGGGAGCTCTCACATTTATCTTCAAGAAGCAGAAGAAAGTACTACCATCCACACTTCTTTATCTCAGATGTAGAACACTGGTTATGTATGGGATTGACAGAGGCCTCAGTTGACAGACCATTTTAAGCTGTAAGAAAGAATTAAAAACTATTCAAACTGTAAAGCCTGGTCTATTGTAGAGTGGTGGCTGGCAGAAAGAATTGAACCATAAATATCACTTTGGTGAATATTCATTGTTGTATGGGAAAATTCTGCATTTAAAATTATTTCCCAGAACTGACAAAAGAGCTCTTGTATGTGCATAAGCCCCCTTTTTGTATGTCTGTAAGATTTTATCCCAAGCAGGGGAACAGCCAGATTTACTAGAAAGCAAAAGAGTGTATTGGCATTTATTAATTTTTATTTTGAACAAGTAATTTTAAGTCTGGGAGTTCCAGAGGTAGCTTAGAAATCATAGCGAGGACCAATTAGAAATTGAATAAAGAAGCAGAGATTTTTAAAAAGGAGATATGTTTAGAAGCATTCAAATTGGATTATTAAGAAAATGAAAACGAACTAAAGGTACTCACTGTTAGAAAAGACTTGAAACACTTGGAGGAACAAAACCTAAAAACAATCTTCTGCTTCCCATCCCCCTTCCCCCACTAAAGTGTCAAGACCAAATAAATAAGTGGGGTGCAGTATGGGTGTCTCCATACCAACATCAGCTTATAACAAAATCTTTTCAACTCCTTACTTAGGCCTGGCAATTTCCCTTACATTTCCTTCTTTGCCCTCTCATTTCCTTTGCTTAGTAAATCTCTTCTTGCAGTGTTTGCCTCTCCCATTCTCATCTGTGTAGCATCTTCCATGCTACTTCTGGAATTGCTTGCACTGGTTCACCAGGTAGCATTCTAGAGATCCACTTTCTCCCAAATTTGCCATGTGAAACTGTCTTAAAAGGATAAGACACAGGCTATTTAAGGGATTTATTGATTTTCTTTTAATATGTTCTTATATCCAAATCCTATTGACTATGTAAAACTCCCTTCCACTAAGGCTACTTTATTTTACTTATAGAACTGTCAGAAATAGTTAAAGTGTGAAGATGGCAGCCTCTGGAGAAAAGAATAGGGGATGCCCCACTATTGAGAAATTTGCTCTGTGGAGAATGACATTGTTTGAGAGATGGTATTGGCCTGTTGAATTTGGTAAAATAATGAACAGAGCACAGCTGGCAACTGTACTCTTTTGGGAACCAGCTTCTCTCAGCTTAGAAGACCTCCTTGTTATTCCCTTAGTTAGTTTTGATAGCAGTACTTTGTCTGAGTTCAGTTGTTGCTTGCCTGTTGTGGTGTAGTTATCCCCCTCACTTCTGTTCTTTCTCTCTCTCCTTTTTTATGAGACAGTCTCACTCTGTTGCCTGGGCTAGAGTGTCGTGGCATCAGCCTAGCTCACAGCAACCTCAAACTCCTGGGTTCAAGCAATCCTTCTGCCTCAGCCTCCTGAGTACCTGGGACTACAGGCATGTGCCACCATGCCTGGCTAATTTTTTCTATATATATTTTTAGTTGGCCAATTAATTTTTTCCTATATATAGTCGAGACTGGGGTCTCTTGCTCAGGCTGGTTTCAAACTCCTGACCTTGAGCAATCTGCCTGCCTCAGCCTCCCAGAATGCTAGGATTACAGGTGTGAGCCACTGCGCCCAGCCCAGGCTAATTTTTTAATATATATATTTTTAGTTGGCCAATTAATTTCTTTCTATTTTTATTTTATTTTATTTTAATTAATTAATTAATTAATTTTGAGACAGAGTCTTGCTTTGTTGACCAGGCTAGAGTGAGTGCCGTGGCGTCAGCCTAGCTCATAGCAACCTCAAACTCCTGGGCTCAAGCAATCCTGCTGTCTCAGCCTCCGGAGTAGCTGGGACTACAGGCATGCACCACCACCATGCCCGGCTAAGTTTTCCTATATATATATTAGTTGGCCAGTTAATTTCTTTGTATTTATAGTAGAGACGGGGGTCTTGCTCTTGCTCAGGCTGGTTTCGAACTCCTGACCTGGAGCAGTCCGCCTGCCTCAGCCTCCCACAGTGCTAGGATTATAGGCATGAGCCACCACACCTGCCCATAGTTTCTTTCTATTTTTAGTAGAGACAGTGTCTCGCTCTTGATCACTTGGTCAAGTTTGGAACTCCTGACCTTGAGTAATTCTCGTACCTAGGCCTCCCAGAGTGCTAGGATTACAGGCGTGAGCCACCATGCCTGGCTTGTTTTTCGGAGACAGAGTCTTGCTCTGTTCCTGGGGCTAGAATGCCGTGGTGTCAGCCTAGCTCACAGCAACCTCAAATTCCTGGGCTCAAGCAATCCTTTTGCCTCAGCCTCCCGAGTAGCTGGGACCACAGGCATGTGCCACTATGCCCAGCTAATTTTTTCTCTATATATATTATTAGTTCGTTAATTTCTATTTTTTTTTTTTTTTTTTAGATTTTTTAGAGACGGGGTCTGACTGTGCTCAGGCAGTGTTCAGGCTGGTGTCGAACCCCTGAAGCAGCAGCTATCCACCCGTCTCGGCCTCCCAGAAAGCTAGGATGACAGGCGTGAGCCACCGCGCCCGGCCTAATTTCTATTTTTTAAGTAGAGATGGGATCTCGCTCTTGCTAAGGCTGGTTTCGACCTCCTGACCTTGAGCAATCACCCGCCTCGGCCTCCCAGAGTGCTAGGATTACACCGTGCCTGGCCAGTTCTCTCTCCTTTGAAGACATACCCTCTCCTAGGTTACCTGGCCTCAACTGGTTCAGAAAAGACCTCAGTTGTATCTTCTTTAGATGTGTGGTTTGCAGTTTTGCATTACTGCTGTCTAAATCTTTTAGTTGGTTTTTCCTCTATTTTCATATCCCTGGGAGAATAGCAGTCTTATATACTGCTGGTTGACTTCAGTGGTCTTATGTTATTTTTCAGTTTCTTCTAACATGGCAGACCCCAAAGAGAAAACCTCACTGTGTCTTGTGAATGAGTTAGGCCATTTCAACAAGATTCAGCCTCAGTGTAAGTTTTTGTGTGAGTGAGATCCAGCTCATCATAAGGTAAATATTGTCCATACTGCTTGTGCATTTATAACCCACCAGGAATGTTTTGTATCATTTTATACTCTTGAAAATGGTGTTGTGATTCAAAGAATGTATTTTCAAACTACTGAGGTCATCCGAAAGAGTCGCAAAAGTATAGATTTTTGAAGAGTTGCTGCTTTTTTCATCTTTGCAGAATAGGTCAAAGAAAAGATATGGTTCTGTTTGGAATATTTGGCTTCTAAAATTTATAACTGTATGGTTGTTTGGGATTCTGGATAGAGACAGTTCTCCAGCCCCTTGATTGATTTCCCATGAATATTCCAGGGTCTGGGTCTCCTGCTGTCTGTAACCTACCTCTGGCTCCTTTCCTGCTTGTTTGCACATGGACCTTAGACTGGGTAGGAAGAGGAGGTGATGGGAAATCAGTTTTGTCCTTTGTTAGTAATCTAGGCAAAAGGTATGAAGATGCCAGGTAGAAATTAGTTTCAAAGTGGGTATTTTGCATTGTCTGTGATTTAATTTATCCTTAGTGTTCCTCTTAGAGAATGAAGGACTGACTATAACTTGACATTTTGCTGATTGTTATTCAAGAATTTAGTCTTTGAAGCTTGTTTGGTATCTGTAATAATGTACATCTTGGGACTTAATTCTTGCTTACCTAGTGTTATCTTTTGCAGCTGAAGTATAAGGGGATACAGAATGAGTAATAAGGACTTGGGCCTCCTGTTTAGAATCCTAGTCTTGCAGCAGCAATAATAGTATTAAGAATGAGTTATTTATCTCACTATGCCTCATTTTTCTTCACATGCAAACTTTAAGCCTTAGTGAATCAAGTTTCTCTTCATTTGACTAAAAATAACCTTAAGCACAGTCACGAATAGGGACCATAGCACAGCATGGTTAGGTGAGTGGTCTTTGGAGTCAGACAGGTCTGGGTTTGAATCTCAGCTTCTTACTTGCTTTGTGTAAGTAGTAACTTACAAGTTACTACTTTTTTTGAACCTCAGCATCCTCATCTGTAAAATGGAGACGAGCTGAATAAGTTCATTGTGAGAATTAAACGAAAGACTATATGGTTAAGTGTGGAGTGAGATGCCTGGCACTTAGTAAATGCTTAAGAAGTGCCAGCTGTTATTAAGCCATTATGCATTTAAAAAAAACAAATTTCGCACGCACATGAAACTAGTTTAAAAGTGTTAAAGCATAATTACATTTGAAAAGTTTTCTTTTTTTTTGGTTTTTTTTTGGGGGGGGGGAGACAGTCTCGCTCTGTTGCTGTGGCGTCAGCCTAGCTCACAGCAACCTCAAACTCATGGGCTCAAGCGATCCTCCTACCTCACCCTCCCGAGTAGCTGGGACTACAGGCATGCACCACCATGCCCGGCTAATTTTTTCTATATATTTTTAGTTGTCCAATTAATTTCTTTCTATTTTTAGTAGAGACAGGGTTTCGCTCTTGCTCAGGCTGGTTTCGAACTCCTGACCTTAAGCGATCCATTCGCCTCAGCCTCCCAGAGAGCTAGGATTTTTTTTTTGCAGACCTTAACTTTGGGATTCCCTTTATTAACTGTTTTTATTACATTTTGGCATATGTACTGTCACTTGAACTTTTAGTACTTTAGGTGGTTTGGCTGTGTGTTCATCTATAATCACATTTTCTTCCCCCCACAAGTTGATCAAGAACAGAATTTGTTCCCTCCTGGGTGACTTTTTAAAAATTAGAGGTGTGGTATACTTTTATTTCTATCAAAACCAAGATTCTGACTTTGCTACCAACAGAATGCATCAGAGTGGCAAACAGTGTCAGATGGGAAAAGCCCTGGAAAAAGGCAAGACCGTAGATAAGAGTGACTCTGTTTTGCTTTTTTCATATGTTCCCCTTCAGCATCTTTCCACGAAACAGTCACCAAAATGACCAAGGATTATACCGCATTGTGGGCTTCTGTGGTTTGACTTCCCTGCTCGCCTGAGTTTTGAGTTCATGCTGTCGGTACTTAAATGAATAACCTTGTGAACTGCAGAACTTACATGGAAGATCCCTGATGTTTCAAGGGGGATCAAGGATTCTTTAAAATTTCCCTTTTAGGCCGGGCGGGGTGGCTCACGCCTGTAATCCTAGCACTCTGGGAGGCCAAGGTGGGCGGATTGCTCAAGGTCAGGATTTCGAAACCAGCCTGAGCAAGAGCGAGACCCTGTCTCTACTATAAATAGAAAGAAATTAATTGGCCAACTAATATAGAAAAAAAAATTAGCTGGGCATGGTGGCGCATGCTTGTAGTCCCAGCTACTCAGGAGGCTGAGGCAGTAGGATTGCTTGAGCCCAGGAGTTTGAGGTCGCTGTGAGTGAGGCTGAAGCCATGGCACTCACGCTAGCCTGGACAACAAAGTGAGACTCTGTCTCAAAAAAAAAAAAAAAAAGAATGGAGATGTACACTGGGTTACCTTAAAAAGGAGGAAAGAAGCTGTTTGGATGCCTCCTTTGAGTTGAGTTCAGAAACACTTTGAGATCTTTGCTTGCTGTGGATCTGATTTTTCATCTGAATGTGGAGGCAATGTCTGAACAACATTTTAGAACCAAGCCGACATTCCCAAACTTGTCCTAAGGAGGTAATGTTTTTATTTTTATTTTTTTTGAAACAGAGTCTCACTTTGTTGCCCAGAATACAGTGAGTGCTGTGACGTCAGCCTTGCTTACACCAATCTCAAACTCCTGGGCTTAAGCAATCCTACTGCCTCAGCCTCCGGAGTAGCTGGGACTACAGGCACACACCACCATGCCCGGCTGATTTTTTTCTATATATATTAGTTGGCCAATTAATTTCTTTCTATTTATAGTAGAGACGGGGGCTTGCTCTTGCTCAGGCTGGTCTCGAACTCCTGAACTCAAACGATCCACCCACCTCGGCCTCCCAGAAGAGGAGGTTATGTTTTTAGACAAGAGTCTGTAAACACATAACAGCATCCAAACAAACATTGTCTTAATGTGTCTAAAATCAAGTTTGCAAAATATCTTTCATGAGAAGTAATTGGAAGAGTTTCCAGTGTTTGTCACTGGATACATAATCTTTTTTTTTTGTTTGTTTATAAAAACAACAAAGTAAAAAGGGGTGACAAGATAAATTACAAGATAGTGACTAGGCCTCTTAGGCCATGACTTTAAAAAGTGTTCAAGGTCCAATTGACTTACTACAATTGACATCAGGTTCCATGAATTGAGAGCTCACACATTGGATTTGTAGGTATTTACCGTACAGCTAACACTTGGAAATCTGCACTGGTAAATCAAATGAATTAGTATTTAAAAAGTTCGAGGCTGCAGTGAGCTATGATCACACCATTGCACTCTAGACTGGACAACCGAGCAAGACCTTATCTCAAAATAGCAAGAAAAAAAAAAGGTTAACATAAAGCTGTTGCCAAAGCTTTGGAAGAAACACAATCTCCTAAGCCCATAGCTCTCCCTTTTCGTAACAAGGGAAGGAATCCATGGATTATGCATGGGCCAAGATAGGTTCTTTTTTTTTTTTTTTTTGAGACAGAGTCTCACTTTGTTGCCCAGGCTAGAGTGAGTGCCGTGGCGTCAGCCTGGCTCACAGCAACCTCAAACTCCTGGGCTCAAGCGATCCTGCTGCCTCAGCCTCCCGAGTAGCTGGGACTACAGGCATGCGCCACCATGCCCGGCTAATTTTTTCTATATATATTAGTTGGCCAATTAATTTCTTTCTATTTATAGTAGAGACGGGGTCTTGCTCTTGCTCAGGTTAGTTTCGAACTCCTGAGCTCAAAGGATCCGCCCGCCTCAGCCTCCCAGAGAGCTAGGATTACAGGCGTGAGCCACCGCGCCCGGCTAAGATAGGTTCTTTTCAAAAGTGTGTCTAGGGGTATACATTCAGAATTTATATGAATAATTTCTTAACTGATGTCAAAAGCATAGGTTGTACACTATCAGTGGCAGATGTTTATCTTTTGTGAACCTTAATTTCACTCTGAAGCAGTGGTTCCCAGTCTACTGTCCCTCAACTCCTGGCAATCTGGAAAAGTGGTCATAGGAAGGGTGGGGTGTTACCAAATGTTTTCTAAGATTTCAGAAAGGCTTAATTGAAGTACATCTTTTTCCTTGATAAAGTTGTAGAGATTATCAGGAATATAAGTTTTAGGTGGAATCATGTCAAGTCAGTGTGGGTAATGTTGATTATACTTTGTTGGTTAGAAGTGCTGATTTTCAGTTATATGTCTCCTGATCATTAAAAAGAATGATGAAATGTAAATATTAATTACTGAAATATAAAAGTAGGTAATATCACTTCAAACAGAAGACCAAGGAAGGAGAATACTAATTAAGCAATGTGTCTGGTGAAGGGTTGGGGACTACGGACCTGAAGGCTATGTCAGGAGTGGCTGTTTTAGCAGGGGTCCCCCCGTCAGGTGCCTGAAGTCATTCCAGGCCTTGGTATGCAGAGTGAATCTGGAAAGGTCTTGGTCACACCTTTCTTTTTGCTTTTGAATTCTTTGTTGTATACTTCATATTTGTTGTCTACTGTAGACAAATTCTGTGGGTCAGAGGTTCTCTTAAAATGACTCAGGCTGGCTGAGTGTGGCTCACGCCTATAATCCTAGCACTTTGGGAGACTGAGGTGGGAAGATAGCTTCAGGCCAGGAGTTTGAGACCAGCCTGGGTGATAGCAAGACAAAAAAATTAAAAAAAATTAGCCAAGTGTGGTGCATACCTGTAGTTCCAGCTACGGTAGGCTGAGGCATGAGGATTGCTTGAGCCCAGGAGTTTGAGGTTGCAGTGAGCTGTGATCAATCATGCCACTGCACTCTACCCCAGGCAACAGAACCAGACCCTGTCTCAAAAAAACAAAGAACTAAAATTTCAGACTGTATTTAAAATGCAATTATGTGAATTATGCAAAAAATATAATTTTAATGCGAGCAAGAGAGAGACTGGTAACTCATGTGGCCCTCCGATTGTACAAACCCTAAAGATATTCTTATAAATTTGATTCATGCACTAAATTTAGTTGAACCAATTATAGTAACTCTGAACCAAGTTATTTTTATTTCTTTCTACATACATCGTAACAGGGCATTTTAAAGTGGATTTTTGTGTGCATTTAAGTTGAATTTTGCCATTGCTAGTATTGTTCTGTGTTTGATATCAAAGTGTTGTTGTTTTTTTTTTTTTTTTTTTTTTTTTTTTTTTTTTTTTAGAGATAGGGTTTTAATGTGTTGCCCAGGCTAGAGTGCAGTGGCAAAGTCATAGCTCACTGCAGCCTTGAACTCCTGGACTCAAGCAATACTGCTGCAGCCTCTTGAGTCGCTGGGACTACAGGCATGCGCCACTACACCTGGCTAATTAAAACATTTTTTTCTTTTTTGAGATAGAGTCTCACTCTGTTGCCACGGATAGAGTGCCATGGCATCAGCCTAGCTCACAGCAACCTCAAAATCCTGGGCTCAAGCAATCCTTCTGCCTCAGCCTCCTGAGTAGCTGGGACTACAGGCACGCACCACTGTGCCCGGCTCATTTTTTCTATTTTTTTAGCTTGGCTAATTTCTTTCTGTTTTTAGTAGACACGGGGTCTTGCTCTTGCTCAGGCTGGTTTTGAACTCCTGACCTTGATCGATCCTCCCGCCTTGGCCTCCCAGAGTGCTAGGATTACAGGGTTAGCCACCATGCCTGGCCCTAAATTTTTTTTTTTTTTAGATACAGGGTCCCGCTATGTTGCCCAGGCTGGTTTTGAACTCCTGGCGTCAAGTGATCCTCCTGCCTCAGCCTCTGAAAATATTTTTAAACATGATTGTGCACTGAAACTAATCTTTTGAGGCTAATTATCTTTTGCTTTTTTTTTCCCCTCCTAAATGAAATATCTCAGGAGAGGCTGATTTTTTGAAAGTCATTTGTAAAGATTTATAAATTAGATGAACCAAAAGAAAAAAAAATTGGAAAATGAATAGTGTGTATTTTCTAAAGTTGTTAAGCTGAGATAACCTCTTGCATATGAAAATGGAACTTATTTTCATAACAAGTATTACCACAGGCCAAATCTCATTATAAATGTCAAGAATGAAAATATCTGAATATTTTGTGTGCCTTATCTGATTTCTCCAAATAGAATTTGCATGCCTCTTCAGTGATTTTTACACCTTTCCTTATGTTACACATCCCATTGTATTATAATTCTTTGTGTTCTGTGTTCTTTGAAATTCTCTCAGGCAGGAATTGTGTCCCTCAAGCTCAGCACAATGTTTTGTATCCAGTTAGCACTGAATAAATGCATTGTGCAATAAGTGGTGTGTACCATATACTTCTGAGTGTAAGACAATAACCTAGGAAATAGGTTATATTGTTTAAGTATTCTCAAACAATTTGGGCCATCACATGGGATTTTTTAACTGTGAAAAATTTGATGTACATTGGAACTTATTTCCGACAACCGTTCTGAATGGCTTTCACTGGTAATATCTTAGGTTAAATTGTTGCTCCCTCTAATAGTCCTTACGGTAGATTTTGTGCTGTTGACTGTGTTTTAATATCGAGAAATCCGCGCCACAGCAGATTCTTGGATTTCCTGATCTGATGCCTAGCAGTGACGTACTCAGGTCCTTTTAATGTACTGCATCACAAGTTCAATTAACAGAAATCTTTTTATTTATTTATTTATTTATTTATTTATTTATTTATTTATTTATTTATTTATTTATTTATTTTTTAAGACTAGTCAAGTGCAGTTGTGAGGAGGGGGGAAAGTAGTAGAACAAGGAGTTCAATCTGTAACTGACTGTGAACAATCACGTGAGATAACTCACTACCTTCGGACCAGCCAACAGAAATCTTTTTGATTTTAGAGATCATCTTTCTCATATCAGAAAAAAGTAGTTCTTTATGTTGATTCTTTCTTGCAGAAAGCATAACCCCTACCGTAGAGCTAAATGCACTGTGCATGAAACTTGGAAAAAAACCAATGTATAAGCCTGTTGACCCCTACTCTCGGATGCAGTCCACCTATAACTACAACATGAGAGGAGGTGCTTATCCCCCGAGGTACGTGTGAGTTTTGGTTTTTTGTACAATAAAGATGAAAATATAGCTGATCTTTTATATAGAATAATACCTGTTGGTTGTGGAGCGAGTAATGATTTGGTCTTAATTGTGCTTGTGCCTTTGGAACTGTGTCTTGGTGCTCTTAACTACTGTCGCAATGTGTTTGAGCATATTCCTCACTTAGTAGTGTGGCTCGTGTTCCCAGGCAGCCTGATTAAAGATCACCCTTGTAACTGCTTTGTGCAACTGAATTGTATTTGAACATGACTCCTCAACATCATGATTCTCAGCATATGTAGATTTCCTGATTATTGTTTATTGGGTACTTTTTTTTTTTTTGAGACAGAGTCTCGATTTGTTGCCCAGGCTAGAGTGAGTGCCATGGCGTCAGCCTAGCTCACAGCAATCTCAAACTCCTGGGCTCAAGCGATCCTCCTGCCTCAGCCTCCCAAGTAGCTGGGATTACAGACATGCACCACCGTGCCCAGCTGATTTTTTGTATATATTTTTGGTTGGCCAGTTAATTTCTTTCTATTTATAGTAGAGGCGGGGTCTCGCTCTTGCTCAGGCTGGTTTCGAACTCCTGAACTCGAGCAATTCGCACGCCTCGGCCTCCCAGAGAGCTAGGACTACAGGTGTGAGCCACCGCGCCCGGCCTATTGGGTACTTTTTGACTTTTGAACTTGTGCTTTATAAATAGTCTTGGGTATAGTAAAATATTAATTTAAACCTGAAAATGCCATATGTTGACAACCTCCTGCTGGCGATAATAAGCCATTCATTCGTGGATAGATTGATGATTAAAATGGAAGTCTTCATTTCTCTGCTCTCCTTACGGGGGCCAGAGCCATTTTTAAAATATAAACACTGGGCCAGGTGCGGTGGCTCCTAGCACTCTGGGAGGCCAAGGAGGGCAGATCATTTGAGCTCAGGAGTTCGAGACCAGCCTGAGCAAGAGCGAGACCCTGCCTCTACTAAAAATAGAAAGAAATTAGCTGGACAACTAAAAATACGTAGAAGATATTAGCTGGGCATGGCGGCACATGCCTGTAGTCCCAGCTACTTGGGAGGCTGAGGCAGGAGGATCACTTGAGCCTAGGGATTTGAGGTTGCTGTGAGCAAGGCTGACGCCACGGCACTCTAGCCTGGGCAACAGAGCGAGACTGTCTCAAAAAAAGAAAAAAAAATATAAAAACTCTGAAATGTAAGAAACTGGGCTCTGCTAGGTTATATAGGTTGTTGGGATTTCTAGAAATGAGGGTCCTTTCGAAAAGACTTACGCTTTAAAATTCCCAGCCTCTTATTGGAGACATGCAAATACAAATCTAAGGTTTCAGAAGGTAGCAAATCAAGTTTCTGTCTCAGCCAAAGCCTGATCTGTTTTAGGTTTTGTCAGTATAGGTTAGCATTATAAATTGAACTCATAATTTATAAGCCACTGTATTTTGTGCAATATAAATTTGAATTGCTAAATACTATTTGCTTATACTGTGTAGCAATTCTAATCCAGTTTAAACTTTTATGAAATCTTTAGATATATTGATGAGTTGTTACTAGCAAGCAAACCCTAATGTGATTAGGACCATGATGAAGGAAATGCCTGGATTGCCAGGAAATGTATGGGTAACTTACCAGCCTATAATTTTCCTAACACCTTTTTCTTTTTAGGTACTTTTACCCATTTCCAGTTCCACCTTTACTTTATCAAGTCGAACTTTCTGTGGGAGGACAGCAATTTAATGGGAAAGGAAAGACAAGACAGGCTGCGAAACATGATGCTGCTGCTAAAGCGTTGAGGATCCTGCAGAATGAGCCCCCGCCTGAGAGGCTGGAGGTAAGGAGAGAACAGAGCTGAGGCTTCATGGCACTTCCAGTAGGGTGGGAGGAAGGACATCACCTCAAGTTATGTTTTCTAGAAAGGTGCATTGACAGTTGTCCGTAATTGCTATTATTTGATAGCCTACACAGGATTTTGTACTCTGTAACTACCTTGCTTTTCTCCCCTTTTTCCTTTTTAAATTTCTTAGCAAGAAAGTCAGATGCCTTCTTTTTCACTCTGTGGCATAGTTTTGAATGACATAATATGGTGTGAACATGTTAGAAAGGTTGTGATTCAGTTGAGCTGTGAAGAACATGTGTGGATGAATTCTTTAGTGCTAAAGGTTATGCTTATCAGAGTCTGCTGTGATTTATGGTACCAGGTCAGAGAATTTTCTGAAGCTGTTTTCTATGCTTGTTATCTATTGCTAGTTATCAAATGCTTGTTATCTATTGCTACATAACAAACCATCGCAAAACTTAGTGATGATTTAAACATCTTCAGTCATCTGTTTTGTTCCCGAATCTGCAATTAAGGCAGGGTTTGGCAGGTGTAGCTTATCTTCGTTTCACATGGCTTTGGCTGAGATGGCTCTGCGGGGGGCTGGAGGATCTCCTTTAAAGGTGGCTCACTCATGTGGCTGACATGTTGGTGTTGGCTGGCAGCTGAGAGCTCAGCTGGGGCTCTGGCCCAGGGACCTCCGTTCCTCTCTTGGTGGACCTATGTGAGGACTGCTTATACATGGTATGGTGGCTGGGTTCGAAGAGTGAGTGTTCTGGAAGATAGGAAATGGAAGAGGCTGCCAGTTTCTTCCTTTCTTCCTCCTTTCCTCCCTTACCCCCTTCCTTTTTATTTTATTATTATTTTTTGAGATGGGATCTTGCTTCATTGCCCAGGCTGGAGTGCAGTGGCACAGTCATAGCTCATTGAAACCTCAAACTCCTGGGCTCAGGGGATTCTCCTGCCTCAACCTCCCAAGTAGCTGAGACTACTAGTATGCACCATTACGCCTGGCTAATTTTTAAATTTTTTTGTAGAGACAGGGTCTTGCTGTGGTGCTCACGCTGGTCTTGAACTCCAGGACTCAAGCACTCCTCCCTTGGCCTCTCAAAATGCTAGGATTATAGGCATGAGCTGCTACGTCCGGCAGCTGCTGGTTTCTTAAGGCTTAGGCCCAGAAATCACAGCATTGCTTCTGTCATATTCTGTAGATGAAGCAGGAGCAGAGCCTAGATTCAAAGGAAAGATATATAGAACCCCATTATTTATTTATTTTATAAAATTGAGGTAAAAATTGCATAACGTAAATTCACCATTTTAACCATTTTAGGTGTACAATTCAGTGCCTTTTAGTACATTTCCAGTGTGGAGAACCCCACTTCTGGATCAGAGGAATGTGAAAGAATTTGGGGACATGTTTTTTTTATTTTTTACATTTTTCTTTTTTTTAATTTTGTTTCTTATTGGGACATGTTTTAAAAAACCACTGTGATAGGAAAAGGATTTTCATATTGTGTGACTAAATGGGAATATATCAATAATTCTTAGGAAATCAGTGACTCCATGCCATTGAGGGGGCCAAAGCATTAGTGAATCTCTTTGGTATGGAAGAGTCTTATCACAAATGTAGTCACCAAAGATCCAGAAAGAACCCATTGAAAACATTGAGATTTCATGATTCTGTTTAATCACAGTAAGAAATGCCACCTGAACGTATCCCTGGATAGCTTTGGCTATTCCTCCCAGGAAACAGTTTCACAGAGAACAAGATCTTGCACAGTGGGGGCGACGTGTGTGATGAGATGTGTGAACCTGAGTGGACCCTGGGTAGGGTGTTTGCTAAGGTCCGTTGTAACCAGCTGCCATCCAGGGCGACTCAGCTCTGGAGGGTATGCTGTGGCTTCATGACTGGCCGCACAGGAGGGATTTGTTTTTCTTTTGTTACGCTGTGTTTCCATTTTCTGGTGTAATCACATATTCTAACAAAGATGATCTGTTTCCAGAGCTCACTGAAAACCAAATAAAAGAGACTGGGTTGTAACTTAAAGTGGTGAGAGTTATTAAAACACAAAAGGTAGTATAATCTGAGTTATTTTGGAGTCTTTTTTTTTTAAACTTGATTTTGGCACTAATCTTATTGGAGTCACATGGTGTGTGGGTATTTCTCAGTTCCTTCTAGCCAGCAGTTGATAAATGATTGCTGAACACAGGTTTGTGGATTGTTTGCATCACAGTCACTTGAGAAGTTTTTTTAAAAAAAATTCCTAGGCCCAACCCATGTGATTCTAATGCAGTAGGTCTAGGGTAAGACCCAGCAATTTGGCTTTTGCTTTTGTTGTTATGGTTTTTTGTTTTTAATTTTTTTTAGAGACAGAGTCTCACTTTGTTGCCCAGGCTAGAGTGAGTGCCATGGCGTCAGCCTAGCTCACAGTAACCTCAGTCTCCTGGGCTCAAGTGATCCTACTGCCCTTAGCTTCCCGAGTAGCTGGGACTATAGGCATGCGCCACCATGCCCAGCTAATTTTTTGTATGTGTTTTTTTTTCTTTTTTTTTTTTTGTGAGACAGAGTCTCACTTTGTTGCCCAGGCTAGAGTGCCATGGCATCAGCCTCGCTCACAGCAACCTCAATCTCCTGGGCTTAAGCAATTCTGCTGCCTCAGCCTCCCAAGCAGCTGGGACTACAGGCATGCACCACCATGCCCGGCTAATTTTATATATGTATATTAGTTGGCCAATTAATTTCTTTTTTTTTTTTAATTTCTTTCTATTTATAGTAGAGATGGGGTCTCGCTCTTGATAAGGCTGGTTTCGAACTCATGGCCTTGAGCAATCCACCCGCCTCGGCCTCCCAGAGAGCTAGGATTACAGGCGTGAGCCACTGTGCCCGTCCTGTATGTATATTTTTAGTTGGCCAATTAATTTCTTTCTATTTTTAGTAGAGACAGGGTCTCGCTCTTGCTCAGGCTGGTTTCGAACTCCTGACCTCGAGCAATCCGCCTGCGTTGGCCTCCCAGAGTGCTAGGATTACAGGCGTGAGCCACCATGCCTGGCCTGGTGTTATTGTTCATGTGCTCTTGGAGTGATTGGTCACAGTTTAGGAACCACATATCTAAGTATTGTCAGTGCATGTGATTGTACCTTGGATTGATTCATCTCTAGAAGATAGCCAGTAAAGCTAGTACTTTCTGCATGCAGGGCAGGGATGGTCTGGTTCCTTCATGGCAGCCATTGTGCTGAGTCCCGAGGTAAAAACAGCCAGCACTGTCACTTCCCCGGCAGTCAGATGGAAGTCAGATGGAGGTGACAGACATTAATATTAATGTCATCAAATAGTGTAGTGAGCTGCTGGGATGGAAAAGTGGCAAGGGTTAGGAGGACATAAAATATCTAGGTTGGAGTAATAGTGGTGAGTTTAGAGAAGTCCTCCCGGAGAAGAGTCATTTTCGCTGAGACTAAGGGTGAGCAAAGAGCATGAACAGTGCATGCATTCCCAGAGAGAGGGAGGGCAGGTGCAAAGGCCCTGAGTGTGGAAAGGATATGGAATTTTTTTGGTTTTGTTTTTAAATCTAAGGGTTGTGCTAATAAAGGATGACTTTTATTCAGTGTCTCAGCTATTAGAAGCAAGACGGTCATAGCTGTAGTTAACTGTAATGGAGGAAACTAGGAGATAGCTTAAATGTCCATCACTAGGGAAATGGTTAAAAAAAAATGGATACACTTACCCGAGGGAGTATCGTACTGTGTGCATCTGTGTACCAGGGCATGAGAGGGGCCTTGATCTATTGAGCGGGGGATCAGGATGCAGAGCTGTTACTGTGTGCGTAGTGTGATCTTGTGGTGTTTACATAAACAGGAGAGCCAACTGTGTGTGGACGTATGTCTGTGTATGTGTTTGGCTGTACATAGTTTATATTTTGAAGGTTATATCAAACTTTAAAACCAGTTTTCTCCTAGTGGTAGTAGTAGAAGCCTATTATTCTATTTGAATTTTTTTTAATACCTTTTGTTACTTTTGTAAAGATAATACAACTCTTTCTGGTCTTGAGTTCTTATCTTCACTTGGGAGAGGTATGTATTTAAGTAGTACTAAAACTAAAATTGGAGACCCTAACCCTTATTGTACTCTCAGTATCAGTTGGACCCAGTTTTCTTTCTTTCTTTCTTTCTTTCTTTCTTTCTTTCTTTCTTTCTTTCTTTCTTTCTTTCTTTCTTTCTTTCTTTCTTTCTTTCTTTCTTTCTTTCTTTCTTTCTTTTCTTTCTGTCTGTCTGTCTGTCTGTCTGTCTTGTCTTTCTTGTCTTTCTGTCTGTCTGTCTTTCTTTCTTTCAGTCTCTCTGTCTCTCTGTCTCTCTCTCTGTCTCTCTGTCTGTCTCTCTGTCTGTCTCTCTCTCTGTCTGTCTGTCTCTCTCTCTCTCTCTCTGTCTCTGTCACTCACTCACTCACTCACTCACTCACTCACTCACTCACTCACTCACTCACTCACAGCCTTGCTTTGTTGCCCAGGCTAGAATGAGTGCCATGGCATCAGCCTAGCTCACAGCAACCTCAAACTCTGGGCTCAAGTGATCCTTCTGCCTCAGCCTACCGAGTAGCTGGGACTACAGGCATGCACCACCATGCCTGGCTAATTTTTTCTATATATTTTTAGTTGGCCAATTAATTTCTTTCTGTTTTTAGTAGAGACGAGGTCTCGCTCTTGCTCAGGCTAGTCTCGAACTCCTGAGCTCAAGCAATCCTCCTGCTTCGGGCTTCCAGAGTGTTAGGATTACAGGCATGAACCACCTTACCTGGCCCCTTTACCATTCTTACTGTCTTGTTCAGTGTATTGCATTGTCTTTCAAGAGGTTATAAAAGAAGACTGGAGGCCGGGCGCTGTGGCTCACGCCTGTAATCCTAGCTCTTGGGAGGCCGAGGCGGGCGGATTGCTCAAGGTCAGGAGTTCAAAACCAGCCTGAGCAAGAGTGAGACCCCGTCTCTACTATAAATAGAAAGAAATTAATTGGCCAACTGATATATATATAAAAAAATTAGCCGGGCATGGTGGCGCATGCCTGTAGTCCCAGCTACTCGGGAGGCTGAGGCAGGAGGATCGCTTGAGCCCAGGAGTTTGAGGTTGCTGTGAGCTAGGCTGACGCCACGGCACTCACTCTAACCTGGACAACAAAGTGAGACTCTGTCTCAAAAAAAAAAAAAAAAAAAAAAAAAAGAAGACTGGAGACACCATCTTTTGAGTCTTCTTTTTGCTTTCATTGAACCCAGAATTTTTCTTTTTTCCATTTGTAATGGCAAAGAGAAGAAAATTGACAGAGGAAGACATTTCCGATAATTAGACAAATCAGAGGATGAATGCAAAGATTCACACAGATGGCAGCATTCCAGACTATAACGATGATGGTGAGATTGAGTGTCTCAGTGAAATTTCAGACTGTGAGCTTTCAGGTGATAGCTTAGATGAATTTTCCCAAACTCAGGAATCAGCAAGTGAGCAATGTATCTTTATGGTGTATACAAAGGAAATGTGGTATTCTCATCTAGTCAGTCATTCAACAGAAAGGACTTTGTGGTACGACATTTTTTGACAGGAATCTGGACCATCCTGTTTGGATTTAAAAAAAAATGTATGTGTGAAACATTATTTCATATTTTATGTTTGGCCATCAACATTTATTTCTTACTACTTACTGTTCACAAATTAAATGGGCATATGCAAAAGAAGGTGTATATACAAAAGTGATTAGAAGGAAATAGATGATATAAAAATGAAAAAATCGGGCTGGGCGCGGTGGCTCACACCTGTGATTCTAGCACTCTGGCAGGCTAAGGCAGGCGGATCGCTCAAGGTTAGGATGTTCGAAACCAGCCTGAGCAAGAGCAAGACCCCATCTCTACTAAAAATAGAAAGAAATTAATTGGCTAACTAATATATATGGAAAAAAAAAATGAGCCGGGCATGGTGGCACATGCCTGTAGTCCCAGCTACTCGGGAGGCTGAGGCAGTAGGATCGCTTGAGCCCAGGAGTTTGAGGTTGCTGTGAGCGAGGCTGACGCCATGGCACTCTTGCCCGGGGAACAGAGTGAGAATTTGTCTCAAAAAATAAAAATAATTTAAAATATAGAGAAAAAATTAGCCAGGTATGGTGGCACATGCCTGTAGTCCCAGCTACTCGGGAGGCTGAGGCAGTAGGATTGCTTGAGCCCAGGAGATTGAGGTTGCTGTGAGCTAGGCTGACACCACGGCACTCACTCTAGCCTGGGCAACAAAGCGAGACAATGTCTCAAAAAAAAAAAAAAAATAGAAAAAATTAGTCAGGCATGGTGGTGTATGCCTGTAATTCCAGCTACTGGGGAGGGTGAGACAGAAGAATTGCTTGAGCCCAGGAGTTTGAGGTTGCTGTGAGCTAGGGTGACACCATGGCACTATAGCCCGGGCAACAGAGTGATACTCTGTCTCAATCAATGAATGAATGAATGAGAAAAAAGCATCAGATTGATCCTTCTATTGGTGTTTATAAATCTAAAAATGAAAGCATTTTGCCATTATGGAGCAAAGAAGATGGTTGTCTTCAACAAAATTTAGTCCATTTTAAAAGAAGCGTGTTTTGACAATAGCAGTATAAGAAGAATCAGAAGTCCTGATGAGCTAGATCCTGTTGTAGATGTCTTTGAAATCTGACATCACTGTATGTGTTCTGTACCCCAGGTTCAGGCAAATCAGGTGATAAGCAGTTAGTTGCATGTAGGGGACTGTGCCCATTTTGGGTATATGTGCCTTCCAAACTAGAAACGTGGAATAAAAATTTGGGTTTGCTATTTTAAAATTCTTATTAAAGTATAAAATGGCGTCGTCATCCTTTTATTCTGTAAATTATTCGTAAAATACCTTTAAATATAGAAAAATAAAAGGGTCTATTAGAGCCAGATGATAAATGGTGATGACTATTTTTCCTGGCATACTTGAGGGTTAAGCATGGTTCACAGCATTTTCTCTTTCTTTAATGTTGCCTAGATTTTATTGCCAAACTATTCACTGTGGGGATTGACTGGTTAACATTAACAGTAATTCACATTTTGAGAAAGTAACACTAAGGGCTTATAACATGTTTCAGAATTTTATTCCTTTTTAAGGCTGAATATTTTTTATTTTTTTATTATTAGTTTTATTTATTTATTTATTTATTTTTGAGACAGAGTCTCACTGTGTTTCCCAGCCTAGAGTGCCATGGCATCAACCTGGCCTACAGCAACCTCAAACTCCTGGGCTCAAGCGATCCTCCTGCCTCAGCCTCTCAAATAGCTGGGACTACAGGCATGCGCCCATGCCCAGCTAATTTTTTCTATATATTTTTAGTTGGCCAATTAATTTCTTTCTATTTTTAGTAGAGATGGGGTCTTGCTCTTGCTCAGGCTGGTTTCAAACTCCTGACCTTGAGAGATCCAACTGCCTCGGCCTCCCAGGGAGCTTGGATTACAGACGTGAGCCACTGTGCCCGGCCTGAATATTTTATTATATGAGTATTTCACATTTTGTTTGTCCATTCATCTGTTGGTGGACATTTTGTGTTGTTTTTACCTTTTGGCTATCGTGAATAATGGTACTGTGAACATTGGTGTGCAAATATCTGTTTGAGTCAGGTCTTAGAGTATATATGTAGAAGTGGAATTGCTGAATCATACACTAGTTCTATGTGTAACTTTTTGAGGAACTACCAACCTTTTCCACAGCAGCTGTAATATTACATTTTCATCTGCAACACAAGGCCTCGAATTTCCCAACATCCTCACTAACACTAATTTTCTGTTCGTTTGATAATGGCCATCCTTATGGATGTATAGTGGTATCTTATTATGGTTTTGATTTGCATTTCTCTACTGATTAATGATGTTGAACCACTTTCATGTGTTTGTTGGCTGTTTGTATATCTTTGGAGAAATGCTTATTTAAGTTCTTTGCTCCTTTTTGAATTGGGTTTTATTGTTGAGTTGAAGTTCTTTACATAGCCTAGGTATTATTCCCCTATGGATGATTTGTAGATCCCATTCTGTGGGTTGTCTTACTCTCTTGATAGTATCTTTTTATGTACAAAAGTTAAATTTTGATGAAGTACAATTATTTCTTTTGTTGCCTGTGCTTTTGGTGTCATTTCTAGGACATCATTGCCAAATATATTATCATGAAGCTTTTCCCCTGTGTTTTCTTCTGAGAGCTTTATACTTTTAGTGCTTACATTTAAGTCTTTGATCCATTTTTTAGTTAATTTTTGAATATGGTATGAAGTAAAGGTCCTACTTTATTATTTTGCATGTGGATATCTGGTTTTCTCAGCATCACTGTTTTTTTTTTTTTAATTTTAATTCTTTACTTTTTCATTTTCTTCTTCTTCTTCTTTTTTTTTTTTTTTGAGACAGAGTCTCACTTTGTTGCCTAGGCTAGAGTGAATGCCATGGCATCAGCCTAGCTCACAGCATCCTCAAACTCCTGGGCTCAAATGATCCTCCTGCCTTAGCCTCCCGAGTAGCTGGGACTACAGGCACGTACCACCCTGCCCAGCTAATTTTTTGTATGTATATTTTTAGTTGGTCAATTAATTTCTTTCTATTTTTAGTAGAGATGGGGTCTTGCTCTTGCTCAGGCTGGTTTCAAACTCCTGACCTTGAGCAGTCCGCCAGCCTTGGCCTCCCAGAGTGCTAGGATTACAGGCGTGAGCCACTGCACCAGCCTCAGCATCACTGTTGAGCAAACTTCTAAAAATACAGGGTTTTGTTTTTTTTTAGTTTACAATCTATTTAAAGAAGTTTCAAACCAAACCTCTGTGGAACCCCTGCCTTATAAGGCACCTTACTTGAAGATTTCTGGTTTTGTGGATTCACTCATAAAAAAAGTAGGTCCTTTTTCTCCTTAGGATTTAAAAAACAGCAATGCAAGTATGTTTAGGTTAATAAACCATCAGAAATGCTATGCAAATAGTTTCGACTCTGCTGATAGTAAAGTGTAACCAGTCTGGAAAGAAAACATAGGAGAGAAGGAATTACAAATAGCATCTGGAATAAAATGTCTTTGTCCAGGATTATACCTTTGATCATATTAATGTTTTTTAAACCTAGAGTTTTATTTTAATTACAGCTTATAATATTAGGCCATCGTAGGTGGGATATACCTGATATACCTAAGGAAATGCACAAGAGATAAAATCTTGGATAGTCCTGCACTTTGCCTGTTTAGCAGTTTCAGCCATGAGTTCTAATCTTGGAAACAGGACTTTACAAATTCTTTGGCAAAAGGGAAGCAATTATGTGAAGAAAAACACAGGAGTCTTGCTATGTCTTGGGAACTTTGCTATTACTGAGCTTATCTAGTTTCTCATAAGAGCACTACAACACTATATAAAATCCATGTTAGCACGCAGAGAGAAGATCCCTGCCTCTCTTTAATCCCATCCCTGATTGGAAGACTGTAAATGAACTTTGTTACATAGATAAAATCTCTGCCTTTGTTCAGGAGACTTTATTAGTTTGCATGTTGAATGTTTGCCAGTAGCAATAAGTAATTCATGGCAGTTTTGTAATTTCTGTTTCATCACATCTTTTTTATTTTTATTTTTTTTTAAGAGACAGGGTCTCACTTTGTTGCCCAGGCTAGAGTGCAGTGGCATGATCATAGCTCATTGCAGCCTCGAACTCCTAGGCTTGAGGGATCCTCCTACTTCAGCCTCCCATGTAGCTGGAAGTACAGGTGTGCTCCATTGCCCCCAGTTGTTGTATCCTTTTTAAAAGTGCTTTCCAGGGACTTTATGTCCAAATAAGAAACCTATATATTTCAGTTGGAGAGACTTATATTTGAACTTGCCATGTCCCACACAGATCTTGTCTGTATTTTGACTCTTCCAAAACATGGCTTATTAATACTGAGGAGTACTTTGGAAGTGACTGTTTCTAAGCAGCAGTGGCATCTTGCTGCACCACAACTAGGCGCATTCATACCCAAAAGTCTGTTAGGTTTGCATTGTTTATAGTGCATTATTGAGGCATAATCTGACTCAGGTTTGACCAGGATACTTGTTTTTAACTTTCAAATTCAATGCCATATGATATGCATGTGGCCTTGGTTAAATCCATAAAGCCAAGTGTCAGAGCTTTTAAGGTTTATCCCATTACAGCTAGGATGTTGATGATTTTGATAAGTGTTAACTACTAAACAGTTATTTTTCTTTTAGGTAAATGGAAGAGAATCAGAAGAAGAAAATCTCAATAAATCTGAAGTAAGTCAAGTGTTTGAGATTGCACTTAAACGGAACTTGCCTGTGAATTTTGAGGTAAGCTTATTTTTTTCCCCATTTACTTTTTGTCTGTATTTGTGGGGTACAAGTACAGTTTTGCTACATTGATATATTGCGTTGTGGTGAAGTCAGGGCCTTCTGTGCATACATCACTAAAGGAATGCACATTGTACCCAGCAAGCAACCTGTCATCATTCACCCCTTCGCATCTCCTCCACTCCTCCAAATCTCCATTGTTCCACATGCTGCTTCCATATGTATGCGTTGTGTTTTACTCCCACTTATATGTGAGAACATATGGTGTTTGTCTTTCTGCATCTGAGTTGTTTCACTTAAGATAATGGCCTTCAGTTCCATCCAGGGTGCTGCAAAGACATGATTTCATTCTTTTTTATACCCGAATGGTATTCCATTATGTGTATATACATTTTCTTTATCCATTTCTCCGCTGATGGACACTTAGGTTGACTGCATGTCTTTGCTATTGTCAATAGTACTGCAGGTAAGCGTATTTTAAATGTAGGACTTTGTTATTATGAAATCCTGTTAACATTCATCATAGGAATGATTTTTTTTCCCCCTAAGCAACATTGGAACACTTCATATAATATAAACTTCCAGATTTAAAACGCAAACTTTATATTTAGCAAAGCAGTATTTATTCTGCTCTTCTAGGAGTCCGTAGGGGCGTCCATGGATCTCTAGATAAGTCCAAGGATGGCCTGAGTTGGGCTATAAACCTCCTGAACTGGTCTAAAGAACGTGATATTTCTTATTTATTTATTTTTTTTTTGAGAGAGGCTTACTCTGTTATCCGGCTAGAGTGCCGTGGCGTCAGCCTAGCTCACAGCAACCTCAATCTCCTGGGCTCAAGCAATCCTCCTGCCTCAGCCTCCTGAGTAGCTGGGACTACAGGCATGTGCCACCATACCTGGCTAATTTTTTCTCTATATTTTTAATTATTTTTATTTTTTTGAGATAGATTCTCACTCTGTTCCCTGGGCAAGAGTGCCATGGCGTCAGCCTCGCTCACAGCAACCTCAAACTCCTGGGCTCAAGCAATCCTTTGTTTTGTTGTTTTTTTTGAGACAGAATCTTGCTTTGTTGCCCAGGCTAGAGTAAGTGTCATGGCGTCAGCCTAGCTCACAGCAACCTCAATCTCCTGGGCTCAAGCAATCCTTCTGCCTCAGCCTCCCAAGTAGCTGGGACTACAGGCATGTGCCACCATGGCTGGCAATTTTTTCTATATATATTAGTTGGCCAGTTAATTTATTTCTACAGTAGAGACGAGGTCTCGCTTTTGCTCAGGCTGGTTTCGAACTCCTGACCTTCAGCAATCCGCCCGTCTCAGACTTCCAGAGTGCTAGAATTACAGGTGTGAGCCACATGCCTGGCTGTCGCGCCCGCCTCGCCAGCAAGGAAGACGTGGCAACAGGAGTTCTTCTGACAGTGCTTTAATGGGGTTCCCTTTAGACTTACATGATGCGGAAGACCCAGCCCGGCAGCGTGCAGGCCGCTATATACCCCAGAAGTACAACCCCTAAGCTGCGATAGGCCGCTCAACTGTCGAGCCACCAAAGCATTAGTCCATATCAGGACCCTTTGTTTGCATTCTCGCGCCACAGGGCAACCGACAATTGTGCGTGCGCTGAACTTGTTAGCTGCTCTAGGCAAAGCTGGAAACAGGCGCCAACTTGTAAATGGCGTTGACACCGCGCCCCACACCTGGCCTTTTCTATATATTTTTAGCTGGACAATTAATTTATTTTTAGTAGAGACATGGACTCACTCTTGCTCCGGCGGGTTTCAAATTCCTGACCTCGAGCGATCCGCCTGCCTCGGCCTCCCAGAGTGCTGGGATTACAGGCGTCAGCCACCTCGCCCAGCCAGAATATGTTAATGTCCACATGTGTATTCTTCTGGAGCAGAGGAGTCCATCACTTTCATCTATCTCAAAAGCATCTTTTTTTTTTGAGACAGAGTCTCACTTTGTTGCCCAGGCTAGAGTGAGTGCCATGGCGGCAGCCTAGCTCACAGCAACCTCAAACTCCTGGGCTCAAGCAATCCTGCTGCCTCAGCCTCCCGAGTAGCTGGGACTACAGGCATGCGCCACCGTGCCCGGCTAATTTTTTCTATATGTATTAGTTGGCCAATTAATTTCTTTGTATTTATAGTAGAGATGAGGTCTCACTCTTGCTCAGGCTGGTTTCCAACTCCTGACCTCGAGCAATCCACCCGCCTCGGCCTCCCAGAGTGCTAGGATTACAGGCGTGAGCCACCACGCCCGACCTCAAAAGCATCTTTACCATCAAAATATTAAGACTCTCTTTAAATGGTCCCTATAAGCCTTGTCAGAATAATTTTGAAAAGGATAGAGGTTTTGTCATTGTCTAGCATCTGCCCCCCAGTTTACCTGTTTTATAAGTTCATGTGTTGTTGGAGATCGTGTGGTCTAAAAACAAAGTTAACGAGTTGTTAGTCAGAATGGAAAATAAGGTTGATTCGCTGTGGTGCTCAGGCAGGTCTTGAACTCACTGGCTTAAGTGATCCTCCCCTCTGGCCTTCCAAAGTGCTAGGATTACAGGCGTGAGCCACTACGCCCAGCCTGCCTATTTCTTTTTTTTAAAAAAGCCTATCTGAAGTTTATTATCCTGTAAAGTACTTTAATTTTGTAGCACTTTTTACAGTTATAGGTGACCCTCAAATTTTATGCCTGACTATCATAAAATAATATACCTTCTGGAACCTCCTATGTGCTAGCACCCTAAACTTACCCCACATCCAGTCCTTCATCCATCAGCTGAGTGATGATGATTTTTCACCTTCAACCTGTTGGTGCTTCCCTGCCTGCCATGGGTCAGAGGTAGGACGGGGGTTACCCATTGTTGATGGGGCTTGACTGTATGCAAGGATTGTCCCTTCATCCTCCAACACCCATCTCAATCCCTGAGACCCCGGGCAGGTAAGACCAGGTTTATATTGCTCCCTATGTGGAGAATAGAGCCCCCAGATGGATCTAGGACTACTCTCTTCTCACCTGGCCCTACATTCTTCCCTGCCTTTCCGTGTTGGTGGAGGCAGGGTGTGGTTGGGGAGACACGAATGGCACTGTGGGCTAGTTGTTGGGTGGGAAATAGATGGCAGCTGCATCCCAGAAGTCCTGAGATCTTCCTCAACACCTATTTCAGGAAAGGGAAGAAATACTCCTTTTCTCCCTTGCTGAGGTCTTAGTGTGGTGTGAACATGGAATTTTAAAGATCAAAGGAAGGTGTGCCAAGACTGTGGGATGGGAAATGCCTGGCTTTCCAGGTCACCTCAGGGTTCCAGAGGTAATTGCTTGGGCCAGAGCCCTGAAACTTGTCACCTGTTCACCCTAGTTGCTGCCCCGAGAGTCACAGAGCTTTCTAGAAATAGCGAGCTTTCAGAGATTGCTATTTTATGCTTTTTCTCTGGGATGTGGGGGCCAGACTGCTTGCTTCCCACCGTCACTCTTGTTAAGGTTTCAGTTTTGGCTTTCAAACCTGTGCTCAGGCATATGTAATATATAATAGGGAATTGTCAAGTAGTCACTTAAAAAACTGGAGGAGCACCCTCTGGTGGTAAGTATCTTTTAAAGTAATAATTTAAAACTGCAGTCCCTAACTCCTGGGCTGTGAACTGAGACTGGGACTGGGCCCCAGACCGCAGAGGTCTGCTGTGTCCATGTGCCCTCCCCCTGTGGAAAAATTGTCTTCCATGAAACTTAGGAATGGGGGACGCGCAGCAGGAGGTGAGCACTCGCCATCACTCACATCACTGCCTGAGCTTATCCTGCCCCCCCTACTGCCTCAGCCCCTGTGCCCCATCCATGGAAAAATTGTCTCCCATGAATCCAGTTCCTGGTGCCAAAAAGGTTGGCACCTTTTTAAAAAAGGTGCTGATTTAAAACATTAGTTTTTAGGTTGTGGCAGTGAGTTTGTTAATATGATTACTTTTATTCATATACCACAAAGTTCATATTAGCCTTTATTACTAGGTTGAGCAAGGGCTTTCTTTTCTGCTGCACTAGAAAGATTGCCTGCCATGTATTGGATACTCAGAAAATGTGTAAATGAACAGGATAGTTAGTTTTTGGTAGTAGCATCTGTCAAATTGTAAGCTGTGTTAGGTGTTTTAATAGAAGACAGCAATTTGTACAGTTTTTCAGAAAAAATGTATACAGCTTGACTTTTAATAAAACACAGTTTTAGTTAGAAAATGTGATGGTGCTGATTGATACAGCCTTGAGGAGGCAGTTGTGACATGATCAGACCAAGTGCAATCTAGGTCAGACTCTAGGTTTAGTTCGTGGAGTCCTGATGTGGGTAGACAGTGAAAATTGTTGGGGAGGTACCAAGGTGGGGCTGTGAATTTGAGGTGAGCCATCAGGGTGGCTGCCCTGTCCTTCCCAAGTCTAACCTAAGAATGTGGACAGCACTGTTCTGAGGAGAAGTATCTAGAATCTAGGCCATTGATATGTGGGGAAGGGGCTGGGTAAGTTCTTGAAAAGCAGTCTGCAGGGGCCTGTGCAGGCTGGGTCCTCCCTGCTGTAGGGCGGTCCAGGAGTTGTGCTGCGACATCTTGCCCACTCCCCAGCAATGCCAGCTGCCGCTTGGGTTTATTTATCTGGCCATTTTTTCAACTTATTATTTTCAGTAATTTCAAACCTGTGTAAAAGTTGTAAGAATAGGACAATGAATATAACGCTCACTTAGATTCACCAGAGTTTAACATTTTACCATATGTGCCTTTTCTTTCTCTGTAAATATACATATTATTTTCTGTTTTTCACTTTTGCTACATCATTCTATAGTAAGTGGCAGATATTATACCCTTTGGCTCCTCCTAATAGAAGTTGTTTTCCCATCTAGTGTCCAACACAGCACCACCTTGCACTCAGTTGATTGGTCTCTTCAGTCTCCTTTAATCTGTAACAGTTCCTCCACCTTTCTTGTGTTTCATGACATTGGCATGTTTAAAGACCAGTTATTTTGTGAAATGACCTTTTATTTCACTATGTCTGGCTGTTTACTCATGATTAAGTTCTGGTTACGCATTTGTTTGTGGCAGGATCACCATGGCAGTGATGTTGATCCTTCTCAGAGCATTACATCCTGTCACTTTATCTCAGTGTTGGTCTATACGAGACATGCTCCGCTGTAGGGAGGCTTCTTTTCCTTTGTAATTAACTCATAACCTGTGGGGAGATGTTTGAAGGTTGGGCCCTCACAGATTTCCCTAGTGGTTCCAGCAGTCACTGATGATTCTTGCTGGATCAGTTATCTTTATGGTGGATGTCTAAATGGTGATTTTCTGTATTTTCAAGTTGGCATTATACTGTAAAGAAAATCTTTCGTTTATCCCTTTATATTACAACAATTTGTATCAGGATAGAGGCATTGCCTTTTTTATTCAAGTGTTAATCCATTTAAAGAAATGTTGGTATGGAACAGTCAGGTTTCTTTCTTTTTTTTTTTAAACAGGGTTTCGTTCTGTCTCGTGTGATGTGTGCCAGCCACTGTGCCCCACAGCTCTTACTAAGTGTCTGTCCGCTTTCACTCAGTCTTTCCCTCTGACACAGGTGGCCCGGGAGAGCGGCCCACCCCACATGAAGAACTTTGTGACCAAGGTTTCAGTTGGGGAGTTCGTGGGGGAAGGTGAAGGGAAGAGCAAGAAGATTTCAAAGAAAAATGCAGCAATAGCTGTTCTTGAGGAGTTGAAGAAGTTGCCCCCTCTGCCCTCAGTTGAGCGAGTGAAACCTAGAATCAAAAAGAAAACAAAACCCACAGCCAAGGTGAGGTCTGTTCTGAACAAAGAGAGGGTATTTTTATTGCCTTTGATGGTTGGGGGTTTTAGATCGTTGGCTGCTATCCCCAGGGTGAAAGGGGATGGAACCAGTATGCCTATGTGCCAGGCCTTGCAGATCCTTTCCAGGTGCTACGAGAGCCACAGGTTAGGTGCTGTTAAGGACACGCATCAGTTCAGCAGAAGTGCCTGCAGACGCACGCACCTCTGTGTGAGGGGCGCTCATTGAAGCCCCATCACTGCAGGGTGGAGTGGGGTGAACCGAGAGGCCCATCTTTAGGGCACGTGGGTATATCACGGTGCTACCATCTCAATGGCTACCATGCTGTCCTGAAGGTGGAAGAAACCTGTGCCCCGGCCAGGGGCCCCCTGGGCGCAGGTGGGAGTGAGATGTTTTATCTGTGCCTTCTTTGGATTTTTGAGCTGCCCTAATGGACCTATCAAAACATAGATCGACCCCTTCCTCATCCCCAGAAGGGGGACAGGATTCCATTTGGGGACATTTATGAATTCGAGGATTTTTCTGTTTTGATTTTCAGTATACATAGTTTCATGCTATATCAAGATCCAAATTTTTCTTACATAAAAGTGAATAGACTATATACTCTTTTGTAGTTTCCTTTTTTCACTTAACGTAGCCTGGAAATCATTCCTGATCAGTGGACTGGGTGAGAATTCCTTGGCACAGAAGGTGGCCACCAGGAAGTAACCGTGGGATTCTTAGCTTTTTCCACGTGGTGTCACCTTGAGATTTTTTATTTATTTTTTAATGGCTTTTGGATTTTGAGTCATTGTTAAGAAAGTTGGGAACCCATCATCATAAAACAGACTTTTGGAGAATTTTAGGAATAGTGTTTTATATTTTTTCTGCCTATTTATTGTCGTATGTTAAAATTTGTTAAAAAGCAGGTGTTGCAACAATGCTTGCCTAGTCATAGTGAAATATTGATGGCTTGCTAAAACCTTAAAATCACCTCAGAACAATCATAGAAAATCGTAAAGCATATTTTAATTTTAAAAGGTTAAGTTAAAAAAAAGGTCTGATTCATTCTGAGCCATTAGATGAACATAAAGTCTGTCATCTCTTTCTGTTATCTCCTATCATATTCTGACCTCTGAATTGGTCAGGTCCTTTCTGTGAATAATGTGCAAAACAGTTTCTGCATTCTTTGTCCCTCAGCCGCAGACAAGCCCAGAATGTGGCCAAGGGATAAATCCAATTAGCAAACTGGCCCAGATCCAGCAGGCAAAAAAGGAGAAGGAGCCGGAGTACATGCTCCTCACAGAGCGAGGCCTCCCGCGCCGCAGGGAGTTCGTGATGCAGGTGGGTTTGCTTAGGATGTGGGTGGCCCTTCCTCTGACCACGTCTGGTCTTGGGAGCTGATCATGGTCTGAGGGCTGGCCGCCTTGTCAGCAAACATTATCATTATCAGGACCAGGTTGCTTGCACTAATCTGACAACTTAAAAACATGCACTTGTCAGTATACCATAGGGACTGCTGTGTGCCCAGGTGGAAATGTGGTAACAAAATTTTCAAGAGTGTTGGGGTGGTGTGGGATTATGGGTGAATTTCTTCATTACATTTTGGAGGTTTATGGTATTTTTATCTTTAAAAGATAAATTTTGGCTGGGGGCGTTGGCTCACACCTGTAATCCTAGCACTCTGGGAGGCCGAGGTGGACAGATCACTCAAGGTGAGGAGTTCAAAACCAGCCTGAGCAAGAGCAAAGACCCCATCTCTACTAAATATAGAAAGAAAGTATCTGGCCAACTAAAAATATGTAGAAAAAATTAGCCAGGCATGGTTGCGCATGCCTGTAGTCCCAGCTACTCAGCAGGCTGAGGCAGGATTGCTTGAGCCCAGGAGTTTGAGGTTGCTGTGAGCTAGGCTGACGCCACAACACTCTAGCCTGGGCAACAGAGTAAGACTCTGTCTCAGAAAAAACGCAAAAGATAAATTTTGGCTGAGTGCAGTGGCTCACATCTGTAATCCTTAGCACTCTGGGAGGCAAAGACTACAATATTGCTTGAGCTCAGGAGTTTGAGACCACCTGAGCAAGTCCCTGTTTCTACAAAAAAATAGAAAAATTAGCTGAGTGTGGCTCCGATAGTCCCAGCTACTTGGTAGGCTGAGGCAGGAGGGTCACCTAAGCCCAGGAGTCTGAGGTTGCAGTGAGCTACAATGATTCCATTGCACTCTAACTGGGGTGACAGAGCAAGACTGTCTTAAAAAAAAAAAAAAAATATATATATATATATATTTACATTCGCAAGTAATATCAAAGGATCTATTCCTACTTCTCCTAATACTTTTGTAGCATCTGGAATCAAGGATTGGTTTTTCTTAGATTGTGGTGACACTTCAGATTAGTATGGAGTGTTTTCCCTTGTACTTAGCTTATTAAATGAGCATTTCACATGGGCAGCTTGATTTAATTGTGACTTGAATTTGATAGTGTTTTCCAATGAAAAACAGAATATTAAACACTGCGTAGCAGTTTATAACCTATAAAGAATTGTCATTGGGCTGGGCGTGGTGGCTCACGCCTGTATTCCTAGCACTCTGGAAGACCGAGGCGGGTGGATCACTCAGGAATTCTAGACCAGTCTGAGCAAGAGTGAGACTCCGTCTCTACTAAGAATAGAAAGAAATTAATTGGCCAACTAAAAATACATAGAAAAAAGTTAGCTGGGCATGGTGGTGCATGCCTGTAGTCCCAGCTACTCGGAAGGCTGAGGCAAAATTGCTTGAGCCAAGGAATTCGAGGTTGCTGTGAGCTAGGCTGACACCACAGCACTCTAGCCCGGGCAACACAGTGAGACTCTGTCTCAAAAAAACAAACAAAAAAGAATTGTCATTTAACCTGGTGTGTTTCAACTACCCAGTCAGAAGGTAGGAAAAGTAATGATCCTTCCATTCTTCAAGAGGAAATTGTAGTTTGCTGAGAGAATCAATAATTTGCCTAAGATGAAATGCCTGGTAGGTGGCCAGGTTTGAATTCAGTCCCAACCTACTGTTGCAGGCCAGGGAAGGGTTTTCTTGACTCTCTCAGTCTTGTGACGTGGGGCTTTGGTTTTAGCAGCTTGGGACCTGTGATCAGAACCAGCTTAGGGGTTGGAAACAGTGGTGTGCTGAAATGTTTGACAGCCAGCTCTCAGTTGGAGGGTGGTGTGGTAGGAGAGATGTGCATGTGTATAGACCTAGATACAGACGCACGTACATACATACATATGCAAATGTTATTTTATTTCTAGGAGGGATATGAAGCACAAGTTACAAATATATAGTACTTTTTATCATAAATTTAATAGATCAGTGTGACAATCACCAAGTGTTATGAAGTCATACAACACATGCTTTATTACTATCTAGTTCAGCAAAGATGTTGCTAATGTCATTGTCGGATGCATAGTTTAGATTTGGGATTCAGTTCCAGTTTGAATGTTGATAATTTTGTTTATATTAACAAGTAAGATGAAAGAACAATGAAGACATATATAACTTCATTTGTAAACGATGAGAATGTCTACTCTGCTGAATTGGGCAATAATTTTCAAAGACTGGAAGAATGTTTCAGTGTTTTGTACTAGTTATTATCAAATGTAATGGCTGTATACTTCACATGCTTTTAAGCTTAATCTGCATTATTAACCTTTTATCCATCATTGCAATGGATTTATAGTTAGAAATTGATAAATAACTTGATCTTTGATATGCAGCATTTACAGATTTCTGTGGTGTAAGTACTCTTACCATGACTGATTTCAGTCAGAGCAACAGTCTGCACACGGGGTGGGAAGAGATGTGCAGTAGCACACCATCATGTCGTCCAGTAGAAATACAACAGATGTGCAGAACCGCCAGACCACAGATTATAAAATATAGTCAAACCATTACCTCTCTGTTAAAATAAGTTAATTATAAGCTTATATAATTTAATGTTTAGCAGTGGCTATGTTTAACAGCCAGCTCTCCGAATTCCTTAATATTTAATAATCAGCTCTCGCAGACTGGGGTGGGCCAACTCTAGGGCACTACTGTCGGGCCATCTAGCTTCTGACAATTCTGAATTCTATTGCTGACACATCAGTTCCTGCTTGGCCTTTACTCAGATGGGTTAAAGCACTGGTGTGTGTGTTGACTTCTTTATGCAGGTGAAGGTTGGGAACCATACCGCAGAAGGCGCGGGCACCAATAAGAAGGTGGCCAAACGCAACGCAGCCGAGAACATGCTGGAGATCCTTGGTTTCAAAGTCCCGCAGGCACAGCCCACCAAACCAGCACTCAAGTCAGAGGAGAAGGTGACTGCTTGGGGCTCTCATTGCAAGATGGATGGTCTTCTCCCTTCACCTGAGGGAGCTTTGGCACCTCCAGGGGCAAGCTTCAGGGCAGGGCTTCATCCTCCTGGCAGTAAAGTAGCCATGCCAACCAGTGTCTTACCCATTTGGACCATTATAGTGTGCTCAGAGGGGACTTGCATGTCCAGTGGCTTTAGGCATGGCTTTAGATTAAGTTATTATTGTTATAGTATATTTGTAGTCTGGGGATGTTTTGTTGATGGCGGCTTGCTCCATTTGTAGGATGATGGATAATTGGGCTTGAAATTGATGTGTGTGTTTCTGTCATTTGCACTCTTGAAATGATGCCTGCAGGAAAGATTCACAAGCCTTAGGCTTTATTAATTGTGGAGCAGGTTTTGGTTTTTCTGGGACGTATGAGATAGTGTGATACTAGAGTCAGGTAAATCCATAGTTAGGTTTGGCATTTTCCTTATGTGACATGAACACCTGATGAAAACAATCCTGTTGAAAAATTCACTTACGCACCGAGTGAAAATGGGACTTCAGCAAAATCTGTGGATGACTTTCTTGTCACTTGAGTGGTCCTGTTGGCATAAACTTGACACTGATTCATTCATGTCTGCCGGTTGTGCTGATAGTGAGAAACAACATCAGCCCTGGCATCAGCATGGATCCTCGACTTGGCTTTGGGTTCTTCATTCCAAAATCTTGTGGAGGATTCATCAGCATCACATTGTTACTTCTCAGAAAGGAGACCTTGTGCTTGACAAAATTCTTATCTGGTAACATTTTCCCTGTGTTACGTTGGAAATATTCTTGATTTATATGTTTAGCTTCAGTCTAAAAGCTTCTTCCCCATGTTGGTGGCTTTAGGAATCTAGCATGTCTGCTCCTCCTTGTTCAGCAGAGCACAGGCTCGTCATGCACAGGTTAACGCACTGTCAGATGCTTTTCATGCACAGGCTGGTGTGGGCGAAGGGCACACTGGGAGAAAGAGGCATGCGGTGCCAGGATGGTATACACACACCAGTGGTCACGTTTTCTGCTGATTGCTTCAATTGATGCTGGTTGGAGTTTATGTAGTTTTAGTTAACAGGAACTAATTTTTTAATGATTTGGTTTATGCTCATGGTATTTTTTTTTTCTTTTTCTTTTTTCAGACACCAGTAAAGAAACCAGGGGATGGAAGAAAAGTAACCTTTTTTGAACCTGGCTCTGGGGATGAAAATGGAACTAGTAAGTGTGATCTTAACATTGTCTTAATCTGCATGTGACTGGGATTTGCATGGTTCCCGATAACAGTAGGACTCAGTCATTGAATCCCAGCATGCAGAGTGTTTGCATCTGCGTCACTGTCCATGTTGCTGCTGCCACACATGCCCAAAAGAGGGCCAGTGGGTGGTTGGCACAAAGTTATGTCGTCTTTCCAGGCAGTGGACGTGGCTTCATGTTTATCTGCATGTGCCCTCCCCAGGTAATAAAGAGGATGAGTTCAGGATGCCTTATCTCAGCCATCAGCAGCTGCCTGCTGGAATTCTTCCCATGGTGCCTGAGGTCGCCCAGGCTGTAGGAGTCAGTCAAGGACATCACACCAAAGATTTCGCCAGGGTAGCACCAAATCCTGCCAAGGCCACGGTAACTGCCATGATAGCCCGAGAATTGTTGTATGGGGGCACCTCGCCCACAGCTGAGACCATTTTAAAGAATAACATCTCTTCAGGCCACGTACCCCATGGACCTCTCACAAGACCCTCTGAGCAACTGGACTACCTTTCCAGAGTCCAGGGATTCCAGGTAACTATTGGGCCTGAGCTGTGAGGGCTGTACATCAGTATAGTCATACCTGGGCTCCTCGCAGAAAGTGAGCTTTGGACCTTGTTTTTCAAATTCTTTGAATAGGGGGATGGGTGGGGGAATGGTGGTGGAAGGGTGGCCTTGGTGAGAGAAGGGAAGCATAGAAAGTATCACAAGCATAGATAGTAAGAGAAAATCCTTGTCCTTTGGTAATGAAATTTTTTTTTTTTTGAGACAGAGTCTCACTTTGTTGTCCAGGCTAGATTGAGTGCCGTGGTGTCAGCCTAGCTCACAGCAACCTCAAACTCCTGGGCTTGAGCGATCCTTCTGCCTCGGCCTCCCAAGTAGCTGGGACTACAGGCATGCGCCACCATGCCCGGCTAATTTTTTATATATATATATATCAGTTGGCCAATTAATTTATTTCTATTTATAGTAGAGACGAGGTCTCGCTCTTGTTCAGGCTGGTTTTGAACTCCTGACCTTGAGCAATCCGCCCGCCTCGGCCTCCCAGAGACCTAGGATTACAGGCGTGAGCCACTGCGCCCGGCCTGGTAATGAAATTTTAAAATCCAAGACAACTCTAAAATCAAAGCCTCTAACCACTAGTAGTGGTTGTAAATTTAGATTTCAAAGAGAACAGATGTTGACACTTCCTGCCTAGTAGAAGGACATGGCTGTTTCCAGCCCAGGGGTTCTGAGTAGACATCTAGGTTCCTGGAAGATTCTGGGCTGGGGTGCCTCAGCAGCAGTCCCCTCTGGCAGGGCAAGTTATGGGCCCGGCGTGTTCTCCTTGCTTTCCTGGCCTGGAGCTGCAGCCCTCCACCCTCAACCCTGCTTATGGTCACGTGCCCCTGCCCTGGCTTCAGTTCTTTTTTCCTCCTTAGGTTGAATACAAAGACTTCCCCAAAAACAACAAGAACGAATTTGTATCTCTTATCAATTGCTCCTCTCAGCCGCCTCTGATCAGCCATGGTATCGGCAAGGATGTGGAGTCCTGCCACGATATGGTAAGTACTCCCTCAGGCTGAGGGGTCAGTTAGTTGTGTGGTTATGTGGACTCTTCCCTTGTTCAGCTTGTTACTGGCCTTGTAGGAGGATTCCCCCATAGACCTTGAGAACTGTTGATTGATAGTCTATATTCCTAAAGATTTTTTCTTAGTTGATTGGATCAGTCTCTCACTTTGTTGATAGGAACTCATCAGCCTTAGTCCACCTTGCCTGTCCGTTTCCCATGCTGGCCTGAGGGGTGACTGGGATCCACCCAGAGGCTGTATTCACTTCATTTCCTATCAGAATAAGGAATTGCAGGTCCACATTCTGGCAGCTGTAGAAAGCCCCTTTCTTTGGTATTCTGTTCAGGATGAAATTATTATTGTGAGAAAACTGAGAAAAGGAATTGATAAAATTAATCTAAGTGATTAGTGATATTCACTTGATGGAATATAATGTATCCATCAAATTAATGTCTCTGCAGATGATGCAAAAGAAGGAAAATATGACAGTTTTTTTGTTTGAAAGTGGGATATAAAATTTGTATAGTCTGGTTACCACAAGGTTAAAAATACTAGAAGGAAATATAAGTGATTCATTCAATGGATTAAGTTATTTTTTTAAATTTGTATATTAAATTAAAAATTTAACCATTTTATTAAGTGGGACCAGAGTTTAAAAAGTTGCCACCTGTTTATTGGGCAATAGGAACTCTTCCCTGCCTGTCTAGTGTATCATGCTGTGGTCCAAGCAGTGCCTGTCGTTTGACTTTTCTTTCTTTCCCCACTAGGCTGCTCTGAACATTTTAAAGTTGCTGTCTGACTTGGACCAAGCAAATACAGAGATGCCAAGAACAGGAAACGGACCAGCGTCTGTGTGAGTGCGCTGCTGTGGCTTCTCCGTGCTAAATTCTGTCTGCTGACTCTGGGGGGCAACAATTGCCTGAGTCACTTTCTGGCCCTTTTCCCTGAAAGGTTTCTGCGTTCTCTAGGCAGAGAGCTCCACTTTTTTTAAAAATTTAATTTGAATAGGTCATACATTCACATGGTTCAAAACTCTGAATTAGGCCGGGCACGCCTGTAATCCTAGCTCTGTGAGAGGCCGAAGCGGGCGGATTGCTCAAGGCCAGGAGTTCGAAACCAGCCTGAGCAAGATCGAGACCCCGTTTCTACTATAAATAGAAAGAAATTAACTGGTCAACTAATATATATGCAAAAAATTAGCCGGGCATGGTGGCGCATGCCTGTAGTTCCAGCTACTCGGGAGGCTGAGGCAGTAGGATTGCTTGAGTCCAGGAGTTTGAGGTTGCTGTGAGGTAGGTTGACACCATGGCACTCACTCTAGGCTGGGCAACAAAGTGAGATTCTGTCTCAAAAAACAAACAAAAAACTCTGAATTATTTTACAAGGTGCACAGTGACAAATCTTGCCCTCACACAGTCCCCAGCCCCCTCCCATTTTTATTAGTTTCTTGTATATCTTTTCTGTATGTATTTTTAGTGCAAATATAGACATATATCTTTCCTTCCTTTCTTCCTTCTTGCCCCCCTCAAGATAACATGAACCATCTTTCTTGCTTTTTTCACTTAATACTGTATTCTGGGCAAATCTTACTTTAATCCAGTTATCATAAACTAGAGCCTGTACTGCTGGACTTGGTGTTTGCTAATTTCATTATATTTATAACATTAGCTTAATTTTCTCACATTTCAAAACTGTCGTCATTTTCATTTTTCTTCCCTAAAGGTGTGGGAGGTGCTGAACCTTTTCTGGCCAGGAACCATTATAAAATCCCAACATATATACTGAAAATACTGAAACTGCTTTGAAAATTTGGAATTTCTGATACCTCCAGTGGGCCGAGAGACACAGTGGGTAAAGAACGAGGGCAGCGGTGGTGAAGATGGAAAACACGTGGAGGCAGCCATGCTGGGCTGGACCGTGCTGGGGTTTATTGTGACGGCCACTCGGTGAGCAAGTGGTTCCACACAGGAGCAGCTGCACCAGGAAACCAGCACATCCATGCCCCAGGCACCTCAGTGCTTGGTCTTATCTTTTTATTTTGCTGTGTGAAAGAAGCAACAGAAAGCATGACCCGTTCTCAAACTGGCTCACTTATACTTTGGGACAAACCCTGGACAGCCACACCGGAGACAGGCCTTAGATTGGCCTCAGAGCTAAAAGCACCAGAGAAAATCAAATGCTTCTTACTTACTCAGTGTAACCTAACTTTTCTAGCGTGCTATGGTCCCACCACCTCCTGTAGTACCCACACCGAAACCACTGCTTTCTCTTCCAACAGTGATATGTATTCTTAGTTTCATTATTTTCTTTTGATTGATATGACACTATATAAAATTTTTCATTTGAGAGTTTCTCAATTGTATCTAGTTATATAGCACAGTTTGGAAACTTGTCTGAGACTGACTTTATCAGTAATCTAACCGGCAAAGATCATATCCATGTGTATGTGGTTATACATTTTTATTTTATTGGACTAACCCAGGACCATTTCAGTGATGCAAATTGTGTGCCCTCTGGTTTAGCTGAAACAGTCCTGGACTTCTCAGAACCTTGATGAAGTCTCCCATAGTTGTATAAATCGGATAATTTAGGAATTTTAAAATTTAGGTGGTCATTTGATTCCTTTTCTATTTTATTTTTGTTAATACAACAGGACTTAAATGAACTTTGATCTTTGTTTTAAAGATTATGAAAATTGTGTCTATACATATGGCTCTTGAGGACATAACTTTCACTACACTACAGGATATGATCTCCGTGTAGTCCATATAAACCTGCAGATTGATTTTCCTTGAGTGCTTGATACTGTTAATTACATCTCCATGTAGGGCTGAAAAGAATGACTTATGTTTCTCTATACAGCTGTGTTGCTTTGATGTTGTGTTGCTGTACACAGAAATGTGTGCACCGAGGTTCTGCATATGGTCCAGATGAAAAGCCTGGTAGCCTTGCGAGTTAAGTATGCTTCCATTCATTGTTTACGCTGGAATTTTGCTCCCCATGGAATGTAAGTAAAACTTAGTGTTTGTCACCAATAAATGATAATACTAAATTTTTTTGTTAATTTATTCTCAAATGCCACTACTGCTACATTGGTTCCTTCCCAACTTGGCCCCTACCCTTTTTTAAGAAAATTTGTAATGCTTGTGAGTCCATCTGGGCAAAAATCTAAAGATCTGAAATAACTTTATATCAAACTATTGATCAATAAACAACTACTAATGAAGTATTTGGTCCTGTTGAGCAGTAACTGAAAAAAATAAGGGAAGCCTGGCAAGCAGGTCAGCACAAGGAGCATTGCTGCCTGTGAGGGGAGTACGGGCACCTGAACCTGACATTGCTACCCAAAGAAGTGACCCTGAAGAGCCGAGAGACTGCGTATGCGTAATACTTCCCTTAGGGGCTCTAATGTCTTATGGAAACTGAGGAGGCTGTGTCTAGTCTGCCCAAAGGGCAGGCTGGTTGGTTTTTGTTTTTTAATTTGATAAGAACTGGAAGATCATGAAGGTGGTTTTTCACTATAAAGCTAGTCTACGGATTGGACTACCTGAATAACCAGAACTGATCAGAAAGTTATGGAAAATGCTAAAGGTGAAGGGGAATTCAACATTTCGAGGATGAAAGCAGGAAAAAAAGATGTCCTTGTGTCTTAAAGTAAATAAAAAGGGCTGGGCATGGTGGCTCATGCCTATAATACCAGCAGTTTGAAACCAGTCTGAGCTATGTAGCGAGACTTTGTCTCCACAAAAATTAGGAACATTAGTTGGGAGTTGGTGGCACATGCCTGTAAGTCCCAGGTACTTAGGCCCAGAAGTTTGAGGTTGCAGTGAGCTACAGTGACACCACTGCACTCTAGTCCTGGCAACACAGTGAAACTTGGTCTCAAAAATAAAGGGGAACCACAGATAAAGCACAGAAATCTGGTAATTCATGGAATAAAATGCCATCTACTTGGAGAGTGTGAAAGTGAAGACAGAACAGGGAACCAAAAATTTAGAGAGGTGGAGGGTAGGGAGAGACCTTCACCATCACTAGATTCTAGAGACAGTGACCATGATGATGAGGTAAGAGTTAAGATTTAGAGATAAAATGTAAAACGCTGTTACAGATGCTCCTCAACTTACAATGGGGTTATGTCCTGATTAACCCATAAGTTGAAAATATTTTAAGTCAAAAATGCATTTAATATACCTAATCTACTAAAACATTGCTTAGCCTGGCCTACTTACCTGTGCCCAGAATGCTTACATTAGTTTGCAGTTGGGCCAAATCATCTCATGTAATTAATTGAATAATACTATACTGAAAGTGAAAAATGGAATGGTTATACGGGACTTGAAGTTTGATTTCTACTGCATGAGTATCATTTTCACATCTTTGTAAAGTCAAGTAATTATAAGCCAAACCATTTTAAGCCTGAGAACCATACTTAGCAGGGAACAAGTTGTAGTGTAAGCTAGATCCTCATTTTTTTTATAGCAGGGAGTTAACAAGTGTCTTGATTACCCTGAAGACATCTGTTATCAAGAAAATGAATTTAATAGTGAAGAATTAAGGGAAACCCGTACAACAGAGGTTCCCAACCTTCTTGGCACCAGGGGCCAGTTTCATGGAAGATAATTTTTCCACAGACTGGGGGCATGGGGCTCAAGATAGTGATGTGCAGCCCATTTCCTAAGAGGCTAAGGACTGGTACTGGGCCCGCGGCCAGGGGGTTGAGAACCGCTGCCCTAGAAGAACTAAAGGTAGCACTAGTTGAAAGTGGTGCCCCCAACAATGAAAGTTGCCGTAGGGCAGACACTTATTGCAGTTATAAATCCAATTTACTATAAAAATTTCACCACATGCATGTGATAGTTTGATTAAATGTCTGATTATGCTTCACAAGTAAAGAAAAGAAATACCATTTTTTTTGCTGGGCACGGTAGCTCACACCTGTAATCCTAGCACTCTGGGAGACTGAGGCCGGAGAATTGCTTGCAGTCAGGAGTTCCAGACCAGCCTGAGCAAGAGTGAGACTCCCCCATCTCTACTAAAAATAGAAAAATAAGGTGGGCATGATGGCATACACCTGTAGTCCCAGCTACTTGGGAGGCTGAACTAGGATCGTTTTAGCCCAGGAGTTTGAAGTGGTTGTGAGCTGATGCCACAGCACTCTAACCTGGGCAACAGAGTGAGACTCATTTTCACCCATAAAAATGGCAAGAAAAGAAATAATGCCCAGTATGGGTAGAGGTGTCCTATAGAAAGGGACACAACCTTTGCACAAGATAATTGGTCCACTAGATTCCTTCAGGAAATAGAGATACAAAGGTTGACACACATATGTCCTCCCTAGAGTTGTCTACAAAATAAGAAAATGTGCAAGATGTCTAACAGTGTTTATATTCTGTATTATAATTTGGCAATGATATATCCAAAGGATAAGTCATACACATCTGCTGAAATTTACCGTAAATGCTATCTCAAAACCATAAAAGTGTATACACAGAATGATCTAAACTTTTAGGGGAAAAAAGAAAACTAACAAAAATGTTTAAAGTAGGTAAGAATATGAATGACTTTTAATTTTTAAATATTTTTCTGTACTTTCAAAGTTCCCCATAAAGAAAATACATTTAAAATAATAAATAAATTACGTTTAAAGACATGATCAAATACCATGGAAAGTCAGTGGACCCAATAAGAAGCTATTGAGAAACTTTGCAATGACATTCCGCCTGTTTGTAAAAATGCCCTGGGGTGTGGGATTTGCCTGGGCCAGGACTGTGACACACTGGGGCAGTGTTTGGCACTGCTCAATAACAAACACTGTCTCCCAGCCAGGCCCCCTCCCCCAACTTAAAGAAATAAACTTCCAGCAGCTTTTATTTATTTACTCTGTATGGGTTCTCTGCTTAAGTCTTCTACGTGTATTATCTCATTTCATCTTCAGGGCAGTTTTAAGAATATATTATGATACTCAATTTTCAGAAGAGGAAATAAAAGCAGAGAGGGTCAAGTCATTTGCAAATGGTCACAATCAGTGGCAGAGCCATAGCTGAAACCTGGCTCTTCATACTGGACAAAGAATGGACACTGAGCTAGTCACTACCACTCGTCAAAAGAAAAAAACCTAATTTCATCAACTTCAGTCTACCATGTCTTAACAAAATCTTCAAAAGCCAGCTATAAAAACTGTCTAGGATGATGGAATAAGAAGCTTTAATAGAAAGCATTTAAAAAAATTAACTTGAGAATATTGTCAACAAATTATGCCAGAGTAAAAGTGAAAGCACAGGTCTTCCTGTTCAGTAACTATTTTAAAAGGCACACGTGCTTGGCATTTACAAAGACAATCTACTAAATCTTTTGAACTGAAGGAGGAAAACATTCAGAATATGATTAGTCCTGATTGTGAGATGCGGAATCAAGCATCGTCTGGAACAGTATCTGCTGTGCATTACTTTAAATGTTCACCAGCGGCTTCACCAAGAGCAAAGCCAATACTTAAGCATGTTTAAACACCAAACATACAGAAACCATCAGCACCAATTCCCTGCTTTCCATTCCAGAATTTTCACCTACAAACTGTAGCTCTTAAAAACAGGTTCCGAGCCGGGCGCGGTGGCTCACGCCTGTAATCCTAGCACTCTGGGAGGCTGAGGTGGGCGGATTGCTCGAGGTCAGGAGTTCGAAACCAGCCTGAGCAAGAGCGAGACCCCGTCTCTACTATAAATAGAAATAAATTAATTGGCCAACTAATATATATACAAAAAATTAGCCGGGCATGGTGGCGCATGCCTGTAGTCCCAGCTACTCGGGAGGCTGAGGCAGGAGGATTGCTTGAGCCCAGGAGTTTGAGGTTGCTGTGAGCTAGGCTGACGCCACGGCACTCACTCTAGCCTGGGCAACAAGCGACACTCTGTCTCAAAAAAAAAAAACAGATTCCGAAAGTATCTCAATATCCTTCTGCCAAAGACCACTTACACCAAAGTAATAACGTAAAATTTAACATTTCTATTGTGTCAAAACCAACGAAAACAAAACTTAAAAGATTAGATGGTGTAAATACGCTTATTAATAGTGTTTTAACACAACAAAAACAAATGTAACAAAAAGCATTTGAGCTGTGTGCCTGAGATTTAAACAAAAAAGGACTTGAATAACTTCTGTGAGAAATCACTTAACCTGGGCAGGAAGAGATTCCAGTTTACACGACACAACAAACAATTCCAGCTTAAGTAAACTAATTCTTCATTTCCTAAAAACGAATGGTATAAAACTCCACAGGCCAGAAGGGAGCCAATGCAGCCTTTGGGGGGATACACCCACTGCTGTGGCTCCTCTTGGACCTCAAGGTTCTAAGGTGCCATGGTTTGGAAGGTTCCAAGTAACCTCTGATCTGCAGGGAAGAAAGACATTGTGAAAGAGCAAACATCCGTACTCTCAACAGTCCTGTGAAGCCAGGCAGAGCATTTCTCTCACAGAGGGAACCACTTATCCAAAACTGCCATCTAGGAACTGCTATAGAATGTTCTAGTAGATAAGCCCCAAATCTGTATGCATGTCCCCTTTTCCCTTGTAGAGAGAAAGAAAGACAGACTAATCTGAGTTTAAATGATTTAGAAATTAGGATTTTATGGAGTCCAGGAGGGGACAAGGGAGAAATTTAAAGCAATTCTTCATTTTAATAATAGTATATCAGAAGCACCGAAAACATGTCCTTCAGATTTTCTTAGATACATATTTTAGGGTTTTTATTGCTGATTACAGATTTAAAACTATGAAATATGCACTGCTTCGCAAATTACACAAGTAATTTTTTACTTATTCACATTTCCAATAAAAGCTTAAAGAAACAGACAAAAAATACAAAGGTCAAGAGAAGTATGAATGGCAACAGCTTTAAAACAGAAGGATTTAGTAACAGTAAGAAGTCTCCACAGCCAGTGACCATCAAAAATTTAAAATTATTCAAACCGTGCAAATGCTCGACTGAAATCAATGTCATACACTGAACTATTAATACTTGGCCCTTGAAGTTGCAAACCAGAAAAGTAACCCACTTATGTTTATGATCACACAAACCACCTAATTTGCTCAAGGTTCAGCTTAAAGCAACATTTAATATCCTTTATAAGATGGAATTTGTGAAAAGTTCAAAAGGAAAACTTGCTGTTTTAATCCAGCTGTTCTCAGAAGTCTACATGATTTCCTGGGAAACCATCCGGGCATAGCCAATTAGAGAAACGCAGTTCAAAGCAGTGTCACGCTGGCTGCCTGAAGGTACCCTTGGAGATACTGGAGCGCTTCTGCATTGAGGCTGGTGCTCACCATTGAGGGAACCTACAAGAAAAGGGAAACAGCTGGCTGTTGGAGATGCTAATGCAACAGCACAAACCCCATCTTCTATGGGACAGTTGCCACAACTCTGGGAGGAGCAGCCTCATCACTGTCCAAGGGATTCCCAAGAAACTTAACTGCCTTTATTACTTTTAAGTAGGTAGGTCTGGGTAGGGCTGGTGGCTCATGCCTGTAATCCTAACACTCTGGGAGGCCAAGGCGGGAGGACTGCTTGAGGCCAGGAGCGTTAGAGACCAGCCTGAGCAAAAGCAAGACCCTATCTCTATAAAAAAATAGAAAAACTAGCTGAGCACAGTAGCCCAAGTACACCTGTGGTCCCAGCTACTTGGGAGGCTGCGGTAGGAGAATGACTTGAGCTCAGGAGCTTTGATGATGCCACTGCACTCTATAGGGGGGCAATGAAGTGATAACCCGTCTCCCAAAAAAAGGGGGGGATCTAAAAATGTAGATCCATAAGGAATTATTGTTGTTAGTTGTGACAGTGGTATTATAGTTAGGTTAAAAAAAATCCTTATTGTTTAGCGATGGACAATGAAGTACTTATATGTGAAATGACATATGTAAGGGCTTACTCAGTACAAAGGATAAACAGGAGAAACAAATGAAACAAACCTGGCAAAATAGTGGTAATTATTGAAGCTGGGTACATGAGGGTTGATTATGCTGTTTCTATGTATGTTTGAAATTCTCCATAAAAAACAATGAAAAATATAAATTTTATCAGGTAATGTATGACTATGTAAAAGGTGCTGGCTAAATGCAACTATACAGCCATTTATTAGACTTACATACACCTTTTATATAATTATATATTTCAGAGTATGCTGCAGCTTAAAAAAAAAAAAATCCCAATAGGTTGGGCGTGGCAGCTCACAACTGTAATCCTAGCACTTTGGGAGCCAAGGTGGGAGGATTGCTTGAACCTAGAAGATTGAGACCAGCCTGTAGTACCAGTTATTTGAGAGGCTGAGAGGCAGAAGGATCACTTGAGTCCAGGAAGTTGAAGCTGTAATGAGCTGTGATTGCACCACTGCATCCCAGCCTAGACAATAGAGTGAGACCCTCTCTAAAACCAAACCAATAAAGGCTACCACATTTTAATAACAGAAGGATCATATCAATCTGGAAAATACGCTTATATTTGAAGTGATTTTCCCCTTATATCCTTACTCCCCAAATTCACTCACTTTAAAATATACTTCTAGTAAAAATAAAAGAAAAAAAAAGGGCTCACTGTTTTAATTAAAGAAAATAAATTATGTCTACAACTTAGCAGGAAGTAGTCTAATTATGCTGACCAATGAAAGAAAGCAGGCACCAGAACACCTACTGTCCTCCTGCCTTCCCAGTAAAGTCTCCATTGATCACAGAGGTCTTTGATAACGACACTTACCCTTCCTGGACAGGCAGTAGACAATTTGTGAAGTGACTGTGCCAGGTGAATTTTGGGGTTGTTCACCATTTGACCTACAGGATCATGCTCTTTTTTCCCAGCAAATGCCAACTGTGAGAAGGCAGTCTGGTACCCTGGTGTATCTTCTATGTCAATAAAATGCTCTTCATCAGGAATGGTATCATCTTCAGGTAACTCAAAAAGGCCAATAAGAGACTGTAATAAAGGAGTCCTGCATTGGAAGAAAGCAAGAGACATAAGATCAAGAAAATAGTTTCAGCTGGGCAGGGTGGCTGGCTCATGCATGTAGTCTCAGCTTCTCAGGAGACTGAGGTGGGAGAACTGCTTGACACCAGGAGTTCAAGACCAGCCTGGGCAACATTGTGAGACCCTGTCTGTAAAAAAATTTAAAAATTAGCCAGGCATGGTGGTGTGTACCTATAGTCCCAGCTAATCAGGAGGCTGAGGAAGGAGGACTACTTGAGGTCAGGAGGAGTTCGTGGTGATAGAATGAGACCCTGTCTCTTAACAAAAAAAAAAAAAAAAGAGAATACTTTGAAGATTTAAGCAAAAGCCCCAAATCCTCAGGGAAATAAAATTATAGACTCACAGTCTGAAGAGACCTTATGCCTATCCAGAAACTGCTCATCAATTCTTTTGGCTATAGCACCTTAAACTTGTCTTTCAGAAACTATTCTATCTCAAACTGGCTGTGTGACCCAAGACAAACCAAGGAGATTTAATACTAGGAATACTATCAGAAAATATAAGCCTCCAGTTGTCAGATCACTTTATGAAAGAGGCTGTCTGAGTGGAACCAAAATACGCCAGTTTAGTTGGGCTTCTGTCATAAAACAGAGATCACCTAGATCAGACTCTTAAAAGGATCTGTGAATCCCCCCTAAAAAGTTAAGAACCTGGAAATAAGATCTTTGTAAGCCTAGACAGATCCTGGACCTAACGGTTGCTAGTGGAGAAGCCAAGATCATTCTTTTGGCCCCCAGGAGAATAAGCTTAATTGGTTCTGCAGTTGTAAGGGAAGGAAGCTATAATTTCTAAAAACATTAGAATGGAATACTTACCATAGCTTGGTATACTCAGTATCCATCATTGGGGGACATTCTGTTAATAATTTGGTTATGCCAACTGCACAGATCTTTTTCTCTACATTTCCAGATACTTTCTGAATTTCAGGAATAATGATTTTTTCCAAAACCATTCCAAACATTCTATTAATCAAAGCAAGAGATCCAGTCAATATTAAATTACACTACCACTATAAACAGTGAAATATTTAAATGTTATTTATATTCATCGAGTCTTTAGGAATACAAAAATTTACTAAATAAAAAGATTGCTGTTGGCCAGGCATAGTGGCTCACTCCTATAATCCTAGAACTCTGGGAGGCCGAGGAGAAGAGATCCCTTGAACTCAGGAGCAAGACCTAGTCTCTATTAAAAATAGAAAAATTAGCCGGTCGTGGTGGTGCGCACCTGTAGTCCTAGCTACTCGGGAGGCTTAGGGTTAGGCAGGAGAATTCCTTGAGCCCAGTAGTTTGAGGTTGCTGTGAGCTAGGTTGATGCCATGGCACTCTAGCCTGGGTAACAGAGCAAGACTCTGTCTCAAAAACAAACAAACATTCCACAGACCCATTCAGTCTAAAAACAAACAAACAAACAAACAAACAAACAAACAAACAAACAAACAAAAGGCTGCTGTTTTTGGTCAGCCTAAGAGACCTAGAGATGAAAATGATTAAAAACCCCAACAAATCTCTACCGTGTGCCCAACTGCCATCATCTTTGGTGAATAAACACCTCTCATATTATTGTAAACCTATGCTGAAATAGAATGTTTTACAGCTTTTTTTGGTCTTGTATGCATTTTTAAAAAGTTACTCAAGAAATCCTTGAAAAATTAGAAATTAGGAAACAGAGATAAGCAAGAGCATGAAGGCAAAGAATCACTTATCATCCTACCATCCAGCAACAACTAGTTTTAAAACTTTTGGATAATAAACTTCCCAACTTCCTTTGCTTATGTATCTATAAGTATAAAGTAATGGCTGTTTAAAAAAATGATTTGGCCAATCATTTTGTGTTATTGCAAACATCCTAGAAGTCTTTCTCAATTAGAAATGATGCAAAATCCTCAGTTTGTATTTCAATAAATAAATTCTTTGAAGTGAAAACAGTAGATCAAAGACTATAGCTATTTTAATGCCCTGGATGGATAAAGAGTACCTATGTTTTGCTCTCTAGAAAGATAATGCCCCCACCTGCAATTTAGGCCCCCACCTGCAATGCATAAAACTGATTTCCTCACAATCCTGTATTGCCAGAAATCATATTTTTTGGTTTACTTTTCAGGTTAATTCATTTTTTAGTCAATCTACAATTTTTCAGAAATAATTCAGATACAGAGATCTAACTTTCCCAAAATAATCTTTTTGCCCTAGAGTTGTATTCTATCATTTCTTTATAATCCTTCCATTTCCTTGCAGATGGGAAATACCTACTAAATACACTCTTTGTATATATACATATCAGGTAAGCCAAAACAAATTTTTTGGTCCCAAACATTTATTTTAAAAATCATGCTGTTGGCTTTAATAAAGGCAGGCTCCTGGAGTTCCTCACCACCTAACATGACAAAGAACACTGGCTGTGGAGAGTGCCACACGGTGGAGTAACTTTGAGGATTAGGAAAATGATTACGGGATTTTTTTCTTTATGACCTAACACCTAAGAATATTTTCAAAATGATAGATACTATCCGTGCACCAAGAACCACAAAATTATAAGACACTGGTTTACACTAAAAAAGGCCAAATCATTTTCTTCATTTTAAAAATAAAATGTAATAATAAAAACTTACTTTGGTTGTATACCATCAAATATTTCTTGTAATGCTAGCGCACCGTATTTTATGCAATACAAATTAATAAAGACTAAGAAACCTGTGGAAAGAAGATGCAGAATGTTAATACAGAGGAGCCACTGCACTAAACTGATAATTTAGTGGCAGTCTGTCAAATATGACTTGTGCATAATCATTAAAACCTGATGACCAACTCTGGCATCAATACTTGCCTTCTAATACCACTTACCATATAAAATTTCTGTCTTTATAGTACAGACCTTTACATGCAGCCTGTTCTCTGATTTCTATTTCTTTATAGTATTTCTATTGAAAAATGTTTTGGTATCTAATATAAAGCAACCTTTGAAACACAATACAATTGAAACTAATTAAATGTTTGGAGAACATAAATAACTTAAAATATTGTCAATATAAAGTCTGAAACTGATAAAAGGTTTATCTGCAACCAGAAAGTATAATTGGTTTTAGCTAGTTTCCTTCATTATTTCTGTAGAACACTCAAATGATTTTTACTTACTCTTGATAAACTTTGTTGTTTTGGAATTCTGAAGTCTTTGGAATAGTAGAATGAAGATTTGTTTCCTATATTGGTCAACCGATTCACTAAAGAAGTGAATAAAAGCAACTATAAATTCAGCATTTTCCTGAGTACCCAACAAATTTTTTGATGAAATGCACAATGAGATTATAGTCATACTTACGGAGGCATATGCTCTATTATACTGTTGAGAAGATAAAAACCTTGGTGGTCATTTGCTTTAGATGCAATCAGCTTTTGAAAGACACCTAGCAACCCAGGCTATAACAAATTACATTAAATAATAAATTACATTAAATTACATTAAATAATAAGCAGTTAACACAGAGGACAGGATTAATTATTCTAGAAGTTAAACAGGAGATATATATCTTAAAAAGGAGTTCATGTTATAAGAATCTAATTATCTTTTTCTCGTAAGTTTTTACTTCTAAAACATAGGGGGAAAACCTCACCACAGTAAGTCATTAAAGTTCTCAAAATCAACTTGTTTGATCCCTTTAAAAAACATTTCCACTTAAAGGATATCTAATTTTTTTGAGAGAGTCTTGCTCTGTTGTCTGGGCTACAGTACAATGGCATCACCGTAGCTCACAGCAGCCTCAAACTCCTGGGGCTCAAGCGATCTTCCTGCCTCAGCCTCTAGAGTAGCTGGGACTACAGGCTCGTGCCAAGATGCCTGGCTAATTTTCTCTGTTTTTAGTAGAGATGGGCTCTCCCTCTTACTCAGGGTGGTCTAGAACTTCTGACCTCAAATGATCCTCCAGCCTGGGCCTCCGAGAGTGTTAGGATTACAGTGGAAGCTACCACACCTGGCCAAGATTACCTAATTCTAATAAAACATACCTTAAAATTTTCTAATTATTTCCCTTGTTATTAAATTAAGTATTTTTCCCTTTTTCTTCTCCCACCCCTTCTTGTAAATAAATTTTTTAAACCTGCCATCCCTAGTTTTTCCAAGCTACTTTAGCAAATTATAGTTATATCAAAAGAAATCTGACTCACAATTTTGTCAGCTGCAGCACTTGCTATTGTATTTGAACCGCGTTCTAAGAATGCCTGGAGAAGCCTCACTAGAGCAGGAATATTTCCTGTTCTTTCCCAAAGCACTGGCTGAAGGAGATGAGGAAATAAGGCCATATAGGAAGACGGGATATCATTTTTGTGTGTTTCCAGAAGCAAAGACATCACTTGAAAGACATATGGAATAAATTCTGTAGATAAAAATAAAAACAGAGCTGTCAGCTTCAGAAGGGAATGGCTCTGAGATGAAAGGCACATCTCTCTTAGGCAGGTTGCATTTTATAAGCACCTTAATTTCATCCCATTACAAATAAAATGATTTCCTCTAACCTACCTTGTACATCATTTTGTAAAATTTCAGTAAATGCCAAAAACAAAGCCTCCTCAAAATTTACAACAGCAGCAGGGTTAGCTTTGCAAGTTATTCTTATGGATAAACATATTGCTTCAAACATGTAGTGATTAAAATGAGGTTTGCTTGGGTTCTGGGGAAAAAAAAAACAAAACCCTAATTACTCAAACAATCCAAGTGACTATCATCTAAACCAAAACACATCTAACCTTTCTAAAACACCTTTAAAATAGATGCCACCTATTTTTAAAAAACATTAAGCAAAAAACACCAATTACACTAAACTAGTGCTTGTTTATTTGGATTTTCTTAAATGGCCAAAAGTCTTATAGCCCAATGTAGTCTAACACTGTTACTCAGAACTCAGGTGAAAAATGATCACTCTGTTCTCTAAAGTCCCTCCAATACTTCCTATGAATTTATCTTGTTTTCATAGATAGGAATAGCATCTAAAAAGGAATTCTGTCTGCCTTAAACTGATTTTCTAAGACTTATTTTGAAAAATGAAATGAAGAAAGAAGACACACAAAGGATTGTAATCATCATTTTTTAAGTCCAAATAGCCTCTTTTTTTTCTTTAAGAGACAGGGTCTTGCTCCATCACCCAGGCTGGAGTGCAGTGGCATGAACATAGCTCACTCACGACAACCTCCAACTTCCAGGCTCAAGTGATCCTCCTGCCTCAACCTCCAGAGTAGCCAGGACTACAGGCATGCATCACCATGCCCGTCTAATTTTGTGTGTGTGTGTGTGTGTGTGTGCAGACGTGGGGTCTCACTGTGTTTCCCAGGCTGGTCTTGAACTCCTGAGCTCAAATGACCCTCCTGCCTCGGCCTCCCAAGTGCTGGGATTAAAGGCATGAACCACTGTACTGGGCCCAAATAGCCTCTTTCATACTCATTTAGTGCAAAGCCTACTTTCCTTCATCTAAGATAATTCTGGATTATCTGTACTTTCTTAATTTTCTAACAATGAACATATGTTGCCTTTTGTAATAAGAATAAAAACACATTAAAGCTTCTGAGCCTACACTTAAAGGTGACTGCTGTTTTATATCTTCAATCTAACTTGAACCCATACTTTTACCAAAGAACATTAACTTAGGTTAATGGTCAGAAAGAATTCATCGACCTTCTCCAAAGCCTCACCCAGTGCCAGAGCTTGGAGGCCCAAACAGTTTGAAGCAAATTAAAAGGCAACCCCACTTTCAAAATTGGCTCTGTTACCTTACTGACAGCTAATAGTTTCTGTGTGAGCTGAGTGATTAGAGTAGCGATGTAGGGGATTATGGCTTCTTGTAGGAGGGAAAAACTTCTCATGATTGCTGTAAAATATAAAAAAGCAAAAGCAGAGTTCAGTTAAACTTCAGCAAAAAACAGTAATTGGGGGTAAAAACACCTAGTAATTCATCAACTAAAATTTTAAGACACTTAAGACAACCCTGATAGCTCTCTCCATTTAAAAATAATCTAAATTTCCTTTCATTTTAAAATTAGGACAGGAGTTAGCAACAAAGTTTAGCTTGGAAATATTATTTCTAGAAGGCCCAAAGCTTAAAAAACAAACAAACAAAAAAAAAAACAGTGAATAAAGAGGCAAACAAAGAGGAGGAATTAACAGTGAATTGACAGGAACAGAGCGGCCGTGTGTGAAACAGAATAGTTTAGGGTCTCTTTCACTTAGAAACCAGTGGCAGAAAATGGAAACATGATCTTAGCCTACGGGAAACTGAAATAGAAGGCCACCTACCCATCTCCTTCAAAAAGAGAGATTAGGAACCTAAGAAAATTCTAAATATACACATAAAGCCAGAGTCCATACTGCAAAAATACTGCTCGTTAATAGATGCCTAAAAATATATAGCATGGAAGACAAATATATTTGTAAGCTAAAATGTGTGATAGCTCTTTTCCCACAATATTTCTAAAATACATGTTCACTAAGCAGAGTATCTACCATATGCTAGGTATGATAGATAGAAAATTATCTACTCTTGCCTACTAAACTTTGCACATGTTTCTTTCACCTTAGCCAAAGACTAATTCACCCTTCAACAAACTGCTACCTATCTTTCACATCTCAGCTTAGACATCACTTCCTAGAGAAGGCCATTCCCTGCCCTGGGTTAAGAGGGTTAGAGGATGGATTAGCGCCCTTCGCATCTGAGCTGCCACAGAATCCTTTTGTTCACTCATACAACTGTATTTATCGACCAAGTATTATATACTGTGTACTCTTAAATATCCTAGGAACACATTAATGAAGACCACTGACCAGTCAGCTGCTCTTACAGAAATCAACATTAAGCAACAGTAAGTACATATCATTGTTGGGAGAATTAATATTGAAAACGTACACAAATACACATCTAGACACATACACACACACACACATATATCTCAGAATTCCTGACCCAGGTTGGAATGATCAGGGAGTTTATCTGAAAAGTATTTCTCATGACCTAGACACTGTGCTAGGCTTCTGGGATACAACAGTGGAAAAAGACTGAGATTGTCCCAAAGCTAGAGCCAGCACCAGGACACCCTCTAATGCAGCACCCAGCAGATGGTGGGTGGACAAGGACAGCTGCCTATGTCCTTGCTTGGCAGGATGTATAAAGACATGTTCTGTGTGGAGTCTACCATGTGTAGCCATGTTTCACCAAGACCTTCCTGAGCAGGTAGTCAATACAGTTGCATGGTCTGACCTCTGCCCTAAAGAAATTCAATCTCACAAAGGAAAAAGGGTTATTACTACGTTTTCTATAACAAGGGGTTCTATATCAAATTAAGGTAAAACCTTTCTGAAAACAGTTAATAGTAAACAAAATAATACTTTTCATTTTTAAAAATATCTAAACCTACCTATTTCTTGGCAAACATTAGCTGGTTCATAGACTACAAAACCTGAAGTATAACTCAGAATGCTTATCCTTGTAATCTGAATTAGACACTTAAGTCTGTATAGCAGGGAAACGGCCTACCTTTCATAATATATTCATTTTCTGAAGAGCCAGGAAGTGTGAGAGCTTTGAAAAGGTTTGTTAGCAGAATCTCAACAAACGGTGCGATTTCTGCAGCTGTAAAGCTATAGATGAAAAAACAGCTTTCAGTCACTACCAACTCTGGAGCTTAGTCACTGTGGACTCCCTTGGCAACTACTAAATCACACTTCTCAGCACAAAATTGAGCCATCTCCCACCACTAACAATTGATAGCTTAGGAAAACAATTTTGTACATATGCTCATGTTAAGCTCCTAAGAAGGCAAATCTGGGACCACACACAAGTGAACCAGAAAAAAATGCAGGTAAACTCAACATCTAAGGTTGCAACAGTCATACCTGGTTCATATCTATCACCATCAAGAACAGACCTTAGAGTCTCAAGGGTTCCAGTCATCTATTTTTCTTAGAGGTGTAGCAGATACAGAACTGCTCACTGCATGAATTCTGGGCCTGAAGACAGGTACTGCCTTGACTCACCTCAAAGGACGTCGTTTCAACCCTTAATTGGCCACTGAGAATATCTGTCTTTCAAGTTCTTGATGAAGTAAAGAACCTAGAACTGTTTTCCATCTCTTACCCAAAGCTCAGTTTCAAGAAATAACACTGTTGAAGAATGGCCTGAAAGACACGCAGACCGTCCATTCCTCTCCATCCTCGGATCAGGCCAGAGGAGCTACTTTCTTGGCCCCTAGAGAATTACTTTCACTAAGCTGTGTTATATCTCAGAACTAAGTGAGATTACAAAAACAGCCACATGAAAATAACTGTTACATGATTTTGCTGAGAACACTGCTACTACACACTATTCCCTTAATGAAGACTCACTGTTTTAATCTCATGGATATTGTGAAAATTCCCTAAGTCTCCCATTTGTCTAAGATTCTAGGAGATTCCAAATAAAATTTGAAGTTTAATATACAGGATCCTTTGACATACATTTCTATTTATTAAAAGTATGTCAGTTACTTTCCTTTGATCTAATTTATTCAATATTTAATTTTATTATCATAGTTTATCTATTTTGGTAAATCCTTTTGGAATGAGATGGTATATTTGAATAAAAAGTATATACTTGTTTTCCTAACAACTAATGAAATTATGAAAACACTCAGAGATATCTTTGATCCATATGGTACAGTCCCCACCCCTAGCTAAGAAAATATAAACTGCTCAGACTCAAATACTTACAGAGTGGCGTTGTTAGGCCCTCTCATAGTAAAGAGCCTTTCGAGAGCATGTGCTGCGTAAGTGTGAACAACAATACTTTCTGCTTGAAGATGATTAATCAAGAGAGGAATAGAGACTATAAGATGCTCTTTTGGTACCTGAAAAATATAATAATATACATGCTCTAAATCCAATAATGCCACATTGCAATAAAAGACAACTGTAAGAGAAAGGCTTGCTGATTTTAAAATGTTTGCTTTCTTCAGCTCTATTATAATGAACAAAGAGTGTCGTCAAAGAAAAACTTCTACTCCTACCTACCTTCTACCTTGAACCACATAATGGTTCAATTTTCATTCATTTTTCCAATTCTTTTTCTGAGCACAAAACTACGAGGGTAAAATCTTGCAGATAAAAGATCATACCATAAAGTAGTATCATGGAGTAGCAGATAAGATTTTATGACTCTTACAAGCTATCCTTTTTCACTAGCAGACATTTCTTATGATTTTCACTAAAAACGTCTAAAAGGCTAGGTGTGGTGTTCACGCCTGTAATCCCAACACTTTGGGAGCTGGAGGCAAGAAGATCATGTGAGGCCAGGAATTTGAGACCAGCTTAAGTAACACAGCAATACCCCATTCTATACAAAAAGAAAAATAATTAGGTGGGTGTGGTGGCACATATACATAGTCCTAACTACTTGAGAGGCTGAGTAGGGAGGACAGTTTAAGTCTAGGAGTTTGAGGTTGCAGTGAGCTATCATTGCACCACTGCACTCCAGCCTGGGTGCCAGAGCAAGACCCTGTCTCTAAAAAAAGAAAAAAAACACCCTCTAAATTTGGAACACCAATTAGTCTTTAAAATAGAAAAGCCTGACTGGGCTGCATAGTAACACTGGTAAATACCTGCCAAAGACATCAAAATTATAAATCAAGAAATTAAAGAATCATCCATAGGAAATAAACTGTGGCATATTCTTATAATGGAAAACTACACAGCTAATAAAAAATGAACTATAACTTCATCTAATAAAATAACTCTCAAAATGATGTTAAGCACAAAAAAAGCATGATATACATATTTATACCCATAGTATGATGGTACTTGTACAAACAGAAATTTAAAACCTACAGATTACTATAGAATTTTTGTAAAAACGTATGTATGTAATGAAAGCATAATAAAACACTTACATGAGTATAAAACACACTGAATTCATAATAGTAATAACTTCTTGGGAGAAAGGGAGTGGGCAGGAAGCACCAGGGTATCTCCAGTGTATATGTATGTATGTTTAAGTTAATATGGCTTGAAGTTAAGATTTGTGAGGTTTATTTTAGTATTCATTATATATTATTCTCTTTTCTTCTTCTTTTTTTGAGACAAGGTCTCACTATATTGCCCAGGCTTGTCAGAGACTCCTCAGTTTGGGCAATCCTCCTGCCTCAACCTCCCCCACAGCTGGGAGTATAAGAACATGCCAACATGCCCAGCTGATTTTTATTTTTCATTTTGTGAAAGAAGGGGGTGTTTTCTTGCTTGTGTGTTTAAAACATTTGGTAAGATGGCAGCACTGTTATTGGGCAGAGGTGTCAAAGGAATAAGATCCATCAAAACTGAATGTGTTTACCCTTTAAGCTAGCAATTCTATTTTTGAGAATATATCCCAAGATTATAATGGCAAAAATGTGAAGTAACATATATAAGGCTATTAAAGGCAATATTATTTAAAACAGTGAAAGACAGAAAACACCCAAAGTTTCTATGAGGAACAGTTTGTCTAAACCACGCAATAGCCACATAATGGAATACTGTGTGGCTATAAAATAAAAATGAGGACAATCTGTACGTATCACTATAGAATTATATTGAAGATTTATTAAGTGAAAAAAGCAAGCTACAGTAAAGACAAACATATAGACCAATGACAGAATAGAGAGCCCAGAAATAAACCCTGGCATATATAGCCCAATGATTTTTGACAAGGGTGCCAAGACTATCCAGTAGGGAAAGGACAGTCCTTTAAACAAAGGATGCTGAGAAAACTGGATATGCAGAAGCAAATTAGGAGTTGGACCTCTTAGCTAACACCATATACAAAAATTAGCTCAAAATGAATCAAAGACTCAAAGGATAAGATCTAAAATTATAAAACTATAGGAAAAAACATGACAGAAGCTTTGCAATATTGGATTTAGTAATGACTTCTTGCCTAAGACATCAATTTTCTGTTGCATAGCCAACAAAAGAAAAAGACAAATTAAACTTCATGAAAATTAAAAAATTTTGTTTATCAATAAAAAGATAAGCCATAGAATGGAAGAAAACATTTATAAATCATATATCTGATAAGGTATTGATATCTAGAATATACACAGAAATTCTAAACTCAACACACAAAAAAATAACCAATTCAAAAATGGGCAAGACTTGAATAGACATTTCTCCAAAGAAAATACATAAATGCTCAATGAGCACATGCAAAGATGCTTAACATCACTAATCATCTGAAATATGCAAATCCAAACTATGAGACCTGACACCTACTAGGATGGCTACTGTGAGAAAAAAAAAAAGGCATTGGTGAGGATGTAGAGAGACCAGAACCCTTGTGCACCATTGGTGGTAAAGTAAAATGATATAGTTGCTGTGATAAACATTAATGGCAGCTCCTCAAAAAATGAAAAATAGAATGACCATATGATGCAACAATTCCACTTCTAAGTGTATACTCAAAAGAATTGAAAGCAGAGTCTCACAGAGATTTGCCGAGCCATATACACAGCATTATCACAATAGCTAAAATGTGGAAGCAAACCCAAATGTCTATCCAAAGATGAATGAATGGATAAGCAAAATGTGATAAAGACAAACAACGGACTGTTGTTCAGTACTAAAAAGGAAATTCTGACACATGCAACAATATGGATGAACCTTGAGGACAATATTCTTTGTGAAATAAGCCAGTCATAAAAAGATGAATACTATAGGATTCCACTTACAGGAGATACTCAGAGAATAATCAAAATCACAACAACACAAAGTTGAATGGTGGTTGCCAGGGGCTGGGCAGAAAAGGAGTAAGGAATTATTGTTTAATGAACATGTAGTTTCATTTTTACAAGATGAAAAGAGTTCTAGAGATGGTGGTGACGGATGGATGATGTTATGAATATATTTAACGCTAATGAGCACTACACTTTAAAATGCTTATGATGGTAAACTTTTTATGTATTTTACCATAATTTCTTTAGAATGGGGAAAAAAAAGCAAGGTTCAAAACTGTACAGTATGTTCTCTTCTGCACAGAAGAGGAAAATATAAATACAGATAGTTATTAGTTCTATGGACAAAAATAGTAATGAAAAATAAACCCAAACTCAATTAAAAATCCAGGGAGAGAGAGCAAGTAGGGAGGAAGGGATAGCAATGAAAACCAGACCTTTCTGGATGTACCTTGGCTTTCTTAGTGTCTGACTCTGGAGGCATGTAAAACAATTTCTCTTATGCAACCCCAAGCCAAAATCCCTACAAACAAATGAAGCTGTTTATCAAAGTAGGGGCAAAAATGCACAGAGAATAATTTCATGGTACTTTAAGCACGGTATTTTTGACTTCACGTACCTAGTTGTATAATATCCTAAGGATATAAACACCACAAAGAAATCAAACTGCTTTATTCTGAAGCTTGAGTAAAAAAAAAGGAAAAAAGAAATCAAACTACATTCAGTAGTCTTTAGTAAGAATATAAGCATTGTGGTTTTGAAACTATTTACATACATCTTAGGACAAAGCAAATAAGTAATTATAGATAACAATTATAACATAAAGAAATAAAATAAAACCCTTATAATATTAAATTTGAATTGGGAACTATTTTTATTTCCTTCTAAATCGTATGAAAGTCCTGGTTCTTCCTTATGCGAAAAAGCCTAAACCAACAAGAACTCATTAAGAACATCCCTAGTACCCAGATGATAGTCTTTAAATAACATTTCACACCTTTAAGAGGTCATCATTTCAGGTGTAAGACAGGAATTGTACAAGATGAACCTGGAACATCTTGTCAGGTGTAAGAGGAGGGAAGCTAAAGAGGCTACCAAGTTTATGTCACCAGGACACAGGAACCTACATAAAGAGCCTATTGTCCAAAGATGAACAACTAATTAGAACATCAAAAAAACTCTCATTTGTCCTCTGGAGGTTGCTAAGGCACTAACTCATTACTCTGAAAATTGACAAAGGTGGAAAACCCCCAACATATATTTCCCCTGCTTTTCCTGTATAAACTGGTAATAAATGATCTAGGAGATAGCAGTGTTGGTTGTACAACATAATGAATATACGAAAAAGCACCAAAGCACACACTTTAAAATGGTGAATTTTATGAGAAGTGTATCTTGATTTAAAAAACACCAATCATGGAAAGTTGTTGTTTTTTTTTTTTTGATACAGTCTCGCTATGTTGCCTTGGGGTAGAGTGCAATGGCGTGATCATAGCTCACTGTGACCTTAAACTCCTGGGCTCAAGCGCTCCTCCTGTCTCAGCCTCCAGAATAGCTGGGACTGCAGGTGTGCACCACCACATCTGGCTAATTTTTTCTACTTTTGGTAGAGACAGGGTGGGTCTCACTCTTGTTTGGGCTGGTCTCAAACTCCCAACCTCAAGTGATCCTCTCTGCCTCAGCCTCCCAGAGTGCTAGGCTTACAGGCGTGAGTCACGGTGCAGCCTGGAGAGTTCTTCTTAGTGATATTAAGAGTGACCAGTGGATTCGATTAAGCAGAACTCTCCACTAATCACTTTTTTTTTTTGAGACAGAGTCTCACTTTGTTGCCCAGGCTAGAGTGAGTGCCGTGGCGTCAGCCTAGCTTACAGCGACCTCAGTCTCCTGGGCTCAAGTGATCCTCTTGCCTCAGCCTTCCAAGTAGCTGGGAATACAGGCATGTGCCACCATGCCTGGCTAATTTTTTGTATATATATTTTTAGTCGGTCAATTAATTTCTTTCTATTTTTAGTAGAGATGGGGTCTCCCTCTTGGTCAGGCTGGTTTTGAACTCCTGCCCTCGAGCGATCCTCCCGCCTCAGCCTCCCAGAGTGCTAGGATTACAGGCGTGAACCACAGCGCCCAGCCTCCATTAATCACTCTTAATATCACTAAGAGTGGACAACCAGACATTGTGTATGTCTTGATGAAATGAAACAACTATGATGCTTTCCTGCCCTCCTCCAAACAATCTAAATCTAATCAAGCCTCCAGATCTACTAATACAGAAATACAGGGACAAGATAAATTACAAGTGATTCTTGAACAACATGGGTTTCCACTGCATGGGTCCACTTGTACATTTTTTCCCCAAACAAAATGGGAACAGAAAACAGTATTCATGGGATGTGAAATCTACAAATATGAAGGACTGACTTTTTGTCTATGTGGTTTCTGTAGGGCCCACTTTTGGGAAATGAGAATGCATGGATTTTGGTATATGCAGGCGTCCTCAAACCATCCCCTCATATAATGAGGGAAGATATACACCATGAGGATGCAATCAGGCTAAAGTAGAATGTGAGAAACTCTCCAAGAGAAATGACTGGTTTCTCTAACAGACAGAAGAAAGGGGACGGAGGACTCCTTGTTGTAAATTAAGAGACTTGAAACATAATCAATAATAAGCCTTATATGGACACTGCTTCGATTCCATTTTTTAATAATACTATTATAAAAAGAAACTTTTAAGACACCTGAGGAAAATTAAACATGGTCTAAAATCATAAGTTATTAAGGAGTTATTGTTAATTTTGTTAGATGTTGATGTCAAGTATGATTACACAGAAGGGAGAAGCTGTATATAATAAAACTCTTGAATATCCTTCCCTCCTAATAATAAAAACAAATAAAAAATAAAAAACAAAACAAGAGATTAAGTGGTATATAGTAAATAAAAACCCACTTACTTGATTCCTAAAAATCATAATATATTTGATACCATCAGCTTTAAGGACAGGAAATTCATTCACTATTAAAAAATAAAAAGTCATAGTTACTTAAAGGGTAAGGACTGTTACTCCAAAACTAATGATGTTATCAGAGTTTTAAAAAACGATAACCAAAATGTCAAGTAATGGAAGCCTAGTTAATTATGCAATGATATATTACGTAGCTATTAATTCCAACAGGATTATAAATAATTTTATTTTTTCCCTTGCCTTTAAGTTTCATGGTAAATGAACATGTATTACTTAGATAACTGAATAAAAATGATTTGGACCATGCATCAATGATCACATCATCTACACTTCTAGAACTGAAGCTGTTCTAAATTAAAAACATGTCTATGCTTTTAATTATTCTAGTGGTAGGCAAATAAGTTAGTGAAAGGGACAGAACATTGGCTAATTGTTAATTCTTTAAGCTGAATGATGGTCATATCCAATGTAAGCTCATTTGCAATATTCTCTATACCTCTGGGTATATATAAATTTCCTATACAAAAAGTTTTCTTAAAAAAGGGAATATATCTGAACTAGATCAATACACACAAAACATCAGAAACTATCCTTACTATTTATCAGTTTCACGTACTTGGAAATGTTCAATTTTTAAGAGCTCATTTTTCAAATAGGAAAGAAAGGGAAGCCAAAGTATAATCCCTATTCATACACTAGCATAATAAAGCTGAGTTACAAGTTCAGTTTTACTCATATTTTCCTTTTAAACAAGCAATATTTTTTTAATCAAAGCTAACTTCACATTAGAGAAGATCTGGGGAAGCCATTTGAGATTTTATTAAATAAAAGGAATAACTGTAACAAGAATAGGAACCAGTTTTTTGAGTATCATGGTGATGTAGAGTCCTTAGTATGACTTGACACATTACTTATTTCATAGTCTAACAATGTAAATAAAAATTACAGATATAGTGCCATAGGTTATATAAAAGAAAAAATTTCACAACTCACCATTAGCTGATTTTAAATCAGGAAGGATGTGATTCACAAAGAACTCAGTCAGGTTGACAAGTTCATTTGCTTGTGTAATTCCATGCTGAAAAGCAAATTTGTAACAGTAAATTAAATAACACAAAATACTTGTATATATCTATCATATTCAAAATTTAAACAATTTTTAAGACCACAGTAAAGATGGAGACAACACTTCAAAACACAAACTTCTTATACATAAAACAGGACTATCTTAATAAACAATAAAGAAACTTCCCTAAATCAAACAATAGCTAAATTTAAGTTTAGTACATTTTATACACTGGATCTCAGCGAAGGTAACAAACATGGCATCTGTCAATTTTTTAGTCCATAAGAAACTCAAGTGCTTAATATAGCAACATACATTCTAATCAGAACTAACAGTTTATCTGACACAGTAGGCTCTATTATCAGAGATGCATTTTTTCATTTTGACTTCTGTGGTTACCAATGCCTATTTTAGAAACAAAACCACATTAAAAAGATTTACCAGGCCGGGAGTGGTGGCTCACGCCTGTAATCCTAGCACTCTGGGAGGCTGAGGCAGGCGGATTGCTCGAGATCAGGAATTCAAAACCAGCCTGAGCAAGAGTGAGACCCCGTCTCTACTATAAGTAAAAAGAAATTAATTGGCCAACTAATATATATAGAAAAAATTAGGCTGGGGGCGGATTGCTCAAGGTCAGGAGTTCAAAACCAGCCTGAGCAAGAGGGAGACCCTATCTCTACTATAAATAGAAAGAAATTAATTGGCCAACTAATATATATAGAAAAAATTAGCCGGGCATGGTGGCGCATGCCTGTAGTCCCAGCTACTCGGGAGGCTGAGGCAGGAGGATCGCTTGAGCTCTGGAGTTGGAGGTTGCTGTGAGCGAGGCTGACGCCATGGCACTCACTCTAGCCTGGGCAACAAAGCGAGACTCTGTCAAAAAGAGGAGAGGAGAGGAGAGGAGAGGAGAGGAGAGGAGAGGGGAGGGGAGGGGAGGGGAGGGAGGGGAGAGAGGAGAGAGGGGAGGGGAGAGAGGAGAGAGGGGAGGAGAGGAGAGGAGAGGAGAGAGAAAAGAAAAGAAAAGAGAAAAGAAAAAACAAAAGAGCCGGGCGCAGTGGCTCACGCCTGTAATCCTAGCACTCTGGGAGGCTGAGGCGGGCGGATTGCTCGAGGTCAGGAGTTCGAAACCAGCCTGAGCAAGAGCAAGACCCCGTCTCTACTATAAATAGAAAGAAATTAATTGGCCAACTAATGTATATATATATAAAATTAGCCGGGCATGGTGGCGCATGCCTGTAGTCCCAGCTACTCGGGAGGCTGAGGCAGAAGGATTGCTTGAGCCCAGGAGTTTGAGGTTGCTGTGAGCTAGGCTGACGCCACGGCACTCACTCTAGCCTGGGCAACAAGTGAGACTCTGTCTCAAAAAAAAAAAAAAGAAAAAACAAAAGAAAAAAGAAAAGAGACGAGACAAGAGAAAAGAGAAGAGAAGAGAAAAGAAAAAAGAAGAAAAGAAAAAAATTAGCCGGGCATGGTGGCACATGCCTGTAGTCCCAGCTTCTTGGGAGGCTGAGGCAGCAGGATTGAGCCCAGGAGTCTGAGGTTGCTGTGAGCTAGGCTGATGCCATGGCACTCACTCTAGCCTGGGCAACAAAGCGAAACTCTGTCTCAAAAAAAAAAAAAAAAAAAAAAAAAAAAGGATTTACCTTCTGTGTTTGGGCTTTTGATGCCAAAGATGTCACTAGGTAAATGGCTGCATCTTTGTGTTTCCAGTTGACAGATGGATTTTTTGCATATTCCTGCAGCATGGAGTTAACGTAACCAGAGAAGATTCCTGTCACAGGTCCCTCAAAAAACTTGCATAATCCTCGTACAAGATCACAAGCAGCCCTGCGTCTAGTATCAATATCTATAAAATGAAAAGCAAATGTATCATGAGAGAAAGAAACCACAACTGATTGCCATGTGATAGCTCAGCAACATAAATAATGAAAAAAATGCATTTCCCCCCACAAGAAACATGAAATGAGAATGAAACTAAAGGTCACAGAATTATGATAAATATTAATAAGTATATAAGAAAGAGAAGACAAATGATTCGATTGATACTTTTATGTAGGTCATATAAGAGCTGCTTTTTAACATGTACGACTTAAGGAAAATGGTTTTCAATGAATGTCAGCAGAAATGACACATTTCTAACTCCCACTCTTCTCCATATTACTAGAAAGAGAACAATCTTAAAATAGGCTTGTTGGGAGACAAATAGGTAGAAAACCAAGATACATACCAGATCCTTCCAAATCTCTTCTTATGTACTCCTCAGAATTATCTTCAAATGCTTCTTCATCTGCAGCTATAAAGAGAATTGATATTTCAGATAATCCCACAGAAAGACAAATCTATATTGTACTTAACAGCTGAGTATGCAGAAAACTATATGGAACTGCCTTGTATATTGCAAAGGCCACCCTGAAAGACTAGGTATTACATAATTCACACAGCTGTAAGACAGGCTCATTTGTCCCCAGAAATGGATTTCTCCTCTAGCTTTCAAAAGTAAGTGTTGGGGATCAATTCTGGAATGCTAACCTTTTATTCTTCCAGAAAAGAACATTAAAAAAGCAAACAACCTAACTATAATCACCATCATTTCATAAAAGTCATTTCAACAACAAAACACCTAGGGAAGACAGTAACAGAATAAAGGTCTTATAAATTTGTTTTGATGAAATCACAAAAAGAAATAAAACCTTGCCCATAACAAGGTCCTTAACATTGTCCTAACCTCCTCATTTTGTTCCAGACATAATTTGAGAAACACTGAACTAATAACTGCTTTGATATAAAACACAATCTCTTCACCTTCACTCCTTGCTATTCATAATAGTAAGAAGAGGGACAGACATTTTACATATAAATACACTTAGGACAATTCTAACCTTTTTATTATTATTATTTTCTTTACTATTAGCCTACATCATGCTTTGTACTTTAACCTTAAGCACAACCTAAAAGTGGGCTTCAATCCTGTATTTAAAAGTTATCTTTCTACTCTCAAGTCAACTGTTTAAAAACAGCTATTTGCCTTGGTGAAATACTAAATCAAACAAAACCAAATTATTTCCCTAAACTGAGATGCTGGCTAGTTTTATTTTCTTCTCAATATAACAGGATTTAAAAAAATCTTATTTAGTATTTCTATGAGAAAACCCCCCAAAACACAACTAAGCTCATTATAGCAACACTTATTTCACAGATGCCACGTTTTCTCGTTTTACATATTTTAAAATTTTTTATCTTTTTCTTTCCGTTTCTTTATTGAGCAGGTAGACAGATGCCACAGTTTCTGTCTTGGTTTAGAAAATAGGTAATAAATGACCCCAAAATTTGGTAATAAAAGAATTAGATTAACTATGTTTTAAAAAAGCAACAGAATTATATGCATCCAATTTGTAAAAAATAAAGCAACAGAAGACATTAAATTTATACTAATATACTTTTAAGAAACAGAGTTTTTACTCCCATGAAAAAGCTTTCACTTTGCCATAATTACCTCTAAATTCCATGTTAGGCACAATAACCTTTTCACAGATACTTGTCAGCGTGTTCTGGTCCTCAAACAGATTCTTATAATGAGGTCTCTCACAAACTGAAGCCAGAAATTGAATTGCATTACTTACCAACTGGAACAAAACACAAAAACAGTAAGATTTTTAAAAGCAAAACCGAACAGTTTATTTCTTGGGGTAGATGGAGAATGTCTTTTAATTATTTGTCTCCACCATCTTACCAAATCATATTTAACCTCTTGACCTGTTGTAACTAGTAAATTCCAGATGGCTGTGACAAAACGAGGCAGGTACCGTTGAAATTCTTCATCATATTTCTGTGCATAGAGTGCAGCATTATCACAAATCTGCGATTTTAAGAGCTCCAATAAGCCTGCTTCCTCTTCATCCTTACATAAAAGAAAAGAGAAAACTCAAACATACAACTCTAATGCTACCATCAATCAGGGGAGTAGCTGAATTTCTGAATTAGACTCTTCAAAATTTAAATTCAATACAGTTTTTTTTTTTTTTTAAACAACACCTATGACACTATGAATCTATTCACCAAATCTTTCTCATGTATTAATCATTGAGAACAGGCTTCAAAAGTTTTCAAGTTGAATGAAGCCTTTTCTTCTGGTTGCTAAATTACAAAATATTTCCATACCTATTAGATTAAAAATAGTATATTCCTACACAAACCTGAATCATGATGATTCATGATCATGAATTGTCTTGTGCTGTATTGTCAAGCACTTACTTGACAATACAGTCAACTAGATCATCTTGCTGCCTTTCAAAAGGGTTAGCATCCCTTTAATATATTAAGATGGGAAATTCCCCCACCCCCACAAAAGGTAATATTATATGATTCTCACAAATAGTGTTTTGGTTATACAATATTAAAACACAAATTTGTATCAAGAGTCAGCACACTGTGGTCTGCAGGCCAAATCCAGCCTGTTGCCTGTTTTTGTAAATGAAGTTTTATTAAAACACAGCCCATTCGTTTTTCCCTCATACAATTCATTTATACTGTTTCTAGTACTGTCTGTGGCTGCTTTCATACTGCAACTGCTGAGTAACAGACTGTATGGCCTGCAAATTGAAAGTATTCACTACCTGACCCTTTACAGGAAAAGTCTACCAATGCCAATCTAAACCATGATAGTGATTTATGCAGCAATCTCTATTTTATCTATATTAATCTCTATTATAGCAAACCAGAAAATGCCAAACCCCTCGAATTTAGGAGAGATAAAAAGAACCCCCTCACAGCTGCTTCCTCAAGGCATAAATATTAAAGAATGTGAGATGACACAAGGTAGTACATGGTTAACTGGGCAAACAGCTTCTATAATAATTCAATCTGAAAAATTTCCTTTAGAGTTAAATGTGAAGAAAAGCTTTGTTTTCTTAAGGAATGGTTTTTATCCAACTGGATGAAATTATTATAAGGGAGCCAAATCCTTTAAAATTCCCTTTGACACAGTCAAACTCTGAGACAAAAATCTGTCATACAACCATATTAATGATTCCCTTTCTATACCCCACTCACAAAATCTGATTTGAATCATCAATTCTAATTTTTATTTTATCTGGTGCTGAAGTACTTTTCATATTTCATTTTATAGCTTTTGTTTCTTGGGAAAGATCATAAATATATTAATAAAGGAGCAACCAGCCTGAGCAAGACCGAGACCCCGTCTCCACTATAGATAGAAAGAGATTAATTGGCCAACTACAAAAAAAAAAAAAAAAAAAAAAAAAAAAAAATATATATATATATATATATATATATATATATATATATAAATAAATCAGCCAGGCATGGTGCACATGCCTGTAGTCCCAGCTACTCATGAGGCTGAGGCAGGATTGCTTGAGCCCAGGAGTTTGCTGTGAGCTAGGCTAACGCCATAGCACTCTAGCCTGGGCAACAGAGTGAGACTCTCACTCAAAAAAACCCCAAAACAAAAAAAAAAACTTAAAAAAATAAAAATAAAAAAGGAGCAAATGAGTAGCACAGAATAAGCATTGTATGTTTAAAAGAACATACTGGCCAGGCGCAGTGGCTCATGCCTGTAATCCTAGTACTCTGGGAGGCCAAGGTGGGTGGACTGCTCGAGGTCAGGAGTTCGAAACCAGCCTGAGCAAGAGCAAGACTCCGTCTCTATTATAAATACAAATAAATTAATTGGCCAACTAATATATATATAGAAAAAATTAGCCGGGCATGGTGCCACATGCCTGTAGTGCCAGCTACTCGGGAGGCTGAGGCAGCAGGATTGCTGGAGCCCAGGAGCTTGAGGTTGCTGTGAGCTAGGCTGATGCCACAGCACTCTAGCGCAGGCAACAGAGTGAGACTCTGTTTCAAAACAAACAAACAAAAAAACCCCAACATACTATAAAACCAGACCAGAAACCTTTACGAATTATAAATAAGCGTTACCATTTTCCCTCTTTTCCAAGCTGTGGATGACCTTTAAATAAAAGAGGCTACCACTACAGAGGTTTAAGTTTTGTTAGTATCTTCAATGACAATTTTATTTCATAAGATAGTCACAATGTGAATACTTTAAAGCCTTACTTTAATGTAATTAAATCACCTTATCTGTATAGTGCAACATAAGCGAGGCCCACAATACGAGTACTTCTGTTTTGTACACAATAACCAAATTATTGAACATCAAACAGAATTAAATATTCCTTGCATTCTTGGAATTTTATATATTAGCAATGCAAGAGTAAATAGGTTTTCAAAGGGTACCCAAATAATTTTTAATGAAAGAAAAAGTCTACTTAGGCAACATTTTAAATACTTACATCAGTTTGTAGAAGCTTATTATCCAATGTCAAAAGTGTATGAAAATTATCCATCCAAGTTTCCATATTATCTTCAAAAAATTCAGGAAGATCCTAAAGAATAAACACTTTTGACTAAAATAAGTTCGCTACTTGCCACACATTCTGCACACGCCTATAGGGTTAAGCCCAAACTCAGCCTGAGCATTACCTATTCTGACAAGAATGCTCTGCTGCAGCTAGGTCTGGCAGCTTAATAAATCATTCAGACTTCTGCCTCTATTTGTCTGCTTTCATCCTAAATGATGTCACCTCTAGTTCCTGTCCCAGTCTAAATCTTCCTTCAAGGTTCAGATAAGCCTTTCGTTACAAAGCTCAGTGCTTACCAATACATCTCCTTTCCTTTTTAACCACTTTATTTATTATAAGATGACCACCAACACAGAATCAAACTTATCGGCTTACATAGGTACTGATTTCCTGTGGCAGAGTACTGCCTTCTTAATGAGGTAACCCCCCATTCTGTCCCCAAGGGTAAAGATTATGCTTCCTTTCTCTGGTCTCCCTTGTTTTGCATGACAAGTTATCAAGAGCTTCATTTTACCTGACTTCTCAGAAGTAGAATTCAAAAAAGGTATAAGCAAAAACAGTAGTATTCATTTAACTCAGAATTTCTCAAACTGATGTCTAGCTGCCAATGTGGGACATGTTATTTTGGGTTGTTCATCTTCTCCTACTTTAAACTTAAGAGAACCCAATTTCCTTTTGGGGAACACTCTCCCTATCACTGTGAGTGCAGTCACATTGTGAAGATAAGTACAGGTCCTGGCTATAAACAATGAAAAGGCCAGTTCCCTCTTGCATCTCACGGTAGCAATCTGTACCAATTAATACCCCTTTCTCAGTCCTGGAACTCGGAATCTTAAACTACTGATTCAAGAACAGTGTGCCCGTAGTCTCAGCTACTCGGGAGGCTGAGGCAGAAGAATTGCTTGAGCCCGGGAGTGTGAGGTTGCTTTGAGCTAAGCTGACACCATGACACTCTAGCTTGGGCAACAGAGTGAGACTCTGTCTCAAAAAAAAAAAAAAAAAAAACCCACAAAAAAACCCAGAAGGAATGATTGGGGGCCACTATCTCTATAGTAATAAGGTGACTAGGCATTCCTTGCTATAACCCTGAGGCTGTGTTTCCTCTGAAATGCCACTGTTCTTACACCTTTCAAAGGCTGGTACTTAAGTCTTCTGTTTCCCCCATGTTTCCAATAAAAGTCCTTTAGTAGCCTTTTATCTGGTTTAAAAAAAAAAAAAAAAAAAAAAAAAGTCCTTTAGTATAAGCTAGCTAGGGACCCCTAAACAAAACATGGTTCCCCAATGTTAAGGGGGAATTTTTATGTAAGTGAACAAAAAAGGAAGACCTCAGAAATCTGGTTTCTCAGTGCCTTCAATAATACAGTGTATAGGGTGACTCTCCAAACCTGTGAGTTACCATGTGAGGTTTCCCTACTTCACTGGCTACAAGAGAATGCTTTTTATCCATGAAACACCCATTAGCATCTCTAGAAACTACTGTAAAATTGAACAATGTGGATAAAGAACAGGGGGAAGCCAGATGTGGTGGTTCACGCCTATAGTCCCAGCTACTTGGGAGGCTGAGGTAGAAGGATCACTTGAGCCCAGAAGTTCAAGACCAGCCTGGGCAACAAAGTGAGACTCCATCTTAATACTTAAAAAAGAATTGGGGGGTGGAGAGGAGCAGGGATCTCAGAAAAAACTTTTCTTTCAGAAAAACAAATGCTAGCAAAGAAGTCTTTATCAAGTAGAAAACTATGCTTAACATCAAAGAATAAGAATCAAAAGAAAGAAATCAAATGAAACTTACCTGAAAGTTTAAACTATAGAACAATTTTGAGATCAGAATTAGGGAAGAAAAGAGAATCCTCAGGGCAGAGGCATCATTCGCATGGGTACTGCAGAGTTCAATGGTAGCCTTAGAAAGGAATTTAGCAACATGGTTTTAGTGTATTGTAAACCTAGTATGCTGATCTTAGAGAAATAGCCTTGTGCTATGCTGAAACTATTTATATTTCTTCTCCAAAATTTGGTTTTTAAATAGTAGTATATAGTCATTTAGGAGATTCTGAAAAATAAGTTAAAGTATATTTTTTAAACCGTCCAAAATAGCACTTCTAAAGTCTAATGTTAATATTCTGAATTATTGTATCTTTCTGGTCATCTGTGCATATATACAAATATATTACCCCAAACCATCTTTATATGTTCCAATTAAATAATTCCTTCGTCACTTGGCATTTAGGTTGTTTCCAATTGTTCATTACACTAACTGCAATAATAGGTTTATTTATAAAACTTTGTGCACACCTCTAATTTTCAAGAGTCTGAAATTGTAGGCGTGTATTACCACGGCAGCAGTGTGCTATGAGCACAGGTTTTAAAAGCCAAAAAGACTTGCACACAACTTAAGCTCTATTATTCGTAAGGAGCAATATACATTGAGGAATTTATTGTACTCTGAGCCTAATTTCCTTATTTTAATATGAGAACAATGCTTACCTTGAATAGAAAGTATAGTTAAATGAGAAAAAATACATAAAAAGTCTTGTACTTTGTATATACCTACCACATAAAAAAGATACTCAACAATGTTACACTGTGTAGGTTTGAAACTTTTCAAAAGAAATACTGCTTTAAACATTACCTATCAAATAAGCTTTCAAAGTATTCTCTTAAATTTATACAAATATTTAAGTAATTTAGAATACTAATTAAAAAACACCACCAAGATGTTATTCCATACCTTAAATAGATTAGTCAAAGGCAAAGCAAAGGCATCCAGAACAAGTTTAATTTCAGTCCATAACTCGTTTGACTTAAATTCATGACGGTATCTAGAAAATTAAGATGAAATAGAAATTTACAAATTTTTGTTTATTCACTTTAGGTCTTAAAGGGTCAATTCTGATAGATATCTACGACTAGATGGCTTTCTGAAATTCAAAGGGAATTCTTGGTTTTCTTTTTAAATGAATCAAGCGGTTTATGAAGACCAGGTATTTCACAGGTGATAGGGCAATATGAAATAAACACTCTACTTGACAAGAAACAAACACGATAATGAATTGAGGTTTATACTGTTATTCTAGGCTGATCATATTTAAAAAAGTGACAACAGGCACAAAGGTAACTTTACACAATCAAATAAAATTGAGAAAAGTAGTTTTAAAAGATGAACCTGTACATTAGTACCTTTTAAATAATGAATGTGCTGTACGCAGAACTCCATTAATAACATGGAAATCTCCACTCTGAAAGCGATTCACCATTTCTGTTAACAAGTCAGGCCATTTCTGAGGGAAATCTTCTCTTCCAATAATGCTAATGGCATCACTTAACTGGGGGAGGAAAGGATTAATTAGATGAGAGACTTACAAAGGAACCTACCTAAAGAGCAGGGCTACATTACCTGCTTCTGAATTTGCTCTGGGCTGCTAAGCATCAAGTGCACTATGTTGGCTTTAATGGCTACTCGATCAGCTTCACAAATTTTGTTTGGTTCATCTTCAACCTAAAAGCAAAACGTCAATGAGCAAGTAACATAAAATCCATATTCATGTCCACATGGTTTTCATGTTAAAACAGAACTATTTTTAATTCCCTGGTTTTCTAACAAAACTGTAGAGAAGGTGGAGCCTTCCCATAGTTTCACAGATCATAATCTGTTAAAGGGTCATAGATTCTGTTAACAATCTGATGAAAGCACGAACTCTTTCCCGAGAAAAATATACATTCCCTCTCAAATGCAAACATTTCACATACAAATTAACAAGCTCTCACTTCCTGATGCCAATTAAGAATTTCAGTTCTACATGTAAACTAATCAGAGTATGTGATTAAAAATCTTTTTTTTTTTTTAAACAGAGACAGGGTCTCAACTCTGTCACCTAGGCTAGAGAGCAGTGTGATTAAAATCTTTTCAGATGGATGGGCATGGTGGCTCACATCTATAATCCTAGCACTCTGGGAGGCTGAGGCAGGAGGATCACTTGAGCTCAGGAGTATGAGACCAGCCTGAGCAAGAGAGAGACCCTATCTCTACTAAAAATAGAAAAATTAGGAGGGCATGGTGGCACATGCCTGCAGTCCTAGTTACTTGGGAAGCTGATGCAGGAGGATCACTTGATCCCAGGAGTTTGAGGTTGTCGTGAGCTAGGCTAATGCCACGGCACTCTACTGAGGGCAACAGAGCTAGACTATGTCTCAAAAAAAAAAACAAAACAAAACAAAAACAAGATGGTGTTTGTACATCAGATCCACTCTTCCATCAACTGTAAGACCTTGCTCCATTAATTATTCCCTATTACGTCTGTATCCTAGATATTGTGTCTTAGAAAACAAACAAATCTCTACAGATGTATGCTACTTAATCCATATTCATCTTCAAAAGCTTCAATATAACTCTCACCTTAAAACTAAGGACTATTTAATGAAAACTTCTTTCTTTTTTTTTTTTTGAGACAGAGTCTTGCTTTGTTGCCCAGGCTAGAGTGAGTGCCATGGTGTCAGCCTAGCTCACAGCAACCTCAAACTTCTGGGTTTGAGCAATCCTCCTGCTTCAGCCTCCCCAATAGCTGGGACGACAGGCATGGGCCACCATGCCCGGCTAATTTTTTCTATATATATTAGTCGGCCAATTAATTTCTATTTATAGTAGAGATGGGGTCTCGCTCTTGCTCAGGCTGGTTTTGAACTCCTGACCTCGAGCAGTCCGCCCCCCTCAGCCTCCCAGAGTGCTAGGATTACAGGCGTGAGCCACCTCGCTCAGCCAATGAAAACTTCTTAATCATTACACACCTGGAATACATCACCCAAAGAGGTTCTGGAAGTCTCACTAGTTTTCCAAATCAAAACAGAGGGGGCCAGGCACTGTGGCTCACGCCTGTAATCCTAGCACTCTGGGAGGCTGAGGTGGGAGGATTGCTCAAGGCCTTGAGTTCGAAACTAGCTTGACCAAGAGTGAGACCCTGTCTCTACTGAAAATAAAAATAAATTAATTGGCCAACTAAAAATATATAGAAAAAATTAGCCAGGCATGGTGGCACATGCCGTAGTCTCAGCTACTCAGGAGGCTGAGGCAGCAGGATCACTTGAGCCCAGGAGATTGAGGCTGCTGTGAGCGAGGCTGACGCCACGGCACTCTAGCCCGGGCAACAGAGTGAGACTCTATATCTAAATAAATAAATAAATGAAAAATAAAAATAGAGGGAGACAGCTAGCCTACAAGTAGAGGGACAAACTTTTAGATATTGCTTCTAAGATTTACCAAGTCATTTGTTCACCACATGTGGTAACACCTGACTAATTATACAAGCTTAAAAATAATATTTATTGTTTTATAAACGTTCATGGAATGAGGAAAAAAACTAAGATTTTAAATAAAAATATTTTAGCAGGTTTAAGACTGACCTGCTTTTTAGAAAAACTGACCATTTCTGTCAACCTTAATACTTTGTGCTAAATCATTATTACTATGACTATAAAGCAATACTCATTTTCTCTCTATCATGAGCCAGGGCTTCTCAGCCTCAACATTATCGACATTTTGAATCATATAATTCTTTGCTGTGGGAAGCTGTCTTGTGCACTGTAGGATGTTTAGCAGCCATCTCTGGCCTCTATCCACTAGATGCTAATAGCAACCCCAACAGCTACGATGTCTCCAAATATTGCCAAATGTCCCCTGGTAGGCAAAACTGCCCCTACTTGAGAACTACTGTCCTAAGGTAAGGTAGGGAAAATGCCTGTTTCTTAATTGTTAATTTCTTAGCCATTAAACTTATAGCACAATAGGATTCATGTTAAATTAGATATTTCCATATCACATAAGACACAAGGCAAAATCCATCAGAAATTTCAGGGCCAGGTACGGTGGCTCACACTTGTAACCCTAGCACTCTGGGAGGCTGAGGCAGGATGATCACTTGAGGTTAGAAGTTTGAGACCAACATGAGCAAGAGACCCCATCTCTACTAAAAATAGAAAAAATTAGCTGGCACTTGTGGTGCCACACAAGTCTGTAGTCCCAGCTACTTGGGAGGCTGAGTCAGGAGGATAGCTTGAGACCACGAATTTAAGGTTGTAGTGAGCTATGATGATACCACTGTACTGTGGCTAGGATGACAGAGTAAGACTCTGTCTCAAACAACAACAACAACAAATCTAAATTACCTTGCATTCTACAAATTTTTTTATATATGTGACTTTTTTCAGCTTTAATTTTCTAAGTCCATGCCACAAGAGAAATTACTTCAATTATTCATTTAGACTGCTAAACTGCAATCGTAATGGAGATTAAAACCAAGCCACACTCTAGCTGTCTGAGTTATAAAGTTGAAGAAATTCATACAAATTCAAATGAAATAACAGATGCTTTGGAAAAGGGTCTTTAATTTTGGCTTTAATCTGTATTTGAATCTTTTTAGAGCACTGTTCATATAAATCTTATAAACATACAGGGCATTAAATTATATATTCACAAATTACTTACAATTCTCCAGTTCCGTTTAATATAGTTTTTGAATGTTACTGAGGCACACACTTTGATGACATTATCCTGGGACTTCTCCAATAATGTTAAAAGCAACAGTGGGTAATTCTGATTTCCTTCTACAGATTCAAGAAATTTCTCAGCTGTAAAAGAATTTTCATGTTAGAAAATTTATTAAAATCGATATTTACTGTTACATGAACTTTACGTAAGGTTTCATTTTTTTTTCAAACTGTGGAGAGCGGTAAAAGGGCTCATTTAGACTCCATAAATTTCCAATACAACTCTTATTTCTCTCCCAAGGTTTCAGTTTTCAAATCACTTTACCATCTATTAACTCACCTGATTCTCACAAACCTATAAAATGGCCTGACTGAAAGATTACCCCATTTAAAGGACATTGCCTCCCCAAGAGATTGACTTCATGGCAAAAGTTCTATTCTCTTGTCTTGTTTCAGAAAGGATTATTATTAGTACTCTTAGTAGTAATATTTATTTTATAGGATGATGATCAAATGAATGAATTTATGCTAATATATATTATTAACAATATGGGTCCCATTCTTTATGGACATATATGATTTCATTAAGTGGTCAATTACCCAGAAAGGTAGGTAACATTATTCTTATTTTAAAGTCAAGGCCATTGAGGTTAAATAACTTGTGCAAGATCACAAAGCTGGAAGCTTTCACCACTGAAAAAATTTTAGCTCAGTCCTTTTTCTACCTTATCAGCCCCCTAAGATTTCTTCTCAAACTAAAAATTTCTGAATACCAGCTATTAATTTATACAAAGGTTTTACCAACGTATTTTCAGTCCATATTACACTTTGGGATAAATTTCCTGGGTCTGCTGATCACATGGTGGTGGTGGTGGCACAGAATTTCTTTTAATGTTTCCTATCTTAAGCTTCAAAAGGCAACACTCATTTCAAGATTCCAGTATTTTTTTAAAAGGTATTTAATAATGTCATTTAAAACCTTCCCTCTTTCTGGATTGAGTCCCAAGAGTTTAACTATTAAATAACATTTTCGAACCCTCTCTGCTTTGTGTTTACCACGTCTTTCTTAAAGGATGAGGACTGTTGTACTGAAAAATGTTTTTCAGGAGAGGACATACTATGGTTTTGTATGAGTACAGAAACCTTTGGTTGTTTCCTCCTAGGTAGTGGTTAGCATTTCATACAGGGTTGTATCCATTATTTGGGGTTAAAGCCCATATAAATTGCCAGGTCTCTTTCCTAAATTGAAGTCAGCATCTGGAAAAATGATCTTGAGATTAATTAAGTCTATTTCTTTGTGTGTTCATTTCCTTCAATTTACAGAATATCTATATTGACATATGTCTGTATATTCAGAGCCTCAAAAGGTCTTCTGGGCCAAGCTGTGGCTCATGTCTGTAATCCCAACACTTTGGGAGGCCAAGGCTAGAAGATCACTTAACCTAGCAGTTAAGAAACCAGCCTGGGCAATATAGCAAGATCCTGTCTCTACAGAAAAAAAAAAAAAAGGTCTTCCAGTTCATCCGTACCACTGTCCCATCTCAATAATCAAGGAAGCACAGTCGTATCTGTTAAGCTGGGATCAAATATACATTTCCAGTCTAGTGCCAATCCTTGAGAAATGCTATGTTCATAACTCCTCCCAGAGATACCATTTCTATACTCTGCCCTGGATTCATAAAGCCAATAGAACCATCACCTTACTAAGACACATCATTAAAAATAATTTTTAACAGACCATGTTGGCAAAAGCTTTCAGAGAAAGTCTAAGAAGATTACAGCCAATATCTTTCCTTTATCCAGGAACACATCACATGAGCACTAATGAGAAAACCAATTTTCCCTCTCAGAAATCACAAAGACTTTTCTAGAATAGGATGGTTGCACTAACATGCTTATGATTCTATTTATTATATATAATGTGTAATTTAATACACGTACACATTCATTTGTGCCTTCATGGAACCCTTCCAAAATATTCTATATGAGCATGTACATTATGAAGTTCTGAAGCAGCAGTTTAAGAGCATTTCAGCATCAAGGATCAACTGACTGCTCACAAGACATATCTAGCCCCCAGAAGTAGTTTGTTTGGTTTGTACAGTCTCAAAACTTTTTGTAGTTGCTATAATTTAGATCCAAACAATATTCGCCCCTTAACCGGGGCATGTATTCACCTGATAGTACCAGTTCCTGCTTGGTCTGCCTCACTTACCTTTACATCTGACTCCTGTGAGCATCTGAGTTCAAAATATTAAGCTTATACTAAGTTTCTAACGGAAACTGGTCAAATTCAGGAGGGAAGGAAAGGAACTCTAGGTCTTAAAATATTAATTAAATCAAACACAACAGGGAGATTAAGAGACAGTATCTGATTACATAGGTTTTATTCATTTAATCACTTTTTAGGCAATTACTTTCATCTCTATACCGTAATTATTATATCTCCAAAGTAGGCAGATTTTAAGTGGGGATTTTCAGAAAGGTCAAGAGACGAAGCATTCTAAACATATTCCGACTTTTTTTCCCCTACCAATCCACAGGCCTAGTAACCCTACTTTTAATCCCTATAATCCCAGAAGTACTAAATAAAAGCCATTTTAATTAAAAAAACCCACACCATGTTATAGCAGCTTTAAGCAGCCAACCATACACTATAAACTATGCCTGAGAATCTAAGTATAAATCTCTCTTTTTTTTTTTTTTTTTGAGACAGAGTCTCACTTTTGTTGCCCAGGCTAGAGTGAGTGCCATGGCGTCAGCCTAGCTCACAGCAACCTCAAACTCCTGGGCTCAAGCGATCCTCCTGCCTCAGCCTCCCAAGTAGCTGGGACTACAGGCATGCGCCACCATGCCCAGCTAATTTTTTGTATATATATTTTTAGTTGGTCAATTAATTTCTTTCTATTTTTAGTAGAGACGGGGTCTCGCTCAGGATGGTTTCGAACTCCCAACCTCGAGCAATCCGCCCGCCTCGGCCTCCCAGAGTGCTAGGATTTAAATCTCTCTTTTTTTTAACTTTACAAACAAGCAGATTCCACAAAGGCTTCTCTCTCATCTGTCCTTTAAGAATTAATCAACCAGAAAACATTTATTCTGTTTACCTGGACGTCTGATGGCAGGATCAGGATCAAGTGTTTTCTTTAAATATTCTGTTAGTGTTTGTAAATTTGCATCGCTGAGCTCCATTGCTATAGAATCTAAAATAAAAAATAAGGTTTGGGTAATTGGTCACTTGTGGACACAGCAATTTACATTAACAAATCCTTTTACCAGCCTGAGCAACATAGTGAGACCCCATCTCTACAAAAAAATTAAAAAAAAAATTGGCCGGCTATGGTGGTGCAGGCTTATAGTCCCAACTACTTGGGAGACTGAGGCAGAAAGATAATTTGAGCCCAGGAGTTTGAGGTTGCAGTGAGCTATGATGACACCCTTGCCCTCATGTCTGGGCAACAGAGTAAGAACCCGTCTCAAACAAAAAAACCAAACCCAACTTTTCATAATTCTTTGCCCTCTGTGAAAATCATTCATTTGTTATGTTTTCAATATGGGGCTACAAGTCTGACTCTTAGCTGGAGAGTTCAGAAGATGGTTTTTTTTTTTTTTTGAAACAATGGTGAAATAATTTTGAGCTAAGGAATTAGAAAAACATCCCAAAATTTCAAAAAGACAGGCATAGAAAAACAAAGCTGAAGAATTGCTCAAAGTCACCCATAACTTTATCTAATTTAATGCTATGAGAAAGCTAATAAAGGCTGAGACAATCACATGAGGAACTTTAAAAAATAAAAGTCCTACAGTGACAATTAAAATTTTAAGCAGTAAAGATTCCATAAAAAGTTCTAAGATTAAAGAAATCAGAATAAATTCCTTCGTTTACAACATGTAATCAATCACAAATACTACAAACTACAAGCTGAGAATTTGCATTTAGGGAGATAATTCTGAAGTTCAGAAGATGACAGCTGTGATTATAATTAAAAGTTTTCTTACTTAAAGCTTAAACAAAACTAACTCAGAATTTGCTTATGACTGACCAAAAAAATTCACATCTGATTACAAATTTTAAGCTATAAACGGCCTATGTAGGTATAACTAGTAACACAGGCTAAGAAATACACAGGTGAAGAAATTTATTGTACAACATGGTGACTGTAATTACTAACAATGTATTGTTTACCAAAAAACTGCTGAGAATAGATTTTAAGTGTTTTCACCAGAAAAAAAGTATGTTAGGTTATATATATGTTAATTAGCCTGATTTTGCTATTCTACATATTTCAAAAGGTGTTGTACACCATAAGTGAAAGGTGGTCTTACTAATAACCTATCTAACAGAGGAAAATAAACTATCAAACAGAAAGTAAGAGAAATAAATTCATGACACAACTACCCTTTGTCTAATTAAAACGTGTGTGGCCTAACTTGTTATCTCTGAGTTCTTTCTCAGCCTTGAAAAAGTTCATGAGCTGATAGCAGGAGTGCAAGCTTCCCCTGCTTCCTCAAGGAGAGACAGTACCAAGTGCCTCCTGCTATCAATCCCCTGCATTAGAAACAGAAAAAGCCAACACAGCAGCTTCACAGGTTATCAGTCCCCTGAAACAGAGAAAAAAAAAATAAAATAACACATTTACTACCCTTTGAAAGAACCCAACATTTCCTTCCTCCCTGTGTGTCGTGGTCTCTCTCTCTCTCTCAAATAAACTTTTAGTTTTGTATATCCTAGTCACTCAGAATTCTTTCTCCCCTCCCCACAAACGGACTTCACACCCTGACCGTAGTATATACACTTTTGTCAATCAGAAAAAAATGCACAAAAATAGCACATACAGATTATAAGTGTTATATGTGCATGTGCAGTACTAGCAATAGACCAATAATCTTGGGAATGTTATCAATGGCGCTTTATGGTCTCCAAGTAGTTGGTTAGTTGATAGAATTAAATGCAAGACGAAAAAAATTTTGGGGGTGAGAGAGTGTTCTAAAATTTGACTGTGGTGATGGATGCACAACTATATAAATTTACTAAAATTCATCAAATGGTACACTTAAAATGAATTAATCTTATGGTATGTAAATTATACTTCCATAAAGCTATCTGAAAAACACTTCTAGTTAAAACCTATTGGGCAGTTTTTAGATGAACAGCTACATGTAGCTGGAAAACCTCTTCTGGGAAACCAAGCAAATTAATCTGAGGCTTCTTTTGTAAAGAAGAAAACTAGACATGGAGGGGTGCTGGCCCGTGTGCAGAGGCCTCACATGGTGGGTGTCAGCTCCTGTGCAGGGGCCTCATCTGGGGGGTATCTAGCCATGTGCAGAGGGCTCACGTGGGGGGCGTCGGGTCGTGTGCAGAGGGCTCACATGGGGATGTCGGGCCGTGTGCAGAGGGCTCATGTGGGGGGCAGCGGGCCATGTGCAGAGGGCTCATGTGTCAGGCCATGTGCAGAGGGCTCACGTGGGGGGCGTCAGGCCATGTGCAGAGGGCTCATGTGTCAGGCCATGTGCAGAGGGCTCACGTGGGGGGTGTCGGGCTGTGTGCAGAGGGCTCATGTGGGGGGTGTTGGCCCATGTGCAGAGAATGAGAAGCAGAGAAAGTGAACATTTAGTAAGGCATATAGTGAATATGGTTTTGGAAAGCCACACGCACAGTACCGTTATATTTGATAGTTTGAACTGTTCATTCTAAATTTCAGTTTTTTAAAAGCCCTTTTAGTGAATTGAATTGCATGTGTTTTTCTTTAAAATTTACAACTACATTTTTGAAATAATGTTTTTTGGCATTCTAGAGACCTTTAAAAATCTTTAAAAGAATGACAATAGAAATCAACTTGCAAATCAACTTACACCTTACAGATGTAAATTAGCACAAGGAGAATGTCAATGAAGAATAATAAAAGATATTAGGAACTAACCTTTAGGTTTGCTAGAAGAAATTCTATGTAACAGTTATTAAATGTGTCCCATGCATCCTCTCAAGGCACTCTGAGGTCTTCATTTTAAGAATGAGAAAACTTGAGATTGTAACTCACTCAAGGCTAGAACTAGTCAAAGTGCAAAGCTGTCAGTCACTCACTCACTGCTGCTATGGCCTCTACCTCCTGTAGCAACCCTGATGACCTCCCTTTCTTTGAAAAATAATTACTCCAAGTTCCCTGAACACACACACCATGCTCTCTGGCCTCTGCCCTACTTCTCTGACTGAACTGTCGTTTTTCTTTTCCTTCCGACAATTCACACACATGCTAACACACACATTCCCACGCATCTACACACTCCATCCATCCTTTTCTTGGTTTATCACAATGCAGGTGTCACCTCTTCTGGGGACCCTTTATTGATCCTCTATAACTCAAATAAGTACCCTCCACTTATTGCTCTTTATATGTGCCCGCTAACTTCTGAGATGTTGTTCTAAGATTTCTGCCACTAAGTTTTCTGACTTTTTCCATCCTCTTAGTTTTCTAAGTATCATAAGGGCAGCATTGGAATGGGGTCAATAAATCTGCTTCATAGACAGACACTCTGTCCCTTTCCTTACCCCATGCTTACCAGAAAATTACTGGTATCTAGCAGGGCTAAGAGTCAAGGACCAACATTTTCCATGGAATATGAAATCCATTCTGAAAACTCATTACCTCTCAAATCCAATCTCTCTTCTCCATTTCCTCAGCAATGGCTCTCATTAAGCCCAGCATTAGTTCTGACATGGTTTAATGTAACTGACCAGGGGTTCTACCTGTTACACAGCTTATCTTCCCTCCAACACACCCCCGCCAACCCTGCCCACAAAAATAAAAATAAAGAAGAAAAAACTAAGTGCATAATTTTTATAAAATGTAATACAGCTAAGTAGAAAAAACGTCAAGGATACCATAATTTAAATTATATAAAATAAAATTTACATATATTTAAATATATAGACAAAACTAAAAATACTCTAAAATGTAAACAGTGGTAACATGTAAGTGATGAATACAGCAGATTTTTATTCTCTTATTTTTCTAATATCCTACAATCACCCGTATGTATTACATTTACAGCCAGAAAGCATTAAAATTTTACTATATTTTAAAAATGTATGCTCAGCGTTTATGTATTAAGTCAAAAATTAAAAAAAGAGAAAAATAATTTTTTTTATTATATAAAAAGACATATATATATATATATATATAATGTCTCGCTGGGCACAGTGGCTCACACCGGTTAACACCAGCAACTCAGGAGGCTGAGGTAGCAGGACTGTTTGAGGTCTGGAGTTCCAGACCAGCCACAGGAACAACACAGGAAGACCTCATCTCTAATAAATAAAAATAGGTCAGGTACAGTGGCTCATGCCTATAATCCTAGCACTCTGGGAGGCCAAGGCTGAAGGACTGCTTGAGCTCAGGAGTTCAAGACCAGCCTGAGCAACAGCAAGGCCCCACCTCTACTAAAAAAAAAAAAAAAGAAAAAAACAGAAAGAAATTAGATGGACAACTAAAAACACTACACACACACAAATTAGCCAGGCATGGTGGCACATGCCTGTAGTCCCAGCTACTCAGGAGGCTGAGGCAGGAGGATTGCTTGAGCCCAGGAGTTGGAAGTTGCTGTGAGCTAGGCTGACGCCAGGGCACTCTAGCCCGGGCAACAGAGTGAGACTCTGTCTCAAAAATAAAATAAAATAAAATAAAAAATAAAAGTCTATGACAATAGGCAATCAAGTTCTTGCCCTCAAAGGAGCATCCACACTAGCTGGGAAGACAACACACAACTCAAATGACAAGTGCAGGCCTATAATCCCTTTCCTGCAGTCTTGAAACCCAAATGTCAATTAAACTGAAAAAAAAAAATAAAATAAAATTTTCTTTTTTACAAGTTTGTGGCAAACTCTTTGACAGGAAAATTTGGTCTTAACTGCTGGAAGCTATAAATATAGTTCTTATTTATGTCAGTATGTAAATTTTTTCACTAAAGCAATATATATATATTTTTATCACAAAATCAAAATATTTATTTTGTTCTTTTGCACATGACACTGTTAAAACATTCCTACTACAGCAATACTGCTCTCCAGGAACTTACAATCTAAAATAGTCAACATTAATTGTAGACCCAGTGATTAAGGCATTACATCAAACACAGTCTTTGTATCTTTAGATGTATCTTCTGAAGAAGCAGCTGGAGAGGGCAGGTTCAAAATTAAATGACATGAAAGTGTACCCCCTGCCCCTTCCTCCCAGCTCCTTATAAGGAACCCCTTGTAACTAGAACTCAAGACTAGTACCCATAGTCTGAAAGGGAATTCCAGACAACCCTATCACAGAAGTAGTGAAGAAACCTTAATTTCCAATCCCCTGGTGGACACACTGAGGATTCCCTATTTGTGGCCAAAGGGGCTGCTGAGTGTTCCTCCATCATAGACTGGAGACAGCACCTAAGATTCTACAACTCTGAGGAGGGTACTAGGTTTTCCTTTACCCAGCCTTATACAAGTTCCAGCAGGACCATTGCTTTTTTTTTTTTGAGAAAGAGTCTCACTCTGTTGTCCTGTGTAGAGTGCAGTGGTGTCATCACAGCTCACGGCAACCTCAAACTCCTGGGCTCAAGTGATCCTCCTACTTCTTGGTTCAAAGCCATACAAGTACACATTCCTTGCTCTCCAATATTTAACTGGCACCCATAGAGAAAGTACAAACTTCAACAGGGTAGTACTGTTTTGTGTCCTCTACCCTGAGGCACAATTAGATCTAGCACCAAGGAGGGCAGGATTTAACAGACCAGCAAAGGAAGACTCCCTTTACAGAGGTAGTTTGGATTGCCATGTAGACTAACAACTGAACAGAATAAAAATCCAATGTGATTCTTCATTGAGAAATGAGGTTTTGGCCACTTGTGATCTAATTAAGCCCCCCAGAGTAATAAAGATGGTCACGTGGAGGATAAGGGTCTGCCTGGGATGGGCATGTATGTGAGGAAAATCTGGCCATCAGCAAACCACACCCTCAGTCTCTCCAAAGAGAAAGCTGGAATTTTGCCCTTCTGGACCATGACTAGTGGATTTACACTGCAGATCAAAGGTCTCTCTCAACATTCAAACTACTTCCAAGAAACCACAGGTCTTTAAAAATAAGGACTAGTGATTTCATATAGGCTAGTGAAAATACTCTGGCTATAGCCCTTTGTGCATGTGCACGCGGGCACACATATACACAGCTGGAGCTGAATAAATGTGGAACGATTAAGTATTGAGTAGCAGCATTTACTAAGTGAGTTAAGCCCAAACATACCACCCACCAGTCAGCAATTCAAACGTCCATGCCCAATATCAGGTAATCCACCCCACCAGGTGATGCTTTCTTAGTTTAACGCACACATTCTCAAAGTGTGGTCCCCTGACCATCAGCAGGAGCATCACCTGGGAACTTAGAAACACCAGTTTTGGCACTCTGGGGTTGAGGCCCAGCAACTAGTGTTTTAACAAGTCCTCCAAGTGATTGTGATACATGCTAAAATTTGAAAATCACTGGCATAGAGGCAGACATGTGAAAACAATAATGAGAAAAAATAATTTAAACTCTTTTGCTTCTTTCAGTTGGGACAAACCAAGATACCAAGTCAAAGTAAAATGCCAATGGTTTTATTTTAAAATATCTATTTTCTCAAATTGATTTTTTTTTTTTTTTTGACTGGCAAGTTCATTCTAATCAAAATGTTAAGTGGGAACACAAGTTGATGAGTTAGCCATTCAAGAATACACTCTCTGCAAGCTCTAGGCCTGGATTTAGTCTCAAACCACTCTTCTGCACACTACAAAGATTTCAGTGCAACACATCACACCTAGAGAAAGGCACGATGTATCTCCCACTCATTAAGTCCAAGGACAGAACCTTATTTTCTAATGTTAAATTTGAGTTCTGGGTTTAGTTGGGCAAGAATTTCCCTCAGCTGCCATTAATCCTGGCTGAAATTAATCCCTTTCCATCACTCACACAGGGAAAAAACCCACCAAATTCACTTACTGTCTGTTTAAAAAAATTCAGAAGATTAAAAAGGAAGCAGATGATCAAGTCATTGAATAGAAAGCTACCTGGATTAGACAAGAACATATAACTTAGATCTAGAATGATGGGGGAGGAAAAGACATCTCATGGGTGGCTTCTCCTCAAGAGATATGGGAATCTCAGCTTATTAGAAAAAAGTTTGGGAGGTTACCACTTTAGCTCAGAGACTGTAAACTAAACTTCTGCTGAGCAGGGGCATGTGTATGTGTGTGTGTATAAAGAGACAGGAGCAAAAAGGGATGATTGGACCAGGAATCACATCTTCCAGTCTCGAACTGCTTCCCACTGTAATCGGTAAGGCCACGCCATGGAGTTAGACATTAATGGCAATGCTCTGTGATGTCCACTACCACTGCCTTCTTCCAGCTGAAGAGAAAGTATCCCGTACCAGCCCCTGCTGCTACAGCAATGCAGAGGTACCCGTTATACGTCATGAAGATGAGCATAAGGAAGTAGCTGATGACCACCTGGATGATATGCAGCACTGTTTGCAGGAGGTGGGGAAAGCTCAGCATCTGTTGCCCAACAGTTTTGTGGGTCTCCATAAGGATGGTTCCATTTGGTCCTGGGACAGGCATGGAATTGTACCGAATGCTGACTTGTGACTTACGAAGCAAGCTCTCTCGGGCTATCTTGAGTCCTTCATAGAACATTGCTAGTAAAAACACTGCCACAAAAGCTCCAGCCATTTCTCCAGCTGTATTGATCACCAAACCGGAAAACAAGAGTTCCACATTTTTAAAGCCAAAGTAGAAGGCCATAGGCATCATCATCATGTCGCTGTCTCCTCCACCATAGGAGTGTGAGGATGAAGTTGTCGGGTGATGGTGAGAATGATTCATTTTTCCAGGCAAAGTTGAGGGTCAGCAGAAGATTCTTCCCAGGTCGAATCCAGCCACTGGTGCCTCCCTCTCAGAATCTTAACCTCACCTTTTCACGACTCCTCAGAAGCCCCCTCCGCTTCTCTAAAGCAGTATTAATATGTTCAATTGCGGTACTACCCCAGGCCCCACTGGGCATGTTGAGTAATCCATAGTATGTGCATCTGAAAAAAACTCTGATTTCTGAAGGACATTTGTCCCCTGCAGTAGAAGTGCCAAATGAATCACACAGACAGCACCTTGACTGCTAAGAGGTTAAGAAGGGAGTCACGGGGGTATGTGGCCATCCAAGATTTTCCAGACACTGTGACTCTTGAACTGAACCTTGAACAATATGCAGATTTGGGCAGGCAAAGTAGGATGAGGACCCACCTCACAAGGGAAACAGTGTGAACACAGTAACAGATGGGAAGAGGACCAGGAGACTAAGAGCAGATCTCATAGGTCCCTCAAAACTTGGCTGAAGAGTTTCATGATCTAATGTATGACAGGAAGCCAATGAAGGTTTTTTGAAGTGGGTAAAAATTGAATGAAAGTGGAGTTTAGGAGCTTTGGGCTCCTAAACTAATGGTTTGCAGAATGGAGTTAAAGAAAAGAACAGAATTGTTAGGATACTTTTTCTTAAATGGGGGAGGGGTCGCATTTATGAACCAGGTACACAATGCCACATGTTTTATGTACTTCATATTATTTATTTCACACACCACTTTACATACAAGGAAGGGGATTCTGACAGGTCAACTATTAATAACTTGCCCCAAGTCACACATAGGCAATAAATAAATAAATAAATCAAGATCAGATTCAAATAGCTCTACCCTCTATTACTCATGACTACCCTTAGGTGGAAATAATGATAGAGGACTGAACTAGAGTGGAAGCACTCAGAACACAACAGAGAGCTAAGGAGAGGAAGTATCCAAGACTCTGAGATTTTGAACAATAACAATCCAAAAAATGGGGGATTGGGGAAACTCTTATCTCAATACTTAAAAACAAACAAACAAACAAACAAAAACCCCCGGAAAGATAGAAAAGGGCCATATCTAATGCTGTGCTTATGCAGTGTACTTTTCAACAGCCAGAAACCACCACTTGTATTTTCCTTACTGCATCCCTTTCTCTTAATTAGAAAACATGTTTATCACAAGGTAAGTGAATATTCTGATTGATTCAGTAGATTCCACCACCTACCTAATTCACCCTCTCTGATCCAGGACATCCCATGCGAATGAACATCAAGTCCCACTCAACCATACATATAATCTATTGAGAGGCTACCCTTTTCGGGTTTTTCATGTCAAAAGTTTGGAAAAAGCTGTACCCACTTAGGTGATTCAAAATATGAAGCACTTCAAAGGCTTCAGGAACTCATGAAGTTACCAGTTGATATCGTTTAATCCAGTGTTTCCCCTATTACTTGGAAAGCAGTGATGAGTTAATTCATTTTCCCATTCTATTTTTCTGTGTTGAAATGATGAATCTGTTATGAAATCATGAAAGTTTGCTGTTGCCAAGCAAAATCATTTACACCAGTGTATCTGAGCTAAAAAAAATTGGCCTTTCTTTGCCACATGTAAATTTATTCTACATTTGGAGATTCATGCAAGGCAGCATGTTAGAAACTAGGTGGTGGGGTAATATGTTTTACAGAGATTAATTGGATTTATTTTGCAGAATTCTTTTTTTTAGAGACAGTGTCTCATTATGTTGCCCAGGCTAGCGTGCAGTGGCATCATCAGAGCTCACTGCAACCTCAAACTCCTGGGCTCAAGTGATCCTCCTGCTTTAGTCTCCTGATTAGCTCAGAATACAAGTGCAAGCCTCCATGCCTGGCTTATTTTGTTCAGTTTTTAAATATACTTCTCAATATATGTGCATTTCACTAACTTTCTTCATTATGTTTTTCTGGCACGTGTATATTTTTCAACCCAAACTCCTTAAATCCCCCATAATCACTTGTATTAAAAACCCAAACTGTTCTGCACAGCCAAAGAAACTGTCACAAGAGCAAACAGACAACCTACAGAATGGGAGAAAGTATTCGCAAGCTACAAATCTGATAAAGGGCTGATAACTAGAATCTATTTAGAACTCAGAAAAATCAGCAAGGAAAAATCAAACAACCCTATCAAAAAGTGGGCTAAGGACATGAACAGAAACTTTCCAAAAGAAGACAGAATAATGGCCAACAAAGATATGAAAAAATGCTCAACATCTCTAATCATCAGGGAAATGCAAATCAAAACTACAATGAGAGCCGGGCGCGGTGGCTCACGCCTGTAATCCTAGCACTCTGGGAGGCTGAGGCGGGCAGATTGCTCGAGGTCAGGAGTTCGAAACCAGCCTGACCAAGAGCAAGACCCCGTCTCTACTATAAATAGAAAGAAATTAATTGGCCAACTAATATATATAGAAAATTAGCCGGGCATGGTGGCGCATGCCTGTAGTCCCAGCTACTCGGGAGGCTGAGGCAGAAGGATTGCTTGAGCCCAGGAGTTTGAGGTTGCTGTGAGCGAGGCTGACGCCACGGCACTCACTCTAGCCTGGTCAACAAGCGAGACTCTGTCTCAAAAAAAAAAAAAAAAAAAAAAACTACAATGAGATATCATCATTTATCTCCAGGGAGAATGGCCTTTATTAACAAGTCCCAAAACAATAAATGTTGGCATGGATGAGGAGAGATAAGACACTCCTACACTGCTGGTGGGACTGCAAACTAGTTCAACCTCTGTGGAAAGCAATATGGAGATACCTTAACGTGATACAAGTGGATCTACCATTTGATCCAGCAATCCCACTACTGAGCATTTACCCAAAAGAACGAAAGACAATTTATAAAAAAAACCCACCTGCACTCAAATGTTTATAGCAGCACAATTCACAATTGCAAAGATGTGGAAACAACCGAAGTTCCAATTAATACATGAGTGGATTAATAATATGTAGTATATACATAGCATGGAGTACTATTCAGCTATAAGAAACAATGGTGATATAGCACCTCTTGTATTTTCCTGGATAGAGCTGGAACCCATTCTACTAAGTATCCCAAGAATGGAAAAATAAGCACCACATTCACTCACCAGCAAATTGGTTTCACTGATCAACACCTAAGTGTACATAATAGGAATTACATTTATTGGGTGTTGGGCAGGTGGCTTATGAAGGGGAGGAGGGGATGGGTATATACATACATAATGAGTGCGATGCCCACCATCTGGGAGATGGACACACTTGAAGCTCTGAATCGAGGGGGGAGGAGGGCAAGGGCAATATACGTAACCTTAATAGTTGTACCCCCATAATATGCTGAAATAAAAAAATAAAATATTTTCTCAGCAAAACAAACAAAAAATCCAAACTCTGAACCATGGCCAAGAGTCTATTCAGTCAGGCACCTGTCAACCGCATCTTCTACCTCCTTGTCCTGGCTCTTGCTACATTGCAAAAGCCTTCTCTCTGTTCCTTGAACCAGCCTTGACAGTTTTCCCTACCTGTACTAACACCCTTCCTCTAACTTGTTAGTGGGTACCATTCAGCTTTTAGCCTGCTGTCAACTCCTCAAAAGGGTCTTCCAAGACTACCATCTACACCAAACCTATTTTTACTGTGTTACCAATTATCTTCACTTGAAGTCATCTTTTAGGTATTTATTGTCTCTTGCACACACTAGACTGCAAGCTCCAGAGGGAGCTCTGTCTTTTTATGTTTGCCCAGGACCCTGAACATTGCCTGGCAAATAGTAGATATTTGGTAAGCATTTGTTGCATGAACTAATGGATGAAAACAACACGTAAGCCACCCAGCTAAAACATGAGTTTCCAGTCAAGACTGGAGACTATCCTTTGAGGATCAATTATTAGCAGACCCAACATAACATAGCTACTCAGTCACATCTATTGAACAAATGACCAACTTAACTGCCATAATTAATTTCTAAATTCATTCAAAAGTGCTTCAAGAAAGAAGTGAATTTTGAGATTTGTCTCGTATTATTTTTCACACATGCCAGTGCTTATACTTTTGTTTCAGGGCTTTGCACGTACTGTTCCCTCTGCCTGGACAGCTCTACCCCTGAAAAGCCACATCACTCACTGCATACTTCATTCAGCATCTTTTCAAATGTCACCTCTTTTCAGAGATGGCTTCCTGGACTAAAAGAGCACCCACCTCAGTCACTCTCCATTCCTTCACTCTATTTTCCAAGTAAATTTTATCAGGCATATTGATTTCTTATTTACTGTGCTTCTTCCTCTTAGATCATAAGCTCCATGAGAGCAGGGACTTTGTGTTTTGTTCACTGCTATCTCCCTGGAACCTTACAACACTGATGAGCACCTACTACATATCTGTTGTACTATTTAAAAAAGCTAGATACCCTTGATTTTTCCCTCAAAAGCATTATCATTCTTCATATTTATTCTGGTGAACTGACTGTGACAAACAGAAAGAGGTGGAGACAACTATTCTAAAACCACAGAGAATGAAACCTAAAGACAAAGCTGAGGTGCTAGGGCAGGTCTGTTTTTAAGTTAAAAAGTGAGGGGTTATATAAATATGCATGCTATCATCCCTGAAAATTAAAATACTACACAGATTCTAGAATCTTAAATTAGTTAAGGAACTAAATATTTGTAAACAAATCTTTTTTATATCTCCTTAGTGATAAAGTCTATAAAACCAAATTGTGGCCATTCACAGTGACTCATGCCTATAATTCTAGCACTTTGGGAGGCTGAGGCAGGAGGGTCACTTGAGGCCAGGAGTTTGAGCCCAGCCTGGGAAACAGTGAGACTGCCCCATCTCTACAAAAACAAAAATTTTAAAAATAAGCTGGGCTGGGCGCAGTGGCTCACGCCTGTAATCCTAGCACTCTGGGAGGCTGAGGCAGGAGGACTGCTTAAGCTCAAGAGTTTGAGACCAGCCTGAGCAAGAGTGAGACCCCGTCTCTACTAAAAATAGAAAAAATTAGCCGGGCATGGTGGCGCGTGCCTGTAGTCCCAGCTAGTAGGAAGGCTAAGGCAGGAGGATTACTTGAGCCCAGGGTTTTAGGTTGCCGTGAGCTAGGCTGATGCCAAAGCACTCTAGCCCAGGCAACAGAGTGCGATTCTGTCCCCCCAAAAAAAAAAAAAAAAAAAGCCAGGTGTGATGGCATGCACCTGTAGTCCCAGCTACTCCTGGGCTGAGGCAGGGAGGATTGCTTGAGTCCAGGAGTTGCGAGATTGCAGAGAGCTATGATGATGCCACTGTACTCTATCCCAGGCAACAGAGTGAGACCCTGTCTCAAAAAAACAAAGAAAACCAAAACAACAACAACAAATTGTAAGCTTAGCCTTGATTTGAGAAAGTGTAACAAATCTGGGAATTTTAGAGAACACATCACAGGCATTCAAAATTATCAGCAAGATCAAGGTCTACTTGTTATCTTGTTTGACCACATGTGAAGGTGCTTTGACATTTTAGAATATTAGCAATATATTAACATAAAAAGTGTTATTGATATAAAAAAGACTCAAACTAGAAATGAAAAATTCATTTTGTTGCCTTTAACCACTTCCGTACGACACTCACCGGCTGGGAAACCTTGCCCACAGTCGGCACTCATAGTCCGCATGATAGTCTGTGCTGTGCATTGACGAGGAATCTGTTTTGCTCTTGTGTGATGAGGAAAGCTTTAAAGCACTGAAAGCTTGCTTTACTTTACAGGCAGCTTTACTTGTAATGTAAATCAGAATAGGTAACATATACATATGTTTTCATTATGTTATTTTTAAATGTTCACAATTTTATTTTGATAAATGAAAAATTAGAAAAGTCATATCACAGCTGTCGTAAAAGTCGCTGTATGCGTTCATCTGTGGCTGTTGACTATAGTAGATGCTCATACTGAAGTGGTTAAATGAGAGGATGACATTTTACTTTCTCCGTAGAACTACATTTGGGATAATTCTCTACCAAAACACAATAAAAAAAAAACATGTACCACAATACCTCAATTATAATAGACTTATCTAAATCCCAAGTTGTTGTTAAATAAAATGGTTGGACCTAAGTGTAGCCTCTTCCCACAGGCCCTCAGTTATAGATGAAGATTTTTTAGAATAAAAGCTTTGCTTTCCAAGGCCATCTCACAGACATCTGTAACATAAGCTGATCCAGGATGTCTGCCTTTTTCTTAGACACTTCCTCCACATTAGAGAACCATTCCTGAGGCCTTACATCTCAGGGAAAGAAATCCAATGAATGAAAACGATGTGGCACCCACACATTAAGAACCTACCCCATGCTAGATACAACCTAGGAAAAGAAACAAAGAAAGAACCTACCCCAACATCTCACACATCAAGAACATACCCCAACACCTCAAACCACCCTCTGCTTTCTAATGACAGCAATAAACTACTTAGAATCAAATCCAAACTCCTTACATTGCCCATGAAGTCCTATATGATCCAGTCCCTGGGTAATTTTCCCTTCTTCACACAGCAGTTTAGGAAACTGGATGTTTCTCAAATATCCCATTATTTCAAGCCTGTTCCTGTCTTTGAGCCTTTGCACTATTTCCTCTCCCTGAAATATTTCATCCCTTCACCCTTTCATGGCTGGTTTCTGCACAAATGTCACCTCCTCGGAGAAGTCTTCTTTGCCTGTCACATCATTCTGTCATTTGTCACTATGTGAAATTATCTAATTAATTTACTTGTGTTGTTTCTTTCACCCACTGGAATGCATGCTCCTTGAGGGAAGGAACCTTGTCCATTTTTGTTTCTTCACTGTATTTCCAGAGTTCACCTGGATGCTCAATGTTGTTAAATGAATAAAGAAACAAATTAGCTTCAAAACCAGAGCACTGCTCTCACATCCATCCAATCCTGTATAGAAAATGGTTTCCCTCTGTCTCAGACCTCAACTAGCAGAAATCAAAGTAACAAGAAGGCGAGAGAGAATTCCCTCACATTGATGGAAAGAAGTGAAAGATAAGGTGTTGCCAGCACAGTGGTTCATACCTGTAATATCCTAGCACTTCGGGAAGCTGAGGAGAATCATTTGAGGCCAGGAGTTCAAGACCAGCCTCAGCAACACAGCTAGACCCTGTCTCTATAAAAAATAATTAGCTGGGTGTGGTGGTGCACACCCGTGGTTCCAGCTACTCAGGAGGCTGAGGCAGGAGGATTGGGTGAGCCCAGGAACTTGAGATTACAAGTTACAGTGAGCTATGATGGGCCACTGCACTGTAGCCTGGGCAACAGAGAGCCAGTCTCTTAAAAAAAAAAAAAAAAAGAAAAAGACACAAAGGCAAAAGAGCCCAAGGTGGAATCCTCTTCTGTGCCTCCAAGCCAGAGTACTTGTGCATCTACCATCAGGCAAGCACATGTGTGTGGCACCTCTGATGGACCACCAGAGATACAGAAGTCAGGATGGACAAAATTATCAGCAAGATCAAGGTCTAATTGTTATCTTCTTTGACCACACGTGAAAGTGCTTTGACACTTTAGAATATTAGCCATATATAAACATAAAAAGTGTTACTTATATAAAATGAAAAATTCATTTTATTGCCTTTTAAATTAGGAGATGCCCTCAAAGAGCCTACATCCTAACGGCTAAGAAAGGCAATAAACAGTAAACAATGAGTAACTGTAGATGCTATGAAGTAAATCAAATTAGCTGATGTTGGTGAAGAGGGAAAAACGTCCTTAGCGAGGTTCAGTCAGGGGAGGCCTAAGGTGAGGAAAACTTGGAGGGAGCCAGCCTTGCAAGGATCTGATGTTAGTAATTTCCAAGCAAATAAAAGGCAAGTGCAAATGCTTTACAGTACAAATGAGACTGGAATATTTAAGGGGGAAAAAAAAAGGTCAGGAAAGTATAACTAAGGTGTTTAAGGAAGAGAAACATGTGGACAATGGTCAGCTCAGGTGGAACCTTTGTAAATCACGGTAAATCACTTAATGGATCCTCAAAGCCACTTTATGAGGTAGATTACATTATTAACCCCATTTTGCAGCTAAGGAAATAGAGGCTCGGAGAGATTAAGTGACCAATCCTAAATTACATTCTTAGAATGAACCCAGGTGATCTCACTCCAAAGCCCATGCTCTGAGACACCATAGCTTAGCATTTCCTCAAAAACGGGAACTCCCATGTTACTGGGCATTTATTATGTCCCAGATGCATGGACTAGAATTTAACCCTCATAATTCAGCAAAGTGAGATCAAGGTGCCCATTTTACAGTCAGGGAGACTGAAGCACAGAGAGGTTAGAGAAGTCTGAGTTCAGGGGCTTCACCAGTGTCCGGAGAAAGAGACGATCCCGAGGGAGCCGGCAGCTGCACACAGCCCGCAGCCCGGCTGGGACAGGCCCCACTGCCGCACACCCTGCTCACGCTGCGCGCGGCCCCGAGCGCCGAGAACGGACGCGTGAGCGCCACCAATGAGGAGCGGCCGTCCCAAGCGGCGAGACGGCGGCGCAGCCAATCAGCGCAGCGTTGGAAGGGAAGGGGCGGGTGCTCTCGCCGCTCGAGTTAGGCCGCGACTCTGCCGCCCTCGTCCATCACAGGCCTCAGGGCCGCCAGGCCTCGGCCGGAGACCTAGGACGCCACGGGGTGCGCCAAGGCCGGTTTGCGGAGGCGAAGACCTAGCCTGAGTGCACCACCCAAAGCACAGGCCCACACTCCGCCCTTTCCCACAAGCGCGGTCCTCGCTTCCTAGCGCTCGGAAGTGCCAGGAGCGCCTCATCCCTTACTCAGCGGGACCCCAAGAACAACCCTGCCAGGCCGTGAACGCCCCGTGCCTCACCTCGTGGGGGTACGGGAACGGAGGAGAGACTCCTAGCCACGGACTGTAGCCAGCACTGCCCGCTCCTCCCGTCGCTCCGCCTCACATTCAAACCCCGGCAAAATGGCGCGGCAGCGAGGCAGCGGCCGCAGCGCATGCGCGAGCGGAGCAGCGGCAGGGGGCGGGACCAGGACAGCCCTGGCCCCACCCAGGCTCCAAGGGCCAATCGGAACCCTGCTCTGTTTTTGCGCTGACGTAAGCGACAATGTCCTTTGGCTCGAACCATTCCCGGCGGCTTTGCAAGGCCCATTTTGCTGAGAGGAACTCAGATTCAGGCGAGTGGCTGCTGGTTGTTACTTATTTGGATGTCAGGGCTTGGCACATAGTAGGTCTTAAACTAACTATCCAAAGTCGCGCACACGGAGTCTCAGACGGAAGAGAACTTCCCGCTCCTAATGGAGCTTCTGTTTTAGAGGCAGACATGGAATAAACAAATGAGTAAGAATTTCACATCTTGGCAAGTGCATGAGAAGAGAATAAACAGGGTGACACGGCAAGCAGTAACTTGGAAGGTAAATGGAATGTCCCAGGGAGGCCTCGGGACCGGTGACAGTGGACCTGAATTTTAGCCAGGACACAGCTGAGTGAAAGGTCAGCCTGGTGAGCCGTCCAGGTGAGGATGGCAATGCTGGGCTTAGTGAAATAGATGGTGGCAGGAGAGGAAGTTAAGCCAGCTGAATATTCTCTTGGAAATGCACTCCCTCTCTAGCCCCTCCCTGCACCACCACTTACTCATGCTCTTGGGCTTTGCTGCAGCTCCTAACAGACCGTGTTGGAAATGAAAGAAAACAACTCAGCCACTTACTTGGAGGGGCAGGAAACTCTCATTCAGGTAGTTTCCTTTCTTTCCAAACCCTGATAAACAATCTAATGTGTGGGAAGACATGCCGAAAAGACACGTTATCTATGGTGTGCACAACAAGAGATAAATAATTTTAGGTTGTATTTGGATTCAGGAGGGTGTGGACACATCTGGTTGTGCTTGGAAAGAACAAGTCTTTTGGCCCAAGTCTCACTTTTAAGGCTCAACTGAGATGCACAAGAGTGGTTTTTTTTTTTTTTTTTTGAGACAGAATCTCACTTTGTTGCCCAGGCTAGAGTGAGTGCCATGGCATCAGCCAAGTTCACAGCAACTTCAATCTCCTGGGCTCAAGCAATCCTGCCTCAGCCTCCTGAGTAGCTGGGACTACAGGCATGCGCCATCATGCCCAGCTACTTTTTTGTATATATATTTTTAGTTGGTCAATTAATTTCTTTTTATTTTTGGTAGAGATGGGATCTTGCTCTGGCTGGTTTCAAACTCCTGACCTCGAGCGATGTGCCTACCTCGGCCTCCCAGAGTGTGTGAGCCACCACGCTCGGCCACACCAGTGTTAATAGCTAAAAATTGAGAAGCATCTGTTGGTTCTTACCATTTTTTTTAAAGTGGAGGCACTTTTCTTTTAAAATATATGTGCACATGATGTGAAAATCCACATAATACAAAACAGTAAAACACTTGATCTTTCACTAATTAGGTGAGCTTTAGGTGATATATTATTTATGTCTTCTATCCCTTAAAGTCTTTTTTTTTCCTTGGAGACAGTCTCCCTTTGTCATCCTGGGTAGAGTGCAGTGCAGTACAGTGGCCTCATCATAGCTCACTGCAACTTCAAACTCCTGGGCTCAAGCAATCCTCCTGCCTCAGCTTCCCCAGTAGCTGGGACCACAGGTGCACGCCACCACGCTCATCTAAGTTTTCTATTTTTTGTCTCGCTGTTGCTCAGGCTGGTGTTCAACTACTGAATTCAAGCCTCTGCCTCCCAGAGTGCTAGGATTATAGGCAACCACACCCAGCCTTAAAATTTTCTCTTCAGTCTGCCTTTAGTTTTTATTTTGAAGCTATGTTATTAAGTAAAGGTTTGTGTTATTTCTTCTTGATGAAGTCTTCCACTTGACAAAAAGAAGTATTTCATTGGCCCTTTCAAAGCTTTCCTCTTCCAATTCTGTCATTTATGTTGGTAATGTTGGGCCTGCTTTCTTTCGGTTAACAATTTCCTGGCATACCTTTTATCATCCTTTTATTGTCAGTCTTCTTTTATCTTTTGCTATTATATTAGTTAAGAATGTGGACTTGAGTCAGACTACCCAGGTTAAGATCCTGACATCATCTGTGTGAGGCTGGGCAAATACCTTATAATTCATTAGTTGCCTGATCTCTAAGATATTGATAGTAATAATAACTTGCCTTTTAGGATGGTTGTGAGGATTAAAGAGCCAATATATATATGAAGCCCATAAAATAGCACCTGGGATGTAGCAAGTGACCAAGAGCAAAGGCTGTTATAACCATTTTATGGCTGGATAGAAATGTATTTTTGTTGTCCTCCTTTCTCTCCCAGTCCTCTGTTGCCCTAGGTGGTACTGCCTTAGACCCGGGCTGTGCCCCAGCTTTAGATGGCTCCACTCCCACCCTCCTCCAGCTGCTCACTCTCCCAGGGGAACAGCCCATGGGCCCAGTGGGTGTGCTCACCCACAACTTGTGCCATCCCTTCAGACCACACTCCAGTTGCACAGGGCCCAAATTCCCCACCCATAGGCCCCTGGTCTGTGGAGAACCCTTGCCTGGGTCACTTCTTCAAAGGATGAGCTGCACAGCAGCTTATGAGCACCCCTAAGCTAGAAGGGTAAGTGGGGAGATGGGTGTGTGCAGGGGCTTTGGCCAGAGCTGGGTACTCATGTACACATGCAAGGCCTTGTGGTGCAGGTCGAAGCTTGAGGTGGTGAGAAGGTGCAGATAGTACGCCAATTCCTACCCCCCCAACTTTTCGATATTTACACTCATGGGATGTGAGCCTACATTTGTATTTCTCCCACAGGGCCTGCAAAGTGCTAAGTGGGCTCTATCCACAGGGGCCAGGTCCCCACATTTCCATCTTTCCATCTGCTCTCCAGCACATCAGAGCAGCCTTTCCCTCCTGTGAAGTTTCTCTGGGGTGAGACTGAAGGTGTATCGAGTTGCAATGGAAGAGTGGGATGGGAGCGGGAAGTGGCATGTGGCGGTGTGTGAGGCAGGCTCTAGAGCAGGCTGCAGGGCCACGGGGCTCCAGATCCTTAGGCAAGTTTGTTGACTTCTCTGAGCCCCAGGTACTCCTCTAAAAAAAGGAGGGATGATGCTTAAATTGTGTTCCAGTCTGTTGGCAGGGTGCAAACGCAGTATAATTTTAAAGTCACCTTTATAAATGCTTAAATAAGTGGCACCTTAAATATGCTGGTTCTGGCCCTTTCTCATTCATTTATCCCAGCATCCTCTCCTTCATAAAATGGGTAAGCAGAAGTGAATTTTTTTTTTTTTTTTTTTTGAGAAAACAGCTCCTTCTGTCACCTGGCTAGAGTGTAGTGGTATCATCACAGCTCACTGTAACCTAAAACTCCTGGGTTCAAGCAATTCTCCTGCCTCAGCCTCCCAAATAGCTGAGACTACAGGCACCTGCCACCATGCCTGGCTAATTTTTTCTACTTTTTGTAGAGATGGGGGTCTCGCTCTTTTTCAGGATGGTCTCGAAAATCCTGGCCTCAAGCAATCCTCCCACCTCAGCCTCCCAGAGTGCTAGGATTATAAGGCGTGAGCCACCATGCCTGGCCTGTTTTTTCTTTTCTTTAATAATAGGAAGGCCAAAGAAAGCTGGAAGTAACCTGCCACAAATTGACTTTTGGGCCCTCCACACCATGCTGAAGGATACTTGTTAGAGGAAGGATTTCACTTTAGTTCAGAGTTTCTCAACCTTAGCACCACTAACATTTGAGGCTGGGTAATTCCTTGTCATGACAGCTGTTTAGCAGCATCCCTGGCTTCTACCCACCAGATGCCAGTTGCTATTGCTGCTCCTGGAGACAAAACTGAGAACCACTGGTTGACAGCAGGTTGAAAAACACTGTTCTAGATACAACCCAGGCCTATCTACTCAGAAGAGATAAAGATTCTTTAGAAGCCTTTTCCAAAAGAAAGGGCTGTTTTTTTTTTGTTGTTGTTGTTGTTTACTGGGTGTACCTGAAATTTAGTACCATATAGTAATTCACTGGAGTAAAATTTAGCAGTATTGAGATGAGAATGTATTTAGCCAATTTCAGCAGTGTAATGTTTTAAGTATAATAATGGTTTACAACTTTAGAATATTTCAGAAAGAATGGATTCTGAATTCAGAGGTGGTAAACCCAAGCCAGGGTTTTCCTGTCCTCATAAATGAGCACCCCATGTGAACCTTTAGAATTTCCCCCCACTCAGTGCCCAGTTGGCCATCCTGCCAGTCTGCCCTCAATGCCATGACAATAGATTCCTGTCCTTTGGTGAACTAACCATTGGTCAAATTAATAAGATAAAGTGGGGCCAGGCATGGTGGCTCACGCCTGTAATCCTAGCACACTGGGAGGCCGAGGCGGGAGGATCGCCTGAGCTCAGGAGTTCAAGATCAGTCTGAGCAAGAACAAGACCCCATCTCTATGAAAAATAGAAAAATTAGCGGGTGTTTTGGCTCACCTATAGTCCCAACTACTTGGGAGGCTGAGGCAGGAGGATCGCTTGAGCCCAGGAGTTTGAGGTTGCAGTGAGCTAAGGTGACGCCACTGCACTCTAGTGAGGTGGCAGAGCAAGACTCTGTCTCAAAAAAAAAAAAAAAAAAAGTTAAAATGTATTCAAGAGATATATAATAATCTTCTCATGACTGGATTGCTTTTCCCCTTCATGGGGGGGAGGCATATAAAAATTAAGACTCACAATTAATGTTCTCTCATTAATAATTCTATTTAATACAGAGGCCAAATTTTACCACCAGTTGACAACTACAAGCTTATACTTGCCTTAAGAACAAACTCAAACTAACCCAATAGTATGGCTTGATATACATTTTTTTAATTACTACATTAAAAACAGCTATACTTTTTAAAACTTTATTGATTTACCACCTGATCAAAGCATGGGATATTTTAACAGTATTATACATAATATTTTTACATAGAAAAATTTACATAGCATTTCATATTATATAATTCTGCTTATTCTTTCAAAAATGTATACATCCATTGGGCAAGGAATGCTTTTCATTAAATTAATAATATTAAATGCACTTAATCATTGTGTATAGATTAAACCAAAGTAACTATGAACTAACTTTTAGGCATTTTATGGAGGTAAAACATACATTTTGCACATAAAACAAGTATTTTATGCAAATACGAAGATAAAATTTTTTAAAAATTAGAACACTGAGAAAAACTACACCTTTGATAAAGAGTGTTTTGTTTCTTTTTGTTTTTGGAGAGCAAAGACTTCCAGATGTATTCATCCTTTAAAATGTTCAGCTTTGGTTTCTTTGTTTCCCAAATTGCAAAGCTGCTAGTAACAAATCTCTAGGATTTCATGTAAGTTCAAGCTATGTCTACTTTAACACAAATATTAAAACAGAATTCAGAAAATATAGTAGTAAGGATCCAGCTTCTGTTGAAACCAATATCTATTTGCATCATAACAACAAACATTTGAATGAGATCATCATACTTTCACTTGTCAGCAGGTTCCTTTAATAACTATAAAGACTACTAAATGGATAGCCATAATCACAAAAGAACAAAAAAAGGGTTTTTTTTGCATTTTGTACAAAAGTCACCTGTCAGAGGAAAATGCTGTGTTTCCAGGTATTATACAATTTTCATAATGTATGTTCTTTGGTCGTATGTGAGGAGTACAGGGAAAAGGTGTATTTGACTCTAAAGATGCATATTAGAAATAAAATTTCCCATCCATGGTTTGTTGTTAAGATGCCAGAGCTGGTGATTTCCCTAACAGACAATGAAGAAAAAATTGCTCAAAGCAGCAGTATTACAACAAATAAAAACTTCTCTAGAGACCCTGAACATATAATCAACACTTAAAGCATTCTGAAAAAGAAATAAGGCCTTGGAAAATGCTTCACTCTCCTCCATAACTGTGTTAAATGAATGGTGTCCTGGCCCGATGCTGTGGAGTTGCACACACGCTCTTCACTAGTGTTTGGGTGGCACAAGCCACATTTACCATAAGAAAGAACAGATTTATTCACAAAAGAGAATTTAGGTGGAATGGCTTATTACTGGAAAATTTTCCTCTGTTCATCACTGTCCGCTGACAAGAAAAATTATCCTGAATGGTTTTACATCCAGTTTTTTAAAAGTCCATTGCTGGTACAATTAAAATGCCTCATTCGGAAAATTAAATCTTTGAAAAGACAAAATTAAGAAATTCAAGCCTGAACGTTTCAGCAAGTAATAAAATGTACTGATACATTCCCTACCCGGCAAGAAGCAAAAATTAAAGAGATGGCAGGAATACACTCAAAAAATCTTGCAGTCACATTCGATGAAGAAAATGCCATATGAGAACCTCAGAAGGAAAGGAAAAATCACTAATCAGGGATATAGCTGTATGCAAGATATACTTAATGAATGAACATGCATATTTTCCATTTATACCTTTAGTACAAAAATCAGTGGAGAAAGATGACTGACTTGTTAAGGTTGTGATAAACTATGATACTAGGGAAAGCAGGGTTCCTGGTGCAGTGTGAAGATGTAACGGATGCCAGGACAAGTTAAGTCCAATGTGCTAACATTTGCCATTCACAAATATTCTCCCATACTTCTTTCCTGCTAAATTATATAGCTCCTCCTACCCAATGCATGTAAATAATGTAAAAACCTAAACCTGCTCTCTTTTTCTTTGGTAGAGAAATTAAAATACTTTTTGGGAAAGAAAAAAGTAGACAAGAGTTCTGCTGGCTAAAACCAAATGTTTCTCAAGGCTGTTAAAAACAAAAACAAAACAAACTTAAGAAATTGGTCTCTTAGCAAGCAAAAGCACCAGAAATCCTTCTCTAGAAAGAAAAAATATTCGATCTTATGGATAGTTTCCCAAACTACTAACTTCTAAGGCACCAGAGTTGACATCAATACAACCCAATTTACAGGACTGAAGAGTGTAGGTAGAAGTCTGAATGTTGTTTCAATCACTCTGTGTATGTAACACTTCTTCTAATGCTCCGTGCTGCTCTGGGCAAGCAGTGTATGAGGGCAGAGGATGACATACATGTTCTCTTTCTCATGGACTCAGAATAAATTAAGGTTCCAAATATACTGCTTGTAGGCTTCGGGCTATACTTGCATACTGCCCACTTTTACACAAGCTGCATCAGAATTCAGTTCTACTGCAGTTTAGAGTATTGCACCATCATTAACATAATAAGGACCTCAGAATCTAACCCTGCCAAAGAATTCAGCTCCTAGGCTCAAATTAACAGACATGTTGGGCACACGTCATCTCCTGCCATTGTCACAGTTCAGCTGTGCTGGCCCCAGGACAGGGCTGGCTCCACCCAGGACATTTGGCTGAGGAGGTTCACAGGAGCAACTCTTCTCATGCACAGTTACTGTCCCTCCCTCGAGGGTCCTGTAATGGGGACTGTGCAAAGCAGCACTATTAACCATCAGTACACTCTTCTGAGGTAAAAATAAAAAGGTTTACTCAAAGATAAATGAACTCTGGTTAAATTACTACTTCATTTTTAGTACTACTTCATATATTAGATTTCAGAGTGTGTGAGATAAACAATGTATTCTGGAAATTTAATTTAATATCCATCCACAAATACTTCAAAGGAAGGCTAATCATCTTCATTAAATTGTTTATTCTTTCCTATAGATTTGTCCTCCCCAAGTTACTAAAATAGGGAGCGCCACAAGGCACTACATTTTTTTTAACCTTGCAAGCTCTTAATTCTAACTTAATTACTAAACTCTGCCTTCAATCAAATCTTCAATAATATCTTTTTGTAAAATACTTTAAAAATCACTCAGACATTAACAAACAAAGAAAACAACCCTTCCTTTCCCCAAACTCATCTAACTACAGCTGACTCGTAACTGACAAAAACACTCAAAATTCTCTAACACACTCAAACAACAACAAAAAACCCCAGCATATTTTAGATGGCAGTTAGCCGTTGTAAGAAATTTTATTAACATACTCTCTAATAATCACGAACCTATACAACTATGTTCAGGATTTTCAAGGAGAGTGACTTCTTCTGACAAAACATTTATAGCCAATCATGGGACTTTGCTAGTAAATGATGACATGTGCAATGACAGATTTGACAGTTTAATCAGTAAAATGGAATGACAGAGATGAAGAAAAAAGTAGATGAGAGTTCTGCTGGCCAAAACCAAACATTTCTCAAGGCTGTGTTAACTGGGTACGCAACAGTTTAATAAAATACCACAAGCCTTAGTTGAGGACTGTGATGGGACCAGCATAGAGGCCATCCTTATCCCGGCCATTCTGAGCTCCAAGGTGCCTACTCCTGTTTCTATGACCCTTCCCAAGATGTGCCAGTCAGAGATGGCATGGTGAACATTCTGCAGAGCTGCAGCAGCGGCCCAGAGGGGCCAGGGCTACCACACTGAAGACTGTGTTGCTGGTACCTGTGATGGCTCTTCTGGAATCCATATCTTATACACAACACCTATCCGGAGGAAGAACTTCCGCAGAACTGCTCGGAGCTCAGGGATCAAGTCAAACTGCATAATCTCACACAAGTAGGGGTAGTACATTGAAGCATGTGCTTTGAACTTGAGATGGGAGAGAAGCAGAGAGAGAAAATTAGACACGGAACTATTTTTTTGCACCAGTTTTTTAAGAGTGTTCATCTCACCCTGGAGCTTCTTTTTCTTGCTATTAGAAAGTTAATAAAAAAAACTTGCAAATTAAAACTTCTTTTAATTATATTTAACTTTTCATTATATTGGATAGTCTTGCTACCCAAAGTCAATAGCTCTTTCATTTTGTAAAGCAAGTTCCTAGGTCTAAACCTAGTGCTTCACAATCTTAACCCTCTCGTCCCGCATTGAAAATGACCATACTCTTCCTAATAGCAACACACCGGTTTAAACTTCAGCCTTTCTCAACTGAGGTGCTTCTAGAGAAAAAGCCCTAATATCCCAAGGCATCCACTGTTTATAATGAATTAACTTATCTCCAGTGCATCTAGAATGGTGCTAGTCATGAAATCATCCTTGGCAGAATTGAGAAAAGTTACTTTAAACTCTGAGTGAAAAGCCAACCCAAACCTTATGTCCTAGAGGAGACATCAGAGTTTACTTGTTTATACCTTTTCATCATTTATTTTGAGGGTTTTAGTTAGAAGTAACAACAGGAGACTTGTCCAGGCCTCCCGATGGCTTTCAGAATTCACCGTGATGAAATAGGCAAGAGCTTCACTGCACACACTAGAAGAATTAGAGAGGGGGAGGCACATCAAACAACTGATTAACATCTCACATGCAGGGGAGAACTACTTATTCTTGCAATGAGCATTTATTGAGCACCTGCTCTGGCTGTGCTATCTCGGGCAAATCAATGAGCCTCACTTTCTCTAGCTATAAAATGGGGATAAATAACTCTACCAAACTCAAGGGGTTGTTGTAAAGATTAAATGAAATAAGTATGATAAAGATAGCTCAGGCCTGGCATATGGCTAGGGCTGGACTTAATCAATGTCTGCACACAATTAGCACAAGAGCTTTTTATTCAGTTAAGTATATAACTGCTGTTCTTTCAGGAGTAGGAGGATGAAGCAGTGGGAGGCTTAAAAGGGAGGATTGCTTTAGGCTAGGAGTTCAAGACTAGCCTGGGTAACATTGTGGAGACCCTGTCTGTACCAAAAAAAAAAAAAAAAAAGAAAGAAAGAAAGAACCAACAAAATTAGCCGGGCATGGTGGCATGTGCCTGTATTCCCAGCTACTTGGGAAGCTGAGGCAGGAGGATTGCTTGAGCCCAAGGAGTCTGAGGCTGCAGTGAGCCATGATCGTGCCACTGCACTCCAGTCTAGGTGACAGAGTGAGACCTGTCCCTTAAACAAAAAAACAAAAAAAACTACTGTACTCGCCACATAATCAAATAATTGCTTTTTAAAAAACATGTTAGACCCAAAACTTGACATTTATGTATCTCCTTTAGAGAAACTTTATGTAATTCTCTGTTGGGTTTAAGTTAATTCTCTGTTGGGTTTAAGTTGAAATGAGCCACTGGTGTTCCCTTTAATTAATGTAACATAGTGAGATCCTGTCTGTAGGGAAAAAAACCAACAACAAAGAACACACAAAAGAACACTGCTTAAAATCACAATAGTTTTGCATCTTCCCCCTTTTTTGGTGAAATTTATTATAAGCATGTTCCCACGTGAAGGAAAATTATCTTTTAAAAATGTCATTTTTGATGGCTGTAAATATTCAATCATATATACCATAATTCAGGACATACCATAATTTAGTTATTCATTCCACAGTTGAGCTGTTCATAATTATTTCTCCTCATAAGTCTGCAAATGAATAGTCTATGTGGGAGTCCTGGTTCCTATTTCTAAAATATTTCCTGAAGTGGATTCCATAACAGTGGAATTACTGAGTCAAAGAAAACAAACACTAGGGCTCCTGAAAGAAAGATCTCCTTTCCAGAAAGGTCATGTCACTGTACACGCCAACTAGCCGTGCAGGAGAGTATGTATCTTACCACAGGGTTGCCAGCACTGTGGGATGCTGTTTTTAATCTTAAAGGAAGCTTAGACATCAGCATATTGCTGGATGCCCAGGAAGCGGGGTGGCCAAGACCTACTTTTCTGTCTGGAGCTTTCTCACTGTCTCCCTGCATTTCTGTGTAATTGAATCTATACGATTCTAATGCATTCTTCTTGGAAAGAAGGAAAGACGGGATGTTAGAACTGACAGGAACTCTAAAGAGGACCTTGTTCTAAGAGGAACAGTGACCTGCCCAAGGCCACAGGTCTTTAACCAGAGTCAGGACTTCACTCCAGCTTGCTGACTCTGAGGTCAGAGCACTTTTCACTGACCATGTTTCTGTGCCGTAAGGAGGGCTTATGCGTGAACAGATGAGGCCCTGCCCTCTTCAGGGCATTAAGAAAAGTGAAATGGAAGAATCACTAAATAAAAGGAAAACGAGGTGTTAGCATGTAGGCATTTTTCTCCTTTTTGCAGTATTATGATACATTTTGTATATGACAGATATGAAATTTAATTAGAAATCAATCTTACGTTAAAAGTCGCTGCTGTATTTCTTCCCAGGAATCCCTGCGGTTCTCATCGACATACATTCGAAACAGGATCCTCAAACAACAGGCCAGGCTGCTGGTTTCTTGTTTTAGAAGATTGGGTTTAGATTTGCCCTTAAAACCTACAGATCAGATAGTCATATAAATAGTACATATGTCTAGGATAATGCTGAGAAATTGTGTGGGAACTAATAATCTAGTTTAGGAAATATTGAAAAATCTCATGTTCTTAATACAACTCAATTGTAATGTCTGATGAAGGCAGTTGTGACTCTCCAAAAGTTATCCTCTGTATAAGATACACTTCATTCCTCAGTGACCCAAATTGTTCTCCATTTAGACTTTGCTCATAAAGCGGTGAAATGTAACAGGTCTTAAGAATTCTAGTATTTTAGGCTGGGCGTGGTGGCTCATGCCTGTAATCCTAGCACTCTGGGAGGCCGAGGCGGGCGGATTGCTTGAGGTCAGGAGTTCGAAACCAGCCTGAGCAAGAGCGAGACCCTGTCTCTACTAAAAATAGAAAGAAATTAATTGACCAACTAAAAATATATATACAAAAAATTAGCTGGGCATGATGGTGCATGCCTGTAGTCCCAGCTATTTGGGAGGCTGAGGCAGGAGGATCGCTTGAGCCTAGGAGTTTGAGGTTGCTGTGAGCTAGGCTGACGCCATGGCACTCACTCTAGCCAGGGCAACAAAATGAGACTTTGTCTCAAAAAAAATAAAGTTAAAAAAAAAAAAAAATTCTAGAATTTTCTTTTTTTTTCCCCCAGAGTTGCACTGAAGACCATAGGCGCTAGCTACAATGCCTGGCTAATTTTTTCTAATTTCAGTAGAGACGGGGTTTCGTTCTTGCTCAGGCTGGTCTCAAACTCCTGAGCTCAAGGGATCCTCCCACCTTGCCCTCCCAAAGTGCTAGGATTACAGGTGGAGCCACCCCACCAGGCCTTTCATCAAATTCTTAGTAAGAATCTACTATGTGTCATGCAGCATCCCTGGTACTGGGATAAAATCTATATAGCATTTCACTCTTTCTCCCTCAAGCATGAAAATATCTGGTAAATTATTCCAATTGCACTTAAAATCTCAGGAATTTTCCAAAGGCTTTCATGTTTTAGGATGGTGACCAATGTGGCCTTACCTGCCCGCCAGAGGACGGTCCGCTGCTCATAATTGGAGTTGAAGGCCTTTGAGAATGAATGGGACTCCTGCAAGCAGTCCAACAGCTTGAAGAGGTGTTGGGAAGACATGTACTTATACATGCCCTGATCCTCCGTCTCTATGTGGATATCTGCATCCAGTGTGTCTTGCTAGAGAACAGAGGAGAGCTAAGTGAAGAAGATAGAGTGCTTTTGGGCACTATGACTGCAGACAAAGGCAGTCACGACTTTCTAAAAGTGATCTCTATAAGATATACTTCATTCCTCAACACCAGGAACTATTTCCACTGAGACTCTGCTCTCTGGCTGGTGAAGGAACATACTGGGCTCCTGAAAAACAGCAGGCTCGACTGGCCAAAGTTTCAGTTTGTCAGTGCCACCTTCATCGCATAAACAGGAGCATGTGTGTGGCTCCAATTATTTCACTACAGGATTGAATTCTTCTCTTTTTATTTTATAAACTGAAAAATGAGAAAATCAAAATGCAACATATGTAATAAAAGATATGAGTTTCAAACATACTAACTGAAAGATAAAAATTGGTAAGCAAAGTCCAAGTGGCATTTGTAGCCTCCAATCAGGTAATTACTAAACTAAATAAGCTCAAAATGACTGTGGTTTGCAAACATGAGGGTGTGTGTGTGTGGGGGGGGGGACCCAATACTTCAAAACATATATGAAATGCCAGAAAATTTTATTGAACATGTTGCCTAAAATTTGAGACATAATTAGGGATTTTATATTTCTTGAGACTTCTAAAACTAGACCCATTCTCCTTATAAGCCAGAAGTTAAAAAAGGGAAGAATATGCAATACTTCCCAAATTGATCTACAGATTTAACACAATCCTTATCAAAACCCCAGGTGATTTCTTTGCAGAAATCAATGAGCTAATCCTAAAATTCATATGGAAATGCATGTGACAAAGAACAGATAAAATAATCTTGCATAAGAAGCACAAAGTTAGAGGACTTCCCAACTTCAAAACCTACTAAAAGGCTACAATAATAAGGAAAGCATGGTACTATCATATAGACAGACATATAACAATGGAATAGAGAATCCAGAAATAAACCCTTATATTTATGGTCAAGTCATTTCTAACAAAAGTGTTGGAAAACTGGAGAAAGAACAGAGTTTATGACAAATGGTGCTGGAACAAGTGAATATCACACGCAAAAGAAAGAAGTCGGGGCTGGGCGCGGTGGCTCATCCCTGTAATCCTAGCACTCTGGGAGGCCGAGGCGAGCGGATAGCTCGAGGTCAGGAGTTTGAAACCAGCCTGAGCAAGAGTGAAAACCCGTCTCTACTATAAATAGAAAGAAATTAATTAGCCAACTAATATATATAGAAAAAAAATATTAGCCAGGTATGGTGGCACATGCCTGTAGTCCCAGCTACTGGGGAGGCTGAGGCAGCCAGATTGCTTGAGCCAGGAGTCTGAGGTTGCTGTGAGCTAGGCTGACGCCATGGCACTCACTCTAGCCTGGGCAACAAAGCGAGACTCTGTCTCAAAAAAAAAAAAAGAAAGAAAAGAAAAGAAAAGAAAGAAGTCGGACTTCTACTCCCATCTTATACAAGAATGAACTACAAAAACAGATCAAAGACCTAAATGTAAGAGCTAAAATTATGAAACTCTTCAAAGAAAACATAGGCCTAAATCTTTGTGACTTTGAAACAGGCAATGTTTTCTTAGATTGGATACCAAAGCACAAGTGACTAAAGAAAACTAGGCAACTTGGACTTCATCAAAATTAAAAACTTTTGTGCTTCAAAAGACGCCATAAAGAGCGGAAAAGACAACACACAGAATGGGAGAAAACAGTTGCAAATCATATATCTGATAAGGGATTAGTATATCTAGAACATATTAATGTAGGAACTCTTATAACAATAAAAAGATAAATAACATAATTTTGAAATGGGTAAAGAATCTGAATAGACATTTCCAAATATATACAAATGACCAATAAGCACAAAGATGCCCAACATCGTTAGTCATCGGGGAAATGCAAATCAAAACCACTATGAGATACCACTTCACATCTACCAGAATGGTTATAATAATAATAATTTTTAAAAAGGGCAAAAACACCATTGGTGAGGATGTGGAGAAACTGGAACCTTTATACACTGCTAGTGGGAAACAGTCTGGCAGTTTCTCAAAGAGGCAAACCTAGTGTTACCACATGACCCACCAATTCCACTGCTAGATACATATCCAAGAAACACATGTCCACACAAATGTTCATAGCAGCACTATTCACGATAGCCAGACAGTGAAAATAACTCAAATGTCCATTAACTCATGAATGAATAAGCAAAATGTGGTATATCCATATAATGGAGTATTATTTAGCAATAAAGAAGAATGAATAACTTTATGGACACATGCTACAAGGTGGATGAACCTAGAAAACATTATGCTAAGTGAAAGCAGCCAGACACAAAGCTCACATATTGTATTATTCCTTTTATATGAAATGTTCAGAATAGGCAAATCCATAGAGACATAAGTAGATATTTGGGGGGAGGGAGAGCATGGGCAATATACATAACCTTAACACTTGTACCCCCATCATACGCTAAAAAAAAAAAAAAAAAAAAAAAAGTAGATAATTGGCTGCCAGGGCCCAAAAGGAGGGGTGAACAGGGAGTGATTGCTAATGACTGTAGCATTTCCTTTTGCAGTAATAAAAATATTCCCAAATGAGACAGTGGTGATGTTTGCACAACTTGGTAAATATACTAATATTGTTGATTTTTTTTTTTTTTTTTGGGACAGAGTCTCGCTTATTGCCCAGGCTATAGTGAGTGCCATGGCGTCAGCCTAGCTCACAGCAACCTCAAACTCCTGGGCTCAAGTAATCCTTCTGCCTCAGCCTCCCGAGTAGCTGGGACTACAGGCACGTGCCACCATGCCCAGCTAATTTTTATATATATATATTAGTTGGCCAATTAATTTCTTTCTATTTATAGTAGAGACAGGGTCTCGCTCTTGCTCAGGCTGGTTTCGAACTCCTGACCTCGAGCAATCCGCCCGCCTCGGCCTCCCAGAGTGCTAGGATTATAGGCGTGAGCCACCACGCCCGGCCCAAGATTGTTGATTTTTAAACTTAAAAATAAAAAAACCAAAAAAGACAGCTTATGGCTCACAGATGTATTTTGTTCAGCAGTAATAAAATTTACATTAATTTCCTATATTTAAAAGACAGATTTCCTATATGAAAAAAACCTTGATTCTGGCTCCTCTTGAAAAACTGGAATGCCGTTACAACTTAACCCACCTGGATGTCAACACACCGCAGAGCTGAGAGGTTGCTGCTGCTCTGGCTGGGCTAGAGTTCTGGTTTACCGCAGTCCCTACCCAGCCTGCCTCACTCGCCCACAGAATCTGTTGGCCCGAGAAGCACTGAAGTTTGCAATTCATGGTGTGGGATTACTGTCCAACTTCTGGACACTCAGTTCTGTTTTTGAGACTCTGTTACATATAGTTGCATATATTTAATACAAAACCAAAATGTGAAATTTCTGAAGGAAAAGCGTATGTCTTTTTTTTTTTTTTTTTTTTTTTTTTGAGACAGAGTTTCGCTTTGTTGTCCAGGCTAGAGTGAGTGCCGTGGCGTCAGCCTAGCTCACAGCAACCTCAAACTCCTGGGCTCAAGCGATCCTCCTGCCTCAGCCTCCCGAGTAGCTGGGACTACAGGCATGTGCCACCATGCCCGGCTAATTTTTTATATATATATCAGTTGGCCAATTAATTTCTTTCTATTTATAGTAGAGACGGGGTCTCACTCTTGCTCAGGCTGGTTTTGAACTCCTGACCTTGAGCAATCCGCCCGCCTCGGCCTCCCAAGAGCTAGGATTACAGGCGTGAGCCACAGCGCCCGGCCGCGTATGTCTTTATATACATATTTTCCCTCTCAGTTATGGCAAATAGTCCCTGTGAAAAGACTTTTTTCAAAGCACCAAGGTAGGAGGATGGCATCAGAGCAGTGGTATGTTGGTTAACCAGCTCTCTGGGGACAAAAAAATTGGAGCCCCGAGTTTTAGCGTTTGCTGATTTCTATGATGTAAATAACTTCTGTCGAGGCCAATTTCAAGGTACCAAACTGCTGTCACTGAGTGTGGGGCTGAGAAGAGGTCAACAGGCAGGCTCCAGAAAGCCAGTGTGAGCTGAACCCAGCATCCTGCTGCACTGGAGCAACCTCGCTCCTCGGCCTGCGGTTCCTACCTGGGCAGCAACCATGTGCTCTGCATCCTCCTTTTTGCTCGTCGCCGGGTAGAACACGATGTTGTCAATGGTCTGTATCAGTTCCAGCTGGACCACACACTTGATGAGGAGGCTGGCAAACAGTTTCTGATCTATATTAGATGATAAAGATTAACCCTAATAATGATTCACCCAATATTGTGTAAATATTCACCGAGCTCCTACTACGTGCGAGGCATGATTTCTGATAGCAATCAATAAAACCAGATTAAAAAAAATTCCTGCTCCTATGGTGTTGACAGGCGATAAATAAAATATTTAACTATAAGATACAATATGTCAAATAATGATGACGTAAGGTAGAGACAGGGACATGAAATGTCATGGTTGCTGGTGAGAAAAGGTGTCTATAAAAATGTGATACTTGAGTGAAGAGGGTGAGGCAATCGGCTGTGCAGGTTCTGTGTCTGCAAGCATGTTTCTCTGCCATCAGATGGGCCACTCCTATATATCAACTCTGGACTGAACCCTAACCACATGAGGGTTCACGTTCCTGCATTAGCCAGCCTCTCTGAGAAGGTGAGAATCTCAGTTTTCAGCAGGCACATGAGTGGCTCTTCTAAGTCTTAGTTTCAGGATCACTTTCTGTCTGTACTGACAGCAGTAGCTGCTTTCTGCATTTTCTCCTTCTGTATCCCTTAAGAGTAGTCTTTTGGGCCTTTTAGTGGTTAGCAACCTTTGACTAGTTAATAATTCTTGATATTGAATTTTTCCTATTCAAATTAGCACATTCTGCCTATTGACTAGACTCTGACTCCATCTATCTTTGTGTTCCTGGGGGTACAGGATGGTCTCATGTCAAACACTTCTTAAGTGTTGACTGATTTGATTATAGCCAAAGTAGAGATTCCTTTCCCAACTTATTATGATAGAAATGCTGAAAACAGTAAATAAAGGTTTCAGTGATAGTAATCAAGGAGGCCGAGTTGTCTTTAAGTTTTTCAAAGTGTTTGTGAAATTATATAAACATATAACAATTCTCTATGTAGAATTTTTTTTTTTTTTTGAGACAGAGTCTTGCTCTGTTGCCCTGAGTGGGGTGCCATGGCATGAGCCTAGCTCATAGCAACTTCAAAATCCTGGGCTCAAACCATCCTCCAGCCTCAGCCTCCCATAGCTAGGACTACAGGCACATGCCACCACACCTAACTAATTTTTTCTATTTTTTTTTGTAGAGACTGGTCTTGCTCTTGCTCAGGCTGGTCTCGAATTCCTGACCTCGAGCGATCCTCCTACGTTCTTCTCCCAGAGTGCTAGGATTATAGGCATGAGCCACCGCACCTGGCCAGAATGTTTTAATTTTTTAAAAAATATAGTAGAATTGCAGCAGAGGTACATTAACTTACACTAATTCGATCACAACATTTTGGACCAAAAATAAAAGGGAAGAAAGGAAACAATACTAAAAGTTCAAAGATTTTTCCTGGTTGAACTTATGCCCAGAAGGGAGGCTGAGCTGGGAGACGGGGAGGAGCAAGTTCTCCCAGGAGAACGGGAGGGCAGTCGAGTCCCAGGCACTTGTCAGAGTGCAGACATCTCGCTGTGCTGAGTGGTTCTCCTATTGAAAGAAATGTACGCTTGGCCTCCTCACTCAAGCTAACCACTTTATCTGGAGCTGATGAAGAAAAAGAGATCATTCTATCACTGGACACTGGAGAGAAACTGGCTGTGCAGCGGTTACTGAGAGACAGCGCATCAGTCCCGACATGGTGCCTCTTCAACGGATTTCAAGGGTGACTACTTTCATTCCTTCTAAAGAAAATGGTGACCACACACTGCTTTTGTGTAACGTGCTGCTTTAGAAGTTAACTTCAATGTTAACACCTATAGCCTGGTGTATTGAGGTTGGGGTGGGACTGCTATAAAGGCAAACAAAGGGGCACACAACTTTCAAAGGACCAGAATAACACTTTACAAGTTCTGATTCCTTAGTCTGCTAAAGCATGTCTGAATCCCAAGTCTGTCTACTACATATTGGCAAGTTATAGCATCTGTCTAACCCCGGTTCACTCAAATGTAAAACAGTCCCTCTTCACAGGCCAGCATTAATAGTAATATAAGGATTAAATGAGATCACATACACAAAACACACAGTACAGTGCCTGGCACATTACCACTGTTAAATCTATTTTTTAAAATTCTAGATAGTAAAACACACCATAGGCAACATTAAGAGACACGTAACATTAAAAGACACTTTTACTTTTTGGTAAAAGTAATCTGAAACTTATATCCAGAAAAGGGATTTTTAGTACATAAGGAACTCCTCTAAACCAGTAAAGGACCAACAACTGATACCAAATATGAAAAGCTTACAGAGTTCACAGATAAGCAGGTGGCTCTCAAACATATGAAAAACTGCTCAATTTCACTCATAATAAGAAAATTCCAAATTAAAATGACTCAAAAGTTACTAAATTTCATGTAGGTGCTCCCAAAGATCATGTAAACAGGCACAATCTTACCAGACAGCAATTTGGAGATATCTGTCAAAATAGGAAATGCACTTATTCACTGACCCCATGATTCTATTTCTAGGGACTTATTAAATAAACTCACAACTGACATGTGAATCAGGTTATTCAATGCAGTTTTGTTCCTAACAGCAAAAGATTAGAAATATAAATGTTCACTAGTATGGGGCCCAATTGAGCAAATAAAGTTACATTTACATACTGGGATGACAGACAATAGTATAAAAAGAAGTTTTAAAAGCTCCTTATTTACTGATTTTAAATGATCTCTAAGATATATTAAGTGAACAAAGAATAATGCATAGCATTCCATAGTTTGTATAAAAAGGAAAGGAGAAGTCATATGTACGTAAATGTGTATGCGTATGTATTTGCGTGCACATGGATAAAATGACTCTGGAAAGGTACATGAGAAGCTAGTAACACTGGCTGCCACAAGGAAGGGAACTGGTAGACTGAGGCCCAGGGGTAGAAGGAGGCTTATCATGTTTACCCTTCTGTGCCTTCTGAATATTTGAATCAGGTAAATGTGTTACTTAAAATAAATAAAAAAGTGGCCTTACTTGCATATGGTCTGCCCTTCCAGCTGTCATCTGTTGGGTTAGAGAGCTGGCTCTGGCCTCTCTCAGAGGCATTTTTATCTATGCTGCTTAAAGATTGGCGGTCCAGATCCACATCCTAAATGTAAACCAGAGAGAAATATAATGCTCACTTTTCTTCATTTTAAGTCAGTGCCTGGGCAGAGATGTGCCTGTTTTAACACAGCTGGCCCAGCCCAAATTCAAGTCCCTTGCTCAGCTCAAAGCGAAATTATACCTGTATGCTTAATGTAGCACTTCTTCAAGGCTGCACTGGAGAGATTTAGAATTTCAATTATTTCTCTCCCTATTAAAATTTCACATTTTCTTATTCCAACTCAAAGGACATCTCTCTATGTATTATGATTTAACAATAAATGTGACAAATTTTTAATGAGATCAAGTTAAACAATAAATAAGTAGTGCAGTAACTAGTTTTTTAAAAAGTTGATAGCAGAAGACAGAGCTAAGAAACAGAAAATGTTTAAATAACATGCTTCATTTTTAAGTTGCTATGTCTCAAATGCCTTTTAAAATATAATGGCCTTAGAGTTACTTGGGAATGAAAGTTAATAATTCAATTTTGCCCATGTAAACCAAAGTATTTTAAAGTGAGATTTGAATTAAAACCTCTTTAAGTAGTCTCACACAAAAAGTAAGAACCACCATTTCTTTGGTAGAGAAGAAAGCACTATTTTTTTTTTTTTTTTGAGACAGAGTCTCACTTTGTTGCCCAGGCTAGAGTGAGTGCCATGGCGTCAGCCTAGCTCACAGCAACCTCAAACTCCTAGGCTCAAGCAATCTTACTGCCTCAGCTTCCCGAATAGCTGGGTCTACAGGCATGTGCCACCATGCCCAGCTAATTTTTTCTATATATATTAGCTGGACAATTAATTTATTTCTATTTATAGTAGAGACGGGGTCTCACTCTTGCTCAGGTTGGTTTCGAACTTCTGGCCTTGAGCAATCTGCCTGCTTCGGCTTCCCAGAATGCTAGGATTATAGGCGTGAGCCACCGTGCCTGGCCAGCACTATTTATTTAGGGAGGGCAAGAAACAAGGACAGTCACATCACAGTGTTATTTATAGCAGTGAAACACTAGAACTGACCTGAGAGTCTAATAAGGGAGAATTAGGTAAAGAAATTATAATAACATGCAGCAACTAAAAAGGCTGTTCTCAAAGAATAGATAAGAATATGGAAAAATATTCACAATGGTGTTAATAAACTGTGTCAATTGATCTCAAGTTAACAAATATGTTAATGAGCATATTATTTTTAGAGACTATAACCTTTTTAACTCACCTCTCATCAAAAAAGTACAAATTGTATAGGCTCATTATACTTTTTTGAGACATGGTCTTGCTCTGTTGCCCAGTCTAGAGTGCAGTGCACTCTAGCTCACTACAACCTCAAACTCCTGGGCTCAAGTGATCCTCCTGCCTCAGTCTCCTGAGTAAGTACATCAGAGGTGTGCACCACCATGCCCAGTTGGTTTTTTTCTATTTTTGGTATAGACAGCGTCTCAATATGTTGCTCAGGCTATTAATCCTTTTACTAAGACATGAGAAGAAAGAAAATACAACCAAGAAGAAAAATCCTACCAAATGTTTTTCTGATGAATCTTCCTCCATTCCTACAGGTCTCCATGTCAGCAAACTTAAGGGAATGGAAGAAAAGGAAAATGTTCAATGTCAAAGGCAAGCAGGAACTTTACGATAACCACCAAATAAATAGTAATAACTGCAATTAACACTTACACGTGTGGGATAGTTGTTTTGAAAATATCCAACATACAGTTGCATGTTTCATCCCAAACATCAGGGCTGAATTTCTCTCCATTGGATATTACTAAGTTTTCTAAACAATTTGTACCTGATCGAGCCAATTGTTCATTATCTGCAAAATAAAGCAATACCTCTATCGTTAAACTTCTACTGTTTTGATGCCAACCAGGTCCCAAACAGTTTATATTGTGAGGTGGAGTTTGTAACAGGTGGATTTGTAGGTTTTTTTTTTTTTTTGAGACAGGGTCTTGCTTTCTTGCCCCGAATTGAGTCCAGTGCCATCATCATAGCTCTATTTTTTGTAGAGATAGGGTCTCTATGTCGAGACCCTGGTCTCGAACTCCTGGCTCAAGCAATCCTTTCACCTTGGCCTCTCAAAGTTCTAGGATTACAGGCATGTTCCAACCCCAGCCTGTTTGTGTGTGTGTGTGGGGGGTAGGCTTTTAATTAATGAAGCAATGCTACAGACAGTATTAAAATTTTTATAGTTTAAGTAGGCTATAAAGAGGTAAAATTATTTATCATAGTTTTATTGCTAGCTATACAACATCTTGCTACTCTAATTAACTGGATCATATATGAAAAATGGGAAAATAATATTAGACCATGTTTCTACTCAAACACTACATTTCCATTTTTTGGCATCTAAATATCAATTCTTTTGTCATTTATTTTAAAACTGAGTCACTTTTTTTTTTTTTTTTTTTTTTTTTTTTTGAGACAGAGTCTCACTTTGTTGTCCAGGCTAGAGTGAGTGCCGTGGCGTCAGCCTAGCTCACAGCAACCTCAATCTCCTGGGCTCGAGTGATCCTTCTGCCTCAGCCTCCCAAGTAGCTGGGACTACAGGCATGCGCCACCATGCCCGGCTAATTTTTTTATATATATATCAGTTGGCCAATTAATTTCTTTCTATTTATAGTAGAGACGGGGTCTCGCTCTTGCTCAGGCTGGTTTTGAACTCCTGACCTCGAGCAATCCGCCCGCCTCGGCCTCCCAAGAGCTAGGATTACAGGCGTGAGCCACAGCGCCCGGCCTAAAACTGAGTCACTTTTTGAATAATTTAACTAAATTTGCCCTAAGCAAAAATTATGTATGGAATCTAGGTCTGATGTGCTAGTTGGGTATTTTTTCTAATACACACTAATTATTCAAACAAAAAATTGTCCACTGATGAAACTGTTGATCTGAACTATAATAGTACATTTTAAAAAGCATTTTACTATAGAAAATTTCAAACTTATACAAAAGTAGAAAGAATAGCATAATGCACAAAGCTACATCTTCTTTTTTTTTTTTTTTTACTATACTTCAGAAATATGAAAATAACTACATCTTACCTTAAAGAAATACTTTATAAACTGACTTGGGGGGTGGAGATTGTTTTCTGTTCTAATTAAATTTAAAAATATACATTTTAACCAACTAAATTATATATTGTGCTCCTTCGTATTATGTCCATGCTTTTATATATTGAAAAAATTAACCTCTTATTAAGGACTATAAGAAAAATGATGCCTAGAGAGTTAAAGAATACCTTGTTTTACACACCACTGCAATTGTGCAAATACATCAGAAAGAAGAACTTCATTCAAAGCTTCATAAAACTGGGTAAATACATCACAAATAGCATAAAGTGCATGATTGCAGGTTGTTGTCATCCACTCAGATTTCTGGAAAAACAATAAAAAGATACTGCTTAAAGGCCATTCTCTGCATCGAGATGGGCATTCTCATACCCTATTAGCAAAACTGTTCTGTAAAGCAATTTGACAATATGTATCAACAGTCTCAATAAGGTTCATACTGGCTGACTCAGTAACAATACTTCCAAGAATTGACACTAAAAAAATAATCAAAGATTTGTGAACAAAGGTTTACGAATAAAGATGGCATTTTATAAACTGTAAATACAGATACAACGAAAAGTCCAGCAATATAGGCATTAAATTGAGTACAGACATATGACAGAATAGTAATTCAAAATGATATTTACAAAAAAAGAGTATGAGATTATGCTAAAATTCACACCTTAAACCAAAAATTAAATATTAAAAATGCCATCAGCCGGGCGTGGTGGCTCACGCCTGTAATCCTAGCACTCTGGGAGGTTGAGGCGGGAGGACTGCTCGAGGTCAGGAGTTCGAAACCACCCTGAGCGAGACCCTGTCTCTACTAAAAAATAGAAAGAAATTAATTGACCAACTAAAAATATATATACAAAAAATTAGCCAGGCATGGTGGCACATGCCTGTAGTCCCAGCTACTTGGGAGGCAGAGGCAGGAGGATCACTTGAGCCCAGGAGTTTGAGGTTGCTGTGAGCTAGGCTGACACCACGGCACTCACTCTAGCCTGGGCAACAAAGTGAGACTCTGTCTCAAAAAAAAAAAAAAGCCATGAAATGACCAGATGATATACAGAAATATATTTATAAAATCATGGAAAAGGGAAGAGTTGCTAAGCATGATTCCAAAATTAGAAGCCAGAAAGGAAATAAAGTGATTGATTTGGTAGCTAAAATTTTCCAAAAATAAAAGGAAATAAAAATAACAAAGTGAGCAAATGATCTGCAACTCATGTAAGGATATGCTATATTACCTACATGTTTAAAAACCCATAAATCAATAGGAAAAAGATGAATAACCCAACAGATGAGCTAAGGATATAAAAGGGAATTCATAACAGAAGAATGATTGATGCTATGACGGAAAATATGCAACCTCATTAGCAACTAAAAAAAAAAATTTAGTGTGATACTTTAGGCCTATCAAATTAGCACCAATTAAACAAATTAAAATATGAAGAGCCAGAATGAGTATGGAGAAATAGCAACTCTCACACACTGCCGATAGAAGTGTAAATGGCTACAGATTTATTTAGGGGTCAGCTTAGCAGTACGTATCGAAAGGCTTAGTAGTATAAGCCCTAAACCTGGCAGTTGGGCCACTTGCCCTAAAAAATAAAAAAACCCCAAAATAACACAAGTACAAGTGTAGCTATAAAAACTGGTCATTTCAGTGCCGTCCAGGAGAACTGGAAACAACCCAAATGTTGATGGACTATGGAACATCCACAACTAGGAATATTTTGCAGTCGTTAAAGTCATCATAGGAGAAAAGTTACAGTGTGGAAAAACACTCACATATAAGTTTAAAGAGCAGTGTACATATGTATGGTAGGAATTCATTTTTGTAGAAACAAAAAAAAAGGTGAATCACGAACACATGTGTACACACGTACACACACCACACACACACGCAAGTAGGACATGAAGGGATTAACAGTGGCTGCCTGTGGAAGACTGGGACTATGGGTCTATAAATTTTTCTTTACTTTTGTCTGTTTTCTGATTTTTTTATAATGAATGCTTTTTTTCTTTTTTTTTTTGAGAGAGTCTCACTCTGTTGCCTGGGCTAGAGTGGAGAGGCATGATCACAGTTCACTGCAAATTCAAACTCCTGGGCTCAAGCAATCCTCCTGCCTTAGCCTCCGAAGTAGCTGGGACTATAGGATGTGGCACCGCACCTGACTAATTTTTCTATTTTTAATAGAGATGGGGTCTCACTCTTGCTCAGGTTGGTCTTGGACTCCTTACCTCAAACGATCCCCCCATCTTGGCTTCCCAGAGTGCTAGGATTGTAGGCATGAGCCATGTGCCCAGCCTTGTATTTGTTTTATAACAAGGAAAACTTAATTATTTTTAAATTTAAAAAAGATTAGAAAACTCCATCTATACTAGGACATCAATCATATTTAAACCACCTAGAAGAAAGACTGAGGGAAACTTGCTAAAACATCAAGTTTTGGATGGTAAAATATGAATTTTTTTTGTATATGCCTAATATTCCATATTAAGCATGTTACTGTAATACTGGGGTGATAGAGGGAATGGTGGTCCAAAAACAAGGTAAAGAAGTTATTCTCTCATCTAAAAATTTCGAGATAGAATAGCCTTTCCCTACCCCTCAATCCCTAAGGGACAAATACCAAAAACACCTACAAGCATCAAATGTCCTTTAAATAAAAGGCCTAATATTCAACACTTTCTCCAAACATAACTTCATTAAAAACCCTAAAGGACCAGAGACGCTGCACTTTCTACTGACTGTTCAGAAGTTACTATGAACAAAACTGTGACCAGTGAGGGGCTCTGCTGAATTGGCAGGCACAACGCCTGAGGGTCAAGCAGCAGACCATGGTGATTTATTTTCTCTCATTCTTCTGAAGATGGGGGGAGTCTCCGAGGACCAGCTGATACTGGTGGTAGAGTGCCAGGAAGGGTGTTTCTATTTTTAAAACATACCTTAGTAGCTCCGTATTTAAGAACTTTGGGATGACTACAACCCCCAGAGGTAGATATAGGCCAGACTTTCCTCCCCATCATATCCAGGGCAGTGCCGTAGTCATCACCTACCTCTGACTGTTGCTCAGGAAGCTTCATATTGTCAAAAATCCGAAACACAATTCTGAACAGGTCCTGCCACCAGTGCTTTTCAAAGGTATGGCCGTAGCTTTTCATGATCTCAAACATGACTGTGAGTCCTCTGGAAGTAACAAAGTCAGACACAGAAGAGATAATGGGTAGGGGATAAGAACAGGGCCAGGTGAGCAAGCGACTGAGGCTCATTTTAGCCATGTAAGGGGCCACCACACTGGGGACATGGTTACCTTGTCCGTACATCTAACTTGCATCTATTAATGATGCAGGAGAGCTCAAATAAGATGGGGAACCAGCCTCGGACCCAGACTCTGTCTCCAGGAGCTACATTCATGTCATCACTTGTGTATTCTTGTAGCACCTATGATGAAAATCATACTTCAGATGTAGATTAAGCATGCAAAAAGAAAGAACTGAAAAGGGACTATATAAATTTTAAGGCCCCATGCATAATCCTCTCCTAAAAATCTCCATTAAGCAAGGGTACAGTCAGGACAGAAGACACAGAGACATTACGTGTCCCAAAAGGCTCATGAGCAAATTCTCAATATAAACCTTATGGATCTTTGTGGGTTTTAGAACAAATTGAGTGGGACAGGTCACAAAGGTCCTGGGTGTGGGAGGTGTTACATTAAAAACACTAAAGGTCAAATGGTGTTGGCAAATATCCAGGATGATTCATTACCTTAGGTCTTTCTGGAATGTTATTGTAATATATGCTATTTAGAATGACAGCAGCTACTCTTTTTATTTTTGGTGAGACAGAGTCTTGTTCTTTTGCCCAGGGTGGAGTACGGTGGTGTGAGCATAGCTTATCACAGTCCTCAACTCATGGACTTAAGTAATCCTCCTGCCTCAGCCTCCCAAGTAACTGGGACTACAGGTGTGCAGCACCATGCCGGATAATTTTTCTTATTTTTTGTAGAGAGAGTGTCTCGCTATGTTGCTCAGGTCTTGAACTCCTGGCCTCAAGTGATCCCACCTGTACCTCCTTGGGTGGTACAGGTGGTACAGTGCTGGGATTACAGGCATGAGCCATTGTGCCAGGCCCCAGCAGCTTTATTTACTGAGTGCTTGCTATGGGCCAGGAACTATTAAAGTGCTTTATATGGATTAACAATGTATGCCTCTTTTAGAAAGGTGAGCTATATCAATAAAATCCCAAACATTTTTAGGAGAAAACAAAAGGTGATTTTTAAATGTGATTTCTTGGGCACACCACAATGATATAATGTCATTTCCTAAATGGGTATTTGTTTTCTTGAGCTTTGCCAAAGTTCAGAAGCTACAATACTATTATCTTCTACAAAGACAATCTGTAGAATAATGTCAGTTCAGTATGACTAAAGTAAATAATTTCATATACACAAAATAATGAAAAGGTGTAACCCTTGCAATGGCAGCATTCTGAAATAAACACCGAGTTTGGTGCACACACATCTCTAAGAGTAGCTGGAAAGCTGTTTGTCGATGCCCGGAAGCGCAAGGAGGGGACACACACCCTAGGTCTCTCAGACACGTATTTCCCACAGAAGCGGATGAGCCGGATGGCTTCCATGCTCGTGTCAGGAAAAGCAGCGTTGCAGGCAAACTCCGACAAGCACTTCACAGCATCCTGGAAAGAATCGATGGCTGCAGGGAAATGGTGCTGGAAAATCGTAGCTGGGAAACACAAGGCACGTTTTTATAAGACCAGGATTTAGAGATAGGGCTGCAAACACACACACAGAACAGAGATAATTATCCTTGTGAAATCGAAGAAGAGCATGTTAGTATCTCTGGAAGATAGTTTTTCGTATTAAATTATTCTTAAATGATTGTGTTGAGTACAGACTGGGCTAAACTGGTTTCCTGAGCTCAAGCAATGATGTAAAAGGCCCAAATATCCATTCATTCAACAAACATTTATTGAGTGCCAACTATGTGCAAAGATGACCCACTGCCTTACAATTTCCACGGAGAACAAGTAAACATCTTGCTACATGGTCACAGGCAGGACCAGGGACTCCCAGTCAGTCCAGGGTAGAGGGACAATGCACTAACTCTGGGCTGGACTGCCTGGGAACGAGTCCTGGCTCCACCACTGCCAAGCTGGGTGACCTCAGGCAAGTTGTTTTATTTTACTTTTCTGTGCCTCAATTTCCTCTTTGGTAAAATAGAGGAAACAATGGCACAGTGAGCTCTTGTTACTCACAACAGTTATGTTTTATAAAGTCGCCGTGAACACTGCATTACTGAACACCGAATCACTGTTCCTAGAGGAAATATGGAATTAGGTTCATGCAAGTCTCTGGTCACAACATTCTCATCAATACATAATGTTGTTGTATGTGTGCTTCTGTTTAAAGACACCCACCGTATTTAATATACACAGCTGATTCATTAACACTGAACTCACAACTAATGGCACTGTAACTCACACCTAAAGGAAACTAAATGAACACATGTATTTTCACATCACAGTCTTTCAGCATTTAGGAATATTAGCCAACACTCAGAAATTCACTTGGGGGGCATTTTAAACAGCGAAATCTCCAACAAAAAAGCACAAACTGTGAAAAATACCGTGCTCAACTGACCAGAGAAAGTGCACTTGTTTATGATACGACCGCTGAAACAAGAAGGCACAGTGTCACCTATTCCAGCTCAGTTGGGAATGTGCACCTTGGGTGACTCAAGTATCTTGCTGCTCTGTGTATGCACATGCCAGCGAATGACCACAACAGCATCGTGAGTACTGGTTTTGGAGTTACGCATACATTTCAGTGAACAGATGATTCTCAAACGTGGAATCTGCCAACACTGAAGACTAACTGTATTCCCTTCATAGTCACTGAGAGTGGCCTTGAGATTGCAAATTTGAATTTAAAACTTCATCTGGCTTAGAATAACATTCACCTTTGTCTGCTGGACCCATACTGACTGATAATAGGAAAGGCCACTTAGAGAAGGCAAGGAAAAAGTCACAATAGTTGAAATGAAGACTAATACATGTCAAGTGCTTAGAACACTGCCTGGCACATTATTTTATCACAGCAGAGCCAAAGTAAGGAAAACAGACAGCAAGTAGTGACCACCCCTCTAGACTTGTAGGTGGGAGATTAGTAATAAGGGAACACAGCCACTTACTGACAATGTGGCCTGTGGTCTGGAAGGCCAGCTCCACAATGTTCCCGTCGTGATCAGAGGCAGCCTGGTGGAACACGGCAAAAATGTTCTTCCAGCCTGACCGGATGTTCGCAGCCTGGGAGTTCACCATCTGAGCAATGCAGCGGATCACCATGTCCCGGATGGTCGGAGACCTGAGGAAGAAATGGGATAGCCATATCATCTGTACTTTGGAGAGTCAGAAGAGAAATGAACACAGCTCATTTCTTAGAAGCAGCACTTAAAAAAACCATTTTCTGAAGCACACAGTAATCCACATTCATTAAGGCTCTGCCACCTTTCCTCTCATTCCCATTCTGAACCCAGCACTATGCCTAGAGCTAGATCCACTACCCTGCAATCACCAAACAATAAACTCGAGGTCGAAAAGCTGACCCTTTGGACAGCAGAACAAAAAGATGGAAAGAGCCTGGGTTTCCACTGACAATTTAGGCTATGGAACCAAAGCTGGGATGCTGCCTCTGACTTCTTGTTATGTAAATAATGCATAGCCTTGTGGTTGCTGTTGGTCAGTTTTTCTGGCCCAAAATATTTCAACTAATATATCTATAATTCTTCCACCCACAGATAACCATTACTAAATTCTTCCTGTGTATCCTCTTAGATTTTTGGGCAGGAATATAAATGTATGATCCACACATATATGTAGACTGGAGTATACATATATCATTTAAGATGCAATATTTTTAATTATTACAAAACAAAACTGGAAGACAGAATACATGGCATGTTTTCTGAAATAGCTGTATGGTAAAACATGGTGACAGCTGAATACATGCAATAGATTAGCACATGTCTCACAACTTATTAAGACACACAATTATGAGGAACTCTATTATCTCATAAATAGAAGAAGGTAAGCTGCACAAAGCTATTGTTTCTATAGTACTAGTTTTGAAAATCAGTACAGTGGTCTTGGGATTGCAGATTTGATTTTCAAATTTCATCTGTCTTAAAACAACATTCACGTTTGTCTTCTAAACCCATAACAACTGATAATAAGACAGGTCATTTAGAGAAGGCAAGGAGACTGTCTAAAGAGTTAAAAATTAGCTCAAAGTCCACAAAATAAACATGCCACGTGCAGATAACGGACTGACGACATACTTAGGTAACTGCGATACATAATAAAATTGAATTCAGGTTGCCTCCTTATGGGGAATTCAGCAACTTGTTGGCAAGAACTATATATATTTATTAAAATGGTTTTTGTCTGATTGTTAAAAGTAGTATGTAATGACAGAAGTTCTGAAAAATGCAGAGAAAGTATAATGAAAAAAATTCCTTTACATGTGGCATTTTATATGAAGAGATACATTTCACTAACTGTATTATACTCTTTGTCAAATTCTATAACCTGCATTTTTCTCCAAATTATTAAGCATGTCCCACATTATAAACATTGTGAACATTTTTTGTGTGTGTGACAAGGTCTTGCTGTGTTGCCTAGGTTAGAGTACAGTGACGCAATCGTATCTCCCTGCCACCTCAAACTCCTGAGCTGAAGTGTTCCTCCTGTTTTAGCGTCTCAAGCAGCTGGGACTACAGGTGTGTCCCACCACGCCCAGCTAATTTTGAAACTTTGTAGAGATGGGGTCTCATTATGTTGCTCAGGCTGGTCTTGAAGTCCTGGCCTTAAGCGATCCTGTCACCTTGGCCTCCCAAAGTTCTAGGATTACAGGTGTGAGCTGCCATGCACAACCATGATGAACATTTTTAAGAGCTGCACAATATTCCATGTTGTGGCTGTATCAACATTTACTTTAACATTAGTATATGTAAGTGGTTTCTGATTTTTAAAAACATTTATTTTTCAATCATCTTTCCCTGGATAAATTAAAAAATCAAGATGAATCTGATTTTTTTAAAAAAATTTTTTGTGTGACTCACAATGTTTTATTGTATTTCAAATGAACTCCTTTGGAGAGTTATAGAAACATGGAATTACTGAGTCAAAGGGCACAAAAATATTAAAGTTCTTGACACATCACCAAAATGCTTTTGGAAATGTTACAGCAAATTATAGTTCCGCTGACAGTGCCTGAGACTGGCAATGTGCGCTTCTAAACTCACTCCACCTATTTTCAAACTGGTGGGAAACCGCAGGATAGGCAGGGAAGGCCTTTGGCCAGGAGATGAGGGGTTCTGGTGGTACAAGGTGTGAGCATGTGGCTTAGCCACGGGAGGCCTCAGTCTCCTCAGGCACTCTCAGGGGTGTTCCCAAAGGCTAGAGAATATTTTTGTGCATTTGCTAAAAACGGAGGTGATGCCAGACTCTGGGCTTAATTTTGGTTCTCTTACAATAAGCAATAAGGCAGAGAACACAGACATGAGAAGAAAGACAAACATCCAGGAAACTGATGCTGCCCCTTCATTCACTACTCCTACAGCCCAGTCTCGCTTGAAGCCTGCCAGCTTATGAGCTTTTGTTTTCTCAAAAAAAAAAAAAAAAATCTGGAGTATATTTTATTTTATTTGATTATTATTATTATTTTTTTGAGACAGAGTCTTACTCTGTTGCCCAGGCTAGAGTGCCATGGCGTCAGCCTCGTTCACAGCAACCTCAAACTTCTGGGCTGAAGTGATCCTCCTGCCTCAGCCTCTTGAGTAGCTGGGACTACAGGCATGTGCCACCATGCCCAGTTAATTTTTTCTATATATTTTTAGTTGGCCAGTTAATTTCTTTCTATTTTTAGTAGAGACAGGGTCTCGCTCTTGCTCAGGCTGGTTCTGAACTCCTGACCTCGAGTGATCCTCTTACCTTGGCCTCCCAGAGTGCTAGGATTACAGGTGTGAGCCACCATGCCCGGCCTTGGAGTATACTTTTTAGGGGAGTAGAAAGACACAAGGGGTGACACCTAAAAGTCATCCTTGACACCTCTTCCTCTTTCGCTCCACAGCCAATTCATCAGCACACGTCTCAGGCTTCCCCTTCACAATGTCCACAGGGTCCAATCCACCACCACTGCTCGCATCATGGTCCAAGCCTGGACAACTGTCATGGCCTCCTAACTTATCCTATTGCTTCTCATTTTCCAAAGATAGATTCAGGGTGATCCTTTAAAATATGTCAGATCACTTCACTTCTTTGCTTAAAATCCTTCAACAGCTTCATCTCTCCCATATAGCAAACCAAAGTGCTTACAATGGCCATCATATCCTAAGTGACCTACATATCCTGCCACCACCAGGAGGGGCTTCATCTTCTACGACTACCTGCCTTGCTCACTCTGCCCAGCCACACTGGCTTTCTTTCTTTCTTTTTTTTTTTTTTGAGACAGAGTCTCACTTGTTGACCAGGCTAGAGTGAGTGCCGTGGCGTCAGCCTAGCTCACAGGAACCCCAAACTCCTGGGCTCAAGCAATCCTTCTGCCTCAGCCTCCCGAGTAGCTGGGACTACAGGCATGCGCCACCATGCCCGGCTAATTTTCTATATATATATTAGTTGGCCAATTAATTTCTTTCTATTTATAGTAGAGACGGGGTCTTGCTCTTGCTCAGGCTGGTTTCGAACTCCTGAGCTCGAGCAATCCGCCCGCCTCAGCCTCCCAGAGTGCTAGGATTACAGGCGTGAGCCACCGCGCCCGGCTCACACTGGCTTTCTAACTCCTGCCAAGCATGGCCTGTCACAGGCCTTTTGCTCTTGCTCCTCCTCATGTTCATAACTCTCCTGCCAAGGCAGCATACAGCCACTCTTGGCTTGTTCTTCACTTCGTTCAGGCCTCTGCCTAAGGGTCACCGTACCAAACACACCTTAGCTGACTGCATTTATAAAGGGGTGTTTCCATCCCTATCCCTCGACCTTGTTCTAATGTTCTTCAGAGTACATTATCATTACCTATGTACTAAATAAACATTTATCTATTCCACTGGAATATAAACAGGGATTTGTTTTTTTTTTTTTTTTTTCAAGACAGGGTCTCACTCTTGCTCAGGCTGGTCTTGAACTCCTGATCTTGAGCAATCCGCCCGCCTCGGCCTCCCAAGAGCTAGGATTACAGGCGTGAGCCACAGCGCCCGGCCGGGATTTGTTTTTTATTATGAAAAATTTCGAACATACAGAAAAGTAGAGAGGATAGTGTAATGAACTCCTGTATACCCATCACACCCAGCTGTAATTATTATCAATTCAAGGCCCAATGAAAACAGGGATTTTTAAATGTTTTCTTTATTGAGGTATTCTCTGCACTTAGAGTAGTACCTAGCAGACAGCAGGCCTCAATAAATACAGGCCAAGTGAATGAATGAACTGGATGGCTGCTCTGGAGAGATAGGTGTTCTAACCTCTTTATCACCTCCCTGAGGCAGAAATGCTGGGTCACGTAATTCTTGTCCTTGTTTGAGGATACTTCAGCAGTGGTTCTTTCTCTAAACTCCCTCAGCACCAGCCCCAATAAGGGTGCATGACATATTTTTATTAGTGGCAGGGTGTCATCCGTCCTCCTAGTTATACAGAGATCTTAGTGTGATTTACTTCAGACAACTGATGTCAATCACAGACTGTTCATTCTACTTGCTTCCATCAACAAGGGAAGAAAAAATTAATCATGTGGTTAGTATTAGGAGGGCTTTTTGGGCCCCCACAAGGGAATATGACTAAGGGTCTTCTAGAGCAAAGCACATACCTGTTTTTCTTCATAATATGCTCAAAGGGCCTCAGAAAGTCTTTCTGGAAACGGAAGTTGGCTAATTCACCCTTCTCAAGAAACTTCATGGAGAGTTGCCTTAATGAGTCAACAGCAAAGATAGCCACATCTTCATTGGGGTTACAGCCAACCTAAACGAGAACAGGAAGTGAGGTGAAACAGGAACAGTGTAACAATTACAGATGTGGGGTTCTGAACATCAAAGATGGATGGCCTATCTCCAAAACACACACTCTGGGAAAACAAGCCCAAGGAGAAAAGCAAGTGCTATTTCTTGGCTGTAATCTGCCCAATTTTATTTAAGTATAATGCTGAAAGATCAATGTTGAATATTTAATTAAAGGTGCTTTCAAAATGTGCCATTTTAATTTTTTTAAAATTATAAAACATACATAAGAAAATCTACCAACTTAACCATTTTTAAGTGTACACTTCAGTAGTACACATCCATAATATCGTGCAACCAATCTCCAGAGCTCTTTTCATCTTGCAGAACTGAAACACTATACCCACTAACCAACATTTCCCCAGGTGCTATTTAAAGCAAATGATTATAAAATAAATATCAACCTTGAAAAATTCTGCAGAAGTATTTCCACAGAGGCTTTTCAATTTCTTTAAAAATTGTGCTTGTCTGTGGTTTACCTATTTTAGGAAGTAAAGTTACAGGCATATATTTGGTTGCTGCTTTTTAGACTTTTCCCTCAAGAAGAATCCCTATAATCAGAGCAAGAGAATGTTTCCCACCGGTCCCCCCACCAAAGGATCTGGGAGCATCTTGCAGTGGCCTGCTCCAAGCGAGAAATTTCACTGACCTGTGGCCTGATCTGATAATGTTTTATTTTTGACAAAAGTAATGCAGCAATATCATTTGCAATAATGAGAAACTGGAAAGAGTAATAGGAGAATGGCTACATAATGGTGCATTCATGTACACAGAATACTACTTGGCAGTTAAAAAGAGAGAATAAACTCAGTCTTTAAAAAGGAAGGAAATTCTGATCCATGCCACAACATGAATGAACCTTGAAGGTTATTATTATGCCAAGTGAAATAAGAGGCACAAAAGGCAAATGCTATATGATTCTACTTATATGAGGTACCTAGAGTAGTCAAGTTCACAGAGACAGACAGTAGATGGTGGCTGCCAGTGGCTGGAGGCAGGAGGCAATTGGGAGTTATTGTTTAATGGGCATGGAGTTTCAGTTTTCCAAGATGAAAAAGTCCTGGAAATCTGCTGCACAACAGTGATAATATACTTAACACTACTGAACTGTTACACTTAAAAATGGTTAAAGATGGTAAAGTTTATGACTATTTTATCACAATTAAAAAAGAAGACATATACTATGCTAACATGGCTAAATCCTTAAGATTCCTTGCTAATAGAAGAAGTTACAAAATGCTATGTGTTATACTATTTTTATGTTTTTCAAAAAAGCAAGACAATATTATCTATATTTCTATGAGTTCATATGTATGTATACGCATAGAAAAATGTCTGGAAAGACATACACCAAACTGATAAAAATAATTAACTTTACACCAAACGGATAAAAATAATTAACTTTGGGGAGGGACATGTGTGTGGGAGGGTAAAGGTGTTTTTAGCTGTAATTTTTGTTTACAGGGGAGTAGGTTCATGTAATTAGAGACTAATAGAATATTCACCTCCTAAAAATTCAAGTAAAACAGATGCTTCAGAACACACATCATGCTTATTGTATGGCTTTGCTCACCCCAGGACACAGTACCTGTGCCCTAGTTTAGAAGAAAAGCATCATATGCGACTGTTCAAACACCCCTGCTAGCAGCCTGAGTGCTAAGTTACAACTGGACTCAGCCATCCACATTTCTTTAAAACCATGAGATTCTCACATGCCCCAGTTTATAAGGAGAAGCAGAACATCCTTCCAAGGTGGTGGAAAAAACTAAGAGTCCCAGAGTGAGCAACTGAGTTTTCCACAATTTGGTGCCTGACAGCACTGATTAGATGAAACAGACATATGTAATGAAGTTGACAACCACGAAACATCTAATTACTGCCTGCCAGCTTTTGTCCCAAGCTTGCTTGTAAGGGGCCAACAGATAACAAAGAACTGGCACGCAAGGAGTCTTGACAACAGAATTATGAGAGGGAAAAGTGACTTGAACAAACTAATGTTCCCTCCCAAAAGAAAAGTTCCTCTTAACACAAAATCTAGACTTCAAAGAATTGGGAAAATGCTTACCAAAACACTTTTGGATATTATTTCTGAGAGAACAAAGGATTCCACAGCTGTTAGCCAAAAGATCATGTGGAATAAATGAGCAACATTTGTTCTAGCTTAGCTGTCACGGGCTTGGGCAAGGATACAAGGTACAGTAATGGTAATGATTCACATTTTCTTTCTCAAGCAAGTTCATATCAAGTATTTTCACTGGTCCACTAAAGAATTTGTTCACCCAAAATATCAGGAAAGATGGTACAGAATTAGTTGATTACAGTGTTACCATCCACTTGACAAGTAGGCCCTCTGGGGCATCCACAGGCTCCTGTGCCTCTCTCTCCTCCCTGAGAGCTCAGGGCACCTCCACAGAGAGGCAATCATACTATCTCAAGAATCCTGACACACAGCACTGCTTCCTGTCAGCTACTTTATCACAAAATGAGGGTGAGCTGCATGTGGGCAGGGGCCTCATCTGTCTGCTGCTTGTCACAAGGCACTCAAGATACTTTGTTAAACAGATGGTATGCTGTGAGGTACCTTAATTTGAGTTGATAAAGAAACAAAGAACATTCTTTAGCTGATACACCAACTTAGGAGCAAGAGCTACACTTGACAACACTTGATTTCAGTGGAGTGCTACAAGCTGGCACCTGTGCCCAAGAGCTGATGGTGCATAGCTCTTCCTTGCTCCATGTTTAGTGACATTGCTCTTTTTTTCTGTTCATCTGAGGATGAGTTTAAGGTACAGTGACATCATATTACTAGTTTTAAATTGGTTGCGGTTAGTTTATTTACAACACAGAAATTGGCAGATGCTACAAATCATTTACCAGTTGATTGTTCTATACTCCAATGGTGACTACTTTTTATGATTTCTTCTATTTGATGGAGAGCCAGTCTCTGTTGGATTAACTGTTTTCTACTAACACAACTTTTAAGCATTACTACTATAACTTTACATCTCCAGGCCTGAGAAAATTTTCTTGAGATCACAAAACGAGTTTCGGTAGGAAACAGTATTATCGAGTTACTATGTTTCCCCAAAGAAGTGAATGAAATTACAGATACATACATATCTTTCTTTTGATTGCTTTTTTTCATAATATTTTTGTGGTAAAATACACATCTGATGTTTTATTTATTCAACATATGTGTGCACGTGTCTGTATGTATGTTATAAAACCTCTAGTGGAGGAAAAGAAGTTCAGTCTGATTTATTCACAGCATTCACAGTCAGTTTTAGAACACAGTAGTGTCTTTGGCTTGCTTCTGATTTAAAAACAAATGTTAATTTTTTCTTTTCTTTTTTTTGAGACAGAGTCTCGCTTTGTTGCCCAGGCTAGAGTGAGTGCCGAGGCGTCAGCCTAGCTCATAGCAACCTCAAACTCCTGGGCTCAAGTGATCCTACTGCCTCAGCCTCCCGAGTAGCTGGGACTACAGGCATGCACCACCATGCTTGGCTGATTTTTTCTATATATATTAGTTGGCCAATTAATTTCTTTCTATTTATAGTAGAGACGGGGTCTTGCTCTTGCTCAGGCTGGTTCTGAACTCCTGACCTTGAGCAATCCACCCGCCTCAGCCTCCCAGAGTGCTAGGATTACAGGCGTGAGCCACCGCGCCTAGCCAATTTTTTCTCAATAAAGATTTTAGAAGGGTGGTGGCAATAGGTACCAGGATGTAAGAAGTATATTTAACATTGAAACTATATGGAACATAACCTAATCTTGGGTCATTAAGAAGGTATTTCAGGAGTTTGCAATGCTTCCAAGTATCAGTAGTCCAGTGATATAATGATCTTTGTGGTGTTAGCCTACAAACTGAACATGGGATATTAAAGTATTTTCAATACCACTGGATTTTTAATTCATTTTACATGAATTCTACCAAGACATAAGTACAATATTACTCCTATCTGTTCTTGACTTCAGAGAGAAAATGAATTATAGGCACCTATAAAACAGGTCTATAAAACATTTTTTTTTGTTGTTAAGACAGGTCTCTCTGTGTTGCTCAGGTTAGAGTACAGTAGTGTGATCACAGCTCACTGTGACCTCAAACTACTGGGCTCAGGTGATCCTCCTGCCTCAGTCTCCCAAGAAGCCGGAACTACAGCCAGGTGCCACAACATCTGGTTATCTTTAAATTTTTTGTAGAGATAGTGTCTCACTATGTTGCCTCTTGTTCAAGCAATCCTGGCCTCAAGCAATCCTCCCTTCTTAGCCTCTTGAAGTCCTGGGATTATAGGTATGAGCCACTCTGCCTGGCCTAGGGCCAATTGGCCTCTTTATCACTTCTTTTGAAAATGTAATTGCCTAGTATTTTTCTTTTTTTTACATCAATGAAATCATTTTTAAATCTAAAGAGTTACCTTATTGAAGTGATCTCCAATCACATGCCATATTCGGGACCACTGCAGTCGGATCCGATTCATGTTATAATACGATATCTCCACAATCTTCTGCAAGCTGAACATGCGAGGATGGTGGGGGGAAGCCAGTTCATCCATGGACACAGCACACAGCCAGCGGACAAAGTCAACTACGGGCCAGACCCAACAACACGTGCGAAGCCTCGTTAGTAACGGTCAGACAGTCATAAGATGAGGCTTCTGTAACTGCCACAGGTGAGTCAAATACATACCTATTGCATTTCCATCCAATCTGGTAGATCCAGTAAAAATTCTAGGAAAATAATTAAATGTAAATTAAAATTATATAAGCACGTACTTTTAGAGAGAGTCTCACTCTGTCACCCAGGCTAGAGTACAGTGGTCCCATTATAGCTCACTACAATGTCAAACTCCTGAGCTGAAGTGATCTTCCCGCCAAGTACCTAGGACTATAGGCACATGCCACCATGCCCAGCTAATTTTTAAATTTTTTGTACAGACAGGGTCTCACTATGTTGCCCAGGCTGGTCTTGAACTCCTGACCTCAAGCAATCCTCCTGCCTTGACCTCCCAAAGCAGTGGGATTACAGGCATGAACCACATGCCCAGCCAAAAATATTTACAGTAATAAAATAATAATTATATTTAATATTTGGAAGGTAAAGTTTCTCAACATTTAGGTCTGGCAGCTCCACCAACGTGAATGACGAGGCATCACAAGCACAGAACTGGTCAATGAACTGAGCGGAGAGCAGAAAAGCCTACACTGAGAGTGTGAAAGTGACACATCACAAGTGGGACGAAGGAAGTGTCAAGATGTACTAGTGTGTGACGTGACATCGTTGGGAACTGGCAGAGTGAGGAAGCTCCAAAAAGCTGCTCCTCCATAAGCACAACAAGAACACTGGCAAAAAATTATCAAAATCAACTTTTTCTGAACTGAACTCTTGAAATTAACCAAAGGCTTACAAAAATCTGAGACATGTTTTTCCCCCCCAAGAAAAACAGTTAACTCTTGGTCTAAACAGTAAGTGCTGGGGTATTTTAAATTGGCCTATTTTCTTTTTTCCTTTCTTTTTATTTTTAAGGCTAGTCAAATGAAGCAGTGGGAGTGAAGAAAGAACAAAAAAAATCCATAATTGGTTTTGATATCTTGGCCTATTTTCATTATCCTCTGCCCATAGGAAGCTTTAAAAACCAACAGCTTCAAATCAACGGTAACTATGAAGCCAGCAGCCTCATAGCCACTGGAAGGGCTTGAAGAACGGCCTCAAAGTTCCCCCAAAACACCATTCTCAGAGAATTGACATTATTTGACTTAACTCAGATCTCACTCAGTGCAAACATCCTTTCACCACCAAGCTTTTATTGAAAGCAGCCAGCAGTTTAACATGGCAGCTACAAGAGATGCAATAACCAATCGGGCCAAACAAGTACTTGGTCAAAAACTTAAAAAGGAAAAGCTGGGAATGAGGCATCCATAGGGGGCTTAGAAAAGCTCCAACACACTCCTGGAACTTAGATAGCCAGGACACATGCAAGACTTTGTGCAGACCCAGGAAAGACACAAGAAGGCTAAGTCCTTATCTGTGGCTGACCCTCAGGCTGTATGGGAACAAGAAGTGAAGGCAAAGGAAGAGTTGTAAATTGCTTGCCTGAGTGCTGAAGGAGCACCCCCTCCCAAAATGTACACAGAGCCCCTCAGCAAGCAAAACCTGGGAGAGTTAACACAGGTCCCAGGCATTTAAAGAAATCTCTGACTATTGAAGCTAACCAAGCAGAGACTTCAGTAGCCACATGCAAAAAAAGAAAATAAACTTTACATAATTAGTTCAGGAGAGTCACTAAAGAAACAAATAGCAATGATGACAATAATAACAAACCCTGGGTGGGGCATAGGGGATCTGATATTCAAAGTTGCCACATTATTTTAAATATCCAGTTTTCAACACAAAATTTATGAGACATCCAAAGAAATGAGAAAGGATGGCTTATTCACAGGAAAAGAACCAGTCAACAGATACCGTCCCTAAGGAAGCCCAGATGTTGAATTTGCTAAACAGACAAAGTTTTTAGTTAGTTATTTTAAATAACTATGCTTCGGCCTTCCAAAGTGCTGAGATTACAGGCATGGGCCACCATGCCTAGTCAGAAACAAGGTAATTTAAAACATCAGCATAAGCAAAAACTCATTTTTGACATAATTTGTCACCATGTTAAAGTTATAATCTTTTTTGAAAGGTCACAATGCAATTCAAGGTCAAAATTTAAATGAATGTGAAGCTCAAGAAATCTGGAGCTGCTAATACTTACAATAATCAAACAAATTAGGAATCACTTACACACCTAGTAACTACAGATAGGACACCAAACCACTGTGTAGTCCAACCTCACTGGAGAATAAAATCATTACCTGTCCACAGCCACAACCACACTCTGCGAGCTGGTCTCACCAACCGACTCCTGGAAACTGGCCATCTGTCTTTTATCTACTCCACCGCTCACAAAATTACCTGAAACATGATGTACAAAAGCAACAGTACTTCAAAAACAGTCAAGTATTTCCAATAAAGTATCCTGTTGTAACAATATGAAGAGACAAGGGACATAAAAGAGAATAGTTTCACAGGCTAAAAAAAAAAACCCAAAACACCCACTGACAAATGATAAAATAAAATTAAACTTATATTTTGGCATCTGGCATACATCTTTATTATTATACAAGCCCTCATTTGTACCAACCATCTCCCTTTCCCTACATAGTATTAAAGGCCTACATTTAGGAAAACAAATTAGAATCAACCGATACTAATCCAGAGCTCCTAGAGCATGCCAAGGCTCACACCTGTTGAAGGCTCAGTGTACTTTACAGGATTTCACTCCTGTCATCCTAGAAAAGCACCCTAAGAAGTAGATGCTACTGCAACCCCTATTTTTCCGAGTCCATGCTTGTAACCATTATAGTATTCCAACCACTATACATGGGACCAGGAGCCTACTCTCTGCAACTGGATGGCCTGGGCTTGAATCCTACCTCTGTCACTTCCTTGCAGTGTGACCTTGCTCATATTTCTTCACCTTGTACTTCAGTTTTGTCAATTCAAAATGGGCAGGATGATAGTCTCTATCTCACTGGGTTGTTATGAGGATTAAATGAATTAAAATATCTAAATTGAGTGCTCAGAATGTGGCCTGGCACATTTGTTTGCCCTATTTACTATTATTATGTTATGTTGTTATTATGATTATGTTATGGCATGTTACTATTACAATGTTATTTATAATTGACAGAAGAGTCTCTCAATCCAATGTATAGCTATAAATATTTCTATCTGCATAAGAATAATCTTTAATAAAAATCCCCAAATGAACATGGAATTGTTGAATCTACTCTTTAAAATCTAGAGACATACACATACATCCCTCTAATATCAGGCACTAGAGCTATATAGCCTTTTCAAAGCAAATGGCTTCCCCCCAGTATAGTTACAGGTATAGAAATAAAAGTAATGCACCCTGCCAATTTTGGTAAAATAGACATTTTACTCAACAGTTTAATCACAAGAGAGCTGAAGTAGCATGTCCACTTGCATTCATAAACATACTGTCAGCTGGCACATAAGGAAGAGACAGTTTACATGACAGTCCTGACGAGACAAGAAGGGTTTCATCCCGGTTAACTTGCGAGTCCGTGATGGCCAGCCATGGGGCCTGGTATCTTACCAAGGCCGAGGCCCATGAACTCTTCTCCCGCCAATGTGTGGCCCTTCAGGCTCCCTTCTCTTTCTCGCCCAGACCCAGACAGGTAGCGGGTCTTCACGCCGGTTCCTATCAGCTGAGCAAGCTCCAGCTGGCTGATGCATTTCAAGATCTAATGGAAAGAAGGTGTGAAGAAATGAGTTTACACTTCACAGCCTGAGAAAGGGCACTGTAATCTCAAGTCAGTCATTAAAGTGTTCTTTGAAACAAACAACTTTTCAAGGGGAGAACAGAATCTAAGGGCCTTAGCATGGCTTTCTGAGAGGACGTATCCACTGGCCAAGCAGCATCAAGAGTCCTGGCAACATAGCCCTTCTTCAGGTGTGGGTCTTGAAGATAAACTGCGCAGTTTTTAACTATTAAAAAGGAGCAAATGAAAAGTTGGCACAATGGAGTTATGCCATAATTATGTTTATTTAGTTAAGTACTCAATAAAGAGAAAAGGGGACTCCACCCACATGCCACTCAGTAAGTGCACCATTTAGTCTGACCAGCCCCCTCCCCCCTCCCTGTCCACTCTCCTCCTGAACACAACACACCAGCCTCACTGGCCTCAATGTTGCTCCTTTAACTTGCCATCTCTGCTCCCACCAGGGCTGATGGGCACTAGCTACTCCTTATGTCTGAGATGCTGCTTCCCCTCGGCTCACTCCTTCAATTCTCGGCTTAGACGTGAGTGTGCCCCTCGGAGAGACTGTCCTTGACTATGAGAGATCACATGCCTCATCACCACCCTTGGCCCTACTTTTTGTTTCCTTAGCACTTACCATTTTTTGGCATTATACCATAGGTTGGTTTGTTCTCTGCCTTAAGTGTCAAGAGGGCATTAACTCCGTCTTAACCACTGTTAAATCTCCAGCACTCAAAATAGTTGGCAATTACTATTTGGTTAACTGAACAAATAAGAATATGCCCTAGAACGGCACACAGTGGGGGATGAGACTGTCCTCCCAGCCCAGGGGTGCTTCTGGTGCTGGAGGACACGCCTGCACACAAGCCCTCTCTCTCTCCTGGAGCTACCTGAACAAACAGAAATCAGTCTCAACTTCTACTGCAGGAAGCGTTGGCTATGTGAAACTTACTGAGGGACAGCACATAGATATGACCCCGGTAAACCCTTCCTAAGGAATTTCCGTGGGAACTTCTGACTAAATAAAGCTGAACGTTGCCTTCCACACTGACGTTACAATCCAGTCTCAGAGAACAGGACTCCATTACACCACTGAGCACCGCTGAGTATTTTTGCTTAGAAATTGCCGGCTTCTGACTGAGAAATGGATTTAATTCCTACAAACAGAATCATCACTTGATTTTCCACACAGCACAATACTATTAAGCTACTACTAGTAAACCATTAATGCCTTCGCTTTTCCAGAAGCTTGGGATAGCTGGGATCTCAAGAATGTTAAGTAATACTGCAAAGACCAAGGACTTATTGGTTCTAAGCTGATTTCTCAAATATTGTGACCACCACACAAAGGGGGCTGATTTCTTTTCTTTTCTTTCTTTTGAGACAGAGTCTCACTCTGTTGCCCAGGCTAGAGTGAGTGCTGTGGCGTCAGCCTAACTCACAGCAACCTCAAACTCCTGGGCTCAAGCAATCTTCCTGCCTCAGCCTCCCGAATAGCTGGGACTAGAGGCATGTGCCACTAGGCCCGGCTAATTTTTTCTATATATTTTTAGTTGGCCAATTAATTTCTTTCTATTTTTTTGTTTAGTAGAGACGGGTCTCACTCTTGCTCAGGCTGGTTTCAAACTACTGACCTTGAACGATCCTCCCATCTCAGCCTCCCAGAGTGCTAGGATTATAGGCATGAGCCACCATGCCCAGCCAGCAATTTTCTTTCTAGGTCAAATAGTCCCTTCCATTCTCCCCATGGCCTCATCTCTACTTTCACAGTTTTCTCTCTAAAGGAAATACATGTAGGTAGTGGAAAAATTAGAAATTAAAGAAAAAAAGACAACAAATAGCCTCTATAATTCTGTTACTCAGAATGTTAACACTTTGGTTTATCCTTTCAAACTCCTTTCTTTGGTCCCTGTTTAGCACCAGGGACGATGCCTGTGTTAAAACAACTTTTTAGTTATTGTATGTGACCATTTTCCCATAACAGTCTTTCATATCATCTTTATCTTTTTTTCTCTGAAGTCTCTTTTAATCCATAGGTCCCCCTTCCATTTATTATTTTTCTTGCAGTCAATGTAAAACCTGGTCCTCTGCTCTGTGGGTCTGTCACATCTAGAATTCGCAGGCTGCATCCTCATGGCATCATCTATCTGTCACAGCTTCTGTCTCTTACACTTTCTGTAAACTGACATTCGGGTTTGAGGTCTGGGGCAAGAACATTTCTTAGGTGGTATTACGCATTTGCAGCATGTATGTCTGCTTGTCTCTCTTGTTTCAACATCTTCATTTTAAATGGCCACATAACATTCTAAGGAATGTTGTCCCATACTTCAAAAAGAGCCAGCTCTCATTGTTGGGATAATGGGTATCTAGCTGTTTCTAACCCAATCTTTTCCCTAGAACAATTAAAACTGTGATGACCATCCTTTTAAAATATCTTAGTACACATATGTTTAACTATGTCCTCAGGTGAGAATCTTATAACACTGTTTAGTTAAGTCAAAACGTGAGCTCACTGGCACTCTCTCTAATGCTCATTGAGAATACTGACCATTTCTTTTAAAGATAGAATTGGGAGAGAGATCAGTCTCCTGGCTGGGTCCTAAGTCTATACACTGACTGTAGGAACTCCCAAGAGGTGCAGGAGGACTTAAGTGGCACTAAGATGGGAATAAAGTGGCCTCAAAAGGAGTGCACTCTGTTGGGGTGCACTGTGAGGTGGTTCATCTGAACTCCTTTTTACTGTCCCGGATAGGCTGATTTTCAGATACACGAGGTAAAGTGAGGTATTACTTCGAGAAAAATGAAACTGACCCAGAGAGATCAACACTGAATAAAGGAAATGCTAGGAGCCAGCCCAACTGAGAAAAGGCGATTCAAGGACACACACCTCATGCCAGGAATTCCCCAGGTAGTTGCCGTCGGTGTGAGCCACAGTAATAAGCGTCTTTATGGTGTCGATGTTCTTCTGCTTCATCTCGGTGATGCTGGAGCTGGCTGTGAGCAGGGAGAAGCGAGCGAGAGCCTGAACATAGGCATCTCGTTCCAGCTGCAAGGGAAGCCCAAGAGAGGACACTGTGATGCTACCTCTAGCGTGGTCATTTTCACATCTGTAGGGCTGGTGTACTGGGCTTCTCTGATACCTTTTTTTTTTTTTTTTTTTGAGACAGAGTCTCGTTTTGTTGCCTAGGCTAGAGTGAGCCATGGCATCAACCTAGCTCACAGCAACCTCAAACTCCTGGGCTCAAGCAATCCTTCTGCCTCAGCCTCCCGAGTAGCTGGGACTACAGGCATGCGCCACCATGCCCGGCTAATTTTTTTCTCTATATATTATTTGGCCAATTAATTTCTTTCTATTTATAGTAGAGACGGGGTGTCGCTCTTGCTCATGCTGATTTCAAACTCCTGACCTCGAGCAATCTGCCCACCTCAGCCTCCCAGAGTGCTAGGATTACAGGCGTGAGCCACCGGCCTCTCTGATACCTTTTTAAAAATCATGTCTTTTGAATCCTATCTGATACCTTTTGTATGCACATTGACAGGCTTTCTGCACATGAACATGCCAGCTGTCCATTTGTTGATATCCTCCTGCTATCAGAACATCCCAGTGAGGCTCCCTGCACACCACACCACATGTGTGAGAAGCGGCTCTCTCCTGTCCCGACCTCAATCATACCTATCTATCCCATATTCCATTCTCTCTTGAGTGCTAAGATTGCCAAATAAATTCTAGTATCTGCAACAGTCCTGCAAGGTAGGTGTATATTCTCAAGTTTACAAACGAGGAAATAAATGGTGTCTTGGAGAGAAGTTAGCTGGGCCAATGTCACATGGCTGGAAAAGTTGCAGAGCGGGGTTTTAAAACCCAGATCATCTAACTTCAAAGCCTGTGGCCTTGCTGCAAAACAAAATGTCTAACTGTAAAACGAATGGGAACAGAAGAGTTTCTTTAAATAAATGGGTGCAACTTCCTACTGACTTGGAAAGGGATGTATGGGATTGACAACCCCCTGATCTCATAACAGTATAAGAACTACAGTCCATTTATTTGCTTGAATTTTTCATGACTCAAAAGGTTTATAGATATATTCATATTGCGCTGAAGTGCCTTTTTCCCCAGAGAAGAATTGGAAAGACAGGAAGTAATAAAATCTGATCTTAAAAGGAAAATGATATTTTTAAGCACACATTTAAAGACAAAAAGTTGGGCAGATGGCTAGGAAGCCTGTTTTATTGAATCCAGTAAAGTAGCTTGGATCTCACCTACATTTAAAGGCGGCTTTATTCCAAATCTCTTAATTTTTTTTCCCCTAATGAGCTGCCAGCACAAAGCTATGGGTTTCTTCTCAGTGGGCATGAGTAAATAGTTTGCTAAGATTCTTGACTTACTGGAAATTTCTGATAGTTTCTAAGGTTCGTCAAATCTAAAAGAACACAACCCACTAGTCTCTCTGGAGTGTTGCTGACGTACACCCACCTGCATTCCAAAGATGCACGCGATTCGGATTGCACATCTGATGCCTTCTAAGCACAGAGAGGCCACTTCAGTGTCATCACAGTTCTGTAGTCCAATGCTGTAGGCTGCCAACAGTGGCGTCCACACCAGCTATCAAGGAAGGTAGGTTTCAGTAACATCCAGAGTTTTAGCATGGAAAGAGTACCTACAGGCCACAGTGTTAGTCACTGGCAAGTTCACTACTACTTTTATTTCCATCTATTCCATTCACAATATAAAACAGTTCCTCCTAAACTATAGTCACAGCTATCACTATAAATGTACTATTTACTAAACATACAGTTCAAAAGGAAGGATTGTTAAAATGTGGCTAGTCTGCCATAATTACATCTACCTATGCACATGGCAGACATCACTAGTAAATCCCAGAACATCCCATTCCCTACTGAATCTGCATCAGGCTTGAGAATGCTTCTTTACCCAGAGTACCAGGCAGTCATTATCAATCAGAGGTTGGCGTACAAAATAAAATCTATAAGTGACTTCTGTTCTGTAACAGTTTACTGAAAGGTTCTTAGTTCAAAGAATTTAGACTTTACTTTTCTTCCAACTTTCTTGTGAATTCCTTGGAAATTAAAGGTCATAAAAATCTAGAATTGATCACCTAACAGAATATTGACAGTTACTATAAAAACATCTTAAAAGAAAACTGCTGTGCTATGAATATAGAATTTGTGTATTTTCTAGATCTCCTAAAAACAGAGACCTCAGACTATTGTCTTTTTCTTCTATGTAATCTCATATAACAAAGTCGACCTAAGGCCACCGAGGTGAGATGTCCCAACAAAACTATACCTTTATCTTTTGCCTAAATAATTCATCAACCCCTCCAGTGGCTGTGTATGTGGCCTCATTTTAGAGATGAAGAGAGGGAGAGACTGAGTAACCTGACCAAGGTCACACAGCTACAAAGTAGCAAAGCCAGGATTCAAACGCAGATATTGTGACCACAGAGTCCAGCATCATCCAGCATCAACAAAGGATGCGCAGGAAGGACTCACTTTAGTTACTATTCAGACAGAAGCATTCAGATCTGGCCTTTCCTCTCCTCAATCTCTTTACCATTATAATCTCTCCAGCCAGCTTCCAGCTGGCCAACTCCAACATCCAGCTCAGCCACAGTCTGTAACGTCTCAGGATACTCACTTTGAACATTGGCCGGACATGGTCCAAGTGAGTGGCGCTTGTAAATGGGGCTTTGGCATGGCTCACAGCCTCCATGAGAGCTTTGGCTGTTTTAGCCATTTGCTCCATCTCCAAATTGTACAGTAGCCGCCGCTGCTTTTCACTAGCTACATCTATAAAGAAGAGCATAAAAGCAGCTAACACTCGCTGAGTATTTGTTATACATTGGGCACCATTTCAAAAGATGTACAATAATTTATTCCCAAATCCTCCCAACCATCCCATGAATCTGCTACAAATATATTATTACTATTTTACAGATGGGAAAAATGAGGCAGAGAGGCTAAGTAACTTGCCCAGGGTCATATAACTAATAAGCAGTAGAACTAGGACTTGGTCCAAGGCAGTATGGCTCTAGAGCCTGGGCTCTAAACCACTACACTCTGCTGCCTCTCAAACAAAGAAACTGAAAACTTCACAGGGGCCTTAGCTAATAGAAGTAAAAATAGAACAGAATCAAGAATAGAATCAAGGTTGGCACAGTCACAACTGGAATTAAAGCAAAGTTTTAAAGAACACATTTTTGGGGGTAATTTAGCTCTCAGAGTACATATTTTAATTCCCTCTTTTTTCTGATCACAAATCTAGCAAGATATTATGAAAGAACATAATCATAATAATTAATATAATTACATTTCCTATTCTGATATCTAGATATGCAAATTAAATCTATCACCAGAGTAGTTAAGTCATACATTTTGATACACTAAAAAATGAGAATAGAAATAATTTGCCATTAGACCTTACTCTGTTTAGTAGATTTGGTTGCAATCGTATGTTCTTTTGTTTCTTTCATTGCAATTTTCTTGCCTTCTATCTCTTCATAGATGCTTGAGAGATACTCTTCTGGTAGATCTTTACTGTCATTGATACCACGATTCATTTTAATATATTGCTCTTTTGTCATTTTGTTTTTTACCTGAAATTGAAAAAAATTAAAAACCATTTAAAAAATACCCAATTGCCCAAGTGAGCTACTTACTTAGCTACCACAATATACAAATCATTAAAATGTTTTACCTGAGGACTGTGCAAGTCTGTAGTGAGCATAATGATTGAATACGCGAGGACGTACGCAGTGTCAGCACTAGCAAACAGAGTTTGCCTGCAAGAAAGGATTCCAGATGTAAAGAGCATTCGTGGCGATGAGGTTTGGAAGGTACAATGCTAAAGGGGACACGCGTCACTAAAAGCAGGCCGGCGGCTCCACCTGATCTCAAGGGAGAGTTTTCATGCTCTCATCTTCACTGAGCAATAATTAACAACCCAGAGTATGGAAAATGCTAATGTTGTACTCGATTCTAGGCTTCTTTGAATGAAGTAGTTTCAAGTCAATATTTTAAAAAGACCCTTGAGGAGCATCAAGGGCCAAGACTAGGGTGAGGCAAGTGAGCACAAGATGTCAGGAGACCCTCGCTTTGGGCTGCTGCCCCTGCCCCTGCCCTGCCCTACTCTGAGAGTGATGCCTCTTTACATTTCACACACTCAGTGCCTCACCTGCTCCTGCTCCTGAGAGCATCCACTTTGTGGCTTGCACCCTGCTAGGCACTGGACAGAAGGACTAAAACTGCTGTTTAGTTATTAGTTATGTACAGTGTATACTATCCGTTATAACACTGCACAGAAATACAAAGGAAAATATTTTTGTTGTTCTAAACAATAAGCTGGTGAAGTCTGACTTTTTTGCCTTTGGCAAGAGGAGACAGACAAAAACATGTGAATGTATAACCTCGCATGTGAAGCTAAAGCTAGAAAACCTGGTCTGTCCAAATTGCCCCTAATGGGAAAGGGAAACATTTGAAGAACATAAGGAAAGGTTTGCATTTTAATATGTGATTTATTTGGGTTACATATTTAGTGACTAAGGAAAACAGAATGAGGCTTCCAGGTCCACACAGGAGGTATGTTTAAAGTAAATAACATCTAATTATGTCTTCACAGAGAATTCTAATGTCTATTTGGTTAAAAAGATTAGACACTGCCTTTGCCAATCCTGTCATCTCCCGGGAACAGCTTGCCATCTACTCAGTGGACTGGGACCAATTAATATAAAAACGAAGTTGACTTGAGAAGAAAACTGTTATCAAAATGTTTCCACTGAACAATTTCCACATCATGTTCACAGTATATTCAGACATTCTTAATTCCACATTAAGTGGAAAAAGCATGAGCTTTCAAGTTAGACAAATCCATACTCAATCCTGGCTTTGCTACTGATTAATTCTGGATAGGTGGCTCAATCTTCCAGAGTCTCAGTTTCCTAACCTGTAAAATGGGGATACTACTCCCAAGCTTACCATTAAATTAAGTGAAATGCAAGTAACTTATGAAATGCATGGCCTACACACAAACAGCATTTGATAAAGGTTTGTTCCTTTTTCTTCTTTCAATTTCTACAAAAACACAAACCACCCATCAAAAACGACCCCAAAATAAAATCACATCCTTTGGTGGTTTTCATTAGTTTTACAGCCATTTCTGTAACCTGATCATCAGTTATGTAATCAAAGAAAAACCAAAATCCTTGAGATCTACCCCACATATTAAATCAGGGAGCTGTTCTTGATTAGGGAAGAAGTGCCCGATTTCCTCCTCTAAACTCATACAACTACTCTTTTACAGCAGTTAATAGCATAGGCTTTAGCTGTATGATCTTGGGCAAGGTACTTAACCTCTCTGGTCCTCAATCTCCTTGTCTGTAGAATGGCGGGGCAGGGTGGGGGACACACAAACAGGTTGCTGTGAGGTCTTACGTGAGATAATCCCTTACTTAGTACAGTGTCTGGCACATAGCGAACAGAAACTTTAGTTGCTTGGGACAGATTGAGAAAGATTAAACCTCAACCAAATTAAGCTTAGTGTTCTGATGTGGAAGGGACTTAAACATGGTGCTCACCCTTGGTTGCACTCTATGTATCTTGCAGCAAACTTTTCCATTAACCGGTCAATCTTCTGGGCTTCCCCAGGTAGGCGGAAACCTTCTAGGAATGTCCGCAGGGCTGAAACAAATTCCTTTTCACAGAAGTCAAGTTGGTCCACGTAGGCATACATCACCTCCTTGTTGAACCTTGTGCTGTCTCCCAGAAAATCACCTACTTGGGTCTGAAACATACACATTGATTCACATCCAGAAACTGTCAAATATGAACCCACAGCAAAAGTCACTTGCCAAACAGTAGAGTCAGAACAACTTGGCCCTTAATGCCCAGAACATGCTGGACTACTCAAACAGCTAGGGAACTCCTGAGCTGCCCAAGCACCCAAGCATTCCAGATTCAGCCTATCCTGCCATGGATGAAGGAAGATGAGGACACGTAAGAGACTTAAAAATGGAAAGAATGACAGGAATCACTCAGGAACAAGGTTAGCTGCAGCTGCACAGCCAGAGAACACTTTCTAATGGTCAAGGACATTTTGAGCTCTGACACTGTTCCACCAAATATGTAACCACCTGCCGGAAGGCTTGTTTTATTCCTTTGAAAGAGCTTTTGCAGCCCTGGCCAAAGGGATAAACAGGACTGCTGTAACCAGGGGGTGGACAATAGACAATGTACTCAGGGCCAGCTGATCCTGAGGCTAAAGCTGGTAAGTGCTCAGAATCACCTGACAGAACTCACATGCAAGAGCTAAACCCCCAGTCTTACAGAATCGAGGCGCTCCTCCTGGTGCAGGAATTGGGCAATGTCTTCCACTGATGTTCCCAGCATGCCCTGCTCCTGCAGATACTGGATCCCCCTCTTGGGTTTCTTGTTGAACCTGTTTCAAGAAGAGATGGGACACGGGGTGCTTATTTCAAAATCTGGAGGATTGAAAAAGCTAGTATTTGAATTTATAGTAGAACACTATGAACAAGCCATCCCATATAAGCTGGTAAGGTCCTATGTGTCCTGGCAGCTTTTCCAAATCCCACCTTCAATTTCTAACCCAGCAGAGTCCGCTGGTTGTTACCCTGTATCCATTCTTCCCTTCTCTAAAACTTATAGAATCCTAGGCATTTAGATGAGCTCACAGCCATTGTAATGAAAACTACATTTCCCTGCCTCCCTTAAATAAAGTCCAGCCACATGACAGAGTTCTAGCCAGTGTAATAAGAGCAGAAGTGATGTGGGTACTTCTGGAGGGATCCTTAGACAAAGCTGACTTAGGTGGGAGGTATACTCTTTTGACCCTTTCCCCCTTCTTTTCCAGAATACATGTGGGATGGCTGGTAGTCTAGCAGTCATCTTAGGCTATGAAGCAACCCTGAAGACGAAAATAATGTGCTAAGATGGTAAAGCAGTCAGATAAAAGGAGCCTAGATCCCCCAAGAGCCACATGACGGCCTTAGACTGTCCACTTTTGGATTTCCTTGAGAGAGAAATACATGGTTTAAGCACTGTTATTGTGTATTTTTTGTTAAAGGAAGACAAAGCTAACTGATGTAGAGATTCAACTTATATTTACCAGGCCTGCATGAGCAAGTGACATTCATGGATAAGGACAAACCGACAAGGACCACGAAAGACACACACAGGCGCAAGGACAGAGATTAACTCTGCTTAGATAGTGTGGTTACAGAAGGCCTCTCTGAGGAAGAGACGCTTTACCAACTCTGAGGGATGAAAAGAGCCCAGAGTATTCCAGACAGAGAGCACCATGGCAAAAAGAGTTGGAGGTGTTCAAAGCACTGAAAACACACTGTGTGACTTGGGGTACTAGGAGGATGAGCTCAGTGAGGGAGGCCAGAGGCTGGGTCAGGCTGTGGTGGAGAACAGGAAACCTGGAAGGATTTTGGGCAGGAAAGTGATAAGACTTGATTTATGTTTTAAAAAGATTACTTTAGCTGCTGTGGGAGAACACAATGGGGAGAGGTGAGGTAGTGAGAGTAGGCATGAAATTAATACTTCTTTCAACTAATAAGAATAATAACATCAACTTTGAATTTACTGAGTTAACCATTCACAAGTTGGGCAGGATATGAGATTGTGTATGCATTTATGTGTGTAAAAGACTGGAAAGAGACAAAGATTTACCAATGACCTATAATGATGCTATGGCTATATGGGAGAACGTCCTTATTTTTCAAAGATGTATGGCTGAAGTATCATGATAGCTACAAATTACTGTCAAATGGTTCACAAAAATACATACATAGGTAAAACGAATATGGCAAATATTAATTTTTCTGTATGTTGAAACTTTTCATAATGTGTAATTGGGAAAAAAATGTTAACAATGGTGATTTCCTCAGGTAGTAATTTTATGAGTGATTTTTATATTCTTGCTTTATACTTTCCTATATTTTCTAAATGGGTTTAATTATTTTCATCGGAAAAGGGAAAAATAAAGGCTGCGTTAACCACACAAACAGTGCTTTTGTAACGGCATTTCCCCTCAGGAGCCAATGCCAGGTTCCCAGAGAAGATGTGGCTTTGTCAGAGGCCCCAGGAGACCCCACTAGAGCAGCGACCACACTCACAACTCGATGCCATGTTCAATGATTTCCTTTTGTTGCTTGATGACCTCAAACTGCTCCGGGTCATCCTGAACAGTTGTTTGGGTCCCTGAGGACACTGTGGACTCCATAGATGTCACGCTGCTCCGTCTCGCCATGTCAATGCCTTTCCCATCTCCCATTTCCTGATCCATGAGCCTTTCCTGACCTGCAGTGACATAAAAGCAAAGGAAACCAAAAAGGCTGAAGGGACAGAGACACGGCTGAGTAGGTCTGGCTTCATGGTTCCCTTTGCCAGACCTCCAACAGCAACAAGTTTGTACTAGAAGAACCATAAGCATGAAACCCTAGTATTTAAAACTCCTTTTTTAAAAATAGTCTTAAAAAAACCTTACTTCTTTATTCATGGCACTTGATGATCTAATTCTAAAATTCACATGAAAGAGTAAAAAAAGGCAAAAAGCGCAAGATACTTAAAAAATAATGGACCAGTAGACTTGCCCTACAAGGTACCAAAATATATACAACTCCAATAATTTGAAAAGTGTGGTACTGGTGTAAAAAAAAAAAAAAATCAATAGAACAGAAAATCCAGAAACAGACTTAGACACACAAGAGAATGTGGTGTATCATAAAGGTGATGCGTCCAGTCGGCGAGGGAAGGAGAGACTACTAAAAAAGTTGGAACAATCAGCTCCCCATTTGGAACAGTAGAGTTAGAGCATAACTTCACACAATTCCCTGCAAAATCCAGATTTAACCTACTAAAAGCAGAACTTTTAAATACTACAGGTATTTAACAAACTAAAATGTTTTCTTCGATTCTAAGGCAACTACACCAAGACAACTTTTCCTGGCACTTGTAAGAAGCCTATTATGAACGGAGGTGACAGCCACATTCTCTCACCGAGGCTGGCCTGGTGGTTGGGATTCACATACAGGTCTTTGCTCCATTCCACCATGCACTTGAGAATGGACACAAGGCACTCCAGGCCTTTCTTCCTCAGGCTGAGCTCCTAAAGGACAAAGTGACACAGAATAGAGACTTAGCAGAAAAGAGAGTACACATCTTAGGGAATCCTGTGAGGATATAAGATAATCACTGATAGTCAGTGCTATTAAGGATGAAACACACTCAAGGAAAAGTTAACAGGTGACATAGGCATTAGGGACACATTACAAGAACTGTGAACATCTCTACAGGTATTCATTCCAAACATTCCAGCAGCAAAAATATGGGATGTGTGCTTTCTTTCTTTCTTTTTTCTTTCGGCATATTATGGGTTGTTTTTTTTTTGTTTTTTTTTTGAGAGAGTCTCACTGTGGTGCCCAGGCTGATATGCCGTGGCATCAGCCTAGCTCACAGCAACCTCAGACTCCTGAGCTCAAGTGATCCTCCTGAGTACCTGGGACTATAGGCATACGCCACCATGCCCAGCTAATTTTTGCTATATATTTTTAGTTGGCCAATTAATTTCTTCCTATTTTTAGTAGAGACGGGGTCTCGCTCTTGTTCAGGCTGGTCTCAAACTCCTGACCTCGAGTGATCCTCCTGCCTCGGCCTCCCAGAGTGCTAGGATTACAGGCGTGAGCCACCGTGCCTGGCCAGGGACGTGTGCTTTCTTAAAATGAACAGTGTTAGTTGGAATTTTTAAAAGATGTTTTCACTCATTGCTTGTGTAATTAAAAAAACTTTCAGATGGGTGCAGTGGCTCATGCCTATAATCCTAGCATTTTGGGAGGCCAGGACGGGAGGACTGCTTGAGGAAAGAATTCGAGACCAGTCTGAGCAACATAGTGAAACCCCATCTCTACAAAAAATGAAAAAATTAGCCAGAGTGGTGGCACATGCCTGTAATCCCAGATACCTAGGAGGCTGAGACAGGAGGATCGCTTGAGTCCAAGAGTTTGAGGTTGCACTGAGCTGTGACGAGGTCACTGCATTCTATCCCAGGCAACAGAGCAAGACTGTCTCCAAATAACTAACTAACTAAATAAAACTTTGAAGAAATTTTTATTTATTCTTACTTTTACCACTTGGTTTAAAAAAAATTTATTTTTTAAAATAACAGAGTCTTAACCAATGACCCTGAACAAAAAGAGAAAAAACATTGAATTATGTAGTAAATGAGAGATTCTGGATACAACTTATCCCCTTAACACACAAATGCATTCTATTTTAAGGCTCGCCCTGTAAATAAATAATAATAATGAATTTTTAAAATAAATAGCATTTCTTAAATAAGAAATTGAACATGAGCTACAGATAATCTAGATTCAAAATAGCATCTTACACAACACAGATTTGTGATTCTAATTGTAATTATGTCCTTTTTCTAGGTAAAATGCCCATACACCAAAATTTTACACATAATTCTCCAGGGCTCATAGACCCTCTGACCAGTTCACTCAGAGACCTTAAGTTAAGGATCCTATTTTCTTTGTAGGCACTCCAATAATAAGACAATCTGCTAATAACACGCAATCTCCTTTGCCTATACTGGCGACTGGTATCACACTATCACTGGAAAGGTGACTGAGAATGAACTCCCTTCCCACAAGTCTCCCCTCAAATGTCACTTTGTCAAGGATACTATTAAGAAGTACAACACCCCCATCTCCAGCACTTCCCTGCTGACCCTTCTATATTCTTCCCAGCAGCACTCATCATCACCTGACAATTTACTTTTTTTTTTTTTTGAGACAAAGTCTCACTGTGTTGCCTGGGCTAGAGTGCCGTGGCGTCAGCCTAGCTCAAAGCAACCTCCAATTCCTGGGCTCAAGCAATTCTACTGCCTCAGCCTCCTGAGTAGCTGGGACTACAGGCATGCACCACCATGCCCGGCTAATTTTTTTCTATATATTTTTAGTTGGCCAATTAATTTCTTTTTATTTTTAGTAGAGACAGGGTCTCGCTCTTACTCAGGCTGGTCTTGAACTTCTGACCTTGAGCAATCCTCCCCGCCTCAGCCTCCCAGAGTCCTAGGATTACATGCATGAGCCACTGCGCCCAGTCGACAATTTGCTTCATTATCATTTCATGATGCAGAAACTGTGAGCGTGTGCAAGCACATATGCATGCACTGTGTTTTGTTCACTGCTGCATCTTAGCTTCAAGGATGGTGCCTGGCACATGGTGGCACTCTGTAAATGTTCACTGAAATGAACAAACTTTAAATGTAACTGAGTGTCCTCAGTGTTTTTACCTGCAGAGGAGTCATTCCCAGCTCATGTCCACTTCTTCCCTGAGCGATTTTGGATAAATCATTTACAAGGCGCTCAAAAATGTTAGCAGCATTTAAATCACAGTCGTAGTTGACATAGATATCCACAACACACTGGGCATCTTGGAAAACAGCATACAAGTATTAGAAATTTTGATCAAAGACAGCAGTTATGTTTTCTTATTAAATAAGATGTGTTTGCCTAAAAATCTCCCCAGTGAACTACTGCCTCAAGCAGCCACATCTTACTCAGGAAATGTATGTTGGAAGCTGGAGGGGTATGGGTGTTTTTAGGCCTGCCCCTGCACTAACTGAAATTTCCAGCAGTTCATTCTACCTCTCCAAGGCTCACTTTTCTCATCAAAAAAGAGCTAACAACTGCCTGATCCACCTCTTAAAGCTGTGTCACTCTTATGAAATTACGTTTCATGACAGACAAGTGGGATGCTTAGTTTGAAGCCACACAATTAATTGTATGGTGTAAAGTAAGTCCAAATTTACCTTAGCACCCAGTCAAGGATTTGCAGCACCAAAACCTTGGGCCCTGTGATTAACAAACAGTGCTTAGCTTGTAGGTAGGGTGACCAAATGTCCCAGTTTGCTAGGATTAGGAGGTTTCTGGAATATGAGACTTTTAACGCCAAAGCCAGAAAGACCCACGCAAATCAGTCTGCTCTCACAAAAGAGAAGTGGGGAATGACTAGTCATTAGGTTAGAATTGGCCTTTTAGGGCATGATTTTCCTAATACTTTGCTAAAACTCTGAAAAGAGTTAAGGGTCTCAACAAATTAGAGCATCTGTACGGTTTCTGAGCAAGTCCAATGGATGAGTGCCCTCAGGGTGAAAATACCTGCACAGATCCTTGTCAGAGTCTGAATGACCATCCACCTGTGCTCAAAAGAACTTGTTGATGTTTCTAAAATGTTCAGGAATATCTCTTTGAAAAAGACCTATACGACATGAAGACAAAGGAGGACATCCATTAACACTTTCAGTTAGAGCTCAAAGATTCCCAAGTCTTTAGCAGCCAGGCTGATCCTATGATAAACGAAGCAGCCTGGGCAGAAGGAGCAGAGCTGTGCACACGGCCTGCTGAACAGCACCAGGCCTCAGTACAGGGACAGCCGGCAGGGCAGGGCCCATTAGAGGAGCAGCTGCTGCTGGGCTCCCACTTCACACGTGAAAATGCAGGACTCGTGTTCTGATTATTTGAGAGAAATCAGAAATCTGGACTTTCATGTAAAATAGGATTTCTCAATTTGGCAACTAATTCAAATTATTTCAAACAATTTACAGACCAAAGAAATACATGAAGGGAAGCTGAGCCCAGCACACAGACCACATACTTTAAACCTTTGGTTCAAATGAAAGGCACACAAGATTTGGGGGCAATCACTTTTTACAAAGTTCTTACTTGCTGGGGCAGCAAGTAGACCGTGTAACTGTAGTTCTAGTGAATATGCCACCAATGATTAACTCATCTGGTATGAATGTCATGAAATTAAAAAAAAAATTGGAGTCCATACCTCTATCTGCATTTTCAAGTGCATTTTAAAGTTTGAAAGAAGAGTAAGAAAAATGGCGAGAGAGAGCTCAAAGACATCAGGCACTGAAGAGACGCCGTTTTTGGACAAGGCCACACAGAGATATTGCTTGATTGCGTTGATGAACATCTCGTGAGTCCTGAATACTGGGCCAGCATTTTGCAACACGGAGAGGAGGAGCTGCAGGGAAACCACCTTGGAACGTAGCTCATGGGATCTGGCAAAGACAATGAAAACAACGTGTGCTAAAAGAGAAAATGTAAAACAGTATGTCCCTTGAGAAGGCCTTGCTCCTCTACCAGTGAACAGAATTTTCTGAGAAGCCAATGAATTAAAAATTAGCCACAGCACCTCAATGTCAGGAGAATGAGGGCAGATGGCATGAGGTGGATCCTCTTGGATCCTGCCAGCCCTTGGAGAATAAGAGCTGCCAATTCCTATTCTGTCTCTCCCCACCACAAAGTAGAGACATATAGCAGGAGCAAAATAAGTGTCAATGGACACTGGGAGCAGGCTCTGCAACTGCACCGATGAGATCAATGACTTCACATCATTCATGTGAGGCCGAGACATTGTCCCTCTCCATCTTTATACACTGTGAAGATGGTACTCTTTATTCACCTGCCTCACAACACTCTCGTCCCACACCCCATGTTCAAGGATGGTAAGAAATGGAAATTTTTCATGAACCATTTTCCTAATGGTTATCATAACATTAGCAAGATTCTCATTAGGAGAAATGAGAATTATTATTAATGACTAACAATAATGACAGTAACAATAGTGACTATAAAGTACAAGGCCTTGTGCTCAGGACAACCTGTATCATTTCATTTAATCAATCCTGTAAGGTGATTTTTCCATATTCCCATTTCTTAGTATTACCTAACTCATACAGCCAGGGAGCAGCTCTGAAGAAGAGGAGCCAACATGTGAATGCAGCTCTCTCTGGCCCTGAAGCCTCTGCTTTCTTCACTCCACAACGCTGTCATACTGGCAGTAGTTTATTTACTACCAAGAAATGTTTGGCTTCCCTATGTTGAATCTGGGCCTTAAATCTGTCTTCACGAAGCAGAGGTTTCCAAACAGAACAGGGAACTGAGCATTGCAGTCATCCTGACCCTCCCCACTCCATGTCATGTGATTTAATCCACTAGTTAGTAAAAAGAGGGTACGTGTTCAAAATACTGATTGTTTTCAACATATGAACCAAAAAACCCACAAAACTGGGCAAAATCTTGGTCGGTAGGCAGAGAGAGACAATTCAATATGAAAGTACGAAAGGACTGTGGGGATGGCATCAGTTTGAAAAGTTGCAAAGTCATACAAAATAAATTCCTGCACTTATACCAACAAAGGGACATGGCACTTGGATTTCTAGGAACAAGGGGAATATGAAACATAGTACCATATGGTCCCAGATCACTGGGTTGAAGACAGCCAAGAACTGCCGTCTGCTTACTTTGGATCTGGGGGGCCTTCACCAAGGGGTTTCATGGACAGCTTGCACAGGGAGCGAAACACGAGGAAGGCATCCTTCTGCAGAATGTGAGAAAACCTAGCGGCCACTTGATGTCCTTGGGTGTCTGATTCCTAAGATTAAAAACAAATAAAAGAAAAACAAAATGGGCAAAACAAAAGGACAACATTTTTAAAAAATAAGAAATGTAATTATTTCATGGAAATGTAAATGCTTGCATTTATTCAATGGGGAGGTGAGGGTTGTGGTGAAGGAGTGAATATGGCAAAATAGGAGCTATGGGGGAGTCACTACAGCAATTCTAAAACTTTGTTCCCTGTCCTTCAAAAAGTTGGTATGGATGGTTTAAAATGATAAATGATCAAAAGTTAAACCATAACAATACTAAAACAAATACAGGTAATTACCCGAGCTAATTATATTAGCTTGGGTAAGAAAGGTATTGCTAAGAACACTTTTGTAGGATAAATGAAAAAAAAAAAAAATGACAGACATTATAAAATAAACTTCTTTACCTAAAACAGTAAATCCAATTTAAAAATAAAAAATAAATATTTGTAACATATAACAAAGATACATACAAAATTCCTCAACATACAAAAATTCCTATGATTCATTAAGTAAATATAAAAACCTTTCCTCCAAATGAAAAACAGGCAAGAACATGGATAAGCAATTCATGAAGAAATACAAATGACAAATAAACCTAAATGACCTTATCATTGACCATTAAGGCAGGATCAGACTAGCAAAGATTTGAATAAATGCTATTGCCTGGTATTAATGAGGGAACGGGAAGAGGAGCATTGAGAGCCTGAGGTGGGCAGGGATTCACGTAATGCCTCCCACAAGCTAATTTTGTGTTAAGATCAAAAGTCTTAAAACTCTCAAGTTTTACGCAATAATACCAGTTGCAGGAATTTATCCCTAATCAAGAATTAAGGATGTGCATGAGATTTATTTACAAAGATATTCATTATAGAACTGTTTCCTGTGAGAAAACTGGGATAATTTAAAACCCCAATAGGGAACTGGTTAATAGATTATGGTAATTCATATGAAATTTTACATGGCCATTAAAAAGTTGTTAGATCTATACGTACTATGGAAAGATGTATGGAAAGACATCCATGATTTAGTGCTGAGTGAACAGAGCAAACTGCAGCCTAGTATATAAATCATAAGTGTGTCCCTGTAAGTGTATTCCTAATGGGGAACTGGCTCTTAGGGTGCGGGTGAAAAAGCTTTATTCCTTTGATGTATAAAGCGCAGATACAGAAACAGCAGATAGATATCCAGTTTATCAGTGGCATTAGTATTTTAGGGGGGGTGATAATTGGGAAAAAAACATCTAAACCGATTCCTTGGAGAGGAGATCAATAATGAAAAAGGCTGAAAAACAGGTGAAAAGATGCAGAGAGTGGAGTCCGGGGGGAAATTCCAGTTTTAAATGTTTATATGTACAATTTTCAAGAGAACAATAAAGTTATTTCTAAAAAATAATGTGGCAGACATATCTATGGGCCTGAAAGGATGTTCATAATATACATTAAGTTTAAAAAGCAGGCTGCAACACAGCACATATATTGTGTCATTCCTTTTAAGTAGAATAATATGTGAAAGAGAGAAAAATCTAGAAAGGGTATAAGATGTTAATGAGGGTTATTTCTGGGTTATGGGATCATGGATGACTTTCCCAATTCAGAGAAAAAAATAGTGGACTATATATTTTCTTATTTTTCTGTAATGAATGTATACTAATTTGAGAGAGAAAAAATGGCAGGAAATTAAAGTTTTTAAAAGTCTAGACACAGCTTCAAACTGGGTTTCGTGTGGAATCGTGGAGTGAGAAGTTTCTCTGTGCTGCGTAGGGATTAACAATGGACACCCAGAAGGACGTTCAGCCACTAAAACAGCAGCCAATGATATATATCTGTGGAGAATGTCACACAGAAAATGAAATAAAATCAAGGGATCCAATCAGATGCAGAGAGTGTGGATATAGAATAATGTACAAGAAGAGGACTAAAAGATTGGTGGTTTCTTTTTTTTTTTTTTTTTGAGACAGAGTCTTGCTTTGTTGCCCAGGCTAGAGTGAGTGCCGTGGCGTCAGCCTAGCTCACAGCAACCTCAAACTCCTGGGCTCAAGCAATCCGGCTGCCTCAGCCTCCCGAGTAGCTGGGACTTATAGGTATGTGCCACCATGCCGGGCTAATTTTTTTTTCTATATATATTAGTTGGCTAATTAATTTCTTTCTATTTATAGTAGAGACGGGGTCTCGCTCTTGCTCAGGCTGGTTTCGAACTCCTGACCTCGAGCAATCTGCCCGCCTCGGCCTCCCAGAGTGCTAGGATTACAGGCGTGAGCCACTGTGCCCAGCCTACTTACTTCTTTTGATAAAAGATTTAGTTCTGCCATCTTCTAAAAAAGCAAAAATGGTAATGAGTCTGGATAGGACGATCATCAACATACCAGATTATCCGCTGATGACAAGGACTGCCTGTCGTCTGCTATCCCGTTGGTCTGTGAGTTTTCATCCACTCCTGGGGGAACAGCACATTCCTGGCACTCCAGTTCGCCTAGAACCCTCTCAGGTTCTATCAGACCATGCTTTTCCACTGCTTCTTGAAACACAAGTGCAAAGCCAAGTTAGTGCTGTACTTATTCTAAAAGTCTGGCTGACACCAGAAGGAAGCTATTCACCATCTCCCGGCTATTGCCTTTGCCCCTTTTTCCTATGTCACTGGCCTATGACTGACAGAGTACTGGAAGAGGCTTGGCCAAAGTGGAGCTTAAGCTTTATGAGTGTCTTGTTATCCAGCTCCGCTGCCAGGGCCACAGCAATGCACAACTCTCTCTAGGGGGGCTTCATTCATTCTGCAATCCATATCAATGGTGCCTCCAGAATGGCGCAGTGCAGTAGCCCTGCCCACCCCCATTCACTTCTGAAAAAGATTAGAAGCAGCTAAACAGGAAAAGCACAGATTTTTAAAAAGGGCTATTAAGTTAGGAATTAGAGAACAGCCAGTTATAAGAGAAAACCTTAGTCACAGAGAAAAATGTAAACCTGAGCTTCCTGGCAGCCATGTGAAAAAGGGAAAGAATTAAACAAAGAATTAAATAGATTTCATCATTTAATGAAGGAATGCATATCTGATGATCAGCAGAATAAGGAAATTCCTTTAGAAGAAATTTATCATGTGTATCTTTATATACAAGGGATACTGAACAACTTATTAGCACAATCTTCAATAATAGCTCTACAAAGCATATATTCATTCCACAAATACTTATCAAGTGCCTATTATGTGCCAAGCTCTGTGGTAGGGGCTGGAGGATACAGCAGTGAACAAGGCAAACATTCATTATCTGATGACTACTTGTACAGACCCCAGAAACAAGCCTAAAGGTATGAAATAAAATTGTTCCATTTTTAAAGACATTTCTATAAGAAGTTAAGTAAATAATAGAACCTATATACAGCTTTGTGGTACTTTAACTTAACAAAAAGACAGGGCTTGGAAAAGTGGCTTTTAAATCATGACCTCAGTTAAGACATTAATTTTAAAAATCATGTCCCAATATAGACATGTTCACATAAATAACTGAAACACATTTCATGAAATAATACCTAACACTATATGCGATGTAGTCAGATCATTTGTACTCTATTTCATTTTTTTAAAATGCTGATTGCAATCCTCTAAATTTCTGATTTTTCAGCCAATTAATGATTTATTGGCACTGGAACCAAGTGTTCAACACATAGCCACCAACCTGAGATTTTAGGCAAAAACGAAGGAAAAATAGTCATTCTGAGCTATGTAAGTTTAATTCCACTGAAACCAAACCATGAAACTGAGGAAATTATGAATGAAGTTTAACAAAATGACTATAGCAACCCAAATGAGAATAAAATCAATCACTAAAAATAAGTAATTTTTGAAGCCCATCTGAAATGGGCAGGCATGGGCAGACTCAGTTTCCATGCGTTCACTGGGCAGCGAAGAGGGAACGCCACCACTAAAAAATTTGGCTGAGGACCTTCTTGGAGGAATGAGTTAGAAGGAAAGGCTGGGTCGTCCTTGGTTCTTACCTTTAACGGCAGATGTGACTACATCCTCTAAGATGTCCTTCACCACCTCCTGGGCGCCTTCCTCAGTCCCTACACACATCCAAATACACAAACGCACACGTGTTTTTCCAAGGAAGAAAAGGAAAGGGGAGAAGGAGATTATGGCAATGTTCCTCTAGAGTCGTGTTTCAGAAGGCAAACAAAGGGTGCAAATAAGTACTACCCACAGCCAAATGATTGTGTCAATGGAAGACAACCTCCTTGAAATCTGGAAAGCCTTAGGCAGCATCTGCTCTGCTTTCGAGTTTCCCTTTGTGGAACACTAAAACCCCACTGACTCTACTCTCTCCCTTCCTAAGTCCCAGTCACTTGGCCCAGGGCTCCCACCACCCCAACTTGGTGGCAGGAGCTGGATGTTATCCAGCTATGGTTCCCGGCAGAACAAAAGATGGAGCTTTCCCTTGTGCCTTTGCTCTGGTATGAACAAGCCTTGGTGACATGCCTTCTTCATGCTTCTCTTTCCCTGCACCGTAAATCCCAAATTTAGCGTGAGATTTCCAATGTGATAGTTGAGGATTCATCAAATTTTATGAAATTATTCTGTCAAATGTTAATTGTTTAAGTGGAAGAGGTTCAGTTCCTTTTATACATATATTTTTAGAATACTAGTTCTGGGAAAGAGTTTATAAAGTAAATAGCTCTTGACTAGACTCTCAGAGGTCCATATTACTGATTTATAAAATACCACATTGACCAGAAAGGCCATCACCTTAAATAAACAAAACCCAAATAACCCTTTTAACTTTGCATTAATGAGGATTTTCAACCCAGCCGCTATTTTTATGAGTGAGAGCACTGCTAAGTATCTTCACTTCCACAGAGCACTTAACACACTGTAACTATATAACGGCTCTAGTCAATTTATGTGGGAAATGCTGATGTTACATGATTTCCTTAGAGGCCAAAAAAGAACTTGAAATTAGAAAACTCCAACCATGGTCACAATCTTCTAAACTCACGCCTTCATCCAAAAATGATGATTTAAGACTAGATCAGTGTTACCCAAACTTTAGTCATTCTCATACCTTCATAATGTTTGCCATATTGATGTTCCACTTATATTATTATATATTTTAGATATTACATATATAGTTGTGCACTGTACAACAATGTTTTGGTCAACAATGAACTGCATATACACTGGTGGTCCCATAAGGTCACAATGAAGATGAAAACTTCCCACTGACTGGTAGGTTTTCATGGAGCAGTGTATCACTCACATGTTTATGGTCATGCTGGTGTAAGCAAACTTATTGTGCTGCCAGACTATATAAAAGCACAGCACAAGGCCGGGCGCTGTGGCTCACGCCTGTAATCCTAGCTCTTGGGAGGCCGAGGCGGGCGGATTGCTCAAGGTCAGGAGTTCAAAACCAGCCTGAGCAAGAGCGAGACCCCGTCTCTACTATAAATAGAAAGAAATTAATTGGCCAACTGATATATATATAAAAAAAAAAAATTAGCCGGGCATGGTGGCGCATGCCTGTAGTCCCAGCTACCCGGGAGGCTGAGGCAGAAGGATCACTCCAGCCCAGGAGTTTGAGGTTGCTGTGAGCTAGGCTGACGCCACGGCACTCACTCTAGCCTGGGCAACAAAGCGAGACTCTGTCTCAAAAAAAAAAAAAATAAAATAAAAGCACAGCACAGACAATTACGTACAGTACACAATATCTGCTAGTGGTAGTAAACAACTATGTTACTGGTTTATGTATTTACTATATTAAACTTTTAACTGTTATTTTTGAGTGTGCTCCTTCTACTTATTATAAAAAAAGTTGACCAGGTGGTATTGGTTCATGCCTGCAATCCCAGCACTTTGGGAGGCCAAGGCAGGAGGATTGCTTGAGGCTAGGAGTTCGAGACCAGCCTGTGTAACATAGTGAGACCCTCTCTCTACAAAACATTTAAAAATTAGCCAGGCATGGTGCCATGTAGTCTTATCTACTGAGAAGGCTGAGACAGGAAGATCACTTGATCCCAGGAGTTCGAGGGTACAGTGAGCTATGATTAAGCCATTGTACTCCAGCCTGGGGCGACAAAACTCCCGGCCTCAGGTGATCATCTTGCCTTAGCCTCTTGAGCAGCAGGGACTATGGGCATAAGCTACCTCGCCAGCCCATTTGCTCTCTCTCTTTTTTTTTTTTTTTTTTGGGACAGAGTCTCACTCTGTTGCCTGGGCTAGAGTGCTGTGGCGTCAGCCTACCTTACAGCAACCTCAAACTCCTGGGCTCAAGTGATCCTCCTGCCTCAGCCTCCTGAGTAGCTGAGACTACAGGCATGCACCACCATGCCCGGCTAATTTTTTCTATATATTTTTAGTTGACCAATTAATTTCTTTCTATATTTAGTAAAGATGGGGTCTCGCTCTTGCTCAGGCTGGTTTCGAACTCGTGACCTTGAGCGATCCTCCTGCCTCGGCCTCCGAGTGCTAGGATTGCAGATGTGAGCCACTGTGCCTGGCCCCATTTGCTCTTCTTAAAGGTGATGGTACACCTCCATTCTGATCCACTGTTTGTAGGTTTGGGGTTTGCTTCTTGCAGGCAATCTGATTTCCATGTTCCTGGGAAAGCCTCATGGGGTGTACCAAGTACTCGCAATGAAATCCACAGCAATATACTAACGGCAAGTTATTTTCTCTGTGTTAGAGCAGAACTTCAAGTTACTGTGTTTTTGAAAAAGTATATTCCAGAAATCATGTTTTTCTCCATTCATCCAAAAAACGTATTTACTAAATGTCTGCTGTGTGTGCCAAGCACTGTTCCGGGTGTTGGGAGTATAGTGGTAAATAGGGCAGCCTAGGCCTCAGATGGGAACGAGTGAACATAAATCTTTTAGTAATTTCATGTATTGATAAGTGCTATGAAGAAAATAAAAGAGGATGATGGGACAGATGTGATGGGAACTTCAGAGAGTGATCAGGGAAGCCACTCTCAGTCTGAACTGAGAGACCTGAAGATAAAGGGGGTTGGGGGTGGGGAAGGGACAGTAAGTGCAAAGGCACCGAGGCAGGAACAAACATGGCCCTTCAATCACCAAAAACACCTATGTACTGTGCAGCAAACAAGGGGGAAAGAGGTATAAGAAGGGGACAGAAAAGTGAGCAGGGGCCAGATCACACAGGGTCTTGCAAACCATGGGAGTAGGGTGAGATGGATTTCACTTGGAATGGAACGGATGGGGAATTATCAAAGGCATTTGAGCAGGGGCGGGTCATGATCTCATTCATACTTTTCAGAGATTACTTTGGCCACTGTACAAAAAGGGGACTAGAGTGGAAGCATGTTAACGCAGCTCCGAGAGACTTGGGTTTTGTATCTGCCCAGCTATGCTTACTACAGTGTGTCTAAATATTAGTATTTATTGACTGACCACAGCTTGATAATGGTTACAGTAAAAGCCTGGCGCTTGACCCGAGGAGTTGCGAAGGTAAAGATAATGACAGATACAGAGGGTGGGCTGGGAGTTCCTGAACACTGCCCCTATAAAATATGACAGCAGGAGTAGATGGCAACGCCACACTCACCCGGAAACAAATACCACTCTTGGTGGCAACTTTCTCTGTGGTGCTTTCCTTGAGTAAACGGATACAAAACAACATTCCAGCAATAACACTTGGTCTGTTCCCATGCAGGCCAAGCAGCCTGGTAAATTATAAAGGAATAAAAGCTGCTGAAATATGTGCATTCTAGTAAGGACCATACTATAACAGAAATCATTATCAGCAATGTGGCTGAAGATACAGGATCAACTATAAAGACAGGTCAGATATTTTCTGTAGAACAACTAGCTTGAGTGAAAAATTATCTGACAGAATCACTTGGGAAAGATAAATTTCCGAAAAAATAAGAAACCGGTTCATACAAATTTTCCAGGGAGAGATGCAAATACTCAGAAATAATCTTTTGACCACTCAAGATTTCTTGCCTAATAGTGCATTTAAGACTATCAGGTGGGGAATATTCTTTCATTTAAAAAAGCCAACAAAAACAAGTGATGTACTTGGCCACCAGAAAGAAAACAAAACTCTATGTCCATCTAACTACCCACTCACCCACCTTCTGGCTCCTACCACAAATGTGGCTCCTAACTGCCCGGCACAGGGCAAGGCAAGGCAAGGTATGGAAATCAGTGTGTAATGACAATTGAGGCCCTTATCCTCCTCTGGATGACATTAAATGACTAATTACCCAATCAATTAACTATTGGGAGATAAACGCCCCAAACTGAACCCACTGCACTGAGGCTGACATGAAGCAGCAGCAGCTAGATACAACCCAGGAACGATTTAGAGAAAACTGCACAGCTGACAACAGGACATTAGACCTCACGCCTCGCTGGTTTGTTCCCTAAGAGAAAAGCAAAGGGGAAGTCAAGGGGAAGACCCAGAAATAGACAAGCTGCTCTCAGGGGTTTCCTCCAGATGTTACTAAACATCTCCCGCATCTGCCCCCCACACACGATGATTCCCTCTCACACTGGGACAGGCTCAGCTGTACCGCGCCAGGCCATACCTGACAGTGACGGGCCTCTTGCTCTGGGCGCATCTCCATTTTCTGAGCTCACTTTTCCAGAATCATTCTTGGCATGTTCACCGTTGGTTAAATCTGTTTTTTCAGGAGTTGTCGGTTTGCTTTGTGCCTGGCTCTGCTTCAAATGACTGAACTTTGGGGATACTGCTGCAGCTTGGATCACAGGGGACTGGGGTTTCGACTGGACTGGTTTTTCCAATTCTCTGGCCTCCTGCAACTAAAAGGCAATAAAAAAGGCATCTAAGTGGTCCCGGTATTTTGGTAAGAACAAAAATTACGCCAGCCTATTGCTCTAAAAATTTGCAGCCAGAAGGATCAAAAGTTTAAAACAAAGTAAGTTCCTTTGACAAACTCAAAGCAAATTCTGCATGCAAACTTCAAAATCCATGTAAGATTCTCTCTCCGATTTTTTTTTTTTTTTTTGAGACAGAGTCTCACTTTGTTGTCCAGGCTAGAGTGAGTGCCGTGGCGTCAGCCTAGCTCACAGCAACCTCAAACTCCTGGGCTCGAGTGATCCTTCTGCCTCAGCCTCCCGAGTAGCTGGGACTACAGGCATGTGCCACTATGCCCGGCTAATTTTTTATATATATATATCAGTTGGCCAATTAATTTCTTTCTGTTTATAGTAGAGACGGGGTCTCGCTCTTGCTCAGGCTGGTTTTGAACTCCTGACCTTGAGCAATCCGCCCGCCTCGGCCTCCCAAGAGCTAGGATTACAGGCGTGAGCCACAGCGCCCGGCCTCTCTCTCCGATTTTTAAATCAAAAACAAAAGCACGGTACAAAGAAGTCACAGGAGGAAGGGGTAAACTTTAAAATCTAGTCACTCTTCACAGGTACCGAGGTCACACATGAAAGAGGACAGTGGTGATGTCATGCCCCCAGTGGCTGATAAATGCTGCCACTCACCACTTGGTTTTCCATGCGGGTGAAAATGACGTTGAGCATCTGAGTGAGGGTAGCCTTGGCAGTGGTTTGATTGATGAGGTTTTTGCTGGCCAGATAGATGTTGTAACATGTCCTCACTGTCTGCAGGACAGTCCCTTCGTGAATTTCAATGTGTGGTGAAGTCACTGCAGTCAGAAGAGCCTAAAACAGAAATTACAAACCTTTGCCACCAAGAACGCCCACCACCCTCCTGCCCTCTGATGGCCAAATGTTTCCAGAAAGTTTGGCTTTGTTTTTCTTTTGTGTTTTTTTAAAATAAAGATGGCTCTTCAAACTAAATAGGATGATTAGCACCAAGAGCCAACTCCCTATAGTGAGTTTAAAACAAGTAACAACTTCATAAAATCCTAATTATTTGAAACAATTAAGTTGTATTGAAGTAGGTTTTCTACTGGCTCACTTTTTAAAAAGCCAAACTTTGGAATGTTAATACTGACTGAAAAACCTAGAATGAAAAATAGATGCTTCTCTCAAGAGGAAAAATTCTCCACTTGATCTTGCCCACATTAATCACAAAATACTTGTTTCCATGGCTGGTCAGCTTCCCAATTCCATGGTGGGTTTACAGGAGAGCTTTCAGAAAGGTACAGCTAACATGGAGCCTTCTCCTCCTAAAGCTAATATAGTCAGGACTTAAGATCTAGAACTTTGGCTACACCCATCCTGATCCTGTTCTCAGACAAGCAGATGGCACCATCCCATGCCAAACCATTTCTGGCAGCAGAAATGGAACAGGGAAGTGAAACAGGGGAACAACGGGGCAGAGGCAAGTTGGTGATAAGAGTATCAATGAAGACATGCTGAGAAATCCCAGACTGGGGATCCAGAATTTCAAGCGGAAAGACCAGAGGATTTCAAGCCAATTTAATTCGCAAGCAATTTGTGTTGTTATTAGTGAACTATTTACTTTGAAAACACACCTGGTTCCACTCTTCTTGTCTCAGTCCACGATAATAAATTCTGACACCTAACAAAAGATCTAAGTGATGCTTAAATTTTTCTGTTCCAGCTTAGTACCAGCTGAGACAACTAACGTGATAAATTAGAAATCCAAATTCCCAAAGGAGACTTGCTTTCTAATTTAAAAGCCAAACCAGGCAAACAAGCAGAAATACCTTAATTATTTGTAACTGAACCCCTTCATCGGTCTGCGGGCCCTGAAAACAATTGCAAATGGTTTCAACAATCCTGTCGATCAGCCGCTTCCCTGGGGCTCCACTGTCAGGGGCGTTGCCGGTGATGTGCCCATAAGCGATGAGTTTCTAAACAGATAAACAATAGAGATTACAGTTTCTGCCTGGCTGGGACTGAGGCCACCATGGCAGCTCACAGTGCAAAAGACAGTCAGTGACCAGGGCCTGTACCTTCCAGTCCCTACAGATCCTCCTGCTCCCCACAAGCTGGGCAGGCTCAACCACTGTGAGCGCAGCCTTCGTCCTGTCTCCTGACAGCAGAAGGTCCCTGCAGTGGTGATACCATGTCCGATGAAGAAGGCAAGGTACACAGCACTCCCCAGTACAGAACCATTTGTGCAAAATACTGCGGGATTAAAAGTTGTTCATACCAGACACAGGAACCAGATCAGTGTCTGTCTAGAGCTGGGAGGTAGGGAGACATGGGGAGTGACTGTTAATGAGGATATAAAAATGGTCTGAAAATTAGATTGTGATGGTTGAACTCTCCCAATAAACTAAAATTCACCGAATTGTACACTTTAAACAAATTGTATGTATGTTAATTATATCTCAAAAAGCTGTAAAATTTATTTATATACATGCATATACATTTTCTTTCTTTAAACAGAAAGATACCTAAGAAACAAACGATAACAAGTTTTGCTTGAGGGGAGGAGAACTCAGCAACCATGGGCAGGGGCAAGATTAGACACTTTGTAGTAAATTTTTTCATTCTTTTTCAACATTGAATCAGTCAGCATATTTTTTATTCCAAAAATTAAAAAGCAGTAACGGGATCCTGTACCTATGCCATCAAACTGTGTGTCGCCCAAGTGGCTACTTAGGCCATGTCCCCTCCGTCAGGTTAGAAATTGGTTTGGACAGGGACGCCTTTTCAGAGGCCACCCGCCTGTGTCACCTCACCCAAGACCTGGATTTCAGTGTGGAGAATCTGAGAGCTAGAAGGGACCTTAAAGGGTAGTGGCAGGATGAGTCCTAAGCCTGGCTGAAGTTCAGAATCACCTGGGGGAGCTCATCAGAAACACAGATTCCTGGACCTCAACCCTGACCTACTGAACCAGAACTTGCAGGGCAGAGCCCAGGAATCAGCATTTTTCTCCAAGCTATCCAGGTTATTTTGACAGTCAACCAGATAAAAGAACAACTCGAACCACTAATCTGGCTTGTGCACACAAGAACTCTAAGGCACTCTCTGCTTCCAGTGACTTGGGAGACTCCTAAAAATGCATTTCTGTTCCTTATCATTTTCAGCTTCTGGCTGGTCCCATTCTTGCCTCTACCCACACAACGTGGACTCATACTCCTGAGGTTATCTCCAGAGCCACCACCACTGTGGACGAGGACTGGCCACCCCTGCAGCGGCCCGATGCTGTTTGTCAATGGCTTTTCCTTTCTGTTGGCTACAAAAGTGTTGCCATTCAATAAGCAGAAAGAAAAATGGAGTGAGAGAGTGGCTGAGAATAGAAATGCCATACTGCTGGATCGGGTGACTGAATGAGCAGGAGAGAGGTGTGAACACACTATACTGCTCAAGTCCAACCCTGGCAGCTCCAGATGGGGGGTGCAGAGTGTGAACGGCAAGTCCAGATGCTCTATGCCTCACCCCTCTCCTGGCTGCTTTAGATGCACCCTTCCTACGAGGGCACCAGCCACCTGGAGAATGAGCTCTGGTTTCTGACACTGCTTGCTCTTTCCTAATAGACTCAAGTCTGTTTTGAGCACTGGGTTGTGAGAGGGATGGTCTAGGAACTCTTAAAATGTGAATGTTGAAAAGCATTCTCTGTAGAAGCCAATACTGATGCAAAGCAAAAATGGAGATGAATTATTAGATATTTAATTAAAGTATGAAAAAGGATGGCAAGTATTCTCCCCTCTATAGACTCCTTGAAGGACACATTACCCTTCACAGTGAAAGGGTGTTAAGCATGATTTCCCTCCCTTGTCTGTGCAGTGAGACAGGGCCAGAAGAAAGCAGAGTTCCTGTGTCCTCAGAGTCTTTTTGGTTCTGCTTTCTCATCCTTCTCTGTGCAAGACTCTGTTCTGGCTAGTAGAGATACAATAATAAGGTAGATGTGATCGTTTTTCTCCAGGAAGACGCACCAAAGCCAAAAGTCCTGACTGGGACCTGTAGGTGTTTTGTAGACACGCTCCTAACTTGTTCTACTCTCCCTCAGGTAGATGCCTATTCCTTGCAGATACAGTGAGGGGGTGGGAAGGACACAGGAGGGAGGTCTTTAGGTAGCTGGCCCACTGGTGCAAGTGTCCAAAGGGGATTGCACAGGGACATTCTGGCATAGAGGGGAAGATGAGGAAAATATAATACACTGTAGCATGCCTTCATTGGACCCAAAGCACAAGGGAACATGCTATGTGGTCATTTTCTTGGTGCACAATTGGACACAGTAAACAGAAGTTGGAGTTAGCAAGCTCTATTCCAACTTGATTCACCCATATGGATGAATATATTTGGTACAAATTACTCCAACTCACTTGTCTACTCTTCTAAAGTTAGTTCCATTTCTTTTGCCCCAGTGATAAAGATCCAAAGAGTCACCTGTGACCCACAGAAATTGAGGCACACGTCCAAGAAATTTGCAAAGTGATGTTCCCTGTAATTCTGTGTGTAAATGCCTCTCTACAGGAGAGGGATAAATAAAATGGCGTAACATATATCAGTCAAAAGAAATGTGCTAGATCTGCATGTAGCAATATATCTATTAATACATTTTTAAAAAACTTTTTATATTGAGACAGGGTCTCACTCTGTTGCTCCAGGCTGGAGTGCAGTGGCATGATCATAATTTGCTACAGCCTCAAAACACTCTGGAAGCTCAAGCAATCCTCCTACCCTAGCCTCCTGAGTAGCTAAGACTACAGGGGGCATTCCACCAAGGCTAGCTAATTTTTTTGTAGAAACAAGGTCTTACTATGTTGCTCAGGCTGGTCTCAAACTCCCAGCCTCAAGTGATCCTCCTAACCTTAAGTGATCCTCCTGCCTTGGCCTCCCAAATGCTGGAGTAGAGGTATGAGTCACTGCATCCGAGCTAGAGCTTCAAAACACTGTAAAAAGCTGCAGATAAATTTGTGTAAGTGATACTATTTGAAAAAGAAAAGAAAAGAGAAGAAAGAAAATGACACACTTAAACAGGCAACTGGGTTTGGGGATGGTATCCCAAGGGACGTCAGCCTTATCTGTAAAGTTTTAAAAACTTTTTAACAGAGAACATAGTCATGCACAACATGTGTAATTACTAATTAATTTTTAAATGTGCATTAAAAAATGTAAAGTTTTCTGGAAGTAAGAGCTAAAAGATACCTGTGGTATAAATAGGATAGCTTAGACCAATGGTTTCCTATGGCCTCCACTGGGAGGTAAGAAGAAAATATTGGAATTATATTTCTGAATTTTATTTCTGAATTATATTTCTATTTTTTATCTTGTCCTTTTAAAAGTTCTATTTTTGTACATTTTAGAACGCATATATTTTTAAGGCTAGGAAATACATAAACTTTAATAACACTGGTACATATATATAATTTTAAATTGAAGAAATATGAATATATTTTAAGAATATACTAAAAAGTTTTTTTTATTATTGATAGATGACCAGAAAAACTTAGAGACCACTTACTAGCTTAGATAAGACTGACCCTGGCCTTGGGTAAGTTGGTAGTCAGAAGGAAAGGAATGCAGAGAATCTTTAAAGCAGCAGGGGGTCTCCAGGCTTCTCCCCACAGGGAGAGGCAATCTGAGCCAACTGTGCTCATGGCAACCAAACCCAGAGGCATTTTTGCCACCCCTATCACCTTCCAAGCTCAAGGAATGACAGGGCACAATGTGGATGTGTCTGCAGCTGGCTTCAATTCTGCCAAAACCAGTTTTACCCCTAGATGTTGGCCTTCCATTTCCAAGACAGAAGTTACTGCACCCATATTGGCAAAAGCCAAATGGGCTTGGCAAGTGCAGCCACCAAGGGGAAGTGCATTTTTTCCATTTAGTAATCCAGGAAGCACCCAGCCACTTTCAATGAGATAAAAAGAATGACCCTTCTTGCATTTTGTATACTAGTGTAAAAAATCCTGACGTACCTATTAAATTCCAGAGAATGTCCACTTTAAAAAGAGAGATAACCATATACCATAAGCCTCAGGACTCACAGTGAGCAAGCATGTCAACATTTCCATTTGAAAGCATACTTACATATACAAGAAGGTCCAGAAACAGACTATTTCTCTTATTAGAGAGGCTAGAGCTACAGGCTGATAGTTAAGAGCAGGGGTCAGCCAGCCACCTTTGTCCATAAAGGACCACATACTAAATATTTAGGCTTTGTGGGGCATATGGTCTCCACTGCTGCTATACTCAACCCAGCATAGTAACTGGAAAGTAGCCACAGATCATAAACAAATGCACATGGCTATTGCTATGGATTGAGAGTTTGCGTTGCCCCCAACCCCCAATGTGATGGTGTTAGGAGGTTGGGCCTTTGGGAGATAAAATTAAGTTTAGATGAAGTCACAAGGTGGGGGTCCCCATGATGGGATGAATGCCCTATACAAAGAGACAAGAGAGCTAGCCTCCCTCTCCAACACATGAGGAACAGTGAGAACATAGCCATATGCAAGCCAGGGAGGCCTTCACCAAGAACAGAACCAATGAGGTTTATCATAGCCAATGAGGTTTATCCGAGGCACGATTATTGCTAATTGAAAACTTTTCCCAATAACCGCCATGATGACTTGCAATATAGTCAGCATTGGCAATTTTTGACAGTCCCTATGGGGACTGAATTAAAAAAAAAAAAAAAAAAAAAAGAACAGAACCAACCAGTACTTTGTTCTTGGACTCCCCAAGCCTCCAAAACTGTAAGAAATAAATGTCTGTTATTTAACCCACCCAATCTATGGTATTCTGTTACAGAAAATGAAGATAGCTATGTTCCAATAAAACTTTATTTATGGCCAGGCACGGTGGCTCATGCCTGTAATCCTAGCACTCTGGGAGGCTGAGGTGGGAGGATAACTCAAGATCAGGAGTTCGAAACCACCCTGAGCAAGAGTGAGACCCCGTCTCTACTAAAAATAGAAATTAATTGGCCAACTAAAACTATATAGAAAAAATAAGCTGGGCATGGTGGTGCATGCCTGTAGTCTCAGCTACTTGGGAGGTTGAGGCAGAAGGATTGCTTGAGCCCAGAAGTTTGAAGTTGCTGTGAGCTAGGCTGATGCCACCACACTCTAGCTTGGGCAACAGAGTGAGACTCTGTCTCAAAAACAAAACAAAACAAAAAAAAGCACCAAAAAACTGTATTTACAAAAGCAGATAGCAGACCAGATTTGGCTAATGGGCCAAAGCTGATGACTCCAGTTAATAACGTAGACATGGGTGAATAAGTGCTAGCTACCCATCCAATTTCATCACTTCCTGGTAAGGGCCCTTGGACTGGGCTGGTCACGCCTCAGTTTCCTTGATTCCAAAATGAGAACAAGAGCAAGTACCTCAAGAGCATTGTTGAGAAGATTAAACACGGTAAGCTGGATGAAGCACTTAGGGCCCACCTCAGGCTAAGAGCTCAATTCATGTGGACCATTGTTCTTAGTACACCAATAATGTCAACTGCCAGCACTGGCTTCCAAACTAAACATGGACATGGGGAGAAAACAACTAAAATTAAACTTATGCCAAATTTCCTCAGAAACATTCACGGCAAAATATTTTAGGATAGAAGTAGGACTGGAGGCTGCCATTTAAGAATTCTTGGCTCATTATATGTTTCGCATAGGACAATCTGTACAGAATTATATTGAATGACAAAATGGTTTTTCATTTGGAAGAGTAGCTTCTGTGAAGAAACTGTCATCAATTCTCATATCTCTATATCAAAGAAGACAGATTAATACAGCAAACATTAGACTAGATGCCAAAAATGTGGCATGACCAATGCCACTTTGCAGCCCTGTGCCTCAGTAGACATAACCAATCAATCACAGCACTCTTTGTCAAGAAATATTTTCCACATCGCTCCCTAAGCAATCATAATATAGAATCTATTCACCACTCCTGTTCTAGAGAGTACTGGTAAAATATGGATCTATTCAATGTATTTTTAAAATTTATTAAACTTTTCTCACGGATGTGGGTTGCCCACTGATGTCAAGAATAAATGTTCTTGAGCCAGCTTGTGGTGGCTTACTCCTGTAATCCTAGCACTCTGGGAGGCCAAGGCGGGAGTATCACTTGAGCCCAGAAGTTCGAGATCAGCCTGAGCAAGAGTGAGATCCTGTCCCTGCTAAAAATAGAAAAATTATCCAGGCACAGTGGCATGCACCTGTAGTCCCAGCTACTCAGGAGGCTGAGGCAAGAGGATTGCTTGAACCCAGGAGTTGGAGGTTGTAGTGAGTTATGATGATGCCACTGAACTCTAGCCAGGGAGACAGAGCGAGACTTTGTCTCAAAAAATAAAAAGTAAAAAAAGAATAAATGTTCTTGGAGGTAATCAGAAACCTCAGGAGTAGGCCCTGAGAAAAAGTACAAGAATGCTGGACTAGGAATTAAGAAACCCAAGTTGTAGTCCTGTTTCTGTCTCACTACCTACATATTTCCGGACAAATCATCTTAACTTCTCTACTCTTGCTTCTTCCTCAGAAGATAATTTATAACAAAGTTATTTGCGGCTCTAAATACAGCTGGTCCACATTATTTGCGAATTCTATATTTGCAAATGTACCTACTCACTAAAACTTTTTTATTTATAAGTCCCAAATCAATACTTGTGGAGCTTTTGTGGTCATTTTTGGACATATACAGAGCAGTGAAAATTCTGAATCACTTGATGTTCATGTTCCTATCTGAGGTCAAACAAGGAGACACTCTGCTTTATTTCAGTTCTACTGCAAACCAGTGTCTTTTTAGCAGTGTGTTTTTCGCATTTTTGTCTTTTTTTTGTTGGTGATCTTGCAGTTTAAAATGCCCCCCAAGTGTGTGCTGAAGTGTTTTCTAGTGTTCCTAAGAGCAAGAGGTAGTGATACACCTTAAGGAGAAATTATATGTGTTGGATAAGCTTTGTTCAGGCATGTGCCACAATGCTGTTGGCTGAATTCAATGCTAACGCATCAGCAATACATATTAGATAAAGGGTCTTTAAACAGAACTACACCAAGACTAGAGGCTCAAGAGAAACTGAACTCTCTATTTCCTCTAGGAACAAAAGTTCAGTGTTTGTTAGTTCAGTGTTCACCATGACTTTACATAACATGACTACTACAAACAATGAGATTCCACTATATCTACTTCTCCACTTAATATTATGAATTTTAATGCCATCAAAAAAGAGGCTGCATAAAAGTGCTTTATGTGCCCATATGTGTCAAGAACTCCAATTACCCCATTGGCTTACTTTCCTTCTAAAAAAAAACCAAAAAACAAAAAAAACAATACTCCAATTAATGCTGAAGGTTTCCTTAGGAAAACATACATAAGTGAGATCAACAAATAAAATATTCCTAGGGAAACAAATTCTTGTTTTATCTAAGGAGCTCAGATCCCTCTCTCTTCCCTCCCTCATGAGATCTCTGAAAAGGATAAGTTGAATTGGCCAGGTATGGTGGCATGTGCCTGCAATCCCAGCTACTCGGAATAACTAAGGCAGAAGGATGGCTTGAGCCCAAGAGTTCAAGTCCAGCCTGGGAAACATAGCAAGACCCCATCTCTACAATGGAAAAAAAGAGTAAGTTGAACTGCTCCTACCGTGTTTCTGCGAAAATAAGACCTGCCCATAAAATAAGCCCCAGCAGGATTTCTAAGCATTTGCATAATATAAGCTCTACCCCGAAAATAAGACCTAGTGATGGGCATGGCTACGCACCGTATCTGCACAACCCATGCATTTCATCACGGAGTGGTAAAGAACATGAGCCGCCCTTCTCATCTGCCCCATCATGACAGTTAGTATCTCAGAGGTGACCGGAAAGGTGTAGGCAGCCCCACCAACAAGGTCTGCTCCCCCTGTCAGGTCCTGGCCATCCTGTGCATGCCGCAAGCTGAGGCTTTGAGGGGAAAATAACACATCCCCTGAAAATAAGCCCTAGGGTGTCTTCTTGAGGAAAAATAAACATAAGGCCCTGTCTTGTTTTCGGGGAAACACAGTATCTCCATTACCTCCGAGAATACTCTGAGTATCAGGGCAATCACTAGCATAGCTCTGTGTAAGGGCTGCCTATGGCTTGGGGAGAAGCCCCTTTATACCACCACTTTTAAACATGGTACCTGCAAGCAGTCGAGGGATGTGCTGACCACTCGTGGAGACTTGGATTGGCAAGCTAGCTCGAATGGAAGGAAATACTTGTCAGCTTCAATGAAGTTTGCCTTTGGTGGTGCAGCTGCGCCGAGCCTAGGAAAAAAGCAAGAGAGGGCTGAGAGGGGAAATGCAAAAAAAAAAAATCTCTCTTTTCCTACACCTTACTCTAACTTCCCATTTGACTTGCAAACATTTAATCAAAAGTGCCTGCAAACTATATCTCAAAGCCAGACATTAAAAACATACACATTAGAAAAAACCACTGAAGTGCTGCGACATGCAGAAAGCAAGGTCTCTGGTTATTGTGCTGAATAGCATCTTGGACCAAATCCTGGTGGCAGCCATGCCAGAGCTGTATTTCTGAAATGTGACTGGCTTCCTTACTGTGACGATCAGGAGCAGCCACTTATGGAGTGAGCTGTCGTCATGCCTAAGGAAGCACATCGTGCCACAGACTTTGCTGCTTCTGTCAAGAAAAGGTATGACAGCATTAACTTGATCTTTACCCTTTCCTCCAACAAGGCAAGTACTGAGGCAGTAACCTGTTATCATAGTTAGCCTAGCCTCGGTGCAAACACACACAGAATTCCATTATGTGCCCAGAGAGTGTGAGGATTGGAAAAATGAGAACACATGCAGAGAAGGGCATTTCCATGGCCACTACCTAGTCCCTTCATGCCATACCCCAGGAAGGAGTAAGTGCTATAGCTTACCTCTGCTTTTCTATTTCTGCTTTGATCTCATCTGGTGGGGAAGAAGGAAAAGCACGTTAGGAGCATGCAACATTTACGTAAAAGAAAACTTTACTGAAAAGATATTTGGAAACCACTGAAAAGAAATGTCTGTGAGATGTTTAAATACAAAAATGCTGATATCAAATGAAAGAAGTAATTATAACAGCAATCACCAATAATAGCTAACACTTCCATGGTAGTGACTATGTGCTAGGCATTATTCTAAGTACTTGCTTTAACTCATTTAATCCTTATACCAATCCTATGAGGCATGTACTATTATCATCTCCATCTTAGTTAAAGCAGGGTTTTTCAGTCTTGGCACTACTGACACTTGAGGCTGGGTAATTCTGTTATGAGGCTGTCCTGTGCGTTGTAGAATGGTTAGCACCATCCCTGGCCTCCACCCACTGGATGCCAGTAGCACCCCCAACCCCCTCCCCACCATGGTCCTGAAAACCAAAAATGTCTCTAGACATTGCCCAAGTGTCCCCTGAGCAAAACTGTCTCTGATGAGAACCAATGATTTTGACGACAAAACCAAGGCACAGGAAGGTTAAGTAGCTCGCCTGCTATTACACATCAATAAATGGGGAACCAGAATTTGAACCCAGGCCTTTCAGCTCTATAGCCCACATGCTACTTATTTCCCTACTCTGCTGAATGGATGTCAGTGATCACCAGTTAACACAGTATCATGGTAATATAAACATCTCAACTGTGTAAATATATGCATAGAAGACTACAAACAAATATAACAAAATATGGAACCAAATAAAATGTTGAAAGATGTACAAGTAATGCGATGATGATTTTTTTAGTGAAAGTTTTAAAACAATTGTGGTAAAATAAAATGTACATAACCTATAATCTATCATTTTAACCATTTTTAAGTGACAGTTCAGTGGCATTAAGTATATTTATGCTGTTGTGCTAAGGCACATGTAATGTTTATAAATTAAAATTCATTTCAAAATCTTCACCATGAAGGATACAACAACTACACAGTCAGGGTTATTGTGTCATTACTCAGAAATCATAATCTCAGAAATACTCTTACTTCCAGAAGAGCAAGGTTTTGTGGCACTAAACCAACAGAACACCCTGTCTAAATACACAGCGTTTCCCCCCAAACCACTGAGTCAAACATATTCCTACATTTTAGGCCCACAGGCACCACGTATTATCCAAACAGGCAAAGGAAGGTTTGTCCTGAATGCCAAGTATTCAGATAATCTCCAATAGGCCAGCCTCCTTTATGCAATCTCTTGAGATCCAATGGTTTAGATACAGCATTAGTTATCCTAGCAACCCCAAGACACAGTTCTGGAGGTTACAAATTTCCTTTTCTTGGTCAACTCTATGCTACACTGAACTTCAGAAGGTGAAAACCAAGTAACTGACTCTCTAGAGGTAGCAATTTCTAAGCTTCAGGCTGGTCTTTCAATGTCTGCTTATTGCGCACAGAAGAAAACAGGAGAGAAACACCCACATGACTAACACCAAGCATTACACGCTCAGGGACGGTAAGGTCTCTGACACACAGAGTCTGTTACAGACAGCTACGTGGCATGGATCCTGTGCCTCAGGGATAAGAATCCACTAAGGGAAGAGCTCTGGCTTCCCCTAGCAAAGGCCCACCAGGCTGTGGAAGTAGCTCAGGAGATCCAGCCTGTGAGGCTGGTGGCCAAGCTGCCAGCTTTCAGAATCTACACCCATAACATCAAGGCTCTGCTTGAGTGGCAAGATCTTGTCATTCTGTGACGTGCCAAAGGGGCACTGCTGCCCAAACTTAAATGTAAGGTTTTCTTCCAATCATGGTTACCTTGATAGAGGAAGTGTATCTGAACCAAACAGGCCTTCGCTAGAGCCAGTAGTGGCCTCCAATCTCTAAAACAATCTGTTTTGGAATGCCACTGGCGCAAAATCACCGATGAATCAACCACCAGGACATTTACTCACTGAGGCACAGTGGGTAATAAAACCAAACACAGAGGTTACATCAATTACAAAGGCCTATGGAGACCAGGCGGGAAACATCAAGGAGAAACATGGCGGGTGTAAAGACCTTAGGGACAGGGAGGACTCCCTCTTTACCCAACAGGGTAAAGAGTACAGCAGCTCCTCAGCCCCAGCTGGCTAGAACCTCTAGAGATCCTAAGCCCAGAGGTGTCAGTTGTTTGATTTTTCCAGAGGTCAAAATCCAGATTTTAAGTGAAAGCTCCAATTGCAATTCAAAAGCAACTTCAACTATTTTAAAAAATATTACAGCTCTGCTGGGCGCAGTGGCTCACGCCTATAATCCTAGCACTCTGGGAGGCCAAGGCAGGAGGATTGTAAGAGCTCAGGAGTTCGAAACCAGCCTGAGCAAGAGCGAGACCTCGTCTCTACTAAAAAGTAGAAAGAAATTAGCTGGACAACTAAAAATATATAGAAAAAATTAGCCGGGTATGGTGGCACATGCCAGTAGTCCCAGCTACTCGGGAGGCTGAGGCAGAAGGATGGCTTGAGCCCAGGAGTTTGAGGTTGTTGTGAGCCAGGCTTATGCCGTGGTACTCTAGCCCTGGGCAACAGAGTGAGACTCTGTCTCAAAAAAAAAAAAAAAAAAACAAGAAAATAATATTAAGGGTTCTTATATAGCAAATACCTAGTAGTAGAGGCATATCATGATATTTTGTCTCAAAAAATGTATATATATTACGGCTCAAATAAGACTAGTGTGCAGGCTGCCCTGGCCCTGAGACTACCAGCATGCAACCTTTGCTTTAAGGGACAGAGAGAACCAAGGAGAGAGTGCTTCACTAGCTGCAGAAAAGTAACTGCAAGGGATAAAAGTGGTTTTAAGGACTATAGGCCAGGAATGGATACTCATGTTTATAATCTCACAGCTTTGGAGGTCGAGGTGGGAGGACTGCTTGAGCCCAGGAGTTTGAGACTAGCCTGGGCAACACAGAGAGACCCCGTCTCCACAAAAAAAAAAAAATCAAATAAATGAGCCAAGTGTGGTGGCATGCACCTGTAGTCCTAGCCACACAGGCAGCTGATGCAGAAGGATTGCCTGAGCCCAGGTGTTCGAGGCTGTGGTGAGCTATCATGGTGTCACTGCACTCCAGCCTGCGTGACAGAGACCCTGTCTCTCAAAAAAATAAAAATAAAAACAAAAGACCATGACCAGTATATGAGGATAAAATATGAAGTTTGTAGAAGCTAAATGTTTCTCAGCCAAAGAGCAAAGAGCAACTAAGCAGCCAGAGGATCAGAGTTCAAGGCCAAACTCCAACATAAATCTTACAGATAAAGAAACAAGACCCTAATCCTCCCTTCTGGCCAGCTCTGGCACAACCACAGCAAAGGCACACCCTGGTTTTCAAATGGGGTGGAGAAGGGCCAGTGTGACCAGCAGCAGCAGTGGCGCAGGGTACAGTGACCAAAGAGTGCAGTCCCCCACTGTGAGCAGGAAAGGGGACCTGCACCACTGCTCCCTAGAAGAACAGCTGCAGAGGTCCAGGAAACTGCAGTCGCAAATCTTGTGTTCACAGATTTTCCTTAGTTTTCTTAATTCATCCTAAAATGTTCCTACAAGAAATTAGGAATTGTTGCCCTTTCTAAACTACTCTTTGCTGAGGAAAAAACAATCTTCAAAGTCCCCTCTACTAGGCACAGTAGGGGCCCAGATGATACAGCCCCTTTGTTAACAGATGGGAGGAAGCCCCCAGATACGCCGGGACAGGGTGGCCAGATCTGACCTTCCTTTGGACGGACCGCTCTGGCTGCTGCTTTGAGAATAAAGAGAAGGGTGATGGAAATCAATCAGGAGAATACTGCTAACAATCCAGGCCGGCAACAATGGGGACTTGGACCAGGGCAGAAGCTGCGCGGGTGGAGAGAAGGACCAGGCTGAAGCACACAATGCTGTTTTTACAGGCTGGACATGGTGAAGTGGTAGGAGTTTCATACAGCCTCACCTAATAGTTGGGTTCTAGATAGATTTAGATAATGCAATTTTTTTTTCATTAAAAGGAGGGAACAAAAGTAACAGAATAAATGTGTGGCAGGGGGCCTCCCAGATAGCATGGCACAGCCTGGTGTGGTGGAAAGAAAAGAAAGGTATGAGGTTCAGATAGAGCTGGGTTCAAGGCCTGGCATGGACATCTATTAGCTGAACGGTGCCAAGTGCGTTACTAAACTTCCCTGAATCTACACTAAATAATGAAGATGATAAAAGGCAGCCCCATACATTCCAGAGACTGTAACTAGGCACTTGGATGCAGATAATTTTTTTTTTTGAGACAAAGTCTCATTCTGTTGCCTAGGCTGGTGTGCACTGGCCCGATTATAGCTCACTGTAACCTTCAACTCCTGGGCTCAAGTCATCCTCCTGCCTCAGCCTCTTAAGTAGCTAGGACTACAGGTGCATGACACCATGCCTGCCTGATTTTTAAACATTTTTGTAGAGACACTATGTTGCCCAGGCTGGTCTCAAACTCCTGGGGGCTCAAGCAGTTCTGATGAACTGTGTGACATGGTTTCAAAAGTGTCTGGTATGTCTGTAACTTTCAGTGGTATTAACACATTAACTGCCATTTTATTTGTATTTAACTCATGCTAGTTTTGACCCTGGGGCCGTGTGAAGCATATGTAACTCACACCTCGTTTCAGCCTCCCAAAGTGCTGGGACTATAGGCATAAGCCACCATGCCTGGCCAGATAATTCCTTTGATGACCCCCCCCAAAAAAAAAGGTCTTGTTAGATTAATGATAGTGACTGGCACATGGCAGGTAGTCAATGAATGTCAGTTCTCTTGCTCTTAAAAACAGGAGTCAGTAATAATATTAGCAGCAGCTGACACTCACTGATTGCTTACTAGTGGCAAGTACTCAATCCTCTCCACAACCCGGGGAGGCAAGAACACTCTAATCATCCATAATTGTTTTACAGGTGAGGAATCTGAGCACAGAAAGGTTACATCACCTGCCCACACCAGCAGCCAGGAAGTGCTACTATGCAGCTGAGATTCAGGGCCAGGCAGTGTGCTCTAGACCCAGCACTCCAGAACCACTCAAAGAGGAGGAGAGGGAGGAGGATGCTGCAGGGAGAGAGAGGGGCATGTGGTGGGGCACGCCTGCCCCGCTTTATTGCTCCATATCTGTACAGGCAATAAATGAACAGGCTGGAACAGAGGGAGCCGGGTGGGGCGGCTGTAGCTGAAAAGCAGCCACACTGCCTTCCCTGGAAATCCTGAGTGTGGCCTCTCGGGTCACTCCCACTCATCAGCACATGAGGTGGAGAATGACACCAGCTCATTCTCCCTTCCATTCCCAAGGTGAGTCCAGCAATGACCATCACCAACCTCCAACCCAACACTGCCCAACCATCCCCCAGTGGTCAGTACCCAATATCCCAAAGGAGCCCTTCAGACCTCGGCCTGTCCACAGACATCTATCCGTCATACCCATCTCTCCCCCGCAAACCAGCACTCCCCTGCTTCCTTCAGGTCCCCTCCAATCACCTCCTCCTCCACTCGGAGCCAGCCTGCCGCAGCTGGTTACACTGAATCTCATCCCGTGTGGAACTGTGGCATATCCCGCTCCTTCCTGATCTCTGTCCACACCTTCTGTCCTTTCAGCTGACCTACTCAACTGCTCCCAGCAGGACCTTTCTTTGGCTTGTCAGAACTTGACTTGGCCAACCTGTTAGCTTTCCCTTTTCTTCATTTTCCAAGGTAGATCCCATTAGCAAGACTGTTATCAGAATGACAGGCAACCAACAGCCTTGACCCTCTCCAACCTTTAGTCTTAATTTCTGGCAAATCCCCAAACTTAGATTGTGCTGCCATCCCCTTCTGACCTGTCTCCACCTAATCAGACTCTGACAACAGGGCAGGTTGGTAGATCTATAAAGCCATAATTACAAATGGCAAGTGGAACCCTCATCCTGCCAGCTAACCCATCTTCCCTCACTCCCGTACCCTTCTCTGCTCTCCTCAAACAGCCCACCTGCCTCCTGGTCACCACCCTTCTGTCACTGTCCTCTTTACTCACAGCATATGGAGCAGCCTTCCACTTCACCCAGAAACTAGAAGTGGCCACAAGGAGACTCCTTCAACTTCCGGTCAGCAAACCTACAACCTGATCTCCTTCTGCACCCGGCCTCGACTCTCTCCTGCTACGAGGGGGTTGGTGTCCAACCCCTCCACCTCCACAGTCTCCCACCCTACCCACCTTCTCAGGTACCCTGTACTATCTAGAATCTGATCACTTCTGACCACGCTAGGCCACCACCCCACCCCAGGCCCGACCACTGTCCTCCCTTGCTTGACCCAGCACAACTCTGACTGGTCTCACTGTGCAGAGGGATTCCCTCAAAATGGAAATCAGATGACACCTTTCCTTTGCTCAGAACTCTCCAGCATCTTTCCATCTCACCCTGGGTAAATTAAACACTTGACCTTGGCCTCCAAGCCTCTGTATGATCTGGCCCTTCGCTCTCACCTTCTGCCACCCTGCCCTGGCCTACCTGTTGTTCCAACACACCAAATGCACTTCTGTCTCAGGGCCTTTGCACTTGCTATTCCTGCTGCCAGGGGTGCCCGCCCTCCCCCAGACATCTGTGTGGCTCTTGCCCTCATGTCCCTCAGGTTGCTGTTCCGGTGTCACCTCTTCAGACAGGCCTTCCCTCACCACTTAAAACTGCCACCCCCGCCCCACTTGTCAACCTGTACCTCCTTACCCGCCTTGTGTTTCCACTTTACTTTCATTCGTTTTTCTAGTTTTCCTTCATAGTACTTATCACCCTTGACATTTTACGAGTCAGTTCCCATATGCTGTCTTCCCCAGCAGAGCTCTGTGACAGCGGAGACGCTGGCGGCGCTGCTCACTGCTGAACTCCCCGGCACCTAGACTTCTACCACAGAGTAGTCGTCACTATTTGTTGAAAAAATGAAACATGACCTTTTTCTTTCTTGCATTAATCTCCCCCTCAACTGGCTCCCTTCCCAGTGACATTTAAACAAGTTCAAGTCTCTTCTACCTTAAAAAAAAAACACAACAAAAACTTCCACAATCCACATCTCCCTCCTCCTCTTCACACACAGCCCAATTCTGGGAAGGAGTTGTCCGCGCTCACTGTCTGTTTCCTCACCTCCCACTCCTGCCTCGACCCACGCCAGTCTGGCTTTCTTTCACCTGCCTCACGCCACCACCGCAGCTCCGGCTACAGCCACCAGTGACCCATGTGTCTCTAAATCTGACGGGCATTTTCCTAGTCTTCATTGGACTCAACCTCCCTGCAGCACTGGACCTTACCGACCATCTCCCCCCCTTGAAATTTTCTCTACTTCTGGCTTAACAACCACATACTTTCCTCACCTCCATTCAGCTTTTTGCCCATCTCTGCTGTATTTCCTCTGCAGACTCGGCCTCCTTTGCCCAGCCAGGCCTAGGATCCCCGCCACTCCCTCTCTGTATATCGTCCCACTAGGCCTTCATTTTTCCAGCTAGACCCTGATGACTCCAAATTTCTATCTCCAGCCCGGGCCTCTCTTATGAACATCAAGCTCACATATCCAGCCACTTCCTGTCCAACTGGATACTCAAGGCAGATCAAACGCCACACATTCAAGTCCCAACTCAGATCAGCCTCCTCCCTGCCTCCTGTCCCCTCCATGTGGTTCTCTTCCCATATGCCCATCTTAAAGAACAGCACCGTTATCCATCCAGTTGGGCCAGTCGGAAATCGGAGAGTCAGGCTAATCAATCCACTTTTTCTCATGTTCTTACCCACTCCAGGTTTTGTTGGCTTCACCTTCTAACTAGGTTTTACTCTATTTCTGTTGTCACCACTCTAGTCCAGGCCACCAACATCTCTCACCTGCACGAGGGTGACTGCCTGCTATAGTTTGAATGTCCCTGCCAAAACGCATGTTACAATATAATTGCCACTTTGATGGTATTAAGAGGTGGGACCTTTAAGAGGTAATTAGGTTATGAGGGCTTGACCCTCAAGAATAGATTTTTTTGGGTGGGGTAGGGGTGTCCCTGGGCTAGAGTGCAGTGACATCATCATAGCTCACTGCAACTCCAAACTCCGGGCTCAAGCAAGCCTCCTGCCTCAGCCTCCCAAGTAGCTTGAGCTACAGGCACCTACTGCAATGCCCAGTTAATTTTTCTATGTTTAGTAGAGACGGGATCTTACTCTTGCTCAGGCTGGCCTCGAACTCCTGAGTTCAAGCAATCCTCCTGCCTCAGCCTTTCAAAGTGCTAGGATTATAGGCATGAGCTATTGTGCCCAGCCTTCAAGAATTAATGCCATATCACAGGCTCCTGATAAAAGGATGAGTTCAGCCCCATTTCCTCTGTCTCTCACACTTGTGCCATGGGATGCCTTCTGCCATGGGACAACCCTTGCCACATGCTGGTGCCATGATCTTGGACTTTCCAGCCTCCAGAACTGTGAGCCACATAAACTTCTTTTTTTTTTTTTTTTTTTGAGACAGAGTCTCGCTTTGTTGCCCAGGCTAGAGTGAGTGCCGTGGCGTCAGCCTAGCTCACAGCAACCTCAAACTCCTGGGCTCGAGTGATCCTTCTGCCTCAGCCTCCCGAGTAGCTGGGACTACAGGCATGAGCCACCATGCCCGGCTAATTTTTTTTTTTTATATATATATATTAGTTGGCCAATTAATTTCTTTCTATTTATAGTAGAGACGGGGTCTCACTCTTGCTCAGGCTGGTTTTGAACTCCTGACCTTGAGCAATCCGCCCGCCTCGGCCTCCCAAGAGCTAGGATTACAGGCGTGAGCCACAGCGCCCGGCCTCACATAAACTTCTTTCCTTCATAAATGACCCAGGCTGTGGCAACCTGTTACAGCAACATGAAACTGACTAAGATGCTACTTCTTCACTGGTCCCTGGCCAATCCCTCTGGTCTTCCTCTAGGATGTTCTGAACATAGTGGCCCAAATGATCTTTCCAAAAATACACACCTGGTCATCCTGTCACCTTCTTCCCTCTTTAAAACTCTTCAGTGTCATCCCACTGCTTTTGATCTAAAAAAAAAAATCAAGCTCCTCACTAAGACCTCCTGGTCCTAAATGTTGGGGTCCTGGCCTACCTCTCTCACCTCATCCCCAAACACTCTTCCCCTCATTTACCATGTTCCAACCACCTAGTGGCCTCTTTCAGTTTCTTCAACAGTAGCCCTCCTCTCTGCCACAGGGCCTTTGCTCAGGCTGTTCCCTCTGCTGAAATGCCTCCCACTCCAACCTGTTTAATTCTACCCCTCATTTAGCCCTCAAGACTCCCTGAAGTCTTCCCTCACACCTTTGTTCAATGCCCGTGCAGGACCAGGTTTCCCTCCTTTAGGACTTCTCAGACTGTTAGTATGACAGAGGACACAATCATATGAACAATGCCCATCTCCCCCTTTAGATTGCAAACTCCATCAGAACAGGGTCCCTGTTCGTTTTGTTCCTTTTGCATCATGTGTGACACCCATATAACTATCTTCTAAATGAACACCAGCCTGGTTTAGTCAACAGACAAAAGGACTACCTTCGGAACAACAAACATGCACTGACTACTCCGTAGGACAGAGGGAAAATTTAAGAATTTTATATCCTAGCACAAAAAGGCTATTCTCCCACAAAAGCTATAACACCTATTAAAATACTAAGCTAAAAAACTTATTTACACCCAAGACAGTAAACAAAAACAAGTCTCCCACAGCAAGGTTCCAGGAATGAATCAGTAAGAGTACAACTATTTTTTCTAAGATAATCTTGCTGGAAAGAAAGTCAAGTATTTTCCTGGCAGGGCCCCTAAGCCTGGTAAAAATGGCGAGAACTAAACACAGCTCTGAGCTATTTATATAGGACACTCCATGTTCTTGCTGATTAAGTACACATTTTCACAAGTTCGCTCTTTTCCATGAAGAATGGTCTTACTGTTTTCCCTAGCACTTTCAGAGTATCCCCTGAGATTTTCAAGTACAGGACAGAGCTCTAAATTCATTCATCCAACCACTGTTTCACCCGCACTGACATGTCAGAGACTTGCAAAAAGGTCCATAAACCAACTAATAGGGGAGGCAGAGAAAGGCAACTATTCAGTTCCTTCTACTTTAAAGATGGTAATGGGCCGGGCGCAGTGGCTGACGCCTGTAATCCTAGCACTCTGGGAGGCCGAGGCGGGTAGATTGCTCGAGGTCAGGAGTTCGAAACTAGCCTGAGCAAGAGTGAGACCCCGTCTCTACTACAAACAGAAAGAAATTAATTGGCCAATTAATATATATATTATATATAACATATATATATTATATATAAATATATATAATATATATTATATATAATATATATTATATATAATTAATATATATAAAATATATATATATATACACACACACACACACACACACAAAAATTAGCTGGGCATGGTGGCGCATGCCTGTAGTCCCAGCTACTCGAGAGGCAGAGGCAGGAGGATCGCTTGGGGCCAGGAGTTTGAGGTTGCTGTGAGCTAGGCTGATGCCACAGCACTCACTCTAGCCTGGGCAACAAAGTGAGACTCTGTCTCAAAAAATAAATAAATAAAATAAATAAAGATGGTAACACCAATGCCTCTAAATTTTAGCAGGTCATCTGTTAGCTGCCAGGTACTGTGCCAGTTACCTACCACATTAGTTCCCTTCACCTTTACAATCATCCTGCGACACAGGTATTACCACCTTTATCATCTCTGGAAACTGAGGATCAAAGAAGGATCACAGGACTATCAATAAGCAAAGTTTCAAACTCAACTCTTGATAAATTTTCCACCAACCCTATAAATATAAACACTTTTCAATAATCAACAATTCTATTTTTAGATGCCGCGTTTTTCAACAGCCGACATCCTCCTGAAGAATCAAGCTTTTCAACCAAAAGAAATCTGCCAGGGTCTGGAGTCCTGTTATTACCCAAATCAAGTTACCATATATCATACGAGTATATATAAATGTTGAATGTTTTATGCACATATTAATACAACTAAGATTTATCAATGTATGTCCTTAACTGGATCCCTTCCCAATGACTTTAAACAAGTTAAAGTCTTTTTGACCTTTAAACAAATAAACATCTCCCATGATCCACATCTTCCTCCTCCTCTTTACAACACAAGCAAACTTTGGGAAGAAGTTGTCCATGCTCAGTGTCTTGTTTCTTCACCACCTACTCATGCCTCAACCCACGCCAGTCTGGCTTTCACATCCATTATGCCACTAAAACAGCTCAAGCGGAGGTCACCAATGACCCACATGTCTCTAATCCCATATATTAAACGGTCAGAGTAGCGAATCTAAGAATGGATTTTTAGGATAGAATGTTAGGATACACAACTGTATTAACTCCCTCAAGAAGAGAAAAAAGAAAAAAAAATAATATAACAAAGAAGCAATAAAGTAAAAAAGAAAAAAAAAAGATGTTAGGATGTTAGGATGGAACGGGTACTGAGCAGTTTGCCCACCTGGCTATGCAGATGTGGGCAAGCTGCTCTCTTAGCCTTGGCTTCCCATGGCCTGCTGTACCCAAAGACAGACTTCACTTACAAGTCACAACTCCAGAATAAGAGGGAGTTTACTGCTGATGAAGAGCTATCATAAATCAGAAAAACTTAATAACTCAAATGAAGCTGAAGTGAAACCAGTCTTTCTCTTTATCAGTCCCCAAATTAAACTGAGGACATATATAATAGTAAAAAGCTGAAGAAAAAAGCTCTGATCTTTTTTATTAGCGGTTGTCAAATATATCTCAAAATATGGTCTTTTTACAGAAACTTCACTGCAGTATAATGACTGTTTTAAAGACTACATTGAGTATTTTATATTCAAGAACTTTCATATGGAGAGGCAATAAAGCATGGTAGCAACCGTTAAGATCTTGGACTCTGGAGCTTGACTGTCTGTGTTCTGGCTCTATCACTTACTGGCCAACTCAACTTCTCTGGGTCTCAGTGGGCATAAGAAGGAGAACTAAACTACATGTGAACCACATGGCACTGTGCCTGGAACTCAGAAATGCCTGGTACATGGCAGGTATCATACAGATATAACACATGTGATTTAAAAAGTCACTCAATTTCATATAAAAAAGTTTACTGTTCTTTTTATATTTTCTTGATAATGACCGAGAATAATGACAGCTAGCAATTATAGAGCACTTAGCCATTACTTAGTACTTTTGTGTGTATTAAATTACTAAGAATCTGCATCTCTTAATATATGTATGATATATGAAAAGAGGATTGGTAGAACAATTCAGTTAAATTGTAGAAAAATTTTTCTGTATCCTATTTCATTTATTTTTTGGAGACAGGGTCTTCTGGTCACCCAGGCTGGATTGTAGTGGCACAAGCATAACTCACTGTAACCTAGATATCCTGGCCTCAAGCAATCCTGCCACCTCAGCCTCCCAAGTAGCTAGGATTACATGTCCGGCTAATTTTTAAAAATTTTTGTGGAGACAGAGCTTCACTATGTTACTCAGGCTGGTCTCAAACTCTTTGCCTCGAGTAACCCTCTCACCTCTGCCTCCCGCCTTAGCCTCCAAAAGTGCTGGCATTACAGGTGTGAGCCACCATACCCAATTTTAAAACACTTGGATTATCTTATCGAGCCTTATCGAAATTTATTAGCCTAAATTTCATATAGTTTAAAAGTAGAAATACAATTTTTTAAAAGAGGTAGGGTCTCTGTCACAGGTTAGAGTGCAGTGGTATGATCATAGCTCACTGCACCCTTCAACTCCTGGGTTTAGGCAACCCTCCTGCCTCAGCCTCCCAAGTAGCTGGGACTTCAGGCGTGAGCCACCACACCTGGCCAGAAATATAAAGAGACATCATGGGAGAAGATGAGTCTTAAATGAGACTATAAAAGGGAGGTTGTAAGAAAATAATTACATTCTCCAACTGAGGGCCGAAAGGCTGAGTATTATTAATGTATTTAATTCATTTAACAAGGTAAAAAGCAACAATGTCCTTGGCGTGATGAATACTCTGAAAGGTTCTCTTGATTTCTCCCGACAAACACTAGAAGCACACTATACCCTAACTAGGCAGTCCCTATCTATACATTTGGTATTTAGTGTTGATGAATGACTGTGATTACTCCAAACCTGTTCCATCATGATTACCACTGTGTTACAAGGGACAATCCCTGTCTTGACTGAGTTTGGCAAGTTAACACTCCAATAAACACAGCCTTTCAGTCATGTAATTACATTCTTACCACATCTACAAGCCAAATAGAGCGGTAAGTTATTACTGAGTGAGGAACCAACTAAGGTTAAGAACATCAAATCAGAGCAGTTATATTAATAGTATCTGTGGTTTGTCACAGCTTACAGTAATAAAAATAAATAATAGCCACAAGCATTTACTGAGAACCTACTACTCCCCAAGTTCTTTGTACAAGTCAACTAACTTACCCTTTATAATAACCCTATAAGAAAGGTATAAGGTTAAGTAACCTGCCCAAGTGGAAGGTACCAAGTACCAAGTGGAAGCCAGGGGATTTGAACCCAAGAAGTCTTGAGTCACACAAGACATGCTCCTAACTCTTAGCATCTATACAATTCAGCCCCTGTAGCCCTGATCCCCACCCCCAATATGCTACAAGTGGTGGAATCATATCACAAAAGCTGTTTCCTGTAAGTGTTCTCTCTCACTCAAGCATTTCAACTTTGAGCAGTCATTTACATTTCCTCTTATCACAATTAACGACAATCTACACATGGTAATCTCTGAGACACCAACCACATAGCACTACTTACACACGGGCTCAGTTCAGCTATCTTTCCAAATTTCTCTTCCTCAATGAGATTACTGGACACAAGACTGGGCCCTGAGGTGCATAGTGAAATATCACCAGATACTTTGCTATGTTTTCTGTTTCTAAGTTAAAGCAGTCACTTCTGTTTAACAGCAATGACACACAATTACTTTCTTAAAAAAGATAGCTAATTAACACTATGCATAGATTCCCTCATGATGGTTCCTATTATGCTACTGGAGTGATAGCTCATAATAAGCCACCACTCCAATTTGCTATTCATATAGTCTGTAGTCAAATTACTTCTCATCTAGGCCATTTCTTAAAATTCACTACTTAAACACTGAAAACATGCATTCCGCAACTTGGGTTGCACAAATCTGAACTTCTGAACAAAGACACAATCCAAAAGTATCTAATAAAAAGCTCTCAATGTTATAGCCCTTTCTGGTCCAGATGAAAGCAAATATTTTTCTTTTTTTCCTCAAAAGTGAAACAGGGTCCGGCTTTGTTGCCCAGGCCTGAGGGCAGTGGCATGATCAAGCTCACCGTAACCTCCAACTCCTGAGCTCAAGTGATCCTCCTGTCTTAGCTTCCCAAGTAGCTGGGACTACAGCACGTGCCACCACACCCAGCTAATTTTTCTATTTTTTGTAGAGACAGGGTCTTGCTATGTTGCTCAAGCTGGTTTTGAACTCCTGAGCTCAAGCAATCTCCTGCCTCAGCCTCCTAAAGTGCTAGGATTCAGGTGTAAGCCACTGCTCCTGGCCCAGATGAAAATTTTATAAGTAGGTCCTAACATTGTGATATACAGTTTAGTGAAAATTTTGTGTTAAGAAGTTTTCTGAAGGGAAAATGAAAAGTTTTCTTCCAAATAACTATTCTGAAACTTCCACAACAATATTCTTAAAGTGATACTGAAGAGATAGAGTCTGGGCAAATTGCAATATTGGGTTATAAATACCAGGCTCTTGCCTAACTAATAGACTGCTTTGTAGTGATGATTCCTCATTCCTGGTAATAGCCAACAGTTAGCCTTGGTTATTGAAATAGAGAAGCTTTAAAAATCTAAATCTCAGTGAATTCCTTCCATTGATCCTGAATTTCACAGGATGAGGAACAAGTGTTTCCAGATTGTCTGGGCAAAACAAACTGTATCAATAGTTGACCCCTGAGAAAGTCTCAGACCCTTTTGAGAATCTGATGACAATCATGGACCTTCTTCCTGGGGAAGTGCAAAGTTCTCAAGCCAATTTCTATGTCCCAAGAGAAGAACACTGCTCTATACCTTGCACCAAAGGAAGGGAGACAGGTGATGGCAATCTCAAATTCTGTGACATAAAATCAACCTTTCCATTTACTCAATTTGTTAGGGAAAACTTTTTACAGATTTCAAACCAAAGACGTTGTAATAGTGAATTAGCTTAAAGACAGCTCTGGCCAAATGTACTGATCCTACCCACCCAGATCCTACTCACCCAGTACTTGCTTCCAAAATTTCATGTGGTGGATACCTCTTGCTTTTCAGTACTGGGCTCAAATGTCACCTCCTCAGAAAGGATTACTTTCCTGACCACCCTATCTAAAGCCGTCCCCAGGCCCTCTTTATTACATCTTACTCTTTTATTTTCACAACAGTATGTACTAATATTCCAAAATACCTCATTTATTTTCTTATTTTGTCTCTTCTATTAGAATATAAGCTCCATAGGGGCAAGGTCCTTGTCTGTCTTGTTCTTCACTGTATTCTCAGTAACTGGTACACCGTGGGCATGTGATAAATATTTGACAGATTAAAACTAAAAGATGGGATATTGATTTTGGCATCAACTACCAAGCCTTTAGTTATGAGTTAAACTTCTCTCTCTCTTTGCATAATTTGAGGGTCCATTCAATCAGCAAGTATTTATTGAATACCTATTTGTGCACTAGGCACTGTCACAGGTACAACGGATACAGCAGTAAATAAATCAGACAACTTTCTTTGCTCTACAGACCCTATGTTTTAGTACATACTTTAGTGAACTACCCAGAATAAGCAGATGTCTTATTGCACTTTACAAAGCCTGGGAGACAGATCACTGTCTACATTCCTTCCTTGCGGAAGGAATGGGAGAGCTATGAGAGATCCCCAAATGGAAGTAAAACATTCTCCAATCGGGCACTTCCAAAGCAAGCCTGAAGAGTTTCCCTAAACCAGTTGGGCGGCACTTCCCACCTGCTCTGCTCACCTGGGGGAACCCCAAACAGTAGAGCCCAAGTAAAGAAAAAACTTAGGGCAAGGGCTACGGTTTCCGAGGACAAGGAGGTGGTGAGGGGAGGAACCAGGAAACAGGACAAGGAGTCGTGGCAAGAGCCCTGAGCTAGAAGGCTGGAAAACCAGCCCTGGCTGTCACCAACTTGCTAGGTGACCTTGGGCCAGTCCCGAGTAGCCCGGGCATCAGTTCCCCCGGGGATATGATAAGGAGACCAGAGTAGGGGATTCGGGTTCGGGGGGAAGCGGAGGCCAGGAGGCCAGGCGGAGGCCAGGTAGGATAACGGCCGGCGAGGGGAGGCCAGCGCGGGCCGGGAGGGGGCGGCTCACCCACCGAGCGCCACCTGGCAGGCCCTGCGCAGCTGGGAGTGCTGGGGCCGCTTCACCTCCTTGTCGGCTAGGATCTTCTCCAGGGCCCGGGACACGAACATGCTCTTGGTCTGGCTTTCCTGCATGGCCCCGGCCCGGTGGGGGCTGGCAGCCCCGCGGGCGGGCGGCGCGAGCGAGCGGGCGAACGAGGCCGCGGGCCCGGCGTCCGGGCCGGCACCGGCCGCGTCTGTCCGCGCCGCCCAGTCAGGAAGCGACGCCGCGGCCCCACGGCGCCGCCATGTTGGAGCGCGTCACGTGACCACGTGACTGGGGGCCGCTGCGGGCGCCGAGCGTCCGTCGACCCCGTGACCCTGGCGGGGCGGGCCCAGGGCTGGGGGCGGGGCCAGATGGGAGAGCGGAAGAGCGAGGGAGGAAGGAGGGGAGACGGTGGCGGGGTCCGCGGTAGTAGGTGCAGGGAAGAGGGGACGTGGGGACGAAAGGAAGGAGGTGAAAGGGAGGAGAGGTGGTGCCGGCGGTGAGGGAGAGGGGGAAGAGGAAGAGAGAGAACTGGGGGAGAGAATTGGTGAGTGAGAGAGATGATAAGGGGCTGGAGGAGGTGAGAGGAGGAAGACTGGAGGAAAGGAGTTGTGAAGAAATGAGAGAGGTGATAGGGACGGAGGGGAGGCTAGGAGGAAAGAGAGGGAGCCAGGGGAGTAAAAGAACAGGCGGAGGCGTGGAGGTAAGAGGAAAAGTGAGATGGGAGGAGAGGTGGAGATGGGGAGAGGGGAGAGAGGAGGTAGGAAGAGGGCGGTCAGGAGAAGAGCAGAGAAGAGGGAAGCAGGAGAGAAGAGGAGGAGCGGGAGGGAAGAGGGAGAAAGCTAGGGGAAGAGGGAAAGCGAAAGGAGATAGAAAACAAATGGTGTGGGAAGGAGGTGAAGGGGAGGAAGTGAGGAAGGATAGAAAGAACATGCTGGGAGATGGAGAGAAGAGGAAATGGAAGGGGTCGGGAGTGGAGGGAGGGGGAGGTGACAGACAAAGAGTGAGAGGAAGAATGTGTATTCTTGGACATTTTGCACCAGCAGGATTACACCATCCCTATTGGCAAGACGCGCTGATCCACACAACCGTCCTGTCACCGCAGTGGCACCAGCTCCTGGCCCTCCAGTTTAGTCAGCTGTTTATTGAGTGCCACGTCGGTGCTTCTGCAGTTTATCCAGTCTCTTATAAACCTGTGGATCCTCTTAGTGCAGTGAGCAGGACAGGGGGCTTTGAGGGTATATGATCAAAGAAGAAATCGAAATGGCAAGTGTCGCCCAGCCTGCAAGTGAGTGTAAAAAAACAGATGTCTGGAACCAGGGCAGCTTCCACTCCATACCGCAAAAATGATAATATCATAGCAGCCATTAGCGATGTCCCCTGGATCCCTCCTGCCTCCCCCAGGGCAGACATGGTGCTGCTGAGGCTCCTGCAAGGACAATTGTGAAGAAACTTGGAAATACTCAGGCCAAATACTCAGGCCTGGGCTCAAACATCTCCATGGGGAGGCCTCCTTTCTCTCCCCAGTTGATGTTTCTCATAGCATTTTCTGACAAGAGGTTGCAGTGGGGCAGGCTATATCCCCAGGGCCTGGTCCAGAGCTAGGTAGAATGTTTCATGGCCATAAATTCTGTTATTCCACTGCTGGTGATGCCGCTTTGAAGCTCCTCCCAGCAAGAAGTAGAGTCTCTTTCTCCACCTGGTGAACCCAGACCAGCCCTGTGACTGGTTTTGACCAATAGAACATGGCAATAGTGAGGCTGCACAAGTAGCAGAGCCTCAGCATCCAGAGGCCTGGCCCCGTCCTTCCTTTGTGCTCCTGGAATGCTGCATGATACTCAGAAGTAGACCCACAAAAAATAAAAGGCACATGGAGAGAGAGCCAGTCATTCCGGCTGTCACAGCTGTGCCCAGTCCCCAGCCAACCCTTCAGCTGAATACAGACAGCAGTAGTAGTGACTCAGGTAATATCTGCAGAAGAACTGTCCAGCCAACCCATAGAATAGTGGAAAACAACAAACTGTTACTTTGAGCTACTACATTTTGGGGTAGCTTGTTACACAGCGATAGATCACTGAGATACCCTTCAATCCTTATATGTTGAATGAATGAAGAAGTGAGTGAATGAATGAGGGTGTGAAATTCTCGGAAAAGTACAGTGCAATCTGCTGAGTAACAAGTTTTGAGAGACCCCCTCCTCACAGCAAGGCCAGACCATGTCGCTCCCTCGCAGAAGACCTAACAGTGGCCCCCACCATTGCCCTTGGCACTGAGTCTTGGGTTTGCACTGTGGCTAACAAGGTGTAATAGGGCCCCTGCCAATTTCTCTGACCTCATCTCTCTCCATTCCTCCTTCTCAGAACTCTGGCCACTGTGGATTCATTTTTGTTCCCAAGGGCTTCTGTCCCTCTCAATCAGTGCTTCTCAATGAAGGAAGTAGCACCTCCAGTGTCATTTTGAAATTTTGGGGCGGGGTGTATTTTTATTGTCATAATAGGAGCAGGAATGGTGGACATCCTATAAAAAGCTGGACAATCCCCTGACAAAGAATTCCACATGGCTCGACACTCCTGGAGATAAAAAAAAAAAAACTATTGAAAATGATCTGAGCCCAGAACCTAAATCCGCTTTACATATAAACATTTTTCACCATTTTAATATCACCAAAATTTTCAGAAATGTACCTATCATTGTAATTCAAGGGAAAAATGTATTTTTTCTGGAACTTTACCAAATATCTTTCACAGTTTCAAATCTGCGTTGCCATCATTTACCCAGCCATGATATCTGATTTGCTACAGGGCACCCCTGGTCAGTCTGTGACTGTATCTGTGAAAATCCAAGGGATTCTAATTTTAGGTTCCAGCACCTGACTGCTTCATTGTGTCTTCTAGCATGTAATCGTACCTGTGCATATATTTATTGAAATAAAAGTTGCAAATTATATATTATATCCCTTTTGTTTCATCTTTGTAGTTTTATTAAAATTATTATGTAGGAAGGTTTTACTATATATGAATTTCATTTTAGAATAGTTAACAGAGGACTCATAGTTATAAAAAGGGGTGTGTGGTGTCTGTCGTGGGTGGAAAGGACTTTTGGCTGGCCCTTCCCGCCACTCCGCTTTTAGCTCAATGTCATCTTCACAGTCCCCAGCCCCCAGTCTTATCACCCGTGCCCCCAACACTTGCTTCTACATTATTTTGATTTATTTCTTAATTGCACTAAACTGAATTTGAAATGGTGGTATTTATCTGTCTTATTACTTACCTATTGCTGCATAATAAGTCACCTGAATATTTAGTGGCTTAAAAATCATTATCTCAGTTTTTGTGGGTCAGGAATTTATGAGCAGAATGGGTGGTTCTGGATCATAATCTCTCATGAGATTGCAGTCAAGCTGTCAGCTGGGGCTGCAGTCATCCGAAGGCTTGACTGTGGCTGGAGGACCAACTTCCAAAGTCTCACTCACATGGCTGTTGGCAGGAAGCCTCAGTTCCACAGACCTCCTGGAGTGTGCTCATAATGTGGCAGGTTGCTTTTCCCAGAGTGAGTGATCCAAGAGAAAATGAGAGAGATAGACAGACAGAAACTGTAGGAAGCAGAAGTGATTTTTATGACCTAGTCTCCAAAGTGGCTCACCATGCAGACTGACCGGGGTGCTGTTTTGGTGACTCAAACACCACAGTAGGTATAAATGTTGGTGATGTGATATTAGAATGGTGAACGATATTTGGTAAAGTTGCAGACAAAACAGTTTTCCCTCGGTTTACACATAGTTGCATGAGAAGTGAGTGACTAAGTCTGGCCCACACTCAAGGGGAGAATTATTAGCCTCCCTCTTTAAAAGGAAAGGTATAGTTTCACAATGTGTTTGCCTGGTTACCATCTTGTCTTCCCCAGGTAGATTGTGCATTCCATGAGAGCTGAGACATTGTCTTGCTCACAGCCCTATGCCCAGAACACATAGTAGGTGCTCAATAACTGTGGAATGAATGAATAGAGGTGGCTCTAGTGGGGCCTACAGGATTTAATATTCAATCAGCAGTTGTTTGCGGGACAATTTGTATGTTTCTATTGTAGCCACAATAATGGTTTCCAAAGATGCCACAGCTCCAGGCAACACATCAGTCTGCAAGCAAGATGCAGAGACAGTATCAGTGTTTTTTCTCCTCTTCTTCCTTAAAAGTAGAAACTCCAGTTTTTAGCTGGGGACATGACCACCTGGAATATGGACCACATTTCCAGCCTCAGTCGTAGGTCACTGTGGCCATGCGACTAAGTCCCAGCTGCCTGGATGCTGTTTCTGCTTTTCCTCGGTTCTGCCGACTGGAATGCAGCTTTTGTGGCTGGAGCTCCAGCAGCCGGCAGTGAATGCCCTGGGGAGAGCCCGGCAGGGAGACCAGACGGCTCGGCTCGGGGTGTGCTCTGTCAGCCTCTCTGAGGGATCAAAAGGTACCGGGTGTCCAAGAGCATGACACATGTTCCCCACGTGTAGTTTTTAGATAAGCCAGAGGGAGGAGGGCCCTCCTGGGAGCAAGGGACAGCACGCAGTGCACGAAGGTGTGGAGGCTTGGTTGGCTAGGAAGCCAGTTGGGACTGTAGGTCCTCCTTGGACAGAAAATGGAGCAGGGAAAGGAGGGCACCAAGGGTCAGGGGAGTGCCCAGTGTGTGCTCAAGGCAAAAGGGGCTTGGGGGTAAGTTTGAAAAAGAAAATTGGAGAAAATTGGGAGTTGGGTCAATGTGATTAGATATTGTTGGGGTCCCTCTTCTGCTGTGGCCACAGTCTCATAGTTTGCCCTGGCTCTTCCATGTGGAATACTTAGTTGAACACAGCAGAGACAGACCAAAGCGGAGATTTCCAGTAGCCTACCCTTCATCATTCTTTCTTTCCTCTCCAGCTACATAACCCTGATTTTTAGTTGGAGACCTAACTGCTAAGCCTAAGACTATCCATCCCTACCTTCCTTGCACGTAAGTGTGGTCTCGTGATTAAGTTCTAGCTGTGAGATATAAGCAAAAGATACGGTGGGACTTCTAGGAGGTCTCCTAAAAAGGGAGGGGCATGTTCCTTTTTACCCTTTCCTCCTCCCTCCCGGCCAGAATGTGAACACAATGGCTGGAGCCTGGGCAGTCACTTTACACCATGAGGCAATGTGCTAAGTGGAGCCAGAGCACCAAGACACAAGGATGCTGGGCATCTGAAGACCTTTTGGCACCCGCACTGCTGACCGCTGTATGTCCTTCACAAAGAGAAAATTGACTATCTTAAATCACATTTGGGGTTTTTATGTTATATGCAACCAAACCTAACTGATATACTAACCCTTGCTAACTTAAGCAGAAAAAGGGCTTTACTAGAATGATGAGCGACTTTTATCAGAAAAGTGCAGAATGAGTTTCAGAAAATAGGTGGAAAATGAGGGATGTGAAGGGATCAGAAATTACACCAAAGAAGATTCTGGAAAGGATGCTGCTGCTGTCTTGGCTGAATACTGGGTCCCCACTTTTGGCCTTGCCTCAGTGGCTGCCACTAGGAAAAAGATGCTAGTTAGGTGCCACCACCACCCATTTCAGAATAAGTCTGAACCTCCTGCTCTTTTGCCTTGCTCACTCCAGATTCCAAGTCCTCAGCCAAAGCACCTGATGGGCTGAGTGAAGGTCATGAGCCTGCATCCCAGCCGCTGCTGTGGCAGGTGCTCAAGGCTTCTGCTCAGTGCCCTGCCCTCTTCCCTGAATGGGCTGTGGAATCATGAGGTCAGGCCCTCCACGGGCTTTCTACCCACAGAGGTGGCCCTACTCCCTGTTTTGATTGCCTACTGCTCTATAACTATCTACTCCAAAACTTAGAGGCTTAAAACAACAACATGTATTATTGCTCACCATGCTCTCGTTTGGCTGGGATGGGCTGGGCGGCTCTTCTGCTGAGTGTGGTGTTGGCTAGAGCTGAGGTCATCAGTGGGGCTCACTATGCTGGAATGTCTGACATGGTTTGGTCACGTCTGGCACCTTGAATGGGGGGGCACCTGGGCCTCTCCCTGTGTAGATATGGGGCCCCTCCTTATGTGGCCTCACTGCGTGGTCTCTTCCAGCAGGGTGGCCAGACTTTTACATAGTGGCTCAGGGTTCCCCAAATGCCAAATGGAAGCTTCCAGACCTTCTTGAGGCTTTGACTTGGAGTGACACAGCATCCCTTCCACTGCATTCTATTGGTTAAATTGAGTCACTAGAGCAGCCCAGAACAGTTAAGGACATGAAATACTAAGAGACTAAGGTGGTGACAGGGGGTCATCCGGAGCAGCTATCACATTGCTGTTTCCAAAACTCCTGCAGGTTTCCTGGGGCTGATCGTTAAGTGAAGAAATGCCTTCTCCTACCTCAAAAGATGAAGTATGGTGGAATGGTAGAGTGCAGATTCTGGACACAAAGGGTCTGGGTTCAAATTCCGACTTCGCCCACTTGCTGGCTGTGTCACTCCGGGTGAGTTGCTCAACCTCGCCTGTCTCAATTTCCTTACCAGTAAACTGGAGGTGGTAACGGTGCCTGCCTCATGGATTTATTTATTTATTTATTTAGGATAATATGAGTTAATGTATATAAAGCACCTAGAATTTTATCTGGCACATAGTAGGTGGTTGTGTTTGTTCTCACTAAAAGGCCAGTGCATTACTTTATCAGCAGGTGCCCACTAGGTGAAGCACTCACTGAAGTCCAGGAGCGAACACCAAGGAGGAGAAGCAGAGTCCAGGATCTTGGGGTTTATTATTATGGGGAAGTGAAAATAAAACAAAGATGAAACAACACAAGAGATAAAATACCGTGGATCTAGGCAGATCCACAGACACAGGAAGCAGGAACCGTGGTTGTCAGGCATGGGGGGAGGGGAATGAGGACTGGCGGCCGGCAGGTACTAGGTTTCATCTGGGGGTTGATGAAAATGCTCCAAAATTAGATTGTGCAAATTAGATTGCACGACTCTGTGAATATACTAACAACCATTGAATTGTACACTTTAAATGGGTGAATTGTATGATATGTGAATTCTATCTCGATAAAGCTGTTTTAAAAAAGAAAATACAATGAACAAATAACTATGCAGAAACACTGCTTCCCACAGGCCAGGGGCTATGCTAAATGCTTTGCTTAAATTAACACATTTAATCCTCACAACTACCCCAATATTACCCCCATTTTACAGAAAAGGCAACTGAGGGTTCTGGTCCAAGGTTACACAGCTGGTTCACATGGGAGTTGGGATTTGAATCCAGGCTTTCAGGCTCCAACAGCTGAGCCTGGAATGTCTGCACTACTGCATGCTGTATTTTATTTTAAGATGTGGCAATTTAGTGGATGACTGATCTCAAATGAGTAGGCAAGTAGGAAACGCAGAGAAGGAAACACAGAGAAGGAGTGTGAGCTGGGTGTTGAAGGATGCTTTGGCCTGAGGCAGGCAGAGAGGGTGGAGGCACGTTTCCTTCTATTCAATCACCATCTAGTTCTTGAGCTCTATTCCAGACATCAGGGACGCCGAAGGAGGCAAAACACCCAAGTCCTTACCCTCAGCAAGCGTAGTGTCTAGTTTGGGAAGCAGACCGTAAACACATAAATAAATGTGAAGGGTAGTTATAAACTTATTATACCATATTTTGGGGATTTTGGGATTTTTTTGAGATAGGACCTTGCTCTGACCCCCTGGGCTAGAGTGCAGTGGTATCATCATAGCTCACTGCAACCTCAAACTCCTGGGCTCAAGTGATCCTCCTGCCTCAGCCTCCCAAGTTGCTGGGACTACAGGTGCTTGCCACCACACCCAGTTAATTTTTCTCCTTTTGGTAAAGACAGGGTCTTGCTCTTGCTCAGGCTGGTCTTGAACTCCTGGCCTCAAGTGATCCTCCTACCTCGGCCTCCCAAAGTGCTAGGATTACAGGTGTGAACCACTGCGCCTGGCCATATTTTGAGCTTATTAGAAATTAGTTGTTGTGGCCATTTTAAAATACGTCCAAAAATTCGTCAACATGCCTCCCATTGAAAAGTGAGGTCTCTGTCCACTCCCTTTGAAACTGGTTGGGTTTTTTTTTTTTTTTTTTTTTTTTTTTGAGACAGAGTCTCGCTTTCTTGCCTAGGCTAGAGTGAGTGCCATGGCGTCAGCCTAGCTCACAGCAACCTCAAACTCCTGGGCTCAAGTGATCCTCCTGCCTCAGCCTCCCGAGTAGCTGGGACTACAGGCACAAGCCACCATGCCCGGCTGATTTTTTTTATATATATATATATTAGTTGGCCAATTAATTTCTTTCTATTTTTATGGTAGAGACGGGGTCTCGCTCAGGTTGGTTTTGAACTCCTGACCTTGAGCAATCCGCCCGCCTCGGCCTCCCAGAGTGCTAGGATTACAGGCGTGAGCCACCGCGCCCGGCCGAAACTGGTTGGGTTTTTGAGATTATTACCAACTAACAGAATATAGCAGAAGTGACACTATGTGATTTCAGAGGCTAGGTTATAACTTCCGCCATGCTCATGGGAACACCTGTGCCAGAATCCCTAGTTGCCATGTCACCAGGCAAACTGCCCCGAGTCCACCATGCTGTAAGGAAGCCCAGAGCAGTCTGCACAGAGAGACCACATGGAGAGAGGAACATTCCCAGTGACTCCTGCCCCAGTGTCCCTACTCCGGTCACGTTCTGACTACAACCACCTGGGACATCTCCAGCCAGAACTGCCAGTCAAGCCCTTTCCCAATTCCTGACCCACAGAAACAGTGAGAAGAAATGATTTTTGTCGTTTGACACCACTAAGTTTTGGGGTGATTTGTTACTCAGCAATAGTAACCAGAACAATTATTTAATTAAAAAATAGTTTGACGACAAAATGAAAGCTCAGCCTGCTAGATGGATCTAAGAGAGAAACTACTCAAATGACCCCTAAGGAAGTCATTTGTCATTTTCTAGCTGAGAGGGGGTGGTGGCTTGGACCAGGGATGAAGCTACCAGGAAAGGTTTAGACAGTTAAGTGATCAGGCCTCAGGGGACTGCCTGAGAGTGAGGATGAGGGAGAGTAGGGTGTCTAACTAAAGCCACCCTGGGTTTCTTACCTGGGGAACCAGACCCGTGGCGGGGCCATTTACCAAGGCAGGGAACACAAGAAAAGCTGGTTTCAGGAGGAGGAGGATGTTATAGACGCCGCCTCCAAGATCACAGCTCCCAATGAACATTCCTCTTAAGCAATGCCAGCCTCTCTAACACCTGTTAGCACGCCCTACTTTCCTCTTTTCATAAAAGGGGAAGGAAGACGTTGGCAACCCCGTCCCCAACGTCCTCCATCTGAAGCAATTTCCATCCCGGCCACCAGAGGGCGGCGGTGTCCAGGCTGTGCAGCCGGCCTCACCACCTGGCCCTGTTTTACTCTGGGGGGAAAAAAAGACCGGTTGGGGGGGAAGGTTTGGGCTTCATCGCCTCGCCTCAGAATCGTTTTCGTGAGCTACGCTGGCACCAGAACGGACTCTGATCGCCATGCCATGTGTGAGAAAAGGTGCAGCTTGCTGGATCCCTTGGCGCAAACGAGAAAACAAGAGTCTCCTTCACCTGGCTCTTCCACGTGCACCTGAGCCGCGTCGCCGCCGGAGTCCAGGGCACTGTCGCGCGCTTCTGTGCTGGGCCAGCCTCGGGGACACCGGCGACGTGCGGTACCGACACGCTTCCACGCCGCCTTGATTTCCCCACGACCCCCGTCCCTGGGGACCTCTGCTCTTCCCTCTCCTGCGGCCGTGCTTCCAGAACGTGCTCCCCCCGCGGCACCTGGACACCTGAGAGCACCTGGAGGTGATTGCAGCCTCTTGCTTCCCGCCCCGCCCCCCGCATCCTCCCAGGGGACTCGGAGCTGGGGTTGGGGGGCCGCGTCTCAGAGCCTGGAGTCACCTGCCGCGCACACCTCTTCCTTTTGTTCCTTCGTGATGGCGCTGGGACCCCGTGGGTTCCTGGGCTGCTAACCCTGCTGCGGCAGGCAGCGAAGGGCCCACTCCCTAGCTGGAGCCTGCCTCAGGTGACCGTTCCGGGAGCGCTCAGGGCCCAGGGGGAGAGGGGACAACCTGCCCACTGTTGCCATCAGTGCCCTGGAAGAGATTAGCTGGCAACAGCATCTCTCTGTCCCTAAAGGTACCAAGACTCCAGGAACTGCAGATTCTCTCTGGTCTGGTACAAACGATGTCCCAGACTTGTGGGCATGTGGGCGTCATCTCAGCCTGCTGCCATCTTTGCCCCCCACCTGGTCTTCTCCTATCCAGAACTAACCTGTCTCCGGGTTCTCTGGTTGCTTGTGCCTCGATTAAAGCAGCTATTTTTATCTTTCTCAGAGCCTGAAAAACTCCTTAGGCCAAGAACACCTTTTTACACATTCCAGAATTCCTTAGGGCTGGAATATCCAACACACACACACACACACACACACACACACACACGGCCTGGCCAAACTGTAGACTGTGAGGAGGTTGTTTGTTTACCAATTCACTGTACTTTGGGGAAAATGCAGCAATTTAGTGAAATTTTCATGAAATTAAACTTAAACAACTGTTGTTTATTCTAATAGTTTGGTTTCCTCCCCTTTTTGATGGGTAGTGGTGTTGCTGTTGGTTAAAATATTCTTTCTTTGTGAAGTAATGGTAAAAATATTTCTTTAATTTTATCTTACCCTGAAGTCTTTACTTGGCAGTATGAACAGCACACCATCTCACGTTGGTCACCCAGTCATTTATTTTGTTTTTAAGGATCTTCACTGGCCTTGAGTAGTCCAAAAGGCTGGAATCATTGCCGCATGATGCAGCCATTCCACTCCTGGGTGTGTGCCCGAGGAAACTGTATACAAAATACATAAGTAAAATCTCATAAATGAATGTCTATAGCAGCGTCATTCATGATGGTCAAACAGTGGAAACAGCCCACACGTCCATGGATGGGTGGAAGGCTAAACAAAATGTGGTCCATCCGTATGAGGGAATATTATCTGGCTGTAAAAAGGAATAAAGTACTGGCACACGCTACAACACAGATGAACCTTGAAACCATTGTGCTAAGTGAAAGAAGCAAGACATAAAAGGCCACATACTGCATGGAACCCCAGAGTGGGTAAAACTACAGAAACAAAAAGCAGGATATGGTCACCCAGAGGCTGGGGCGGGGAGAATGGGACGTGATTGCTCGTGGGTACAAGGGTCCTTTCAGGGTGGTGAAAATGTTCCAAAATTAATTGCAGTAATGGTTATACAACGCTGTGAATATACTAGCAACTATTGAATCGTACGCTTTTAAAGGGTGAATTTTAATATATGTGTATTATATATCAATTTTTAAAAACATCAAATTTTTGCAAATGGGTTCCTATGTGTTTGATCAAGTTATTTAATTTTTCCTGGTTATTTCACCACCAAGCTGGCCTCGCTGTCCTGGTCCCCTTGGTGACTGTAATCCTGACCACGGCTGTCGTGTCTGCAGGGCATGTGAAGCCCACTGTGGTTCCCTGCCGTGGCCTCTGACCAGGGGGTTGTGAGTTCCTGGGACCTGTCACTGAGGGGGCAGGAGGTTCCCCGTTTTGGAAACACTCTGGGGCTTCTTCTAGACCTTGAGCTTCCTGGGGGTGAAGTCAGTGTGTTCTTCACCGTGTTGTCCCCAGTACTGCACGTAGTCAGGCATTCATTCATTCATTCAATTCGAGAAACATTACCGAGCACCTACTGTGTGCTAGGGGGTGGCGCTGTGTGCGGGAAGCTGCGGTAAACACGCTGCTTTCCTGGAACTGACAGACTAGTCGCTATGAGCATCTGAGGATAGGGATGTTGCCAAACACCCCGCAACCCACGGGACAGCCCCCACGACAAAGGGTTACTGCGTTCCTCCCAAAATATCAATAGTGCTGAGGTGGAGAAACCCTGTGGGAACTATGGCTATGGGTTTTGTTGAACAAAAACTGCAGCCTTGGGCAAAATTCTGTAAAGAGGACTTGCCCTAGGCATGGTGGCCTCTGTCCTCCACTGTCTCTTCCCCATTCCTCAAGGTTGGATGCATCTGGGAAGGTACAGCGCTCATTACCCCAAAGCTTTTCACAGCCCCTTGCCCCGTGCCTTTTCCTCTTTGTAGAGGCTGGCCTCCCCTTCTCAGAAGTGCCTGAAGCTGGCAATGGCCACAGAGTCTGGCCAATGAGCTGGAGGCAGAGTTGCCTGGGTGGGGCTCACAGGAAAGCTTCTGGAAGGTTCATATTAACCTGGCTGCCTCCTGGACTTCCAGCCCTTCAGAGCTTTGCTTTCTCTGGCCACAGTGATTGGGAATGGACACGTTACCCAAGTTGGTCTAATGAGACTCAAACCTAGTAGGAACAATTGGGAAAGAGAAGCTATGCTGGTTGTTATGCTCGGAGAATTAGTCTGGAGCTGCCGGGGACCATCAATTATCCGGGAGCTGCCGGTGAGTGAAGTTAACCCCGGGGAAAATAGAATCAAGAGATGAGAAGAGTGAGTCCTAATGATATTGAGCTCCTGGATCCAGCCATTCCGGAAGCTATCCTAGCCCCAGATTTTTTGCAAGTCTATTAGCCACCAACGTCCTTTTGGTTTGTGTTACTGCAGGTGAGAGAGATGTGTCGGTTACTGTTTCGGGTGCTAGGACTGCTCGTGAGCAAATCCTCATGTCTTCCCTACATTCAGGGCAGGCAGACAGTGAGACAAGAGGGTAAATGTTCAGCGTGTCAGATGGTGACAAGTGCTACAGGGAAAAATAAAGCAGGGAAAGGGGTGGGAAGCGTTGGGGCAATGTTGAGTAGGATGGCAGGGAAAGCCTTGCTGAGAAGTGACGCTGAGGGAAATCTGAAGAAGGGAGTCGGTGTGGGAAGGACATTCCCAGCAGAGGAAACAGAAAAGCCAACGGTGCCGCACTGAGAGTGTGATGGGAGTTTTGGAGAAATAGCCAGGAGGCTGGAGTGGCTGTGGCAGAGGGACCAGGTGGAGGGAGGGAGGAGGAGAAGTTCCAGAGGCGGGGGGGGGGGGGGGGGGGGGGGAGGGGGGAGGGGGGTCCAGCTGGACCCTGCAGGCCGTGGTGGGTGCATTGGCTGTTCTCTGAGAGAGTTGGAACCCTGGAGGGCTCTGAGCAGAGAAAACCCTGACCTGACCTCGGGTGCTAACAGCATCCTTCCGGGGGTGAAGGTGAGTAGACATGGGGCAGGGGAGGGGCGGGGTGGAGAGACCAGGGAGGGGTGATGGTCACAGTCCAGGTGAGATGTCTCAGTGACCTGGCCCGGCGGTGGGATAGCAGGCGAGGGGGTGAGGAGTGGTTGGACCTCGGTCACATCTTGAAGGCAGAGCAATGGAATTTGCTGGGGGATTGGACATAGGGTGTGAGGGAAAGAGAGGAATCCAGGAACACGCCATGGTCTGGGCCTGCTCGAGGGGAAGGAGGGAGGCACCATTTCCTGAGATGCAGGAAGCCCGTGGGAAAAGCAGGTTGTTGGGGTGACCCAGGCTTGGGTCAGGTGGAAGTGTCAAGTGGGCAGCTGGAAAGACAAGGGGAGTTCAGTTAAGAGGCTGAGAAATAAACGTGGTGTCACCAGTGTACAGAGGGTGTCAACGTTACAGCCTGAATGAGATCCCGGGGAGTGGGTGTGGGCAGGACAGAGAAGGGGCCTGGGCTGAGAACCCCTGGGGCGTTTCTCATCTGGCAGGCAGGGAGGGGAGGAACAGCTGAAAAATGGCAGAGGGGACAGGAGGAAACCAAAGCCATGCGGTGTAGCCTGGCAGCTACTAAAGAAGCTTGTTTCAGGCAGGAAGGAGTTAAATTTGTCACCCGAGTCACCAATTCCACTCCTACCCGTGCCCACGTGGGGATCCTCTGGCACATGGCAGCGCTGTTCATGGCAGCGCTGTTCACGCCAGCCCCAAAGTGGAAAACAACTCAAACGCCCATCAGCAGATAAACAAAAGGTGGTCTGTCCTTACCACGGAATGTGATTTAGGCCTAAAAAGGAACAAAACACTGACACTGTGGCAACCTGGGTGAGCCTTGAGCACCTTATATACCAAGATGCCATCTCATTTATCTTTGCAACAACGCTGCAAGGCCCGTGCAGCTATTCCCTGCCCTTTACGGAGGGAAGACGCAGGCTCACAGAGGTTAGGTGAAGTCCCAGAGTTACACAACCAGGGAGTGCTTAGGTGGGGTTCGAACCCAGGGCTGTGTGATTCCAGAGGCTGCAGTCAGCACCATCTTGCAAGGTCCCTTCCGATCTCTCTAGAACACTTCTAGAAGACGGAGAACCAACAAAGGAGACCCACCCCATCTCCATGGCTGGCCACCAGACCAAAAACAAGAGCCAAATCCCAGCACAGCCTGGCGGGGGCATGTTCCGGGGTGGGTTCCATTTGCTATTTTCTCGTTGCCGTTTCTCACAGGGATAGTCACACCTGTCCTACCTACCTCACATAGTTGCTATGAGGCTTGCATGAGATGCTAGGTACCTGACGGCATCTTGCAAATCGTGAGATGCAGTGCCCACGGGAGGGGACAGCTGAGCACGCAAGTGCTGGGCCGTGGAGCCAGCCAGCTTGCGTTCCTGGCCCAGCTCTGACATCTCAACAGATCGACTGGTTGGCTTTTTGGCTACTGCCTTTCTGTGCCTCAGTTTCCTCATCTGTCAAATGGGGAGAATAGTAGTACTGACTTCATGGCATTGTGGTGAAAGTTAAGTGAATTTATGTTTGTAAAACCTCGGAAGAGTGCCAGACGCGTGGACAGTGCTGTATAAATGTGTGCTCCTGCTTCTGTCTGTGGCTTACCTGTGAGGCTGAGCCCCTTTGCTCCTTTGGGAACTGGTTGTGTCTGGGTCTAGCTTCTGTGGCTTCCCTGGAAAGTGCCACAGATCGGGTCTCTTCTGGGCACACATGGAGTCACAGAGTTTGGGAAGTGCTTCTGGGCGGCTGGCCCCAGCTGAGCAGTGGCTCGGGGGCGCTGGGCGCACTGGCGGTGGGTTCTGGGCGTTGCACAGCCTGGGAAGGTGCATGGGGCTGGGTGAGGCTGCTGTTCTCAGCTTGGGCTGCGCCAGAGGCCGGCTGCCGGGGGTGGGGGGGGGGGTGGGAGGAAGTGAGAGGCCCAGTCTCTGGATGACCAGTGTCCGGGACACATCTGAGCATCACCATGCCACTGGCCTTACCACGGAGGCTCTGGGAATTTCTTCCACTCTTTTTTTAAATTAATAACCTTTAAGAGCAGTTTTAAGTTCATAGCAAAATTGTGTAGACAGTACAAAAATGTCCCACATACCCCTGTCCTTCCACTTGCAGGACTTCCCCCACCACCAACATCTTGCACCACAGTGGCATATTTATTACAATTGATAAACCTGCGTTGACATGTCATTATCACCCAAACTCTTGGTGTCGTAGAGTGTATGGGTTTTGACAAATGTATAATGGCATGTATCTACTGTCTTAGCATCACACAGAATAATCCCACTGCCTTAAAATCATCTGTGTTCTACCTCTCCCTCCCTCCTTCTTCCCTAACCCCTGGAAAGTACGAATCTTTTCACTGGCTCCATAGTTTTGCCTTTTGCAGAATGTCATATGCTGGGAATCAGACAGTATGTGGCTTTGCAGAGTGAAAGACTTCTTTCACTTAGTCATATGCATTTACGTTTCCTCTGTGGCTTTTCATGGGCTTGATATCTCCTTTTCTTTAAGTGATGAATAATATTTAATTGGATGGACTGTAGTTTATTTATCCATTCACCTACTCAAGGACTTCTTGGTTGCTTCCAAGTTTTCAGCAATTATGAATAAAGCTGCTATAAACATCGTATACAGGTTTTTGTGTGGACATAAGTTTTCAGTGCATTTGAGTAAATACCAAAGAGCGTGATTGCTGAATCATATGGTAAGAATATGTTTAGCTTTGTGAGGAACTGCCAATCTGTCTTCCAACGTGGTAGTGCTGTTTTGCATTCCCACCAGCAATGAATTGAAGTTCCTGTTGCTCTACCTCCTTGTCAGCATTTGGTATTGTCACCTTCCACTCTTAAACCAAAGCTGTACTACACTCATATTTTCTTCACCAGTTCATTCATTTATTCAGTGGCATGTATTTATTCAAGAAGAATTTATTAAGCACCTGCAATGTGTCACACTCACTATTTTAGGAAACAAGACAATGTCCCTACCAGGGCTGTTAGATCCAAATGACATATGGTAGAGGTGATGATGACAATGATGATAGGATGGTGGTGATGATGATGATGATTGTGGCTAATATTAGACTCCTTATTATGCTGTTCATTAACTCATTTACTCCTGAAACATGCCTGAAGGAGGTACTGCTATAATTATTTCCATTTTATAGATCAGATAACAAAAGCAGAGAGAGGTTAAGTAATTTGCCTGAGGTCACGCAGCTGGGTATAAGGGACCTGGGAGCCCACAGATGATCTGGCTTCTTATAGTGTGGCCATTGTCCAGGTGTAAAACCCAGGATCACTGCATTTTACATGTGTTGTTCCAGGATAATTGTTTTCTTTTTCTTTTTTCTTTTTTGAGACAGTCTCACTCTGTTGCCCGGGCGAAAGTGCCGTGGTGTCAGCCTAGCTCACAGCAACCTCAAACTCCTGGGCTCAAATGATCCTTCTGCCTCAGCCTCCTGACTAGCTGGGACTACAGGCATGTGCCACCATGCCCAGCTAATTTATTCTATATATTTGTAGTTGTCCAGCTAATTTCTTTCTATTTATAGTAGAGACGGGGTCTTGCTCTTGCTCAGTGTGGCCTGGAACTCCTGACCTCGAGCGATCCTCCCACCTCGGCCTCCCAGAGTGCTAGGATTACAGGTGTGAGCCACCACACCCAGCCCAGCATAATTGTTAATAGCTACCCCTAGCTATTATCAATCTCAAAAGTGTGCTGGTTTGGCTGAGAAATTATTCAGTCACTGTACATGTTAACCACATAAAGTCTTTGTGCAGGGTAAAACTTCAGAGCAGGGGTTCGCAAAATCCCAGAATCCAAAGTTACTTTAGAAAAGAAAAATTAGTGTCCTTTTAGGCTAACTTTTGAAAATGCTGCATACTGAAGTTGGCTTGTGGAAATTCATGATATTTGTGAACATAGCAAAGTTCTGAGAAGCTGCACAGTTGAAAAAGCAAAAGCAAAATAAAGTCACTTAATATGATTAAATTTAGTGTTTCCTAAAGCTATTTGATCAGAGAAATCCTTATTCATGATCCAAAGGATATCCCTACTCCTGTGGAAAATAGTTTAGAAAACACTGCTTTTAAAATTTTATGGATAAACTTAAGGCAAGCAGAAGGAAAGATGTAAATATCAGAACAGAAATGAATGAAATAGAGACCAGAAAAACAATGGAGAAAATCAATGAAGCCAAAGGTTGGCTCTTTGAAAAGACCAACAAAATTGACAAATCTTTAGCTAGACTGACCAAGAAACAAAGAGAGAAGACTCAAATTATTAAAACCAGGAATGAAAAATGGGCCATCACAATGGACCATACACAAATAAACAGGTTTGTCAAGGAATGCTATGGCAAAAAAATTACATGAAATGGAAAAATTCCAGGAAAGATACAAACTAAAAAAAAACTGACTCAAGAAGAAATAGAAGATCTAAATAGACCTCTAACAAGCCAGGGGATTGAATCAACTTAAAACATTTTTCACAAAGAAAAGCCCAGGCTCAGACGGCTCACCTGGTGAATTCTAGCAGACATTGTAGGAAGAATTAACACCAATTCTTCACACACTCTTCCAAAAATTGGAAGAGGAAGGAACATTTCACAACTCATTCTGTGAGTCCAGTATTACACTGATACCAAAGCCAAACAAAGATTTCACGAGAATAGAAAACCATAGACCCATATCCCTATGGATACAGATGGAAACATCCTCAATAAAATACTAGAAAATTGAATCCAGAAACATATAAAAAGGATTGCACACCAGGAATCTATCCCAGGAATACAAAATGGACTTAATCCATCCAAAAATCAACTGGTGGAATAAACCATATCGATAGAATAAAGGATTAAAACCATATAATTATCTAAACAGGTACAGAGAAAGCATTCAACAAAATCCAGTGCCTTTTCATGATCAAAAACACTAAACAAACTAGGAATAGAAGAGAACTTCCTCAACCTGATAAAGGGCATTAAAAAAGTCCCATGGCAGGCCAGGCATGTGGCTCACACCTGTAATCCCAGCACTCTGGGAGGCTGAGGTGGGAGGATCACTTGAGCAAGAGAGAGACTGCGTCTCTATTAAAAATAGAAAAATTAGGCCGGGCGCAGTGGCTCACGCCTGTAATCCTAGCACTCTGGGAAGCTGAGGTCGGCAGATTGCTCAAGGTCAGGAGTTCGAAACCAGCCTGAGCAAGAGCGAGATCCCGTCTCTACTATAAATAGGAAGAAATTAATTGGCCAACTAATATATATAGAAAAAATTAGCCAGGCAGGGTGGTGCATGCCTATAGTCCCAGCTACTCAGGTGGCTGAGGCAGAAGGATTGCTTGAGCCCAGGAGTTTGAGGTTGCTGTGAGCTAGGCTGACGCCATGGCACTCACTCTAGCCTGGGCAACAGAGTGAGATTCTGTCTCAAAAAAAAAAAAAAAAAAAAGAAAGAAAGAAAAGAAAAATTAGCCAGGTGCAGTGGCATGCTCTTGTAGTCCCAGCTACCCGGAAGGCTGAGGGATAGCTTGAACCCAGGAGTTTGAGGTTGTTGTGAACTATGATGACACCACTGCACTCTAGCTGGGGCAACAGAACGAGAATCTGTCTCAAAAAACCAACCAAACAAACAAACAAACAAAAAAACCCATAGCTAACATGATACTTAATGGTGAAAGAGTGAATACTTTCCCTCTGAAATCAGGACTCAGACAAGGATGTCTGCTCTCACTGCATCTATTAAATATTGTACTGGACATTCTAGCTAGGGCAACCAGGTTTAAAAAAAGGAATCCAGATTGGAAAGGAAGAAATAAAACTCTTCTATTAGCAAATGACACGACTCTGTATATTATGAATGGTAAGGAATCTGCTAAAAACTTATTAGAATCAATAAACAAGTTCAGCAAAGTTGCAGGATATAAGATCAATATGCAAAAATCTACTGTATCTCCGAAATATCAGCGAGAAATCTGAAAATAAAATTATACAAACAATTCCATTTACAATAGCATCAAAAAGAATAAAATACTTAGAAATAAATTAACAGAAGTAGTATAAAATTTATACTCTGAAAACCATAAAATATTGTTGAAAGAAATTTAAAAAGACCTAAATAAAAGGAAAGCCATTGCATTTTCATGTACTGGAAGACTTAGTATTGTTGATATGGCCATACTCCCCAAATTGATCTACAAATTCAAAGCAATCCCTATAAAAATCCCAACTGGCTTCTTTTCAATTGTCTGATCCTAAAATGCATGTGGGAATGCAAGCAACTTTGAATAACCAAGACAACTTTGAAAAAGAACGAAGTTGGAGGACTCACAATTCCTGATTTCAAAACCTACTACAGAGCTACAATAATCAAGACAATGTGGTACTGGCATAAGGACAGACACGTAGAGAGAACAGAAATAAACTCTTACATTTATAGTCAGTTGATTTATTACAAAGGCACCAAAACAATTTGATGTGAAAATATACTGTTTTTAATACATGCTTCTGCAACAACTGGATATTCACATGCATGAGCTATGATGCCACTGTGCTCATAGCCTGGGCAACACAGTGAGACCTTATCTCAAAAAAAAAAAAAAAAAAAAAAGGAAAAGGATGAATTGTATGGTACGTGTAATAAATTGTATCTCAATAAAGCTGTTAAAAATAAGTTATGAAGGCTGGGCGCGGTGGCTCACGCCTGTAATCCTAGCACTCTGGGAGGCCAAGGCGGGTGGATTGCTCAAGGTCAGGAGTTCGAAACCAGCCTGAGCAAGAGCGAGACCCCGTCTCTACTATAAATAGAAAGAAATAAATTGGCCAACTAATATATAGAGAAAAAATTAGCCGGGCATAGTGGCGCATGCCTATAGTCCCAGCTACTTGGGAGGCTGAGGCAGAAGGATTGCTTGAGCCCAGGAGTTTGAGGTTGCTGTGAGCTAGGCTGACGCCACGGCACTCACTGTAGCCTGGGCAACAAAGCGAGACTCTGTCTCAAAAAAAAAAAAAAAAAGGTTATGAAGTAAGGAAAAGTAGATAAAAAGGCCAAAAATATGAGGGAGTAGTTATGATAGAAACCACCTGTCAATTGAACTTAAAAGCAAGTTTATTAAAGAGAACATTTTAAAAAGCAATTGTAGGAAAGGATTTATTGGTGAGTTTAAATCTTTTTTTTTTAAATTTGGAATAATGGTAAATATACACCAAAGTAAAGGGAAATGTATAACAAACTCCCATGTCTCCAGCACCCTGGTCAACAATTTATCAACTCATGGCCCATCTGGTTTTAGCTTATTCCCATCCAACTCCCTGACGCCAAATTTTTGAAGCAAATCCCAGAATCATGTTGTTTCATTATTGCAGAAATATGGAGGATGTTGTCCACCATGGCCCATGTCTTCCTCATGAAGACCTGTGGGTAGACTTTCTTTTTAATCTCCGTATTGGGAAAAGATAAGTGTTTTTCCCCCTAGCAATGGGTTTGCTTTCTTTGCTTAGAATACACTTTATATTTAGTCATGGATTCCCTTTCTGCTATCATCACTAGGATTCTCAGAGCCGAGTTGGCAGCCAGACACCTTAACGAGTCTTATTGTAGGCAGTTTGTGAACCAGCTGAACCCTGGCTTTATGTCATTTTCTTACCTGTATCGAGATTACTACTGGCCCACCCGCTATCCATTCTCCCTTCTTTCCTAGTCACCAAGGCCTGATTTTATTTCGGGTGGCATTGAGCACAGCTAAAAGATTACATTTCTCCGCCTCCTTTAATGTTAGGACTAAATTCTGGCCAATGATATGTAAGTTGCAGTTTTGGAATTTTGCACTTTCAAGATGCTCCTTAAAGAAATGTGGGGTTACAAGGTTTTCTTCCTCTCCTCTTCTTGCTGCATGAACCATGGCTACAATAGCCGGAGCTACTGAGTCATCTTGAAGCATGAGGTAGCTTTGAGGATGGAAGCCACATTCTAAGGACAATAAAGCCGGATGCTAGGAGCCTGTATCCTCAATTTTGTGGAGCTACCACGCCAGCCCTGTACTTCCTTTTTCCAGATTTCATTTATGTAAGAGAAAAATAAACATTGGTGGTGTTTATTAGCTGCTGTTATTTCTGATCTCTCTTACCAGCAGCTGAACACAATACGAATCAGATATACTACTCCTTATTTCTCCTTCTCCCTGATTTCCCTCGTGTATTGATTTCAATTGTGTATATCTTTTTATAAACCACTTCCAATCCTTTATGGACTTAGAGTCAAAATAAATAATTTATTAAAACAGCATTACACAATCGAGCACATGGATTCTTATTTCAAAGAGCAACAACAAAAAACATTTGCAGACAAAAAGTTAAACTGTGTCTTGTGATTCGCAAAAGTGAAGTTTGAATCAGGAAGGAAATCCGTTGCTCATTACCAGAAAGATGGGCACCACATGGAAATTCAATTTCCAGCAGAGCGAGTTTTTAACATTTGAAAAGCTGAACAAAAATAGACCATATGTCCAACCGTGGAGCAAGGATTAGTATTAGGCCAGCCATAGTGTGCTAAAACAAAGGAATATCAGATTGCCACTATGAAGGACAAATAAGACCACAATGTGGGAATAAGGTTGGGGGCTTTACAGGTATCAGGCAGGGAACGAGATAGGACTTGGCCTTGTGCCCATGCCTGCTTCGTGACCACTGTGAAAAATTGCGTCTCTGGTATCTTTAGGATCAAAAGAGGTGACACAGCTATCAGGGATTGATGATTGGGGGTGGGGTGAGTTCTTATTTCACAGGGCTGTTGATAATTTAGTGTTTCCATTTAATGCAGGCGTATTGAAGAGGTGACAGACATACCCAGAGGTGATATTAAAAATATGTAGCATGGACAAGGCCTGAGTCATAGACAGGGACAGGAGCCCCTGGTGGGCCTGGTGTTAACCCTTTAGGTGCTTAATTGTAGGATAAGCTGGGGAGTTCCAAGAGAAGCCTGGGGGGCACCCGGAGAGCCAGGAAGCACAAGATTCGGAATGGTGCTATTTATCAGCTATTATGGATGTATTTCAGTATTGAAAGAACCTGTATGGCCACACTGGTACCAAGTGAATATGAGCCCTGATTATACGTAAGTTTAAACATTTTCTTCTTAAGTAAAAATTTTAAAAGTGAAAACAGATTTAATGTGTGTGTGGGGAAGATGAATCATAAAATATTAATAATAATGACTTCCTTTTTTTGGAGCACTTATTGTATTATACTAAGCACTTTATAATTCACCATCTCATTTAACCCTTTCAATAGCAGCCCTTCAAAGTGGTCTTCTGGTTACAAGTGACTGAAACCCAACTCGCATTGGCTTGAGCAAAGAAGGAAGCTACGAATATACGTAACTGAAAAGCCATGTGGGATTCAGGCATGGCTGAATCCAGGGGCTCCCCTCCGCCCCCCGCCCCCCGCCCTGTCCCTTTCTCCTTCCTTCTCTCTCTCTCTCTCTATCTCTCTTTCTTTCGACATGAGGTCTTGCTCTGTGGCCCAGGCTGGCCTGAAACTCCTGGGCTCAAATGGTCCTCCTGCCTCATCCTCCCGAGCGAACAGCTGGGACTACAGGCGTGCCCCACTGCACCTGTCTTGTTTTACCTTTTCTTAAAAATCTTTTTATTAATATCCCCAGAGCACAACTCTCCTCTTCCTGCCTCCCTGCTCTGCTTTCCCTGGCATCGGTCCCACCCACAGGTGGGTTTCATCTCCATGTGGTGGCTCTGGAGGTTCAAGGCTTACGTTGTCCTTCTAACAGTATCAGCATAAAGAGAGCTTTTTATTTCTATTAATTCCAATGAGAGGTCAGCATTGAATCTCACAGGATTGACTTGGGTCACGTTGCTGGTCCCCAACCCAACGCTGCCAGTGGATGTTGCAGGATGCTCTGATCCATTTCTGGATCTGGGGCGGGGCAGCACTTCCTGAAACACATGGTGGGTCTTAGGGATGGTGCCATTGAGTTGCCAGAAATAGAGGACTGCTGGGCAAGCAAAATATCAGAGGTCTACTATGTGTCCCCATTTTATCAGCAAAGAAACTGAGGCTACTGCAAGTGTGATTGTTTGTGGACCCCCAAGGAGACCAGCCTGGCTACGCAGAGCGAGCAAGGGGGAGGTGGGTGGGAGATGAGACCAGTGAGCCATCGGGGTCGGGCTGGGGGTGCAGATTGTGCAGGGCCTTGGGGGACCTGTTGTAGGTCCTGGGTGATGTAGGGACCTCGGTGTTTGCTCTGACTGGGATGGAGGGTTCAGAGCAGAGACATAAAATGATTCGGTGTAGATTTGAAAAAGGCTCACTCTAGCTGCTCTGCTGTTCAAATGTAAAATATGACATTGCTGTCGCTAATCTTTCATATTTATTCATGCAACAAATATGAAATGGACACGGGGACCAGGCCTGGCCAATCAGCCCATTCCATTTCCCCGCCAGCGATGGTATCAGGGATGGGCAGGTGACCCACACCGACCCAGCTAGCGCCAGTCCAAGCGCTTCTGCTGAAGCTCTTGGGAGAAAAGAAACTCTTTCTACCGGTGTTGCTAAGATATCTTTCCACCAAGAGCCACCACATAGTAACAGTCTAGATTACAGACACCTTTTGAGCTAGGACAGTCTTTTACCTTTTCTGTCCCTCCTAAGATCATTTAGCCCATTGTGGAGCTATTTGGGGAGGGCTCCCTAAACAGTGCTCAACAGTTTGCTTGAACATGTGATTTCCAACAAGAAAATGTTAAAAATGCAGGGTGCCGGGGAAACCGCCTGCCTCCCAAAGTCCAAGAGTCATTCACAACAATCCCCCACCGCACGGCCCCTGGCTGGCAATTAACCAGGAAGTAAAAGGAGAGAAAACAAGAAAAGCTCTATTCCCTTTCTTTGGTTCCAAGGAGGAGTTTGCTTGATAAGATAATCACTTGGCCACCTCCTGCCATCTTTTATGTCGCATTGGGTTTCATCCGTGTCCTCCAAAGGGCGGATCCCATGGCCAGATCTGTCTCCAGAGGACTCTGGTTGGCTTTCCTCCTGCCCACCTGAGGCCAGGTGGATGAGAAAAACAGTTTTCCAACCTCTCTTAACAGCAGGCTTGGGCTGGAGCCTGCTGGGGAAAGGGCTTCCTGACCCCAGGACTGGGGATAGGGTTACAGGATCTGTCACCCCCATCTGCCACCCTACCTCCCCAAAAGGTGTGTCTTTGTGTGGAGGGGGAGGGGGAAGGGCCCGAGTGACGGTTGCTAGTCCCCAGGGTGAAAGAGCACAGGAGGTGAGCCTGCCGGGTGATTACCAACCCTCTGATCCCTCTGCTCGCAACTTCCCGTGTGGTGTCTGGCGTGGGAGTCGCCGCACAGCCCATCCCAGGTGAACTGCCCGCACTCCCTCGTGCCCTCTCCTCCAGGGGCCTGAGCTCAGACCCTCCCCAGACTGCCACATTCCCAACACCTGCCTTTGCCTTTGCTGGGCCCGCCACCTGCCCTTCCTCCCAGCCGTGTTGAAGAAAGCCTAGTCATTCAGCTCACCTGTCACCTCCTGACCCAGTCACCTTCCAAAACCAGTCCCTCCCTGACCTCTCCCCCTACCCTGCACCACAAACACATCAGACTTCTCTCTTGCGCTTTGTTCAAGCTCCACGTAAAGGACGTCTCGAACTGTGCTAGTTGAAGTACCCTTTTGAAACCTCAAATTTGGAGCTGCAGATCCGAACCGAGTCAGCCCTATGCAGAGCCTACCTGCCCCAGCCCGCGTCAGGGCCACTCACCGCCCTGACCTTGCCCTCCTAGATGCTCAGGGAGCCAATCCTCCACGGTGACAGTCGTGGAAATGTGCCAGAGTCCCCTAGCACCAGCCTGTGGTCGTGCCGTGCCTCACCCCCCCCCCACGGACCCTCCCGAGCAGCTCAGCACCAGCCCATGCCAGCCCATGGCCTCCTGCCGCCCTCCCCGCCCTGAGCCCCCATGCACGTCCTACCCGATGATGCTGACGCATGTGTCATTTGTGATGAGAATATGTTCTTTCTCCTTTCTCTAAGTCTCGCCCATTTTCTGGAATGTGGCTGAGGCCTGAGTCCTCCCGAGAGCCCAAGCAGGGACCCCGGATGCCGGCTGAGCTCCCCGGCTGCGGCCAGCTTTTACACGGACCAATGAGAAAGCTTCCTGCCGGGGCCCAACCCGCGCATCCTGCCATGTTAATAGACCGCCTCAAGACAGGCTCCCGGCCTCTTTGGTTTAATTGTAAGAGACGTGAGGGTGAGGGTCGTTCCTCCACTACATCGTGTCTCCCAAAGCCCCTAACACCACCCCCCAGCCCCCATAACACACACATGTCCCCACCCACCCCCTACACACGCGCGCACACACACACGTGCACACACACACGCACAAACGCACAATTCTCCTCTGTTATCCCATAGGACAAATGTAGGAGGCTGACAACAACGAGTTTGATGGCATTGAAAGAAATTTTTGAAAGTCCTGTGTTCGAATTCTGGTTCAGAGAGTTAAGAAGTGGGTGGTCTGGAGGAAGCATCATCTTAACCCCAGATTCCTCATTTATAAAATGGAGACCCCAAAAGGCTAGTCGTAGAGTCCATACATAAATAGTCAAATGACTAAATACTTGTATTTGATATTTGTCAGGTGAAAATGCATGTAGAACGATCTCGTGGTATAAAATAAAACTCTGTGAGAGTGTGTGTGTGTGTGTGAGTGTGTGTGTGTGTGTGAGTGTGTGTGTGTGTGAGTGTGTGTGTGAGTGTGTGAGTGTGAGAGTGTGTGTGAGTGTGTGTGTGAGTGTGTGTGTGTGAGAGTGTGTGTGTGTGAGTGTGTGTGAGTGTGAGAGTGTGTGTGTGTGAGTGTGTGTGTGTGAGTGTGTGTGAGTGTGAGAGTGTGTGTGAGTGTGTGTGTGAGTGTGTGTGAGAGTGTGTGTGTGAGTGTGTGTGTGAGTGTGTGTGTGAGTGTGAGAGTGTGTGAGTGTGTGTGAGTGTGTGTGAGAGTGTGTGTGAGTGTGTGTGAGAGTGTGTGTGAGAGTGTGTGTGTGAGTGTGTGTGTGAGTGTGTGTGAGAGTGTGTGTGTGTGAGAGTGTGTGTGTGAGAGTGTGTGTGAGTGTGTGTGAGTGTGTGTGAGAGTGTGAGTGTGTGTGAGAGTGTGTGTGTGAGAGTGTGTGTGAGAGTGTGTGTGTGAGTGTGAGAGTGTGAGTGTGTGTGAGTGTGTGTGTGTGAGTGTGTGTGAGAGTGTGTGTGTGAGTGTGTGTGTGAGTGTGTGTGAGTGTGTGTGTGAGTGTGTGTGAGTGTGTGTGAGTGTGTGTGAGAGTGTGTGTGTGAGAGTGTGTGTGTGAGTGTGTGTGTGAGAGTGTGTGTGAGTGTGTGTGAGAGTGTGTGTGTGAGTGTGTGTGAGTGTGTGTGTGAGTGTGTGTGTGTGAGTGTGAGTGTGTGAGTGTGTGTGAGTGTGTGTGTGAGTGTGTGTGAGTGTGTGTGAGAGTGTGTGTGAGTGTGTGTGTGAGTGTGTGTGAGTGTGTGTGAGTGTGTGTGAGTGTGTGTGTGTGAGTGTGTGAGTGTGTGTGTGAGAGTGTGTGTGTGAGAGTGTGTGTGTGAGTGTGTGTGTGTGTGTGAGTGTGAGAGTGTGTGAGTGTGTGTGTGTGTGTGTGAGTGTGCACGCGTGCGAAAGCCTGGGAGAAGCTTGCAGAACTTGTCCCAAATGAACAAAGGGGTTACTTCTGGGGTGGGAGGAAGAGGGTGGGATGGGGAGGATGGTAAAGTATTTTCCTCTCTTGTTATGCTTTTATACTGTCTTGTTTAAATTTTTAACAGTACTGCATTCATGTTTTACTCTTTGCGGTGGATTAGATCGTCACGGAGCAAACATTTACCCTCTCTTCTTCCTCTTCCCTGGAAGGAATGTACTTCTCCATCTCTTGTCTTTGGCCTTGGCCATGAACTTGCTTTGGCCAGTGAGAGATTAGTGAACGTGTCATAGCCAAAGGCTTGCAATGCACTGGTGGAGTTGGGCTAGTGCCCTTGTGCCCCCTGAATGTCATCGTGCTGAGAACGCGCCCTGGGTAGCCCATGAGTCCCCGAAAATGAGAGACCCATAGGGCAGATCTGAACTGGACCCACTGCCCAGAGGCCCAGCAGAGATCGTGAGACCAACAGCATCTCTCCAGAAAATCCACAGACGCATGAGCCAGAAATAAATGAGGGTTTGTTACGTATCCAAAGCTGACTGATACACAGTGTTATTTTTAAAAGAGAAAAAAATTAACTAGGAAAAAAAAATCAGAAAACAGAGTGCCAAGCAAATCACTGTTCAATAAACTCTGGTTCTCCTTCCATCCCCACACTGTCAATGCACTGATAAGGAAAGCTCTCTAGGATATATGATTAAATAAAAAGGCAAGGTGTAAAACAATGTGTTTATTGTGCTCTCTTTTATGTGAAAGGACAAAACCAAAAGAAGGTGTGTTTATGTTACCATTTGTTTGTATAATTATAAAGAGTTCACAAGAAATCAAGAATTGTGGTGACCCATGAGGGTGGGGAACCAGACCAGGAGGGAGACTTTTTCTCTTCACCTTTGCAAAATGTTTTGAATTTTGAATTTTGAAAAGAGAAGTTTAAAAACATCAGGGTTTTCATGTATAGGTGATCTAGCATTCCTGCAGATAAGAGTGGGCTGGAGCCGGTCGTGGCTAGTGACTGTCTCCTAGAAGGGGTTTGAGCTCTCCAGTTTGCCATCGTCCCCACTGCTCCCTCTTGTCTCTCTGACCCCGAGCCCCAGGGTCTGTTGTCATTTGTCATTTTGCTCGCTGTTATTTTAGGTGAGAGCTAAGAGGAAACCGGAATACTTCCTACCCTTGTGTCTCTATCAGAAGTGGCAAGCTCACTGCACAACGGTGTGAGTGTACTTAATACTACTGAGCGACACACTTAAAAATGGTTAAGATGGTAAATTGTAGGTCATGTGTATTTTGCCACACTTGTTTTTAAAAGGTGGCAGGCTCTGCGCCTGTGGGCAGATGCAAAGACGGCAGGCTCCCTGAACCAAAGAAAGTTCTAGAATGAATTCTCATCAGCTCAGCGTGGCTCAGGTGCCTGCTCTGTGGCCGGTGGGGACGGAATCTGCTTCTCTCACAGGCATCCCCTGGAGCGGTGGTTTCGAGGTCTCTCCTGCCTCTGTGATTCCTGGGCTGCTTCTGCCCCTAACATGTGGAATGGCCATGGACATACGGCCCCTTCTCTCGGGGCCTTGATTTCCCCACCTGTTAAATGAGAGGCTTGAAGGGGATCGTCCCGGAGGCCCTTCCACTCTAAGAGCCTCCCACTTGATTTCTCCTTGAGCGATTCCCCTGTGGCTGTCTCCAAAGACAGATGAGGTGGGCTCGGAGCTGGGCTGGGGAGCAGAGGCCCTGCCCTTCTTGTTGGGGCTGTGTGGGCTGTAGTGGGAGGTTCCCTTTTCTTTCTTCCTTACTTTCCTTTTTAAAAAATTCAACCAGAAAGTTATTTTAAACCTTAAGTGGGGAGCTGCTAAAAGCCACACGCCTCAGATCTCATGTGCATGCTACAACCTCTTGCAGAGAAAGAGCGAGCGAGCGGGGTTCTTAATTCTTGCTGTTAGCGCACCTCCCTGCCCCCACCTCAGGGGCAGGGCAACTCGCTCCATCCATCCTTCGCCAGTGTTAGAGGCAAGGACCCTCAAAGACCCTCAACTCCCCTATGACTCGTCCTACGCACGGGCTTCGCCCTGGAAAATTCCAGCTATAGCTCCGAGAAGAATGCATTCCATGACATGCTGACCACGGAATGCTCCAGGGAGTGCTGACTGCAATTGTTCCCGACCACCTGCCAGGTTGGGGTTGAGTAATCAGTCACAAACAGCTTCGATACCGATAAGACGCTGATTGGGGCTGATTAGCCCAAACCCAAGACTCATCGTCACCCCACTCTATTTTTCTGTTTCTACCTCCTTGTTTCTGTATGCTTATAAAACCTACAAAGAATCCAAGTAAAGCAGGCCTTGACAACCCTTTGCTTGGTCTCGTTCCTTTCTCTCGCCCATCTCTTTCAGGCACGGTCCCCCTTGACCCCACGAGTAACAGAAGGTCCCGCGGGCCGGGACAAGTGGCGCCCAACGTGGGGCACGAGGTACGGACTTTTGTCGGATGCACGCGGTTTACAGACAGTTCTCCGGAGAATCCCTGAAGAGACCTCCTTTCTGCCGCTCACAGAATCGACGGTCTGGTGAGTAGATTTTTACATTGTCATCCCATCGAGATGGGCCATTCTTTGTCTAAAGAGGCCGTTTTTATCAAGGATCTCAAGGCCTCACTCAGAGAGAGAGGAATTAGAGTTAAGAAAAAGGACCTAGTAAAGTTTTTTGTGTTCATTGATCGTGCTTGTCCTTGGTTCATTGTTGGTGGACCTGAGATTCACCCATGCAAGTGGCAAAAGGTAGGCAGAGATCTAAACAATTTACTTCTGAATCAGGGCCCAGATGCCGTCCCTGTATCCGTTTTCTCGTACTGGGGACTAATCAGAGATATTGTTGAGGGAGCAGATTCAGACCCCAATAAAAAGCAGCTGCTCTCAGTAGCAGAATTCTGCCTCCGACCCGTGTCGAGGTCCACTTCGAGAACGTCTTTAGAGGCGACCGGAGGGTCGGCTTCCCCTAATAACCCTGAGGGACCAACATGCCCTTCCCCTTGCCCCTCGGTTTGTATCAATATGCCCCCTCAGGACCCCTCGGCTGAGCTCCAGACATCTAGGGACGAGCCCCCGATCAGTAGGCCAGACACCAAGACCCTCTATCCTCCCTTACCTGAGGGTACAGCCCCTCATGCATTCAATTACCTGGTATTTAAGAAACAACCCCTCCGAGAGTCCCTCGACCCCGTAGAAGAGGCAACCCTTGGAGAGGAAGCGGCCCGATATCACGATCCCGAATGGCCGCCTCCTTACGCGCCCCAGATTTGCGCACCTTCGTTAATGCCTCCCCTTACAATGCCCTTACTTTTGTGTGTCAAAAAAGACTTAAGTCAAAGGGTTACGCAATTAAAGGATGTCTTACAACTTCAAAAAGAGTTTGCCCAGCTTTCCAAAGACTTGTCCTCCCTCCAAGATACGCTTAAAGATTCTGTTTTCATTAGCCACCCACGTCAGGAGACCGCCCAATCATAAGCCACCTTAAATAAAAAATCCTCAAAGTCCTCCCATAAAGCCCTAGCATTCCCGGTAGTTACCCGGTCTAATAGGCGAGGAGACCTTGCCGCCCCTCCTTCGAGCCAGTCCCCGCCCCAAGATTCAGATAATGAGGATAAGGAAGGGAGAGAAAGGGAAAGTGAAAGTGATGACCCCCCGGAGGAGACAGTCTCGGGGCCCACTGCAGAGCCCACTGAATTTCGCAGACTAAAGTTCAAAACCTTAAAAGAACTGAATTCTGCTGTTAGGGCGTATGGGCCCAATGCACCCTTTACCTATTCCCTCCTAGAGGCAGCCTCGGGGGGCGGCTACCTGCTCCCCGGAGAATGGGTCAAACTAGTACAGGCGGTCCTTTCTCGCGGGCAGTTCCTCTCTTGGAAGGCCGACTTTCTCGACCGCTGTCAGACCACGGCTGCTAATAATTTAAAAAACCCCAATTCTGCATCTTGGACCCTTGAAAAGCTTAGCGGAGAGGGGAGATTTGCTACTGAACAGCGCCAAAGGAGACTCCCAATTGGACTTTTGTCCCAGACTGCCGCAGTCGCCTTTGGCGCCTGGCGAACACTTCCCTCTACGGGATCTGTTCTTACTCCCCTGACAAAAATCACCCAGGGAGCTCAAGAGGGTTTTAGTGAATTTGTGGGGAGGCTTTTAGAGTCTGCTGAACGAACCCTCGGACACGAAGATGAGAATAATAGGCTTATTAAACAATTGGCCTATGAAAATGCCAACAGCACTTGCAGGGCCATCCTCAGGGGTAAACTCAAAAATAAAGACCTTAATGACATGATTAGAATGTGTAATGATGTTGACCCCTTCGCCCATAAGGTATCGCAGGCCGTACAGCTTGCGGTTGGGGCTGCCATCCAAGGGACCGCGGCACAGAGGGACTGCTTTAAATGCGGTCAACCAGGGCACTTTGCGAGGCAGTGCCCCCCAGCCGTCTCCTCTGCTACCCCTAACCTCAGTGAGCCGCCAGGCAGGCCAGCCCAGCCCTCCTCCCTCTGTCCTCGCTGTAAGAGGGGAAAGCATTGGGCCAATCAATGCCGCTCCAAGACTGATGTCTTTGGAAACCCCTTGCCCCCCCTTTCGGGAAACGGCCTGAGGGGCCAGTCCCGGGCCCCCTGTCCTATTCAATTTCAGTCGGCCTCGGGGAACAGCCGACAAGAGAGCCCTCAGACTTTAGACTCCTCCGAGCAACCACAGGGAGCGCAGGAGTGGACTTGTGTGCCTCCTCCGACACAATATTAAGACCTGAGGATGGTGTTCAGATTTTGCCCACTGGCTCCTGCCCACCCCTTCCCCCCCCCCCCCCCCGGCTAGTATGTTCTTTTTTATTCTGGGCCGAGCCTCCTCCACTCTTGCAGGGCTCATAGTCCACCCCTCCATAGTAGATAGTGACTTCACCGGGGAAATCAACATCTTAGCCAGTGTGCTTACAGGCCCTGTGTATGTCTCTAAGGGACAGCGCTTAGCTCAGGCATTACCCTTGCCCCTTAATACATCCTTCCCAGCCATCGCCTCTAACCGAGGTGCTTCTTGCCCTGGCTCTTCTGATCTCTATTGGGTCCAAGCTATCACCAAAGAACGGCCCACCCTGCGGCTAAAATTAGATGGTAAACTTTTTGAAGGCCTTCTTGATTCAGGCGCCGATTCCACGGTTATTGCCCAAGACGCCTGGCCCGATTCATGGCCACTGCAGCCCTCCCTTACACACTTACAAGGTATAGGACAGTCTAGAGACACTCTCCAGAGCTCAAAAATTTTGACATGAAAAGACTCTGAGGGAAACAGAGGTACTACTCAACCCTTTGTAGTCCCGAGCCTACCTGCTAACTTATGGGGGCGTGATATCCTTGTACAAATGAATGTCATTATGTGCAGCCCCAATGAAGTTGTAGCCAGCCAAATGCTTAAACAGGGATTCCTCCCAGGACAGGGTTTAGGCAAAAAGGGTCAGGGACTAAGAGCACCCTTGACCACCCTCCCTAAGTCAGACAGATCAGGACTAGGGTTCAAAGACCATTTTTCGTAAGGGTAATTGATCCCCCTGCACTTCAGGCAGATAAAATCACTTGGAAAAGTGACTCACCTGTCTAGATCAATCAGTGGCCCCTCCTGTCTAACAAGCTAGCCGCAGCTACAGCGTTGGTGCAGGAACAATTAGCTGCCGGACACATAGAGCCCTCTACTTCACCTTGGAACACCCCCATTTTCGTCATTCAAAAAAAGACTGGCAAGTGGCGGCTGCTACAAGACTTACGAGCTGTTAACCAAACAATGGTTCCCATGGGGGCACTCCAGCCTGGTTTGCCTTCGCCTGTAGCTATCCCCAAAGGCTACTGTAAGATAGTCATTGACCTAAAAGATTGCTTTTTCTCCATACCATTGCACCCAGATGACTGCAAAGGCTTCGCATTCAGTCTCCCAGTAGTAAACTGTATAGGACCCTCTCCGCGCTTTCAATGGCAAGTATTGCCTCAAGGCATGGCCAACAGCCCTACCCTTTGCCAAAAATATGTAGCTCAGACAATTGATTCTTTTAGAATTCAACATCCTCAGCTATATATGATTCATTATATAGATGACATTCTTCTCGCTGGGGCCGAAGAGGCAACCTTGCTTCAAGTTACCATGCAGGTTGTCTTGGCCTTACAAGCTCGAGGCCTCCGCCTGTCCCCTGAAAAGATTCAGGTCTGCCCCCCTCACCTGTTCCTAGGCTTTGAATTGTTCCCCAATAAGGTCCTCTCCCAAAAGGTGCAAATCAGAAAAGACTCCCTTCAATGCCTTAATGATTTTCAGCGCCTTCTAGGCGACATTAATTGGCTTTGCCCATATTTAAAACTCACCACAGGACAGTTAAAACCCCTATTTGACATCCTGCAGGGAGATGCCGATCCAACCTCTCCACGCTCCCTAACTAAAGAAGGGCAGCAAGCGCTTAGTTTGGTCGAGCAGGCTATAAATGCCCAGGCCATTGGCTACTTCTCCCCCGACTCCCCCTTGTACTTCATTGTCCTCCCTACCCCCTTTTCGCCCACGGGACTCTTCTGGCAGGGCAAGCCCCTTTTTTAGGTTCACCTGTCAGCTTCCCCTCCTAAAGTCCTTCCCACCTACCCTTATTTAGTAGCTAAGATTATTCGCTTGGGACGAGAAAACTCCCTTAAACTCTTTGGAAAGGATCCGGATATCATAATACTCCCTTACAATGCTTCTCAAATTCAGTGGCTAATACAAAATGATGATGATTGGGCGGTTAACTCTACGTCTTTCCAGGGCAAACTAGATAATCATTACCCCCCTGATAAATTAATTCAGTTCCTCTATCGGACACCTGTAATATTTCCCCAAAAAACAAGAGTCTCCCCCATTCCAGGAGCTGTCTTAGTCTTTACCGACGGATCCTCCTCAGGCACCGCGGCCTATAGCATTAATGGCCAGGTCCCACCGAATTTTCCTCCGCTCAACTCGTTGAGTTAGCGGCCTTAGTTGCAGCCTTCAAACACGTAGATCAGTCACCATTTAACTTGTATACTGATAGTTCTTATGTTGCTCATGCTGTCGCCACCTTAGAAACTGTGCCTCATATTTGGCCCTCCAACAATACCACTCAAATGTTCCAGCAACTACAAGGACTCATTCACTCCCGTTCTGCACCCTTTTTCATAGGCCATATTTGCACCCACACTGGCCTTCCTGGGCCTCTAGTCGCTGGAAATAATCTTGTTGATCAGGCAACCCGCGTTGCAGGCGCAGTCCACACTATCACTGTTAATCCTGTTTGTGCTGCACGCCAAGCTCATAATTTACACCATCTCAATGCCCATACCCTCAGACTTAAATTTTCCATTACTAGAGAACAAGCCAGAGAGATCGTCCGCCAATGCAAGGCCTGTTTTACCCTTCTCCCTGAACCACACCTAGGAGTCAACCCTCGCGGCCTAATCCCTGGAGAGCTCTGGCAAATGGATGTCACTCACTACCCTTCTTTCGGAAAGCTTAAATATGTACATGTCTCTGTAGACACTTGCAGTGGATTTATCTTTGCTTCCCTACAAACAGGCTAAGCCACCCGCCACGTTATTAGTCATGTTATAGCCTGTCTCACCTCCCTCCCTCAGCCTAAAGTTATCAAGACTGACAATGGCCCGGGATATGTCAGCTCCAATTTCAAAAGTTTTTGTGCTCAGCTAGGCATTAAGCATATTACAGGCATTCCATACAACCCTCAGGGCCAAGGTATTGTAGAAAGAGCTCATCAGACATTAAAAAATACGCTCTCCAAACTACAATCAGGAGGAGGAATGTTATACCCTTTGACAGGTAATTCCAAAACCCTGCTTAATCATGCCCTGTTCATTTTAAATTTTCTCACCTTTGACACCGCCGGTAAAACAGCCGCCAACCGCCTTTGGTACCCATCCACCAAAGATACTTATGCACAGGCCTTATGGAAAGATCCGCTTACCGGCAAATGGTTGGGGCCTGACCCCATCCTCATATGGGGAAAAGGACATGCCTGTATCTATGATACCCAGGCAGGAAATGCCAAATGGCTACCAGAGAGAACGATTAAGTTATATAATCCACCCAGGGAATCCCCTGAGAAGAATTCTTGATTCTGTTCTCTTCCAGAAATACAATGACTCCCCGAAAAAAAAATGCTGCCCCTCCTGTGCCTGGTTCTGGTCGTGATCAAGAGCACCATCGCAACCAACATCCATCAGATCTACGACTATACATGGCAGGTAATCAATGAGGCAGGAGATGTTGTTAATTCCTCCTCACGTCTCTCCGCCGTTATACCATGGGATCCATTAGAAGTCAACCTGTGCGTATTAGCTCTTGGGGCTAAAGACCCTGCGTGGGGCCTTCCCGCACTTTACGCCCCTCAGCCAGCTCCTCCAACGACTGACTCCTCCCCAGGCTTTTGCTCCTCGGGAGCCGGCTGCTCTGCGACGAGATATATAGACTTTTATGTTTGCCCGGGGGCCCATCGACCTCGCGCCAACAACTACCAATGTGGTTACGCCCCTGACTTCTTTTGTGCTTCCTGGGGCTGTGAGACCACCGGTGATGCCTACTGGAATCCCTCCTCTTCCTGGGATTATATCACCGTCAAGCTCTTTCGTCCCCTTACGCCCCACAACCACCCACTGATCCTCAGTGTAACAACCAGTGGTGCAACCCCCTGTTAATTTCATTCACCGAAGCTGGAAAAAAGGCTTCCTGGGATCAGTCCAGGGGATTTGAATGGGGACTTAGACTTTACATGGCTAAAAGAGACATTGGTCTCACATTTAAAATCAAATTAATTAAAAGCCTCCCCAGAGGTCCTACGGTCGCAATAGGTCCTAACCACGACCTACACCCACCTCGACCTCACGGTCCCTCCAGGGGCCTACTCTCCTCCCCAGCTGTGTCCCCTTTTCCGTTTAGCACCTCCCTATACCAACCTACCCTGCCCAAGGGGCCCCCCTCCTCTGCAGAACTAATTCTCACCCTAGTCAACGCCTCTGTCAGGACCATCCGAGAGGCCAACAATTCAGAATATCAAGAGTGTTGGGTATGCTACTCCTCCCGGCCTCCCTTCTATGAAGGTGTCGCTACATTTGGTAAACCATTATTTACTAACGACACCAGCAAACTCAGATGGGGCCTAGAGACCCATGATGGCCTGACACTCAGCCAAGTCACAGGCCTAGGCCTTTGCCTTCTTAGCCCGAGAATGCTTCCCCCTGCACCCTTAGAGAAAATATGCAATCAGTCAATTACTGTCGACTCCACCTTTCAGTATATTCAGGCATCTAACACCTCCTATTTTGCTTGTTCTTCCGGCCTTACCCCGTATGTAGTCACTGCAACATTTCTTGAGCATAGAGAATATTGTGTGTTAGTCATGCTCTTTCCCAGACTCACTATACGTCCTGCTGACGAATTGCTCAAATTCTGGGAGCGCGGCACCACAATGCTTCGAGAAAAGAGAGAGCCCATCACGGCCATAACACTCGCAGTTGTTCTAGGCCTTGGTGCCACAGGGGCTGGAACAGGCATGGCCTCTCTAGTCACCTCCAACCAGCAATACCTGCAGCTCTCTGCTGCCATTGATAACGATCTCCGAGAGCTACAGCAGGGCCTAAAATATCTCAAAGAATCCCTTGCTTCGCTTTCTGAGGTAGTGTTGCAAAATAGAAGAGGCCTAGACTTAGTGTTCCTCCAAGAGGGAAGTTTGTGCGCAGCACTTAAAGAAGAATGTTGCTTTTACGCAGATAAAACAGGTCTGGTAGAAGATAGCATTAAAAGGGTTAGACAAAACCTAGAAAATAGAAAAAAATGGAGAGAAAAGAGTGAAGCATGGTATCAAAATTGGTTTTCCACATCCCCCTGGCTATCCACATTGCTTCCCAGTGTCTTAGGGCCGCTTGTAGGTTTTCTGTTGCTCCTCACCTTTGGGCCTTGGGCATTCAAAAAACTAATTGATTTTGTCAAGTCACAGGTAGACGCAGCCACACAAAAATCGGTCTCTGTGTTTTACCAACGGCTAGAACAAAGAGGCTCCAGAGAAGACCTCCGTAAAGAGTCTCCCAATACACCCACTGAGGGTCTAAATTTCTCAAACCTTGCCTCAGACATGGAACGCAGTTGGTTCCAAAGGGTGTGGAGACGCCCATGACGGGATTATCGCGATGCCATGTACCAGATGCACACCCCGCCGACGGTGAGGTGACTCCATGACGGGAATATTGTAGGTCCATGCCCGGGAGCACACTTCATAATCAGAAGTGCCGGAGCTGGATGCCACCTACATAGCCTAAGACAGAGGCCTCACCTTCACATTAATCGACAGATCTTATATTTGGGGTGCTGGTCGCGGAAGCCCATCGCGTAGCCTAAGACAGGCTCTCCACCAACCTATATAAATCTCCCTCATATTAATAAAGAGAGGGGGAGATGTTAGAGGCAAGGACCCTCAAAGACCCTCAACTCCCCTATGACTTGTCCTACGCACAGGCTTCGCCCTGGAAAATTCCAGCTATAGCTCCGAGAAGAATGCATTCCATGACGTGCTGACCACGGAATGTTCCAGGGAGTGCTGACTGCAATTGTTCCCGACCACCTGCCAGGTTGGGATTGAGTAATCAGTCACAAACAGCTTCGATACCGATAAGACGCTGATTGGGGCTGATTAGCCCAAACCCAAGACTCATCGTCACCCCACTCTATTTTTCTGTTTCTACTTCCTTGTTTCTGTATGCTTATAAAACCTACAAAGAATCCAAGTAAAGTAGACCTTGACAACCCTTTGCTTGGTCTCATTCCTTTCTCTTGCCCATCTCTTTCAGGCACGGTCCCCCTTGACCCCACGAGTAACAGAAGGTCCCTCGGGCCGGGACACGCCAGGCTGAGTCCTGAGTCTGAGACACTGGAAAACGTGTCTTCCAGCCTTTGGTGGCCTCTAGGGCTGCAGCCCTTAAGCCAGCGCCTCTCAAACTTGCACTTGCCTGCGACTCGCTTGGACGACTCACTTGGACGTCTTGTTAATACAGATTCTGGCCCAGGGGCTGAGGTTCTGCATTTCCAGCTGTGGCCTTGAACCACAGGCCCCAGGCTGCTGTTAGCTTAGAAAATTCATCTGGAAAATCGCCTGAAAATCATTCCCCTCTCCTTCTCATTTTGATTTTTCCCTGCTTCCTTATTTTAAATAACATTTTTTAAACCTAGGATACATGCACAAAGTAAAAAAAAAAAAAAAAAAAAAAAACAAACAGATTAACACTCAAAAAACACTCAACTACACGGGGAAGTTGGTTACCCCTTGTCCCATCTCCCAGGCCTCTCAGTAGCCAGAAAGTTACCCACTTTCTTATGCCTTCCTCTGGAGTGTTTGTGCAGAGTGATAATAACATTTATTCCTTGTTGATCATTTCTTATGTCCTGGGCACGGATGAGCACCCCTTGTGTAGATAATTTAATTTTCCCAACAAGCCCAATTTTTCAGTAGAGGAGACTGAAGCACAGAAAGGTTGAGTAGTTGGATGTTCGTGGCACAGCTAGGGAGGGCCAGAACTGGGATTCCAGGCACCAGGGTCCTTGCCCTGTCTCATGATTCAACACCACTATACACACAGCCCCTGCCCACCTCTTTTTGGTTTTTTTTGTTATAGCCAGGATAACGTATAATGTTCTGGACTTTGCTTTTTTCCATCTTAACAACTGATCTTGAAGAAGGCTCAATTACAGCGCGTGGAGAGCTGCCTTCCTTTGAACAGCTGCATAGGATTTCTTTGCAAGCATGGACTCCATTTCTTTAATCAGGGACCTATATGGGGAGGTAGGACAAGGAAGGGGTCGTTCCAGTTCTTTCACTGCCAACTCCCGTCATGTGTAGCCTGGCACGTATGTCCTGTCACGCGTGTGCCAGGATATCTGTGGGACGAACCACTAGACCTGGGACTGCTGGTCACAGGCTATGTGCCTGTGAAGTTTGGTAGTTGACGTCAATTGTTTTCTAAAGCGGCCCTGGAGCCTGCCTCTTGCTGGCGGTGTACGCACTACCTGTTTCCCGAGAGCCTTGCCCACCTTGCCTTTATGAGCGTGGCTTTTTCTGCTGCAGGTTTGAACCATCCTGCAGGAAGCAGAGTTGGGCAAGACGGGCCCTCCCTGCCCGACGGTTAAATAAAAACCTCGCCGAGGTGTGCGGTTGGTCTGGGCCCGGCCACTCCCTTGGTCAGGTCAGCCTGCTCCTCCAAGGGCAGCATTTGTCATCAGGGATTTCATGGCTTAAAAATAAAGGGGATCCAATTGCACACCAGAGCCCTGGCCAGCCGGGAGCTCCGCGCCCTTCCCCCAGCCCCAGGGCCCACAGCTAAGAGCCTGGAAGAAGCCACAGAGAACAACGAAAGGCAAAGGGCCCAACTCGAAGGAGATAGGAAGCTGAAGATGGGGGTGCAGCCGGGCTCCGCCCCAACCCTCATGCTGAAATTATCTCCCCACATTTTAGAGCAGTGGTTAAACACACAGACTCAGGACCACTATGACGTGGGTTCAAATCTGCTTCCTCCACTAAGGAGCTGTGTGACCTTAGGTTAGCGGTCTTACTTCTCTGAACCCCCGTTTTCCCATCTGCAAATTTGCTATATTAATAGGCCTCTTTCCCAGTGTGCCTGTGAAGATTAACTGTCTGGAGGTACACAAAGTTTTGGAACAACGCTTGGCACAAAAAAAGGCACACAATACATATTAGCTGTTGTTTCATGACTCAGAGGATTCATTTACTTACTTGGGTATTGTCTGTCTAGAATCCCAACTCCAGGAAGGGAGAGATGTCATCTCTCTTGTTGCCAGTGGTGTCTCTGCCCCAGCACAGTGCCTGAACATAGTAGGTCCTCTATCAATATTCACTGGAGGAATGAGTGAATGAATGAATGAATGAATGAATGAAGGGGATGTATCATTTTCCCTCCTTCAGCCTCAGTTTCTTTATTTGTGAATGGGAGATTTTAATTTCATTCACTGTGCTCTTCTCTGTTTTCCCAGTCTGCAGTGATCCTATCTCATTGCTTTTTGCAACAGGAAGGAAAAAATTATAAAAAATGTATAAGCCCTTATTCACAATCACCCAAACTGGGAAGCAACCAAGATGTCCTTCAGTAGTTGAATGGACAAACTACAGTACATTCAGATGATGGAATATTATTCAATGATTTAAAAAAAAAAGCTATCAAGTCACAAAAAGACACAGAGGAAGCTTAAATGTATATTGCCTTGTGAAACAAGACAATATGAAAAGGCTACATACCATGTGGCTCCAGCTGTATGACATTCTGGAAAAACCAAGAGTGTAGAAACAGTTAAAAATCTGTGGTTGCCAGGGGCTTGAGGGGAGGGAGGGAAGGAGGAGCAGGTGGAGCAGAGAGGTTTTAGGGCAGTGACACTGTTATTCTGCACGACACGATGCTGGCGGATGCCTGGCGTACATCTGTCAAAACCCATGGAGTGTATAACGCAAAGAGTTAACACCAGCGTAAACGACGGGCTTTGGCTGATGATAATTTATCAATATTGGCTTGTCAGTTCTAACAAATGTGCCACACTAGACCTGGTGCGGTGGCTCACGCCTGTAATCCTAGCACTCTGGGAGGCCGAGGCGGGAGGATTGCTAGAGGTCAGGAGTTCGAAACCAGCCTGAGCAAGAGCGAGACCCCGTCTCTCCTATAAATAGAAAGAAATTAATTGGCCAACTGATATATATAGAAAAATTTAGCTGAGCATGGTGGCGCATGCCTGTAGTCCCAGCTACTTGGGAGGCTGAGGCAGCAGGATGGCTTGAGCCCAGGAGTTTGAGGTTGCTGTGAGCTAGGCTGACACCAGGGCACTCACTCTAGCCTGGACAACAGAGAGAGACTCTGTCCCCCCAAAATAAATAAATAAATGTGCCACACTAATGCAAGACGCTAATAACGGGGGACACTGTGGGAGGGGGGAGCACAAGGGAATACTCTGTGCTTTTCTCCCAATTTTTCTGTAAACCTAAAACTACTCTAAAAAACGTTTATTTGTTTAAAACATATAGGCTTGGTTTTAAAAGTTTCACTAGTTGGCATTTAAAACACGCCCCTTATCCCCTCACACCCTACACAAGCAGTGTAGTTTCCAATTCATTCTTTTTATGTGTGCTTTGATTTTCAGGAAATTTGTTCAAGGAATGACAAAACTGTTTAGACTGTAATGATCACCTTGTACAACTTGGAGATTTCGCAGGCAGTTGAGGCCTGGAAAGAGGAAGCGATTATTCAAGGTCACATGATGGGAGATGAGAGAGCTGAGGTCTAGCCCAGGCCTTCTTACCACCCACGTGTGGGCTCTGCCTCAGTTTTCTCCTCTGCAAAGTGGGGTTATAATAATTTCTATCCCCTTGGATTGTTGTGTTAAATGAAATAATATGCAAATGTGTATAAGACAGCTTGGTACATAGTAAATGCTCAATAAAAGTTATTCATTATTAGTATCAAATTATGGTGAAGAGGAGGAGGAAGAGGATGATGATGTCAGTCCCTGTTTCTCCTGTTTGGTTTGGGATGAAGAATCACCAGACTTTGATAAGGGTGTTTTTTGCTTTTGCTTTTATTTTCTATATGCTTTGGGGAGTGGGAGAGAGGTTACTGTATGAAAGCCCCTCAAACAAGGCATGGAGTCCACTTTAGATGTTCTTCCTTTCCTGCTGGGAATCCCAGCAAACTGAGATGGGAAGTCCAGTTGTGGGGTGGCATTGGAGGTTTGAAACCCTCTTATGGGGTCCCCCTATTTGGGGAACTGGTCTGTAGAGTCCAGGGGTGGAGGTTGGGAAAGGAGAGGTCCTGGAGATAGCGTGTCCCATGATCGAAAACCCCACAGCTGTGTTTCAGAACAAATCTTCACCCACAAAACCCTAGCCAAACTGTCAGTGAAGCCAGTGGGCCCCTGGTGTCACTGTGCCCAGGCTTTGCAGACTTAACTGCCTGCAGGGCGCTGGCAAGGAAGGTTCAGGGCCGTGGTAGGGGTAGGGGGGGCCCTGGGGAGCACTGGCCCCATCTGAGGACAACACCTCCAGATAGTGGACTTCCAGATGATGGTGACCTCAGAGAAACACAGCCCCTCGGTGGCCCGACCTGCTAATGAGACATCTCCCAATTTTTAAATCTTGTGAGGGCCCAAGAAGACATGCTTAGGGCCAGATATGATTCCTGGGCAACTCCTGAAATCCACACCCCTCACTTGGAAAGGTGGGGAAACTGAGGCCCAAGGAGGTAGGGTGAATTGTTCAAGGTTCCCCAAAGTCAATGTTAGAACACCCAGTCCATTTCTCTCAACATCCTTTCACTGAGATGTTCTTCTGGGGCCAAAGGGCACCACTAGAAGTCTGGGGTGGCTTCTCTTAGGGCCAGGAAAGCCACTCTGGACTGTCAACATACCTGGAGGGCACTGGGTGTGGCCGCAGGGCTGCGGGGGTGGGTGGGGGTTTGGGGGGGTGGGAGGGGTTGGTGCAGCCAAACCCTGTCCTTCCCATCGGAAAGTGAGATTTCCTCTCTGGGCCCCAGCCAAGAGGCAGGGGCATCTTTTCTTACTATGTGTTTTAGATTTTTTAATTGTGGTAGAGCACACATAACATAAAATGTAACATCTTAGCCATTTTTAAGCGCACAGTTTAGTGGCACTATGTACATTCACTTTGTTGTGCTACCCTCATCTCCATTCAACTCAGGACTCTTTTCATCTTGCGACACTAGAACTCCACACCTGTCACACACGAACCCCCGTCCCTCCTCTCCTGCGGCCCAGCCCGCACCGTTCCACTTCCTGTCTCTGCGACTTGACTGCTCTAGGTCCCTCACACGAGGGGACTTGTGCAGTCTCTGTCTGTTTGTGGCCGGCTTATTCCACTCGGGATGACGTCCTCAGGGTTCATCCAGGGTGCAGCCCGTGTCAGAACGTCCTTCATTTCCAAGGCTGGGCGCATGTCCCCGTGCGCGCACGCCACACTGGGTTCCGCTGGTGCATACGGGTTCTGATTTTTCCGCATCCTCACCCACATTTGTTATTTTCTGCATTTTGTTTTGTTGTTATTGTTTTGACAGTAGCTATATCCCAACGGGTGTGAAGGGAGGCCGGGGCTTCTTGGATCGCGTCTGGAAGGTCTTCCACAAGGACGGCTCCAGAGTAGTCACATGGGAGGGTCTTTGTGGGGCGTTCCATGGGGTCCGAGTGGGTGACAGGATTTGTACCAAGGCGGTGCTGGCAGACAAGCTCACTGGTTTTTTTTTTTTTTTTTTTTTTTTGCTTGTTTTTGTTTTTGAGACAGAGTCTCACTTTGTTGCCCAGGCTAGAGTGAGTGCCGTGGCGGCAGCCTAGCTCACAGCAACCCCAAACTCCTGGCTCAAGCAATCCTCCTGCCTCAGCCTCCCGAGTAGCTGGGACTACAGGCATGCACCACCATGCCCAGCTAATTTTTTTTTATATATATATTAGTTGGCCAATTAATTTCTTTCTATTTATAGTAGAGACGGGTTCTCACTCTTGCTCAGGCTGGTTTCGAACTCCTGACCTAGAGCAATCCACCCGCCTCAGCCTCCCAGAGTGCTAGGATTACAGGCGTGAGCCACCGCGCCCAGCCGAGCTTACTGGTTTTGCTTTTGTTATTGTCACAGCTTAGCCGGCCTGTTAACATTCATAAAAATCACCAAGTTTTCTAAGAATCCTCGTATTCCCATTTGACATAGATGCTTACGTGAGTTAACGTCGGAAAGTACTTAGTACGGTGAGTGGCACACGGTACGTGCTCAGTTAATGCGAGCTACTATTACTGATATGAAGAAGACTTCAGCTGCCTACATCACAGAAAGATGACACCAAGGAAGGGTCTGGAGGTCCGATGGTGATTTGATGGGGGAGAGTTAGGAACCCCCCCAAGGGACCACCAGAGGCTGCCCCCGCTGCTTGGCTATTTGGGGCCAGCCTCACTGTGAGATCCTGTCTGCCACCTCCTAACGCCAGGGTTGAGGGCGGAGGACACAGCGCTGGCCCCCGGGAGCCTGCGCCCCAGGACAGGGCTGATAAGCACCCAAGCCAGGTGTGGCCTGTGTTCTCTCTGCCCTTCTACCTAGTTTGCAGACATGTCACTCACGAAGGACTTCTCTGTTCTCCCTCTCTTTCCCCATCCCCGATTTCTGCCACTGCGGGGTTGAGGGGACATGCAAATTCTTCTGCTGGCGCAAGGCTTCCAGAGAGCAGGAACTTGAGAAGCTGAGGCGGAGATCTGCCTGCCTGTGCAATACGAGATACCAGTAGCTGATGCTGGGCCACTTTGTGGGAAATCAGGGCTGTGGGAATCACCTGACTGCCCAAGGCACGAAAGACAGAGTCACGTGATGGAGGGGGAGTGTAACCAGGAACTTCCAGGAAGGGTGGAGGAAGTCCAAAGAGAGTTGCAGAAGAGCGAGCCTTGGCTCTGAAGGAGATCTGGGTTTTAAGGCTCAGCTCCGCCACCAACCATAGAGGCCTCGACTGGTGGCCACTGCCCTTAGGGTTAAATGCACCTTCCTTCCAGTGGCCTGCAGGGCCGTCAATGCCTGGCCCTGCCCCTGCCTCTCTGACACTGTCGTCCCTGCTCTCTCACCCGTGTGCTCTGCTTCAGCCCCACTGGACTTTTCTTTCTGTTGCTGCGATACCAGGCTTGTACCAGCCACAGGGCCTTTGCATTTGCTGCCTTTAACCCCCTTCTGCCTGGCTCTGGGTGAGGCTAGTTGCTTCTCGAGCCACAAGCCCAGCTCATATGTCAACTTCCCCAGGGCTCCTCTCTGACTACCACTAAATCAGTGCTGCCAACCCCTCTGTTTCAGTCCATAGCTCTTGGTGTCCTCTGAAATGATCTTTTCCAGCATGTTCCGTTACGCTGGTTCATGGTCATTTTTGACGGCCAGAACGTCAGTTCTGCCAAGTGGAGCCCATGTGCCTCAGGCGAGCTGTTTCGCCAGCCGGGGCCTCAGTTTCCTCCTCTGTGGGAAGGGGACAATGAGCCCAGCATCTCCTCTGACTCAGCATGGGCTGTGAGCACCTAAGAAAATTAGGGGAATGTTTTGAAAAGCACAAATGAGAAGTTGCGAAGTGGCTTGCTGAGAGCAAAGAGACTAGCCTGGGGGAGAAGCTGCCCATTTAACACATTTAATTTGCTTTCCAAAGTGTGACTTCCCCAGCCCAACCACCAGCAAACAGTCTTGCCCCTTCCCAGCCCGGGGAAAGCAACAACTTCCTAAGGAGAAAAGAATATTGATTTTATTACTCTCGCGTCACCCAGGAACGGGATGGCTCAGTATCTGTTACAGCCTCGCGCTGCGTCTTGCAAACGGGGCTCTGGAAGGAACTCACGGTGTGGCCTTGGGCAGTTCTCCCCTCTCTGGGTCCTGCATTTTTTCATCCTTGAAGGAGAGGGTGGAAATGTTTGAACCTTGGTCTCTCCCAGCACTGGTATTTAGGATAACATGGACTCGGTAGGAGGGAGGAGAAACTACACAGTCCCAAAGTGCCCCTGGCATGGGCCTCAGCCAGCGCATGCATTAATAACACTCCCACTGGCCCTGCTCAGCCTCCCAAAGCACTTTCCCGTGCATTACCTCCTGGCAACGCTGGGGTGGAAGCGGGCCAGCAGGCCAGTGTCCTCACCCCAGTTTGGCAGGGAAGAAAGGAGGAGAGAAACGAGGCCTTGCCTGTTTCTCCAAACTCATTCCCTGCTGTTCTCTCCCTTGGTTCTGCCTCAGGGCCTTTGCACATGCTACTCACTGTCTCAACCTGGAATACTCTTTCTCCAGTTACCCTCACTTCATTACCTGTTTTTCTCAAATGTCTCCAAGAGGCCTTCCCTGATCACCTTGTTTAAAATAACAACCCCATCCATCACTGTCCCTCCCTTTACCCTGTTTTATTTTTCTTCATGGCATTTCTTGACACTTGACATTAAATGATTTCTCTACTTGTGTATTGCCTGTCTCCTGCCCAAGAATGTGAGCTCCTTGAGATGAGGACTTTTGTCTGCCTCGTTCAGTGCTGTGTCCCCAGTCCCCAGCGGGAACAGCGCACATGCTCACTAAATAATTGTGGAGCTGATTAGCCTCCCGGGGATGCAGAGGTGGGAGTGACCTTGAAGATAAATCCATGTCCCCTGCCACCAGGCTGGACTTGGTGCACAGGTGGGTCTCTCTTCTGTGAGAGTCCCTCAGCAGAAATTAAGATTCTTAAAAGAAAAAAACAGTGGTTTTAATCATGACCAAGATCTATGCACTTTCTTTTCTGCCCTATCTTGCTTTCTTAGCGGGGTTGACGGAGACAGGAAAGAGAGGTAAGGTATTTAGGTTACGTGTTGCAGATGAATGATGTGGACAAACTGCTAAAAGGAGAGATTTTGGTTCCCTCTTGCCCAGGACTAGGTTTTCTAGTTGTTTTTTACACCTCATTCAACAGTATTGGGTAACAATAATCAGTATTGGGTACAATAATCAGTATTGGGTACAATAATCACATTAACAAGGTCCTGCGTGGAGGACTTTAAATATCTTATTTCTTGCGAACCCTCAAAACAGCCCCGAAAGGTGGATGATCCTCATTTTACAGGTGAGAAAACTGAGGCTCTGAAATGCGCAGCACGGGCCAGGAGGTAATTCCCTTGCCCAAGGTCACACGGCCGGGTGTGAGCAGAAGCTGCCAGGGTTTCCATCTTCATCACTCACTGCCCTGGGCCAAGTGACGCCCGAGAAACTCCTCCAAGGAATGAAATTCCGTGTAGCTGAGAGGTTAAGAGTGGGAGTTCTGGAATCAGATCGAAGCTGAATCTGGGCTATCTGACCTTGGGTGAACTCGTTACCTGCTCTGTGCCCCAGTCGCCTTGTCCGAAAGTGGCGGTGGTGATGATGATGATGATGATAACGGTATCAGTGAAGATCCACTGAATTTAATCTGTCCAAAGTGCTCAGGGCAGAAGTTGGAACGTGGTAAGTATATGTAGTTATTTTTAGTATCATCCCTTTGTACACACTCTGACTCTCTGTCTCTGTCTCATACACACACACACACACACACACACACACACACCCCATGCATACACCCAGGGGGCTTCCTGGAGGAGGAGTTCTGCCCAGGAGACAGCCCAGGCAGCCACGTGAGTCCTGTCCTAGGGTCAGGCTTAGATCTCCTCCCCTGGCAGGAAATTTCCCACTGAGTGGGGAGTGACCGCCTGTTGCCACCTTTACCACCCTCCCCCAACCACCACCCTCGCACTAGGCCCACACACAGGTCATGTGCCTGCGTGTGACTCAGCCCGGCCGGGTTGATGGTGGGAGGAGAGTTGGAGATCAGCACTGCCAGGGGTTGCTCGGAGCAGCTGCCGGGCTGCAAAGGTCAAGGGATTGGGTTTCCACCTTGCACCCACACCCACGTCCTGGGAGATGTGTATGGGACCCTGTGGGGACTGGGCTGGGGACTGCCTCATCCCTTGCTCACCATCTGAGTTCACGTTATGAGTCTTTTCATGTGCACACTCTGGTTTATGAAGTGTTTTTCCACCTCCCAAAGTCTGCAGGGCAGCCAGTGTTATTTTGATTGTCCCCAAGAAATGAGGCGCATTGAGGCTGAGTGTCTTGCTCCATGTCACTTGGAGCTGGGATCCAAGTGATGTTCACAGAGTTGAAGCCCCGTGTGCTCCCAACACTGCACTGACTGTCCTCAAAGCTGTGTGCAAGTGTGTGCGCGCACGCATGTATGCACATACACACATGTGCACGTGCATGGGACATGTGTGTGCATGGGGTACTGAGGTAGGAGGTGACCAAAACTGTAGTGTGCAGCTACACTTTTCTGATGGTCTAAAGTCATGTCTGAGCATTACAAGTACATGGTGAGCCTTTCTGTTTATGTATCATTATAATTTAAACTTTTAATTTTTCTTTGAACAGGTATTATATTCACATATTTCAGAATCCAAATGGGTATGGTAAAATGTCACCCATCCACTCAGTTTCTCTCTCTAGAGGCATCCAGTTATTAGTTTCTTCTGCCAGCCAATTCTGTACTTGTATAAGTCAACAGGAATATAAATATCCCCCCTTCACTGGCCAACACTCTTCATACAGATGGTTGCTCACTCCACTTACCATTCTGCTCTTTGCTTTTTTGTTTAATGTGTCCTGGAGATCATTCCACACCAGTCCATAAAGAGCTGCCTTGATACTTTTCAGAGCTGTATAACGTGCCTCCTTTGTAGGGATGCACTGTGATTTATTTGACTAGCCCTCTCTTGGTGGACAGTTAGGTTATTTCCAATACTTGCAATCACACACTATGGTATGATGAGTCATCTCATACATACATCACTGGGTGCATGTGTGGGAAATCCAGAGCCTTGCCAGGCAGAGTGTCCCAGGACCAGAAGCAGAGCGTCAGATGGGAGCTTTGCTAGAACTGCAGCGGTACAGGCCCACCCCGCAGCTGGGGGATTGGGATCTGCATTGAAAAAGATGACCAGGGATTTGTATGCACGTCAAAGTTTAAGAAGCACTGGGCTGGAAGACAGATACCCAGGAGTGGGATTCCTGGGTCAAGAGGAAGGAACATTTATAATTTTGATGGGTACAGCCAAATTGACATCTGCAGAGCTTAATTCAATACATATCCCCGCTTGTAATGCATAAGCATGTTGGGAGAATCTTGAAAAAAAAAATCCATTTCCAGCACCACAACCTATGGAGAGTAGGATTCAGTGAGTCTGGGTGGGCCTAGGAATCTGCATTTATACACTCCCAGGTTTTGGAACAACTGGCTTAAATACATCCCTAACCTTTGACTCCAGACACTTCTTTTAGGGCTCCCGGGGGGCATGGCTGTCATGATCTTTAACTCTCCACGTGGAGATGGCAAACCCAATGTCCCTGAGGTCCAGATGGACATTCCTGATGATTGAAGTGGGAAAGGTTAGGTTTATATTGACATTTAGGTTAAAAAATATTAGAACAGGTGCACATCCAGCAAAATGCATTTGGGCTAAAATTTGGCCTGCACTCCATGAGTTTGTGACTCATGGTGTTTTTGAAATACCTTTTTTTTTTGTTTTGGCAAATAATTTCATGCCACCTGGGGAGGCCTCAGGTGTCCTTTCTCCACTATAGTATGAGAGACCTGAGGGATCAAGGCTGTCGCTTTACAGATGAGAAAACTGGGCTCAGAGTGGTGACCAGGTGGCCTGCAATATTTAAATATTTAAAATACGTAAGTCCGTATTTACTGACTCTCAGGCAATGTGCTCAATCCTGGGGAGTTTAAGCCTGCAGGACCAGGGCCAGGTCCTCAAGGAGGGAAGGGACAAACACACAACAAACAAGGGATGGCCACCAGTGTGCATCATGCAACAATATGAGTTCTTTCTCGGCGCTACAGTGGTTCACAGGACCAAGGAAAGGTCACAGGGGAAAGATGTTGGTGGTTTTGGTTTTTTGTTCACCTTAAGCGGAGATTTAGACCCGGAATTTGCACATATTCCCTGTGAAGGGCCCGAGAGCAAATAATTCAGACCTTGAAGGCTCCACTCTGCCACTGCAGCAGGAAAGCCACCACAAACGACAGGCAAAGGGGTGTGGCTGTGTGCCAATAAACTTTAATTATGGACACTGACATCTGAACTTCATGTAGTGTTCATTTCACATGTCACAAACTTGTCTTCTTTTGATTTTCGCCCCCAGCCATTTAAAAATGTAAAAACCATTCTTAGCTCACAAGCTGCACGAAAACAGGTAGTGGGCAGGATTTGGCTGGTGGCTGTGGTCTACCGACCCCTCATTTAGAAGATGAAGGGAGGCAGAGGTGGGAGGATCGCTTGAGCTCAGGAGTTCAAGACTAGCAAGAGTGAGACCCCGTCTCTACTAAAAATAGAAAAATTAGCCGGCATCGTGGCATGCATCTGTAGTCCCAGCTACTTGGGAGGCTGAGGCAGGAGGATTGCTCAAGCCCAGGAGTTCGAGGTTGCCATGAGCTAGGCTGATGCCACTGCACTCTAGCCCAGGTGACAGAGGGAGTCTCTCTCTCAAAAAGAAAAAAGAAGAAGAAGAAGATTAAGGGGAGGTTGTGGCAGACAGGGGAAGGTGGTCCAGGCAGTGACTGGCAGGTGCAGGGAGGGAGGTGGCACAGAAGATAAGATTTAACAGAGATGTCGCAATCAAGAAGCCCGGCACGGGCCAGGCGTGGTGGCTCACGCCTGTAATCCTAGCACTCTGGGAGGCTGAGGTGGGCGGATTGCTCTCGGTCAGGAGTTCGAAACCAGCCTGAGCAAGAGCGAGACCCCGTCTCTACTATAAATAGAAAGAAATTAATTGACCAACTAATATATATAGAAAAAATTAGCCGGGCATGGTGGCGCGTGCCTGTAGTCCCAGCTACTCGGGAGGCTGAGGCAGGAGGATCACTTGAGCCCAGGAGTTTGAGGTTGCTGTGAGCTAGGCTGATGCCACGGCACTCACTCTAGCCTGGGCAACAAAGTAAGACTCTGTCACAAAAAAAAAAAAGGATGCCCAGCTCTTGGCTTCCATTCCAGCCCCAGCTCCGATCCTCTTAGATCCTGTAGTCATGGCTCTTGAAAGAAGTTTTCCCCCCACACCTGCTCAGAGCTTTTTACCCTTAAAAAAATGAAACATTTTTTTCTCCCCTTCAAGACACAGTCCAATCTGGCCAGATTTCTCAGAAAAGCAGTTGGTGGCTCCCGGAGGACGCCCTCACCCAGGCTCGGCCACTGTCCGTGTCCCTCTGAAGCTGGCTCCCGCACCAGCTTTTCTCCCAAAGGTCACTGGTGACTCCCCGCTGCCAGACTGCACCTGCCTCGTCTGGGGCCTTGCCGTCCTCCCCCGCCGGGCTTTCATCGCTGTTTACTGTGGCCTTGACTTGGAAACTCCACTCTCGCTTGGTTCCTGCACAGCTGCTCCTGCCTGGATCCACCCCCCCTCCCCGTCTGTCCTCCCTCCTCCGCAATAAGGGCGCCACAGGTCAGCGGGTGAAGAAGCCAACACTTATGGGGCTGGGAAAGGAGAGAAAATGACCGCAGCGAGCTGAATGTGCTCTTCAGCCACAAAAACACTTTCGTTGCTGAATAACTGCCGATGACATTTAAGAGTATTTAACAAGTGCTACTCTAAGCAGTTTGCATATATACTAATTCTCATAACAACCCTTGGGGGTGTCTACTGTTATCATTCCCATTGTTCAGATGGGGTAGCGAGGCACAGAGAAGTTGAGTCATTTGCCCAAGGTCACACAGCTGACAGTGGCAGTCCTGATGCGAACCCAGGGCATACGGTTCCAGAGTGTGTGCGTAATCACCCCACAACAACTTTGATGCTGCCTTCCCCATACCACCCCCATTTTGCCAAACCATCAAGATTCTACCAAATTACCTACCCCTCCCCCCAGTTTCTCAAGTAGACAATGTGTTGACTTTCTTGCAATATCTGGTGATAGAAACCCTGACCCTTGGGTCAATTTTACTAAAATGCAAGGACAGAGGAATGAAAAACAAATTTTGCATATTCATATCACAGAATATGCTATGCAGCAGGTTGCAGAAGGAAATAGATCTGTAAGTGCTGATGTGGAAAGATCTATGAGTTATATTTAAAGAGGTGAAAAAAGCAAGTTGGAGAACAATATGTCCACTAGTCTTTCGTTCCACAGACATTTATGGAGCATCCACTCTATGCCGGACACCAGTCCGCACACTGGCAATAGAACAGTGAACAAAACAGACAAACTCCCTGCCTTAGCCGAGCTAACATCCTAAGCAGGGAATAAAACAGTATGTCAGAGGTGGTTAAGTACAATGAAGAAGTATACAACAGGAGATTTTCGTAGAAAGAATCACTGCAAAATAATACCGTATGTTTTCTATGGGTGTTTATTTATATATATATAAATGCACAGGAAAAGGTCTGTAAGGAAGCACCCCAAACTGCTGATGGTGGTTACTCTGGGGGGAGTGGTGGGTGCTAGGTGGCTATCCGAATGTACTTAATAAACCTTACAGAAGAATATACCCATGTATAATTTGTGTAATTAAAAAATAATAATAGTAAACACCTGGAACCCTCATACAGTGCTGGTGGAAATAGAAAATGGTACGACCACTTTAGAAAACTGTTGGCAATTTCTCCTAGAAGGTAATCTTATGACCCAGCAATCCCACTCTTAAGTGTTTAAGAAAAATGAAAACCTCCATCTTACACACAGACTTGTCCACTTACGTTTATAAGTGGCTTTATTCATAATAGCCCCAGAGCGAAGACTACCTAAAAGACGATGGCAGGGAGAATGGCTGAGCACATTGTGGTGTAGCCACACGATGGAACACTACTCAGCAAGGGAAAGGAGCAAGCTACTGCTACATGGCTGACTCCAAAAACATTATTCACGCTGAGTGAGGGGAGCCAGGCACAGACGCCCACATGCCACATGATGCCAACTGTATGACAGGCAAAACTAATTTATGGTGATAGACAGCAGGAGGATGGGGCTGACTGGAAGGGACCTGAGGGGAATTTCTGGGGCAACGGAAATGTTCTAGATCTTGATGGGAGGGGTGTACAAATGGGTGTAGACAGTTGTCAAAATCCATTGCATCAGACACTTCAGGTCAGTGCATTTCACTGTAAGTAAATTTTACCTTCATCATCATCATCATCATCATCATCATCATCATCATCATCATCATCATCATCATCAATAACCACCAAAGCCTGGAGAGGAAGGCTCTGACATGTTAAGGGCATTTACCTCTAAATGGTGGAAATACCGGCGATTTTCATTTTCTTCTATAGGCTCCTCCAGTTTTCCGAGGCTTCAGCAATGCACGTACATCCCTTTAGAGAGCGGAAAGGAAAGTTTAAAGAATTATATGGCCTATACCTTTACGGAAAAAGAATATATGCCTCTTTTGCACGTCTTTTATTTGTTCCTTTATTTGGGGAGCGTTTTTTTTTTTTTCTTTTTAAAGAAGGAAAGGAAGAGGGAGGGCAGGCGAGAATAGGAATCCTCTCAGTCCTTGCAGAGCTCTTGAAAAGGCCCCCTCCTCCGTGAAGTGTCCCTGGATTTCTCCCTCTCACCTCTGCCTCTACCCATGAAGAACTCGTCTCAGCTCCACCCCAGCACGGAGGACAGGGTGCTTTCCTTTTCTCCGAGGCCTAGCACTGCCCTTTGCGCGGGGCCGGGTCCGTGGGCTCCGTGCTGACTTTTCAGAAAGCCCCGCAGCAGGCCCGGCTTGGGTAGGCCCCGGCTTTTCGCACTTTCACTCACCGCCGAACCGGTCGCAGGCGGATGGGGAACCAAGAAGGTGACCTCCCCGCCCCTGGGGAGCGGGAACAGATGCTTAGGGGACTCCCGGAGGCTCCGCAGAAACTCCTGCCTGCCGCCGAGAAAGCTCCCGCAGCCCCTCCGCCGCCTCCCCTCTCTCGGGCTTTCTTCGCCCGGCGCGAGTCGGGGGGTGGGTGGGGGGGCGGGGGGCGCGGGTCGGGGGGGCGCGGGGGGCGCGGGTCGGGGGGTGGGTGGGGGGGCGCAGGTCGGGGGGGCGCGGGGGGCGCAGGTCGGGGGGGGGGGAGCGGGGCGCGCGGGGCGCGGGGGGCGCTGGGGGCTGCAACCTGTCGCGGGCAGGAGCGTCCCCGCGCCCGCCTCGCTCCCGCCTGCGCTCCGGTGCCCGCGGGGCCGGGCTGGGCCGGGCTGGGCCGGGCTGGGGCCGGGAGGCTGAGCGTTTGCCCGGCCGCCTCGGGCTGGGGCAGCCGGGCCGCTCGCGCGGTGCCCGGTCCCCGGGACACAATGGAAGTTTGGGCGCGCGTAGGGAGCGTCTGCAAAGTGCTCTCCTGCAAGCGCGGCCGCCGCGGCTCTGCATCTTGGGACGCAGGCGGAGGTGCGGAGGCGCAGGGCAGCACGGGGGTCGCAGCCGGGTCGGGCTGTTCTCACCGCGAGGTGGTCGTGTGAGAGGAGCGGGGTGCCATGCAGCAGGACGGGGGGCGGACAGCAGGGTGGGGGGACAGCGGGGACACCCCCATCCTTAAGGCGGGCAGGAGGCCTCTGAGAGACCGCCCAGCCTGAAGCCATGTGGAAAGTCCTGCTGGGAAGGGAGTCGGCATGGACAGAGGATACTGTTCACCCTCACATTCTTTCCTTTCCATCTTGAAATTACATTCCGGACCCTTGCCTTTCTCCACCTGCTTTGCTGCCAGGCAGGGCCAGTCCAAGATCCCGCCCTGCTGCCCCACACTGGATGTGCACCCCACCTCCAGCTAGTCCCCCGCTTTCCTACAGCCCTGGGTGACTGGCCGTGTGTGACCCTGCGCAGGTTACTTCACCTCTCTGTGTCTCAGTTTCTTCATCCATACAATGGGAATGATTATGGTGCCGACCTCATGGGGTTGCTGTGGGGATTTAATGAGTTAATATGTGGAATGTGCTTAGAACAGTGCCCAGCACAGGGTATCCGCTATAAAAGTGTTAGCTACGATCAGTTTTATTATTGCGGGCCCTCCTCCACCCGACAGCCTGTGAAACCATTTAAAAACCTGAGATCATGGCCCATCCTTATTTAAATTCCTCCCCTGGCTGCCCACTGCACTTAGCATAAAATCACTTATGAAGCCCCACTGGATCTGTCTCTCCGCGTCGCCACGCTGACTTCATCTCCTACCGCTCTTCTCGTTACTCATTGCTCCCACCTCACTGGCCTCCTTTGCTGCTCCTGGAATGTTCCGAGTTTGGTCCAGCCACGGAGGCTTTGCCCTTGCCCGCCCCTCTGCCCGGAAAGCTCTTCTCTTGCTTTGCAGAGCCTGGTCCTGGCGCACATTTGGTTTAACTGTTAGCTCCCTGCGGGGGCCTTCTCTGATCGCCCTGGCTGGGTGTGTGCCTCCCTGCGTTTCTGTGCGCAAACACCCAGTCTGTTTCCTAGCCGCCACCGGCTGTGTGTTGTTTATTCCATATCTCTCCTCCCCTGAAGAATGTATGCTTCATGAGGGACGGAACTTCGTCTTCTTCCCTGTTTTATCTCCTACATCTGGCATAATGCCCAGTTCCTAGAGGTGTTCAGAAAATGTGGGTTAGTTAATGAATAAAAGAAGGAAAAAAGACTTGAGGGTTACTCATGAGAGAGACTATGCAGATGGTGATGCCACTCATCTGATGAATTAATGCTGGGGAGAAGGATTTTTGGGGAAGCGGCAGACTAATTGGTTCGAGTTGGACATGCTTCTGGGGTGCTTGTGGGACCGCTTGGGAAGGCGTCCACCAAGCACCCTACGCAGGGCTGCAGTGACCCAAGAAGGAAGGTTATGGCTGGAGTCACGTTTCTGGAAGTTTCTCCATACATAGGATATATCCATCAAAAGGATTTTTGGAGGCTGGGCGCGGTGGCTCACACCTGTAATCCCAGCACTCTGGAGGCTGAGGCAGGAGGATCGCTCAAGGTCAGGAGTTCGAAACCAGCCTGAACAAGAGCAAGACCCATCTCTACTAAAAATAGAAAGAAATTAATTGGCCAACTAAAAATATATAGAGGTTGGGCGCGGTGGCTCACGCCTGTAATCCTAGCACTCTGGGAGGTCGAGGTGGATGGATTGCTCACGGTCAGGAGTTCAAAACCAGCCTAAGCAAGAGCAAGACCCCGTCTCTACTATAAATAGAAAGAAATTAATTGGCCAACTAATATATATAGAAAAAATTAGCTGGGCATGGTGGCGCATGTCTGTAGTCCCAGCTACTCAGGAGGCTGAGGTAGGAGAATCGCTTGAGCCCAGAAGTTTGAGGTTGCTGTCAGCTAGGCTGATGCCATGGCACTCCAGCCTGGGCAACAGAGTGAGACTCTGTCTCAAAAAAAAAAAAAAATTTTTTTAAAAAGGATTTTCCATACAAGTAAATGAAGACTGAACTCCAAGTGCTTTAAGCAGTGTGTCCTGAAATGGGGCAATGCCAGCGTTGGTTGGTTCAGAAGCTCACTAGCAGCATCAAGGTTCCGGATTCTTCCATCTTCCCATCTGCTGAGATGGCATGGTCTCCCCTCGTGGGTCCACAATGGCTGCCAGAGCTCTAGACATTGTGCTCTTACAGCAACATCCACAGGTCAGAAGAGTGACAGGCCACTTTCCTTTCCCATGTCCTATTTTAAGAGGGAAAAACCTTTCCCTGAAGCCTCCAGCAGACTTCCATCAAGTCTTTTTTTTTTTTTTCTTTTTCTTTTTGAGACAGTCTCGCTTTGTTGCCCAGGCTAAAGTGAGTGCCGTGGTGTCAGCCTAGCTCACAGCAACCTCAAACTCCTGGGCTCAAGTAATCCTACTGCCTCAGCCTCCAAAGTAGCTGGGACTATAGGCATGCACCATCATGCCCGGCTAATTTTTTGTATATATATTAGTTAGCCAATTAATTTCTTTCTATTTATAGTAGAGACGGCGTCTCACTCTTGCTCAAGCTGGTTTCGAACTCCTGACCTAGAGCAATCCGCCCGCCTTGGCCTCCTAGAGTGCTAGGATTACAGGTGTGAGCCACCGCGCTCGGCCTCCATCAAGTCTTATTGGTTCGAAATATGTCACATGCCTGTTCCTGTAATTGGTGAGACTCTTTAAGATCTGCCCATTGAGGGTGGGTTTATTCTCTAGAAGCATATGGTGGCCAAACTTGGGGTATTGATGGGGGGGGGGATTGTTGGGTTTGCAACTAATGATGTCTTCAGTGGGTGTATAAGATAAAGTCTGGGCCAGGCATGGTGGCTCATACCTGTAATCCTAGCACTTTAGGAGGCTGAGGCAGGAGGATCACTTGAGGTCAGGAGTCTGAGACCAGCCTGAGTAAGAGCGAGATTCCCCATCTCTACTCAAAATAGAAAAAATTAGCCGGGCATGGTGGCACATGCCTGTAGTCCCAGCTACTCAGGAGGCTGAGGCAGGAGGATTGCTTGAGCCTGGGAGTTTGAGGTTGGAGTGATGCTACTGTATTCTAGCTGTGGCGATAGAGAGAGACTGTCTCGAAAGAAAGAAAGAAAGAAAGAAAGAAAGAAAGAAAGAAAGAAAGAAAGAAAGAAAGAAAGAAAGAAAGAAAGAGAAAGAAAGAAAGGAAAAGAAAGGAAGGAAGGAAGAAAAGAAGAAAGATAGAAAGAAAAGAAAAGAAAGGAAAAGAAAAAGTCTGAGCACAGATCTGCTGCCAGAGAAGGCCAGTAGGAAGTAGCAGTACAAGGGAGTGGGCAAGGGGCAGTGGGGGAGGGGAGGCAGGGAGACACAGGGCACCCCCAGCATTTGCTGCAAAAACGGTAGTTTAAGAAGGAGAGAGATATCCCTTTGCTGAGTGCTACTGAATAATTGAGTAAGATAAGGATTTCTCTAGAATCCACACCCACATTCCCACCCCTGCTGCCCAACTCCAGACCTCACCATTGCTTATCTGGATTCTTAGAACAGCGTCTTCACTCATCCCTCAGTTGGGAGAAGACCAATGCTACACTGCAAAGACTTTCCATGCCGAGCTGAGCAAATTATAATTACTTCAGTAGGGAGCCAGTGGAGGTGCTTGAGCAAGGGAATAACTTGATCGTTAGCTGCCGTTTATGTTAACCTGGCAGAGTGTGCAGGATAGAATGCAGGATGTTGAGTCTGGTGGAGCCTCCCTCTGTCCTTTGTTTCTGCCTGTGCACATCTATTTCTTCCTCTAGTGCTAGACCCCCAGTTATCCTGTGGGGACCACCCCTCCTCTCCGGTGGAAGATACACGTCCCAGGCCTGGCCATTCAGAGTTGTAATGATTGGACACATGACCCAGTCCTGACCAATCAGAGACAGCCTTCCAAAATAGACTCTTGGGAAAGAGGCAGTTTCTTTCTTTGAGCACCTGGATCCAGCCATACCTGAAGTTAGTGGACTTTGAGTTAGATGAGCCAAGACACTCCCTGTTTTGCCTGAACTGGTTTGAGTTGGATTTCTGTCGCTTACATCTTAAAAATCCTTGAATAATATGGAAACTAAACAATTTGAGGAACCAAAGTTCTGAATATGGATAATGGGACAGTCAAGGTTGGTCTTGGAGGTCTCTTCCTAGGACAGTGGTGGGGCTTCTTATGATTAGGCAAGTATATCAAATTAATGGTATCTAGTTTTTTTTTTTTTTTAAAAGATTAGGCAAGTATGGGAAACAATCCATTCATTCATTTGTTCAGCAAATGTTTGATTACCTACACAGTGCCAGGCTCTGTTCTAGACCCTGACCACACAGCAGTGAGCAAAATAGATGAGCACATAGTCTAGTGGCTCAGGAAAAATTATCTGCCTTTATTCTGTTACTATAATTATCATCTGAGTCCCCATTTGTAGACGTAGAAACTGAGGCCCCGAGAGGTGAAGTCTCACAGCCAGGGAGGGGCCAAGTGGCAATATGGCTTTATCTCTTAATAATTTCCAAATCAACTCTGCCCCCAGCACCAGGCTGGAGAGGGAGAATACACGCACATGGAAGTGACTTCACACTGCAGGAAGAAAGCTGCAAATTGATCGAAGGGAGTAGAATAGGAACATTTCTACATCAAGGCTGCAGCAGTACCCTGAAGACAGAAACGGGAGCAGAGAGGGTGAGATTTGACTGGAAAATCATAATGGTTTTAGAGCTGGGTCTTAGAGATCAGATTAATCAAGAAGGCTTTCTGAAAGGAGAGGTGTTTGTGGCAGGGTCTTAAAAGAAGGGAAAAGTATTGGTAGGAGAACGTATGAGTCTGTAGCTGCCTGAATCACTCTATGTGCCACATCCTCAATCAGACACAAAATATAATTTTTTTCTTTCTTTTTTATTTGTTGGATGCTGATGGGTGTGGGGGTGAGGAGAAGGAGTCCTGGTTAGCATGACTTAACAGCTTTTGTTGTTGCTTCTGAAATCATTAGCCCCTTGCCAACAGCACCCAGACCTTGCAGGTCTGCAGGCCAGAGATATACACACAATGATGCATTTAAAAAAATTCTCCAGCAGGAGCTGTGACTCATACACATTTCTGCTGGGACAAATAAAAATACTGGGAGTGAAAGATGGATTAGTCACTGGAACAGTTTGCTTTTGAGAACTGAGCCCCCCGTGGTTGCCCTTGTTCCCCATTAGCTTCTGAGATTAGGAAACCAAATCCCTAAATTGGTGCCCACCAGGGATGTGGGAGAAAGCCTGGTTGGGTAAGCGGGGGCTGGGGGAAGAGGGTGATCTCCATGGAGCAGTTGCAGGGCAAAGAATGATACTCTGTCCAGGGCTGGACAACCCTGGTACGTGTGGTTCTGTTGCACAGGTTGTCTACAGCTGGCTGCTGTTCTGATTGATCTCTGCCTGGTTTGCTCATTGGGATCACTTCTAAATTAAAGCCATTCATTCATTCACTCACTCATTCATTTATTAATTCAATCAGTTTATTGCTACAGGCAAGGTAATATGTTAAGCTCTGTGTGGGACCCCTCTGTGTGGATAAGAAAAAGAGCTTGGCACTCCAAGGCGCTAAGACCAGGAAACCTGGCATAAATGACTACATAGAGGTTTAGAGGAAGGCGATGTCTCCTTTTTGCCAAGCTCAGGGATTAGCTATGGCCTTCAGGCTGTTGCTTTTATAAATAAAGTTTTATTGAAACACAGCCACAGCCATTTATTTACATAATTGGTTTTGGCTACTTTATCATTACAACAGCAGAATCGAGAAGTTGTGGCAGAGTTGTGTATGAACCACAAAGCCAAAAATATTTACTATCTGGCCCTTTACAGAAGTTTGCCTTCCCTCAACCTGGCATATGAAAAGGGATTTGCAATTGTAAACAACAGAACCCAGTCTGATTTTATTCATGATTATGGGCAGCTCCCAGACTCTCAAGGCTGCTCGGAAAGCCAGCCTTAGAAGCTATGCCACCCAGAGCCATGCCCAAGCCCCACTGAGCACACACTCCCCCGCCCCCACCAGCAGTGCTGAGTAACTGGATACCAAAACCTCTGCTGTCACTGCCTCCCGAATCTGGACATCTCTGCCATCATTTTGGCCAGGTAAACAAAGTGTGTATAAACCGTGTGGCACAGCCGTTTCACTTCTGTTGGATAAACTGGAGATACTTGCTCCCAGCTGCACATGGAACTATGGATAAGGTTTATCATGACATTTCTTCAAGGAGTTTGGCACAACAGTGTTCAGCACTAGGCAATGGGTAAGTAGCATTTTGGTGGTTACGATTAATATTAACCATTGTAACAAAAAGATCTTAAAGAATATAAAGGCTCAAATGCAAGGGAGGATTTATTGCTCACACAATAGTCCAAGGTGACAGTATGCAGACCTAGTCTGAGGGTGGCTGTGCCACCTTCAAGCCATGGCTCCCAGAGTCACCCTGGAGGTCGTCATGCCAATCAGCTTTCAGGAGCAAAGAGGAGTGGGCATGGGAGAGATTGCATGGGCCAGGACTAGATGCACAGCTCATCTACTGGCATCTAGGAGCTCACACGCCGTTACGTGGCTCCACCCCCCTGCAGGGAAGACTGGGAAATGTAGTCCGCAGTCTCTACCAGGTGGTGCCTACACGCAACGGAGCCCTGAGCATTGACTTGTGTCTACGAAGAGCAACAAAGAATGATCTCAAAAACATGATGTTAAGTGAAAAAGGTAAGCCAGTATGGGCTGTATGGCTCTGTACCATTTATGTAAAAATGTTAAAACACACATAACACTAGGTCTTTATCTCTTTATATTTATTTTTACTATGTCTATTAGAATACACAAATGTATGGCAGATGGATAGAAAGAACATGCTTTAAATATACCGGAGTGGGTGTCTGTGGGGGAGAGGGAAATCGGAGTAGTTGGAGATGGGTGATGAAGGCAAAAATAAGAAGTGAGAATAAAACAAAACTGAAGCTGTACTCAAATACTGCTGGCGTTGTGCCACGGCCCAAGGAGTGTGATCAACTGAATCTGTGCCTCTGAGGTCCACATTGAAAGAGGTCGGAAAAGCAGCATAGTAAAGAATCAAAGTCTTATATATCCATTGTTGAAATTTTGGGAAACGTGAAAAAGTATAAAGAAGTAAACAAATACCCATAATCCCATCCCCCGATATAACTCTTCTTGTCACTTTGTATACAGTTCCTTGCTGTCTTTTTTGTTTGAATATATAATATATATTGACAATTTTGGGATCATAGTCTACATATAATTTATTTATTGATTGGAGGCACATATTTAATAATTTTCAAATATATTATACGTACTTTTTATTCTGCTCTCTTCGTCCCCATTGATCTACATATCATGAGCATTTTTCCTATTCTGTTAAATATTCTTTGACAGCAGACTTTCCAGTGGCTAAATAATTTTCCAAATTGTAGATCTACCATGATATATTTAACTATTTACCTATTAGTGAGAATTTAAGTTCTTTCAGATATGGGGCGTTTATAAATGATGCTGCAGTGAACGTCTTTGTGCATCAATGTTTGTTTGAGTGTGTGATTATTTTTGTAGCTTAGATTACCAAAATGAGAATAACCTGGTCAAAGGTTATGAATGTGGATGTATATATACTTATTTTTGAGGCTTTTGATGCATTTTTAAATTGAGAAACAGAGACCACATGGAGAAATGTGTATAAGACATAAATATAAAAAACCCCCACGTTATTATAAAGTGAATCCCTGTAAAATCACATGGGTTAAGAAACAGAACATTGCCAGTCCCCCAGAGCCCCTTGTAGCTCATCTATATCCCAGACCCCTCCCGGCCCAGATGGAACCCGCTGCCTTGATTTGTGTAGTAAGGTCTCCTGTTTTTTCTTTATAGACCTACCGTTCAAGTCTGCGCCTCTAAGCACTGTAGTTCAGTATTGCGTGCTTTTCAGCTCTATATAGGTGGAATCATACATAATGTGCTCCCTTGTATCTGGCTTCATTAGCGCAACATTTTGTTTTAAAAATTCATCCGTGTGGTTGCAGGGAGCTCTGTTTAGTTCTAACTTCTCTTTTGTTTTCTCTGAATCTATGTAAGTTTTCCCCTCTGCTTCAGTTTCACATTCTGAGGCCCTAAAGTTAGACGGTGGGGGGAGGAATTCCTTTTCATTTTTTTCAAACATTTTGAGGTCTGTAAGATCTCTTTGTGTCTTCACCCTCCCTCAGAGAGCTGGCAGAGTAGGGTTCTTAAAGGGAAAACTGAGGTTTGGGGCTCAGAAGGAAATGGCAGAGCCAGTACTGAGAACTCTGCCCTCTGCCTATTTCACGAGGGGAAACAAGGTCACAGGAGAGTCCATTGCCATGTCCAGTCTTCTTAAAGGAGCCAGGGAACCTCAGGAACAACTGGAAATGGGCTCTCTCTCGTACCTGTTCTGGTGTCTGCTCCCTGACTGCCCCAGCTCTGAATGTCGGTGTGGCCCAGGGCTCTGTCCTTGTCCTCTTCTCTGTCCACATGCCCTCAGTGATCTCACCCAATCCCATGGCTTTAACTATCACGTATATCCTGACCATGCCTACATTTCTGTCTCCAGGCTGACCTCTCCCCTGAGCCCCTGCACGGCTCACACATCTGGCTTTCCTCTCCCTGCTAACTGCACCTCCTACCCTTCCCCCCTGCCGTTCCATGAACAAGCAGGCACACTCCTGCCTCTAAGCCCTTGCACTTGCTGTTCCCACTGCCTGGAACATACACAGGGCCCACTCCCTAACTTCTCTCAGTTCTTTGCTGAAATGTCACCTCCCCAGCAAGGCCTTCTCTCATCTTCCTGGTGATGTGCTGGCCCCAGCGCTCCCTGTTGTCTACCCTGCTTTGTTTTTTCTCCATAGCGCTTACCAGGATCTGGCAGACTTGGTGTTCAACTTACTGGGGTCTTTACTGACTGTCTGTTCAGCCACTAGAATGTCAGCCCCCAGAGGGCAAAGATTTGTATTTGTTTGGTTCACTGTTCTATTCTCAGTGCCTAGAACAGTGCCAGGCTTTCACAGTGAGGTTCCTCTCACCCTGGAGTCTAAAACATGTACTGGAGACATTCATTCATTCATTCATTCATTCATTCATTCATTCATTAATTCATTCATTCATTCATTCATTCAGTTATGATTTACTTGTGCCTGGTGCTGTTCTAGCACGAGGAAAACAAGATTCTCACAGCTCACTTGCAACACCTGAGAGGTGGCTTGGCGTGGAATTACAGGTTCACCTGGTGGGCAAGGTTCTGGCCAGTGGGTGCGGGAACAGAAGTGATGTGTAAAACTCCCAGTTCAGGTGCTTAAAAAGACCAGCCATTCCCTTCTCTTCCCCCTTCCTCTATGTGCTGGTTGGTTTTGGCGTGAGAGCAGCCATCTTGGCACCCACGGTGAGGATGGTGCGGAGCCAGGGCTGGAAGGAGCGTGGGCTCTGACACCCGGGCCCCCCATATCTGTCTTAGTTTGTTAAGGCCTGGACGTGACATGACAGAGAAATAAGCTTCTATTTTAAAAAACTCCATTATTTTTTGGGTCTTGTCACAGCGGCTCACCTATATCCTACCTAATACAGTGACCTAGCTTGAGCTCCTTTCTGAGTCTGTTTTCTCATCTGTAAACAGGCATGACCATAACAGTAATTGCCACGAAGGGCAGGTGCGAGAATTTGATGTCATGTCCCAGTAGAGCCCGGTGCACAGTGAGCACTCGAAAAATGGTAATGGTTGTTATTAGAACTTCCCCCCTCTCCACAAAGCCTCCAGGAATGGAATTTGCCCTGGAAATTTGGAAGGTAGGCTGCAGCATAAATGACATTTGGAGAGGGTGTGGCTGTTTGTGTTTCTGCTGGTTAAAGAGGAAACTGTCAGCTTTCAGTAAAAGTTACCACTGGGGCTGCCAGGTGTCTGGATTTGGACTGGGCAGCCCTATTTTTGAGCTTTCAGTCCAGGAAACAAACTGGGGGCAAAAAAAAAAAACCCCAGACATATAAATGTGTATCCAGTATGTCTGTTGAAACCATCTGGCATTCCTGGCTGCAGAATTTCAAGATACTTCATCCAGGTCAATCTCTAGCCTTGACTAAATTGCAGAATTTACCTTCTCTGCACCAATTTCTTTCTGAAGCCTTTTCTTTTTTAAAAAAATATTTTATTTATTTATTTTTAGAGATGGGGTCTTGCTATGTTACCCAGGCTGGAGAGCAGTGGCTATTCACAGGCATGAACACTAAATACTGCAACCTTGAATTCCTGGCCTCCAGTGATCCTCCTGCCTTAGCCTCCTGAACCCTTTTCTTTTAGAGACAGCATCTTGCTCTGTTGCCCAGACCGGAGTGCAGTGGCGCAATCATTGCTCACTGCAGCCTCGAACTCCTGGGTTCAAGTGATCCTCCTGCCTCAGCCTCCCTGAATAGCCAGGACTACAGGCATGTGCCACCATGCCTGATGAATTTTTCTATTTGTTGTAGAGATGGGATCTTGCTCTGTTGCCCAGCCTGGTCTAGTCTCAGGTGATCTTCCCTGCGTGGCCTTTCAAAGTGTTGGGATTACAGACATGAGCCACTGTGCCCAGCAAGGCTTCCTTTGGAGATTGACTTGTGCAGTCACGGGTGGCTCAACTAAGACTATTAGGAAGAGGATTTTATTTTGGTCTGAAGAAATGAACCCTAGCTTGTGTGTCTCGCACTGGGTTCAGTTGTCCAGCTGTTCTGTCCAACTCCAAGGGTGGAGAGGCCTCGCTACCCTTCTCAGAAAGCTGCTCTTGGTGCTCAGAAAGGGGAACAGCCTGGCTCTGGGCTGCTGGCCTGACTCACTGAGCACTGATTTGCATTTGGGAGATGCCTGGGCAGTCCAGGAACCCACTTCCCACCTGGCTCATTCTACTTGGAATGGGAAAGAAAATTGGCCTTTGTTTTTCCTTGCTTTATCTTAATTAGATTTTCCTTTAAACAGACCTTGGGAAGGGGGCCTTGAAATCCTGAGCTGGTCGAACCTGATAGGGTTTTGTCAGGGAACAAGAAACTCTGATGTTTCCAAGCAGCAGAATCTTCCCCACCCCAGCTGTGAAACTTACACAACAAAAACAAAATGGTATTTCCCACTATTTGCGAAGTACATGGCAGTGGGAACTCTAAGAGAATTTCCCTATCGTTATCATCATGTTATTTCCTCCCCCGAAAGTTTTTTTTTTCTTCTTCTTCCTCCCTGTTTTTTGGCAAATGTTACCCAGCTACAGACTGTTAGGCCCTGCTCTGAGACACATGCCTGGGACCTAAGGGCTCCCCACGGGATTCCTGGAGGGAGTGGCTGGGAGTGATGCAGAAGAAAGCAGGAGAGGCCAAGGTTGACATGGGGATAGGAAAAGAAAGCCTCCCCCAGCTTGTGAGTGCTTAGTCATGTTTGGTTCAGGGAGTCGGTCTGTGCCAGGAGGAGCTGGGAGGCAGCCAAGCCCTGAGCCGAGGGAGTCCCCGCTGATCCTGCCAAGGCTGAGCGCCCTGAGTCATGAAACCTGGGGTGGGCAGTGACCTGAGGCAGAGTCCCAGAGGTGCCACCGAAAAACTCTGGTTTCCCAGGTCCATTGCTGCGGGCCTTAGAGAAGCTGAAAGGATCTTGTTTATTTGGTGATTGTCCTTCTCCCCCTGCTTTGGACTGGATGTGCCAGGGTGGCAGGGACCTTACCTGTTGCATTCACCACTGTATCCCAGCCTGGAGCATAGTAGGCCCTCGGGACATACCTGTTGAGTGAATGAGGGAAGGAACTTGCTGCCTGTCTTTGCTGAATTCATCATCATCCATGCCCCTGCTTGTATAATGCTGGCTCCACCAGGGCCCCAGCCTGGTTGGTTGGTTCACTTCTGCAGCCTCAGCACCTCACTCAGTGCCCTGCACGCAGTAGGTGCTTAAGGCAGACACTTTTAGATGCCCACCCACACTAGTTCCCCTTCTCTCATGACAACAGAACTCCAAGTTGTCCAGGCAGCCATGTGCCAGGGGATGGAGCAGGAAGTTCTTAGTTGATGGTGGCAATTTTTGCTTTGGGTCAGGCACATTCAAGGCTGGTGACTTCTGACCCAGTTCTGATCTGCTGGGGACTTAAGTTTTTTTCTCCCCGAAAGAAGAGGCATGGAGGAGAGAGAGTCCCCTTTGTTGTTTGCTTTCCTGCTTTGGAATTGTTGGGTGAGGAGGTGATGTATTTGTTTCAGCAGCCCTTTTGTGATTCTGAGGCCCCAACCCTTGGGAGAAAAGGCCACCATGGTGAGGATAGCAGTGTCAAAGGTGACATGGTCACAATGATACCAAGTCCTGAGCCGCCTCAGGAACCAACCTCCTCTGGACTTCCTGCTCAATAAATAATGTCCTTATGTTTTAAGTCCATTTTTCTCCTCCTTGCAGCCAAATGCATCCTAATGCATTACTCAGTCCATGAGTTGAATAAACAAAGGCCTTCACTTACTGAGCATTTACTATGTGCTCTGAGCACCTTCTGTGTATTCACTCAGGAATCCTGCCACAACCTTGTGACGTAGGTACTGGCACTATCCACAGTTCACTGATAAAGCACAGAGAGCTTAAGTACCTTAGTAAAAGCTGTCTCATCTTTCAGTGGAAGAGGACGGAGGGAGAGGAATATCCCAAAGGAATCTGAGAGAGTAACAGAGTGGCTGAGACATGGGGGTGGGCCAGGGTGGGCTCCATCCCCAAATGTGGAAATGTTTTTGGGTGGGGCCAAGTCTTGGGTGAAGCATGGGAGTTGTGTGTGAACTTGAAGCTAACCTTTCTTGGCCAAGGGCTGAGAAGGGGAGTAACCTTTGCTGAGCACCTACTGTGTACCAGCTATCTGTGCGAGGTATCTTCTATCTGTGGCTTCCAACTGGGGGTGATGCTGTTCCCCAGGGGAAGTTCGGCAATGCTGGGAGACATTTTTGGTTCTCACAACTGGGGAGGGAGTGCTACTGGCACCTAGTGGGTGTGGGATACTGCTGAATGTCCTACAATGTGCAGGGTGGCCTCCCCACAACAAAGAATTATCTGATCCCAAATGTCAACAGTCCTGAGGTTGAGAAACTGCATTACATACACTTAGCTCTCACAAAGACTCCCAGTTTACAGATTGGACAACAGAGGCTCAGAGTGATGAAGTGTCTTGGCCAACGTCACCCAGGCGGTTAGATCTGAAGCTGGGATACAAATGCAAGCCTGTTTCATTCCGTGGCCCATGTTGCTCCCACTAGGCTCTGTCCTTGTGGTGGAGAGGATTAATTTAAAGATGAGGCAATTGAGGCTCAGAGAGGTGTCATGACCATTCTAAGGTCAGAAGCAAGAGCTACTCCAGTCAAATGCCACCTGGCCTATGATCCCAAAGAAACAGAGCTCAGGGTGGGCAGAAGCCACCCTGTCCTCTCCCTGTGTCCTTAGGCACTTGCAGTATTTACCCAGAGGCCAATGGGAGAAAAGTCCTAGGTGTTTGGAACAGAGATTAAAAAGCAGTAATATTCACGATCCCAAAATGGTTATAGTCTAGAGGAGGATATTGTGTGAAATCAGCTCATCCACTGCAGAGACAATACAGTCTTCTGGTCTGGCAAGAGGAGTGGGTTAGGGATCACATGGGTACAGTGGGGCTAGGCCAAATAGGCAGTTCACACACGCAATAATAATAAGAAATGTTTACAGCAAACTATCTAGGTGCTGGGTACTGTTCCAAGGACTTCCCACGGATTAACACATAGCCCTGTTCAGGACCCTATGAGCTAGGTGCCATTATTTATTTATTTGAGACAGAGTCTCCCTTTGTCCCTTGGGCTAGAGTGTCCTGGCATCAGCCTAGCTCACAGCAACCTCAAACTCCTGGGCTCAAGCCATCCTCTGCCGCAGGCTCCTGAGTAGCTGGGACTAGAGGTGCCTGCCACCACACCAGGCTAATTTTTTCCATTTTTAGTAGAGATGGGGGTCTCACTGTTGGTCAGGCTGATCTTGAACTCCTGAGCTAAAGCGATCCTCCCGCCTGGGCCTCCCAGAGTGCTGGGATTACAGGCAAGAGCCAGTGCGCCCGGCCAGGTGCTATTATTATTTCCTTAGTATTGATAAAAACAACACTGAGGATCTGAGGCAAGGAAACCAGCCCAAGGTCATCCAGCTAGGGAGGAGCTGGGATTCGAACCTGCGCAACGGACGCTAGGCCCCAGAACTCCCTCACCTCTCCATACCTTCCTGTAAGGCGAGTGAGGACATTTGTGGAGCGGCTCAATTATCAAGGTCACGCAGCACAGGCAGCCCGACTAGAAGCTGCGGGGTGGGGGATGGAGGCGGGGCGGGGGCAGGGCACCTGCCACTGATCAATAACTGAGAGCGGATAATAATTTCTTCTGGGAGAGGTGGAAAGGGCAGGGCCACGGGGCAAAGAAGTTGAGGAAGAAGGAAAGGGAAAAGTGCGGTTTAGCGCGAGCCGTGCACGTTTCTTCCCAAGGTCGTGGCAGCGCCCGAGGGCACGCAAGGGCCCGGGGTCCCCGGGAGGAGCCGTCGCCTCCCGGCGGGGCCGCCCCCTTTCTTCCCAGGCCGGCGGGGGCGCGCTTGCTCCGCGCCGCTCCGCCGCAGGCCGCTCCGACCCGGGCTTCCTCGGCCGGACCCGCGTGCGTGTGGCTGCGCGCGGCGGGCGTCGCGAGTGCCAGCGGGAGTGGCGCGGCCCGCGCGCGCGCGAGGCGCCACGCGTCCGGGCGCGGAGTCGGCGCGCCCCGCACGGCTGCGCGGGCCCTTCCGGGGGGCGCCCGCCCGGCCGCGCCAGCTTCCGACGTAGGCGCGAGCGCCGCGGCGCGTCTGCAGGGCCCGTGCGCGCGCGGAGCGCCTCTGCGGCCGAGCGCGGCGTGGCACTTGGCAGACGCTCCCTGGGCGGCGGGGGCGGCGGCGGCGGCGGGGCCGGCCGTCTGGGAGCCCCGAGGGCCGGCCCCCTCCCGCCCTGGGCCAGCCTCCGCTCGCTGCCTCCGCCCCCGGCCGGGCCGCCCGCCCCCCGGTCCCGCCCGCCGCGCCGAGCGCCCGGCCCGCCGCTGAGCCCGGCCAGCCGGCGCGCCCCGTCCGGGATGGGGCGCCTGGACGCCTGAGTCGCCGATCCGCACGGTCTCCGCGCGGGGCAAGGACCGGCGCCGCGCGGCCGCGCCAGCATGGAGGCACCCGGCGGCAGCGGCGGCGGCGACCCCAGCGGCGACGGGGCAGGGGACGGTGCCCACCCGGATCCCCGGACCCCCGGCGCCTCTGCGCCCAGCTCCGGCCCGTGCGCGGCCGCCCGGGAGTCGGAGCGCCAGCTGCGCCTCCGCCTCTGCGTGCTCAACGAGATCCTGGGCACGGAGAGGGACTACGTGGGCACCTTGCGCTTCTTGCAGTCGGTGAGTGTGCCCGCGCGCGGCAGCCTTCGCTCCGCCGCCGGCCGCGGCTGCGGCCCCCGCTCCCTGTGGCCGCGGACCCCGGGGTCCGGAGTCGCCGCGGGGGCGCCCGCGGGGCGCGCGGAGAAGTGGGGGAGACCCGGCTGCTCGGAGCTGTGCTGTCGCCTCCCCGGCCCGCCCGCGCCCGTCCCGACCCGGGGTCTCCCGCACGCCGTTTCCCACCCTGCGCGCGCTGCCCTTTTGTCTTTTCCTCCCTCTCCCCGCCTTGCGAATAGTTTTAAAATTAGTTACATCCGTGAGGCAGGGGCTCTGGAACCCCGGCGCCGGGAGCTTTCGCTCCTGCGTCGTTTTCCCGGGAACAACTTCGCCGCCTGCTGTACCACAGACTACTCATCCAGGACAGACCTTAGGAATGCTAGAGGCCCCGTCCCGAATAGCGTAGGATAAAACCCGAGGCCGGGAGGAGGGATCGAAACTGACAAAACCCCAGGGTAGAATCTCCCATGCACACGTTTGCTGGAGTTCGGGGAGAGTGGGTTTCGAACTCACGACTCGGCAGTCCAGCCTCCCTAACCTCCCCTCCCCCTCATTCTCCAAGTTGCAAAACCACAGGCTCAGACTTTGTGAAATAACAGCTGAGCGCTTGCTATGTGCCGGGCACCCTGCACGTGTCATTAACTAGCAGGTTTCACAAGTGGCCCATGAGGTAGGGACGGGAATTTCCCCCAGTGTTTAGATGCGGAGGATTTAGCTCCAGAGAGGCTGAGTAACTCGCCCAGGATCACACAGTTGGTTAAGTCGGGATACCGGGCTTTGAACTGAAGCAGTCCCAGCGGCTGCTCTAAACCCTGTTCTATGCTGTGTTTCTTTTTATTTTTTTCTGTGTGAGAGAGGAAGGGGCCACTTCCCTACTCTCCTAGGAAGTGAGAAAACTGGCTAGGGGGTGGCGGGGGTGGGACAGAGGTAGAGCCTGGGGTGGAAGTTAGGAGACTGCAGGGCCTTTAATCTCCATGCCTCCTGCTGGGACCTCATTTACTCCCCTCCCCTGCTCGAGGAAGTCTTTTAATCCTGGTTCAGGAAGGGCTGATGCGGGGGTGGCTCTTTCAGAGACCCCAGAGCCAGGCTCTGCAGCTCCCAGTCTCTGGGGCAAAGAGACAGACTCTGGGACCCTCTGGGGCTCCCCTGGCTTAGGGGATCGGGATTTCAACCCAGGGAGAAGGGAGCCCCAGAGCCCTTCTCCTGTGAAAGGAGGGGTGTGGGGGGTAGGGAGGGGGGCTGTACAGAGGCATTGAAAACCATTTGGCCAAAGGACCCTTCTAGAACGACTTATAAGAGTAAGGCAGGGTTGGCTCTCTTTCCCATGTCTTCCTCTCTCACAGTTTTGGGGGATGTGGGGGGTGGGAAGAATCTGCTCAATTTGAAGCTGGCAGTTTCTGAATTAAAGATGCAGACAGCCCCGGTATCTTTGAGCAATGTCAAATTCTAGGGAACTCCTCACTTCTCCTTCTGAGCCACTCCCGCTCCTGAGTCTGGAAGAGAAACAGGAAACACAAACCAATTTTTATATTAATGGGAAAAAAATATACCTCTCCCTCCTACACCCCTGCCCTAGATGGTGTGTTTCCTTTCAGAAAAGATACAGATTGTGTGTGATGAGCTGTGGTTTTAAATCGTCCACGTGTTGAGTTGGAGGACGCTGGAATAATGGAAATTGATTGGAGTCAACCATTCTTATGCTTAAAGAAACGGGGGGAAAAAAGATTTCTCTACTTCCACATTGCCTCCTGACACTTTTAATATGCCGAGCTCATCACATTTTTTGTTGTTGTTGATGTGTCAGTTTTGAGATGAGTTGGTTCTGCCTTTGACATGTGTCTTGGACCAATCACGCCACCTGTCCTGACCTCAGTTTCCTTACCTGTAAAATAATAGGAGGAGGGGGGATCCAGGTTTGCTTCCTGCCTTGTCCTTTTGTGTGTCCCCAAGCTAGTGACAGAAACGGACTGATTGTGTAACCTGACCAGCCATACCTCGTTTGCGAGCCTCAGGAGTCCTGCTCCATGAGGAATGGCCCCTAAACAACCCAAGGAAGGCCTTTTAGTTTTGAAAACCTGGGGAATAGAGCTCCGGGAACTGCTAATTACCGCGGCTTTCCATGGCAGGAGGCTGGCAGCCTGCAGGTTGTGATTTTCTTCTTCTTCCCACTCTCTCTTCCCAGCCTCTGTACTTGCTGAGGGATTTTCCCCCCTGCCTCCTGGCTCGGAAGCGTGCATGGTAATCCCCCTTTGCTTTTAATTCCATGTGGTGGAGGCAGGCCTTCAGCGCTGGCCTTCCTGTGCCCCTGGTTTGGAGGTGCTGTCAGCCACTGGAAAGGCCGCCTCTGTGATAGGCTGAGCGTTGTGGGAGGTGCCGAGAAGCCAGGTCTGGCTCCTGCCCTCCAGGAGGGGACAGTCTAGTTGAGGGTGGCAAAACGGGCATTTAAAAAAATCCAAGTACGAGGCTGGGCTCTGGAGCCAGAGTGCTTAGGGTTAAGTCCTTGGACTTGTTACCTTGGGCAAGTGGCTTAACCTTTTTGAGCCTTGCTTTCCTCATTTGTAAAATGGGAGATGATAATAGATCCTATTTTACAGGTTTTTCAAAAAAGGATAAGTGAGACATAAGTTGATATAAAGCATGTAGAACTGTGCCTGGCAAGTAGTAAGGTATATAAATACTAATTATTATGATTGTTATTTGATAGTAGGGTTATGGGATTTCAGCATGCAGAGAGCAAGGGTGGTCAGGGAGGGCTGCCTGGAGGAAGTGAGGTCCCAGTCAACAGTGAAAGGAGGACAGGGGGCTCTGAGTGAGTTTCCTTTTGACCCTCTAAGTTCCAGCCACAGGATCTAGCGGTTTTATTTGGTTCCGGGCCTGGGGCTTTGCGGTTCTCCAGAATCTCACCATCTTTCCCATCTTCTTCAGGAATGGGATTGCACAAGGGGTCCTGTGAGTTTGGTGTTTTGTGTGCATTTATTAAAGAATCGTGAAAAGGCAAGGACAGCCCCTCTCATCCAGATGCTGGATCTGTCTGTCTTGGAGGCCACCATAGGAGTTGTGGGAGACAGTGCCTGCTTTTTGACTTGGAACCTTGGATCTCCGCATTTAGAAGCCCTGGCCGTGCTCTTGGGCAGTGTTAGTCACGATGAAAACAATGACAATCATTACTGTGTAGAAACTGACACCTATTTATCATTTACCATTCTGAGCACTTTGCATGTGTCAACTCATTTAATCTTCTCTATGAAGGGGGCGCTGTTGTTACCTTCATTAACAGAGGAGGAAACCGAGGCAAAGCATATTTAAGTGAGCTGCCCTGGGTCGTGTAGACAGCATTGCCAGGATTTGATCTCAGGCTGCCTGACCCTAGAACTCATGTCCCCAGCCACCTTGCAGACTGCCTCTGGCTTGTAAAATAAGGGCTTGGCACATGATTTGTTAAGGTGGCAGAACTGGGATTTGAACCCAGGTCTCTGTGACCCTTAACCTCCTTCTGTGCTTCTTCCTGTTACTTCCCCTCTGTGACATCTGTTCTCTCATCTGCAGAATGGGCGGAATGTGGAAGATTGGGAATGGCAGGCTGCGGGTTCCTCCTCTGTGCTCTGTGTCTGTTTGTGGCGTGAGGGTTGAGTGGGGCTCCGGAGCCAGTCTGCTGGGGTTCAGGTCCTGGCTTTCCCCGACACCAACTTGTAGGTGACCCTGGCAGGTCATTGACCTGCTCTGTGCCTCAGTTGCCCCTTCTTTACAATGGGCATAGTACAGCAGCTGCGTCACAGAGGTGTCACGGAGCTTGGACGAGCCTGAGGTAAAGCTCTTATAACAGTGCGAGGAATGTTGGGGGTCTGGAATGTTGTGGTGACTTTTTTGGGGATATGCAGCAATGAGATTGTCTCTTTGGGGCTCAAAGGCTCCCGAGGCCTGAGTAAGCCTTGGGCCCACCTGCCTCTTGGTTGGATTGGCTCAGGGTCTCTGCTTGCACAGGGAGTGACCTCCGGGGCAGGTGCCAATGGCTCCATGGCGGGTGTGCCCGCCGGGCAGCGGTGGGGAGCAAGGGGGGCACAGGTGGGTGGGCAGAGAGACCCTTGGCTGGGGGTCAGTCCGCAGTTTTCTGGAAGGCTCCTTGTGACTGAGGACAGGGACCCGTCACCCCTAGGCACCCAGAGGGTCTGCCCTGAATCGGCTGGGGTCTCTGAGGAACAGAGATTGTGGACAGAAAGCTCCCAGAATGCTTGCCCTGGTTCTGCTTTCCGGAGGAAGGAGACCGAAGTTTTTCTTCTCGTTGGAGCTCTGCTTGCCAAACAAGAAATTGTGGTTTTGCGTTGTCACTATTTTTTGTTTTTTGAAAGATTCTGTCCTTCTAGCCTCGCACTGGGGAGACGTGCTGGGGTGGGGGTGGTGGCGGTGGGGCGGGCACGCCTTTGATTCTGCAGCCAGAGACAGAGTGACCTCCCCAGTGACCTGGGGGATTTTCATGTGGTCCTGTTGTGAAAAGTAGGATGCTAAGAAATATACATAACACAATTCCGCTTTTGGGAGGTAAACAATAACCAAACTCGTGTGTGTCGTATGGGTAAGGTTACGGGAGCGCAGAGAAAAGGAAGTGGAGAAAAGCAACCATGAAGATATAAAAGGGGCCGGGCGCTGTGGCTCACGCCTGTAATCCTAGCTCTTGGGAGGCCGAGGCGGGCGGATTGCTCAAGGTCAGGAGTTCAAAACCAGCCTGAGCAAGAGCGAGACCCCGTCTCTACTATAAAATAGAAAGAAATTAATTGGCCAACTGATGTATATAAAAAATTAGCCGGGCATGGTGGCGCATGCCTGTAGTCCCAGCTACTCGGGAGGCTGAGGCAGGAGGATCGCTTGAGCCCAGGAGTTTGAGGTTGCTGTGAGCTAGGCTGACGCCACGGCACTCACTCTAGCCTGGACAACAAAGTGAGACTCTGTCTCAAAAAAAAAAAAAAAAAAAAAAAAAAAAGATATAAAAGGAAAAAATGTACTAAGAAATACTGTTTGTAACCCCCTTTTCATATAAAATTATGCATATATGTGTGTGTATATATATATTTAAAAACGCCAACAGAAAGAATTGTGTTTCCAGTGTGATTATTAGATCAAAGCAACAACAACCGCAATGATTTGCTAATATCTATACATTTGCAAGCCCTGTGTAAAGCTTCCTTATGTACTAAAAGCTGCAGGTATTCTTATGCTTCCCATTTTACAAATGAAAGACACAGAGAGGCCAAGTCAGTTTCCCAAGATCACACAGCGTGACAGAGGTGGCATTTGAACCTGGGTAGCCTGGCTGCATGGCCCATGTTCTTTACCACGACCTTCAATTGCTGCAATGTGATGCTGTGTTCATGTGCAAAATTACTACTTTTGTGAGACCTCTGGGCTGCCTAAGTGGGCAAGGATTGAGCTAAAAGGTCCAAATTATCTCAGCTTTAGGATGCCAGAGAGCCTGGGCCAGGCCATCTTGTATTGGGCTGGACTTGATCAGGAAGTCAGTGAAAATCTTGTGATGATGAAAACCTAAGTGTCAGCAGGAGTGAGATGGGCCCCACTTTTTGGGTATGGCAGACAGCTGCATGCAGGTGAAGCCATGCAGACACCAGACTGCTTTTCTCAGTGTGCAGGTGTTTCTGGAGCACCTGCTGTATGCTTCAGGCAGTGTTCTAGGCTGTGAGAATGCAGCCATCACCAGGGCAAATGTGGTCCTTGTCCTCATAAGAAGGACAGCCCAACAGGGATGCCAGAATCCGTGCATTTGAATGAGTGTGTTCTTCAAATAAAGCATACTGGAAGCCCATCTACTATTATTCTGGTGTTTGCCATGGTAACCATTTAACTGTTCCTTTAAGAAGAGATGGATGGCGTTGGTGTCCCTGGCTTTTGAGACTTCAGGGCACCCCTTTCTTGGAGAGGATCCCCGTTTATTGTGCAGTAAGCCAAGACCTGTTTGGCTGGAGGCCACTCCCTTAGATAAGAAACCCACATCCTGTGTGTTTCACAGCCCTTCTCCCTTAAAGGTTTTGCAAGAGTTAAGTCTTTGAAGCAGGTGGTGCCTGGCTGCAAGAGAACCCCACTTCTCAAGTTTTTGTGACTTCCTTTCTGTTTTCCAGCAGACACAGGCTCTCCGGAATCCTGGCGGGAGGTGGGCGATGGGGTGGGCCGACCCTCAAACCTGTGCGCTGTGTCCACCAGCCTCATTCCGCAGCGACAGGGCCAGGTCGGAGCTGATTCTTGCCCTAGAGCTTAGGGGACATAGAACTTGAAAGGAAGCCAGGCGGGTCATTGGGGCTGACTCTCCTTGTCTTGCAGGCGAGACAAGCACGGAGCAGGGATGAGCCCTGATTTAGGGCACCCACAATGCGGCTTGTCAGGGTTCCAGCCCTCGGGCCCTGGGGAGAGGGCTCAGTGGCCCACATCCTTCTCTGGGGATTCATTCGTGTTTTAAGCAGCCTCAAAGGTCCCTCTTAAAGAGGCTCCACAGAGGGCATTTCTGGCCTGGCAGCTGATACGGGGCAAATCCCACCTCTCTCCCAACCCTCAGCACGGGGACATGTGGGGGCTGGATCATTCTTTGTGGGGCTGTCCTGTGCATTGTAGGGTGTCGAGAAGCATCCCTGGCCTCTACCCACTAGATGCCAGTGGCACCCCTACCCCAGTGGGAACAATCAAATGTCTCCAGATATTGCTAGATACCCTGGGGGCGGGGTGGGGCATGCAGGGTAGCCCTGGCTGAGAACAACTTGGCTAAAACCTCTTTTGACCACCAGTTCTGCTTCCAGACTGTTTGGGGCACTTACAGGCTTTTGTTGAAATATGACTGTGTGGGATCAATGTGCATGCATGTGTGTGTTCACGTAAGTAGCATGATGCGATCTGCTTTCCCCCAGCAGTGTGTCTTGGGCTCTAGAACCAGATTCTGCTCTGCCCCTGCATGACCTTGGGCACGTCCCTTTGCCTCTTTGAGCCCCGCTTTCTCCATCTGCAAAATGGGGATGATCCTAGCCCTCACAGGAGTGGGAAGTGCCTGGCAGGGCTGAGTGCGGAGGAAAGGCAGGGCTCACCCCACGATCTGCTGCAGGCTCCCCGCTCCACCATGAGGAAACACCGAGGAAGAAGCGGAGCCCTCTGGTTTGGATTTTTGATTTATTTTTGAGACAGGGTCTCACTCTGTTGCCCAGGCTTAAGTGCAGTGGCGTGATGGTAGCTCACTGCAGCCTGGAACTCCTGGGCTCAAACAGCACTCCCTGCTCAGCCTCCTGAGTAGCTGGGCATGAACCACCGTGTCTGGCTAATTTTTAAAATGTTTTTGTAGGGATGGCTTCTCGCTACATTCCCCAGTCTGGTCTCTGAACCCCGGACTTCAAGCGATCCTCCTGTCTCGGCCTCCCAAAGTGCTTGGATTATGGGCGTGAGCCATCGTGCCCATCCTCCATGTAGACTTTTATTTTTATTTTCTTGGCTCCTTGAGGACCAGAAGGGAATCTGTTTGCTCCTCCTTTGTCTTGTGGTTGGACACTCAATCTGTGTTTACCCGCCTGGTTCCTTCCCCAGGGTGGAACTGACAGACGATCCATTGATTCCGGGCCAGGGGAGGAGAGGCTGATTCAGGCTGGCAGGAACAGGGGCGCTGAAGGCTGGTGGGGGCCGGTAGCCGTCGGTCACTGGGACCTGGGGTCTTGTACTTTTCCCCTTGCGGGAGAGGGGAGTGGCTTCCGTAAGGAGCCTCTCTCGGGAGGATAGAGGCCAGGGCCAGGGCAGGGTATGGGCAGTCAGTGTTCTTATTCATTCGTTCACTTATTCACTCAGTAAGTAGACACTCAACACCTACTATGTGCCAGGCACTGTGCCAGGTGCTGTCATGTGGCTGGAACAAGATGGACAGGTGTCTGTCCTCAGGGAATCTTCAGGCAACATAAAAAGAGAGCACTTGTGGAAAGGGCAAGAGTTATCATAATCATAACATTCACCGAGGCCCTACTATGTGCCAGGCATGGTGCTAAGTGCTTTGTGTGGATTATTTCTTTTTGAGCCCTTGTGACAACCCTCTGAGGTCGGTACGTCATCTTACCTATTTTGCAGATAGGCAAGCTAAGGCCCAGAGAGGTTGAGTAACTTGTCCTAGTCTACACAGCTGGGGAGTGGATGCACAGAGAAGGAAATAAAATGAGAATATGTTGGTGATAGGGATGGTAGCATCTACTTTAGACCAGATGGCCAAGGAAGGCCTCTCTGAGGAGGTGACATTTGAGCTGAGTCCTGAAGGAGGAGAAGGAGTCACCTGTGGAAAGAGTTGAGAACAGAGTGTTCCAGGCAGAGGGAGCAGCACGTGCAAAGGCCCTGAGGCAGGGCCATGCTTGGCTTGTTTGGGGAACAGTGAGAGGCCAGGGTGGCTGGCGGGGTTGGGGGGGAATGATATCGGTGTGGTTGGTAGAGGCCAGGCTGCACAGGCCTCATGTGTGTGGCGAGCACTTTGGGTTTTGTTCCTCGTGGCAAGAGGAGCCCCTGCAGGGTTTTCAGTAGGGGTGTGGCAAGGTTCAGCTGATGATCCAAAAAGCAGGACTGCACAGTGGTCTTTCCAAAATCTCAGCAGCCACCTTCTGCCTCCGGCCTGGACACCCATCCAGCAGGGGGGTGACCACACCTCTCCCCCCCTCCCCCCAGACAGATCCCTTGCCTGCTCCCAGGTTGCTGTGTGACCTGGGGATAGTTCTGTCCCCTCTCTGGGTCTCAGCTTCCCTGTGGGTACTGTGTCGCCAGGTAACCGGGGCAGGCTCCCTGGAGGAGGAGGCCTGTGACCCAGAGTGGAGTTTGGGCCCCTGTTTGCAGCCAGGGTGTGGGCAGGATGTGAAGGTAGCTGCCTCGGGGCTGGGCGGGCTGCTGATGTGAGAGGGGCCCTGCTTCCTGACACAGAGGAAGGCGCCCCTGTTTTCTGTTCAGGAAACTAATTTGCATGCTTAAAGACTGTTTGGCAGGACCCTTGACTCCTCCCTCCACTCACAACATCAGGACAACACTTCGCCTGCCTCAGCTGTCATCTCTGTCTTCCGGGGATTTATTCTTCAGGCCCCCTTCCTGGGTGAGGAAAACAGGTGCAGAGAGGCCAAGTGGTTTGCCCAAGGACGCACAGCCAGGGAGGGGCCAGGACTGTCGCGGGCGATTTCTCTGGTCTCACCCTTGCCACGTGCATTCTCTTTTTACGCAGCCAGAGGGGTCCAGTTAGATCCCAGGTCAGTTACGTCTCACTTGGGGTAAAAGCAAAGCCCTTAGAATGGCTGGAACGTCCCGCGGGATCCGCCCCCTGTGGCCTCTCCCAGGCCCTCTCTTACTGCTGTTTCCTCACACAGTTTTATACATGGAGATATTCACGCACTGTAACCCCCTCCCTTCAAGCATACATGGTTTGTGTAGATGGTGTGGTCTTCCCCATCACCAACCCCAGAGCCTCCTGTTGCTCCCACCCCTTACCCACTCCCCCAGCCACATTTGCCCTTCTCACATGCTCCGAGCACGCACGCCCCAGGGCCCTTCCACCCACTCTGTCTGGAGTGCTCTTCCCCTGGCACCCCTGTGGCTCACTCCTTCCCCTCCTTCAGGCCTTTGCTCAAACGTCGTGTTCTCTACCAAGTCTCCTAGGACACTCCACCACCCCGCTTCCCCACTTCTTAGCTAACGCACCAGACATTTTACTTATGTACTATTTTTTTTTTTTTTTGAGACAGAGTCTCACTTTATTGCCCAGGCTGGAGTGAGTGCCGTGGCGTCAGCCTAGCTCACAGCAACCTCAAACTCCTGGGCTCAAGCAATCCTCCTGCCTCAGCCTCCCGAGTAGCTGGGACTACAGGCATGCGCCACCATGCCTGGCTAGTTTTTTCTATATATATTAGTTGGCCAATTAATTTCTTTCTATTTATAGTAGAGACGGGGTCTCGCTCTTGCTCAGGCTGGTCTCGAACTCCTGAGCTCAAATGATCCACCCGGCTGGGCCTCCCAGAGATTACAGGCGTGAGTCACCGTGCCTGGCCTATTTATTGTTTATTGTCTGTTTCTGTTTCCCTCCCTGGAATGCCAGCTCTACCGGGATGGGAATTTTTATCTGTTTTATTCATATTGTCTTTCCAGCACCCAGAACAAAGTGTGGCACATAGTAGATGCTCATTAAATATTTGTAGAATGAAAAAAAAAGCTCCTCTCTATATAATTATGTTTTATTGTATGATATGCTTGTTTTGAATTACATAACTGCTGAGTATTTTCATGTAGGCTTTCCTGCAGATCTGGGACTGTGATAGTCTGGTGTCCTTTAACCTAAGTTATGTGGGTGGGTGTCGCCTGAGGGTAAGAATTTTCTGCAGTGTGGCATTGTGCTCAAGTGCCCAGGGTCCTGACCAGATTGTCTACGCCTGAATCTTATATCTGCCCCTCAGTGGCTCTGTGACCCTGGGCAAGGAGCTTTCCCTCTCTGAGCCTTGGTTTCCTCATCTGTAAAATGTGTTGGGGCACTTGGCTCAGTGCCTGGCACATGGTCAGGCCCCAGTAATTGGTAGTGGTTCTTAAAAGTATGTTTTAGAATCTTAGTATTTTCCTACTTCCTGCACAGGGAAAGTTATATAAAGCATCTCATCGTGCGCACGCTGCCTCAGATCCTTCCTGGGACTTGCTTATTTCAGTAAGCATTTTCCCCAAGTGGACCCTTGCCCTGGACACATGGTCTCTGCACTCTGAAGGAAGTTGGGTGCCACAGCATCTCGGGGATGATTGTAATTTGGAGCTAGAAGATGCTGTTCACTTTTTCTCCAGGGAATCCACCCAAAGACTGGGTGGGGGGAAGGTGAATTTCTCAAAAATACACGAAAGCTCCTCCCATTCTCCCACTGTGAAATCCCTCCAGGAACCTGAAGGGACACAGAGTAAACTGCTTACCACTTGTTGGGTATGCATACTATCTCGCTTGCAGCCTCATGGTTTTGCAGATGAGGAAACTGAGGCCCAAAGAGGTGAGGTCACTTGCCTGAGATCACACAGAGTTGGTGTATTAGTTATCTGTTGTTGCTTAACAAGTTACCACCAATTTAGTGGCTTCAGACAGCACTTATTTATCACCTGAAAGTTTCCGTGGGCCAGCAGAATGGGCACAGTGTCACCGGGTTTTCTGCTGAGGGTCTCACGAGGCTGCCATCAAGGCGTTGGCCGGGCTGCGATCTCATCTGAGGCTCGGAGGGGGGCGCTGCTTTAGGTTGTTGGCAAAATTCAGCTCTCTGGGATTTGGGGCTGAGGCCCTGTTTCCTTACAGGCTGTCGGCCAGTGCTAGCGTCACCTCCTAGAGGCCGCCTTCGTGTGTTAGCCGTGTGGCCTTCTCGCACCGTGGCCACTTCACAGCCTGCAGGTGAATGCCTGGTTTCGAATCTCCCTTCTGGAAGGGCCTAGTAACCCACCCTTCTTCCCCCTTAGTCCTCTTGTAAAGCCTTACCTGAGTAGGTCAGGTCCACTGAGTTAAGTGATTTGGGACCTTAAATACATCTGCAAAACCCTTTTACCTCTGTTACATGCCACAACCTAGTCACAGTTGTGCATCCTCACCTAGCGTACCTGGATTCGCATTCACAGCCCTGTCTGGGTGAATGGGACCCATGGGTCATGTACCAAGCAGGTGGGGATCTGGGGGGATATCTTCAGATTTTGGTTGATGGTGACCTGACTCAGGATTGCGTGTTCTTGACCACTTGCGTTTCGTTTGCTCCCTCTCTGACCCTGCCCAGGACGGCCCCAGAGTGAGGTGAGCTGACTGGCCGGCGGACTCATTCTGGCTCATTCGAGCGAGGTGGGGCAGCTGGGTGCAGTTACTTCCCTGGCAGCACGTGGTCTCTCTCACACGGTACACATCCCACCAAGCGTCTCTGGAAACGATTTGCCGATCGGATGGTTGAGGATAAGCCCAGAGCAGCTGCCCCCCTTGGTGGTCCCCTCCACCTAGGGCTTGGGCTGAAACCTGGCCATGGGGCATTTATGCCAGATCTTGCCTGCTGTTTCCTCTGAGGGTGGGGTGGGGAGAACCAGTCCGGTTGTATTGCTTTCTGGATATTGGGGCTCATCCAGATCACTTATTGTTTAGTGATTTTTAATGTGATACTATTGTACTCAGTGAATATGTTCTCTGGGGTTTTTGCCCTTTGGAATTGATCGAGACTTGGTTTATGACCCAGCATAAGGTCTACCTTAGTGACCATTCCATGTACCTTTGAAAAGAGTGTGTATTCTGCAGTTGTATAGAATGTTCTACAATTGCCATTTTATTTTGTGTATTTATTCATTTATTTTTGTAAAGGTGGGATCTTGCTATGTTGTCCAGGCTGGTGTTGAACTCCTGGCCTCAAGCAGTCCTCCCACCTGGGCCTCCCAAAGTGCTAGGGTTACAGGCATGAGCCACTGTGCCCAGCCCAAGTGTCATTTTTAGATCCAGGTGGTTGGTAGTGTTCAGGTCTTCCATATCTGTACTGATGTTTGGTCCATTTGTTCTACCAGTTGCTGAGAGAGGCTGTGAACGTCTCCAACTGTGATTTTGTAGGTTTGTGTATTTCGCTCTTGAGTTCTGTCAGTTACTACTTTGTATATTTTAAAGTTCTGTTGCTGATAATACACATTTATGATTATGTCTTCCTAGTTAATTGACCCTTTTATCATCTCTTTATCTCTGATAATGCTCCTTTTCTTGAAGTCTGTCTTGTCTGCTATTACTACAGCCACGCCAGCTTTCTTATGCTTACTGTTTTCCAATTTTTTCCTTTTAGCCTCTTTGTGTCTTTATATTTCAAGCGCATCTCTTATAGGCATTATGTAGTTGGATAGTCACTGCCTTTTAATTAGACTGTTTAGCTTGCATATACTTAATGTAATTATTGACAAGGTTTAGATCCAACATCTTGCCATGTCCTTCTGGTTCGTTTGATGGGACAGTGACAGTCCTAAGGGGTCCTGTCTTCCCCCATCCCCACTCTTTGCTGGAGGTAGAAGGAGCAGAACACCGTGGTTAATGGAATCCCAACTCCCTATTGTGGCTTAGGAGGCATTATGTGATCTGGCTGCTATGCCGACCGCATCTTCTTCCTTCCTGCATTATGTTCCAGCCCCACCAGCTTTCTTTCTGTCCCGGAGCTGTGCTCAGCTGGTTCCAGCCTTTTTAACTGCTTCTCCTGCTGCCTGGAACACTTTGCACCCCGATTTTCAGCAGGGGCCCCTCCCTCTCTTCCAGCTTTCAGCTTAAGTACCACTTCTTAGGAGAGCCTTTGAGTCCTTTCTCTATGTCATTGCACCTATTTTCTTCTTGGTACCTGTCACTGCCTGAAATTGTCTTGTCTATTTACTTGTTCAGTGTCTGTCTCTCCCATTAGAATGTAAGTCACATGAGGTCATAGCCCTTGTCTGCTGTGTTTGCTGACAAATCCCCAGCACCTAGCACATAATGGGCGCTCTGTTAGTATTTGTAGAAGGCATGAATGTGTGATGAAAGGAATTGAATGGGGCCCGCTCGGACGGAGGCCTTCCTGGCCGTGACTTTGTCTTGGGAGTGTGAACCCCGGTGTGTGGGGTAGCCACAGACGGGGCCCTTGGCCTCCTGCCTTTGCCACCCCGGGAGGGCAGAGGGATTGGAGTGTTTTACTTGCCATGTCAGGAAGCTCTGTGTGGCCCCAGGCACCAGCTGGTGGCCCGCATGGCTGTTGGGTGGTTTTACGGTTTATTTCCCCTTGGTCACTGAGGTAGTACACGCAGCAGAGGTGTGCGTGTCGGAGCACGTTTCCAATGTCTCTCCAGCTGCTGGCGCTCCCTCGTATGAAACCCAGCGTGGCGAAGTGATGCTTTGCGTATGTGTACCTGGCGGCACGCATTGTAAAACCAAGGATGTTGTATTTATGGGCAATTTAATACATTTTTTCAAAGTTAACTTTTTGGTAACTTTTGAATTTATCATTCTCTTGCTCTCTTTTCTCCCTCCCCGTTTCTCCCCCTCGTGCACACATATACACACATGATTACGGGATCGTTCGTTTGAGAGTAACTGCAGACATGATGCCCCTGAACACTCAGCATGTGTCTCCCACGAACACGGAGAGTCTCTTCTGTCACTGCAGGACATGGAACAAAATCAGGGCATTGAGCATTGACACTAAATGATACGATCCACAATCTGTATTCAGATTTCACCCATTTTCCCCAAAACGTCCTTTATACCCTTCTCTTCCCCCATCGCCACCCCCAGTCCCGGCTGACGCATCGTGTTCAGCCACACGTCCCCTTGGCGATTTTGACTGTCCTCAATACAGACGCTCCGTTACAATGTGGTTCTGCTCACGCTTGTCCCAGCGCCACCACTAACCAGCTCTGTGACCTTGGACCTCCGTTTCCTCAACTGTAAAATGGGGAAATCTCTGTCTCTACCTCCTGGGCTTGTTTCCTGCTCCCACACTTTTTATTGAGTGCTTACTGTGTGCCTGGCCCTGTTGTAGGGTTAGGGTATAGCAGGAGGCAGGGCGGCCAGACATCCGGGCCCTCGGGGGCGGGGGGTGATAAAGTGGGGGTGTGCTGGGCCCCACGCTGGCTCCCTGGGCTGCCCGCCGGGCACTGGCCGTGTCTGCTCCATTGCATTCATTTTAGAACACTTGGAAAATAAAGACGAGCAGAAAGAGCTCACCTTTGCAAACAGCGGTTTCACCTTGGGGTACATTTCCTCCTTGTTCTTGGCGTTTTGTTTCGGCCGAGGCGTGATCACGCGGCACGCACGATGTCGGATCTGGCTCCTCTTGGCCCTCATGTGCCCTTCCTCGTGTTGCTACCAAGCAGTCGACATCAGCAAACCTTTCATGGCTTCATAGCGAAACGCGGGGGCTCCGGATCCCTCCTGTCAAACCTGGCTGCTTGCCTGCTGTGTGATCGGTGGGCAGGTTGCTTTGCCCGTGTGTGCCTCAGTTTCCTCATTCCTAAAATAGTTTCTACCTCTTAGATTGACGGGAGCGAGTTGAATTAGGACCTGCAACGCTCTCAGAACAGTGCCTCGCATAGAGTAAGCGCTCCCGATATATTAGCTATAAGAATCATTATACTAATATATAACATAGCAATGTCATACTAATACATTTATTATTTAACTGCTCCTCTTCTATTGGGTATTTAGGTAGTTTTCAGTTTTTCAAAATTTCAAACCCCGGGCATCTTTGATCATGTTCCAGTCATTGGTTCTTTTATCAATTTAGTAACTGCGGGCTGAAGAAACCTTGGTTTAGGACTCTTTGGTCTCTGTTAGCTCAAATAAATGATTGGCCCTAGAATCCTAGGATCAGGTTGTCAGAGCTGGAGGAGACCGAGACACCATCTCATCCAATCGGCTCATTTTTCTTGAAAGGGAAACTGAGGCACAGAGCTATTCAGTGACTTGGCCCAGGGTTACCAAGTGAGTTTATGGCGGAGATGGAACTTGAACCAGGTCTTCTGCCTCCTACCCCACAATGGTCTGCTTTTGTCCAGTGGCTAAGACTCCTTGGAGGACAGCGAGGGGGGTTTAAGTTGTATCCCAGTGGGCTGGATGAAGTCTCCTGCCCATCCCGGAGCCAGCTGCTGGGACCCAGGCCACGTCTGGGTGAGGAGCCTGCCTGTGCCACCTGCCACTGGGGAGTGGTGGATCCTGGAAGGGAAACCCCTGGGTGTTGGGACAGAAGAAGGGGAGGGATGCCAGCTTTCTCCCTGTGCTGGGGCTTCAATCCCAGATCGGAAGCCTTTGCCCGCCCCTGGGGAGGGGGTTCCAAGGGAGCCCTCTTGTCACCTGGCCTCTTGCACAACCTCTGGGCTTTTCCATGTCTTACCTTCAGAGCCTTGTCCGTGTCCTGCCTCCTCAGGAGGCCTTTCCTGACCATTCTTGCCCTTTGCACGGATCTGATAATAATGCCTGTGCCCACACGTGTGCGGCGTTGTGCTCAGTGGACACTTTCCAAGCACTGTAGCCTCCCAGCAGCATGGTGGGGAAAGTGTTCCTATGTTGCCTGTTGTATAGATGAAGAAACAGAGGCTCAGAAAGGTTCAGTACCCTGCCCAGGGTCACACAGCATCCTTCTCTCTTATCGGAGACTCAGCTTTTGTGTTTTGTCTTCTCTGAGGCCACACAGCCTGGGGGCAAATCCGGCCTCTGCCCCTTCTAGGTGTGTCACCTCAGGGAAAAGGACTTAGCCTCTGTATCTGGGGGAGAACATTCCAGCCACAGGGAACAGCAAGTGCAAAGGCCCTGAGGCAGGAGGATGTGTCAGGATTGGCAAGGAGGCCAGAGTGGCTGGTGCAGAGTGACAGGAGGTGAAGTCAGGGTGGTAACAGCAGGAGTGCGGAGGCCGGTGGGCAGATTGTGCAGGGCCTCGTGGGCTGTCGTAGGACTTTGCATTTTCCTCTGAGTGGGGTGGTAGCTCTTGGAGCATTTCAGCAGAGGAGGGACAGACCTGACTCAGTTTTCCCAGGATCCGTCTGGCTGCTGAGGCAGAGGAGATGGTAGGGCTGGGGTGGAGGCTGAGGGAGGAGGCTGCCACAGCAGCCCAGGTAGGGGAGGACGGTGGCTAGAGCCCGGGTGTCCTGCAGGGGGTTAGGAGGTAGTTCATTGCGCCTTCTTTGTGCTCCTGTGTTACTCTGAAGCTCCGTGACCTTGGGTTCTGGCTTCATTTCATTGAGCCTCTGTTTTCTCATCTGCAAAATGGTGTTATTGACGTTACCTCTCACGGGGCTGTGGGATGCATTGCACGAGGTGACGAATGTAAAGTGCTCCGGCGAGTGCGTGGCACCGTGTGAGCTCTCAGCAGACTTTCATGGGCTGAGCCAGCGAGTGGACTTCGGGGCTGGTCCAGCTGAGCCCAAGGCGCCCACCCTTGAGGTCAGCCCCAGAGTGGGAAGCATCCTGTTCTTCCCTCACTCCGTCCTCTCCCTCCCCCTGCACGGAGATCTGAATGAACAGAACCCAGAATGTTCTGGCAACAGTTGCTCCCCCTTTCCTAGTGACAAAGGCATCTTTGTTATGCCCGGGTGTGAAATCCATTTCAGAAATGAGGATGATGCAGGCTCAGGAGTCAGCTTGCGAGGATGGGGAGGGGCTTGGAGGAGGGTGTCCCCGTCCTGCCCAGGGCCCTTCAGTGGGCAGTCTGCTTCCCCACAACCCATGTGGGTCCCGAATGCTCTTGAGCGGGTAGTGTTTTATGGAAAGAGAACACATTTCTGCTGAGAAACCACATCAGCCAGTGTCACCCTCCATACTCTTACCACTGTCCACATGGACGCAAGAGTTATAATACCTGGTGCTGGTGTGGCTGCTGCAAAGCAGGCAGTCCCGTGTGATATTGGCGGGGGTGTTAATGGAAAATAGTTTGGCAGTGTCTTTAAGATTAAAAGCCCTTCAGTTCCTTTAGGAATCTCTCCTGTAGAAACAAGCGTGTAAGGATGTAAGTTACAAAGATCTTTATTCCAGTTTTGTTTATAATGGCAAAAGAAATTGGAAACCACACGAGTGGTCGTTAGCAAAGTCTAACCAAGATGGTTGTTCGTCCACGTGTTGAGGTATCAGGAAGCTGTTAAAAAGAATCAGCTTGGTCTCTCCCTCTGGATGTGGAGGGCTATTACATGCTGTACTGTTATGCAAGAAAGGCCAAATTGCTGGGTCAAATGTAGCTTGGGATCCCAATTTTGTAGGGGAAAAAAAAAACTTATAAAAAAGTCTCTCTTGGTGGGTATTTATGAGTGAGGAGAAAGGTACCGCAGGGTGTGCACCACGATATTAGCTTTGGTGGCCTCAGGCTGAGAATGGGGAGATGTGTAAAGATTTTTTACTCTTTGTACGTTTTTTTGCATTGCTACACTAGTTAGAATTAACATATTATTTTTCAAACTAATATAGACTAACAATAATTTTTAAAAAGACAGTTGGCTGTTCCCTCTGCCAGCCTTCTTTCCCCAGATGTCGGCGTGGCTCACTCCTGTCTTCAGCCACTCCGTGTTCAGATGTCACCTCCTCGGAGCAGCCTTCCCTGGTCATTCTGTGAATGAATGGATATTAGATTGCTTTGAGCTGTCCCTTTACTCAGAATGCCTCCTCTGAGAAGCCATTCCTGCTACCCTCAAGCATGTGTGACGCTCCTCCTCTGCCTCCCTAACGCCCCACATGACCCTGAACCCTCATCACATTCTGTGTGATGTTGCACCTGTTTGGGGTGCACCTTGACCTTAGGATTCCGGATGCTGAGCCCAGCGTCTGGCACACAGTGGGTGCTCAATAAATGCTTGCTACTCCCTTGTTAGGGAACTTCCCTGTCTGAATGCTCAAAGTTTGAGAGGTCCTGGCATATTGTCTTTTAGCCCTGGCTCCTCCTCTTATCAGCTGTGTGAGCTTGGGCAAGTCACTTAACATTTTTGAGTTTGGGTTTTTGTCCTCAATAAAGTGAGAATAATGATAACCTCGTTCCTAGGGTGGGGTTGTACATCTGAAATGAGCCATGATGTGCAGAAGATGTTTAGTGTGGTGCCTGGCACATAATAAATGCTTAATTAATGTTCATGTTTATTGATGATGATGAACCAAGTTTGGAGTTTAGAACCATCAGAAAAAATGGCCATTTAGAGAACACCCGCTCTTCCAGCCCTGTCTGTGATATTGGGTCTCATAAACACGGTCCTCTAGGAACCAGGGTAGCAGGGCAGTTGAGCATGTGCTGAAACCAGGTCCCTTCTTTTTAGCTTTGGGCCCTAGATTTGACAGGCGGACTATGGACGGTCTCTGCCCTCATGGAGCTGACACCAGGGCTTAGTGCCTGGAGCTGTGGCTCTTAAACGAGGGCACTTTGAGTCCCCCTGGGGACGTATGACAGTGTCTGGAGGCATTTTTGGTTGTCACAGCTGGGGAGGAAGGGATGCTGTTAAATCTTGCGAGGCCTAGGACAACCCCCCACGATACAGAGCTGTGTGGCCCCAAATGTCAGTAGTGCTGGGGTGGGGAACCCTGGCCTAGAGCAGTGTCTGGCACGCAGTACCAGCTCAGCAAATGTGAGCTGCTCTGGTGACAATGATGACATAAGTGTTTCTGTATTGCCGCCCATCTTACAGATGAGGAAATCGAGGCCTGGAGAGGTGTTGCAGCCTGCCCTAATGGGATTTGAACCCAGATCTCGGTCCCTGAAAGCTGTGCCCTGTGGGTGAGGAGGGAGCAGAGTGCCCCATAGGTAGCATTTCTCTTGAGAGCAGGTGGCTGCAGGCAGCACAGAGGGGAGAGGTGGAGTTCTGGCCCGGGGCTGCCCAGGAAGAGGGAAGGCCCTGTGCCCAGGAGGCTCTGAAGACCCAGCCCTGCGTGTGGTGCTGGCCGCCGCTCTTGGCTCCCCAGCTTGGTGCCAGTACTCGTCGTCTGCCAGTCACTGCCATCCTCGGCCAAGACGCGTTCTCAGCCCCCTCCCCGGGTGTCAGGTCTTTGGCAGCCGCAGAAGGTGGGGTGGAGGGAGTCTCTCCAGTTCTGCTCGTGCAGAGCTGCGCTTGGCAGGCCGTGCGTCGTGTCTGCAGCCTGGGCCTGCCCCGGGTCCCCGTGCATCAGCCTGTCCTCTGACTGAGCCTCAGTTTCCCCTCCAGGTGATGGGGTGGGGTGCGGGTGCTCATTCCTGCTCCAGCTACCTCTCCGCAGCAGGCGAGATGGTGGATGTGAAACTTCCTTGTCCACAGCGAGGTGTTCAGGAAGAGCTGATGTCATTGTCACTGTTTGTCACCCCTCCCCTCACACAGTCGGGAGGCCGGTGGGCATGGAGGGCCCGGCAGCAAGGCGGTGGGGCTGGTTCTCCCTCTCTTCCTCTGCAGCTTTATTATCATCTGCGGTTGAGCTCGACCCACTCAGGCGTCTTAAATGCCTCCCTGTTGCTGACATTCCCGAGTTTATATTCCCCGCCCGACCTCTGCTCCGCCCTCCAGTGTCTGTATCTAGATGACGACTGGACGTCTCGACCTGGGTGTCCAGCGGGCGTCGTGAACCCAGTGTCTTCCCCAGCTCGCCCCTCCGCCAGCCCCTCCTGCCAGCCCCTCCTGCCAGCCCCCCCCCTCCTGCCAGCCCCCCCTGCCAGCCCCCAGTCGCTCGGGCTCGCCCTCGGGCCGTGTCCACGCTGCTCCTCCCCTCACATCCCACGTCCAACCCGTCAGAGAACCCTAACAACTCCAGCTTTGACAGGCAGCCTCCCTGGTCCCCTGCCTCCAGCCCTGTCCCCTGACAGCTGGCTGTCTGCACAGATAGCCAGTGTAGTCAGATCACGCTCCTCTACCCGGGACTCTCCGCCTCACTCGGAGTGAATGCCACGGCCCCGCGGTGTCGGGTCTCCTGTCCTCCACGTTTACTGCTCTGACTTCAGCGCCAAACGTGCCCAGCACACTCCTGCCTCAGGGCCTTTGCACTTGCTGACCTCTCGGTCTGTAATATTCCCCAGGTGTGCATGTACTGATTACCTCTTCAGCTCTCTGCTCGGATCTCTCACTTTCTCAGCACGGCCTTCCCTGCCCTCCCGTCCAAAACCGAAGCCCCTCCCTTGCCCCTCTCCTGCCTCTCCTCTGCACTTGCATTTACTCTCCCCTCGCTGCGTTCGGGCTCCTGGAGGACAGGGGTTTGTCTCTGCTGTTTCCCGCTGTGTCTCCGTACCCAGGACAGTGCCTGGCTCGCAGCGGGTGCTCAGCAGATGTTTGTAGAGTGAAGGAAGGAAGAGCCATCCGGTGATTGTCACATATTTCCTGAGATTAAATATTCCATCCCAGGCCTTCTTCCGTGTGGCAGGGACACAATGGCATGTGTCCTCAAGGGGCCACAGTCCAGGGGAGAAAATGGATGCACAAGTAACGACCTTGCAGGGTGGTCAGTGCTTTAATCTATCATTCAGGCCTGTTTGGGTTGTAAATGACAGAAGCCCCAAGTCAAGCCTTTAGGGGCTCACTTGAGTCAGGAGGAACGTCTTCAGGCATAGCTGGATCCGGACCCTCAGGTCACCTGCCTGTCCACGAGCCAGACCTCACCCATCCCGGGGCCAGGAGCTCTGACTGGCCGGGCCTGGGTCCCACATTCACTGCTGCGGCCAGGGCAAGGTGTCAGCTCTTTGCAGCCATACTTAGGGAGAGTGGGGCTCAGGGCTTGACTTCCCGGAGCTGAGGCCTCTGGAAGCCATTGTCGGGGTGTGCGGCCCCGTGTGTTGCAGGCGGCTGGGCGGGGGAGGGGGATGCTGTGGGTCTTGGTGACAGGTGGTCCCCCTCTCCCTACACACACCTCCTTTGCCCCTCGCCCTGCGCCTTAGAGAGACTCCGGGCTCTCACCGCGCTCCCCTTCTCTTCATCACAAAGGGGCTCCAGATGGCGCGGCTCTCGGGGAGTCTGCCACGCAAATCTGTCGGGCTCCTGTCCCCACTCTCCCTCCCCCACCCACATATGCTGGCTCTGAGTGTCTCGGATCCTATTTCGGGCCTAAGGGAGGAAGGATGCTCGGGGTCCCCGGGTGGGCCTCGCTGCTCTTTCTGGCCTCGTGGGCCTACCCCGAGCCTGAACCAGCCATGCCTGCTGTCACCTGCTCATCCTGGGCGTCGCACCAGGATACCCCAGATTCTGCTATGCATACGAGCCATCGGGGCTCTAGTTAAATGCAGGTGCTGGATCAGCAGGTCTGGAGCGGGACCTGAGGTGCTGCATTGCTGACGGGCTCCGGGGGATTGAGATGCCGACTGGCTGGTCTGGGCCACGCTCTGAATGGCTCGCCCCTCCTCGCCCCCAGCCTGGGCCAGAGCCCCCGTTACAAGCTCTCAGAACTGCCTGTCTTCTCTCGGAGCCCCTATCACAGAGGGACAGGGGGCTGGCAGGAGGGGCTGGTTGACACACCTTGCCAGGCACGTTTGAAGCTCCAGGAATCTTGTTTTCTGTGGCCTTCATACCGCCAGCAGATACTGATTAAGGTCCTACTATGTGCCAGGCACTGGGGAAACAGCAGTGAACGAAACAGACAAAATCCCTGCTCTCATAGGTCTGACGTTTGGGTGGGAGGAGGTGGCTGATGGGAAAATAACAAACAAGCAAAATTCTGCAAGTGACAAGGCTAAGAAGATAGTAACACAGGGATGTGAATTAGAGAGAGTTGGGGGCTGTTTTGGATTTGATGTCCAGGAAAGGCCTGTCTTATGAGGTGGCTTTTCAGCTGGGACCCGGATGCTGAGAAACCAGCCATGGGAATAAAGGCAGGAGGAACTATGTTCCAGGCAGCGAGAACAGCCTGTGCAAAGGCCCTGAGGCAGGGGTGAGCTTGGCCGGTTTCAGGATGAGCAAGGAGGCTGGTGTGGCTGGGGTGGGGCAAGTGAGGGAGCATGGTGGGAGAGGAGGTCTGAGCATCGTGCAGGGCCTTGGAGGCCACGGCAAAGGGCTGGGCGTTTACTTACATGTAAGAGCAAGGGGAGGCTGCGGGAGAGTTTTAGGCCAGGGGGTGACAGTGAATGACTTTATGTTTTAAAAGAACCCCTCTGGCTACTGTGAAGAAAGTAGACTGGGCTTGGGGGTGTCTTCGTCCATTTACTTTTGCTTATAACATAATACCTGAAACTGGGTAATTGATGAAGAAGAATGTTCTGCGGGCTGGGAAGTTCAGGGGCGAGTCCCTGGCTTCTGGCCAGGGCTTCCGTGTGCATCATAACACGGTGGAGGAGGTCAGCACGCTGAAGACCAGATTTCAGCGTGACTTTGGTGGCGCCAAGCAAACCCCGTCCAAACCACGTTGGGGGCCAAAGTCAAGTGCGCAGATGCAAGATAGTGGGGCTTGGCCTGGCGTGGTGGTGGGAGGAGAGAGGAATGGCCAGATCCAGGCTGGTTTCTGAGCAAAGAGCCAGTTTCCACGGAGCCGAAACTGTGGCCTTGGCTCTCACCTGCTAAAGAATGGCACTTAGGCCAGAACAGGTGCTGTCAGAGGGTGGTTTGGAGAGCCCCCCGGGTGCCGCTGCACGGTGGGTGGGCTTCGAGATGACTGCTGGTGGACGGGCGGGTGTGGGGTCAGACAGGCCTGGCGTGGTCTCACCTGCTCAGAGCTCAGTGGCAAGTGGCCTGGCCGGCCTCTCAGAATGAGACTTGGATGTCATCTATCCATAAAGACACGAGAGCTGTGGAAAGGGGATGTTCCCTGTTCCTTACCAGCTTACATGGTTCTGTAAAAAGACCACGCTGCCTGCGATACCAACACATACTAATGCCAGCACTGACCGCTGCTAGTGGCTCATTCTTACAGTGTTTCCTTCACACGGGCTAGTCCGTGTCCTCAGCCTTTAGTTGTGTGATCCTATGGGGTGCGCACTGTAATCCTATGAGGAGAGCACTCTTATTATCCCCATTTTACAGATGAGGGAACTGAGGCCCAGAGAAATGCAGAAACTCGCCAAAGGTTACCCAGGTGGTAGGTGGTGAACTTTAACACATTAACTGCCACGTGAGTTGTATTTAACTGACGTTGGTTTTGAGCTTGGGGCCTCATGAAGCATGTGAGGACTCAATTTTCTGAAACAAATTGAGTACGTATATCGTGAGTCACATATAACCCAATTGGGGTGCAGTGTAAAAATTGATTCTAGCACCACGTGAGTTGCATGTAACTCATGCACAGAAAACAGTAAAAAATAACAAATTTTTCGTTAAATTAGAAAGGATTGTTTTGCTTTTGAAGTTTTTATTCTGTTTTCGTAATAAAACACTGTGGCTCCAGGGAAAAATTATTTTTTTCTAGTGTGGCAGTCACTGTGTTAAGCTAGCATATTTTTATTAGTAGAGATCCTGTAACTGTTTGCATAGTTACAGGCACAGTGGCTTTGGCCATGTATGTCATGTACACGAAAGACACTGATCTCTCTCATCAAGGGCCACGTTCCGGGCACACCGTGGTCTCAGGGCCCGGGTGGCCTTGCCCGAGAGCCGGGGGCATGGAGGGCTGGTCTGCTTTTGCCCTGCGAGAGCCTGCGCTCCCTTTACCTGGTGCTGACGACCATGTGGGGAAGTTCTGCAGCCTGCCTGGTCCTCAGTTTCCTCATCTGCAGAACGAGGGAGGGAGGGGCGACTGTGGTGAGGACTCAGTGAAAAGCTGCCGCCGGCCGGCACACACAGTGCTCCGCGGCCGTTAGGTGCTGTTGCTGTTACCGTCACCATTGTCTTCATTCTCACTGACGAGAGTGGTCCCACATTCCAGGAAACCCCTCAGACCTAGATAAACGGGACGGTTGGTCACCATGCTGATAAAATGAATTCAGGTCCTGCTGACAGCTGTGCCTGGATTTGGATCCAGCACTGCCATTTCCCACCTGCGTGACTTTGAGCAGGCTACTTAGCCTCTCTGTGCCTCAGTTTCCCTACCTGTAAAATGGGAAGCGATGATAGTACCTACCTCAAAGGCTGTTGTGAGCTTTTTATTTTTATTTTATTTATTTTTTATTTTTTTGAGAAAGAGTCTCGCTTTGTTGTCCAGGCTAGAGTGAGTGCCGTGGCGTCAGCCTAGCTCACAGCAACCTCAAACTCCTGGGCTCAAGCGATCCTCCTGCCTCAGCCTCCCAAGTAGCTGGGACTACAGGCATGCGCCACCATGCCTGGCTAATTTTTCTATATAAGTTGGCCAATTAATTTCTTTCTATTTATAGTAGAGACGGGGTCTCGCTCTTGCTCAGGCTGGTTTCGAACTCCTGACCTCGAGTAATCCACCCGCCTTGGCCTCCCAGAGAGCTAGGATTACAGGCGTGAGCCACTGCGCCCGGCCCTGTTGTGAGTTTTAAATGAGATAGTAGGTATAAAGAGTTTGGTGAACTAGTTTTATTCAAATTGTCCAGTGGCCCAAAAGGCCTAGAGAGCCGCTGAGACAGTCTTGAAGCCCAGGCCTGGGGCCCCTTGGGCCCACCCCTCCCCGCAGCTGGCCCCTCCCGGGAGTCAGGCTGGCTCCGTCCTCTACCACATCAAAGCTGCCCCAGGCCCTCTTTATGGCAGGGGTCTGCCGGCCCTTGCACAGAGGCAGATTAGAGTGAGATCCTATCTGGCGGGTAGCCGGGAGAGGCCCTGGTGGCCGCTGATAAGCCCGTCACACCGCCAGAGCATGGCTGCCTTCAACCCCGCCGCCCCTTGCTGGCCCTCTTGTGGGTGAGCAGAAGCCGGCTTGAGGCAGGACGACCTCTCTGCGCCCCATTTTCCTCCTCTCTAAAATGGGGCTGGAACAGCTCCACCCTTAGGGTGCAAGGGAGGCCAGGACCCCTCCAGTCTTGGGCTGTGTTATTAACCAAATGCATGTAGGACGAAACTGGGTCCCCAGATGGCGGCTTTTGAGATATTTTACTCTGAACCCACGAATGCTTGGAGCACACGCAGACTCCAGGGCGGCGGGACTGCTGCTCGTGGTGGGGTTCCGGGCTTCCTGGGAGTCGCACCTCACTCTTAGGAGGCTGCAGACGGCGTGCTCACAGATGGACACAGGTGCAGAGGGACATTTTGGACGTCGTCCTCTCTCAGTCCTGTCTGTGTGTCCTTGTGGGGGGCATGTCACTTGCTAGTTTTGAGGGGCCGCCGTGTAGCAAGCTCCTGCCACCCCCAACCCAGGGTACAGGGGCATTTGAGAATTAAATGGAAGAAATGTGTGGGCACTCAAGCAATGGTAGCCGCTATTTAATTAAAATTTTATTTATTTATGTTTACGTATTAAAGCCAGGGTCTTGCACAGATCTGAAGAGGTTCCAATTTCATCCCAGTAGGAGGATCGGACACGCAGTGCCCTACTATCTAATTTGGTCAGATGATACTAACTGCAGGAGCTAACCTTCACTGAGTGCCTACTGTGTGCCAAAGCCCTTTAGGACCCTGCTGTGCTCCAGGGACTGGCAGTGTCACAGGGGAGCTTGGCCGCCTACCCCACACCCGCTGCATTAACATCTGCTTTTGGCAAGACCCCCAGGTGACCGACAGGCACACTTGAGTTTTCGAGTGTGCAGGCCGGGAGGTGGGCGGGAGCTCGGTGGAGTTTAGGTGCAGTGGGGAGGCTGGGGCTGGCGTGGAGGGAGGAAAGGCCGTGCGCTGAAGGGGTAGCGGGGCGGAGCATGCGGGGCCTTGCAGGTACTGGCGGACTCAGAGCCTCCCTCCGAGCGTGGCAGGCTGCTGTGGAGGGCTCAGGCAGGGCAGAAGAGTGGTCTGGTGTATGCTTTACAAGGGACCCCTCGGGTGCAGTGTGGGGGCTGGGCTGGAAGAGCACTAAGACTGCTCAGGTGGCGACTTCAGTGTCCAGCGCGGGATGGGGGCGGCCTGCACCAGGAGGTGGCATGGGGAGAAGACAGATTCAGGATGGAAGTGGAGCTGGGTCGGACTTGCATTGGTGGGTGATGAGGCTTTTCAATGCGGGAGGGCAATGCGGGACCTTGACTGGTATACCTGGAAGTCTTCCTGGAGGAGGCAGTGACTTTCGGGATAGGTGCAGCAGACCTGGGGACATTCCAGAGGTAGAAACTCCCATGAGCCAAGACAAATGTGAGTTCATATGAAGGACAAGAGATTGGCTTACGTGACCTTTTCCTTACCCTGAAAGGTCACTGGATGAGCTCAGAGTTGTCCCTGGGATTGCAAAGCTAGAGAAGAGGTTAAGGGTCAAAGGCTTTGGCCATCCCCTTGAATGGGGTGCAAGAGGGCAGCTTAGAGAAAGTCACGGAATCCCGGCGGAGGAATCTGGAGCATCTTGGTGCTGGCTCTGACTGGACAGCAGGCCAGCCATTAGGCCTCCCGAGCCTCGGTTTCCTCAGGCATCCAGCGGGTGACAGTGAGGGGCACAGTGAACGTGCGGCGGCCTGGAAAGTCAGAACAGAGGCTGCCATTGCAGGCCTGTGGCCCTGTGCCGGCCGGGAGCAGCTTGGGTTTCGAGGCTGTGCTTGCTGGGTGAGAGCAGAGTTGTTGGAGGAAGGTGGCAAGGGGGAGGGGATGGGGGCGTCCTCCTGCTCTCTGGGGAAGATCCCTGAGAAAGAGCGGGGTGCACAGAGGGGCTGCGAACAGAGACAGCGCTGTGGGCGTCTTTTTTGGGGGGATGGGGTGGGGAGAGTGAGCTAGGTCAGCTGTATGGGCCACTTAATACCCATGAACTTGCGATTAAATGCGGAAGTGGGAGACAAGAGGGGTGGTAAAAGGGGGTATTGTTCCCGGCTTGGAGGGGAGGGCGGCTGGAGCCCTGGGGAAATGGCCAGCCTCGAACATGAATGGGCTTCAGTGTCCTGGGGGGCTGGGGGGAGCAGGGGGCCGTCATTTGGCCCTTTGTCCTGCTCTGCTGGACCCAACCACAAAGGCTAGTTTGATTCCCATTCGGCTTCTTTCTGGGGGAGAATTGGGCGGGGCTCCACCCGGCTTGGCCCTCTCCCAGGGCCCCAAGCAAAGAGCTCCCTCTGGGAAGGGGGGAATGACAGAATTTAGGGAATCTCTAGAAATGCTCCCTACCATGAGTGATCCTTTTTTTTCCCCCATTAAAATTTTAATCCTTTTAGTTACATCTCATATGCGAAATGCACAACGTTAAGGGTACAGCTTGGTGAATTTATGGTTTGATACATCTCAATAACTATCAGATCAGGTGGTAAATATTGCCAGCACCCCAGAGGGTGTCCCCTTCTAGTCAGGATCCGCAAAAGTAACCACTGTTCTTTTTTTTGTTGTTTTTTTTTTTTTTTTCACTGTTCTGATTTCTATCATCAAAGGTTAGTTTTGCCTGTTTTTGAACTTTATGTAGATTGGGTTTATATAGTATATGATCTTTTGTGTCTTTTAAATTAACTTAAAAATATTATAACTATACATGTATATATAATCATATATGTGTATATATAATACTATATGTTATATATTTATATGTAACACCTATATGGTTTTATATATCATACATTACATATATATGTAACTATATGTGTCTATATATATATACACACACTATAAATGTATATATATATAGATTTTTATACACACACACACACACACACACCGTAAATTTTGTGCGTGTGTATATGTATATAAATGTATAATCATTCCCGTGGTTCAAATTAAAAAGCATACGATAGTGTAGAATGAAATGTCTGCCTCCAAGTTCCTCCCCAGAGGCAGCTGCTGGCCCTGGTTTCATACGGGCCCCTCCTGGGCATCTCCGTCTTGTTACACAAGTGGTGACACACTCTACACACATTTCTGTACTTTGCTTTGTCTCTATATCATGGAAGTTGTTTTGTAATACTTCACAGAATTGCCTCCTTTTAAAACTAACAACTGCATAGAATTCCATTGGATAGATGTGCTGTGTTGTTTTTTAAAATCCAGTCCCTAACTGATGGACACTGAGGTTGTGTCCATCTTTTGCCATCATAAATGATGGTGGGACAGACACTGGCCACTTTGTACCTATAGGTTCATTTCTTTCTAGGAACGGAGTTTCTGGCTTATAGGGTGTGTGCATCTGAATTTTTCATTAATTACACAACAGATATGAACGCATTCATCTTGTAGAAAATTAAAGCACTACACATGGTAACCCTGCTCTTCATGTTCCTGGTTGCCTTTAGCCCTAGTTACTTTTGTTATCAGTCTGGTCTACAGCCTTCCAGATCTTTCTCTATGTGTTCATGCCAGTGACACATAAATATGAACCTGAAGCAACGACCTGACACACTTTTGAGTGTGTGCGTTTGTTTTAGTGACAGACATTGAGCCGAGGCTGTGGAGGTGATTAGATCTGTAGGCTCTGGACCCAAGTTCCCGGGTTTGAATTCTAGATTTCTCAGGGTAAACTGCCATGATCACCAAGCATTCTGCAACTGGCTTTGTTCACAGGCTGTGTATGTCTAGGTGATCTTTTTATGTTGTTTTATGTAGTTTCAGCCCATTCTTTCTAACTTCTGCCTGCTGTTTCACAGGTGAATATACTGGAGTTCATGTATCCATTCCCTTCCTGATGGGCGTCTTGGTTACCGATGTCTTTTTCTTTTTCTCCTATGTCAGGATTTCTTAACCTTAGCACTAGTGACATTTGGGGCTGGGTAACTCTTCACTCTAGGGGGCTGTCCTGTGCATTGTAGGATGCTTAGCAGCATCCCTGGCTCTACCCACTAGCCAGTAGCACCCCACTGCTCAATTGTGACAATCAAAAGTATCTCCAGACAATGCCAGATGTCCCCTGGGGGGCAAAATTGCCCTTGGTTGAAGATCACTGGTCTATACTGTGCAGTGCTGCAGGAAGCATCCTTCTCTGAGCCTCTGAGCACATGGGCAAAGCAAGGTCATCATTACTGTACTCCCATTCCACAGATAAGGAAATGGAGGCTCAGAGAGGTTGACTTACTTGCTTGAGGTCACACAGTAAATATGTAGCAGAACCAGGATTCCAGGTTACACTTCTTGCCATTTGTTGGGTACCCACCAAGTGCCAGGCACAGTTCTAGGCTGAGCTGAATGTTTAGTGGGTGACAAAACAGACCTGAGCCCCTGTCCTCATAGATCTAACATTCTAATGAGGGGACAGACAGTAAGGCAGTCATCAAACACATACATGACACGTCAGGCCATAGTTGGTTGGTGAGGGTGAGGACATAAGAGAATCACAATCACAGTGCCAGCTGACATGTGATAATATTTTACAGTAGTAGCTGCCTGTAGGAATTTCAAGGTTAGCTAGCTTAGCTTGGCCGGCAGGTACTGTACTAAAGAGTTTCTCATGATTAACTCACAGAATCTCCAAAGAAAACCCCGTGAGATATACTATTCATGCTATTCTCACGTTGCAGGTGGGAGGACGAAGCATGGAGCTGTTAAGTGCTTTAGCAGCAGTGGAAGAGCTGTACTACCACGTGCACTGCTAGGACTGTCCTGCAGCCCCGTGCTCAGGCCTACTCTTGTACCTACTTCCTGGGTGGTCCCAAGGGTCACCTGGGCCCTGGCAGTGGGACTCAGAGTGTAGTTTGCAGTGAGGAACAGACAGTAACGGAGAGTGTAGTTTTACACTTTTATAGCACTTTGGCAGAGCAGTTTTATGCTTGTTGAGTCCAATATTTAACAAACTTAGACCTGTAGTCTTTTTACTATTTTTTGTTTTTAGTAATTCATTTTTATTGCATTTTATAAAAGCACTAGTCTCAAATGGGTTGGAAATTAAAGAAAAAAAAGTTCTTCCCTACAAATAGTTGGAGGAATGCTGTGTTAAGATGGGGAATGTACGTAGAGCAGCCCCTGGCCCGTAGTGAGTCCCCAGTAAACGTGAGCTCCTGTCATTCGTCTGTTGCTCTGACATGGGGTTCTCTCAGTACAAGCCCCTTGCCCTTGGGAGCTGGGACAAACTGAGGGATCCTCTCCCCACTTAATGGAAGAAGAAACTGAGGCCCAGGAGGGTTAGCTCTCTTAGTGTGGCCGGCATCCTCTTGGCTGACCCTTCTGGGCGGTGATTGTCCTGCCCGCCTCCTGCCCAGGCAGCAGGGCAGGCCCCGACCTGCAGGCCTCCCTTGGAGCTGCTGGTTGGCCCCAGCCCGGAGCTCTGGCGAAGCAGGACCTTGGGAGAGGCTGGGCTTCCCCAGGACTGTCAGCAGCTGGGGCCCCTCTTGGGGACCCTGTCCCTGGGCCTCTCATCAGCCCCTGTCTTTGTCTCTGTGGCCATGGCAACCTGGCTGGATGCTTGGCACTTCCAGGCCCAGCCCCCAGCCTGACCAGCGGCTTCCTCCGCTGAGGCTGTCCCAGGAGGCTCTGGCCTGGCCGGGGGAGCTGCCCCACCGCCCACTGATGGGGGCTCCTGGGCAGTGCCACCCTGTGGTGTGGGAAGGTCCCCAAGCGGAGGCCCCTGCTGGGTCACTTCTCTGCCTCCTGGCCTTCTTTTTCCTTCTGGCTTTGGAGCACTCTTATTTTCATTCTCTGCATTTGCTTTCTCTCCTTGGCCCTGCCTCCAGCCTCCTGGGGCTCTGTGTCTGTCCCTCTTTCTGTCTCTCTGTGCCTCTCTCTCCCTGTGTCTCTCCCTCTCACGGTCTGGCTTCTGATACTTCACTCCCGGATCAGTCCCTGCATCCGGCAGTGGGCTGCTTTGGGCCTCCGACTGCAGGGCACCCTTGAGCACCTTCCGTGCTCGGGCAGGGCCACGCTTAGAGGGGCTCCTTTGCAGCCCCCAGCAGCTCCACGAGATCCTACTGCTCCTTAGTGGGTGGCGTTCATGGTGGGACCTCCCATTCTGTGAGAGAGGGGGTCCTCTTGTCCCATGGGGGCTCCTCCTGGTGGGTGAGGGGATCCTCCAGGCCAGTGAGGTTATTTCCGTCTGCAAGCAAGAGGTCCTCCTGCCCAGGTGGACAGTCCTCGTGGCCAGACCCTCTTGGGAAGAGGGAGGCCCTGAGCCCCTTGCCCTGACATCTGAGCCAGCTACGTGAAGGGCGTGGACTGAGAAAACCCAGAATGTTTTCTTCCCATCCCCAGGCATGGGCCAGTTCCCACTGTGGGACATTAGAATCACTTATTAATGGCCACAGCTGTCCTCATAGACATGAATAAGTAATGCTGCTATACAGTGCTTTAGACTTGTAGGGTCCTTGGGGACCTTTGAGGGGTCCTAGATTAAGAGTCATCCTAATCTGCCCTTTGACCGGGGCTCACGGAGAGGGAGTGATATGCCCAGGCAAGGGTTGCAAACCCGCATGCCCGTGGCTCTGCCAGGTAAAGCAGCCAGGTGTAAGAAAAATCACATAACTGTCACTACCTGTCTTTTGTCTCTGTACTTTCAACATCAACTTGGCTAGACAGGAATACTTCTGCACCTTTAAGCTCTCTGTGCCTTAGTTTTCTCATCTGTAAAATGAGGATAACACCTGTCTCATAGATGTTTCTGTTCTTCTTAATTTTTTAATTGAGGTATAATTTAATACCACAAATTTATCCAGAAAAGTGTCCACTCCAGTGGCGCTTAGTACATTCGCAGGGTTGCACAACTGTCACTGTCTTCTGATTCTAGAACACTTTAATCACCCCCAAAATAAACCCCGCACCCATTAGCAGTCACTCCCCATTCCTCCCTCCCTCTGCCCCTGCGACCACTAATCTACTCTCTCTCTGTGGATTTGGACGTTTCATGTAAATGGAATCATATGATACTTGTCCTTTTGTGTCTGGCTTCTTCCAGTTAGCCTGATGTTTTCAAGGTTCATCCATGTTGTAGCATGTGTCAGAATTTAATTCCTTTTTATGACTGAATCATATTTCTTTATGTGAACATACCACACTTTGTTTATTCATCCATTGGTGGATATTTGGGTTTCCACTGTTCAGGTAGCACAAATGATGCTGCTATGAACACTTGTGGACAAATTCCTAAAAAATTTAAACAAGTCTGTGTTATGTATATATTTTGAGGCAAGGTCTTGCTGTGCTGCTCAGGCTGGTCTTGAACTCCTAACCTTGCGATCCTCCCACCTTGGCCTACCAAAGTGCTGGGACTGTAGGCATGAACCACTGTGCCTGGCCTCTCATGTATAATTTTTTTGCGTGAACATATGTTTTCATTTCTCTTGGGCATATACCTAGGATGGGCTCATAGGTTTCTTGGGAAGATGAAACGAGTTCATACAACTGTCAGAGCCTGGCGCGGAACAGGTGCTAGACGTGTGTTCTTATTTTTACAGAACGATGCCTCAAGCCTTTGGCTTTGGATATTGGGAGACTGCAGTGTTACTTAGCATTTATTGAGTGCTTACTGGGGGCCAGGTGCCAGTCCCGTGGGGTGGCTGTTTTGCAGGTGAGGAAACCGAAGCCGTCAGTAATTTGCCCAAGACCACACAGCAGGGCACGGCAGAGCTCAGACGCAGCGAGCCCTGGCAGCGTGGCTCTAGAGCCTGCGCCCCGACTCCCGCCGGGGCCTTCCTGGAGAAGCACAGAACCCGTGTGCCCTGGACAGGGGGCAGCTGCTTCTCAGGCCCAAAGCCCAGGTGCCGTGCATGAACACGAGCCAGGTTTTGCTGATCCCCTGACTTTTTAAAGACATTTTCCCCAGCATCCGGAAATGTGGAGTTTTTGGTATGAAATCACTCGATTTTTAAAAGTTGGCAACTCAGTCACATTTTTAACAAACACTTCTTGAGCCAAACCAAACACGTCCGCAGGCCAAACCCGTGGGTTGCCACTTTGCACACTCTGCCCCGCGGTGACGTGGTGGTGGGTCTTCGCTGGGCACTGACTTCGACTCTGTACGTTTCCGAACCTCGGCTCCCCATCTGCCCTGGAGGGTTTCCGGCTCATGTCTCTTTCAGTCGAGCTCAAATCTGACCTCTTGCTGGAACGGTGGGCTTGTTGAGGGCTCCTGGGGTGTCATGTTGGGCTCCCTCCCCATTCCCCCTACGTCATAAAATCATGGCTTGCCTATATCAGTGCTTTCTTTTCAGCCCTTGCCTTTACCGCTCGCCAACAGCGTGACCTTGGGGCAAGTGACTTGACCTCTGTGTCTCAGTTTCCCCATCTGTCAAGTGGGTAATAATGACACCTCCCTCTGGGGTTGATGCAGCACTTAGGACAGCGTCTGGCACATGGTGAGAGCTCAGTAACGTCAGTTACCGCTGTTGTGACATACAAACGCTCAGACGTGCAGACATGTGGCGCTTGCCAAGGCTCTGCCATCTGGCAGAAACCGTGCGAAGGTGACTAATTATTTGTGTGCTTTATCTCTCTGTGTGCACTGCAGGGAGTGATATTAATGTGCGTGTGTATGCGTGTGCGTGAGTGTGCGCAGTTCCAAGCCAGCTAGCAGGGGTGCTATTTTCTGCATGCATATCACCCTGCATAAATAGAGCGTGTGCATAATTTGTGCACATGCGCACACGCTCCCATACTCTCACACACACATACTTGCTCTCACAGAGTTCCAGACATAAATACACCTTGGGGTTCTCGGGCAGTGACTACAGCCACCTGAGCAGCCAGTGACGTGTCAGTTGTTTGGGGAAGGTGGGAGCAGATGGGGGGTGGGCAGAGGTGGTGGGTGAATGGAGAAGCTGGGTGCGTGCTGCCGGGGAGGTGGGGACGTGGCAGGGAAAACGTCAAGTGCACGGAGGGCTGGGCTGTGGGGCTCGTGTACAGCCCACAGGCTGCGGCTGTGGCCATCGGGAGAAGTGCTAGGTTCTGATATTTGCCACCTTGGCATTCGGTGCTGGGTTGGATGGAACACCCAGTAGGCCCCTGAGCCTTTTTCTCTGCCTCCCTCACCTTCCCTTTCTTCTCTCCAGCATATTGCAGGCACTAATTTAGGCAGGCACTCCTTGGAGTCTAAGAAAAGCTGAAGCATGCAAAATTAGCACGACAGAATTTAGCTATCTGGAGAAGCAGCCTGGACCACTGAATTTATCCCCCCCCCCCCATGTTGAAGTTCCTTTCTTCCCTGTTGAACTTCTTAAATTACCTTGTAGCCTACCACCCTCCTTTTTCCTTTGAGCCTGGGGGGAGTGGACTCTTTTGTTTTCTCTTTTCTCTCTTCCGTTGCTGCAGGACTTTCTGGGGATGCCAGTGGGACTTGAGGTTGTCTCTGAGAGAGGTGGTTAGACTGAGTCTCGCCTAGGATAGATTTAGCAATTTATTCATCACACTGTTGGCTCACATTTATCAAGCACTTAGGATGCATCAAGCTGTGTGCTGAGCATTCTCCATGCATTAATTACCTTATTTCTTTGGACAGCCTTGGTGGAGGTATTCTTACTGTCCCATTTTACAGTCAAGGAGACTGAGGCACAGAGAGGTTTTTTCACATGCTCAGGGTCCCTCAGTGAGGAAAGGCTGAGCCAGGGTATGAACTGGCGGTCTGGGTCCAGGGTCCGCACTCTTAACCACAGCTCTGTGCTGCGTCTTTTGCTAAGGGCGCATTCAGCGTATTTGCAGAGCATCTACTATGTGCTAGGCCCATTTTTCTTCTCCTTTCCTCCCCTTCTTCACTTCATTCCTTCTCTCCTTCCCTCTTTATACATCCATCTATCCAATTAGTGTTTCCTGAAATATACTCGTTCCAGTATCAGTCTTAGGATTTTTGGTCATATTTGAAGACCAGCTGCAATATTATTTATATGGTATTTTTACTGAATCTGAACCTCTTCCCCTTCTTAAAGCTTTGGTCTCATCTTAGGCAGTAAGGTTCATGACATCATGGATTTGACCTGATAGCCATAGTGATTCACGTCAATGTAAACACGCCCATTTCAGGTTGCCGTGTGACCCTGGGCAGGCAGCCCACCCTGTAGCTTGGTTTCCTCCTCTGTAACATGAGGATGATAATGACCCCACTGCCAAGGGTGCTGCGGGTATTGGATGAGCTACTATATGAAAGTGCTTAGAGCGAGCCTGCTGGCCCCCCTGAGCTCTCAGGGAGCCCTGATGTCGATATCATCATCATCATCATCCAGGAAAACCCCATGGTGAGGGGGAGAGTCAGGGCCTGGGGCTCGGCAGGTTGTCCCAGCAATGAGATGGACGTAGACGTGGAGGACGCAGACGCTAGATCACATCATGGGGAGGGACGAGGCTGGATGCCTGTAGTTTACTCTTATCCGCAACGTCGAAAGAACTTGCCCCATTCTGAACTGGTGGCTGTGTGAGAGGGCCAGGCCTAGCTGGGCTTCTGAGTTCCCAGCTAAAGTCAAGGCTGTCAGTGACTGTCTTAGTCTGGTTTCTGTTGCTTATAACACCGTACCTGAAACTGAGAAATGTATAAAGAAAATCAATGTATTTCTTACAGTCAGGGAGGCGAAGTCCCAGATCGCCGGGCCACATCTGGTGGGAGCCTGCTTGCTGGTGGGGACTCCCGAGGCAGCGCAGGATGTCACACGCGGGGGGGTTGAGCATGCTGACACGCCAGCTCAGGTCTCTCTTCCTCTTCTCATGGAGCCACCAGTTCCCTTCCCATATTAACCCACGAATCCGCTAGCCCAGCCATCCATGCGGGCAGAACCCTCATGATCCAGTCACCTTTCGAAGGTCCCAGCTCTCAGGACTGCCACATTGGGGATTAAGTTTCCAACACATGAAATTTTGGGGGCACGTTCAAACCATGGCAGTGACTGAAAACCCAAACCAAACTGACATAAACAAGAGAAGACGTGTCATAGCGCATGGAGGTAGAACTCTATAGCTTCAGGTACAGTTTGATCTAGGGGCCTGATTGGCTCCGTTCCGTGCCCTGTGTGGCTCAGGTGGGCGATGAACAACATCCCTCAAGCAGCATGAGGGTTCGTCACTGCAAAAAGGGGGACTGGAAGCTGGTAGCAAAAGGGAAGATGCCTGACACCGTAGCCGGGGCCAGAACTCGTTTGAAAGAGGGGAGCTTCCTGTTTGAGGGTGGTGAGTGGGCTATTGGGTCCAAGCTCTGTGTTGTGTTCTGCAACTGAGATTTCTGAAGGACATTTGAGGGCTGCTTTCATGACTCATCCGTGGATGAATTCACTTTGCCCAGGTTACATCATGTTTGCAAACATCCGCCTCCATCCTGCAAAAGGCTCCAGGATACTGCCCTCCTGTCCCTGGGTGCAGGATGCCTTCTTAACAGCGAAACGTCTCAGCGTATGGACAACTTCCCACCGGCCTTTTAAACACATCAAGGGAATTACAAGTTCGGTTGGGTTTGCACTCAGTGTTGGATGTTTGGTTTCTGGGCGCGTTTATCTCTAAGCCCCTGGCAGTCTGCAAGTCAAGTTTAGTTACCACATAGGCAGTTTTCCTATTTTATTCTTTGCCGGGGTATTTGTGACTTCCCTAACTTTTAGGTTTCTTAAAAACAAAGAAAATAAAACCAACCACAGCCGTTATTTCCTTACCCCAGCATCTGGTGGCCACTTGTAATTTGGGATGTTTAGGGAAAAAACGTTTTGATCATTTTTCAAAATTAGACTTTAAAAATGTATCATGGGGTGTTCCTATGTTAAAAGCTTTTATTTTTCTTTTAAAAACATTTTGCAACCAGACTTCTTTAGAGATTTCCTTAGTCGTCCTCCTGCCCTCCAGATCTGCTTGTAAAAATCCTTGTAAAATGGGTTTTGGGGGAGGTCTTTTTTAACACGAGGGTTTTTGTTTCCTCCCTTACATAAATCTATAATGTGGTGAGCAGCAGAAAGAGGAAATGAGCTAGAAAGTGCTAAAGTCTTTGAAAAATTCTCCTGTGGACCCTGGTTGGCTGGGAGCTATTTGCTGTCAATGTGTTCTTGTTGCTTCTGCAAACACTTGTAACAGGTGATGTTTGGGAATCAGTTTCTTTTCTTTTCTTTTCTTTTCTTTTCTTTTCTTTTCTTTTCTTTTTTCTTTTCTTTTCTTTCTTTTCTTTTTTCTTTTCTTCTCTTTTGTAATAAAGGACTTTTATGATGCCTTTGAATAGAAATTGCTGGACAAAGAGAACCAGCTTTTACATGATTCTGAGACTGATATATTCGTGTGACATGTAGACCTGGGGTCTTGGGGAGCAGACACAGTGTCAGGGTCTGTTTCCAGGGCTTAAAGAAAGAATCCTCGGCAGCCCTCTTCAGGGAGGCCCGGGCTGAGGGGCGGTGGACAGCCACCTCCCATCCCCATAGTGAGGAAGGAGGGTGTTGGGAGTGGTCTTCCAGATGGCCTCATGGCAGCCTGTGCTGGACGTCTCTGGCCACTGGTGAGGCCCAGAGAATGGGTCTCCAGACGGCCATCAGTGCCCTGGGCTCAAGGGGGCTTCTGAGAGGGTTTGGAGTATGTCATGGGGAGAGGAGGGCTGGGAGGGTCAGGGGTCATGACCTATCATCTCTTGCCCTCTCCACTCCTCCTCTTTTTCTCCCCTCCCCCACTCCCTTTCCTCTTTCTTCCCTTCCCCCCTTCCCCTCCCCCTCTCCCCTCTCTCCCCTCTTCTCCCTTCTCTCCCAGCTTCTCCTTGCTGGTGACATCTTGGGCCCCAGGTGCTGGAGTCTCTGTAGGGTGGGCCCAGAGGGGGTTGCTTTGGATTTTGGACTTTGGTAGTCATTGCTCGTTTGTCCTCCTAAAGACTCCAGCCACTTCCTTTCTCTCTTCCACCTTGGCACCAGGCCCCTTCCCAGGGAGTTGTGTGTAGGCTTAGATTCTGGGGTCTGGCCTCGTCTCCCCCACCTGCCCCTTCTCTGGCTCGAGCCACCTGGGCCCCTTGCAGCCCTCGGGCACCTCGGGCAGCCCCATTCCCTTCTGCTGCAGGTACTGTCAGCCACCCCCTCAGGCCTCTCTCTCCCCATGGCCCCTTCCCTGAGGCCTCCCTGGCCACCCGTCCCCAGCCCCCTGCACCCTCGCCCCCCTCCCGTTGGTACAGGTTGGTCTGCTGGTTTGAGATCTGTCTGCCCCCCTTCACTAGAAGTAAGCTCTGTGTGGTCCTGCTCCCTGCACTGCCGCTGCCTGGCCCATGTGCGTGTGCGGGCATGTGTGTGTGTCGGGGTAGGGGGTGATAAATACCTATGGAGTGGATTTGGGGGTCTATGTGCGTAATTGGATCAAAACACTCCGAGGAGCACAGGTCTGATGAGGGAGAGAGGAGGGTCCACTGGAAAAACCTTGGAGACTGGAGTCTGAAAGCCAAAGAGCCCAGCCATTCGGGGTAAGTCATGGCTGCCCAGGCCCGAGGGTCACTTCCTCGGGGTGAGAGAAGGTGCCCCCGGAGGACGTGTCTGTGGTGAGGGACGGAGTTCGAACATCAGCAGCGAGGCCTGAGTGCAACGCCGGCTGGCTGTTCTGCCCAGGTGCCAGCCCCAGATGGGTTTGGGGGCGCTGGGTGGGCACATCGGCCTGAGCCCCACTACGGGGGTCCCCCCGAAGCCAGTTTCTTGGGCAGAGTGGACAGCGGCGGGCGCTTTGGTGGCGCTCAGCGTCCTGTGTGGTGATGACAAGCGAGTCTTAGCAGTGCCCTCTCTGGCCTGGTGTCGGCCCTCCACCATCACAGGGGTGGGGACAGGCACCTGCCTGCCACCTGCCACCTGCCGCCCTCCTGCTGGCTCGTTAGAGGAGACCCCAGGCAAGGAGTAGGCTGACAGGCAGGTCAGCAGGTCAGCACTTTCTAAGAAATGAACTTCATTGAGAGATGATTTATATATAGTAAAACATACCCATTTTAAGTATACGCCTCGATGAGATGTCACAGGGGTGGACCCTCGGGCTGTAGGTGGGGGAGCTGTATGACCACTTGCTCCCAACTAACTTGAGGAGGAGGAGGGGGAAGAGGGATAAGAGGAAATGAAGGAGAAGGAGGAGGAGGACGAGCAGGGGGAGGAGGGAGAAGAGGAGGTGAAGGGGGGAGGAGAAAGAGGAGAACGAGAAGGAAGAGGAGGAGGAAGAGGAAGAGGAGGGGGAGGAGGGAGAAGAGGAGGTGAAGAAGGAGAAGGAGGAGGAGGAGAAGGAAGAGGAGGAGGAGGAGGAAGAAGAGGAGGAGGGGGAGGAGGAGGAGAAAGAGGAGAACGAGAAGGAAGAGGAGGAGGAGGAGGAAGAGAAGGGGGAGGAGGGAGAAGAGGTGAAGGAGGAGAAAGAGGAGGAGGAGGAAGTGAAGGAGGAGGAGAAAGAGGAGAATGAGAAGGAGGAGGAGGATGAGGAAGAGGAGGGGGAGGAGGGAGAAGAGGAGGTGAAGGAGGAGGAAGAGGAGGAGGAGGAAGAGGAGGGGGAGGAGGGAGAAGAGGAGGTGAAGGAGGAGGAGGAGGAGGAGGGGGAAGTGACTTACAATCCAGGGCACAAAAGGCACTGTGGTGGGCACTCTCTCCCCTCTTGGAGCCCTCACGCTGGGAAGCCAGCTGCCATGTTGTGGGGGCTCTCAGGTGGCTCTGTGGAGAGGCCCGTGTGGGGAGGGACCAAAGTCTCCAGCTGGCAGCCAGTGAGGAACTGAGACCTCCCAGAACCACATCAGTGGGTCCTCCGTTTTACCTGCGACCTCATGAGGGCCCTCCAGCCACACGTGGCAGTGTTCGTTACTTAATGGCTTGAATCAGTAAACATTCATACATCTCCCGTGGTTTCTGTGTGTCAGGAATTTGAGAGCAGCTTAGCAGGGCGACTGTGGCTTGGGGTCTCTCATGAGGTCCATGAGGTTGCAGAGAAGCTGTCAGCCGGGGCTGCATTCATCTGGAAGCTCAACTGGGGCTGAAGGATCCACTTCGAGCTGGCCGTCGGCTGTCGGCTGCGGTTCTTCCACGTGGGCCTCTCCACTGGGAGACATGCAGGTGGGTTCCCCCAGAACGCGTGCCCCAACCGAGCGCTCTCTTTTACGACCCAGCCCTGGAGGTGCCATACCACCTGTCCTACTCCGTTATGTTCTCTCGGTCACGCAGGTCAACCCAGATACAATGTGGAGGACAGTACATGGGTACCAGGCACTGTGAATGCCAGGAGTGGGGGTCACTGGGCCCAGCTTGGAGGCTGCTCACTGCAGGGCTCTTTTGGGCAGTGTTGCTAAGAACCTTGCTGAACATGTCTTCTGGTGCACCGGTGGAGACGCTGAGTCCTGAGGTCCTCCTGCTTTTTTTCTCCTCATCAATGTGTCTTGAAGCGTGTCCTCTGTCAGTATGTAAAAAGTGTTCTCATTGCTTTTCATAGCCGCCTAGTTTTCCATGACTTAAATGGACCATAATTTGGAATTGTTCAAACAGTCTTGCAGCTAACGTCCTGTAACACACGCTCGTGCCCACGCATGAGGATGTCTGCAGTTCCCGGGGGGAAGCCTTCACCCACCTGCAGGAGATCAGTTCCCTGTCCTGCCCCTGGCCTCGCAGAGTTCTGATGCTCACGCCAAGTGCTGTAGACGAAGCTAGGTGTATCTGTGTTCCACTCGAATTTTCTTTACCCCACTCAAATCTTAGAAGAAGATGTTTCTGCCCTCCAGTCTCTGGGTATATTATTGTCATGAAAAAATAGCAACACCCAGCATGAGTTCATTGCAGCTTTCAGGGCAAGTTTGTAGCAAATTCACAGCAAGGCACTCTCATCTGAGCTTCATGGTAAGCCCTAGAGGTGGACCCCTGCCCTGTTTTCAGAAGAGGAGGGAGGAGTCCCTCACCCTGGACTCCACAGTGAGTTTGCCTGGCTTCCAACTCAGGTTTCGTGCTCTTTTAGCTGCAGACTCTTAGATGTGGCCATGAAAAGCAGATTGGGTGGGTGGGGCTGGAGGGTGCCTGACCGGGGGACTCTTGTCTGTGTCAAGTTCAGAGAGTTCTTTCTTGGGTCTCCCTGGGGGAGGAGTGGGGTGTCAGCTGTAGGCCAGAGACGCAGACTTATTGCCCCCACGGGCCGCATTTGTTGTGTAGACATGCATTGTCTGTCTAGGAGGTGATTTGGCTTGGTCAGCACAGGGTTTTTAAAAACTTCTTATTTTGAGATAATTTTAGACTTACAGAAAAGTTGCACATATATATAGTACCGAGTTCCTGTACGTCCTTCACCCAGCTTCCCCTTATGTTAGCATTTTATGTTACTCTAGCACAATGGTCAAAGTACTTCTTTATAGTAGAAAGAAATTAATTTCAACACAGTACTATTAACTAAAGTACAGAATTTAGTAAGGTTTCACTAGCTTTTTCGCAAACGTCCTTTTTCTTTCCGGGATCCAGCCCAGGGCACCGTGCTGCATTTGGATATCAGGGTTTCTTTGTCTCCTGTAATCTGTGAGCATCCCTGAGTCTGCCCTTGCCTTTCATGACCTGGATGCTGTTTTGGAGTCCTGGTTAGGGTTTTGTAGACTGTCCCCCACTTTGGGCTGGAGGTTATGCCCGATGACGGGGCATGCTCCTGGAGCGATTTGCCGTTGTTCTCAGAGCATCTCGCCGGGGGACGACGTGATGCGTACCAGGGGCAACAATGGCACTCGGCTCAGAGGGTGAAAGCCACGATTCTCCACCGTCAAGTTATTGTGTTTTTTTCCTTTGTAATTACTGCCTGTTATGGGAGAGCTTCTTTGAGACTATGGAAATGACATTTGAATCCTTTATTAAAAGGATTTGTTCTGTAAAATTTGGATTCAGTCCAAAGGCCGCACTCAAGGATCCAGAAGGCCACATGTGGCCCCGAGGCCGCAGGTTCCTCACCTGGAACCTTTGCCCACTCATTTCAGCATCCATCGGTGGGTCTTGCCCATGGCAGTCCTAACTGTGGTGTCCTGTTTCCTTCATTCCTTCTACTTTTGTTAACTGAACTTCGTCTGTAAGAAAGAACTCTCCCCCATTTACTTACTTACTCATCCAGTTATTTATATCGTCACAAACCAGTACTATCATTATTTTGTTCACGCTGTCCCAACTCTGGCCATTAGGAGTTCCTTCTGTGCCCTCTTGACATGCGTGCATCCTTTTCTTTCTTCTTCTTTCTCTTTCTTTTGAGCATTTCTGTACTTGCTGGCACCACAAGATATTCCAGGCTCATTTTGTATTGGCCCTGCCCCAGCCCTGGAATCAACCAGTTCTCCATGGGGCCCTAGTTCCTTTATTGGAGGATAGTATTTATTATTCTATTGATTTATAGAATTAGAATGTGGAATTGATTTTTAATTAATTTATAATTCTATTAATTATTCTATTAATAATATAAACCTAGATCTGGGTGCTGGATATGCTCATTGCTACTGGATGCCTCTGTGTCCAGAAATACACGCATATACACTAATTCATGTGTGTATGCACAACTATATTTATCTCTGTATATGTATTTACAAAAACCCCCAGTGTCCATATCAACCCCAAGTGTGAGATTTTTAAAAGACTTAATTTAATTTTTAGAGTTTATATAGAGTAAAAGTGACTTTTTTGGGGGGGAGAGTGGTTCGGAGTGTTATGAGGTTTAAGGCGTGTAGAGTTACGTACCTATCACCACAATCTGGCTGTAGAGGGGCTCTGTCATCTCAAAAAACTCTCTCATGCTGCCACTTTGTAGTCACACTGTTCATTACCCCTGACCCCTGACAACCACTCATCTCTTTTCTGTCCCTGTAGTTTTGCCTTTTTTAGAACATAAACATTCCATATAGATGGAATCATATAGTATGCAACCTTTTGAGATTGGCTTCTTTCACTTGACATAAAGCCTTTGAGGTGCATCTGTGGTGTTGTGTGTATCAGTAGTCTGTTCCTTTCAATTGCTGAGTAGCATTCTATTGTGTGGAGGTATCACAATCTCTTTATTAAAAAAGACTATCCTTTGTCTATTGGATTACCTTTGCACCTTTGTTATAAACCAAATGGCAGACTGGGCAACATAGCAAGATCCCATCTCTACAAAAAATTTAAAAATTAGCTGAGCATGGTGGCACATGGACGTAATCCCAGCTACTTGGGAGGCTGAGGTAGGAGGATGGCTTGAGCCTAGGAGTTTGAGGTTACAATGCGCTATGACCACACCACGTACTCCAGCCTGGGTGACATAGTAAGACTCTATCTCAAAAAAAAAAAAATCAAATGGCCAATATTTGTGTTGGTCTATTTCTGGGCTCTCTGTTGTGTCCCATTGATCTGTGTGTCTGCCCTTTTCCCTATGGTTGTAATTATTATAATTTTATAGGAATTCTTAAAATTGGATAATGTGAATCTTTCAATATTGTTCTTCTTTTTCAAAATTGTTTTGGCTTTTCTAGTTTCTTTGCCTTTCCATATACATTTTAGGATTAACTAGCACATGATTTTAAAATAAGCTGGGAAGCAGTCACAAAAATCTTGATTTCCAGTTTATCTAGGAAAACTGGGAGATCTTCCTGGTGACGTTTGATTGGACTGGAGCAGGGACTGCTGCTTTAGATGAGTATCCACTCTCCAGTTTGCCACAGTCCCCACCCTTCCCTTTTGTACTCCACCTGGCTAGCTTCACTCATTCACCTACTTGCGAGGCTTCGGTAGGCACTGGGGTTTGCCGTCCCTGCTATAGACTTCTTGGGCACCTCTGGCTGTGGGGTCTGAAATACTGACAGTCCTGATGAAGATGATGCTAGCAACCACATTCGCAGTCAGAGCTGCGTTTTGGGCATCGTTCTCAGCTCTTGGTCCATGAGCTCTCTGGAGGTCTTCGTCACTACAGAGTACTTCTGTCATTGTGCCCATGTTGTAGATGTGGAAGCTGAGTGTCAGCGAGGTGCAGCTGCCGGCCCCAGGCCATACAGCGTGGCTTTGCTGGGCCTGCCAGGGTCCGTAGGGAGCGGTCCTGCTCCCCCGAGACTGCTAACTCCTCCTGGCAGACAGCGTCTCCGGTTCTCACTTCCCCACCCGGCTCTGTGCGCTAGCTGTTGAGTTTGTTCTCAGATGTTTGTGATGTGACAGCAAGGAGCCATTATTCCCCTGTGGGACCTGTCTGTAGACAATTCTGGGTAGTAAGGGTGGGATGAATGTCCACTGTGGTAGTCAGTCCGGAGGGACACCGAGGTCAAACACCCTTGCATGGCACTGTCTGGGGTTGGCATTCCAGCGAAAGCCACCACTCCCTCAGGAGAATGGCAGGGTGTGGCCGGGGGCCCTTGGGCCTCACACTTTAGGGTGAAAAGTTGGAAAATTGGGGGCTTGGAGGCCTGTCCCTAATCAGACCAGCTCTTGTTGATCAGACTCCTGCTGGTGTTGGTGCCTGGCGCGGCGTGGGGTCCCGGCGTCAGAAAGCCCGCGTTTCAGCCGCACTCTCACCACTTCCTCATGGGCCTGGCCAGTTACTTAACTTCCCCAGGCCTCACTTTGCTCCTCTGTAAAAGGGGCTGTTTGCAGAGGCTGCCTCATAGCGGTGCGAGGACTAAGTGGTCAGTGCAGTGCAGTGCTTGGAGCAGGGCTCAACCGTATATCACACTTAATGGACATCAGCCACCGTGATTATTATTACTGTTATTGCTGATGGAGTTGAAATGTAATACTTGTTGCCTGGACTGAGGGGTGAGTGAAGTACCTCAGGCCCTTCCCACGTCACAGACAGGGTGGTGGCACGGTTGTGGGCCCAGCACCGAGGTCATCCTGTCTGCCACTCGCTGCGTGTGATGCTTTACTGCTCAGTGCCTCAGTTTTCTCGCTTATGAGATGGGATTGCTAATAACGCCCCCGACCTCAGGAGGTTGTTGGGAGGATTAAATGAGGTAGTGGCACAGGCCTGGAGTAGAGTAAGTGCTTCCTAAATAGTTACTGTTCTTATTTTTTATATTAACGCTGAATTCTCACGCGTCCCTGCCCGGTGGGCGTGAGTGTTCCTTCCGGAGAGGAGACAGAGTGACCAGGGAGGCCACACGAACCACCCAGGGACCCAGCGTTGCGCAGTTTCTAGGTAGGGAGCAAAGCCTAGGTCTTTAGTCCTGCAAACGGTGCCCTGGATTTTGGGGCCCTGCTGGGTTTTCTGAGGGCCCATGAGTCACGCTGCTTTCACCCCCTGTGAGCCCCCTCCAGAGCAGTGCCTGGCCTCCCGTTCCCAGCCGCTGGTTGCCATGGAGTCCAGCTGCCATCCCATCCCATCGTTGCCAGGCAGGCGTCTGGTTGCCAGGTGCCACCTCCTTGGACACCTGTTTTGGGCTGTCTGAGTGGGCTGGGTCCCTGGGGACCAAGGGTTTCTGTTAGAGTGGACATTGGGAGGCTCTGGAGGTGCAGGGGTCGGAGCAGCCCTGAGGTTGGGGTCCAGGGTGACCCAGCCTCCAGTGTCACTGTTTCAGCCATGTTCCTCATCAGACCTCCCACAGGAGGCTGGGCAGGACTTGCGTCTCCATTTTACAGATGGGGACAAGTGAGGCTCACCGAGGCTCAGGGAGGGTCTGGTTGGGCCTTGGAGCTGTCTGTACCGCACTGGGGCCAAGGGGGACTCGCTCTCTCCCTAGCAGCTCCACTTCCCCTGCTTGTCAGACGCTGAGCGTCCTCCTGCCTCAGGGCCTCGCCCGCTGTACTTAGAGCAGAGTGAGCAAAACCCGGGCTCTGTCGCCTGCACCACCCAGCCCCTGTGCACCTTTCTGCCCGTGTCTCTGAAACCCCTGCCTGGGACATTCTTTTTAGTCTTGCTCGCCAGCTCTGCGCCAGCCATGGTGGTCTCCTTGCTGTCCTCAGACACACTGAGCAGGCCCCGGCCACAGGGCCTTTGCACGTGCTGCCCACAGCTTGGGCTGTGCTGTCCCCTGGTGTCCTGTGGCTCCTTCCCTGACTTTATCCAGGTCTCAGCTGGACGTCCCCTTATCAGAGAGGCCTTTCCTGGCCACTGCGTTTAAAATAGCAGCCATCTCCCCACTTCGCGTCGCCCCGTCCTGCTTGAGTTTCTTCTTGACGCTTATCCAGTTTGTGCTTGTCATGGCCTGCGCCTCGGCCATCCCCAGCCCCCTGGACAGCAGTGCCATGGGGGCAGGAGTCTTCGCTTTGCTCAGGGTTCTGGCCCCAGGCCCTTGGTAGGTGCCGATCGTCTGCCGCGTGCGGGAAGGAGTGGATCCCCACGGAGTCGGTGCGGGCTGGCGGTGGGGCTGTGGGGGCGGCCAGCCGGCAGGCGCCCGGCTGCGCAGAGCTGGGGACGAGAGTAGGTTCTCGTTGCCTGCGGACCGGTCGGTCCCCTTCTCTTCCCAGAGGGCAGTGGCCCCTGCCACCCTGCACAGCTGTGGAACGCTAAGTCTGCCCTTTCTCTGGAAAAATACGCTCGCCCCGTGGCAGGCTGGCGCTGCGTTCCCATTTTGAGGCGATGGAAAATCCCCACGGGCCGCCGTGCGCTTGGCCAGGGCCTCGCGGAGGCCGGAGGCTTGCCTGGACCCTGCGGGCCGGCCACTCCCTGCCCGCCGCCTTCCAGCTGCCCTGACAAAGCCGCTTCTCACCGAGGCCGGCGGGGCTGGCCGTGGGGTGTCTCTCTGGGTTTCCAGAGCGTCCCACCTCCCCACGAAGTTGGTAGAATCACTCTCTCTTAGGGATGAGGAAACGCAGGCAGAGAGAGGTGAAGTCACCAGCTCTAGGCCACACAGCAAGAAAGGGGTGGGTCTGGGACTTGAACTTGGGTCTTTCTGACCCCAGGTCTCCTAACCTCGGAAGCCACGCTGCCTTTCTTCTTGGGCTCTGTCCCCACTGGGTGTGAGGTGGGAGGTGAAGCGATGAGGAAAGTGTAGGGGACACGCAGAGGTGGCAGCTTTCACCGCCTCCCTCACTTGTCCCAGCTCCTCAGCTCCAATGTGCCTCCTCCAGGCAGCCTTCTCTGAATGCCCCACCTGGGCCACTTCGCCCAGCCCTCCCACGATTGCAGTTGAATCCACATTTTGCAAGGATTTGCTGGCCGGCGGTCTGTCTCCCTCAGCAGACTGGCTTGCGTGAGAGCAGAGGCTTAAAATGTCCCAGATTGAACTCAAGTTCTCCCCGCCCCCCAAACCACAGCCTTTCCTGTCTCAGTAAAAGTGACCTCCATCCTGCCAGTGGTGGAGGCCAGAAACCAGGGAGTCAGCCTCGACTTCCCCTCTCTCCTCCCCCACATCCCGCGTCTCAGCAGATCCCGTGGGCTGTGCCATCAGAACGCCTCTGGAATCTGGCCACTGCCCACCGCCACCCTGGTCCAGTCCACCATCATCTCCTGCCTTCCCCTGGGCTCCCCCACTGCGGTCCCTTGTCTACTCAGGTCACATCTTGCCCCTCCCCTGCCCAGAACCTTCCATGGCTCCCACCTTAACCCAGAAATCAGCAGAAGACCCTGCAGCGGTCCACAAGGCGCTGCCTGTTCTGGCTCCTCGTTAAGCCTCTCGTCTCATTTTCTCCTCCTCTCCCCCTTGCTCCCTCGGATTCAGCCTCTCTGGTGTCCTCACGGTTCTGCGAACGCACCAGGCTCGCTCCTGCCTCAGTTCTTTTGCACATGCCGTTCCCACTGTCTGTAACGGTCCTTCCCAGATGTCCGCACGGCGTACCCCTTCTCCCCCTGCTTCATTTGGGTCTCAGCTTGAATGTCACCTCCTCAGTAGATACTTATTGAATGAACAAATACGTGCACAGAGGTTCTATCCCAGGAAGGTTACTTGCCCCTCTGTGTCCGGGTGCTGCTGGTGCATCATTTGGTGAGTGGTGGTCAGGACACGGGGTCGTGTGGGGCACTTGGGGGCCACTGGGCAGGGTCCCAGCCCTGTGGGAGGAGGCTTTGGTAGGAAGTGGTGGCCAGATGCCAGGATGGGAAACTTGAAGTTCGTAATCGTTATAGGTTTTTCTTGGGCACCTACTGTGCACAGTGCCCTGTGCTAGTACGTATTTTATAGGTCTTCTCACACTTAAATCTTCATGATAGCTCTTGAGGTGGGAACTATTTTGTCCATTTAAGAGACGAGTAAACTGAGGCCAGTGAAGGTAGTCGCTTGCCCATGGATACACGGCCACTCAGTAGACTTGCTTGATTTCTCCAGACGACTCCGTCAGCCTTGGCACTCAGCCATGCGGGCCTCCTGGCTGGACGGCAGTGAGCAGGACCAGCCCTGGCCCAGCCCAAGCTGCCTCTTCCTCTTTCTCCAGCAGACACGACATGATTTGTGTTGCTGCCACCTTTCCTCCTCGGGGTTGCTGGCTTCCTTTTCAGCTTGATGTTGTAGGAAGTTCCTCAAAGAGAAAAAGGGAACTGGGATATTTGTTCTGGGTCTGTGTCCCGTGGTTGGTGGCTGGGGCAATGTTTGGGGCACCGGGGTGCCGTCCTCCTGCGGCAGTGCCTCTCCCGCTCCTGTGTGCAGGACTCACGCCGACGTTCAGTCGTTAGGTCCCTGCCGTGATTCCCAGGCCTTGGCCCCTGGGCATCTCTCCTACGGGCAGGGGCCAGCCACGGCCAGGCATACGCGCCACCAGCGTCACAGCGACAAGGGCTGGCCTCACTGTCAGACATAGCTCTGCCCTGGGCTGTGGACTGGTGACCTCTCTTGTCCCTTCTTGGGCGTGCGGACACCCTGCTGGGCTGTGACTCTGCCACCCAAGAGACTTGGACCAGCTTTTTTTGGAACCCCAGTTTTGCCCGATGATGTATTTGGACAAATCATCTTTTGTTTTTTGTTTTTGTCACTCCAGGACAGTTTATGACATGGCCTGCCACAACTGTCTGGCACATCCGGACACAGCTGGGTGCAGGGCCTACAGAAAGGTCTCCCCTAGTTGGGGAGGCGGGCGGGGTGGCCTGGGCTTTCCCAGGGCTCCTGTGGTGGCTTCTAGCACTGCCAGCTCCTTGGTGTGCCGGGTCTCCATGAGTGCCATCTGCCGCTCTGGACAAATCATTTTAATAGGAGAATCAAGTGCAGGTAATAATAAGACCAAATGCACTTGCTGAGTGCTTGCTGTATGCCAGTACACGGCATCATACGCAGCTGAGGAGCGTGTGAGTTCGTGTTGATGGAGCGCTTCGTGCAGCATCCCGAGTAGGAATTCGGAGTCAGCGTCAGCCTCGGGTGTCTTTGCTCCTCGGGCCTCAGCTTCCTCCCCCTGGGCTGGTTGGCTCAGCGCGTTGCCTTTGGCACCGTTGTGGGCAGTAAACCAGTGTGAACCCTTTGGCGGAACGTTTAGCAGGGACAGCAGGAACCTCCAAAGCAGTGATTCTCCTGGCTCCGCACAGGATCCCACTTCTGGAAAAATCCTAAGCTCGGGGGGAAAAACCCAGACCCTTTTGTGTGGCAAGATGCTCACGGAAGCACCTCTGCTGTGCACCCAACATTGGAAACAACCTAAAGGTCCCCAAATGGGGAAATGACTGGGTACCTGAGCCACACCCATTTCCCCAGCCAGTGCAGACGAGTGGGAAGGTGACACGCCAGATTACGCACCTCCTGTGATGACGGCTGTGCCCCAAACCGCACAGGACAAGCCAGTCAAGGCGCCACCTCCAAATATGCACAGTGGGTGCTGCTGGAATGGGCGAGCTCCAGCTTTCTTACTGAGATTTCAGTAATTCTCGTGATGCAAAGCGATTAATTATACGTACAACAGAAGACCCGCACCTCCTAATAAACCTGGTGCCCGTCTCAGGCACGTATTAAAAATGCAGGTGCCAGGCTCCTCCCGTCCCGCCGCACTGGAGGCTCTGAGTCCGCCAGGGCCAGGAGTCGGCACTCTCGCTGAGCGCCCCAGGTGGCTCCTGGCTGCAAGAAGCCTGAGCGGCCACCGATTATTAGGTCCTTGCAGTTCCTGAGGTTTGCAACTCTGGGTCTCCTGTTTCCCTTCCTTTCTGGCTTCTGCTTAGCCAGATCTTGTCTGTTTGTCAAGGTCCCGCTCAGCATCGTCCCTGACCTCCTCCTCCGAGCAGCCCTCCCTGCCCACCTGCCTGCTGCGAGTTCCCTGTGCTCGCTTGAGCCCATCGGAGTTTCCTGGGAGCTTTTGACAAAGCAGATTCCCTGGCTTCCCCAGACTCTCCAGTCGAACCGGAATTTCCTGGTGTACCTACTGGGCAGATATGTTTCTGGAGAAGCTCGAGAGGGCGTTCTTATGCCCGCCCCTGGGGCATCAGACCCACTGCCCTGGATGTGCCCCTGCCGGCTTTTAAAACCAGATTTATGATTGTGCTTTTGAAATTGTAAAGAGAATATACATTCTTAGCAGAAAATTGAAATGATACAGGAAATTATAAGAAAGTCCATCCTGTGGTAAACCTTGAGTTTACCTCCTTGGGCCTACGTGTGATTTATTGAGCACCTGCTGTGTACCAGGTGTTAAGGATACAGCAGTGAACAAGCCGGTCAAAAGTCCCTCCCTCATCATGTTTACCCTGCAGACAACAGTAAAGATGTTAAATAAGAAACGTGTGTGGTGGTATCAGGTGATGAGTGCTATGGAAAGCAGGGAAGCAAGGTGAGGGGGTGGGTGCTGCTGGGGAGGAAGTGGCCGTATTGAGTAGGGTGGGCAGGGTGGGCTTCACTGAGGAGGTGACGTTTGAGCAAAGACCTGGAGGAGGGGAGGGACTGAATCGTGTGGATACATGGTGATGCGTGCTCCAGGCAGAGGGGATAGCCAGTGCAAAGGCCCTGGGGCAGGAGCCTGTCTCGTGTGTTCCTGGAACATCAAAGGGGCCGGTGTGGGAGGAGATGAAGGAGAGGGGAGTCGGGGAAGGGGGAGGCGAGTCATGGGGGTTCTTAAAGGCCGTGGAAAGGAGTGTGGTTTTATTCCAACAGTGGCAGCCTCTGTGTAAAGGAGAGTTTAAGGAGGGGAGCAACATGCAGTGGCTTTGCCTTTGATGTACGGGGCATGCCCCATGCCTGGCCTGGTGCTGGGCTCCGAGAGCCCCATCGATAACGATAAAGCGGATGTTTGTGGATGTCCCCGTTCCTGTGGTGGGGAGGGGACACCCATCAGACGCCCGGAGAGGACCCCTGCCGCGTTTAGGGCAGGTCTCATCCGGCAGGGAAGCCCCCCCCCCCCCCGCACCACCACCCCTGCCTGGCCTCAGAACCTGAGGGCAGACGCGGGTTTCCTGCTCCCAGATCTTCTCAGGAGCCGGGCGGGGAGGCAGCGAGCGGGCGAGTGTGGAGGGCGGCTTGTCTCTTCGGCAACGGGCCCCACATGAAGCCGGGAGATGTGTTGGCTGCCAGGGCTCGAGCCAGAGTGACCTGTGTGTGGACAGGTAGACAAACCAGGGTGGACAGTGACAATCCCCTTTTAATCACTAAACTTGCTAAAAAGAAAATTGCTAAAAAGAAATTTGCTAAAAAGAAAATTCTGGAATGATTTTTACTGCAGGATCGTTACACACAGTGAAGTACACAAGTTTACGTGCACAGTTCCATTAGTGTTTACCTGTGCATCACACCAGGTGAAGGTCTAGAACACTCTGTGCCCCAGGGATCCCCATGTGCCTCTTGCCAGTGAGTGCCCAGACCTGAGTGGTGACTTTTCTAACCTCTGTCATCAAAGATGCGTCTTGCTGTGTTTGAGCTCCGTCGCCGTCGCCGTGGGATCCTCCAGGTCGCACCCTTTCGTATCTGGCCTTTCTCTGGGGCGATGTTTTTGAGATGCGTCCAGTTTGCCGCGTGTGTCAGCCGCTCTCTTTTGACGGCTGAGTCGTGTCGCATTGTGTGAATACACTGCAATTTGTTCATCCATTCTCCTGCGGACGGACAGTTGTGATTTTTAAAATGTGAGTTTTTATCATGTTCCATTCCTTGTGCTAAATAAGCACATTATGTTCCGTGTAATGTTTCCCTCTCTCCTCAAAAGAACCGTAAGGGGCAGAGGCTCTTGTTTATCCTGTATGGCGGGCGTAGAAACGGAACGTCCCCTCCTTTCTTCTCCTAACGAGTGTGTGTTGAGCGTCTTTCATCTGCCTTGCCTCAGTCTAAGAGCTGTGGGGACAGCGCTGTCCAGTCTGCTGCTGTACCCGTGGAGCTGGCACGTGTGGAGAGAAGGACACTCGGATTATAACTTTGGACCGTGACACCTGCCTTACAGGGAATTGAAACAGGTGTCCTGGTGGCGAGTGACCGGGTGGGCTTGGGGGAGGCCACTTCAGCCAGGGCGGGCTCCCTGAGGAGGTGATATTTGAGCTGTCCTGTGCTGTGATGATGGGGGGACAACATGTGCAAAGGCCCTGGGGTGTCCTCGGAAAGGCAGCCCAGCCAGCGTGGCTGGAGTGCAGTGAGGCCCATGGTTTCAGAGAAATGTCACGGAAGTACAGTGTGGTTTGTATGTTGGAGGGAGGTTCTTTTATCAAGATGCAGTGACAGATAAAAATACTATCAGTGATGGTAATACGAGTGCTGGCATTTCACTCCGCATGACGCTGAAGCTGAGGCTCTTTATCTGTTTCATCTTCTGAGTTAGGTGGAAACCAAGGTTCAGGGGCCCGTGTACCCACCCTTGCTGGTAGGTGGGGCCTTGAACTGCTTGTCTGTCACCAGAACCCCCACCCTCTGGCTCTCTGCCATCACCTCTTTGGGGCCCTTGTTTGGGGAGGTATCTCGGTGCCCCTCTGGTGCCCTCCCCTCTCCTCCCTTCTGGGGGTCCCTGGCCCATGGTCGAGTCCCCTGGGGAAGAATACCTGGTGACCAGTCACAGTCTGTGGGCTGGTTATTACTGGTCTGGCTGGAAGGCAGGGGTGGGGGTGGTTAGAATGTGTGGACCTGACCCCCCGCCCCAGAGCTGGGGAGCCTTTGCCTGACCCCTCTTCCTCATTTTTCAGAAGAGGGAACAGAGGACAGAGCGTGGGGACAGCTTCCCCAGTGTCACACAGCGAGTCTGTGGTGGGGCTACATGTGGCAGGTCCAGCAGGTCCTGAGCAGTGGGCACTGAATTGTTCCCATTGTGCAGATGGGGAAACTGAGGCTCAGAGGGTGAATCAGTTGCCCCAAATCCAGCTAGTGTGCAGCATTTCTTGTAATCCTCATGGTAATCCTTGAAGTTGACACTGTTATTTCACAGAACCTGTTCTACAGGGGAGGAAACTGCGCCCCAGAGAAGGGATCTCCCTCCCTTCCCTCTGCTCCTTCCATCCAGCCCTCCGGTCACTCAACAATGCATCGAGTATCCAGCACCTTGGCGCTAAGTGCGGGGGCTGTAATTGAGTAAAAACACGAATGAAAGAGGATTAAAACTGGGATTAATTGGGACCTCTGGGAGGTCCCAGTCTGGTGGGGAAGTCTGCTGTTAACCAACAATCGCGTAAATCAAGGTGAAGACATGCTAAGGTGGGGCTAAGTATGGAGCTACTGGAGCCCACACGTGGGCTTTGCTGAGCCCTGACAGATCACGGAGGAGGGCAGGGAAGGCGTGCAAAGGCCCAGGGGCAGGAGCAAGCTCCGTGGCACAGGCTGGTGGGGCTGAGGGCGGGTTCTCCAGGGCCCTTCTGGTGGTGGCTTTTGAGTGGCAGGAGGTGTCCGATGGGCTGAGCAGGGTGGTGGGTGACCACGGTCGGATTTTTTTATGATCCCTGGTGTCACTCCAGCCAGGGACGCCTAAATGATCAAGACCTCCCAACTCCTGGTCCTCCCACTGGGGCACACTCCTCCCCGACTCCTAACTAAATTCCCTGACTTTTGAACCCAAGAGGCAGTGTGGTCCCATGGGCAAGAGTCTTGATCTAGAGCCCATGGGCCTGTGCTCAGTCCTGGCTCTGCCTTCCCTCCCTGCACAACCTTGAACAAATAACTCTATTTCCTGCAAAATGGGGGCATAGCAGTCACCGCCTCCTATTCCCCTGGCATGGGCATGCAGAAGGCACTTAATACATATTGCAGCATGTCCTTGTGTCCATATTCCATTGGAAACTCAGGCTTCATGTAGTTCCGACAACTTAGCATCCTGAGGTTTCCCCCATCTGATCTCACTGAATGGCTTCTTGCTTTCTAAAGTCAGGACCTAAATAGATCTGGATAGTAAAGGATAGTTAATTATTATAATTATTATAATAATTATTATTAGACCATCTGTCCTTAATGACTGTTTGTTAATAAAGACCATTGTGGGTGGGGAAAGAAGGCATTTCACAGCTTACTAAATATATACCATATAATGCATGAAATGTATAGCTATGCTTTGTAATAATATCTATTTTATAATAATAATAATCACAGCGGAGTATCAGGAGGGTGTTTGGCTGCGATGAATGGAGATGTGATGGAGATTTAGTTTTCTCAATAAATCCAGCAGTTGTGTTAGTTTCCCGTGGCTGCTGTAATAAATTGCCACATGCTTGGTGGCTTAGAACAGTACAGATTTATTATCTTACAATTGCGGAGGTTGCAGGTCTGAAACGGGTCTTGAGGGGGTGACAGCAAGGTGTCGGCACAGCTGTGTTCCCTCCGGAGGCTCCAGGGGAGAGTTCGTTTCCTGGCCTTCCAAGTTTCTGGGCCCTGCGTTCCTTGGCTTGTGGCCCCTTCCGTCTTCCAGCCCGCAGGGTGGCACCTTCCAGCCTTTCTCTGACTCAGACCCCCACTCTCCTGCCTCCCTCTTTTACTCTGAAGGGTCCTTGTGCTTACTCTCGGCCCACCTGGAGAATCCGGAACATCGCCCTCATTTCAAGAGTATTTCCATAATCCCTTCCGCAGAGTCCCTTTTGCCGTGGAAGGTGACATCCTCATAGGTTCAGTGGATGAAGATGTGGGTGTCTTTTGGGGGGGTCATCCTTCAGCCTGCCGCAGTTGCCAAGGGCTGCAGGGCCCTCTCCGAGAGCCCCCGATGTCTGCAGACCCGGGTCCCTACTGTTTTGCCATTCTTTCTGCAAGGTGTCCCTCCCTCCTCCTTGGCCCGGAAGGCCTGGCACTGTGCTGGCCCCTGGGACAAAGGGACCTTCCCACATGGAGCTCAGGGGAGACCACTTTAATGATGTGCCCCCATCATGAGTGGGGAGCCGGTGAGGCTGAGATTACAGGCCTGGGTCGAAGCAGGTGTGGCAGAAGGTCAGCGCCTGGACTCTGATGGCCTCGAGGTCAGATCCCAGCTCTGTCCACTTAGCTGTGTGCCCTGACGCTGCTGCTTTTGCCACTGAGAACCTTGCTCTCCTCTTCTGTAAACTGAGGCGAGGTTTTCCGGGAGGAGGCAATGCGTGGGAAGCATTGGGTACATAGCTGACACTCCCTAAATTTAAGACCCCAAGCTACAGCTGAGCGGCAAAAGCCTGTGCTCCTGCCACGGGCGTGCTGTTGGCAGCCTCTCACCGCCCGAATCCCCTCCCTGGGGCCTGGGCAGGCGCTGGGAAAAATAAACTGGAGGCAACCTCTGTGTCTGCACCTCCCTCCCCAGGCCCGTTCCCTGAATGCCACTATTTTTACATTCTCTCACTTTTGTGCATTGTTTCCCGACCCTCCTCCAAATACAATCCTTCACGAGCTAAGGGGGGGACTGCTCACCCGCCAGCCCCAGGAACAATTGTTTGGGGAGATGGAAAAAAAAGAGTTGGATTGAGGAAAAAACAAAATCTCTTGAAAGTCATTGTCTTCAGATGTCAAGTGTCAGCCCCGTGGAGAGGAGCCCACATTCCACCCATTGTCCTCCTGCAGACGGGCACGGGGACCCCAGGACGTCCCGCCGCCCCGCCCTGCATCCTGGCCTCCCCCCCACCCCCCCAGTGACTTGGTCCTCTTTGTCCGGGACATTCCGACGACGGGAAATACCACCCAAAGTGGGGCCTGTTCCCAGCCACCCCTGTCTCCATCACTCTGGGCTTTTCCTCCCAGCCGCCTGGCTGCGCCGGCCCAGCTGGCCGAGAGCTGGGGCGGTGGTCGGGGTTGAAGCGTGTACGGGGCTCCTGTTGCTCCTTGTCCCAACCCGTCAGAATCTCACCATACCCCTGCTGCGCAGAGGTACCTTTTTTTTTTTTTGGTGTAGCAGCTTAATGAGTTATAATTCACCTCCGACAATACCATTTACCCATTTCAAGTGTATAATTTAGTGGTTTTTAGTATATGCACAGAGTTTTGCGACTGTCACCACCATTTAATTTAAGGACATTGTCATCACTTCAAGGAGAAACTCCATGGCCATGAGCAGTCAGGTGCCATTTTTATATCCCCATTGCATAGACCCAGAGAGGCTGCCCAGGGTCATACAGCCAGCGAGTGGCTGAGCCACGATTTGAACCTAAAGTACTTGGCTCTAGAGTCCAGGTTCTTAACTTTGCTGTAATGCAGTGGTTCTCAGCCTCGGGGCATTTTCCCCCTGGGGAGCACTGGGCAATGTAGGGAGACTTTTTCAGTTGTGACAGCTGCTGAGGAGGAGGGCTGCTCCTGGCTTCCGGTGGGTAGGAGGCAGGGCAGCTGCTGAACGTCCTGCAGCACATGGGGCAGCCCTCACAGCAAGGAGTGATCTGCTCAGACTCAAGGTTCCAGTGCTGAGAATCCCTGCTGTGAGCCCACTCTGATGAGCCCATGCTTCGGTGGTGCTGGGGAAGCAGAGGAGTGGGGAGAGGCTGGGGTTTGAAGAGGAAGGATTTCAGACTGTTATGGGTGTAGGTGATGATAATGAAGGAGATACACTCTGTGGAGGAGATTCAGCAGGAAAAAGATCTGTGCTCCATTAGTGATGTCTGCTGTGGGCGAGGGTAAGGAGGAATTGAGAGGTTCCGTGTTTGCTGTGCCTTTGTCAGGGACAGGGTCAGGTGCCAGCAGGGCTAGACAGAAGATGAGTGCAGAGGCAGGTTGGGAGGTGGGAAATAGAGGCACACCCGCCCTGGGTACTCGGCTGTAGCCACTCGGCTACAGCCACCTGCAGCCCTGTGGACACTTGAGACCTATGTGTCAGTTTTTGCGAAAGAAGCTGGGGATTGGGATTTTAATGGAAAATCTGATATTCAAACTGAGGCCCAAATTTTCTCAAAGCCCTCTGAAGGCCAAACTAGACACGCCTGGGGGCCAGCAGCGCGAGACCTATGAGATGGGTCCGTAGTGCGCAGGAGGCGTTGCGTGGATTGTCGGGGAAGGAATGGCCGGGCGTTAGTGAATTCAGGAGCACTGCAGGCCGGGCCCCAGCCCCTGTGCTGGGCAAGGGGGAGAGTGTTGGCTTCCCCTGTGGGCCCCTCCCCCACCGTTGCATCAGGCCTCTCCATAACAGGTTGTTGCAACTTGTTTTTTGCTTCAGCTTCCTCTGTGGTGGGGGCTGGAGTAGGACTGGGTGAGAACTGGGCATGTTTTATCAAGGCCTAGAAGCTTGGGTGGGGGGCGGGGGTAGTCTACCTCAGATGACTGATTAATTAATCAACTCAACACATCCTTATCAAGGGCCTGCTATGAGCTGGGTCCAATCCTAGGCTCTAGGACACAGCCGTGACCTAGACAGACAAACATCATTGCTCCCCTGGTGGTGGCATTTGGGCGAGCCACATGGACAACGGACTGATAAATGGACACTGGTAATGTCTGCGGTGACAGGTGCTGTGAGGAAAACAGCAGGAACAGGGACAGACGTTGTAGATAGGGTTCCACAGAAGGAGTGAATGTGCCTCAGGGCCTTTGCACACACCGTTCTCTCTGCCTGGGATGCCGTTTCTTTAGACACCTGCAAAGCTGTTCCATCACTTTTGGTCCTGTGTCTGCTCAAACGCCATCTTCTCAGAGAGGCTTTTCCTGAACATCTCTTTGAAATAGGTCCCCACCCCGTCCCTCTGAGTTCCCTCATCCTGCTTTATTTTTCTTTGTAGCACTCATTCCTACTTGCCATTTTATTTTAAAATCAATTTATAGTCTGTCTCTGCTGCCACTGCTTCGTGAAGGTGGGGATCCGTCCATTCATGGCGGGCTGTTGGCTCCTAGCGTAGCACTCGGCACGCAGAAAGTGCGCGAGAAGCACTTGTCGAGCCAGAGGACAAACACGGGGATGAGTGAGGCTTTCGAGGCAGGGTCGTGGCTGTGTGCGCACCGCCAGCCTGGCGCACTCGAGGCCTTGGGTGACACTGTGGAGCGGCTAGTGCTTGGGTGGGCTTTCTCCCCACCCGCAGTCCCAGGCAACTTCCGGTCTCCTTCTGGCGTCCGGCCACCTGTCTGGCCCAGCCTCTGCCACTTCTTCCAGGAAGTCCTGGTACCTGCACAGTGCTCACCTGCATCGTCTCGCTTAGGCCTCAGCGCCCACCCCTTTCTTGCGGAGGGGGAAACTGACTCAGAGCAACGCGGCGGCTCGCTGAGGTCGCGTGGCCGCAGCGGGGCGGGCGGGCCGGGTGCAGGGCCGCGCCCCTGAGCGGTGCGTGGCGGAGCGTGGTGGATGTGGGGCTCTCCCAGGCCTCTCCTCGCACCTCCCCCCGGGAGGCTCGGAAGCAGGCAGTCTAGGACAGAGCTGTCTTCAGGACGAGAAAAACCAAATAACAATTTAAGTCAATATACTGCGGGAAAGATGTGAGTGTGCTTGGTGCTCAGTAGAAGCCCTCGGATGTGGTTGATCCGGTTTGGGAGATTTCCTTGGGACACAAAGCGGGTTCTGTCTGTCTCCCCCAGGGCTGGGACACCCGGGAGACACTGTCAGCTGGAGATAGGAATTGCTCTTTGAGCACTTGCCGGGCGCCAGGCACCATTCAGCGTGCTTGTTATTCTGTGTGCTAGCTGCTGTATTTCTCACTGTATTCCCGTGTACTCGTTTATACCCGTTTTGTGGAAGAGGAAACTGAGGCAGAGGGCGGATCCATAAGTAAAGCTGTTCCGGGTCATACAGCGAGTGAGCGGCAGCGCTGGGATTTGGGCCGCCGACGTAAATGCTTTGCGGCGTTCCGTTTTAGCCTCCCCGTAGCCCGTGGGGTCAGTAATTTTATGGTCCCTATCTGTGCTGCTGCTGAGGCAAAGAGACGTCACATCACTTGTCAAGGTCACAGAGCAGTAGGTGGCAGCGGCAGGATTGCGCCAGGCGGCAGGTTCGAGCCTCCGCGCTTTTGTCACGCTGGTGTCCTGCTTCCTTAGGGAGGGGCACCTTCCAGCCGTTGCAGTTTCCACAGGCAGGGAGACCTCCAGGAGAGCGGCGTCCGAGGGGACGGCGGCCGCATCCCAGGGGAGCGTTTGCGGGTTCCTGCAGGCGTGGCCTTGCTGTGAGACTGCCCCGTGTCTGCCCGGGGCCTGCTGTGCTTCCTCGGCCACCTCCCCTGACCTCAAGCCTTGCACCCTCAGGGATTTTTCCCATCGGCTCAGACGGATGTTGGTGTTTTAACGACCAGTGAGGCCACCCTGGGGCGCGCGAGTAGAACGTCTGTAGAGCGCCCAGCCTGCGTGGCCTCGGCGCCGCGCAGCCCCGCCTGTCCCTGGGAGTACACACGGCTGCTCGACGCGTGTTCCTGCCCGAGCTCGGGGGCCCTACACCCTCTTCCTTTGGAGGCTCCACTTCCATGCCCCAACGGCTCAGGGCACACAGCCCAGACTTTCCACGGCCAGCACCTGCGTCCTCTGCCTGATGGCTTTGCCTGGCCAGCGGAGCTGCTTTGTGACTCACAGGGAAGACGGGGAGGGCCAGGGATCAATTCCCACCCTCGCTGCCCTCAAACCAGGGCAGGGTTGGCGGGTAGGGCCCCCAGCTCCCTCGAGCCTGCCGGGGGCCTCAAGGGCCCGAGCCCCGGTTGCCCGCAGGGGTAACTTGCGTAATCTCGTGTCCTTTATGGGCTGCCTTCCCTTCCCTGCCCCGCTTCCCTTCTCCCCACCGTGTTTCCCGGGAGCGCCTCCCAGATAAACTACTTGCAGTGAGTTCCGGCCTCGGGTTCTGGCCAGCCCCAGGCCGGTCGCGGTAGACCCGCTGGGACGCGGCCACAGCGCGCGCTCCCTGCGTTCTCTCGCACAGAGCTGCGCGCGGAGCTGGCCGGTACTCGTGCTTTGTAGACATCTAAATCCAGATTTATTATTAATAATTTTGACAGCGCAGTTTTCTTTTTGTATCTGGAGCCAATGCACGTGTTTTTTAAAGGCCGTCAGTGCTTTTGTGGGTCCGAGGAGCGGTGCCTCCTGTGCCCAGGGGAGGGGCCCGCTCTTAGCTCGTTCAGGGCAGCATGGAGCTGAAAGCCTGCCCCTTCGGTGGCCATTTATGGAGGACTTGCTGGCACCTCCTGTGAGCCTGGCTGGGTCCTGGGTGGGGGCTCCCGCCGTGGGGCGGAGGGAACCGTGGCGGCCACGCGCTGTTTACGAGCCGTGTCGAGTGTAACCCTCACGGCAGCACTTTGCAAGGTGGCTCCGCTGCACAGGTGTCACGGCCGAGCCAAGTGAGGGGCACAGGCCAGGCTGTCTGACTCCAGAGCTCACTGTGGTCGTTCATGCCCCCAAAAAGGGGAGCTCCCAGCACACCTCATGGCGTCGTTCCGAAGGAGAAACAAGCGCATCCTCAGTTGCTGAACCCATCGTTAGTGAGCATCTGCGTGTGCCGGGCGCTGTCCAGGCCTGGGGGTGCAGGGTGGTGCTGTGCGAATGAGCCACTGCCCTCCTGGGCTGGCATCGCAGGGGGCAGACGGACAGCAAGCGAGGGAACAGCTCCGTGCAGGGGGACTGCAGTGCTGGAGGGGGTTGGCGAGGGATAAGATGACGTGCAGGGGAAGGGTGGGCAGATGGGGTGGCGGGGCCGGCCTCTCAGAAGTGACATTTGATTCTAGGTGGGAATGGGATGAGGGAGGGGCCCTGCACACACCTGGAGAAAGAGTCTTCCAGGAGAAGGGAAGAGCATGCACGGAGGCCCCCAGGTGGATGGTGCCTGGTATGTTCCTGGAACGGGATGGAGTGTCAATGTGTCAATCGCAGGTTATTTCTTATGCATACAGGAAGAAATTAGCCCGTTAGAGATACAATACAATGTAACATATCTGCGCTGTTTGCTATTTAACAACACGATATCCGTACACGCGTACACATGTGTATTTCACAGTGTGCTGTACCAGGTAAAGGATTTAAGTTGTAAACTTAAAGTTTACAGTTGTAAAAGGAACATGGTCGTCTTTCCTCACTCCTCCCAGAGGCTGCCTGTGACCGAATGTGTAACCTTCCCTGGAGATGGTCTCAGATCGGAAATGTGGGCCTTTTGGGAAAGCCCACATTGGTTCCGAGCCAGTGACTCTCTGCTTCTGGCCCCTGGCACAGGCGTGACGTGGGGCGGGGGTGCGTGGTGAGAACAGCGGAGGGAGGCTTTAAATCTCAGCCTGCGGTGGGGGGACTCTAGGTGGGGACCCCAGGCGCCGGGCCAGTGTGGGGGCCGCCGGGCTGCCAGAGTCAGCACAGAGGAGGGCGGTCGGCCCAGGGCTCTGCTGCAGAGGGAAGGTCCCCTGGCCTCCTGTCTGCCTGGTCCTCGCCCGCCGCGGGCGCTGGCTGCTCCGAGGGGCGCGCACTGGGGGAGAAGGCAGGCCGAGCCCCTCGGTGCTGAGGTGTAGTGATGACTGGGGTGGGCAGGACAGAGCCGGGTGCATTTAGTACCTCATCCTCTCCAAAAAGAAAAAAAAATGCAAAACATACATTTACGTTTAAAATGTGACTTTTGATTGAAAAGTGGTATCTTCATTGTAGAAAGGAAGAAACAGGACAATTGAAATCCATTATAATTCCACTGTCAATTAGGATCAGGTTCAGTAGCTTGTGATAAAACCCACACGACACTGCCTTAAATGAGATGGACGTTCACTTCTTTCTTCCGTAGTTGTCGCCAACCCAGGGCAGGTACCTTGGCCCCACTGCTGTTAGGGATGTGTGCTGCTCTACCTTCCTCTACACGTGGCATCCACCTCACGCTACAAGACGGCTGCTTGACCTCCAGGCATCGCATTTGTGATCCAATTAGTAGGAAGAGGGAATAGCAGAGACTCCCTGCTCATTTCTCTGCCTACCCCAAGGATATTTCCAAGATCTTATACATAGTATATCCACTATCCCTACTAGCCTGAACTTAGTCATATGGCCAGTGTGACTGGGAGATCCAGTCTGTATTCTCAAATCTGGAGTTCTATTTCTAAAGGAAAAGAACAGAACAGATATTGAGGGACTGCTAGTAATCTTGGCCACATGCCTACATAGGTTAGGGTATTTCCTTCCATACTTCTTTTTCTGTGCTTATGAAGAGATAATTTATTTAATCAAAAATGAGATCATATGTTGCCTATTCTTCGGTAACTTGATTTTTTCTTAGTTAAGGGCACATCAGCAGCCATTCTCCATGCCATCAGATGGACTTGTGCAGACCATTTTTAGTGTGATAGTCCTTTGTCAAATGGTAATTTATTTAAGAAAACCCCTTGTGATGGAATTATAAACACTGAAGTTAAATTTTCATGCCATTTGAGAGATTTAATTTTTTCTGTAGGATAAATGCCTAGAGCTTGAATTGATGGAGCATAGGACTTGGGCATTTGAAGGGGTCTTGGGCAATTGGGGGCTCCCCAAATTCTGGACTCTGGAGGGCTGCTCAGGGCTATTTTATTATTATTACTTGGATTCCAAGGCCCTTGCCATTCCATGACACTTTGCTTTGGACCTCTGGCCATTCAGACCACATTGGTGTTGGGATACTCAAGACACCCCCTTTTCTTTGTTCTTTCTGTGGTCTGGGGATGCCCTACTCCCCACCCCCCTTTCGCTCCCAGCCCGTCCCCTGGCACTCTCAGGTTTCGCCATATGTCTGGTGAGGTCAGCCCAGCCAAGGCTGGGGGCGGGGGGGGGGTGTCCTTGGGGGCAGCTTGGGGCTCCTCCCACCTCCCCCCAGATCAGGTTGCCAGTGTCAGCCTCAGGGAGTGACTTCAAGGCCTCTTTCTGTCCTTTTTATCTCTAGGGAGCCCTTCATCCTCCCAAGGCTGTGGCCACAGGTTCCAGACAGATGGCAGCTCCCCGCGGACACGCCTAAGGGCAGCTGCTACCTGTTTTGAAGGCTGACGCGGTTTGTTGTCCACAGCCACTCACTGATGGTGTGGATTGGGGACTTGTTTCCAGGACAAACCGCCTGGGTTCAAGGCCTAGCCCCAGCACTTACTGCCTGCGTGGCTTTAGAGAAACTCTTCGCCGTGCTGGGGCTCAGTTCCCGCCTCTGTAGAATGGGCACAGCAGTAACAGTTTGGGGATTAAAACACCCTGAGCAGCACCTGCACATCACGAGCCCCAAAGGTGGTAGGTGTGGTAATAATAATACAAATATGTTATTATTCTAGTGGCTTCTCCCAACTCTGTACCAGCTTATTCCGGGAGGCTGTTCTGGGCTCCCTCCCTCGCTCCCACTCTTCCTCCACACACTCTCGTGAGCACCTGTTATGTGCCAGGCCCTTTTCCAGGCGCCGAGCAGACAGCCATGAATAAAGCCGTCTCCTGCGCCGAGGGAGCTAGCGCTTTAGTGGGAGAGATGGCGCGGACCGCCAGATCTGCACGTCCTTAACTGAAGCGCGCACAGCCATGGTGCTAACTTCCTCGAGGGCACCGGGGTTCAGACGGCTGTGAGGGCAGAGAGATCCGCCTTTACGTGGGTCCCAGGGGTGGCGCGTGCAAAGGGTGGTCTCCTGCTGCCGGCTGAATGTCTTGGGGGGAAGCTTTACAGGCAGAGAAGAGTCAGGGCAAAGGCGTGGGGAGGGGGCGGGCTTGGTGTGCTCACGAAACAGAGGAGACCATGGAAGGGGTTGGCTTTTGTCTAAGTTTTAACAAGAGCCTCTTCTAAGGCAAGGGTTTCTCAACCTTGGCGCTGTCGATGTTTGGGGCCAGATACGTCTCTGTGGGGCTGTCCTGTCCTGTGCATTGGGGAATGTTTAGCAGCATCCTTGGCCTCTGCCCACAAGGTGCCCTTCTCAGTTGTGACAAAGAACATGTCTCCAGACATTGCTGGAAGTCTTCTGGGGGGAAAATTACCCCCAGGTTGAGAATTACTGGGCTCAGGCGAGGTGGGGCAGGGGCAAGTCTGGCCTGACATCAGGAGACCTGGTTCTGATCTGTGTTTTGTCACCAACTTGCTGTTTGACTACTGTTGCACACTCTGGGTTCCTTGGTCGAAGAGGAGATTGCTGGAGATGGCAAACTCACAATCCTACTACCTCTCTCCCTCCCAAGTCTGTGGCAGACATCACTAATCAATCATGCCTTCCTGCTAAGCCCAGAGCTCTGGGCACCGTGGACATACTCGGGCCAGGAACCCAGTGATGTCTCCTGGTCCCAGCAGCAAGCAACAATCAGACAGTCCTGGGTTCAAGTTCTGCTCTGTTGGTTTCTGGCTGGGTGACCTCTCTAACAGAGGTCTCAGAGGTTACTCAACGTCTGAAACTCAGTTTTTCTCATCTATAGAATGGGACCAAAATACCTCCCCTGAAAGCTGATGGTGGGGATTGAAATGAACTTATGATGGGAGTTTGCAGGTATCAGCGAATGTTTGTTGCATGAACGAATGAGAGTGTGTGTCTTGTTTTGGGGTGTGGAGTAGTGGGTGCCGTCATCCACTGCTGACTAGAGTGTAGGTTGGAACAGTCACGTTGGAGGCATTTGGCATTAACCAGTCAACTTGAACATGTCCTTAATCTAGAGCCAATCATTGCACACCTAGAGGAACTTAACATTAGAGCCCCAGAAGACCTGGATATACAGGGGGAATTCCTTCTCGTATGCCCCAGAAGACCGGGGTGTACACTTGGAGGAGCTTGAACACCTGAGCTCCAGGAAAGCTACGTATCACCTAGGGGAGTTGCACAATTGTACCCCGTAGACATAGGTGTGCACCTGGAAGAACTAATACCTGAGCCCCCGTGCACCTGTTCATTGTAGCATTGTTTGCAGTCAGGACATTGAAACAACTTATGTCTGCAGCGTGATGCGATATAATTTTAACTACTGAGCAAGAAAATGAACAACTTGAGGTCTGTCTTGGTGTGCATTCCCCAAGAGGCACATCCTGAGACTGACTCCAGGGCAAGTGGTTTTCTTGGGTCACCCCAGAAAGCACCAATAGGAGAGTGGGTGGGTGAGGCAGGGAAGAGATGGCAGCCACCAAGAAAGGTGTGTCCTCAAGCAGGTGACCACACGGGCCGCTGGAGCTTAATCCCACTGTGATACCTGGGGAAATAGCATCCCTCGTGTGCCTCAGTTTCCTTGTCTGTATTTGCATGCCAGCCCCTGCTGGTCCCTGCAGAGGCTGCTCCCAGGTGGCCTTAACTTCTTCAACACATCCAGCCTGCCCTGCACGTGAGAGCGAGTCCTCAGGCCAAGAGATGCAGGTGCAGGTGCTGGCCGCTGGGGGTGGATCTGGGTAAGGATGAGGTCTGGATGGCAGGTCCTGCCCAGTGTACGTTATCAGCACGGATAAATGTGGAAGATGCAATGTCAAGTGAGAAAATCAAGTTGCTGAAAGCATGCCACTTATAGAAATGTAAACAGGTAAAACAGTATTCTCTGTTGCTTATAGATGCATGAGGGTGGCAGGTGGGCAGAGGCATGCGTGGGAATAAGGAGCCCCACGTCCAGGGAGGTGGGTCGCTTGCAGGGAGGGAAGGTGTCCAGGTGGCTCGCCTCTCTCTGTAATGATCCTTCCTGCCTTTTCCTACCTTGAGGTTTGATATCTGCATGGTAATGGGATAACTGAACTAATCTCAAGTGCACACATACGGGGCTTTGCATATGCATGACCTGAGTAGCCATGGCGGGGAGGAAGATATACAATGTTTCCAGCACTGCCAGGAGCCCTCCCTTATGCCCCTTACCAGTCTGCACCACCCCCACACTTGATGAATTTCATTTTGCAAATGGTTTCAAGCAAATTTGACATAAGATTTGCCAAAGGTGGGTAGTGATGAGTTTGTGGGTGTTTGTTATATTTTTCGCTGTCCTTTTCTGTATCCTTGATGTGTTTCATCATCATCCTCATAGCAAGAAGAGCAGGTTTGGGCAGATGTGGGGACAAGTGGTCCAGGCACAGACAAAGCTTCTTAGTTTGGAAGGAGTTTTCCCAGGCAGTCCTGGAAATCCTGAGAACAGCCTTGTGTCTATAGGAGGTTTCCAAGATGAGAGCTGCTTTTGACCTGAGCGTTTCAAAGCTGTCAAGCCTTGGACAAAGCGTCGCCCTGGAGGGTCCCTTTAACCAGCCCTGCCAGCACAGAGGACATCGGTGCTGCCTGGAAAAGCCGGTCGTGCCTTGGGCAGCACGAGGGCTGGGCCCAGAGCCCCTGCCTGCCCATTCTTTCCGGGTCACAAGCTGCCCATGGTGCCTGTCTCGCTGGCTTGTTTGCAGTTCCTCCGTGGGTGGCCCGAGCCTCCCATTGTTGCATCACAATAGCGGTGGCCAAGCTCGTGTGAAGAAATCGGGACAGGAAGCCCCGATCTAGGCCAGCCGAGAACTCCTGGCTTCCTGCCCTCCCTGGCTGTGCTGGGCGAGGCTGCCTTCATCTCCCTCCAATCTGGGGAGGCTGGGAACCCGACTTCCCGTCTATATGCCAGGCCCTGCTAAAACATCCTCTAGGAACGCCTGTCCCTGTCCCTTGCACCCATTGTCCTTCCAAAAGCAAGATCAGCAAACTTCCCAGGGGCCTGAGTCGAAGCTCCTGCTGTGTGTCAGGCACTGTGCTGGGCACATTCCATACCGTCCTTTGAGTTTTGAGCGCCTGCTCTGTGCCAGGCACTACTTTTGGCCCTGAGAGCACAGCTGTGAACAAGACAGGCAAGGTCCCTCCTTTCGTGGAGCTTCCACTCACTTTATCCTATGAGGTTCTGAAACGTAGGCACAGTATTATGTGATCCCTGTATGTGGGGAGAATAAACTAAGACTCAGAGAGGCTAGTACACTTTCCTGAGGTCACAGCAGGAAGGAGGAAGATTTATGAGTTTAAAGCTTGACCTCTGTTGTCGGACTGGGGGGTTAAGGTTTCATCCCAGCCATGCTTCCTTATGTTGGCCTTTCCCTTGGGAGCTGGTGTAGATCACTTAAGCTCAATTTTCTCATCTGGCAAATGGGCTCCTAATGCAAGATGGGAAGGTAGAAAGTGCATGAAGGCAAGGAGCGCCTCTTGGAGGAGGTGACATTTGAGCTAAGGCCTGGTAGGTGAGAAGGAGCCTGCCGAGGGCAGGACGGGGAGCATCCCGCAGGGACAACATGCGCAAAAGCCCTGAGGCAGGAGTATGTTTGGCAGGGAGATGGGATCTAGAATGAGGATGCAGCTGAAGATTATTGAGGTGCCAGGGGGTGGCATGCTGGGAAGGGAGATCGGAGAGGTTAACAAGGACAAGGCCATGGAGGCCTGATGGGCTGGGGAAGGGTTGGGTTTTAAGTGCAGTGGGAGCCCTGGAGAGCTTAAGGCCATGGATCGACAGGACCTGGTGTACGTATTTAAAAGCATCCCTCTGGCTGTGTGTGTGGGGAATAGACTTTTGGGAGGGCGAGGGGGACCAGGAGGAGGTGACAGTGTAGTCTAGGCAGGAGGAGGGCGGTTTGGACTGGCAGGTGGCCACCGAGGTGGGCAGAAGTGGTTGCATTGCTCAGGCGAAGCGGACGGATGGGAAATGGAGTGTGGGAGGAGAGTGGCCCAGGACGACTGGCATTTTGTCCGCCGCCCCTGGGAGGCAGAGGCGCTGTTAGTCCTGCGGGGAGGAGCTCGGGTGGCGTGGGTTTGGAGGGAAGATCAGGAATTAGATGTTGGAGGGTTAAGTCTGTGGTGCACCTCGGGCGTCCGGGTGGAGAGAAGTCTGGATTTCAGGAGGGGTCCAGCCTGGGGGTATGAACTTGGGGGTCGTCACCAAAAAGATGGGATTCAGAGCTCCGAGACTGGCTGGGATGTCCTGACTCTGCGTAGACAGAGACAAAGCTGCCTTCCTCGGTGTCCCCTCTCTGTGACCCGCCATGTGGAATGCCACTGCGGAGCGGGGGACACCTCTCCAGTGACAGGAAAGGATCCGACAGCCGTCCACGGAGGGCTGGCCTCCTCCCTGCCCACCTGCCCCTGCCTCCCCGACCCTGGCACAGTCCCAGCTGTCTCCGCCATCTCTAGGCATTCACTCAGAGATCTCTCCAGACAAGCGTGGTCGGATGAGACACGCTCTTAATTAACCTGCACCCGGGCCCCCTCCGGACGCCTCACGCTGTAATCAGTCTTGGCAGGGCCGGTGACCGGCAGGCCCACAGCTCACCGTGGCCCTGCAGCTGAGACAGGCCCGTGGATTCCTTTCCCAGGGGTCTCCATGTGGCGGTTGCCACGTTAGCCTGGGGTCAGGCCCCACGTCCCAGAGTTGGGGCAAACCAGGCAGAGGATGCTGCAGGCGGCTGGCCTCAGTGTCCCTCAGGTGCCGACTCTGATGTCTCTCCCCTCCCCTGCATCCATCCTGTCAACTCAGCCTGTCCGCGGGTCACCCCCTGGCAGCTCCTCCCTCTGCCGCTCTGTCCCACCCACACCACTCCAGGGCAGCCCCCATCTCCCAGCGGCCCCCTGCACCCCTCCGCGCTGGTCTCCCCACCCCACTTTCATGCTCAACCCCTAAAATCCAGTTCCTCTTAATTACAGAGGCTCTTCCACGGATGCTTACAAACCAGGAGACTGCTTTAAAAATCCTAACTTCTGGCTTCACTAAAAAAAAAAAAAAAAAAGTCAGAACCTCTGGCGATCCTGGGCTGTGTTTCCACTTGGCCCGGCTCAGATGGGGGCACTGAAGGCGCCACGGCCCCGGCACGTGTGCCCTTTTATTGTCGTCCTCCTCTGCGTCTCGCAGAGGAGAGAAATGCGTTGTCTGTGCCGGGGCCCCAGAAAGAGTGGCAAGCAGCACCATAGGGCGTTCACGCGGCCGGATCCCGGGCGTCTGTCGGAAGGAACGAGGATGCCCCCCATGGAGTGATCTGGAAAGATCTCTGAGCTTTATTATGTGGAAAAAGCAGGTGCAGGGCATCCTGTGTATACAACTTTTTTTTTTTTGGTGTATGAAAAGAGGAGAACATGGGAATAGATGCGTATGTGTGCGTACACATATTCGCGCGCATTTGCGCTTGCACAGATTCTCTGGGAGGATACCCAAGACACTAGTAGCTGTGGTTCCCGTGGGGAGTGGGGGCAAGCAGAGAGACTTTTGGGTTTTTGACATTTTATATTTTTGACTTTTGAGCCATATTCACGTGTTATTATTCAGAAGTTGTGAAACAATTTTTAGAGGGTAAATGAGTGGCAGTCTGAGAGGTCGCCCTGGCGATGAAGCGGGTGCGAGTGGTGCATCTCGGGGTCGCGGCTCCTGGGCGCAGGGCTCCGAGCTGTTGTCCTCCGTCTGCTCAGGGCCCAGCACGGGGCCCGGTGCGGTGGGCGCTCTGGAAGCATCTGGCGACTGAGGGGGAGCGGGGGACCTTCCAGTGTGTTTGGCGTGTAAGCAGAGCGAGTTTTCCTCGCTCCCTGCACGTCCTGGACCGTGGCACCTCCCAGGTCCTAGCTGCTTTGAACTGGTGGCCCTTCGGTGGGGCTGTCCTTGCACGCTTCAGAGGCTGCACACTCACCTGTCCGCTCTCTCCGCAGGCGTTCCTGCATCGCATCCGGCAGAACGTGGCGGACTCCGTGGAGAAGGGCCTCACGGAGGACAACGTCAAGGTGTGGACGCTTGGGCCGGGCCCTTTCCGCATCCTCCCTGCTGCTTTGTGCCTCGCTCTTCCGGGCCGTGCTCAGAGGGTGCGAGGGGCGGGGGATGGGGGGGTCTGCTGCTGCCTCTGCCGCACCCCAGCTTGCTCCCTGCACCCCTCCTGGGGGCTCTCCATGCTGTGAGCACACTGCATGGGGGGTCAGGAGGAATCTGCCCCAGCCCGCTTCCCAGTTCCCGTTTCCTCTCCTCACCCAGGGTGACCACCCTGTCGTCCAGCCTCCTCGTGCCAGGCCCTGGCATGGAGCCCGTGGAAAATCCCTTCCCAAGTGCCCCTGGGAGCCTGGCGCTCCCACCCCCGCTGCTGGCAGCCCCGCCCTGCCCCCGCACCGGGCATCCAGTGTCAAGCCAGGGCTGATGAGTAATTGGGTCCCGCTTCGCCTTGGCCGTGGCTCTGGGAGCTTGAGGAGGACATCAATAGGCCTTCTGTGTGCATGGCCGAGCCCAGCCTGGCTCCCGGGGCCTGCCTTTCTCGGTGACCTCACTCTCTGAGCTGCATTTCAGTTCTCGGGCTCTGAGGTCTGGGTCCAAGGGGAGATGGGGAGACTAGGGCGGGGCGAGTGTCCACAGTGCCCAGCATTTACAGCATGCAAAGGACCTGGCCGAGGAAGATGCTCCCCCCAGGTTCCTGGATAATCCAGACAGTAACCTTGCAACATTGACAATTCTAAGCCCAATTTTTTGCCTAAGAAAGCTGAGGCGTGGAGATGCAAAGGGTCTTGCTGAGGGTCCCTGCATGGCTGGTGTGGGGGTGGGGTGTGTGTACCCTGGGACCTAAGGTCTTTATGCATTCATTCATTCATTCATTCACTAATTCACTTACCAAACATTTACTGAGCACCTATTGTTTATTTATTACATTCATTTACTACATTCTATTATAATTTAAAAATTATTTATTATGATTTTAAACTTGAATGTATTAAAGTTTTCCCAAAAAGTTGCCTTTTTAATGAGGTGTAACTCTCATACAGTATAGAGTGCAAATCCTAAGCACTGAGCATGCTACTTTTTCCCATATGAACACACTCATGTAACATGACCCAAATGAAGGCAGAGAACATTTCCTGCCCCCAGCTGCACCCTCTGTGTCCCTGCATAGTCCTCTCTCCCTGAAGATAGTCACTGGCTTCCAGTATCACCAATTAGTTTTGCCTGTTCTTGAAATAACATCAAAGTGTGCTCTTATGGGTCCAGTGCCTTTTGCTCCTGGTATGAGATTTGCCCATGTCATTGCGTGTAGCTGTGGCTCGTGCTTGTTCTGTTGCTGTGTAGTATTCCATGGTATGAATGTATTGCATGCAGTTCACATACCCATTCTCCTGTGGCTGCACATTGGAGTTATTTCCAGTTTGGGGCTGTTAGCATCATTCTTGCGCGTGTCTTTTGGGGGCGCACAGGCTCTCTTTCTTTTTGGCTATACACTTGGGAGACAGATATTTAATATTTGTTTTGAAATTTTGCAGCCATCCCTTGAAGTAAATATAACAACAGTGTATCACATGTGCTTTTAACATAAGTTGATTCAACCATGTGAGCTGGAAAAAATGAGAGAGAAAAATAACCAAGCAGCCTGGGTGACTCTTGCGGCCGCTTCACGTGGGGCGCACTCCAGGGCGAGGCCGCTCACACCCTGCAGTACTGAGCAGCGGGCTCCAGCCCCTTGTCCTCCCTGCCCACATAGACCATCCCCCTCTGCGGATTTTCTGGTGCATTCGAAGGGCCCATGAGCTTGGTCTTCATTCCTTCAGGTCTTGGCTCACGTGTCACCTTCTCAGAGTGACCGTCCCTGGTATTGAAATTTGTAAGCTTCTCCTTCTGATCCATCCTGGGACTCCTTGTTATATTTTTGTCTTTAGTGCATCTTCCCTTCTTAAAAAGTCTATTTTATTTATTTGTTGTCTGTCTCCTTGCACTAGAATGTCACTTTCATGGGAGCAGGGACGCGTCTGTTCCCTGCTGTATCCTCAGGGGCTCTACCAGTGCCTGGCATGTAGTAGGTGCTCAGTAAATGCTTGCTGAATGGGTGAAAAACTGGTCACTGTATTCATTCTATTATATTTGAATTTTGAACCACGTGTCTTCTTCAAAAATGAAAGAATGTACTTGTTAAAAAAAAAAAGAAAGAAAGAAAAAGGAAGAATTTATGCAATTTGCAAGAACCTAAGGTAAAAAGAAAGCCTTCCCTAGTTTTCCCCAGAGGTCCCCAGAATTTTCAGCTTGTATCATCACCAGAGAGTCTCTGGTTCTACCAGCATAGCTTGGAGTGGCCTTTTTTTGTGTTATTTTATGCAAATAGGCCCAAACTGGAACCCTGTTTGACATCTGATTTTCCCCCACACTTTACAATATATACTGCAGATCACTGTAGGATTCCATATCCATGTATACAGATGTACAGATTCTTCTTACAGGCTGAATAGTATTCTAATGTGTGGAATTCGTTTAACTTTTAACTTAACTAAGTCTCTGCTGGTGGACATTTGCTTGTTTTCAGTCTTTTGCTACTTTGGATAAGGCTGCAGTGTATGCACCTGGCCAACCACTAAGTTCTCCACCTTGGCACTGTTGACGCTTTGAGTGTGATGATTCTTTGTTTGGGGGCTGTCCTGTGCATTGCTGAAAGCTTAGCAGCATCTCTGGCCTCTGTCTGTGAAATACCAGTAGCACTTTCCCCTCTTCCCACCAATTTATGGCAACCAAAACTGTCCCTAGGCATTGCCAAATGTTCCCTGGGGGGCAAAATTGCCCCTAACTGGAAATGAGTGATTGAAAGGTTAAATTCTTTTTTTTTTTTTTTTTTTTGAGGCTAGAGTCTTGCTCTGTCACCCTGAGTAGAGTGCAAGTGACGTCAGTTTAGCTCACAGCAACCTCAAACTCCTGGGCTCAAGGGATCCTCCTGCCTCAGTCTCCCGAGTAGCTGGGACTACAGGATGCGCTACCATGCCCGGCTAATTTTTTCTGTATATTTTTAGTTGTCCAGCTAATTTCTTTCTATTTTTTAAGTAGAGATGGAGTCTCGCTCTTGCTGAGGCTGGTCTTACATTCCTGAGCTCAAGCAATCCTCATGCCTCAGCCTCCCAGAGTGCTAGAGTAATAGGCATGAGCCACTGTGCCTGGCCCAAAAGGTTAAATTCTAAAATGTAGAATTGCTGGATCAAAATTTGATTGATGTGGGCAAACTTACAGATTTTAAACTTTTAGATTGATATGGGCAAACAGGCAATCTCATATATTATTTGTGGGAGTATACACAATGTATTTCAGACATCTTTCCTTGTATGTTCTTGTACCATATCATTTTAGCAGTTGCATGAAAGTACGTTCATTGTTTTAAAAATCAGTCCTGTGGCTGGACACACCAGTTGTGCTGAATGTCTGCACACTGAGTGTGAAGTTTAGTTCTGCTGCTTACTGGACAGTGGGACCTTGGGAATGTTACTTCTTTTATCCGAGCCTTAGTTCTTCATCTGTAAATTGGGGATAATATAATAATAGTTTCTACCTCATAGACTTCAAGTGAGGATTAGATGCCATAAATGCACATAAAGTTCTTAGCACAGGATTAATCACTAATCCTGATTAGTAAATGTTGGCAATGTTTTGTTATAATGATTATTTTTTTTTTTTGAGACAGAGTCTCGCTTTGTTGCCCAGGCTAGAGTGAGTGCCGTGGCGTCAGCCTAGCTCACAGCAACCTCAATCTCCTGGGCTCGAGTGATCCTTCTGCCTCAGCCTCCCGGGTAGCTGGGACTACAGGCATGCGCCACCATGCCCGGCTAATTTTTTATATATATATCAGTTGGCCAATTAATTTCTTTCTATTTATAGTAGAGACGGGGTCTCGCTCTTGCTCAGGCTGGTTTTGAACTCCTGACCTTGAGCAATCCGCCCGCCTCGGCCTCCCAAGAGCTAGGATTACAGGCGTGAGCCACAGCGCCCGGCCTATAATGATTATTTTTATTAGCAGTAAGCTGGTTCCAGTGTTTGAGAGTGCCTGTTTTACCACAATTCCACCTGCACTGGGGGTTAGATATTTTTTTAATGCTCAGCTTTGCTGTCCCTCTGTCTTTCGATTAATGCTATCCTCGGCCTCGCTCTTTCAGATCCTGTTCTCCAACATCGAAGACATCCTGGAAGTTCATAAGGATTTCTTGGCTGCCTTGGAGTACTGTTTACACCCGGAGCCTCAGTCTCAGCACGAACTTGGGAACGTTTTCTTGAGATTTGTGAGTACGGTGCCGCAGCCCAGGTGGACTCTGTGTTTTTTGAGAAGTAGGCCTCCCCGGGTTCCTGCCCCACCCGCCCCTGACCAGCTTCCCCTGGAGCCTGTCTGGGAGGGGGACCAGCCGTGGTGGGCAGGTGGGCCCCGCAGACCGGGCATTTCTAGCACCTTCCTGTCCCTCACTTGCACACAGAATGTGGCCCCCGCTGAGTGACCGCATCCTGGGGTCCTGGACCTCCTGGCCTGGCGGGGCCCCTCTGCCACAGAATGGCCAACAGAATAGCAAGTGGTTGAGAGGGTGCGCTTGGCGTCAGACAGACCCGGGTTTGGGTCCAGCCACCCACTGGCCAGCACGGCGGCTCCGATCCTTGGGCGCCCGACTGGTTGGAGAGTCTCCCCTCGGGATTCCTGCCTGCCCTGCAGCTGTGGGTGGCGGGCTGCAGGAGGGAAGGCGACCGCCTGTCCGTGCCCTCTGCTCTGCGCCGCCTGGGCCCTCCTCGTGGGGAGGGCAAACTCCTCCGCCTCTCTGAGCCTCAGTTTCTTCCTCTGATTGAGAAGTAGGGATGGTCATGCCTCCAGGCCCCTAGGCTGGTGGGAAGACTGGGAAGTGAAGCAGAGAAGTGCTGAGCACGGAAGAAGGCTCCTCGACGAGGGGCGGCTGTCCCCCAGCAGATGTTGGGAAATGTTTGGAGACATTTTTGGTTGTCACAACCCTAGGGGGAGGGGTGCTACTGGCTTCTAGTAGGTAGAGGCCAAGGATGCCACCAAATACCCTACACTGCACAGGACACCCCCATGATGGAGAAGTATCTGACCTCACATGTCAGCAGTGCCGAGGTGGAGAAACTTTGACTTATGGTGAGCACTTGGTCGATGCTAGCTCTTACCACCATGACCATCATCGTCACCATCATCAACTCTAACTCACTTCTCGGGATCACATCTCAGTGGTCAGAGTCTAGGGTGACAGAGCCTGTGTGGCTCTGTCCTCAGGGTTACAGCCTAGTGGGCAGTCTCATATGGTCAGAGGGGAGGCACTGCTGGCCAGGCTGCTAAGCTACTCAGTAATTGTTTTACTCTCAGCAAGTTGTTCCAACTGGTCTGTGCCTCAGTGTCCTCGCCTGTGAAATGGGTATAAACTCCCGATGTTGTGGTGAGGATTGAGTGAGGTGCCAGGAGAGAGCTCAGAACAGCTCCTGGCACGTGCTAAGTGCTCCGTAAATGTCAGATGTTATCTTCCGGTTCATGTAGTGGACACTTCTCCGTGTTTGAAAAGGACGGATAAGAGCACGTGATGGGGCACAGGTAGGGCGGGTGCCAGGGAGGTGTTGGGTTGTGGCCCACGTTGGGTTGAGAGGGCCCTTCGGCTGCTGGGAGGGAGCGCCGGTGTGCAGGGGAGGGAGGCAGCGGGGAGACCAGCTGAGAGCCCACCCTGCCAAGTCCCACATGGTGCCTCGGACCAGCAAGGTGGCAGTGGAGGTGGCGAGAGGGGCGAGTGGCCACAGGGCTCAGTGAACAAGTTTGCATAGGAACATGGAAAGAGTGGGAAGGACGGCCTCCCCTTCGGGTTCGGAGGAAAGAGCGAGGGCTTGTTTCTGGAGCCAACAGCCGACGATCAAACCCTGTTCTGCTGCTGACCCCGGGCAAGTCACCTCACCTCTTGGGGCCTCAGTCTCCAACGTTGTAAAATGGAGGTAATGACAGTACCTGCCAGGAGGCGGGAATGAGCGGCCCAGCACTGAGCTGGTACTGCACGATTATCAGCTGTGGGCATTTTCCCAGCCGGCGCACCAGGGCAGGCTTTCCGGGGAGGCGGCCTTGGGGCTTTGCAGCTTCCTCGTGGCCAAGCCAGGGTTCTTCACTGCGTTGATCACACACTAAGTTTGTGGCCTTTGCTGCACCTGGCACCCCTTGCATTATTATTTGTTAAATCCTTTAAAAAATTGATTCACTTTAAAACACCTTAAATAAACTTATTTAAAAAGGGGGATTTGCATCATTAGAAATGGCAAATGAATGTCTCTGCTATAAATAGAAGGTAATCATAAAAATAAATGCGGTAGAAACCAAACGGTGTTACCGCATTCTGTCTAGAAACTCGGGCCCACCTGTGCCTCCCAGCCGAGGCCTGTCTTTTTGATCGAAAGGGAGATTCATGAGTGTGAACTGGTACAAATGCCACATCACTCCTCGCTGAGGCCCTGCTTGGGCTAAGCGGAACAATTGAAAAGGAGGCAGCTTTCTTAGCGTGTGATTCAGTGTTTTTTAATTTAAAAGCTAAAATCATCAGCCCCTTCCCTGGCTCACGGAGGACTGTGCCGCCTCCTGCACCCCGCTGTCTCGGGAGTTTTAGAGGCAGCCCCTGCCGGAGCTTGGGCTTCTGGAAGCCGGAGATTTGTGCGCAGGTGGCCGCGTGGAAGCAGCGGGAGGGGAGGCTGCACAGCTCTACCCTGACCTCCGAGACCCTGCTGGAAGGGTCTCTGGAGCCAGGGTGGCCCTTCCGCTCATGCACGTTGTGGCGAGGGGGCGAGGCCTTTGCACCCATGCTGCGCGGTCACTGGATGTGGGCTGTCCCCAGGCTCTGAGGCCTCTGGGGAGGGCTTCAGCTGAGGGCCATCGTCTGCCACCACGCCCAGCGTGGGGGCGTGCGTGGGGGAGCGGGTGCCCCTGCCCTCACGGGTGGGGATTGAGCAGGACCGCCGCATCCACTGTGGCCCGGCCCAGCCCCGTTCCCAGGCTTGCTCCCTGCCTGGAAACGTTTTCCCACAGCCCAGACAGCATCTGGGCTGGCGAGGCGGTAATTGGGAACAGAGCTCTGCAGACGGGCTCTCGGGGGGCGGAAGGGGCCCTGGCTCACAGCGCAGCCCACTGGTGCCGCCTCAGTCAGGGGGCAGGGGAAGAATCTCCCACCTCCTTACCCTAAAACCTAACCACTGGCTACCAAGTTTGTCACAAACTAGCACTGAGGGAACATCTTCTTTGTGCTAGGCTCTGTTCTATGTGCCTTATGTATACTAATTCATTAAAATTTCATGACAGCTTTTAAAGGTAGGTGCTGCTATGGTACCCATTTTACAGATGAGGAAACCGAGGCTTAGATTGTAGTCGGTGCCAGGATTTGAGCTGACATGTTCTGGTTCCAGAGACTACGTTTTTCACGGTCTGATGTGAGAATGTCTCCTGAAATATACATTAAGCACCTGCTATGTGCGAGGCCTGTACTAGGCTCTGAGAATGCTGCCGTGAGGCTCACAGGCTGGAGAGAGAGAGGCTAAGTTAAGAGAAGGTCATTTCAGACGATGATGTCGATTGTGAATAACATAAAATGCAGAGGTGATGAAGAGCGACTCTACCCGAGGTTGCTTTAACTTGGGAGGTCAGGGACAGGGTGCTAGATTTAAAGTGAAAGCAAGGGACACCCAAGTCAATTTGAATTTTAGGTAAACATCAAATCATTTTTTAGTGTATGTCTCCTGCAATATCTGAGCCATACTTCTACTAAAAAAGTTATTTGTTGTGTATCTGAAATTACAGTTCCACCGGGCGCCCTGGGTTTTATCTGGCCAGCCTAGGCAGGCACAGCTTCTTCGAGGCGGGGAAGCAGGATGATCTGGGGGGAGGGTGTTCCGGCCTGCGGGAAGAAAGGGCAGGAGCCTTGGGCTGGGAGCGAGCTGGGTGCACAGGAGGGAAGAAGGGACACCAGTGTGGCTGGAGCCGAGCGTGGAGGAGAGAGTCGAGGGGCATTATGGTGGGGAGCAGGCCCAGTAGGGCTCTCCGGGCCAAGGCCAGGACTATAGATTTTATTCTAAGAGTCACAAGAAGCCCTCAGGTCACACAGCAGGTGTTAAGATAAAAAAAAAAAAAAGAAGCCATCAGAGGTTTTAAACTTGGGAGTGGTGTGGCTTAATTTCTGTTTTAATCCCCCCTCCCTGCAGCTGCGTGGGTGGGTGAATGCCAGGGTGGGGAGACCCTTGAAAAGTTGAGACCCGGCTCTCCTGGCCCGCTCCGCACTGGAGGAGGCGTCTGCACGGGCCGGCGCCTCCACTCCTCTGGGTCTCAGCCGTGCTGGCTGTGACGTGAGTGGTTTGGAGCAGATGGTCTCTGTGGAGCCAGTGTCACCTCCAAGTACTGCGGACAGCAGACGCCACCTCTGACAACCCGTGAGCCCTCCCTGGGGCTAAATCCCCTCCCCTGGCTGTCCCCAGCTGGCAACTGTCCCCTCTCCGCCTTCACACCCCAACCCGCAGCCACAAGGTCCCCGCCCACCACATCTGTGTGTGCGCAACTGTGTGTCCGTTTCTTTCTGGCAAAGCAATCAAAGCCCCATGTGAGGCCCCTGGGAGGAAGTTGAGCACTTGGACTGCGAGCTGTCAATTGCAGCATCTCTGCATTTGCAGGGGCTGGGGCCTGGCACGCCGCTGGGGTCAGGCTCCACGAGAGGACATGGGAGAGATTGAGCTGGGCATGCGTTTGAAGAGAGGATGTTGTCATTGCTAAATTTAACTTCTCCAAGCCTCAAGCCTTGGGCCCCTGCCCTTTCTGGGGGCTGAAGGAGAGGATGACATTGCAGGCTGTGTCAGAGAAGGGGCTCAGGGGATGAGGAATGACAAACCTGTGGCAGTCTTGTCACTTGCTCCCCTCTCCTGCGTCTGTGCAGACATCGCTAATCAATCACAGCACTCTGTGTCCGGGCTCTCTGTGGGCTCCAGAACCTTCTCAGCAGTGTTCCAGCCAGCACTACCATTGATGGGTTGGTGTAGGGGAAGAAACAGCTTTGCCCCTGCTTTCTGGCCCAGCTCCTTCATGGTATACAGATGGATGTGGACAGGGAGACCATGTCCCCTCACAGAGCGTGGGCCCATGTCTCTTTCACTTTAAAAAAACCACTTTTAGAGTGTTGCTTGTATCAAGATGGTCTTCACTGCAAGTGACAAAAACACCAATTCAGGTTTAAACCAAAAAAGGACTTTATTGGTGCATATAAATGAAAAATGTTCAGGAGAGGGTTGGCTTCAGGCATAGCTGGATCCAGGACTCTACATGAAGTTCTCAGGAGTTGGTCATTCTCTGTCCCTGGGCTCTGCTTTTCTCTGTGTTGGTTCTATTCTTGGAGGGTGGGGAGTGGTGTGGGGAGTGATGCCTCACATGGTGGCAGAGGTTCAACCGCTCAGAGAGAGCTTCCCTTCCCGATAATTCCAGCGTGAGGCCTTGAGGGCTCTCATTGGCCCAGCTTGGGTCACATGGCCACTGTCACTAGGACAGGGAACTCTTTGATTGGTTTTACCTGGGTCGCATGCTCCCCTGTGGTGGCTAGGGGTGGGGTGGGGTCACCCTGGGAAGAAGCGCGTGGCTGATGTGAGGAGCCAACAGGCCACTCTCAGTTCTCTCCCTCCCTCTGTTTTCTTGTCTTTGTTCATGGAATAGTCACGGAGTCTGCTCTCTGCCAGGGACTGCTGTCACCATTAGCACCACAGCAGTGACCTGGACAGCCGCAAACCCTGCCCCCATGGAGCTCGCAGTCTGGGGCGTTGGGGGAGGACAGTGCTCGAATGGGAAGTGGAACTGTATTTCTCAGATCTCCCTGGTGCCTTCCCCAGACCTCCTGCTCACTCTGCTGGCTTCCTTTTTTGCCACCGACCACCCTACCCTGTCACAGAACGACTCATCAATGGGATAATGAATTTTCTGAAATAATAATGATAGCAAGAATGGCAAGCGTAATACTTGCTAATATTTAGGGAGCAGTTACTACACACAGTTTTAAGCACTTAATGTAAATTCACCTATTAATCCTCACAAAACCTTATCCTGAGGATGTCTTTATTGCCCGTACTTTATGGATGAGGACACAGACATGCAGAAGCAGTGCTTTGTCCTGCCCAAGGTCACAGAGCTGCCGATGAGGGGATTTGGGTTGTGACTCTAGACGGTCTGGCTGCAGAGCCTGCGCTTGGTACTTACAAGGTTGATGCTGGTAGCAGTTGCTGAGAGCCGTCCTGGGGGCTTTTGGGGCTGTATCTCAGGGCAGCGTCTGTAGGCCCAGAGGAAGCCCAGGTCTCTTGGCTGCAGAGGGACTTTTTTGTTTTCCTTTAAACTCATTATATATGGCAGGGCCCTCCTACTGCCATTCATGTGCCTGCACTTAGAGCCTGGCCCTCCCTCTCCAGCCCTGCAGGCCTCTGCAGGAGCAGGCTCCCAGGCACAGGCCAGTTCCCGTCGCCCACAGCAAGGGAGTTCACTGTCTTCTTCGCCCTCTGCCCTGCAGCCTGCCCCACCGCAGCCTGCCACTGAGGCCTTGGCTCCAGATATGCCCGGCAGCCCCCCACGTGGTTCCTCTGTGGCTTCTCCTCACCCACTTCCTTGGGCTTTGATGGTCCCCTAACCTCGTTTGAGGCAAGTGGAAATATAAGAAGGTCTGTTTGGGCAGCGTGGGGGAGGCCAGGGTCCCTTCTTCTCCTTCCCTGCTCTGTGTATGTGTGTGTGTGTGTACATGTGTGCACGTGCACACGTGTGTGTGTGTGTGTGTGTGGGGGGCATCTCACTGGGTTGTAGGTACTCGCGGAAGAGGTCATGGTTTGTGACCCAGTGCTGTTTCTGTGCATGCTGATGGTGGTGGTGGTGTTTGGAGCACATAGCTTGCGTAGTGTAGTGCTTGAGATTGTTTGGTGGTTCCTCAGACCATGCATCAGGATTGTTTGTCCTATGGTGTGTGTGTGTGTGCATACTTTGGGCGATTGTAACATTGTTTTGGTATTTTTCCCTATGGGTTGGTGTTTGTTAACTGTGTTTATGTTCATAGCTGATCTGGTGCTTATTGTGTGCCAGGCCCTGTTCTACTCATGTTACATACATGAAGTTATTTCATCCTCCAGCAGCCTACATGTTGGGGGCCAGGTGTGATGCACATGTTATAGATGAGGAAACAAAGCATAGGGAGGTGAAGCAACTTGCCCAAGGCCACCCACGACTTAGGGAGCGCAGAGCGGGGTTTACAGAGTCACTCTGTGCACCTCATTATCATGCCGCAGCACTCCTTGGAGCTTAGTCTGTGGATTTGCAGCTTGAGATTTGCACCCTGTGTGTGTGCTTCCGGCGGCTGCGTGTATCCCTTGAGCTGGACATCAGCGTGGGGGTTAAGAGAATCCTGGTCTCACTGCACTAGCTGTGAGATCCCAGGCAAATGACTTCAGCTTGGTTTTCCTGTGTGGAAATGGGTCTACTACAGTCATTACCACGTCAGGTTACTGTGAGGAGTGAGCAAGTTGACCTTATTCCGAGAGAGCAGGGCAGCCTGTGCAAGCGGCTCAGCACACAGCATCGGCGCCGGCCACAGGCTCTTTGCTGCTCTGATTTCTGCCCAGACGGTGCACGCAGAGCCCCGGAGTGAGCTGGGGCTTATGACTCTCAGGCCCATTCCCTCTTCTCTTTGGCATCCTGTTTCCTGCTGCCTCCCACCGGAAGGCTGCCTGGGGGCCTGTTTAGAAACAAGACAAGCTGCTTGCCCTGCAGACCCACCTCTTCCTTCCTTAGCTGCTTCGGCCTCCTGTCCCCCCACCTCCCGCCCCCCCTTGCATCCAGGGTCGAGCCTTGCAGACCTCCCTCCTCTGGTGGCCTCACCCAGGACATCCTTGTTTGGGGTTTGGCGGGTTCTGTGGGCTGTTTGGAACCAAGAATGCTCAGTTGAGAGTTTCCTGCTAAGAAGGCTCCTGTCCCTTCTAGTTCCGGAAGGTCCTGATTGATGGTGACAGACCTGGTGGCCCACAGGTGACCTCTAGGCTGGAAAGAGTCCACCTTTGGGCTCAGGGGCATCTAGAAGTCAATAGAGCTACCACCCTGCCACAACAACTCCATGAGTTAGGGACTTTTGTTAACTCTACCTTGCAGATGAGGAAACTGAGGCACAGGGAGGTCAGGTAACCTGCTCAAGTTCACAGCTAGGGAATGCAGAGCCAGGGTTCAAGCCCAGGCTGCTTGGCTTGAGTCTGCACTCGTGACCCCCGGCCGTGCCGCTGAGTGCAGAACTGGGGCAGGGGTTGAAGCAGGGCGGCCCACAGTGAGAGGCGATGGAGACACTTGCCCCATGCAGCCTCTCCGGGGTCTGGGGTAGCCCCTTCCTGCCAGTGCAGCTGTCGGCACATCTCTGGGCACCTCCCTTCCTGCTGTGATCTGTCTCCCACCAGCCCTGTCCTTGTCTTGCAGAAGGACAAGTTCTGCGTGTACGAGGAATATTGCAGCAACCACGAGAAGGCCCTGAGGCTGCTGGTGGAGCTGAACAAGATCCCCACCGTGCGCGCCTTTCTGTTGGTAAGCCGACCGCCAGCCCCGGCCCGCCCTCCCGCTCTGCGTCAGCCTGGGGAGTCTCGGGCACAAGGGAACTTCTTGCTGCCCGTGATGCCTGCCTCTTCCTCAGCTGGGGCCGTGTCCTGTCTGAAGCCCTTTTCTTTTCTTTTTTTTTTTTTTGAGACAGAGTCTCGCTTTGTTGCCCAGGCTAGAATGAGTGCCATGGCATCAGCCTAGCTCACAGCAACCTCAAACTCCTGGGCTCAAGCGATCCTTCTGCCTCAGCCTCCCAAGTGGCTGGGACTACAGGCATGCGCCACCATACCCGGCTAATTTTTTCTATATATATTATTTGGCCAATTAATTTCTTTCTATTTATAGTAGAGACGGGGTCTCACTCTTGCTCAGGCTGGTTTCGAACTCCTGACCTCGAGCAATCCGCCCGCCTCGGCCTCCCAGAGAGCTAGGATTACAGGCGTGAGCCACCGCGCCCGGCCTGAAGCCCTTTTCTGCAAAGGCACCAGCTAGTGAGTGCTTTTGCCTTTGTCAGCCATTTAGTTCCTGTCTCGGCAACTCAACTCACGCTGTTGTAGCACGAAAGCAGCTATGGATAATATGTGGGGGATGTGTTGCAATAAAACTTTATTTACAGAAACAAGCAGAGGGCTGGATTAGGGTCACTTTCATCCATTCTTGGTCTAAAGTAATGGTTCTAATAAAAGTGATAGCAATAGTAGTAATTATCATTATTGCTATTATTATTGGGATTATTATCATTAGGATTACTGGTATTATTAGGATTATTTAATTTAAAGTGAAAGCAATTCTAATTAAAACTGGGTTAAATAAAACAACAATAGCAACAACAACAAAAAAACAAAAATGAATTTACTGGTTTACTTTTCTGGGAAGTTTAAGACCTGACCTGAGAGGGCTTCAGACATGTAGAGTCTGGGCGTTCAAATCATCAGGAATGCGTCTCTTGGCTCTGCCTTTCCCTGCCTTGGCTCCATTCCTGGCCAGACTCTCCCCAAGTGGTGGCAATGTGGCCCCTAGCAGCTCCGCACTTGTATCTCTCATAGCTCAGAAACTCCAGACTAAAGAGAACTAATTCCTCTTTCCTCATAGTAACAGCAAAAATCCTGAGTCTGAAGCTCATTGGCTCACCTTGGCTCAAAACCTTCTCCCTGAATCAATTGCTGTTGACAGAGGGATTGGGTGGTGTTCTGATTGGTCACTTTTGGAGATGGGGGCGGGGTCAGGTCCACCTATAACGGTGGGGGCTAAGGGGGCAGTGGATCTTTAGAGACAGTTTGTTTGCATTTGCGGGAATGCAGGTAAGTGAATTGAGAATAAATGGATGTTGGTCAGGAAAACCAGTAGACATCCATGATGGTTTCCCCTATATTTGTAGAGAGCTTCCCTTATGGGTAAAACAGGTTCTCATTTGTAACCCTGTTTGAGCCTTCCAAACCACTGTCTGTTGCGTATGAGTGAAGATATACGTTTGTCTGCTTTGCAGACATCGCAAATGACAGTGGTTTAAACAAGGTAGACGTTTATTTCTCCCACATGTGAACATTGTGTAGACAGCGTGAGGCTGGTTTAGGGGCTCCAGTGTCAGGGACCACGTTCCTGAAGCATGAGCCTCATTGGCATGGTCTAAGACGGCCTCTCAACACACCCTGATTCCAGGTGATGGGGTGCAGGAATGGTGGGAAGGAGGGCATGTCGTTCTCCTTTTAAGGGCGTAACAGGAAACTGCATGCATCTCTTCTGCTCATATCTTATTGGCCAGAACTCAGTCACATGCCCTCACTTAGCTGCAAGGGATGCTGGGAAATATAGGCTTTGTTCTGGGCAGCTGTCTAAAAATTCTGTTGTTGTGGAAGAAGAATACATTAGGGGACACTGCATAGCCTTTGCCACAGGTGACTTTTTTTTTTTTTTCTTTTTTTTATCCCATAATGCATGAAAACAGGTGACTTTGATGACACCAAAATATTAAGTGACATGCTAAGGGTCTGTATCTGAGATGTGATCGAGCTTATCATGGGCTCCAATTCCGGACTTTCACCTCTAAATCTCCTCTCATTCAGTCACAGACATGCCTCCACCGTACTGTTTGTTTTCCGAGTAGCACATACAGAATTCAGCACACACAAGTTGAACAGTTAACCGACACAGCATAAGGAGTATTAGCTGTATTCCCAGAGAGCTAAACTATACAATAAAATTCCTCATTGCACTTCTCCTTAATGCACAGTCTCTCCGACAAAGTATTTCCAGCATTTTGATGCAAAATGTTGTATGTTTCCTTCGCAAGTGATTTCACGTTGCTTGGCCTGGTTCCAGTGAGCATCTGAGGAAGGGCAAATTGGCTGACTGATTTCCATTCTTGTCTCAAGTGAGTTAAGCTTTTAGGACTGATGCTTTTGATAGCTGGTATCTGCATCTTGGCATTTCCATTTTTGCACTTGTGTTCATAAAATAGTTCAGGTAGGATGCAAAGATGCAGTCAGGCTAGCGTGAGACCACATGCAGACAGAGTCGGACACGTTTCTACAGTGACCGATGACTTGGAGGTGGCATCACCCTTCCACAGCCCCTGCTGCCCGGGCTCTGGGCTCCCCCGTCTCAGGGTGTCCCTTTGGGCTCAGCTGGTTCTTGGGAAGCAGGTAGATGCCAGGAAGGCGTGTGCAAGGACATGGGAAGGGAAGGACAGATTTTCCTTTCTCTCTCTCGTGTCATCTTCCTGGTGGGCCAGACTGCCGTTTTCCTAGGAGCAGCTGGGCGGGCTGGGCTGGGCAGAGGAGGACGTGTGGGGTGCCAGCATACGTACCATCTGTCTCCCGCCTTGCTGGCGCCTCCCAGCTTTTGGCCACCTGCAGAAGAGCTGTCGTGAGTCTGCTATGGGGTGTTAAGGTTTTGGAAACAGACAAGATCTGGCCTTCCATTCATGATGGGCTGTGCGCTAGCTGAGTGATGGGGCAGTGACTTTATCTTTCTCCACCTCAGTTTTTCTTGTCTGTACAATGGGGATTATTTATTTATTTATTCATTCAACAGTTTCTTATTGAGCGCCTATCAGGAAGCAGGGTTCATTCTAAGTCCTGGGACTGTAACAGTGAACAAGGCAAGAAAAAGTCCCTGTTCTCATGGAGTGGCCATTCTACTTGGGGGAGACTTAAATTGTATCTCATGTGATGTTGTCTGGAAGAAATAAAGTAAGTTAAGAGTGACAGGATATATTTGAGGGAGTTAAGGTGGTGGCTGCTATTTAGATTGCTGTTTGGGAAAACTGTGTCTTGCGTGACATTTAAGCAGAGATGTGGATAAAATGAGAGAGAGAGAGAGAGGAGCAAGGGGTGTCTGGAAAGCGTTCTAGGTAGAGGAACTGCAAGTGCAATGGCCCCGAGGTAGGAGAGAGTCTGAGGAATGGCAAGAAGGCCAGGGTTGCTGGAACGACTGGCATGAGAGGAGGAGCGGGAGGAGATGAGGTCAGAGAGATTGAAAGACGCCAGAAAATGAAGGAACATTTAGTCAATAGAAAGAGTCTGAGATGTTTAAATAGCTTTTTTATTGAAGTAGAAATACGTGCAGTAAATACACTCATGGGATCATGAATGTTTACATATATCTACTCCCATGGAACCACCAAGGTCCAGAGTTGGAACATTGCTGTCATTCCAGAAGGTTCCCTCTTGGCCCTTCCAAGTCATGCCTCTGTTTGTCTCCAAGGTAACCACTATGCGGATTTTTCTTACCAAAGGTGAGCTTTGCCTGTTCTAGAATTCTACCTGAATGAAGCCACATGGGATGCTTTTGTGTCTGGTTGCTTTTGCTCACCATAATGTCTGTGGGATTCACCCCTGTTGGAGCATGTGGCAGTGCTTTAAAGAATGTTCAGTTTTACTCTGAGTGGGATGGGAAGCCATGGGGGGTTTGAGCAAAGGGATGACTTGAACTACTTTGCATTCTGAAAGGCCCCCGTGATTACACGTGAGGGACCAGGGAGGAGGCTTGTATGCATTTCCTAGGGCTGCAGTAATAGTTGCCACCAACTGGGTTGCTTAAAACAACAAAGTATATTTTCTTAGTCTTGGAGGCCAGAAGTCTGAAATCAAGGTGTTGGCAGGGCTGCACTCCCTCAAAAGGCTATTTCCAAATAAGGCCACATTCTGAGGTTTGGGGTGGGCACAGCATTGGGACTCACCATTCGACCCGCTGTAGGACTACTGCAACAGTCTAGGCAGGCGGTGGTAGCTGAGAACAGGCTGTAGTGCTAGGAAAGGTGGTTGGACTCACGTGGAGGTTGAAGGCCCAGCTGACATAATCTACCGTAGGTTAGCTTTGGGGTCTAAATGAACAAGAGCAGCCAAGGGAGACTCCAGCATCTTCAGCCCAAACAATTGGAAGAATAGAGGCACGTTTTCCTTAGATGGTGAAGGCTGGGGTAGGAGCAGGTAGAAGAAGCAAGTAAAACATCACCTTTGGGATGCACGAGGTTTAACAAGCCTGAGACGCCTCCAGGCGGGGATGTCGGGAAGGCTGTCTGAGGTTCAAGTCTGGAGTTTTAGGGAAGGGGCCGGGCTGGAGATAGAAACCTGAGCATTTTTAGCATGAAGATGGTGCTTCAAGCCATGGGTCAGGATGGGATCAGCCAGGGAGCGAGTGTGAACAGAAAGGAGGACCTAGGACAGCCCGGGGGCTGCTGCCACTGGGAGTTGGGGAAGACCGTGCGGTTGACACCTGAGTCACTTCTGTGGATTAGGAGGGTTTAAGGAGATAATTTTCATAAGTTCTTCCCGTAGTGCCTGAAGTGGAATAAGAGTATAGTGAATGCAAGCTCTGTGTGTGTGTTTGCTTTTTTTTTTTTTTTTTTAAAGAATGAAGTAACAATCTAGAGTGTTTGGGGAGAAGTGTAGTTGGTGGCTGTGACAGTCTTGTGAAAACTCCTTGATCCTGGACAAAGAGATGGGCCCTTCTCCTGCCAAGCCCTGGGGGCTCTGGAAAGCTCACCCCCACCCGCAGGCTGCCCCTTCTCTGCCCAGAGCTGACATCACCAGGGCAGCCTGTGGCAAGCGCTGGCTCAGAGGACAAAGGCCTGAGTGTGAGCAGTGTGGGGCCTGGCATCTCCCAGCTGCCACAGCCTTGATCCTCCGTTTGTGCCAGGGGTGGACACAGGGATGGGGACTCTGCAGCTCAGCCAGAGCAGGCACCTGGGGTCCCCAGGATTCTGCTTCTCCAAGAAGAGAGCCTGTCAGGGTCCCTGAAAGGCAGTGGAGGTGGCTCTGGGACTTGGGCGAGGTCTCGGTGCCTGTGGTGGGCACACGATCAATGTTCTCTGGTCTCATTGTATTTTCACTTGAATATGAGCAGGGAATTTGTTTAGTTGGGCAGATCCCTGGTGCTTGGCACTGTGCACAGCACACAGTAAGCACGCAGTGTGTATTTGCTGAATGAATGAATGAATGAATGAATGAATGAATGATGGAATGGGAATCCCTTTCCCCATAAGTCCTGATTCATTTCCAGTCTGTTCAAGGGGTGTTGAGGAGGGACCCCAGACCCCTTCATTGCTGGATGTGCTGGCAGTTTCTTTATTTGTTAGTTTATTAATTCATTCACTTATCCATAATGGGCAGGCAGTGAACCCTAGGGACCGAGGCCGTGTACTCATGGTTCCTGCCAAACAAAAATGGATTCTTAAGTTGCAGCCTCTCCTAGAGGAAAAGACGGGACCAGGAATGTGACTGGTAGCCACATAGAGCAAATGACCTGCTGCGGCGGCTCCAGGAGGAGCAGTCTTGGGAATTGAGAGCAGGTGGGGCGGCTGGGCTGGCCTTGGCACATGGGTGGGCTGGGGGCAGGGCAGCCTGGCGTTGTGGTTCCAAGGCCAGGCTCTGTGCTAGCCTGCCTGGCTCTAGATCCCACCTGTGTGGCTCACTTTTCCTGGGGTGGCCTTGGGGTGAAAAACTAAACCCCTCTAACCCCAGTGGTCTGAGCTGCTGTGACATGGAAATAATAATAATAGTTTCCAGTTGATAGGGTGCTTGGTCAGCAGTGGGGCCCTTGTGGCCGGCTGGGCACGTGGTTAGCTCTCCGTCAGAGTTAGTAATGGATGATGACCTATTATTATTATTTTTGTTATTATCAGGGAAGAGAAAGCAGTGTAGGCAGAGGGCACGGAAGAAGCAGAGCCAAGGGGTCTGAGGGAGGAAGTATTGATGTGGAGGACACTGGGTTGATCGGTGTGGACAGGGGTTGGGGATGAGCACGGGAGTTATTAACTATATTTAATTCCTGGTAGAGCTGCATTTTCTACCTCTGCAAGCCACAGTGTGGGTATTCATATGATAGCACTCATGTACCCCACTCCCAGGTAAAGAAATAGGACATTTTCAGTAATAGCTAAAGAGTCTCAATTTAGCTGGGTGTGATGGCTCATGCCTGTAATTCCAGCACTTTGGGAGGCCAAGGTGGAAGGATTGCTTGGGGCCAAGAGTTCAAGATCATCCTGGACAACATAGTAAGACCCTGTTGCTACAAAAAAAAAAAAAAAATTAGCTGGGTGTGGTGGCACATGTCTGTAATCACAGCTACTTGGGAGGCTGAGGCAGGAGGATGGCTTGAGCCCAGGAATTTGAGATTGCTGTGAGCTATGATCACACCACTGTACTCCAGGCTGGACAGCAGAGTGAGACCCAGTCTCTTAAACATGAAAAGATTCCCAAATCACTTTCCAACCCGTTATCCTCCCTCCATGGAGGTAAACCCCTGTCAGAATATGGGACATTTCTTTCCTATGCCTGTCTTTATATTTGGCTATACACACACACACACACACACACACACACACACACTCCATAAACATTGTCTAGTTTTGTTTTCCATGTCTTTCAAGGATTTATATAAATGGGTTCATATCATACATATCCTTCTATTTTTCGTTTTTGCTCAAGTGTGCATTTTTGGGGTTCATCCATGTTACTACACAAGGCCCTGGTTCTCCCATGTTTGGTGCTGTGTAATTTACCATTACATAAATCTGCTACAAGCAGACTGAAGCAAAAATACAAACGTATTTTTCCATTCATCAGTATTTAGGTTGCTTTCCATTTTTTTGCTTTCCTAAACAAGGCAGTTTTGAATGCCCTTGTCCCTGTCTCCTGGTGTTTGTATATGAAAGTTTCTCTAGACCAGGAGTTGGGCAAACTTTTCTGTAAAAGGTCAGATAGTAAATATTTTAGGTTTTGTGGCTCTCTGGCTTCTGTTGCAATGACTTAGCTCTGCCATTGTAGCTAGAAAGCTGCCACAGACCGCATGTCATGGAGTGGCTGTATTCCAGTGAAACTTTACCAAAACAGGGAATGGGCAAGACTTGGCTCACAGGCCATACTTGACCAACTCCCGATCTAGGCTTTGTGCTGCGTTGTAGGATACGCACAGTTTCGTCTCTCCCAGGGGTTGCTAAATTGCTTCCCAAGTGACTGTCTATAGCTCTGCTGCTTTGAGAGCATCTCCCACGGTTATTTGAGGGTGGCCACGTGTCTGTGCCGTCCTTGGCGAGTTTTAACGAAGCTCTCCTGTCCCTTTGCAGAGCTGCATGCTTCTGGGAGGCCGGAAGACCACGGACATCCCTTTGGAGGGCTACCTGTTGTCTCCAATTCAGAGGATCTGCAAGTACCCGCTCCTCCTTAAGGTGAGACATTCACCCGACTCCTCTTCTGTATTTGAAGTGACAGAAAACCCATTGGCAAAACATAAAATTTGTTAGTTCAAGTAGCTGAGAAATCTTGCAGTGGTGTGGGCTTTGCGCTGGCGGGATCCAAACCGGGACCCTGTTCCTTTCTCTCCTGTTCACCCTGCTTTCTGCTATTCGGATTTATTTTCAGCGTGATAGCTGATGGCCGTAGTTACTCTGGCCTCACATCCTGATAAGTTTAAAGTCAGGGGGAAAGAGTGAACCTCTCTTCTAACAGCTGAAGAAAGTCCTGAGATTCATTGAGGCTCTGGCCGTCTGTGGCCAGGGGAAGGTCATATTCCAAATAGTTCGGGCCTGAGTCATGTGCTTTGACCTGGATCAATCATTTGAGGCCTTTGCTTGAACCATTTATCATAAATGCTTAGACCTGTGCTTTAACTCTGAACCAATCACTATGAGCTGGGTAGTGCTGTGCTCTGATTGGCTGAGACATGGTCCGTGCCCTACTGTGATCCAGTAACAGTGAGTAGCAATATTGTATTCTTTTTTTAAATTTTAATTTATTATATCTTTTTTAATTTTTTTTTTCCTTTTCTGCCTCGAAGGGGAGTTAATACAGTTGTGTATTGTGTTCTGATTGGCTGAAATCTGGGTCAGGTTCTTCACTCCTGAACCAATCACTCTAGCAAGGGAGCCCTAATTGGCTCATACTTGGGTCATGTGTTCCAACCTTAACCAATCACTGGGTTCCCCAGGCTGCAAGCCCTATGAGTGGGGACTGGTGGACCCTCTCACTAAAGTCTAGGCCATTTGTGAAAGGGGAGATGGGGAAGCGATAGGTGCTGGTGGGCAACCCACAACCATCCACACACACTTGCTGTTCTTCCCTGCCCAGCCACCCCTGGCTTAGTCTCGGTTGGCAGAGCAGGGGGAGACTTGCTGCTTGTGTGGGGATCAAGAGTCTTGATTCTCAGCTTTGGGCTGGCTGCTGGGCAGATTGGGAGCTGGGCGATGGCTCCGCCGCCTGCTGCTGCTCTCAGCCTTTGAAAATAACTGAAAAAAGTGGCTGTTGGCTGGAGCCTGTCCTGGCTCTGTCCTGGAGGCTGTCCTTATGTCTGACAGCTGTTTCCCGGGTTCCCTGCTGGTGGGTTAATTGGGCTGGTGGGACCTCATTCATGCACCTGCTCATGGGGCCACGAGCATCCTTGCTCCATGAACTGGAAGGGAAAGGGGAGGGGAAGGGCACTGGGGGATTCTTGAACGTGGCTTTCTGCTAGAGAAGGTGGGTGGCACTTGAGTCTCTGAGCTGGAGCAGACCCTGGGGCCATCAGCTCTGCCCATGAACACAGGTCTTTAACAGTGCAGCCATGGGGGTGGGCCCAGTTCTCCCCGGGATCTCAAAGGGGACTTTTGCAGTTGTTCTTGCCATGACTTTGGTTCCACATGGGTGTTGGAAATGCTGTAGCTTCTCACCTTGGTGTGGAAGAAGCTCCAGGTGGGACTTGTAGAGAGGTAGCCTGCGAACCAGACTGGGCCTGCACATGTGCTTCATTTGATCTGTTTGGTGTGTTTCAAACTTGGATTAGTTGCAGGCATTTAAGAGGCAGAATACTATAGTGGTTTAGAGATAGGGCAGGCAAAACTGTGGCCTGTGGGCCAGACCTAACCCATGGACTGTTTTTGTACAACCTATGAGCTAAGGATAGTATTTTCCATTTTTTAAAGAGTTATTTGAAAAACCCAAAAAATAGAAGAGTATGCAACAGAGACCGGATGTGGCCAGCAAAACTTAAAATATTTGCTCTCTGGTCCTTTACAGAAGAGATATGCTGAGCTCTGGATTAGAGCCAGGCTTAGTAGACACAAGCTGTCTGGGTTTCGATCCTAGCTGTGCCATTCCCTAGCTGTGTGACCTTCTGTAGAAGTCACTTCACTTCTCTGTGCCTCGGTTTCTCATTTGTAATACAGGGTTTGTGTGAATAGTACTTAGGGGATTGTTATGATGAATAAACATGTACTTAATTCTAACAGTAACTCAGTCACTGTGATTAGCCCCATTTTGGAGGTGAGGCAACTGAGGCACAGAGAAAGAAAGTGACCCATGGACGGCCACACAGCAGGTAAACAGTAGGAACTGTGATTTGAGCCTGGCAGTCTGATTGCAGGTACTGCCCTGACCATACGGATATACTGCTTGTCGAGAAGCATTTTGGGGAGTTAAACTGCTAAAGTGCCTGGGGATCAGGGAAGTCACCCTTCTTAGTTCCTTAAATGGGGTCTAAGAAGGTCGGTGGCCCTGTGTTTTGTGGCCTGGTGGCTCATCTGCTCCTTCTTCCCTGGGTTTCAAAACCTTAAGCGTCTGACCCATGAGAAGAACCACCAGCAGGCCCCAGGGCTGAGCCGAGGTTTGGTTTCTGGATCTTGGGAAAGTCCCCGCAGGCCCATGGAGCAGCAGCTTCCGGAATCATTTTAACAACCGGTGGGGCTGGCCCTGTGCGAACGGTGGACTCTGAGCGCCAGGGTAGGCCCAGGCATTTCCGGGGCCGGCTCACATCTCTTCAGGGGCCAGAGTTGGGTCTGGTGGGATTCTTGGGTTCTGGGTTCCCAGGAGCACAGAGAGAGCAGGGGCAGAACCGCTGGGCGGCTGGTGGAGGAAACGGCCCACTGGATAGGCGACGGAGCGGCTGTGGGTTTGCTCTTCTGCCCAGAGGGCTGTTTACACTGCCCGCTTGCCGCGCGGGAGGCAGGGAGGCAGGCTGTTTCCTTGGGCCCCAGCTGTGTTTATTGAGGGGGCGGGCGCTCGCCGGGGGACCAGCCAGCAGGGCCTTAGATGGGACATGCCATGATCTCTCAGAGTGTCCTGGCCTTTGGCACCCGCGGCCAGAACGTTTGCATCAGCAAACAGCCGGGACTGAGGGCGACTCTTATAATCCGCGCCCCCCCAGTTCCTCCTTTCTGTCACATTTTCCAGTGGATTTTCAAAGATGATCCCATGAGCTTGAGCAGCTGAGCTCAAACCCCGACCTGCCCCTTGGCCCTTCCCGCTTCTGATGCCCGCGCAGGTGTCCTGCAGCCGCTGGCCCCGTGTTGGAGCCGAGCTCTGACTCGGGTGGGTGCACGGGGTCAACGGCCTACGGAGGAAGAGGGAAGAGGCGAGAATGAAAGCCTTTTTGGGAACAGCCCCAAAAAGCTGAACTTGAACATTGCCTAAGAATAGCCGGAACGTTCTATTTCAGCTCTTTGGCCCAGGCCCGGGATAGACAGTTGGCATTTCGGGCTTTGTTGAGTTTTCCATCGATGTTTCCAGGGAAATGATTCGGGTTTGGGGTGACGCCTCTGGGGCACAGCTGGCGGGACCTGCCCGCCACTGACCTTTGAGCTGTCTCCTGGTGATGCCCAGATCTCGTCGCAGCACCTACTGTGTGCCAGTTGCTGGCGCCGCCTGGGCTCTCAGTCACGAACAAGACAGACCGGGCCCTGCCCCTCAGAGCTTCCGCTCTCGGGCCGGCTCGCCGAGGGCCTGGAGAGGGGCGGGAGTGAGGGCGGCCGCCGGGGCAGGGGCGGCGCTGGGGCCAACCAGAGGGTGCTTGTGCTGTCCACAGGGGACGGCTGCCACCTTCACCCCTGACTCTGCGGCCACTTGTTCTCGGTCTCTTGCTGCTGCCTCGTCTCCTCGACCTCCGAGCACAGGTGGCCCTGGGCTCAGTGCTTAGCCCCTTAGGCCTTTTCTCTACCGAGACTTGCTTCCGTGGTGGCCTCGTCCACTCTGTGGCCTTTTTCTTTTTAAGTAATATGTTCAAGGGCTGCACAGCCATCAGCACAATAAGTTTAGGACATTTTCATCACTCCCAAAAGAAAGCCCAGCCCATTAGCGGGGGCTTGCCCCTCCCTCCTCCCGCTGCTGACAGCCACCGCTACTTTCTGTGTCTGTAAATGTGCCCGTTCTCGGTGGTCTGTGCAAGTGGAATCACGGAGCATTTGTCCTCTTGTGACTGGCTTATTTCACTTAGGGTGACGTCCCCAAGGCTCATGTGTGCTAGAGCGTGTGTCACTACCTCATTCCTTTCTGTGGCCGAGTCACATTCCGGCGTGTGGCTGGGCCAGCTTTGTGTATCCATTTGCTCGCTGATGCACATTTGGGCGGTTTCCACTTTGCGGCCGCTATGGGCGTATCCAAGACCAAATGCCCGGAGCACCCCAGACCATGTCCCCTCCCCACTCACCCTTCGTCCCCATCTCAGTAAATAGTCCTGCCTTCTGGCTGCTCAGGCCGAACCCCGAGCCTCCCTTTGGCGCCCCTCTTTCTCTCACCCCCACGCCCCATCCTCGAGGAAGTCCGGGGGCCCTGCCTTCAGGGTCCGTCCAGAGACCAGCTGTGTGTGACGCCCCCGCTCCTCCTTGCTCCTGGGCCATGGCCTCAGCCCCCAGAGGGTCTCCCTCCCTTTGCCTTCGTCCTCTGCAGCTGGTTCTCACCTCCCCAGCTAAACCGAAGTCACTTCTTGTCACTCCTGCACAGGCTCTCGCTCACTCACGATAAAGTCCACATTCCTCCCCGTTGCTGTCTACAAGGCCCTACGTGATCTCATCCCCGTTTCCTCCCTGACCTCCTCTGCTCAGCCACGCTTGCCTCTTTGAAGTTCTTAGAGCATAACAAGCAGGTTCCTGCCTTAGGGCCTTTGCACTTGCTATTTCCTCTGCCTAGGACGTTATTACCCCGGATATGCTGAGGCTCACCCCTCGTCTTTGTCAGGCTCCTGCTGCTCAGATGTCACCTCCTCTGAGAAGCCGCCTCTGACCACCTCTGCTATAGAAGAGCTGCCTCTGCCGTTCTCTGTCCCCTTCACCACCCCTCAACAGCTCACGTTCTGTGCTGTAATCTGGGTGCACTGACTGATCTTCCCTCTCCCCCGTTAGGATGTCAGCTCCTGAGAGGCATGGATCGGGGCCTGTTTCCCCTCCCTGGTGCCTGGAATGGTGCCTGGCATATGGCAGATACCCTAGTGACTCACTGAAAGCGCGTGGAAATGCCACTCCAGTTCCTAGTTCCTAATGTCCAAGTTAGGTTTGATTCAAACCTTGTCCGACATTGTGGGCCCAACAGGCCGTCCTGGAGCCAGCTGTCCATCCTAGCTGCTCCAGCGGGTTGTGTCAGGAGTGATCGTGGCCGGATGGGTGCTCGGGGTGGAGCCTGGGGTCTGCGCACAGATTCTGGCGTCCCCGGCACCTCTCTCTGTCTGCGGTGATGCGGCTGTCACCCAAGCTCTGTGTGAGGACCTTGCCGTTCGGCTGTTATCTCTGTCTACTCGGCTAGCAGGAACGTGGGTGACACTGGGGTCCGTGTCCCTGGGATGGACTGAGTGAAGTCCATTGCTGGGGAGGTGCTGGCCTCAGTGCCTGGAGGAGGGGGCAGCTGGGGTGACGTGTTTCCCGGAGTGTGGATGTACACCACTCACAGCTCTCCAGAGGATGTTCGGTGGCACTTGGGAGAACTTTGTGTGGGTGGGTGGAGGGGGGAGGGGAGAGGACAGTGTGAAAAACAGTGACTTACACAGTAAGAATGCTGCTCTCTTAGCAAGTCCCTTGTCATCTCTCTGCTTACCTCTAAGAGAGAGCCACAGTGGGTGCTGCAGTGTTGAGGGTTTTCGAAGCCATGCATTTATACACCAATTATTTATTGAGCAACTGCTATGTGTCAGGCACTATTCTAGGTGCTGGCGGTGCAGAGTGAACACAAACAGCCTGAGGCGCTGCCCCCAGGGGACTGACATTCTACTGGGGGGCGATGGACAACAAATGAACGAATAGGAAATGTATATGCTTGTTCGGATGGACTCTTTGGGTGCTACGGAAAAAATATATTAGGCTAAAAAGGGCTAAGAGTGACTCGGGTTTGCAGTCAGGGAAGGCTGGACCGAGAAGGCGACATTTGAATGGAGACCTGAAGGAGGTGAGAGTGGGGGCCAAGTGGCACCTGGGAGAAGAGTCTTCCAAACAGAGGGAACAGCCAGCGCAAAGGCCCTGGGGCAGGAATGTGCCTGGTATGTCTGCAGAACTGCGAGGAGGCCAGTGTGGCTGGAGAGGAGAGCTAATGGGGCCGTATCATGCAAGGCCTTGTGTGAGCCTTTGTGGGGTCTTTCTCTTCCCTGTGAGTGAGGCGGGAACCATGGGAAGGTTCCCAGCAGAGGAGGGGCAGGATCCGCCTTAGTTCTAACTATTTGTGTAGAGTGGACTGTGGGGTGTTGAGGGTGGAGGCGGGCAGACCAGGGAGGGGTTGACTTCAGTGGTCCCGAGAGGAGAGGTCTGGACCGGGTGGGTGTGGTGGAGGTGGGTGCATTTTATGAGCGCTGCCTCTTCACATCTTTTGCCCATTTTCTAATGGACGCTCTTTTGATTTGCTAGAGTTCTTGCTATAACTCTGGGTACTTTAGGTCATCTCGTTGGAGTTTTTGTCTGACTCTGATGTTACGAAATGAGCTTCCCCGTCTGCTGCGGATCTGGCCTTGTCACTTGCCGAGAAGGCACAGGAAGTCAGAGGTCTCTTCGCTGTGGCCTCCTCTGCCCTGGCTCCTGTCCTGCCCCGACCACAGTGCCCACCCTGCATCCTGTCTCTCGGGCTGAGCACCGACACCTCGGCCACAGCTGTCCCAGAACCCCAGTGTGCACCAGCCTTGGTTCAGGCTCTTTCCTGTGTGCTGACAGCGCCAGCCTCGGGCCACACCCGGGGTGGGGGCCCTGCTCTCACCTCTTCCTTTAACGGCTGCACTCAGATGCCCCCCATCTTCCAAGGAGCCTTCCCAGGTCACCCTTCCTGGGGGCCTGCCTGCATTCTGTTTTCTGCCATGCTGTATGCGGTTAAACGTCTGAATTCAGAAGCCCAACTCTACCTCTTCTTAGCTGTGTGACCAAGAGCAAGTTGCTGAACCTCTCTGTGCCTCCATTTCTCCATCTGTAAAATGGGCATGGCAGTTGTTGTCCAGGCTCGCTGTGAAGATTAAATGTGACAGTGCATGAGAAAATTCATGAAGACACTTTGCATATTATTGGATAGATGGTCATACTTGGTAAACGTTAGTGACTCTGATATTGTAGTGAGTTTTATTTTTTTTTAATTCCAGCTCTTGTACTTATTGACATTGTCTCCTTGAGATGGGCCTCAGTTTCCTTCTCTATTAAGTGGTACCTTAGTTATTGGTTATTATGCATATTAAATAAAAAAGACCTGTAAAATGCTTAGAAGTGTTTAGTGTTAGCTATTTCTATTGTTTTGATGTCAATTTTGTCCAATATTAATATAACTACATCAGGTTTCTTGTGACTAGTATTTTCCTGAAATATCTTGTTTCGTCCTTTTACTGTTGACCTTTCTGTATCCTTAGACTTCAGGTGCATCTTTTGTAAAACCCATAAAGTTTAATTTTAAATCTAATCTGACAATATCTTCTAACAGAGTTTAGTTCACTTATACTCATTGTGCTTATTAACATATTTGAACTTGGTTGTACCATCTTTCTTTTTGATTTTTATTTATCCTCTTTTTTAGATGTTGGTTTTTTTTTTTTTGCTATTGTGCTTTATTTTGGATAGTTTTAGTTTTTTTGGTTTAGTTGCTCTTTTATCTTTTATTCTTTTTTTGTTGTTGTTGCTACGAAATTGGAATTTGTAGCTGCCACCACTGCCACCATCATCTGTCACAGTTGTCCCCTCTTCTCTAGAGAAATGTCTCTGCAGAGCCGAGCTTTGCTGTGGGCGGTGCTGGGGGTTCCTTTGGAGGGGTGGGTAGAGAGCCCCTGAATGTTGGGGCTGCAAGGGTCAGTAGAGACCTGCCTGCCCAGGGTTGCAAATGCAGGCACCTGGAGGGCAGGTTGGGGGACAGAGTGAGTAGATTGGTTGTCACTTAGCAAGGTGGGTGCAGACATGGCAGACTAGAGGTCACATGGCCCTTGTGAGGGGGCAGCCACCACTCAGCCCAGCCATTGCTATTGGCAGGTGGAAATGCAAGGCTGGGTGGCCAGAGCTTCCACTTTGCTGAGAGAGCTGGCAGTAGCATCAGCCTGGCCCAGTCACTCACGACCTGGCGTAGCCGGGAAGCCTAGGCAACTGGTCCAAGGTCACAGAGCACAGCCTCATCAAAGCCAGAACATGAACTCCTGGCCCTGAGCGCTCTTACTGCGGTCTCCCCATTACCTCTCCAAGCAGAAGGAAGTTTTTAAGACCCACGAGTGTTATTTCTTTGACCCCTGTTAGTTCCTAATAGGTTGGGCTACAATTTCCCTAGACACGCACCAGGGGCTGAAATGTTTAAAATCGGACATATATTTGCATAAAATCTGCATAAGATTTGCATGGAGGTTTTCTTTGCTATGCTGGGCAGCATTTCAGTTCTGGCTTTTCTTGGACTTCAGATGTTTTTCGCTTCTTGTTTTCTTTTCCCTTTTCTTTCTTTTTTTTTTTTTAAGTGGTGGTGGGTCTCCTCCACACCTCGTCATTTGCATCCTGCTGTCACCCTAGGTGTGGCAGGAGGGGACCCCAGGACTGTGAGTGCGGGAGAGTTCCGGGCTTCTTGAGCTTGGGTGGCAGAGCCTCGGACAGGCCTGTGTGAGCAGAGACAGGAGGCCGAAGGCAGCATCAGCTGCTTCCTGGAGCTGGCTGAGGTGGTGTTCTCTTGGATCCAGATCCCACTGGTGATGCTATTATCCCACTGGTGATCTACTGCCCCCAGTCCCCACCCCTGGGCTGCCCTCTTCTCTCTGTGGAGGGGACAGCATGGCTTTCCAGCCTCCATATCTCCTCCAGGGCCACCCCCGACCCCGGGCACAGGGAGTGAGGGGTATTGTCTTGTCTTCCAGTGACAAATCCAGCTTTGTTTTCACACTGTGGTTTTATGGATCCATCTTCCTACACTTTCTGCTTGCCACTGACTTTGTAGCTTTATTTTTAGCTTTAAAAGCCTAATTTAGACATGTTCATTAAGAAGAAAAGCAGAAAACAGACGAGACCCAGGGTAGGTGTGACTTCATGCTCAGCTGCCTCCGGGCTCAGGCGGTGCCATCCAGACCCGGTCTCTCCACGCTCTGGCTCCGTTTCCTTCTGCGCTTGCTCTGTGCCCAGGAGGCGGGTTGCTCCCGGTGGCGACTTGTCCCGAGGCCTATGTCTGACCAGCGCAGCCGCCCCGGGAAAGGAGAGCGCGCCTTGCCCAGCCTGGGCCCGCTGGCTCCGCGTGGGTCCTGCGCTGTCCTGCCCTGGTGGGAGGGAGGACGGGAGGCCCAGGCTGCGGTCACGAATCCACCCCGGGAGCAGCTGGGGCGGCCTCTCTGGGCCTCGATGGCCTGCGAAGGGAGAGGTGGAAGCCGTAGGCCTGTGCTCACGTCCCCCCGTCTCCCCTTCTGTGTCTCCTCCTCTGGGCCCTTTGTCCCTCCCCTGTCCTTTCCTGCACCTCGAGCAAGGCCGGGTGAGCAAGTAGAGCTTGCACCAGCCACTGTGGTTTGCTGCCCGGGTGGCCTGAGTGTGAGGCCCGTGCGTCAGGCTGTCTCTTGCGGCCTTGCCGTGGGCAGGGACCACGCTGAGGGGACGTGAGCGGGCTGCTCAGATCAGGCACCTGTGGGTACCCTCTTGGTCGACATGACTGGCGGGGCATGAGGGAGACATGGCATCTCGCAGGAGTACCCGGCTCCTCTGCTCTGACATCCTGTCTTCTAGGAAGCCCTCACCTCAGCAAAACCACATGGGCTCGGGGGGCGGATGCTGGGGAAGGTCCCCTAGCCCGGCTCTCGAGGGCCTTCCGCTGCTAACGCGCAGGGTGGCCCTGGGCACTCCCCTCCCTTCCCTGCTCTCAGTTTTTCTGAAGGATCCCCGGGGTCTACCCTGCTCAGACATGCCGTGTTCTAAGAATCTAATTTTGGGGTATTCATGTCCAGCTTTACCATTGCTGGAGTCAATGAGGTTAGTGTCTACCAGGTCCTACTTTTCTGACTCTATGGCCTTGGGCAAGAGGCTTTACCTCTGTGCCTCAGTTTCCTCACACCCAGAGTGAGTATAATAACGGTACCTCCTCCTTGGGGTGATTCGAGGATGAAATAGCTTGATAAATTTAAGTTTAGAACAGCGCTTGGCACCCAGGAAGTACTCAGAAGGTGCTACCTGTCATCACTACCATGACTACTTTCAATATTCTTACTATACAGAAATAGGAATAAATGTGAGCCATTAATACCACAGAGATGATGATGATGATGATGATGTATACTGTGTCCTTACTGTGTCCCAAGACTTTTACCTTCATCATTCCATTTGATCCTTGCAGCAACCTTAGGAGGCGACTGTTACCCCATTTCACAGATGTGCAAACTTGGCTTCAGAGAGGTGAGCTCGTTTGTGCGGGGTCACACCGCTGAGAAGTGGTGGAGTGTGGCTCAGACCACACCCCTGCTTGCCCAGAACCCATTGTCTTTGACCACAAGGCTGTCCAATTTCGTGATCTCAAGTGCTGTTTGAGCTAGAATAAGGCGTAAGTGGGCCTGGGTCTATTATTGATACTTCTAGTGATGGGGAGCCCACTACCCCCTCTCTTGTCAGAGAGCTCCAGTTGGTGTAAGGGGGGATTAACTCAAGCTGCCTCCTGTGTTGGTCCCATTGGACTCTTTGTGGCATTATGGATCTAGTGGGCTTCTTAGTTTTGTAATCCTCCCAAGATGCTTAGCAAGCAGCTCTTGGGTTCCTTCCAGAAATATTCTTCTTTGGCCAGGTCCTGTAAGTTCATGTAGCTCTTCCTCTTTGGTTGTACTCCAGGGTTTTCAACACCATGGTTTGTCTCCTTTGAACCTGACTCTGTTCTACTTATTAAGATGGGCTGATCAGTTCTGAATTGAGCAGGAGCCTCCTCACCTCTCTCCTTTTGCCTGTTAGACCTTTGTTAGCGCAGCTCAAACTCCCATTAGCTTTGAAGATACCCATATTTTATGCTTGTCCGAGTTGGACTGGGACACCTTCAGGATTCCACATCCTTGTGCTGTGTCTGAGATTGTGAAGCAGTAAAAACTCTTTCAAATATAAGACATGGAAAAACTAGCTCAGGTAGACTTAAGCAACATACATATGTAAAAAAAATATAGGCTCACATAACTAAAAAATACATGCATAGATGGCTTCAGAGTATCATAAGGGACTTGCCAAACGATTTTCCTAAGCTGCTGTACCGTTTTGTATTTCTACCAGCAATATATGAGGGTTCTAGTTTCTCCACATCCTCACCAACTTGTTGTTGTTCATCTTTTTGATTATAGCTATTTTAGTAGATGTAAAGTGGTATCTCATTATGGTTTTGTTTTGCATTTCCCCAAATGATGTTTATCATCTTTTCATCTGCTTATTGGCCATTTGTGTATCTTCTTTGGAGAAATGCCTGCTCAAATCCTATGCCTATTTTTAATTGAATTATTCATCGTGTTAAGTTTTAAGAGTTCTTTATATATTCTAGGTACAAGTCCCTCATCAGATACATAATTTACACAATTTTCTTACATTCTGTGGCTTGTCTTTTCACTTTCTGAGAGTGTCTTTTTTTTTTTTTTTTTTTTTTTGAGACAGAGTCTCGCTTTGTTGCCCAGGCTAGAGTGAGTGCTGTGGCGTCAGCCTAGCTCACAGCAACCTCAGACTCCTGGGCTCAAGGAATCCTCCTGCCTCAGCCTCCCGAGTAGCTGGGACTACAGGCATGCACCACCATGCCTGGCTAATTTTTTCTATATATATTAGTTGGCCAATTAATTTCTTTCTATTTATAGTAGAGACGGGGTCTCACTCTTGCTCAGGCTGGTTTCGAACTCTTGACCTTGAGCAGTCTGTCTGCCTTGGCCTCCCAGAGTGCTAGGATTACAGGCGTGAGCCACTGTGCCTGGCCTCTGAGTGTCTTTTGAAGCAGAAAGTTTTTAATTTGGATGAAGTCCAGTTTATCTGTTTTTTTAAGTCACGTATGCATTTGGTGTCATATCTAAGAACACTTTGCCTAATGTAACGTAAGGTCATGAGGATTTACTCCTATGTTTTCTTTTAATAGTTTTATAGTTTTAGCTCTTAAATTTCAGTCAGTGATCCGTTTTGAGTTAATTTTTGTGCGCAGTGTGGGGAAGGGGGCCCAGCATTGTTCTGTCGCACATGAATATCAGTTGTTCTAGCATCATTTGTTCAAAAGACTGCTCGTTCTCCCATTTAATTGTGTTGGCATCCTTGCTGAAAATTAATTGACCATAAATGTAAGGATTTTTTTCTCGACTCTCAGTCCTTTTCCACTGATCTGTGTGCCTGTCCCGTGTGGCCTTCTAAGACCTGGAGGAAGAGGGTGCCAGGAGAGCAGACCGCACGGGCGCAGGCCTGGCGGCAGGGACGGGCCCTCAGCTTCTGGAGCTCAGCAGAGTGGAGCGACATGGCCCCGGGAACCGAGACACCAGAGCCCACACTTCCTGCAGTTCCGGTGCAGAGCCAGGGGCCTGGCCGGGTCTTGCTTGGTTTCGATTCCCCATCCCTAGTGCTGGCCCAGGGCAGGAGTCGAGGTGGGGGCAGCCATACGGAAAGGAGAAATAAGCTTCTTCCCATCTTCACTGTCTCCTGCGTGTTGGCAGCCGCACGGGGAACCCACTGAAGGAGGATCACGGACATCCCAACTTCCAGGGGTCTGGGAGGAGCAGATGGGGTGGCAGCCCCCAGCAGAGGGCTGCGGCAGGTTTTGGGTTCAAGAATGAAAGTGGTGGGGGCTCCCGCTTGTGGGGGAGTTGGGGAGACTCAGGGACTCAGGCTTGGGAATCATGGAGTAGTGGCTACAAAATGGGAGCTCTGGAGCTGGGCTGTGTGGCCGCTTAGCCGTCTGCAACGTGGGGCCAGTGGCCTCGCCTCTGCGTGAGCCTCTGCTCCCTCATGGGGGGGGGGCTCATCAAAGCACCTGCCCGCTGGGGGCACTGGGAGGCAAGTTCATTCACTCCAGCATTTCAAGACGGCCAAGCTAAGTAGAGCCGACAGGAGGAAGGACACAATTTCATGGGGAATTTATCCCAAGTGACACCCCAAGGTAGGGTCTCTTTATGCTAGGATATATTTTAGCTGCAGTGACAGAGCCTGAACACAGTGGTTTAAACAACGCCCGAGCTTCTCTCTGTACAAAGCAGTGCAGCACAACGTGGTAGCTCCATGCTGTCAGGGCCAGGTTCTGCCCCCCTGGGGTGTGGCCCAACCCCTGGGCCACAGATCAGCGTCGGGCTGCAAGCAGGAGGTGAGCATCGGGTAAGGGAGTGAAGCCCCCATAGCCACTCCTGTCACTGGCATCACCACCCGAGCCCCACCCCGTCAGATCAGTGGTGGCATCAGACTGTCGTAGGAGCGTGAACCCCACTGCAAACTGCACATTGGAGGGATCCAGGTTGCAACCACTACTCCTGTCTGTGGAAAACCTGTCTTCCACGAAACCAGTCCCTGGTGTCAAAAAGGTTGGGAACTGCTGCTTTAAAGGACAAGATAGTAAATCTTTTAGGCCTTGGGGGCTATCCAGTCTCTGTCACAGCTATGCACTCTGCTGTTGTATGCAAGGGCAGCCGCTGACAATATATAAATGCACGAGTATGCTGGGTTCCAATAAACTTTATTTACAAAAACAAGCTGTGGGTTGGATTTGGTCTTTAGACTGTCATTTGACCCCTGCTTTAGAAGAAGGGGTTGATTGATGACTATGGATTGGTGTGGGGGGGGGCTGTCTTACTTACTAGCAGCCTCTGTCCCTGCCTACTGGGAGCTGGTGGGGCACACTCACCTCTCTAGCCTTGGCTGGCTGACACAGGTCCACATATTTGCAGAACGTGGGACTGGGTAGCTTTGGTGAATTGAACTTAATTACTGATTGTAATCATAAGATCATGGTCTTCTATCGTAATTTTGTCTGTAGACATGCCCACAAGCAGGCTGTCAGCTCTAGGAGGTCCGGGGCACTGTCTGCCATCATCTGTCCCTGACAGAGGGCTTAGCATGGGGCCAGGTATACAGGACGCCTCGCTAAGTGAATGAATGCGTGAATATGTGAATAGGGCACAGAGCTTCCTGGGCCAAGCCACCATCACCTCTTGCCTGGACATCTGCAGTGGCCACTAACCAGTCTTTCTGCTTCTGCATTCACTTCATGTTCCTTCTGGTGCAGCCTCTGCTTGTCAGCCACGGGGTCCTTTAAAGGGTGAAGTGGTCAGGCCTCAGCTCCTACCCCCATCGCCTCCCCACGCTTTGAAGACGAAACCCAGAGATCCCACCGCTGCCTTGCGTGATCTGGCCTCAGCGTGCTTGTCTGATGTCGCTGTCCATCCCTCTCTCATTCACTCTGCTGCGGCCTCACCAGCCTCTTGCTGTCTCTCGCTGCCTCAGGGCCTTTGCTCGTGCCCCTCTCCTTACTGGAGTGCGTCCTTGCAGGCGTTTGTGTGGTCCATGCCGTCACTTCTCCCAGGCTCCACCCACAAGCGCTTTTCTTCAGTGAGACCTTCTCAGACCACCATGTCTCCCTCACTCTCTGTCCCTTGAATTAATATAAATTATCTATTTATTTGAGAGGAAAGTGTTCCTATTTAACTGTCTGAAAGCTTGAAAATAGTACAGGGATTTAGAGCACAAACTCTGGAGCCAAACTGGTTGGGCTCAGATCTGCTGTGTGACCTTGAACCGACAACCTGACTTCTCTGTGCCTCAGTTCTTGCATCTGTCAAACAAGGGTAGTAACAGTCCCTACCTCATGGGGTTGACGTGGGGATCACGTGAGCTGGACAAGAGCGTGAGTGCTCACCATTAGCTATTATTACTATCGATAGTCATCGTCCTTGTCTTGTTGACCATTTCCTCTTGGCTGTGGGCTCCCTGCGGGCAGTCTTGGTCTCTGCCCAAGGCCCAGAGCTCAGGTGCAGCCCAGGTGCTCAGCCGTGTTTGCTGAGTGGGGGGTGACTTGAAATAACACCTCCCCCACCAAGTCCTGCCTGCTTCCGTGCCGGTTTCTCCGGGAAGCTTTTCCAGCCTTGCTTCTCCTTTTCTGATTTACTATATATATCACGAGTGTCTTCACCACGCAGGGCTGTTATCTACACCCCGCCCCCTGCCCTGAAGCCCCCACTCCCGTGGAAGCTCCTCCCAGCCGCATTGCTGGGGCCCCGGAGAAGGAGCAGGGCTCGCTTCTCCCTCCCTCGCATCCCTGTGGCACGATCCAGGCACACGGCAGGGGCTCCGCCAAGCCCCAGGGGCCTGATGGGGCAGAACACATTTCATTTCAGGCAGGGCAAAAGTGAAGTGACCGGAGAAGGCTGTTCTGGTGGTGGTTTCCTGCAGGGAGCGCTCAGACCAACACCCGTTCACGGCAGACTGCAGCTCGCGATGACATCGTGCACTGCCTGCCTGGGGGGGTGCTCCGATGGCACGCGCAGAGTGTGTGAATGAATGATGTTCCCCAGCCCTGGGTTACACAGCTTGTGTGTGGCAGAGCCGGGACTCTGCGCCAGGCTGGGTCCCCTCTGGATTGATGTCTCTCATCCCTGCCCCCGCCTCTACCCTCTACCTAACAACCAGAACACAATAGTGAGCACATACTCTGCGTACCGTGCACGAGCTGGGGCTTCTCCTGCAGTCTCATTTGTCCCTCGCCGCAGCCGTGAGCAGAGCCGGATGGCCCGGTTCAGATCTCAGTTCTTCCTCGAACGTCTTTGGGGCCTTGAGCACGGCCTGGGCTGTGCCTGAGTCTCCTTGTCCGTCAGTGGGTGACAGGAGAGCCTGCCTTACAAGCACGGAGTGAGGGCTCGGTAGGGGCGTTAGCTGTTGCTGTCATCGTCTCCATCATCCTCATGGTCACCGTCATCCTCATCGTCACCGGTTTGCAGACGGTGAAGCTGAGGCTTAGGGCTGAAGGGTGACTGGCCCAGGGCCATGGGGGGCAGAGCCAGTACGCGTCACCACCCTGTGGAAGCGTCATGTCTGCAGGGACGTTGTATGTGATTTCCATGGGAGCAGGGAGATGGGCTGTGGCAGATCCTGGAACCGTTAGGCTCCCCCTGGGGCGATGGTCCCGGGCGAGGGGCTGGTGGCCGGCGGGTGGGGTGATTCAGCCTGAAAACCTTCCCTGGTGTCTCGAGTCCCCGCCGATCCCTTTCTCCTCAGTCCCTCTCTCACCACACTCAGTACGCGGTGGGAGTCTTTTGATTAAGACTGGCCTGGCCACTAGAGTGTCCCAGCGTGTGCCTGAGGCGAGGGGTGACTGAGAGGGGATGGAGTTTGTGGATTAAGAACCAACTTGCCACTTTGCACGCCCTGTCCCATGTGCCTGGGAGGGCGAGGTTTTTATAACATGCACTTTACAGGTAAGAAAACAGGCTGGGGAGGAACAGTGTCTGTGGCCACCTCTGTGACCCGCCGGTCACTCTCATGGAGGCCACTGCAGACACTGCCTCCCCGCTGTGCCACACACCGTCTGTGCCCCTGCCCCGGAGCTTTGCACTCGCTGTTCCCTCTGCCTGGCATGCTCTTCCCTCAGGCCTCCCTCTCCCGCTCCGTCCGGGGTCTCTGCTCAAACGTCACCTCCTCAGGCAGGTGTCCCCTGACCCCCCTATTTGAAACAACACTCCCTGTCCCCTCCTTCTGACGTGCCTTCATAGTACTCAGCGCTGCTTGACATTGTGTCACATACTTGATTTTCCCTTACTTTGGCCCATCTCCTTTAACAGAATGAAATGTCCACCAGGCGAGGCGCTTTTGCCTGTTTTGTTAACACATTTATCCCCAGATCCTGGAGCACTGCCTGCCTAGGGCAAGGTGCTCCGGTGGCACTCACAGAGTGAATGAATGAATGATGTTCCCCAGCCCTGGGTTACACAGCTTGTGTGCGGCAGAGCCGGGACTCTGCGCCAGGCTGGGTCCCCTCTGGATTGATGTCTCCCATCCCCGCCCCTGCCTCTACCCCAGGAGCTGGCCAAGAGGACGCCCGGCAAACACCCGGACCACCACGCGGTCCAGAGCGCCCTGCAGGCCATGAAGACCGTTTGCTCCAACATCAACGAGACCAAGAGGCAGATGGAGAAGCTGGAAGCCCTGGAGCAGCTGCAGTCGCACATGGAAGGCTGGGAGGTGCGTGCAGGGGCGGGGCGGGGCGGGGCGGGGCGGGCTCCCAGCTGCAGGCACCCACGGCAGCCTGGGCACCAGACTCGCTCTGCGGCGTACTGTGTTTGGCCTACGCGGTGTTGTGAAAGAACGCTCAATTATTTTTCAATTAAATCCACATAAAAACCAGATTTCAAGTTTCTCTTGAAACATTGGTAACCCTGGGCACCCGTGTCCCCTGTCCACGGGCACTGGAGCCTCTAGTGCTCCTCAGACCCCACCCTTCCCCGTTACCTCCCACTCGTTCTCTTCCACGCATCGCCCTACCTGCCTCATGTACCTGGTCCTTGGAGCTGTTGGCGTCAAGGTCAAGGGTAGCATTTAAGTGCCCATTCCGGGACAGAATTCTAGCTTTGACACTCCCTTGCTGGGTGACTTTAGGCAAATGTCTTAACTTCTCTGAATGTCAGTATCCTCACCTATACCTGGCACTTAATAGGTACTCAATAAATGGCAGATTTATTGATATTACTATCATAATTATTAGGGGATGGGCTTCTTGAGATCTTTGGATTATATGTAATTTATTTGTTTAAGCCCTTACACCTTCCTTAGATTATTAGAGGTTTCCTAGAAATCTGCAGAAGGAAATGGGAAAATATGAGTAAATAAAGAAATTAATATCAGAGTCAATACATTGGAATGGGAGATTAAGACCAACGATGAAAGGCTCTCAGGCAGGATTTTCCGTGTCGTCTGCCGTGGGCCTTTCGGGTTTTCTGGCTTCGCAGGCACTCGCGCTGTGTAGGGTTTCCGGTTCTTTCCTCCGTGACGCGGTGTGGCCGTGAGGTGGGGGGTTTGGCTGCGGAGGGGAGACGGGCGTGTGTCCGGGGCAGGGGTGGGTTCGTGGAGTGGCCGATCCACCTGCCACGCACCCTCCCTCCTTCCGAGGGGCCTTCCTGTGCGGCTGAGGCCGGAACGAAGAGCTGCATGCCCCACACTCCCTTGTCGCTTGGCTTTGGGATGTGACTTGGGGCTTGGCCAAGATCAGATCCAGCTGCTTGGGATTTGGAAGGTGAGAGAGGGGCGGAGGCCACCCTCCTGCTGTTTTGCAACGAAGCACGGCCATGGCTGTGTTTGGCCTTTTTTTGTAATGTCAGTGGAGGGCTCAGGTGCCAGCTTCTGGGTGTCGAGGTGCAGGACATAGGGCATCCGTTTTTTTTACTGGTGGCAGTGTGTATCTAGCAGGCATGGGATGGCTTTGCAGCTGACAGTTGAGGTGACAGGTACCAAGAGCCTAGATGCCGCCTGGGAGGCGTTTTCCTGGACTGTGAGCTTGGGCAGGTATGTTCTGATTGTCCTTTTCCCACCTGAGGCAGGGCAGCGGCTCCCCTGCTGGGCCAGTTCTGCAGAGTTGGTGGGTTTCTGGAAGCCCTGAGTCCTGGTTCCTCCAGCCCCTTCCATGAGGGAGTGAGCTCCTCATTCCTTTCTGCTGGAAATGAATAGCTTGGTTTCTGTTTCCTGCAACTGAAAGTTGCCTGATCCTCGGGTGTGTCAGTTGGGGTGCGTCCTCTAGGGACTCTCCTCTCAGCCTCATGGTGCCGGAGCTCCGGTTTGGTCTCTTTGGGTTCTCTTCTTTCCCTCATGCTTCCATGAAGGCAGCAGCTCCTGGCATTGTGTGTTCAAAGCCAGAGACAGGGGCATGGCCAGGGCAGTAAGAGGAGCTCTCCTCCCCAGAGGAGGAAAACCTTTTCCAGAAGCCCCAGGGAGACTTCCCTTTCATTTCATTGACCAGGATGAAGTAGGTCACATGGCCACTTTCAACCTCAAGAGCAAATAGAATTGACTCATTTAAACATCTGTCTGCTTGGGCTTTGAGCTTCCTGGCAGCCAATGTGAAAAGAGCAGCATACATAAGTTACCTCACACTCAGTGTCAAAAAAAGGAAGCAGTGAAGCAGTTCTTCTAGGAGACAGGGTTTCCTGGCACTCAGATGGAAAAGAAATTTCTCACATGGGCCTCTGTGGAGAGGATGTTGAGCAAGCTCTTTGGCAGCCAGAGCAGAAGTGATTTCCAGATGCTTTCTTATGGTTAGGGCCTAGGGAAATGGGAACTAAGGGTCTTTAGAATTCTTTCTGACCCTGAAAATCTGCAGTTTGAGAAATCAGCGGCCCTTATCGTGATCACCATTTCTGGGTACAGTAGCAAATAAAGTGACCTGGCATAAGAATTGCTGGCAATTATTGAGCACCTGTTGTATGTTTCCAACACTGTCAGGGAGGTGCTGTTATTATTCCCATTTTACAGATGAGGAAGCTGGGGCACAGGGACTTGGTTTTGAGACCCAGCCCTATCACTTACAGACTGCCCTGCCTTGGGTGAGTTTGTCCTGCTCCGTGGGCCTCATTTCCCTCTATCTGTTTACTTGTAGTAATAGTATCTCTGGCATTATCTCCTGGTCTTATTTTAAGAATAAAGTATTTGTCCTTTGGAAAACAGGGCATGATTTTCCATGAAGTAGAAAGGTTTTTAAATACAGCTAGATCCTTAAGGTGACTTGTGAAAAGAATACGTTCTTGCTAGAAAAAAATAATGTTTAATCGTTAAGTTGCTTGCAGTGGCGTAACACTATCAGTACTTAGGACGTCAGGGGACAGTATGACTTAGGGGCTAGTTCACAGTGAGTGGCAGTGGTTGCAGATTCTCATTTCAGATACTCTTCTTGATAACGTATAATCTTTTTCATGTGACCTCTTGCTGATCTGATTAAAAAGTTGTCATCTCTTTTTGGGGTATGGCCGGCAGGGGGCTTGTTCTCAGGGTTGGGGTCTTCTCTTGGCCACTTTCTTGCTGTTTGCTTGGGGTTGTGTCATTCATTACTTTAATCTCCCGTGTGTGTGTGTGTGTGTGTGTGTGTGTGTGTGTTTTCCTGGCCCTTTATAAGCCACTCAAGCCTTTTTTTTGTCATGAGACCGGTTTAGTTAAAACCAGATAAGTTAATCCATAAATCCATTTCACTGAGCACAAGGAAATGACAGTATGTCGCAAGTGCCTTGGAAGCAAGTGAAGGAGCCAGCCCCTCTGTGTGTACGGAGAGATCCTTTGCCTCAGTTTCCCCATCTGGAAAGTCTGGGTGTTGGCAGTGGGTTGCTTGAGGCCCGGGAGGGGATGCCGGCAGAGCGCTGGGAGCGGCACGGTGGATGCAGAACAGGATCGCACTCTCATTTCATTCAGACGGAAAAGCAGCCAGCAGCTGCGGTGGCGCTCGGGCGTGTGGGCCGGGCCTCCCGCGGAGGGACGCTCCAGATGCGAGCCCCGCGGTCCGCCAGTGCCACTCACGGCGATAAAAAGGAAAAGCGTGTTCTTAATAACGGACGCAGGGACCTCGCCTCCTCCTGGCCCTGGAAGCCCTGGTTTAAGAGCCCATCAACTGCCAACTCGCCCACGAAGGCAGAGAAGGAAACAGGAGTGAGGAAACATAAAATCAGTTTAAAATAAAAGACTCTAAACACAAGTTGTCATATTTTCTTCCCACCCTCCTTTCCTGGGGTGCCGTGGGCTCCCCGCGGGATGTGGTCTCCCCCCCTTGGAGACCCTGCTCTAGACTAACGATTGCATAGAAAACCTTCAGGTCCCCTTCGCAGGGGCGGCCGAGGCAGAGGTGAGCGGGTGGGGAGTGTGGGCCTGTCAGGGCCTAAACCCCAGCTCGCTCCATTCCTGCCTGTGTGACCTTGAACCAGCCACCGCTCTGTGCCTGAGCTGCCTCCTCTGTAAAATGAGACTTGTTGAAGGATTGGCCGAGTTTGTGTAATGGTACCTGGCATGGGGTGAGCCCCAAGTCCCTGTCCTGTAAAAGGGTCACGTGGCCGTATCAATACACTCTCCCTAGGATTGTTCGGGCACGCTCAGCAGATGGAAGCCGTTGATCAAGTTGTATTGACGTTCTGTCTGCTGACAGATCTGCCCGTAGAGGTGCATTTGGAGCTTTCGGGGTGCGGAGGGGGCGGTGGTAGGTTCTGTCTCTGGGGAAGGAAGGGGCTGATCCCGGGTGCCCCCAGGCCGGCTCGCTCACTGCACCCTCCTCGCTCTGCCAGGGCTCCAACCTCACCGACATCTGCACCCAGCTCCTCCTGCAAGGGACGTTGTTAAAAATCTCGGCAGGCAACATCCAGGAGAGGGCCTTCTTCCTCTTCGACAACCTCCTGGTCTACTGCAAGCGGAAATCCAGGTGAGGCCGGGGGCGGGGCCGCACAGGTGGGCCGGGAGACTGGGGGTTCGGGCAGCTGGAGAAATGGATGTGGAGGCTGGTAGAGGTGTGTTCAGGTGGATGGTGGGTTGGGCCTTCACGTGTGGTTTGTCCAGAGATCGGGTAGAGGGATGGTTGGTCGGGGGTTACATAATCGGGAAGGTAGGTGGGCGGTGGAGTTTGGCGAATAGGGGTAGATGGTTAATTGGGTGGGTGTGTTGGCGGGTGGGTAGGTGGGTGGTTGATAGTTGCCGGGGTGGTTGGACTCTGGGCTGGAGGGTGGCATAATTGGCCACTGGACAGTCGCATGGATGGGTGATTCGGAGAGAGGGACAGTCAGGAGGTGGATGGGGGTGGGTGGACAGCTGGACAGAGAGATTCCTACCTTGCAGTTTTCTTGCTCAGCAGGTAGAGGATGGTCCCAGTTGACCAATGCAGCAGTTTTCAAATTCTCTTTCCTGTTACTTTGGGAGGAAACAGTGACTTTCTGGAGGCTTCTTTACTCCTCTGTCTAGCAGAGGCTAGAGCTGAGGTTTAAACCCCAGGCCCTGCTTTCAGCATTACCAATAACTAGCTCTGTGGTCTGGGCCATGTCACTGCCTCTGAGCCTCAGTTTCCTTGTCTGTTTCTGCCAGCCTCCTGAGGTTTGGGGAGGAACTTACAACAGGATGTATGATAGGTGTTCCATGCGCATGTGTGGCTTCGCATTGTCTTCCTCCTCCAGTGCGCCTCTCTGAGCCTCAGTTTTCTCTCCTGTAAATTGGGGGCAATCAACCCCCATTGGGGCCATTGTGGACACTAAATACATTAAGCGTGCCTGGCACACAGTAAGCGCACACACTACAGGTGAGCTGCTATGCCTCTTGCTGCTAACTCACCCCCACACAGTGTCGGCTTCTTACTCAGTGCGTCCCACAGGTGCGCACCTAGAGAGCAGTGGCCCCGAAGCCTCGAGGCCCTTCCCTTTGCCCCTGTTGAAGGCCGGGCCTCCCTCTCTCGTCGTCCCCGGGAGGCGGCGCATCTCTGCCTCACCTGCTCTTTTGCTCCTGCCCACTCCTTGAGGTCTGTCTGTCGCTGCGTCCTGTCCTCTTCTCCCACCATAAGTGCCCTCCTCCTCCCCACTGCTCCTCTGTCTTCGCTGGGGCCATCCCTAGAGTCCTCGTTTGGCAGTTCCAAGGCTGCTGCCAACGTCCACCCCGGCCTTCCCGGCCACCCCGCCCTGGGCCGTCTGAATCAGGCACTTTTCCCAGAACTGGGGTTTGGGAAAGAGAATGTGCCTTTGGGCCTCTGTGACCTGCTCCCAGCTCCGGCTGAGGTTGCTCAGCCTTCGGCCTCCCTGGTGACCTCACCTGTGGGGGCGCCTCTGATAGTACTGGATCCCAGGTGAGCCTTCTGGGACCTTCCCCGTGGCCTCTGTGGGCTCCTTCAAGGCCATTCCCTGCCTCGGGTCTGCAGATGAGCCGGGCTGGCCGGAGGGAAAGGGCACATCTGTCTCCTGAGAGCACCTGGCAGGCGGCCAGCATTCCCGCCTCTGGTTCCAGAGCCAGAGGGCCGAGCTCCGCGAGCGCCAGGATTGGGCAATGGCGGTGAGCCTCCGGCCCGCCTCTGATGTGGGCACAGGGAACTGGAGCGGCTAGGTGTCTGCCGACTGTTTCTGTCTTTGCCTGGGTCACGCAGGGCACCACCCGTCCGGGACACGGGTCAGGGGAGGTCTCTGACTCAGAGCGCTTCTTGGCTAATCCAAAGCAGAGGCTCCTCGGATGTCAGAAGTGGAAAGTGGAAGGGAGTGTCGCACAAGTCTGTTCTGCAGAAGGGGAAGCCGGGCCCAGGGGGAGCTGCGTCTCGGGTATCTCTGGCCTCGTTAGCATCTCCGGGGCAGCAGGACACGGAGGCTCCGCCGCTCCTTGGCCGTGTGACCTTGGGCAGGTTATGCCAGCTCCTCGCGCCTCTGTTTTCCTATCTGTTAAGTGGGGATAAAAGTAGTCCTCATGTCATGGGGTTGTTTTTATAAAGTAAGTAAGACGTGTAAATGGTACATAAGTGGTGAGACTAGTGCCTGGTACATGGTGAAGTAGAAGAAATACAAATATATATCTTCACTGGGGTGTCTCACCAGTAGCTCACGCTTAAGTTGTATCTAAAATAGGGCTCTTCTTTTTCATGTTAACTTTTACCTCAAACCTTTACCTCTTTGGGTCTTCTTCATTCCCAGCAAATGGCATGAAAAGCTGTATTAGTCAAGGTGCTGTAGAGAAATAGACCCAGTAAGGGTGTGTGTGTGCACGTGTGTGTGTATATGTATATAAATGTATGTATGTATGTATACACACACACACATATGGAAAGAGATTTATCATAAGGAACTGGCTCATGTGATTGTGGAGGCCCACAAGTCCCACTGTCTGCAGTCGGCAGGCTGGGGACCAGGGGAGCCATTGGTGTAGCTTCATTTATACGATGGACAGGCTCGGGATCCAGCAAGAGTCGGTATTGCAGCTTGAGTCTGGAGGCAGGAGAAAAAATGTACCAGGAACTGAAGCCATGTTGTAGTTGCTCTGCGCCATCCTCATCTGCTGCCCTCTCCATCAGCAAGCCCTCCTTCGCTCTGTCATCAAGCTTTGTCCAGAACCTCAGTAAAAATTCTAGGAGGCAGTTGTTTGTGTGTGCGTGCGTGTGTGTGTGTGTGTAAATGATCAACTGATGGCATGGAGATGCAGAGGCAGAAATAGCCAAGACACCTGTGCAGAAAGTCAGAGCTGCGCTCGCCCTGCGCTGTTGGAAACAGTTGCGTGTGGGGAGGTGAAGTGCAGCGACACTGACTTCCCGCTGTCTTCAGGGTCACCGGGAGCAAGAAGTCCACCAAGAGGACCAAATCCATCAACGGCTCCCTCTATATCTTCCGGGGTCGGATCAACACCGAAGTCATGGAGGTGGAGAACGTGGAAGACGGGACAGGTAGGCCGGCCCCCAGCCTGCCGAGCCCAGCCCGCCTGCTGCCCGCACGCGCTTTGTTTCATTTCAGTGTATTTTTCTCTGATGGGGAAATGCAACCCACAGACCAGTGCCTAGAACACAGACACGGGAAGCGAACCCCTGGGTAGTTGGCACTCAAGAAATGAACCACGACACCCCAAATCCTTCCCCTTCACAACACCTTCATCCCCCAGAAGTAAACAACATCCAAATTTTGTGATGATCATTTTTTTTGGTTTTTAAAAGGATTTTTTTTTACCTCTGAAGTATTTATTACCAAATAATGAAAATGTCTGTGTTTTTGAACCTTATATAAATGGCTATATGATTATATATGCATAAATAGCTTTGAATATAAATATGGTTACATACAATTTTGTACATAGGTTTAAATGGTCGTGAAATATGGTCCACATCCTTTTACATCTTGCTTCTTTCCCCCAGCACCGTGTCAGTGTGTTCCACCCCTGTTGCTGCACGTAGCTCTTTGCAGTTTGTTGGTTTCCATTGCTGCAGAGTATTCCATTGCATGAGCATTCCTCAGTTTACCCATTCTGCGGGTGGTGGACATCTGGGTCGTTTCCACCACTCATGGTCATGGGCAGCACTGCTGCGAGCAGTCTTGTGTACGTGTCCTTGAGCTGCTCTCGGGCAGCGGGGGTTCTTACTTGGTTTTGAGCTGCAGACCCCTTTGGCAGTCTCCTGATCCCTGTGGACCCCTCTTCAGATTTGGGATGCAGCCAGCTTCCACCTCCCCAGACAGTGCCGCCTTGGTTGTCAGGCTGGCACTAGGGTGCTCAGTTACCCCACGCCAGAGTGAGATGGGGAGGAGGCTGGCAAGTGTTCCCAGACTCCAGGCAGGTGTCCCCTTGGGAGTCACTCCTGTATTTGTGCCCAGACATGAGGCCTTGAAGCCCCCTGTCACTGAGGGTTTGGGAGGGGCTTGCTTTGCAGAAGGTCTTGCCCACTGGGCAATGGCCACGAGGGAGAGTGAGTCCTTGAAGGGTTGAGAGTCCAACTCCTAAATCCTGATCCTGGTGACGGCTGGAGTGGGACTGGAGGTCACGGCTGGCCTGTGACCCCTCTCACCCCTCTCACACGGGTGGTGGGAGCGGTGGGGGTTGCGCAGCTGAGCCTGTGCTGCCCCTTTGCCTCTGCCCCGCCAGCGGATTACCACAGCAACGGCTACACCGTCACCAACGGCTGGAAGATCCACAACACGGCCAAGAACAAGTGGTTTGTCTGCATGGCCAAGACGGCGGAGGAGAAGCAGAAGTGGCTGGACGCCATCATCCGCGAGCGGGAGCAGCGTGAGAGTGAGTGGCGGCTTCGGGGCTTTCCCTGGATCCCTGGGCTGTGCGTGGATTCTGCAGAGGGGGCAAGTGCCTAGGGAAGGCACGGGGCCCCTTCCAGAAGGGTCAGAACCGCAAGAAGCAGGTCTTTGAAGGGGCACAAAGCACTGGGACCATTCTAACTTGGTATCTCAGAGGTTGCCCACTAGACAGATGGTAAAACTGAGGCCTGATAGACGGCACTTGCTAAGGGTAACAAGTCTTCACCCTTGAGGACTGGAACCCAAGGTGCTCCTCTCCCCCACATAGCCCCCTGCCCTCTGCCTGAGGCTTTCTTTGACAGTCACTAGATCTGAGTCTGAGAGGAGGGTCCTTTGGGGCTGCCCAGGGACCTTCGTCAGGAGTCCTTCTGGGCACAGGCGCCCCCAAGGCAGTTTGCACGAGAACACACAGGGAGCTGAGTGTGGTAGGTGGTGGGCTGGGGGTGGAGACTGATGGGAGCAAGGAGGCCTTGGAGTGTTCGTGGGCAACTTACTTCAGCTTCCCAGACCTCAGTGATCTCATCTGATAAATGGGGATGGAAGTTCCTGCTGTGGAGGGTTATAAGGCTGCTAAACGAGTTCTCGGATTTGACCATATTTGGAAATTGGATGCATGATCCTAAAATCATGCCTCCTAGCCTCCCAGTTTTACAGAGGAGGAGAGTGGGCCTCAGTTTCTTCCCACTGTCTATCCTGCTTACTTGGAATCGCTGCTGGGATGTGTCACAGACACCTGACACTGCCGTGTCTGAATCAGAGCTCTCAGCTTGCACCCTGTCGCCTGCCCTGGCTTGTGTGTGTCCGTCAGTGGCTCCTCCCTTTGCCACGGAGGTCAGAGTCAGACCCCTGGTGTCACTCCTGCCCCGCCAACCCTGCTCCCCAGACTGATTCTGCCTTTTGCCTATAAGCCCAGTCTGCTGCCCCGCCCAAGTGCGGGTTGCTGTCACCTCTCAAAGGCCCAGCGGGCCTAGATCCATCGGTCATTTTCCTAGAGAAGCCAGACACCTGGATTTTCTAGATGATATTTCCTGATGTTCAGTGTTGCATCAACATTCACTAAAATGCTGTTAGGCCAAATAAACTCCTGAACTGGGTCATGGTTGTGCACAGTTGTGACCTCTGAAACTGATCAGGGCTGAGTGTGTGGTCAGGACTGGGGCAGTCCTCAGGGTGTGGCCTGGCCTGGGCGGGGCTGATCGGTACTTTTGTGGGCAGAATGGAGGGCTGTGGTCTACCTGGCACATGGATCATGGGTGGAGAGCGGCCTGAGTGGGTCTTGGTGTTAAAATTGGGTGTTGTCCGAATCCTGACCTCAGAGCTGGGCTCACAGGGGTGGTGCATGCTGTGGTCGAGAGCACAGGTATGGAACCAAACTCCCTGGGACTAAATCCTGCTTCCACCATTCTGAGTTGGGCAACCTTGGTCAGAGAACCTAACTTCTCTGGGCCTCAGTTTCTTCATCTGTGAAATGGGGATAATCATAGTACCTCATTAATACAGGTTTCTTGTGAGGAGTACTTGGCATATAGTAGGTGCTATTTGCTGTTATTATTTGTCACTGCTGTTGTCAGGGTTGGACAAGAATACAAGTAAAAAAATGTAGGTAGATGTTAGTGTCAGGGTCCTACGTATATTGTCTAGAGGAACAACCAGACTTTTATTGCTGGGCTGGAATGAAGACCCCAAGTGGTTTTTTGATGACCTCTGCATTTGCAAACCCACCCTGGGGTTCAGGAGATAGCACAGGAAGGTGATTAGGAACATAGCTCTGGAGCTTGACGCATGGGTTGAAGGCACAACCCTCTGTTACTCCAGGACTTGCCCTCTCTGGGCCTCAACTTTCCCATCTGTATAATGGTTGCTTTGAGGAGTCAATGGCAGGTGCCTAGAGCAGTCACTGACAGTCATTCAGTGCTCTCTAGCTGTCTGCTGGTGTGGCCGTGGTGGAGGGCAGGTGGCAGGTGGAGGGCAGGTGGCAGGTGGAGGGCAGGTGGCAGGTGGAGGGCAGGTGGCAGGTGGCAGGTGGAGGGCAGGAGGTGGCCTGCCCCTTGTGTCCCCCTGGGCCTCGCGCTCTCCCCAGTTGTGACTGTGCCCTGCGCAGGCCTGAAGCTGGGCATGGAGCGCGACGCCTACGTCATGATTGCGGAGAAGGGGGAGAAGCTCTACCACATGATGATGAACAAGAAGGTGAACCTGATCAAGGACCGCCGGCGAAAGCTGAGCACCGTCCCCAAGTGCTTCCTCGGCAAGTGAGTGGCCCCGGCCTGGCCTCCCTGGGTCCCGGGGCTGTCGGCTGGAGGTGGGGGGTGGGGACCGTCCGCCTCCACCCACGCAGGGCTACAGAAGGACCTGAATCCTTGCGGAACAACCCCCAGGGGTCCAGAAGGCCAGTGGGGTCCCCGAATCAGGTCCTTCACCCTGCTGCCAAGCATAAGTTTACATTGTGACCTGGTACACACGTCCAGGTAATATGTGATTGAAGCCAAGATTCCACAAAACTTACTGTGCTTGATGCCATCTGAAAATACCTGTTTCTATTTTATTCTATTCTTTCTATTCTATTTGCTTCTTCATTCGTTTAAAAAGGACGCTGGCAAGACCCGCCGCGTTGGTTTCACACTCATTAGCGTGAGTGGGTTGCCCACCGTGGTTTGAAAAATGCAGCTGTGGCACTTGAGAAAAGAGAAGCCACTGCAGATATGTCAAGCAGAGAGGCACTTAACCCAAAGAGGTGATTGCAACGGTGCTGAAAGGGCGGGAAGGACAGAGGCAGAGCCTCTTCGCCCAGGCTGCTGTCACAAGTACCACAGTGGATGGCTTAAACGATGGAAATTTGGCCTGTGGCTCAGGAGGCTGGAAGCCCGAGATGAAGGTGTTGGCCGGTGGGCACCTGCGGAGGCCGCTCTTCCTGAGTTACACGTGAGGGGCAGGGCAGGCTCTTGGAGGCTTTTCAGCCCCCGCTTTCTCTGCTTAGGAAAAGCAGCCCCCATTTTATAAGCCAGGATCAAAGGGGTCAGAAGACAGGTGTGACAGTCTTAAGCTCAGGGCTCCGCACCTGGGGGAGGGGGCTGGGGACTGGGACTGGGAGAGGTGGAAGAAGTCCAGTGCTCATAAAATGGCCAAGCTGTTTTGAGGCCCCCCTGCATGCCAGACACCCCGGAGAGGAAGAGGCCCAGGGCTCCGGACCTCGCGAAGCCGTGGTGCAGCTGGGGGAGAAGTTTGCCTGCCAGGCAGGGATTATATCCAGAATTGATTGACCTCTACCCCGCCCACTTCCCAGAGGCTTTTGCAGAGACCTCGGGTGAACGCTGCCGTATTGTCACGGCGCTGTAGACCGGGGGAGGGGTTGCTTGGACTGGGCGTCACCTGGGACAGTCACAGTGGAGATGGGGAGACGCGCTGCGTGCTGGGTGATTTGGAAGGGGCAGCAGCATATGCTGATGGGCTGGGAAAACAAAGCGAGCTAAGGACGGAGCCTCTGGAAGGCTAGACCTGCTACTTTGAGAACAGGAGGAAGGTGGCAGGAGGAGGTCTCAGGAGTGCCACTGTGGAGGGTCACATTGAGACCATGGCACACCCAAATGTGGATGCTGGCTTGTTGGTTGGCTATAAAGTCTTGCCTTGGGGAGACCAGTCTGGACTGGGGACCTAAGTGTGGGAAATGGCCTTGGGACGGTCTTCAAAGCTGCGAGACGGGATGAGGGAGAGGGAAGGGGCAGGCCTGGGCCCTGGGCCGAACGATGGCATCGAAGGAGGAAGAGCCAGAGCGGTGGGGGGCTCTGGGGGCCAGGGCGGGGAAGGGGCAGAGGGTGGGGAGCAGGTCCCTGGGAGAGGGGCAGGGGCCTAGTTTTGGCCGTGTCCAGGTTGCAGTGCCGTGGGACATCAGTGCTGGGCGTCGATGTTGGGCAGCCGTTGCAGACCGAGCGTGGAGCCGGGGGAGAGCTGGCAGTGGGGGCCTGAGGCTTGGGGTTGAGAGGCAGCGGCGGGAGGTCCCAGGGGCGGTGGGGTAGGCTGCACTCGGGCATCTTGTTGCCCTTGAGAGTCAGGAACTCCAGCCCCGGGCTCCCTCAGGGGGTCTGTGGAGAGGAGAGTTCGGGCCCTGGGAGTCCTGCGGGCTGGGGTGGCCTGGCGGGTCTCCGCCAGCTAATCCCTAATCCCGGGCACAGAAGAGCCTTAGTCTCAGGAGGGGCGGCTTCCGGGCCCCTTGGCATTGGAGAACCTTCTGCCTCCTGCCAAGCGGCCTCGTCCAGCAGGATGGGATAACCCGCCCGTGATTAGAGCTTCAGAGCAGTTTTCTGCCTCCTCAGGAAGGATTAGGGGAGATTTCTTTCGCTGCCCATTGACACAGGGCCAGGACCGCAGCTCGTCTTATAACCGCAGCTGCGTAGGGCCCGGGCTTCCTGCAGGAGACTGTTCTAGCAACGCTCTTCTCCCTGCACGGCTTTGCCTCCACCCAGCCTGAGGCTGCTGATCCTCCCTCCCCGCCGGGCCAGAGACTGAGTCTTCTCCAAGGTGTGATGCTGGTCCTTGGGCGGAAGGACCTCGTAGCTGCAGAGACATGCTTATCAAACCCCTTGCTCCCCATGCTGGTGTCTGGTCACGTGTTTCAATCCTCACACGACACTGAGGCAGGTTACTGCCTTGGTCCCCATCGTAAGGGTAAGGACACTGAACCCTAGAGGGGGGAAAGGTCAGAAAGCCACAGCGGGGGTCTGGGTTTGAACCCAGGCCTGGGTGACTCCAGAGATGTGCTCTGTCCCCCTGTACTCTGCTGCATTTAGTCATTCTTATCTCCGTATAGCACATTTCATTTGTCCTTGGTGGTTACTTTCTCCACTTCTTTCTCTGCCACTAGATGGGGAACTCTGTGAGTACGAAAAGTGTCTGGCTTATCTTTATAACCTTTAAGGGTTGGGCTTTGGGTCATAATTGGGCTTAAGCCTTGTTTCTTTCTAGCTGTGTGGCTTCAGGCAAGTTTCTTAACTCTGAGCCTCAGTAGATGATCATTTAAAGAGAGATAATAAAACATACCTGGTAGGATTGTTGGAGGATTCAGTGAGATGACACATGTGACGTGCTCAGTCCTGGCAAGAGTGATGGACACGCGTGTGGGGCCGTGGGCGATGTACTGTGTAGTCATGTAGATTAAGGAGGGGCCTGTTTCTGCCCTACTCAGAGAAAAAACTAATCGATGCCACATTAAAGACAAACACAGAATAAAATCTGTGTATTGTTGTGGAGGGTAACGTGGGAAGAACATGACTTTGTCCTCCAGCATGCTCAGATTGGTTGAGGAGACAACATTCATTCATTCATTCACTCACTCGCTCAGTGTTCACTGAGTCCCTGCTATGTGCCAGCAGGGAACAGACAGACAAAATCCCTGCCCTCCTGGAGATAACCGTGCAGTGGGGGAATCGGACAACAGAAAAGTGGACGAACGTAAATAAAGACGGGAATTTCAGCGAGTTGTTGAATGCTATAAGGAAATAAGTGGGGTGATGTCAGGAGGAGAGGAAATGGGAGGCTGGTTCATCCAGAGAGGGCCTCTTAGGGGAGGTGACATTTTAACCAAGAGCTGAATGACAAGCAAGGGACAGCCATGAGGGGCGTGGAACAGCATTTCCGGCTGAGGGAACAGCAGGTGCAAGAGCCCTGAGGCTGGAATGAGCGGCGAGTAATGGAGGAGCAGCGAGGAGGGCCTCATGGCTGGAGGTAGTGAGTGGCTGGAGAGTGGGAGACGAGGTCACCGCAGTCAGCAGGGGCCGTGGCAGGCAGGGCCTTGGTAAGGGGTACAGCTCTTATTCTGGGTGCCCTGGGGAGCCACTGGGAGAGTGAGATGAGGATGTAACTTGTCATACAGGCCCAGAACGAGGGCACCGTTGGAGCTGTTGGAGCTCAGGGGACCAGGGCGACAAGGTGTCTGGCAGGGGCAGTCAGAGAAAGCTTCCTGGGAGGAGAAGGCCTTTGGTTTCACCCTGGACGGATTAGACGTCATTCAGCTACTGGCGCCTGCCAGGGTGAGAGCTCCGGTGGGGGGGGGACGGTGCTCTGCTGGCAGGGCCACCTGTGTGCCAGGTGCAGGGTTTCAGCGTGCGGCAGATGGTCAGTAACGGTCAGATGCGGCCATCTTCAGGAAGCAGCTTCGGGCAGTGGAATTCCAGGATGGCTATCAAACCCTCAGTCCCTACCCTCTCGCCCCACGGCCCAGCGAGGGTCGGGAACGGGAGTGTCGTGCTGGGTGGCAGGTGTCACACGGGGCCTCGGCTCAGGTGCTTTCTCAGCAAGACTGTAAAGGCGTACCTGCGTGCTTCCTGCGCCTAGCCTCGGCCTGGACATGTGGTCGGCTGCGTCAGTGTTTACTGGGGGATGATTCCAGGGGCCGGGGCGGAAGGAGGGATGAAAACCGGCACCTGTTCAAGCTCCGGTCATCTCCACCCCCAAGTCCCAGACGCCCCATCGAGCTGGGTGTCCTCGAGCTGTGTCCATCTGAGTCTTCAGAAGCCTGGACCTTGCTGTGCTTTGCACCAGCCCCTCGTCCCCTGGCGGAGCCTGGTGTCCCGGGCTCACTTCGCTCCCAGGGCCGCTGTGCGTGCCAGCCCTGCCGCCCGGCGTGCTCTTCCCTGCACCCCGGTGGTGGCAGACGGCACCCCGCTGACCCACGGCAGTTCGCAGGCGTGTTTTCCTTGGCCCACGTGGTGTTTTCAGAAAATGTTGGATTAGATATCAACATTTAACAATCGGGAGATTTCACAGGAAATGCCGGATTTCCGCCTTCTCTTGAAAAGTTGTTAGATGCTGTAGTCTTCCCATGCGCCCCGGCCCTCCCCTGAGGAGTGGCGCCGCCTGCAGATGTGGCAGGCGCGGGCTGGCATGGCGCGGGCTGCACCTGGTCTGTTTCGCCTGTTACTAGAGTCCGAGGTCCCTGCCTTAGATGTGAATTTTGCCGGGTTTTGCATACTGGATCCCAGTGTAAGATTTCACACGATTAAAAGTTTACCTGCTAAATCCAGAAGGCCCCCGAGTGAACCACTTGCCAGATGGACTCTGTTGAGGCCCAGAGAGGGACAGTGACTTGCCCAAGTTTGTTCAGCGAGCTGTGAACCCTTCTTGATCCCCGAGGAGGTAGCAGGACGCAGACCGGGCAGAAACACGGGGCAGAGTGGCTGTCCTCTTCTGTTCCGGCAGCTGCTGTGGGACATTTCCTGTCCCCTCACCCTGGCCACAGGGGTGCTGGCCAGTGCCAGGCCGCCCCCGTTCGGACAGCTGGTGGGCCGCCGGACGCTGGACTGCGGCTTCCGCAAGTGGGCACGCACACATCTGCTCACCTCCTTTAGCTGCTGGCAGCTTCTCCCTGCCCCTGAGTTTTGGGACTTTGAGAATGGAACTGGGGGTGGACGGGACCCAGAACAATCTCTTCCCCATCTGGGGTCCCATTCCATGAAACAGATCCATTTCTTCTCTGCCCCCCCTGCCTCATGTGGAGCTTTGTGAACGTCCCAGCACACACGCTACCTACACGCAAGGCGGGCGTCTGCTCGGCTAACACTGCGAAGCTAAAAATAGCTCTGCCGCCTCTGGCCTGTAATTGGAGGCGGGACAGCTGGTTTCGATAAGCAGGGGAGCGCGTGCTCTGGCCAGCTGCCGCCTGCCTCCCTTGCACACAGATTGCCTGGGCGGAAACGGCCCGTTCCAGGCTCGCCCCTTTCCTGCTGACTCGAGTGGGTTGAGCTGCGTGCCAGGCCCGAGGAGCGCCCCCAAGTTCCAGGACCTGGGGGCCTGGCGGAGCCTCTGTGCCCCGGACAGTCACGCTGGAGTCGGAAAAGCTGCCTGTCATCCTCTGGCCTGTGAGCGCTTCTGTCTTCCTGAGGCCTTCCTGCGGAGCCCAGAACGTTCCTTCTTGTTTAATGGGTCATTCCTTCATTTGTTCAATGAATGAGTACCGAGCCCGCTGTGCATTAGGTCCGAGTCTAGGTGCTAGGCCAGTGTGTGGACGAGACCACAGCCCCCACTTGCATGGGGAGGATGTTCCGGTTGGGGGAGTTGGCTGATAAACAAATAAATCTGCAAACAAGACTACTTCAGACAGTGACAAGTGCAGAAGAGGAAGTAAAACAGACGTGATGGATTGTGTCTGGGTAGGGGACTATTTTTGGTGAGGTAGTCAGAGAAGGCTTCTCCGAGGAGGTGACGTTTGCACTGAGACCGAAAGGATAAAAAGGAACAGTCACACGAAGAGTGGAGGAAGGGTGTTTCCAGGCAGAGGGAACAGCAAGTGTAAAGGCCCTGAGGCAGACAGGAGTCTGGTGTTGTCCCCGAAGGAAGAGGTGGTGCGTGTGGCTCAGGCGTAAGTGAGAGGAGGAGGGCTGAGATGAGCCGGGCTGGGGGTGGGTCAGACAGGTCCTTGTTTGTTGACATGTGGGCAGAGTTTGGATTTTTTTCTTTTTTTTTTTTTTGAGTGATGGGAAACCCTTTGGGAGGGTTTCCTGTCATTTCTCCTTGTTTGCTGCTTCCTTCCGTGCATCTGTCCACCCCACCCCATTTACCCCTGTCAGTCCACCCACTCTTCTGGTCACTGACCTTCCACCTCCATGATCTTCCCATCTGCCCAGTCATTTATCTCCCTATCAAGTCATCCATCTGTCCATTCATTAAGTCACCCATTCACCTGCCTGGACATCCGTTCATTCATTTATCCAGCTATCCATCAATTGTCCATCCACCTGCCCATCCACGCATTCACCCTTCTGTCCACCCACTCACTCATCTACCCACCCATCTGCCTACCTACCCATCTACCCATCTCATCCATCCATCTATCCATGCACTCACCCATCCACCTCTCCATCCATCCACCCACCCACCCATCCATCCACCCACCCACCCACCCACCTGTCCGTCCGTCCGTCCGTCCGTCCGTCCGTCCATCCATCCATCCATCCATCCATCCATCCATCCACCCACCCACCCACCCACCCATCCATCCATCGACCCTGAGGCAGGCCGGGGCCCTGGCCACACCCACTCCTCTGCCACTGGTAACTAGGAAAGCATAAGGCCTCAGTATAAGCCCAAGAGCTGTGGGGTCCTAGGCTTTGCTTCTCTGTGGGAAGATCTTAATTGGGTTTCCTGGGGTGGGTGTGGCCAGGCCAGCTTAGTGCTGGTCCCTGTGGTCCCAGGACTGGGGAAGTCCTCTCAGTGGCATCTTATGTTCCTGGCAGTGAGTTCGTTGCCTGGCTTCTGGAAATTGGCGAAATCAGCAAGATGGAAGAAGGAGTCAACTTGGGCCAAGCCCTGCTGGAGAATGGTATTATCCACCACGGTGAGTGGGGGCTGGGCCCAGCTGGGCCAATGGACATGGACAGGCCAGACCCCAGCGGCGCCATGCTTCCAGCAACCCAGAGGCTGTTTCTGTACTTCTGTGCAGCTGCCTCACTCCCTGGGCACAGCGTGGCCCTCAGAAACGTGGTTGCTCTCACAAAATTGCTTCCAGGGCTGCAAAACCCAGAATTCAGCTAGGGCACCAGCAAAAGCAGGGCACCTGGAATAGTTGAGGGTAGGGGAGCAGAATTTTTCTATCTAGAAAATTCTGCTCCCCTAGAAATCTAGAAATTTCTAGATAGAAAATTCCCTTAAAAAAGAGTAAGAAACATTTGTTCACATTTTAATCATTCAGCAAATACTTACTGAGTGGCCCCTGCGTGGCAGGCAGTGAGCGGGAGAGGTGGACATTGCCTGTCCTGGCGGAGCTGGCCTTGTGGCTGGAAGGGGAAGATGATAAGATCGTAAACACGTGTGTGTGTGTGTGTGTGTAGCTAGTGGCTGGTCTGGGGAGAGAGGGAGGGAGGATGAGGAGCGTGGGTGCCGAGGTTCCCTCTTGAGCAGGGCGGTCTGGGGAGGCCCCGCTGAGAAGGTGACATGGGGCCCAGGACCTGAGCAGCGAGGGAGGGGCCAGCTGGCTCCGTGTGTCCAGCGGCGGCGGGAACAGCCAGTGCCAGGTCCCCAGGCAGGAGTCAGAGTGGTCTGTGCAGGGAGCAGCAGAGCAAGCAGGGGAGGGTTAGGAGAGGAGGGCAGAGGGCACGGGCTGACGGGGAGAGAACAGGGGGGTCGTGGGGTCTTTGGCTTTTACTCTGAGTGCGGTGGCTGCACCACTGAGCTCCGCGTGGAGGAAAGACCTGCTTTAACAGCATCCCTCTGGCCTCTCTCGGAGAGTGGCCTGGTAGGACCTGTTAGGACCGCGGGTGGCGGCAGGGAGCCCAGCGAGGAGGCTGCCATGATGTAAGCGCCCAGGCGGGGGCTGCAGGTGGTTCGGACCAGGGTGCGAGTGTAGGAGGCAGATGACTGATACTTTGAAGGTCAGGCCTTACCGGCTTTGCTCATGGACCCGAAGCATCAAGGACGACTTCAAGGCCATTGTCCTGAGACTGTTCCATAAATCTCAGCGGTGGTCTCCTAGCCCAGCATGCTGGGTCCCCACACGTCCATTGGGAATCTAGGTCTCAGGACATGCTGAGCCTGGTGCAGGCCGGCCCAGGTGCCTTTCTGGGCCCGTCACCCTGCAGGTGTCCTGGCCCACGCTACAGGTGTCAGCAGGGCCCGCACCCAGCAGGAGATTCCTCGTGGGCGAAACAGGGAGGTTATGGCGCCTACCTCACTGGGGCGTGGGCAGGGGTCGGTGCAATCACGCCTGGCCCGGAGCCTGGCCAGCAACGAGTGATGGGGGAGCGTGGTCGGCAGGGGCCGAGGCTGTGCCCAGCCTCACGGCGCCCCCTCCCGTGCCCCCAGTTTCTGACAAGCACCAGTTCAAGAACGAGCAGGTGATGTATCGCTTCCGCTACGACGATGGCACCTTCAAGGCGCGGAGTGAGCTGGAGGATATCATGTCCAAGGTAGGGACCCCCACCCGGACCCCCAGGAGGTACCCCGTGAAGTCACCGCAGAGCAGACCTGCGCCCCAGCGGCCTGTTCTCTCCCTCCCCCGCCTGCCCCATCGCCCTGCGCTCTCCCGGCAGCCTGGATTTGGAGGCTCCTGAAGGATGCAGCCTGATCCCAGAATCCCCCTTTTCTTCTTCCAGGGGGTGAGGCTTTACTGCCGTCTCCACAGCCTCTACACCCCCGTGATCAAGTAAGTTACTCGTTCCAAGCTCAGTTTCTCCTCTGCCTCTTCTCAGCTGTGTGGCCTGGGGCCGGCGACTTAACCTCTCTGAACCCCAGTTTCCTTGTCCACCAGATGGGGCTGGGAGTCACCTTCCCTGTGGGTCTGTGGTTAGGGTCACGGGAGCGTGTTTGTGGGAAGGGCTGCAGTGTGGCGGCGACAGGGGTCGGTTCTGGAGCCAGACGGGCTGAGCTTTCATCTGCCGGAGACCAGCTGGGGCCCTGGGCAGAGCTGTGGAGCCTCTCTGTGCCTCAGCTCTTTCCTCTGCAGACTGGGGACAATAGTGGGAGCCACCTCAGGGCCTTTGCACTTGTTGTTCCCTCTGCTTGGGATGCTCTAGCTGTCCACATCTCCACGTCTGCCCCTCACTTCCTTCGGGTGTCTCCATATCAGCGGGGTCTTCCCTGACCACCTTTATAGAGCAGCGTCACCCTGGTACCCTCCGTCATTCCTTCCGTTGGTTTTCTTCCTAAAACTGATCCCTACTCGTCATCTTATATATTCGTTTACCTGTGTCCTGTCTGTCCCCCCCGCTGAGCCGTTAACTCTCTGAGGGCGAGGGGAGTCTCCACTGCCGGGTCCCTGGGCAGCACCTGCGGCCGCGCCACCCAGCAGGACTCTGCGCTAACGGAAATGCTCCCTGGCTGCGTTGTCTGATACAGCTGCCACCGGTCGCGCGCAGCTTTCAAACATTTGAGACTGAGGAATGTGATTTTTAACTTGATTTAATATTAATTGATTGAAATTTAAATTAAAACGACTGCACATTGGAGAGCACGGGCCCAGGGCAAAACAGCACTCAGTAAGTGATTGTTGAGTGAATGTCGAAAGGTCATTTACCTCTTTTGCTTCCGTTTCTGCATCTGTGAAATGGGCAGAAGAACAGCTCGTGCCTGTTGGGTTGCCGTGAGGATTACGACATTCACAGAGGCGCTTTGCGTGGCTCCTGGCACCGTAAATGCCATGGATTTAAATGACTATGAAACTTAAAGTTGTGGATGAAGGGACGGAGAGGGTGACCTGTTCTTACCCCAGCTGCAGATTCCCCTGCCCCCCTGTCCTGATAGCTTTTGTCACCTCTCAGAGGCGTGGAGATGAGGGAACCTCTTCCTGGGGGAAGGTCAGGCCCTGGGAACCTCTTTCATCTCCAGTCCCGCCTCCTCCCTTCTTGGCTCCTCCGCTGCTGCCCCTGTGTGCGGCCGGGAAGGGGAGGCAGGCAGGGCTGCCGGTCGCCCTGGAAGGAGGGGCGGCAGGGTGGGCATCAGCCTCCGCTTACTGCGAGTGCAGCCTGCCGGACCCCCAGTTCCTGACGCCTGGGAAACACTCCCCTGCTAGACTTTCTTTATCGGCCTTGACGCAGGCTGGCCGCGTGAGCTCATTTGTGTTGACTTCAAAGGCTGAGGAATTGTTGCAATTTCGCCCCAAGGTCAGTGATCGCACCGAGGCTTGGCAGAAATGTAGGTGCCGTGCCAGGGCAGAGCGCCGGCCTCGCCCCCCGCTCCGTCCCAGGAGCCCACGGCAGCCCCGAGGAGAGGGCTTCCCGCGTCCGTGCAGTTCGTTACCTCTAAACACGGATGTCAACAACCAGAGAGATAAAGGAAAGACGAGGACTGAGAGTTTTTCCCCTGCTCTGTTAGAGTAAACCAGGGTCCCTCTGGCACGAGTGACGTTTTGGCCAGGATCAGTCCGTCCTGGGCATATAGGATGTTCAGCATCTCGGCCTCTGCCCACTAGATGCCATTAGCACCCCCTGCTTTGGCTCCCCAGGTCAAGACAGCCAGAAATGTCTCCAGACATAGCTTAGTGTTTGTTGGAGGGCAGAATCGCGCCAGCTGAGGTCCCCTGGCTAGTGAGAGAGTTTCGGGTGGCCCACAGCGTCTCCTTCTGTCCCCACTCTTTAGCGAGTGGAGGTCTAGGGTAGAGCCCCCCGGCCCTGGGTGGTGCTGCAAGTTCGGTGTGGAGTGTGGGCCGAGACTCGGACCCCTGCCCAGTGCCCAGGTAGCCGGGGAGTCCCTGACTCCTGGGCACGGCCAGCAGGGCGGTCAGAGCTGCTCCTGCCACCCTCCTCCTTGCCACTCACCTGCACTTGCCTTTCCCCGCAGGGACCGCGACTACCACCTGAAGACATACAAGTCGGTGCTGCCCGGGAGCAAGCTGGTGGACTGGCTGCTGGCCCAGGTGAGACCTGTTGGGAGGTGTGTGACCACCATCTCCCTTTGTCCTTGGATGTGGGCTTTTCATTTAAAAAAAAAAAAAGATTCTGTTATTGTTTTTATTGTGGCAAAATACACATAACATAAAAACCATCTTGACCATTTTTAAGTGGACAGTTCAGTGGCATTTAAATATATTCATACTATTATACAACCATCACCACCATCTGTCCACAAACCTCTTTTAATTTTCCCAAACTGAAACTCTGTCCTCATTAAACAGCTCCCCATTCCCTCCCCCAGCCCCTGGCAGCCACCCTTCTCCACCCTTCTACTTTCTGTTTGTATGAACTTGACTAATCTAGGCACTTTGTGTAAGTGGAGTCACACAATATTTGTCCTTTGCGACTGGTTTATTTCACTTAGCTTAGTAACATCCTCAAGGTTCGTCGGTGTTGGGCGAGGATCATCCTGTGTCAGAATTTCCTTCCCTTTTAAGGTTGAATGATAGTTCATTGTCTGTATCTCAGTATGTTTGTGCTGATGTTACGAAAAATACCTGAGCTGACTAATCTATAAAGAACAGAAATTTATTTCTCGCAGTTTCAGAGGCTGGGAGCCCGAGATCAAGGTGCTGGCAGGTTCGGTGTCTGGTGAGGGCCTGATCTGTCTCTGCGATGGCTCCTTGTTCCCACTTCCTCTGGAGGGGAGGAATGCCGTGTCCCGCAGTAGCAGGGATGGTGGGGCGGACTGCCTGCGTCAAGCCCATTTATAAGGATGCCTAATGCTTCACCCTAAAAACTCAGTCACCCCCTGAAAGCCATACCTCTAAACATTGTTGCAATGGGATCAAGTTTCATCATGAATTTGGAGGGGACAAAAACATTCAAATTGTAGCAGTATGTGTAAACTGCATTGTGTTCATCCATCCATCCATCCATCCAAGGACACATGGGTTGCTTCCATGTTGGGGCTTTCAGTTTTAAAACTCGCATGGCTCCAGGCAAACTGGGACAGGTTGGTCTCATCCTGGCACCAAACTGGAGCCTCTGGAGCTTGCCCAGTTGTTCCTTTCAGAAAAGTTTCCAATGGGTAAGAGCTAGCCAGAGGCTTGGAAGATCTATGCATCAATTTTGCTGCAATCTCCCAAAGGTGTTTGCTCCGTCAGGTGCCACAGACATGCCTAGGTGCCTGTCCCTTCTCCTTTATGGCTTGTGATCCCAGGACATTTACTTTCAGCCAGACCCTGGCAGGCTTTGTGCATTATCTGGTTGAGTCTCCCAACCCATTTACACATGGGGACTGGGGCCCAGAGAGGCGCAGTGGCAAAGATGAGACTCGGACAAGCCCATCAGACCCACTCGTGTTTCGGTTCTGTGCATTTTTCAGGGAGCCCGCAGGAATGTCCATTCGAGGTCTATAAAAGAACAGGAGACACCTGTGAAATCAAAATGGATAAATGTTTAATTAAACAGCTACAGAGCGCTGCTTTATGTCAGCCTCATTAATCGTTAAATTTAGCATTCATAAAAACTTCATTTCATTTGAAAGCAGTTTGCTGGCTGGATTCAGGGCGATCATGTAAAGTGCTCACGGCGGTGCCAGGCACGGAGGAATGCTCAGTAGCTGCAGCCATCATTGTTATTCCTTGTCTCCTTCACCAAGGAGTCAGGGGGCTCAGAATTACCTGCAGTGCAGAAGAATAAAGAAATTGTGCAGGGATTTGGGGGCGCAGGGAACAGTAAGACCAAGAAACGAAGGAGTGGCAGTCTGCACAGTCCCGCCTTCCCAATGTGCTGGAACAGGCTACGGGCACCACAGGGGTGCTTGTCTAGCGGTTTAGGTGCTTTGGTCAGCCCCAGACAGGCCAGGGTCCCGGGGCCCTCTGAGACGGCCACTTCTCACCACTGTGGACTTCGCCGTGGCCTCATGTTTCCCACTGAGCTGCTTTGGTGTGCAGGGCCGTCTGTAGTGTGGACATGGCTCCCCGGTGGACCCCAGGCATGGGCTGGGGGCGGGGCGGGTCACAGACATGCAGGAAGTCAGTGGGGCTTGGAAGTGTTTAGAGCCGGAGTGGACGGACACGCTGTTGTGGGAATGGGCTGGGAATGGAGACTGAGTCCCGGGATCGGAGTGATGGGCAGATGGAAATGCCCTTGTCGGAGCTGGGGAGACGGGTGGGAGTGCGTGGGGAGACCCGTGCCTTCTCTCTGGGCACGGGAGGTGCCACTGGGCTTCTCAGCGGGTGGGCGGGGAGAGGGCAGGCTTCACACACCTGGACCTCAGGTGGCTGTCCGCTGCGGGTGGTCTGTTCCTTGTCAGCTTTTGGGTGGTATTTGAAACGAGGGGTGAGAAGAGATTGTAGAGAAATTAGCCGAGAGGGCACATTAGCTCATCTTTCTTTTTTAAAAAATTATTTTTTACGTACCTACTAGGTACCAGGCACTGTTTTAGGTTCTAGGGACAACGAAGGGAACAAGACCGACAGAAGTCCCTGTTGCCACAGGCCGTAAATTCTGGGGAGGGATAGGAGAGACACGTGATAAGTAAGAAAAGCAAGTAAAACATATGACGTGTCCGCTGGTGCTAGGTGCCAGTGAGGTGGAGGGGACAGCATGTGGGAGGAGGAGGAGGGGGGATTGTGTCGTGCACAGAGGTGGGGGCTGGTCAGAGGGGTTAAGGGATTGCCCAAGGTCAAGGACGGAGCAGGGTTTGAACCTGGGGACCCCAGCTGCTCTCGGTGGTTTGGGGTCTTTGCTGCGTGGGCTCCAGGGTGCCCCAGGCTGCGGCTGCCAGATGTCGGGCAGGGGTCAGTGGGCTGGGGCGGGGGAGGGCAGAGGACAGGTGCAGGAGGGCACAGAGCTGCGGACTCCCATGCTGGCTCTGCAGAAAGGTTCCCAGGTGTCCGCCACGCTGACTCCATGTGCAGGCAGATGGCACGGTGAGGGCAGCAGGGCCCTCAGCACGCGTGTGGGCTCAGGCTGGGGGAGGCAGAGAGCCCGCCGGCAGCTTGAGGTACAGGGAAAAGAAACAAAGGATGAATAGGAACAGGAACCTTGGCTATAAGCCTGGGTAGCTAACTGCTCTTCTGAGCCTCAGTTTCCCTGTCCACACCTCCCTCCTGGTGGGAGAAAATGCCCCCTTCAGGGACTGCTGGAGGGAGGTGGGTGGGCTTCCTCTTCAGGTGGTGCATCCGGGCCCTCCCACCTCACTGGTCACCCGAGAACTTGGTGCTCGTCTAAGTTTAGGGGCCTCTGGGATGTCACCCCTGGGCCTGGTGGGGAGAACGGGGAGACGGGGCCGCGAGCGCCTCGGAGAGCCAGCTGGGCTCCAGACGCCCGCCCGGGCCTCCCCGGCTGCGAAGCTGGGCCTGCCCACCTCCGGCCGCCGTCTGTCCCCTGCTGGCCCCTCGCAGCTGGGAGGCGGCTGCTCCGGATGTGGCCTGTCACAGCCGCCTGCGCTGGCGGGGCTCCGAGCACGCTGGCCCTCCAGCCACTGGCGTCGGGTCCCGAGGGAGGCATTTGTCTTTTCCGAGTCAGCCCAGGGCAGGCAGTGTGGTGAAATGCCGAGGCCAGAGGCTGTCCACAGGCCCTCTGCCCAGGGCGGAGTCCGCAGCCTCTGAACAGCGCTCCTCACGTCTCCCCCCACTGGAAACACCCCCTGCAACCCCAGCAGCCGCCGTGGCAGAGGACGGGCAGGGCCCCGCGGGATTTCTCACTCTGGGAGTCGGTGAGAGGGGGCCGTGCCCCGTGGCGGTCTGCGTGGAGCTGAGGCTCACTGACCTGGCCACGAGCTCCTGCGTGACCTGGCCCCTGCTGACGACTCCTTTATTTAATCAACAAAATTAATCCTTACTGAGCACTGGCTCCAGGCCAGGCCCCGTTCCTGGCACTTAGGATGGAGCAGGGACGCAGCAGCACAAACTCCGGGCCCACGGACCCGCCCCACCCTCCCTGTGCCAGCATGTCGTGTTTCCTCCTGCGCTCTGGGCTTCTGCCCACCTCCAGGCCTTCGCCCCTGCCTTCCTGACCTTCCCACCTCCTGCCGTTCCCTCTGCCCGACACCCCTGCCCCTGTGTGCCTATGTGCCACTCGCACACGTGGCCTGGACGAGTCAAGGTTATTTGGGTTGCAAGCGACAGAAACAGACTGGCTAATTTCAGGGGGACAAAAAAGAAGACAACTTATTGGAAAAAGATGGGGCCCTCGCAGATTCGGGGGACCCAGGAGGCAGGCCTAAGAAATAACTGGCACCAGGAAACCCCAAGCAGCTGCCGCTGGGGGACGCCGTCTTCAGGACACTGCTGTTGGCTGTTGGGGAGAATCAGCACGAACCGTTCCCTGTCCTCGGGTTCCTGCGCTCCAGTGTCACGTTCCTGGGGCAGGGGGCATCCGTTGGCTTAGCGGGGATCGCATGTCCTCAGCCTGGTCCAGGAGGGTGGCAAACTGTGATGGACAGCCCCACCGAGGTGACATTCCACCTGGGAGAGTTGACCTCGAAGGTGGAACCAGCAGATGCCTAGCGCATAGGCCACACGTGTGCCATTCTTCAGGTTTGGGGTTGGGTGTCATGAGCCAGGTCTCCGTGGTTCAGATTGTATCCGTTTGGAATGTTTTCGGTTGCAAAGGTAAAAAAGCCACCTAAACAGTGGCTTTAACAGATGACACCTGCCAAGAATTGGGGAACTGGGTGGTTCCAGGGCTGGTTTGTGGACTCAGCAGTGTCAGCAAGGACCCAGGAGCCTTCCGTCCTTCACTGTGCTGCCCTTAGCATCTCAGTGGTGTCTGCCGTCTCGGTCACAGGGTGGCTGCCACCGCCCTAAGTGTCACTTTCTCACGTGACTTTGTCCCAGGTAGGGAGGGTCGGTGCTGCTTTTCCCTTTTATCAAGGGAGCAAGGCGGTTTCCAGAAGCCGCCGCTAGGCTTCCCCAGCTGTCTCACTGGCTAGAGCAGGGGTCCTCAAACTTTTTAAACAGGGGGCCAGTTTACTGTCCTCAGACCGTTGGAGGGCCGCTGGAGAGTGCGGTGCACATTCCACACATGCGCACTGTGGGCCCCGGACGAGTCGGCTGCTAAGCAGGACAGGCAGCGGTGGCAAAAACACCCGGCGGGCTGGATAAATGTCCTCGGCGGGCCACATGTGGTCCGAGGGCCGTAGTTTGAGGACGCCTGGGCTAGAGCTTGCTCTGTTAGCAGTGGAACTTGGTTTCTAGTATTAGAGACACAACAACAGAGGCTGAGACAAATCAGGCCGTATGTTCTGTTGCATGAGAGGAGCCCAGAGGTTGGAGGTCCAGAGCTGCCAGGGCAGTCTCATCATAGCTTTGGGGACCACACCGTGTCTTTCTGCCCTGCCTGCCGTAGCATGTTTCCAACCTCGAGGGCACGGTGTGGTCTAGGATGATTGTGGGAGGTGCAGCCATCACTACTTTGTTCCAGGCAGAAGGAAGAGAAAGAAAAGGGGGCTTCTGCCAGGGCGTCCTACCAGTGATTTCTGCTTGTGTCTCTGTGGCCACCTCTAGCTGCAAGGGAGGCTGGAGATGGGTGAGGGTTCCACTACGAGGGAGGGATTGGGAAAGGGTTCTTTCTAGGCCACCAACATTGCCACTTACAATCTCCTTTTTTCTTTGTAGCATTGATCACAAGTACAATAAAATCATCTTGTTGGGAGTTTATTAGTAATCATCATGAACATGTTTTTGGGGTAATGCAGTAACACAAAAGATCCCAGGCCTTGAGGAGCCTACGTTCTCGGGGGGCTATAGGCTTTTTACCAGCTGTGCTCACCCCGCCCTTCTTGTTCCCTTCCAGGGAGACTGCCAGACTCGGGAGGAGGCCGTGGCGCTCGGCGTGGGCCTGTGCAACAATGGCTTCATGCACCACGGTAATCTGCCCCTGCCCCCAGCCCGGCCTCTGGGGCCTCGCTCCCTGGGCTGTGTGTCCGGGCGCACAAGAGCTGGTGGCTGACAAAGTGGGGAGGGGGACTGAAGCCAGGCCTGTGGCTCTGTAGACCCTGGGGGTCGGCTGGCTCATGGGTCCCACCCTTTCCCCTCCCCGTTCTGTACCGATGGAGACGCCGCTTCAGGTGTCCAGCGGGGACCAAAGTGGCCCGAAAAGCTTGACCGGAAAAACCCGGCCCGGGTTTGAAGTCCGATCCGTGGGCTTCCCGTGCCCTTCTTCCTGCACTGGGGGTGGCCCCCCAGGGTGGGCCGTGCGGCGGGATGGTGCCACCTGGCCTGGGGGCTCCGGGGAGGAGAGGAGACGGGTCCTGTGGGAACAGCGACAGGCGGGCTGTGGTGAGGACAGGAAGCCTTCCTGGGACGTTCGTGCCTCGTCCCGGCCTCACCCCTCAGATAAGTTGCTCCTCTTCCCACAGGGAGACAGGCAGGTGTGAGGGTGGAGAGGGGGACGGTCCGAGGTGTTCCCGAGGGGGCAAGCGGGGGAGGAGGAGGAGAAAATGGTCCCACTGACAGCTGTTTAAATGAAAGCAGAAGTGAATGCTCTGTGTGCCTGGTCTCTTTCTGAGCACTTGCCTTGTATTTATTAGTTCAAGCCTTACAGCAGTCCTTTGATGTTGGTATTAATATCATCTCCGTTTTATATATGAGGGAGGATAAGCTCAAATAGGAAACTTACTCAAGGTCACATGGCAAGTAGGAGCCAGGATTAGAACTCACATAGCCTGGAGTCAGGATCAGAACCCGGGCAGCCTGGCCTCTCAGGCCACACGCTCCACTGCTGTGCTCTGCGGCCTCTCCCTTTGCCGGCCTTGGGGGAGCCCTGAGTCTCCTATCCTTTAAGGGGTGCAGGTAAACGTTTAACCCCTGCTGGCCGGGCACAGTGGTTGACACCTGTAATCCCAGCACTTTGGGAGGCTGCGGTGGGAGGATCCCTTGTGCCCAGGAGTTCAAGACTGGCCTGAACAACATAGTGAGACCCATCTCTATAAAAATACATAAATAAATAAATAAAATTAAAAATTAGCTGGGTGTGGTGGCATGAACCTGTAGTCCAGGGTACTCAGGAGGCTGAGGCAAGAGGATCACTTGAGCCCAGGAGTTCGAGGTTACAGTGAGCTGTGATCACGCCACTGTACTCCAGCCTGAGCAATAGAGCAAGCCTCTCTCCCTAAAAATATCGAAGAAAAAACTTTTAACCTCTGCCAAGGAGCCTTTTTCTTACTCCTAGAACATTCCTCAGGGCCTTTGCACTTGCGGTCTTTCTTGGCTAGGGTGCTCTCCTACCTCACCCCTGCATGTGATTCAGGGATTTGGCTCAGCTGACACCTCCCTGGTGAGCCCCTCCCCACCCCGCAGCTAACATAGCCCCTCCCCTCATCACTGTCCCTCACTCAGGTTCGCTTTTCTTTAAGGAGCTGTTCTGTCCCTCATAGACGTAGACGGATCCCACTCATCCTTTCTGCCTTTGTCTTTCTGTGTTATCCAGCAGTGTCTCATGTGTGCCAGGCGCTGTGCTAGGCTCTGGGGACAGAGCCGTGGCCAGGACAGAGCACAGTCTTGCCCTGGGGAGCTCACAGCCTCATGTGTGTGTGCGCTTGTGAACCAAACAAAAACCAAACCGTACATTTTCTGGAGTTTTGAAGGCCGTGGGCATGTGAGGAGAACTTCGGCTTTTACCCCGAGTGAGGTGGGAGTCCCGGGAAGGTTCTGAGCAGAGCCGGACGTGGCCGACGTGGGTTCTACAAGGTCCTCTGGCTGCCGTGGAGAACCGTCTGGGGGTGAGGGTTGGGGCGGAGGAAGCAGAGAGGCCAGTGGGAGGTGGCCGTGATAGTCCAGGGGAAGGACAGTGTGGCAGGGCCCCAGGGGGTGGCTGTGGAGGGGTGAGAAGTGGTTGGATGTGGGAGACCCCGAGTCACAGGAAGGTCTTTTGGCCATTTCTCCTTCCTGGCCTCTGCTTTTCTGTTCTATCTCAGAGGTGGCAGACTTTCTCTGGACAGGGCCAGACAGCAAATATTTTAGGCGTCGTGGGCCTTTGTAGCATAAACATACCTACAGGTGGTCGTGGCCATGTGACAATAAAACTTTATTTAGAAAAGCGGGCAGTGGGCCATTGTTTTGTGAACCCTGGTCTGACTGCTGGGTTTGCTATCCCCTCAGCAGAGTGAGCTGGGTGCTGGCGAGCTGAGAGGCCATCGGGCCCATCCCCTGCCTGGTGGCCAGCAGGCCTGGTTCTAGGCCTGACTGAGCCAACTCCCAGTAGTCCCATGTTCCTCTTTGGGCCTCGGTTTCCCCTGTTTTCCACTGGAGCCCTTGCTGTCCCCTCCTTCTCTGAGCTGAGCCTGCCCAGGCTCTGTGGGAGTAGGACTCACTGCCCGGCTCCCCGTTTCCCGGCCGAGGTGGCCTTGGGCATCTTCACCCATCCACCCGGTCTCACCGAAGCCCCTCATTCCCAGAAGCTCCTGTCTTCCCCTCAGGGCCTCTGACAGCTCCAGCCCCCCTCCCCCGCCAGTCCGCTGGGCAGAGCCGCTCATTGCGGGCGAGGATAATTAGGGGTCCTCCTGGCTGCTATTCCCGGAAGGCCGCGGCTGAGGACATTCCGCGGGTGGGGTGTCGGGGTGACTCCCAGGCAATCCTGATGCCTCTAGGGCCCCTCAGGGAGAGAAATTGCAGGCCGTGGCCCTGCTCCCCTGTTCCCTGCCACGAACTCGAAAATAGGCTAAAATAGGAAAGGGCCTAATCCTGGGCTTGTGGCCGCAGCAAAACACAGGGTGGGGTGCAGGGCGGAGGGTGGGGCGAGGCCTCCGCGCCACCTTTCCTGGCACCTCCTGGCGCCTCCTGCGGCGTCTGAACTGAGCCGACAGGCCCTACGGTGCCTCCAGGCAGGGAGCCCGAGGCCGGGGAACCAGCCCCCTCACTTTAGGCACTTCTGGGGAAACTGAGGCTCCTCATTTCACCTCGCAGCCACCCTGGCAAGTCAGAGCTGTTACTATATTATATTTGTAGATGAGGGAACTGGGGCTCCGAGCAGCTCAAGGGCGCGAAGTCAGAAAGGGGCTGAGCAGGGATTCGACCCGAGATCGAGCGTCTCCCACAGAGCCTGACCAGCAGCGCGACTGAGAGATGTCGAAGTTGGCCCCCACTCGGCTGAGTCGCGGACTTGAGGGATGCCGCGCTGTTTTCCCCAGACATTCGGCCGAGACACAACATTGCGATTCCTCCTCCCACTCCTGGGATCTTCTGACTTATTTATAGCAGAGGCGAAGCCCGCCGGCCCCCTGGGGCCTGGCTCCCCAGCTCTGGGGAAGGCAGCAATTTGTGTGTCTGTTTTCGCCAAAGTAATAACAGGGGTGGCCTGAGGAGGGTGCTCACTAACAGGTAGAGCGTCCCCATGAACTGTCCCGGGAAACCAAGGACAAAGAAAGAAACGCCTTCTGCCGCTTTCCATTGAGTCACCGAATTGAGAAAAAGCCCCTGTCTCCAGGAATGACGGGGGTGCCTCACAGCTAAGGCAGCTGGCGTTCCTTGTTTTAGGGCCCCACTGACCTGACAGCTAATTGCCTTTACCTTCCTGAGCCTCGGTTTCCCCTTTGTGCACTGGTTATATTCATCTGCCTCATCTGCCAGGCCTGCCTGGGCACCGTGGGGAAAGCAGGAGCTGCCTGCTGGCTCTGTGACCTTGGGCAGTTTATTTAGCTTCTCTGGGCCTCAGTCTCCCCATCTATAAAAGGGGTACAGCAAATCCCTCCTGTCTAAGGAGTAAATGAACTTAAGCATGCACACCCATCCCCAGTGTGCTTGGCACTAGCAGGTACTTCGTTAAACTGTAAGCTGCAGGGTCGGGTTATGCATTGGTTGTTACTGGTTATTTTTATTCATTTTCCTGGCTTGTCCTAGAAAGGGATCAGCACACTTTTTCTGTAAAAGGCCAGATAGTAGAAATTTAGTCTTTGGGGGTCATAGAGTCCCTGTCACAGTTATTCAAAGCTCGAAAGCAGACACAAGCAATGTATAAACAGATGGCTGTAACAATAAAACTTTATTTATCAAGTGGCAAGCTACCTGCAAAAAAAAAAAAAAAAAACTTTATTTATAAGGACAGGTAGTGGGCCGGATTTGGCCTGTGGGGCTTTTGTTTGCCAGTCCCTGGTCTAAAGTATCTCTTTGTGGTTTATTTCTGATGACTGGTGAGGTCGAGCTCCTTACCACACACTGCTGCCCGGTGGGGTTTGCCTGCCTGTTCGTTGCCCACTCACACCCTTTGCCTATTTATCTGTGAGTTTCTCAGCTTTTTCTGGTTGACTCATTAGAGACTATTGATATTCTAGATATTTACTTCCTGTTGGTTTTAGACTCTACAGTTATCTTCTAATCTGCCATCTGCCCATGGAGTTGTTATTGATGGAAGTTCTTAATTTTAGTACCATACAAGGGGATCTTGTACATGAACTCCTTTTCTACCCTAGGATGGAGATATTCTCCTACATTTTGTTTGGTTAGCTTTAGTTTTACTGTTCATATTTAGGTCTTTAATCCATCAGGAGTTGATTGTTGCATATGGTGTGAGGTAGGGATCTGATGTTTTCCCCCTGCTGAGTGAGTTAAGTTTTCCTGCACGATCTGTGGAATATTCTGTGTGGTTGTTATCATCCATCACCTACTGAGTTCTCATAAGTGCACAGTCCTCTTATGTGAGTTATGTTCTTTGTGCTGCTTATTTCTCTGTTTCTGCCCCAGTTCCACACTGTTTGTGTTACTATGGCTTTGTCACATAGCTTTATAGCAGGTGGGGCAAGTTCAGATTTTTCAGGAGGAGTCGGAAAGCCAGATCTTTATGTGAAATATCCTAGCATGTTAGTGTTGGCACATGATCCCATTTTAATAGAATACAGTGTTGGCCAAACCAAACTTGTCCAGGGGCTGATCCCGCCCGTGGCTGCCAGGTGGCAGACGCTGCCGACACTCTCCCACGTGAGTCTGACCACGTGCTTGTGCGTCTGTGGGTTTGCAGTGCTGGAGAAGAGCGAGTTCAAGGACGAGTCCCAGTACTTCCGCTTCCACGCGGACGAGGAGATGGAGGGAACCAGCAGCAAGAACAAACAGCTTCGCAACGACTTCAAGCTGGTGGAGAACATTCTGGCCAAGCGGCTGCTGGTAGGAGCAGAGCTGGGCAGCTGCGCCGTCCTCCCCACCTGTGGGCCCAGGGCTGGGAAACCCTCCGACTGTGGCCAGAGAAAAGGGGGCTCAACTTGGAGCACCAAACAGTACGGGGGAGTCTAGACTGCCTTCTTACAAAGGAGACTGGGCGTGTGGGCGCCCTTTCTTCCCACTTCTGTCTGCTCTGCCCAGCCTGGCGCTGCGCACCCTGCGTGCCCTGTAGCCTTGGGTCTTGTAGACTGGCATCTTGTCCCTGTCCAGTCACTGTAAATATCCTTGCAGTTAAGGGGAGCATTCATCAGCCCGTTCAGATACTCGCCAGCCTGGCCCCCAAATCCTGCTTCTCTGCCCGCTGGTGAGCTGCAGCCCCATCTGCACGCATGGCGCGCAGTAGGCAGTTGGGGCACAGGCTCAGAATGTGGGTCTCTTGCCACCGCCAGGGTTGGCGCCGAAGTCTGACTGACCTGAAGACGGCTCCGTTGCCTTCTGTCCCTAGCACTTGGGCTGCTCTCCCCCCCGACTCCATTTCTGTCACCATGGAGCCCTCCAGTGCTCCCCATCACACTCAGGATAAAGTTCAAACTCTCGCCTTGGCCTCTCGTTGAGACTCTTCCTGCCTCTCGGGCTTCATCTCCTGTGCTCCCCACTTTCTCGCTCTACCCCAGCCACCTGGGGACCTCTCTCCTTGTCCTCCAAGGCCTTGGGACTTACCTCAGGGCCTTTGCACATGCCGTGCCCGCTGCCTGGAGCACTTTCCCCCACTCCTTGTGAAGTTCTGTTTCTTACTTCATTCAGGCTCGGCTCAGATACCGCCTACCCCGGCCCCCTTGCCGTGCCATGTCCTGTCCCCGTAAGCGCTTTATTTTAATTCAGACGGCACACACTCCCTGCCTCACATTCTGTATTTTTGTCCTAAATTTGTTTGTAGTCTCTCTCCCCCACTAAACAGCCAGCTACCTGAGAGCAGGGCTGGTCGCCCGTCTTGCTCAACACTGTGTCCGGCGCGCAGTGGTCTCCCGGCCCGTAGAGTAGGCAGCAGCTCGGGAAATACTTGTTGACTGAATAATAAATGCGTTTCCCCGAGTCCCCAGCACCACTGAACCCCCAGACCTTCTTCCGACATACCTGTCATTCTGCCCTGGTGAGGGGCTGCTCCCCACGAACTTCCTGTTTCCAAGTTCTCGGTGGCCGGACCCCTTTGGTCTATTTTACTCACTAAGTCAGTGACAAGTACACATGGGACACCTGCTGCGTGCCAGGTGCTGTTCGTGGTTCACTCCATCTCGCTGGCCTGGGTCTGGCCATCTCCCTGCGGTCCTGCCGTCCGCACCCCTCCCCTGCCAGACTGGGGCACGAGGAGCCGGCGGCATCCCGGTCCCCTGGGGGCCGAGGGGGGGCTGGCTCCTCGGACTCACCTGGTCTCTGCCCTGGGCCCTCAGATCCTGCCGCAGGAGGAAGACTACGGCTTCGACATCGAGGAGAAGAACAAGGCCGTGGTGGTCAAGTCGGTCCAGCGGGGCTCGCTGGCTGAGGTGAGGCCCGAGGGCAGACTCGCGGGCCGGCACCATCCAGGATCTGCTGGTGCCCCGGTGCAGGCGGGGGTGGGCGTGTCTCTCACATTCCTCGAGGCGGGAGGCCCCGGCAGATCCTGGGGTGACAGCTGGCTCCTCTTGTGGCCCATGTGGGGAAACCGAGTCAGGACCCCCTTGTCTGCGGTGGCCGGGTAAGCGGGAGCGAGAGCGGACGCGCAGGGCAGTCCTCCTAGCGCGTCCCACCAGCGCCCCCTCCTGGACCCTGGGGGAGGGGCACGAAGGTTTCTCCAGACAGTTTGGGGAACCAGCCGCGAGAGTGGAAGGAACACAGTCAGAGTGGTGTGAGTGAGAGGAGTTCACGGAGGAGGACGGGAGGACAGCGGCCTTCCCTCCGGTCGCGCTGATGCAGTCCCCCGTGGCCCTAACCACCCAGCGCAGAGGGAGCCCGTTGCCCTGCTGGGCGCACCCCAGCCCCGCTCGGTCCCTGGGGCCAGTGTCACGCTGCGGGAATGCACCGAGGAGGGAGGGGACTCAGTGGCCGATGTGCCCGTCTCCCCTGCCCAGATGGCCGGCCTGCAGGTGGGGAGGAAGATCTACTCCATCAACGAGGACCTGGTGTTCCTGCGGCCCTTCTCGGAGGTGGAGACCATCCTCAACCAGTCCTTCTGCTCCCGCCGCCCGCTGCGCCTCCTGGTGGCCACCAAGGCCAAAGAGTGAGTGTCCCCAGGGGCGGGGTGTCTTGCAGGTCCCCTTGCGTGCTGCATGGCTGCTGGGTGGTGGGGTGGGTGTGAACTGTCCTGGTCCCTGCGGGTGGGGCCCGTTGCTGGAGGCGCGTGACAAAGCTGGCTCCTCTGTTCACCGGCAGGTGCTTGCTGAGGGCCCACCCTGTGCTGGGTGGCGTTTCAGGCTGTGAGGGGCGCAGCTCCCACCCTTCGTAGGTCTCAGGCCTAGTTGGGGGGGGGGGAGTAGGAGGCAGACCCTGCGCAGACAGAGAAGACAGCGGTGGTGACCTGGTGTGGGTGAATGTATGCCAAGCCGGGGGAGGGGCCGGGGTGTGCAGTGGTCAGGGTCAGGGAGACGTCACTGCAAACTGGTGAAGACCTGCAGGAGGTGAGGGGGAGTTGAGGGAGGAAGCAGTTTCCAGGTAACAGAAACAGCCAGTGCAAAGGCCCTGGGGTGGGCAGCTTCTGGCATGTCTGAGGAGCAGTGAGGAGGCTGAAGGGGCTGGGGCAGCGCTCGAGAGGGCAGGGTGGTGGTGAGGTTGGCTGGGCAGTGACGAAGGCCCTGGGGGACCTCGTGCCCCTGGCGAGGACCCGTGGAGCCCACTGGGAGGGGCTGGCAGAAGCCCTCTGGCTGCAGGTGGAGACCTGACTGTCGGGCAGGGCGAGGTGAGGGCTGGTGCCTTGGACCAGCGTGGAGAGAAGCGGGTCGATTAGGTACAGGTCCAGGGGAAGCATTTTCTATGTTAAAGCTTACGTGTTTTGTTTTTCACTGCTCCCTTTTGTTTTAGGCAAATGTTTTACTGACAGGAGGGATGGAAAGTTTTAGATAGGATCATTTCAGTAAAAAGGCAAGCCGATGTAGGGAAAACACGATCATAGCTCGGTTGGTATAAGGAAGTGGCAGAAGCCACCAGAGTGGCACATGTCTGCTTAAAGTCCTGGAAACACCTGTGGTTGGAGACCAGGCTCCCAAGATGGCTTTATCTGGCAGGTGGGGTGGGAGAGACGATGGTGCCACTCAGTGAGGGGACGCGCCCCAGACAGGGAGGCAGACAGCGCGTTGAAGCCCAGGACTAGCGGCACCTGCTGTGCCGCCGGCGGGTGCTGCCCCTCTGCTTTGGCGGCTCACCACGGAGTGGCCCCCACCTGGGCTTTCGCACCGCGTTCTCTAGGGCAGCGGTCCCCAACCTCTTTTGGCAGCAGGGACTGTTTTCGTGGAAGACAATTTTTCCATGAATTGGAGAGGGGTAGGGAATGATTTGGGGATGATTCAAGCCCATTACATCTATTGTGCGCTTTATTTCTGTTATTGTTACATTGTAATATATAATGAAATAATTACACTACTCACCATAGGTTGGGGACCCCTGTGCAGGTGTTTTTCTAGGGACAGCACCGTCCTCACCCTCCCATCTGTGACTGAGAATGAAATATTGACTGGCTGAAGTGCTGGTCTGGCCACCAAGGGCCCTTAGGACGGGAGGACGATGGAGTCGGCGCAGGAGGCCGGCCTAGAGTTCCTGTGCGTGGACGGAAGCTCCAGAGGCGGCCAGCTGGTTCTGGTTAATCAAAGATCCTAGGGTGCTGGGCTCTGCTTCACTGATATTTTTCTCTGTATTTAGGAGCTGGAAAGCCTGGTGCTGCTACTATTTTGGGCTGGATTTCCCAAAAGTCTTGGGGATGGGGGCTCCCCGCGTTGGCCCCCTGGGTTAGTGGGAGCAACGCTGCTTTTCCTTATGGCCTTTCCCCGCTACTTCTGCCTGGTGCAGGGTCGTCAAAGTCCCCGACCAGCCAGAGTCACTGTGCTTCCAGATCCGAGGGGCCGCCCCGCCGTACGTCTATGCCGTTGGGAGAGGTGAGTGGGAGGCTGGCAGACGGAGGGGAGCTTTGGGAGGTGGGCCTGTCTGTGTGGTGGGAGTTCAGAGCCATCATTATCAGTACTGCCAGGCCTCCGCCTGATAGTGCACTGCTAGCACTTACTTTCTTTGCTTGACGCCAAGACTTGCAAACACAAATGGCTGTTGGGGTCAAGGAGGTCACAAGTGGGTATAGTGATCCGAGTGGAAGACAGTAGGGAGTGGTGAGGACTATGGCAAGGTGAAAAGAATACACGTTCACTCTACAAGGAGCAGTTGCTCTGCATCTCAGGTTCATTATTGCCACATAGTAATGTGGGTGCACTCTTGCCAGATTTGATTTTCTAAGAGAAGCCAGAAATGTGAATTTTGGGGGCCCTACAGAAACACTTTTGTGTCTAGATCTAGCCCAAGGGCTACCAGTTGGAGACCTCTGCTTTCTGCATTGCCCTTTCCTTGCATGATATGTAAAGTGTCACTCTGTCTTGAAGATGAAACCAAGTAAGTAGGTCTGCAATGCTGGGTCCCCAAATTTTTTTGCTACTAAATGTCCCCTTTTTAAAGTTAAAACATGAATTGTCCTGTGTTGTGGTCATAGTTGTACATTTAATACCTACTGATTAAGAAAATATATGTCATGACAGAAAGCTACTGAGATTTGGTAATATTTTAAAGTGTGTTTTTATTTTATTTATTCTTAAAGTAGTAGCTCTCAACTGGGGACAGTTTTGCCCTCAGCCGCCCAGGACATCTGGCACCGTCTGGGGACATTTTTGGTTGGCACAGCTGGGGAGGCTGTGCTACTAGCATCTGGTGGGTAGACCAGAGATACTGCTAAACCTCCTACAATGCACAGGACAGTCTGGAGAATAAGATTTATCTGGCCCCAAGTATTAGGAGTGCCTTGGAGCATCTAAGGAGATGTTTATAATAGGGAGTAGTAGGTATTCGTAGGTGAGCCAGGCAAAAATAATAGAACAGCTGATATTTCTTGAGCATGTGCTAAGTGCCAGGCATGGTGCTCAGGAACCCTTGGAATAGGTGTGATTAGTGTGTCTGTTTGACAGATGGGGAAACTGAGGGCTGGAGAGGTTAAGGAACTTGCTGAAGGTTGCAGGGTTGGTCTGTGGCAGAGCTCTGGTTTGAAGCCACGTCCCTGGCCTGTACTTGTCACCGTCATACCAATCAGGCCTGATATTGTCCCACACAGAGGCAAAACTTTATGTGGCATTTGTTTGCATTTCCAGACTTCTGGCATTGACCACACAAACCCCTGGGGTCCGGGACTTACAGTTTGGGAATCGTGGAACAGATGGGAAAATGTGCACTTGAAGTCTGGCAGACCTGGTCTGAGTCCGGGCTTCTCCTAGCTGTGTGACCTTCAGAGTTGCTTTGCCTCTCTGTGTCCCTGTTTCCCCCTCTGCCAGTGGGACTGATCCTGGCCCACGATCACAAGGTTGTGGCAGGGCTTTACAGGAGATGAAGCTCTAGAGAGAAGCGTACCTGGGTCAGACCCAGCTTTCTGTGCCGCATGACCTTGACTAGCTGCCACCTCCCTGAGCCTCAGTTTCTTCCTCTGCAGAATGTCAGCCCCTGTTCTGCCCACTGCAGAGCAGGAGGGATGGAGGTGGCGTCTCAGGGCTTGTGTTCAGGACTGGGAGGTTGGGGGAGTAGGGGTGGGGGCAGCGATCAGAGCTGGCTGCCTGCCCTTGCCTGCTGCTGCCCCATGCCCTCTGGGCCTGGCCTCCAGCACTGCTGTCCCCCTTAGGCTCAGAGGCCGTGGCCGCGGGGCTCTGTGCTGGTCAGTGCATCCTGAAGGTCAATGGCAACAACGTGATGAACGATGGGGCCCTTGAGGTCCTGGAGCACTTCCAGGCGTTCCGGAGTCGACGAGAAGAGGCCCTGGTGAGCTGAGCAGCAGCCGGGGGGATCAGGGAAGCACTGCTGGGTGGGGTGGGGGCCGAGGGAACCCCTTTCTTCTCCGGGGAAAAGCCTGCAGGTCCCCTGGGTTGTGGGTGGAGTGGGGCTGCCCACCTGGCAGGGCTGAGCTGGGCCTGGGCTCTGTGCTCCTGCTGGGCTGCCTGCCCCAACCAGAGGAGCTGGGCTATGATACCTTATGGCCTTGGTGTTCACAACTGTGAAATGGGTATGGTGAGACCCTCTCTTCCTATCACATAGGTGTGTTGGGCAAGTAGTCAGGGGCCAGGGTCCTGGTGGAGGGTGATATTCACTGGTCGATTCATTCGTTGGTTCACTGAGTGTTTATTGGCACCTGCTTTGTGCCGGGCGCTTTTGTGGGCCCTGGGGACACAGGAGAGACAAGGCGTCTGCTCCCATGGCTCTGACATTTTCAAAGGCTCCCTCTTCCTGACCTCTGTGTGGAGCGTGGCCTGCACATGGTGAGGGCTGAGGATGAGTGGAGACCAGGAATTTTCCAGAACCTTGGAATCCAGGAGCAGTCCCCCCCCCCCGTCCCTTCCCCCCAGCGGCTGGTGCCACGGCCGCCCCCTCACCCTGGCTCCCCCCAGGGCCTGTACCAGTGGATCTACCACACCCACGAGGACGCCCAGGAGGCGCGGGCCAGCCAGGAGGCCCCAGGCGAGGACCCCAGCGGCCAGGGGGACCAGGAGGAAGACCAGCCCGATGCAGGTAACAGGCAGGGAGCGTGTGGCAGGAGCTTCCGAGGGACAGACGCCCCAGAGGGCCTGGGTCCTGTCCTGAGCCCTCATCCCACCAGGACATCTGGATGCCAGCAGTTCTCTAGTAGTTTTTCGTGTCTGCTGTGACAAAGTGCCACAAACCTAGTGGCTGAAAACCACACGCAGTTATTATTTTACATTTCTGGAGGTCAGAAGTCCGAAATGAGTCTCACCGGGTCAAAGTCAAGGTGTCCTCAGGGCCATGTTCCTTTCTAGGGCTCTAGGGGGAATCGTGTCCTTTCCTGTTCCGGGTTCTCGCTGCGGCCACGTTCCTCGGCTCGAGGCTCCTTCGCTGACGGAGGGCCTCAGCGCTGTTGGCCTGAGACCTTCTCACGCTGCCGTCTCTCTAATTCTGCCTCTTGGGCGCTCTCTTCCCCATTTAAGGAATCTTGTGATTACTTTGGGCCCACCTAGAAAACCCAGGTTAATCTCCCTCTCTTAAAGTCAGCTGATTCACACACTTAACGCCATCTGCAGCCTTAATTTCCCCTCGCCATGTGTCATAGTCTGTTTGTGCTGCTGTAACAGAATGCCACAGACTGGGCAACTGATAAAGCACAGAAATCTATTTCCTCACAGTTCTGGAGGCTGGGAAGTCCGAGACCAAAGTGCCAGCATTTGGTGAGGGCCCTCCTGCTGTGTCCTCCAGCGGGGAGGGATGCCCTGTTCTCTTGTGATGAAAGGAAGGGCCAGCAAGGGCCAGTCCCTCTGCTAAGCCCTTGACAATGGCATTGCTCTGCTCATGAGGTAGAGCCCTGAACACCTCTCTTGTGTTGGGATTAAGTTTCCAACACACAAACCTCAAGCATCAGGTCTGGCTTGATCCAGTGCCTTTTGCAGCATGGTGAGAAATCTTTCTCACTCTCCAGTTCTCGGCTCTCCATGTGGGCTTCCCTCTTACTTGAGGTTTTCTCGGCACACTGGCTCTGGCAGCTTGGAATCCAGTTGAAAAAGAATGTCTTCTTCTCTTTGTAGATCCAGCAAAAGTCCCAGATCTAACTCTCATTGGCCCAGCTAGGGTCACATGCTTGATCCTGAACCAATCACTGTGAAGAGGGGGGAGGGACTATGCTGATTGGCCAGGCCTATGTCTCCGCCCACCTGAGGAACCAGGCATGCGGTGGGGCTCGGCCTCGGCAGAGCCACACAGACTGAGAGTGGGGCGCAGGGCCGATTCCTAGAAGGAGAATCTTCCAGGATAAGGGCGAACAGCAGGGAGCCGGCAGAAGCAGCCACAGCACAGGCTTCAGTTTCCCCATCTGCCAAGTGTGAGCGGTCGGCGGTGCTAGTGGCAGGGCCTGGCTGGCCGTTGAGTGGTGTCTCCCCGACTCAGTGTCATCTGCCCCTCTGGCTTCCAGCCTTCCCTCTGCTGTCCCTGGGCCCCCAGCTGAGCCTGCGCGAGGACAGCCCCGTGGTCAGCCTGACCGTGGACAACGTGCACCTGGAGCACGGCGTGGTGTACGAGTACATGAGCACGGCGGGCGTCAAGTGCCACGTGCTGGAGGAGATCGTGGAGCCCCGAGGCTGCTTCGGCCTCACTGCCAAGGTCTCGCAGGGCCCCACCCTGTCCTGCTTGAGGGTGGGGAGCAGTTTGTCTGACCAGGGTGGGGGTGAAGGACTATGCTGGGGGAAGCCTGATTCCCATTTCCTCAGAACAGCCTGGAGCCCTGGATCCTAGTCCTTGGGACCTAGGAGAGTGACTTGTTGTTCCTTCAGCCTCAGTTTGTTCACCTGCAAAATGGGCCAGTAATAGACGCGCCCTCCCAGGGGTATTACCAGGCACACAGGAGTCACTGCAGGAAAATTGCTTAAGACCCGCCCTGGCGCATGGGCGGCGCTCCGGAGCTGTTAATGTTTCTGCAGATCCTTGAGGCCTTTGCTGCCGACGACAGTGTCTTCGTGCAGAACTGCGGGCGGCTCATGGCCCTGAGCAGTGCCATGGTGACCATGCTTCACTTTGAGTTCCGCAACACCTGCGACACCAAGCTGGAGCGCATCGGCCAGAGGATCGCCTGCTACCGGGAGGTACCTGCTCCCTGCAGGGTCTCTGCCACAGGCTCCCAGACGTAGGGTCTCAGCCTGGGATATTTTGGTTATAAAAGTCAAACCCCAACCCAACATAGCTTAAACAAACATAATTTATTGGTTTGTATTACTGAAAAGTGCAGAGGCGAACTTCAGGCCTGGCTGTATCCAGGTACTTAAACAGATAGCACAATGTCATAGGAATGTGGCCTCTCTCCATCTCCTGACTTTGTTTCCCTTTGTGCTGGCTTTGCTCTCAGACGGGCCCTTCTCATGTGGTGACAGGATGGCACTCAGTAACTCTAGCCTTAGCAACCCCAGTAAAAAATTAACTTGGAGGGGCCTCGATTGGCTTGGCTTGGGTCACTTGCCTGGCCGGGTCCCAATCGCTGTGGGACCTGAACCTCATGATCTGACGGATGGGAGAGACGGTGTCTTAAGGACAGCTCAGGCACAGCCGAAATGGAAAAATGAGTGAGATGAGTTCTCAGAGGCCTCACATTCCTCCAGGCTGTCCCTGAAGTCTGGGCCCAGTGAAAGTGCAGGGAAATGCACTTCTCCACTTGGAGCTGTTGGCATTTTGTCCAATTTCGGAATGTCTGGCCTAGGCCAGGGTAAAGTGGGTTCTGGGGTGAGCCAGAATTTCCAGACCTTGACCTCTGACTCATGACCCCTGTCCTCCACCTTTCCCAGTTTGCAGCCCAGCTGAAGAGCAGGGTCAGCCCACCCTTCAAACAAGCACCCCTGGAGCCCCATCCACTGTGTGGCCTGGACTTCTGCCCCACCAATTGCCACATCAACCTCATGGAAGTGTCCTACCCTAAGACCACCCCCTCGGTTGGCAGGTCCTTCAGCATCCGCTTTGGCCGCAAACCCTCCCTCATCGGCCTTGACCCGGAGCAAGGTACCTGTCTGTGTCTGTTAGAAAGTGTGTTCAGATCTGGCACCCCAGATACTAGAACAGAAGACATCTGAAGCTCGGCAGTCCAGGCTGCAGTGCAGCTCCGTGATCATCAGGGAGCCAGGCTCCTCTGTTTTTCTGTGCCATCTCTCTAGAGGTGGTGCCTGGCCTTCAGGTTGCCTCGAGGTAGGGTATGTCTGCTGGAGTTCCAGCCATCACATCTGCACTCCCAGCAGGAAAACAATCCCAGTAGTTTAAAGCACATTAGCACCAGACTGAAACTTTCTTCTTGCAGTAACCTAATGGATTAGGAGTATTTAAAAGGGAAAATTGTCTTATTTGTTGGGATCCTTGAAATGGGTTTGTACCCCTCTGCCCAAAGGGCACTGGGTGTCTGGGGGCTGTTTCCGAGTGAGCTCTCCCTTCCTCCACTGTAGGCCACCTGAACCCCATGTCCTACACCCAGCACTGCATCACCACCATGGCTGCCCCGTCCTGGAAGTGCCTGCCTGCTGTGGATGAAGACGCCCAAGGCCAGGGTCTCGGTGACAGTGTCTTTGGGCCAGCCAACGGGGCCCTTGGCCAGGAGGACCGGGGCCTGAGCTTCCTGCTCAAGCAGGAGGACCGTGAGATCCAGGACGCCTACCTGCAGCTCTTCACCAAGCTGGACGTGGCCCTGAAGGAGATGAAGCAATACGTCACCCAGATCAACAGGCGAGCCCTGGCCCGGGGTCCGGAGGAGGCTGGGCAGGCGTTCTCCACCCGGCTCTGTTGCCGCTGTGGGCGGGAGAATCCTTGTGGTGGGGCCGTCCTGTGCCTTATAGGCCACTTAGCAGCGTCTTTCTGCTCTGCCTGCCAGATGCCAGTAGTGCCCCCACCCCCAGTTGCCGCCCCCACCCCCAACTGCGGTCCCCACCCCCAATTGGGGTCCCCACTAATGTCTTCAGACATTGCCACACGACGCCAGGGGGCAAAGCATCCCTGATGGAGAACCGCTGCTCTGATGGAACAGTGGGCGTAGGCGTGACCTCCAGGGAGGCCCAAGCTGTCTGTCACTCCGTAATTTTACGTGACAGAGACGGTGGGCGCGGCGTCCGTCGTGATGTGAGGCAGCCGGACGCAGGCAGCTCCGCCCCCGAGTGTTCCCGCCAGCAGAGACGCACCCCGCTCAGCCGTGGGGTGTGGGGACAGAGGACGGTTCAGTGGCCCCTCAGAGACGCCTTTGGCCAAGTCCAGAGGGCGGTGAGCCGACGTGACGATGGCCCAGTTTGCTCAGCCAGTGATGACGGCAGGAGGGGGCCCTGGGGTGCAGGAGGGTCTGTCGGGATTAAGGGGGCTTGGGAGACGCATCGGCCGGGCAGCGGCCGGACCTGGGTAGTGGCCTCACGCCAGCCGTGAGGAGACAGTGTTGGACAGCTGGGTGGTGGATGGTTCCGGAATGACTAACTTTGCCAGGCACGGTCGGAGCAGCGCGGTTCTGTTTAGACGGGGCGTCTCACCTCGCCGCCGTGGACGCTGCGGGCAGAGCGCTCGCTGCCGGGGGCTGTCCTGTGCGCTGCAGGACGGCGAGCAGCTCGGGCCTCTACCTGCGCGAGCCAGTGGCAACGCCCCCCTTCAGCTCTGGCAAGTGACAGAGTCTCTGGACGTGGCCGAGTGTTTCCTGGGGGACAGAAGTGCCCCCAGTTGAGAACCATTGGTTCAAAAGAAAGCCCTTAGGTATTAGAGACACGTACGGGAGCATGTATGGGGGCAGTTATGTGTTATCTTAGACTTGTTTTAAATACTCCAGAGAAAGGAAACGCGATGGGAAAATTGAGGAAACAGGTAGACCCTGTGTCGCTGTTGTTGGACTGGCTGCCGGGGACCTGGGCTTCATCACAGTCCTCGCTCAGCTTTTGTGGATGATAAAGGAAAACATAGGCTCTGGAGCCTGGAGCTCTGGGTTTCAGTCCTGGCCTCGCTACCTAGCAGCTGAGCAACCTTGGGCAAGTCACTTAACCTCTCTGAGCCTTGGTTTCCTCATCTGGAAAATGGGCTAATCATGACACTGACTGAGACGTGGTAGGATTCCATTTAGCCGGGTTTCATGGACTGCTTAGAAGGCACCAGACACCGTTCTCAGCACTTTACGTGTTTTCACTGCCTTAATCCTCACAGAAGCTTCATGTGATATTATCCCACTTTACAGATAAGGAAACTGAGTCTCAGAGACTTTAAATAGTTTGCTTTAAATAGTTTAAATAGACTTTAAATAGTCTCTGAGCTAGGAAACGGCAGTATCAGGATTTGAACCTGGGGTCTGTCTGGCTTCAAAAGCTTACTCTTAACCATTACTCTGTACGCCAGGGACTGACCAGCTGTGGCCCATGGCCAAACCTAGCCTACTGCTTTTTAAACAAGTCTTATTGGAACACGCCATGCCCATTTGCCTACGTGTCATCCATGGTGCAGTGGCAGAGTCATGCGGAGACCGTGCGACCTGGGAAGGCTTGCTCTCGGGGCCTTTAGAGATAGTTTCCCAGCTCGTGTTCCACGCCCCGGAGCCTCGCGTAGCTTGGCCGTGAAATGAGAACCTGCGCGCCTCACACCCCCTGACCCCCGCCCCGCACCAGGAGGGGCAGTGCCAAGCACCTGCAGTCGCTGCGAGATCGTCGGGGAAGGGACACAGAGGGTTGGCCTGTGTCTCTGACCTCAAGGTCTTTGCTCCCTGCAGGCTGCTGTCCACCATCACGGAGCCCACCTCGGGGGGCCCCTGTGACCCGCCGTTGTCTGAGGAGGCCTCCTCCTCCCCGCTGGTCGGCGACGAGAGTGAGATGGACAGGGCTGACCACGGGGCCATGAAGAAAGTGTGCTTCAAGGTGTCCGAGGAGGACCAGGAGGACTCAGGCCACGACACCATGAGCTACCGCGACTCCTACAGGTGGGTGCGGCCGCGGGCAGTGGGACAGCTGAGGCCATGGCCGTGGGAAAGTCAGAATCAGTGGGACGTTTCCCAGGATGCAGTGGGAGTGGGGTGCTGTTGCTAGCAGTGTGGCTCCAGGATGAGCCACAAGAGCTCTGAGCACCCCAAGAGCATCCCAGGGTGCCCCCTAGGCTCCCCCGCCCCAAAGCTGACGTTTTGGGGCCCGCCCCATGTGGACATGCTCCGTTCTGCTTTGACGTCACTCCACGCATGCCGACAAATGCTGTCAAAGGAAAGCTTAAGACTCTGTGGCGTGTTTTAAAACTCTACATGACACGTGGTTTCTGCAGCAAACGCTGTTTGTATGTGATCCAGGGAGGGAGAGCACTGTTTTCCCTCCTAACCCTGAGAAGATCTGAATCGTTCTTCTACTGGTTAATTATAACAAGAGGAGTGAGATCCTATAATAATTAGTGAGTTGAATAGACTAAAACTCAATTTCCCATGGTAAACCATACAGTAAATAAATATATGTTCCATATATGTTAATACATGTGACCGTTATAGTCCCAGTAGAATCTTAGAGGATGCTTCAGTTGTTTGTGAGCAAAAACCAAAACTGATAAAATTTAGCAAGACAGGCCTTCACCCCAGTCCTCCAGAGTTATATTGTTTCAGTCTTAAGGGGGCGGACTGGCCTGCCACCTCCAGCTTTCTTGGTGTCTGTGTACCAAGATGAGTTCTGGCACTAGGGCTTGTCTGGAGTCTAAGATTTTGCCATCTCTCTGGGTTTTCATTCTTACTTTTTTCTGGGTCCTTTGATTTTTTCTTTAGTTGTCAAAAAGTTGAAGGAAAGAATTTCAGGGCTGGGCGTGGTGACGCACGCCTGTAATTCTAGCTCTCTGGGTGGCAGGAGGATCTCTTGAGCTCAGAGGTTTGAGACCAGCCTGAGCAAGAGTGAGACCCCGTCTCTACTAAAAATAGAAAAATTAGCCGGGTGTCATGGTGTACGGCCATAGTCCCAGGGAGGCTGAGGCAGGAGGATCATGTGAGCCCAGGAGTTTGAGGTTGCCATGAGCTAGGCTGACACCACTGCACTCTAGCCTGGGGTGACAGAGAGAGTCTCTGTCTCAAAAAAAAAGATAATTTCAGGATGTGGTTTTTGAGTCCCTGTCCCTTCTGAGATCTCGAGACACAGCGAATCACATGTAGTCTCCGTCCTCCTGAGGTTTGCAGGCTGGGGAGACTGCACACGGAGCCGCGTGGTCACACGTGGTGGGTGCAGGTGTGTCCAGAGCACGGCTGTCCCACATGAGGAGGGATGTGTTCGGGGAGGGTCCAGGGACTCTGCACAGAGTGACACCTGAATGAGAACGGTCACTGCCCTCCTGCCATCTCCGTGCGTCTGTGCGAGAGCCTAGGAGTGTCTCCCCGCCCTCAGGCATGGAAAGGTCAGGCCAGCCTTCCCTGGCTCTGGTGTTGGTAGTCGGCCCCTGGTACCTTCTCCAGGCTGGATGTCCGCCTGAGGACCCAGGGATTTTGTCTACACTCTAGAAAGTGGGTTCCCTGTGCTGGGACCAGAGGGTGATTTGGCCCTTTCTCTCGGCCCCTTTGCAGCGAGTGTAACAGCAATCGGGACTCGGTCCTGTCCTACACCAGCGTGAGAAGTAACAGCTCCTACCTGGGCAGCGACGAGATGGGGTCTGGTGAGTGGAGTGGCTTGTGCTTTTGGGAAGTGGCCCTCGGCGAGATTGTGTTTTACTTTTATTTTGTTTCACTTTACATTACGTTGCTCTGTATTGTATTGCACAGTATTGTACTTTACTGCCCTCTGTCCACCCAGTCTGCAAATGTTTATCGAGCACCTGTTGTGTGCTGAGCGCTGGGAACACAGCAGAGGATGGGACAGAGCTCCCAGCCCTCATGGGGCTGGCTTTCTCTGAGAATGTCACGGACATGGAACAAAGAATGGCATGCATGATGCAATTCTGTATGATCATGTATGATCACGCATGATGTGTGGTTGTGCTGAGCGCTCTGACAACACTAAACTGGATGACCTGATGGTTTCCATAAAAAAGGACACATGCCCAAACCAAAAATCTAAACGACACAGAACGGTTCAAACGTAGTATATAAAAATAAATCAGAATCTCCCCATCTCCCTCAGAAATGACCGTGGCCTGTATTTGGAGCTGTCATCGGTGAGATGGACACGTGGGTGGATGGTGGATGGCTGGAAGGACAGACACAAATACCAGTTTATAAATTAGATCATACTCTACTTGCAACTTTTACTGAAAGCCTAAAATTTGTTTTTTAATCTTATTCACTTCAGACTTCTAAAAACATTCATTTTGAGTGGGTCGTGTGCTCACAGGCTTCATGATGCAAAAGGCACGAAGGGGGCATGGTGGGGGACAAGTCTCCTCACTGCCCCGTGCTCCAGCCTCCTGGTTCTCAGGCTGTCACCACTGTCCCCACTGTCACTGTTGTCTTGTGTGTCCTTCCAGAGGCAGTTTGTGCTTAAAAATTTAAGTTTAATTATGCTTGAATTTAACAGAAGAAAAAGAAACGTAAGTAAAATGGAAGATATTGAACTTTAGATAACTGTTTCATCACGTAAGATGCTCAACCGCAGACACGGTCCCAGGGAGGTGCAGGGAAGGAGCCGGCCTGTGTGGCCGCCGATTTCACCGAGAACCGGCTGGGCGATGCACCGGGAGCCTCGGGTCCAGGTCCTTCTCTCTGCTTCTCAGTGTCCTCATTTGCAGAATGGACACAATGCCTGTGCCTTACGGTCTTGTAATGCTTGAGTGCCTATTGCTCATTTTGTAGATGAAGAAACCGAGGCTCGGAGAGGTCAGGTGATTTACCTGGTGACTTGCAGACAGGACCCACATCTTCAGACTCCAGAACCCCGTGGGTTTGGAGCTCTGTGGCTGCGTTGCCTTCCTGGGAAAGGTTAGGAGATGGGGGTGGGGCATGGCTGGCTGATGGCCGTGGCTTCTCTGTCCCGCAGGGGATGAGCTGCCCTGTGACATGCGGATCCCGTCGGACAAGCAGGACAAGCTTCACGGCTGCCTGGAGCATCTCTTTAACCAGGTGGGACGTTTGCCCCACCCTGTGTGACCTTTGGTTCCTTCTGTTCCCCCTGGTGAGATCCTATGACCCAGGGGCTGGAGCAGGGGCTGAGGGTCACAGGTCCCTGCAATGCGGAGGGCCACGAGGCCCACGCTGACCCAGAGTCTCTTGCTGCCCAGGTGGACTCCATCAACGCGCTCCTCAAGGGGCCAGTGATGAGCAGAGCTTTCGAAGAGACCAAGCATTTCCCCATGGACCACAGCTTGCAAGGTGAGCAGGCTCCGGCGTCCGTAGGGAGACAGGACAGCCTGTGACAGGGAAGGGTGCTGGACCAGGGCAGGACGCCTGGCACGTGCAGCTCTGTCCCTCTCTTGCTGAATGGCTGTGGGCTCGTCCCCATGGGCCAAATCAGTCCATCCACCCATTCACCCCCTCATCCATCCATCCATCCACCCACCTACTCATCCATACATCCACCCATCCACCCACTTATCCATCCATCCACCCACTTATCTTTCCACACACCCATCCATCCATCCATCCATCCATCCATCCATCCATCCATCCATCCATCCAACCAAGCATCCATTCACTCATCTCTCTACCTGCCTATCCACCCACCTTCTCATCCATGCATCTATACATCCAGTAAGTAATTCCTGAGAACCAGCTTTTGGCAGGCCTTGTGCTGGGCACTGGGGACCCTGAGATGACTCTGACACTGCCCTGACCTCAGGAGCTCTCAGAGTGTAGGGGGGAGGAATGCAGGCAGGTAGTTGCCCCTAAGTAAGGGCAGGAAGTGGTAAGGAGTTGGGGCACCCCCAGCTGAACTGCCCGTCCTGCTGTCTTAGAATCATCTCTCAGGGGTGGACCTCAGAAAGTAGAAACAACAAACCTGGAGGAGTTAAAACCACAGCTATCTCAGAAACTCGGGCACTGTAGCAGGGAAGAGGCCAAAGGAACAGGGGCCAGTGTCTGCATAGCTTTTGAGTCATCTTGCTGGGACCAGAGTCAAATCTGAGCTGTGTCACTACCCAGCTGTGTGACTCTGTGCAAGTCACTTTCCCACTCTGTGCCTGGGCTTCCTCCTCTGTGTAGGGACAGGGCTAGACTGGGTCACAACTCACGTGCCGGCTCGATTGGTTGTGGCTGTGAGGAGGTAGCACCTGAGCATCCTTCTGTGGCTCGGCACCAGGCTTGGGAGAAGAGAAAGCCGGGACTGACCTGTGGGGTCTGTGCTGGCTTGCTGTAGCTGTGCAAAGTCCCGGCCTCAGACCAGCAGGAAGGAGTCCTAGGACTGATTACTGGTGTCTGCCATGGGCACGGTGCCATGAAGTAGCAGCACACTCATGGCGTGTTTGCCCTTTACGGACCAGATGACACCTGGGAGTCCTGCCGGCTCCCTTGACCTAGGATTATGAGCTTTGGAATCTGATGGGACAAAGGCCTTTGTGCCACCGTTCTCCAAAGCTGCCTCCATCCCTTCCCTGGCCCTCACGCCACTTCCCTGCCCCAGAGTTCAAACAGAAAGAAGAGTGTACGATCCGTGGCCGGAGCTTGATCCAGATCAGCATCCAGGAGGACCCCTGGAACCTCCCCAACTCCATCAAGACCCTGGTGGACAACATCCAGAGACACGTGGAAGGTCAGGGCTGGGAGGATGTGGGGGGTGTTCTGTGGCCTTGGGTTCTGCATGTGGAATGTGGAGGGTTCAGGAATGGGTCCCGCTCTGTGTCCCATGTCTCTCCATGCCCAGGGAAGGGACAAGAGGAGCGGTGCCCTTCTCAGCCAAGCATCTGTCCTGCGCAGCCTCGGTATCATCAGGGTCACAAGCTGGCCAGTCTACTGACCACATTTGGGCCTACAGATAGGTTTTGATGCTGCAGCATTAAAAAATATGAATCTACTGCTAGTGTTTACACTGAGAGATATCACATAAAAATCTAGATTTCTGGCTACTCTTGGCCAACCAGAAGATCTGGTGGCACCAGGCCCACAGTCCCGTATCCCCACTCTGCTGGCGATGAGTGGCAGCTGCTCTCTACAGATCCAGGGGTGCTTTCCAATTCACCTCGGTCCTCCGTGCGTCTGCCGTCACCTGCCTGGCCCTTGCCGGCATCTGATCTGAGACTCCCGGGTTAGAAGGATCCAGGCCAGGGGGACCTTAGGCCAGGAGAGCAAGTACAAGGGCTCCGGCCGTTCCTCCGGAGACAGTGGCCTCTGAGTTTCAAGTCTCTGCTGGCCTGAGCTGGCCTGTTTTCCCCAACTACAATTAGTTAAGAGTGTGGACTCTGGAGCCGGATCGCCAGGGCTTGAGTCCCAGCCCACCCACCTATTGGCTGTGGGACCTTGGCAAATTCCTTGCCTTCCCTGGGCCTTAGTTTATTCATATGTACAATGGGCTCACAGGGCTACCTCCCTCACATGTTGTTGTGAGGATTAAATGAGTCAGTACAGATTGAGCACTTAGTTCACTGCTTGGGCACAGTGGGTCTCAGCCTGGCCAGCACACAGTGGGTCCCCAGCAGTCCAGGCTCAGCAGCTGCTGTCATCAGCCCATGCCTAGCCCTGAGTCTGACGTGTCTCTCTAGGGAAGAAAGTACCTTGAGAGGCTAAATTCAAAGGCCTTTCAGATTTTTCTTTTAAGCTCTTTCTGGGCCCAAGAGCATCTTTTTAAAGTAAAGAGACCTTTTTCTCTGGCAGAAATGAGCTTTTTCTGCATGTGTGGGGCAGTGACTGTCTGGAATGCGCATACATGTGAGGCTATGTATGAGTGTGTGTCTGCCTGTGTGTGGCGTGCCTGCATGTGTGTCTGTTGACATATGAGTGTGTCTGTGAGTGCACGTGTACCTGTTTGTGTGTGTGCATGTGAGTGTGTGCCCACACGTGTGTGCAGGGTGTAGGGCAGGGGCTGTGGCCCAGGGGTTAAAGGGCTGGTTTAGTCTCTGTCTGCTGTGTGCATGTAAACAGGTAAGTCTGACAGCTGGGGTTCATTCCCTGCATGTACAGGGTTTCGGGAGTTCACTCAACATTCAGGAAAAGCTTCTTGAGCATAACTTCCCTACCCAGGGCTTCGCTGTGACGGGTCAGAGCCCCTGGGCTGGGGGCAGCTCTCTGCTCTCACTTCTGCTAACTCCTCCCAGCCCATCCACCTGTCTCTGCCCCTTCTCCTTCCAGATGGGAAGAACCAGCTACTCCTGGCCTTGCTGAAATGCACAGGTGAGGGCTTGAAGGCACGTGAGGTGCACAGCCAGGTGTATCCAGGAGAGGCCGTCCTGGCAGTGGGTGCTGCTCCCACAGCCTGGCGGAGGCCCCTTCTACCAGCCAGGTTTGAGGGTCCCTGGTCTGTAGGGTCTGGACAGTGGGAACAACACTTTGGCCTGTAGCCCCTCCAAGATCTACTTGAACCTTGCTTCTTTCTCTTGTGTCCAAGGGGCGGGTCCCAGGGCTCTGGAGCCCGGAGCCCTGTCTTTACCACCTTCCAGGCTTGGGTGGATACTGACCAGGACAGGGGATAGAGAGGCTTTTTGCCATTAGAGCCCTCAGCCCCAGCCTGGAGACTTCCTACCCAGCACATGGGGAAGAGGAACAGGGGAAGGTGGGCTGAGGTGTCTTAGGGACCTTGTCTGTCCCCCCTTCTTTCTAGAAATTCTCAAGAGGGAGCTACAATAGGATCTAGGTCAAAATTGGTCACTAAAACCCTGTTGGCCAGAAGCCAGTTGAAAATAATTCCTTCTGAAGATTGAGAGTCTGAAAGACCAATTGCCTGAAATTGGCCATTTCTGCAGACCATTTCTGCTCAAGGTCAAGGACCAGGGGCAAGAGGAGAGGTGTGGGCAGGAGGAAAGCTTAGTTCTAAAACCCAGAGTGGTAAGCTACATTTCTTAAAACGTGGCGCTTGGCAGAAGAGCTTGGCATCATCACTGGCGTTCAGCTGGCCACGGCCAAGAAATCCCGTTACACGTGGAGAAACAGCTGAGGACACAGGGTTTTGGGAAAGCCTTAGGGAAAATCGCAAGTTGTTTTTCAGCAGGCAGATGGGTCACTGAGCGAAGTGAGTTTTTTGGCAGATGGGCTCGCTTTAGGAGGATTGATTTTTGTGGCATTGGCTTTTGGCAGCTGGGATTAATTTTTGGCCTCAAGTCAGCCCCTTTGGTGGGGGGCCCACGGCGAGGCCCCAGGCCTAGGGTTTGGGGTGCGGGCCAGCGGACGGCACAGGAGCACCCCGCCACTGAGCCGCCTCTGCCCCCAGACACGGAGCTGCAGCTGCGCAGGGACGCCATCTTCTGCCAGGCCCTGGTGGCTGCCGTGTGCACCTTCTCCGAGCAGCTGCTGGCGGCCCTCAGCTACCGCTACAACAACAACGGCGAGTACGAGGAGAGCAGCCGCGACGCCAGCCGCAAGTGGCTGGAGCAGGTGGCGGCCACGGGCGTCCTGCTGCACTGGCAGTCGCTGCTCTCGCCGGCCACTGTGGTGAGTGAGGAGGGCGGGAGGGCTGGGGACCCCTGCTGCTGGCCCACCCGCCGCTGCTGCCCTGCAGGCTCACCACTAGTCGGCTATTTGTGAGCACCTGCTGTGTGCCGCTCTGGGGGCACTGGGCATCCCGCAGTGGACAGCAGAGTCCCTGTGCCCCGGGATCTGGTATCCTAGCGGGAGGAGACAACATGGGCAGAGAAGGGAAATAAATGGTCCAGATGAGCGGTTCTCAACCAAGGGCGGTTTTTATCCCCTAGGGGACATTCGGCAATGTCTGGAGTCATTTTTGGCTGTGACAACTGAGGTGGGGGGGGGGTAGAGGCCAGGGATGCTGCTCAGTATCCTACGTGGCCCCGAGTGTCCCTGGTACTGTTTGAGGGAACTCTGGAGGCCCCACCTGCGGGCTGCGGGGACATGCGGGCCTGGAGCGCCCCCTGCTGGCGGCGGCTGCACACGGCGCCTGCCTGGCGGGAGATAGCTCGCACCTGGTTTCCGGAAGGCTCCTTGGGGGGTGAGATGGGAGGGTGCTGGGGACTCACACGAGGACCTGGCAGCCCCCAGTCTGGTGTATTGACTTGAGTTGAAGCCCAGCGCCTGGAAGTGAAACCGTAGGGCAGGAGATTCATCTGAGACTCCCCCACCCCGTCTTCTTCCTGCAGAAGGAGGAACGGACCATGCTGGAGGACATCTGGGTGACCCTGTCGGAGCTGGACAATGTCACCTTCTCCTTTAAGCAGCTGGATGAGAACTACGTGGCTAGTGAGTGATTCTTTCCACTCCCACCGTGGGAATTGGGGTTCTGGGGTAACAGGGACTGCTCTGGGGTCCGCCTGTCCTTCCCTTGACTCTAGGCCAGCACCCAGTGGCCCGGCACCCAATGCTGTTAAACCTCATGTCCACAACGTGAGTCTCAAAGCTGAACTTTGGGCATGCATGGAAAAAGAGGCCCAGCTGTCTCTAATAGCTCTTAATTAAGAATGACAAGCAGTACCCAATTCCTATTAAAATTCTCTGGAGATGTCCTTGTTTGGGGCGGGGAGGGACTTGTTAAGATTTTTTAAGGGCTTATACAATAATTAATTAAGACTCTTCCTTCTTTCTTCCCATCCTTCCACCTGCCCACCCTTTCATCCATGCACCCACCCACCCATCCTTCGGTCTACACACCCATAACTATGAGTGTGTAGTATGTGTCAGGCAGTTTTAGGTTCTGGGGCCGCAGTGGAGAGAGATTCGGCCGTAGTCCCTGCCCTCCCGGAGCTCACAGTCCAGCCCCGTGGGTCTCAGCCCCGGTTGCACACTGAGTCATGTGGGCAGCTCTTCAGAGCTCCCGGTGCCCCTGGGCCTAGTGATTGTGGTCAGTCTGTGGGGTGGCCTGGGCACTGGGGGCTGAGGACAGCTCTCCAGGGGACTTGGACGTGCGGCAGGGCTGAGCACCAGTGGGTTTTGCTCTGGAGCAGCGGTTCCCCATGTGTGGCCTGCACCAGCAGTCCCTGGGCATTGGTTACAGAGGAGAACCCCTGGAGTCCACCAGCGCTCCGCGTGGTTCTGAAGCTCAGAGACCAGGAGCTGTTGAAGTGGGCAAAGGGAGGCGTCAGAGTGAGGAAGGACAGGCTTGTCTGAGGCTACCCCTGGAGCATGGGCAGGCAGGGAGGTCTGAGGCTAACCCTCTGGGGTGGGGAGGACAGGGAGGCCCCAGGATGCCGCTCTGGAGCAGGGGCAGGGGGTCCCTGAGCTGTTCTGGCTGCGCCAGGGCCCCTGCCCGGCCTCAGTGGTGAGCCCCCGGCCCCCTTGCCTTCCCGCAGACACCAACATCTTCTACCACATTGAGGGCAGCCGGCAGGCGCTGAAGGTCATCTTCTACCTCGACAGCTACCACTTCTCCAAGCTGCCCTCCCGCCTGGAGGGCGGGGCCAGCCTGAGGCTGCACACGGTGCTCTTCACGAAAGGTGGGCTTTGGGCATCTGGGTGGGGGCCTTGGGGGGCGGGCCCAGGCCACCAAGCACACCAGGGCCTGACCACCTTCCTCTGCCTATGTCCCTCTCACAGCCCTGGAGAATGTGGAGGGGCCCCCTCCTCCAGGCAGCCAGGCCGCAGAAGATTTGCAGCAGGAGATCAATGCGAATTCGCTGGAGAAAGTGCAGCAGTACTACCGCAAGCTCAGGTGTCTGCCTGGGCCCACGTGGCGGGTGGGAGTCAGGAAACCTCCAAAGGACTTGGGCGTTAGCGTGTAAGCTGCAGACGGGCACCTGGCGTGGGGAGTGAGCCACATGCCCTTTCTCGAGTGCCTGCTGTGTGGCAGGCCTTTTGCCTGCGTGAGGTTCCCACAGCAGTTTGCATGGTAGGCAGTTCTAACCCACTTTACAGATAAGGAAACTGAGGCCCAGAGAGCATACACACATGGCCAAGGTTGCACAGCCAGGCAGTGGCTGAGCTTCAAAGCGGGTCCTTCCTGAGGAGGGAGCTGCCCGGTCCATTCTGCGTGGGGGTGGGAGCTGGCGCCGGGGCCCTGGGATTCGTGGGCCTGTGAGTGAGGGGTGTGGGCCTTGGCCGTGCTCAGGAGAGCCCCACCCCAGGGGAAGCAGGCAGGGCAGGGCCAGGCCTCGCCAGGAGGCAGCACAGGTCCAGGGAGAGAGCTGTAGGCTCTGCAGTTCCGGCTGCGGCTGCCCTCGCCCTTCCCGCCTTCTGCCTCGCCACCTCCCCTGCGACAAAGGCAGGCTGAGAACCAGGAGCCCAGGAGGCGAGGTGTGAGCGAGGCCTTCGTCCTCCCGGGCCGGATTCTGCCATTTGGAAATGGGAGAGAGATGTTGTCACTCATTTGCCAGAGAAAACATCCAGTCCAGTTATTTGAAAAATGGCATCTGTTTGGCTTGGTCAGTGCTTTCCATCTCTTCTGTGCCATATGCAGACTATTTTAAGTATTGCCTCTGTGATCATTCACTCATCCCTGCGTTCATTCAGCACGTGTTAATTGAGACCAGGGCCTGTGGACCAGGCCCTGCTCTTGGCGTGTGCTGGGGCGCAGCAGAGCAAAGTCCTGTTCTTCCGGGCCGTGTGTCCGGAGCAGGGCTTGTCAACACTGGCCCTCCCCTGTTTTCTAAATAAAGTTGTACTCGCACGCAGCCACGCTTAGGTGTCATCTGTGGCTGCTTTTGTGCTGTGACAGCAGAGTTGAACAGTGTTGCCATAGAGACACTCCAGTTCACAAAGCCTAAGATATTTACTGTTTGGCCCTTTATAGAAAAAGTTTGTCGAACCTGTTTCTAGAAGGGGAGGCGAACATCAAACCAGTAAACACAGACCACGCAAGGCACTCAGAAGAGAACTGAGGCAGGATGATTGGGGGGAGGGGGAGGAGCTGCTCTGGTTGGCAGTTAGGGGCAGGGGACATCTGAGTGCCTGGGAGGCCCCTTCTTGCTTGGGGAGGGGGGCTATTGGAGGCACAGGCTCCTGTGGGCGTGGGCAGCCTCAGGGCATTCTTAGGGATTTATTTCTGAGTCCGAGGGGGAGGGGCAGAGCGCCGTGGTGCAGTTGTCACCCAGGCGAGGGAGGGCGGGGAGGAGGGGAGGCACAGGGGTCCCACCCTTAGCCCCATCTTTCTCTCACAGGGCCTTTTACCTGGAACGGTCTAATCTGCCCACGGATGCCAGCACCACGGCGGTGAAGATAGACCAGGTGTGCCCAGCCTGCCCTCTCTCCCGCCCAGGAAGCTTGTTAGGGTGCGGGCTCTCGGCTCAGGACTCGGCCAACAGCCCCAGCCAGAACCCTGGCCCAGAAACCCCTGAGGCCCCTGCAGTCCCTCCTCCAGGAAGTCTCCTGGGATAGCTCCCTCCGGTCCTCGGAATTCCAGGATGATTTCTTTTCACCTGTGCCGCTCCCACCCCGTGTTAAGCACAGCGTTCTCCAGGCTGGAGCCGCACAGGGCACAGTAGTGGACCCGGCGCCAGCTGTGGCCCGAGCAGTGCTCTTTTCCTTTGTTTTGAATTTGTTGCCAACATTGAGAAGTCAAAAGATTTCCCATAAAAATGGAGGCTTCCAGCTTTTCTTGAGGAATGCAGAGCCCTGGCTGTCGGGGCCCACGGCCCCAGCGTGCATGTGGCCTGAGCCGGCAGCAGCTGCCCTTCAGGGCCTCCCGCCGGCTCATCTGCGGCTGGAGCTCCCTGCGCCGCAGCCAGATGCAGCTGTCTCTGCTCCCGGCTTCCCAGGCTCAGGCAGGCCTGAATCTCATGCTGGTTTCGGGTGCTGGCCTCGGGGCTGGGGGCTCGGGGAGAAGTGGTGGGCACAGCCCCTTGGGAGTTTTCAGACCGGCTGACAGACGTCACCATGGCACAGAAAGTTAGTGGACCGCCATCTGTACCTCCACGTGGGTGGATGAGGAGAGCTGCGGGAGAGCGAGGCTCTTCGTGGCCAGGGGCCGCTTGAGCTGGTCACGATGGGTCTGAGAGGACAGGAGAGGGTACTTGGTTTAGGCTTAGCTGGGGACACACTGGGCAGGGGAAAAGAATTAGGTTGTAAGGTTAGACGTGAAATATATAGTGAACGCTGAATGCCGGCTTGTAGGGCAGTAGGGAGCCACAGGTGGTTCTTGAGCAGGGTTTGGAGAAGGCCGGATTGGATTATAAACCCCGGGGAGGTGAGCTGGGAGGCAGCTGCAGTAAGAGAGCTGGACTAGCAGGAGGCGATGGGGGAGGAAGGGCGGGAGGGGGCGGTGGGGCGCCCCTGCCCCTCCAGCGCGTGTGGTCACCTTGCAGCTGATACGCCCCATCAACGCCCTGGACGAGCTCTGCCGCCTCATGAAGTCCTTCGTCCACCCCAAGCCGGGGGCTGGGGGCAGCCTGGGCGCCGGCCTCATCCCCATCTCCTCGGAGCTCTGCTACCGCCTGGGGGCTTGCCAGATCGCCATGTGCGGCACGGGCATGCAGAGGTGAGCTGGCTGACCGCTGAGCCAAGGGCGCGGGGCGGTCTGGGGGGCCCAGAGCAAGGAGGCAGGATGGCTGCGTTCGAATCCTGGTGCTGCCACTGCCAGTGGAGCCCAGACAAAGCCTCGGCTCTCTCTGGACCTCAGTTTGTCTGTCTGTGACATGGGACGGCAGTAGCAGGTGGCCCAGGAGGGCCGTGGAGCTGCCTGCTTCCCTGAGCCCGCTGTTAGTGTGGATGGCAGAGTTGCGCAGGTGCTTCTGCTGGAACCTTCCTTCAACGTGAACAGTAACAACTGCTCGTCTTTATGAGGCAGAACCGGCCTCTGGGCCTCACAGGACACGCTCCTACCTCTGTCCTTCGCCCCCACTGCTTGTCCAGGGAGGAAGATGTCACCTTCTCTGCGAGGCCTTCCCTGACCTCCCTATTCGAACCTGCACCCTCTGCCCACCCGCACGCTCCCTCCCTCCTTCCTCGCAGCCCTCACCACCCACACACGGCCTACGTTTGGGGGTTCGTTTCTTCTCTGTGCCCCCCAGTGCAGGGCCGGCTCTGGGAGGGCAGGGGCCTGGCCTGCTCTCCGCTGTTTCCCACACCCAGCGTGGGGCCTGCACACAGCAGGTGCTCGAGAAACGTTTGTTGAGTAGACGCCTCACCTAGCGGGTGCTCACTGTGCCTGGGTTTTATATGTCCCTTGCGAATTAGCCCTTTCCCCCTTTGAGGGAGCCCGTGCGGTAGGGCCTATTTTAGGGGTTCTCAGCCAGGGTGATTTTGCTCCCCAGGGGCATTTGGCGATGTCTGGAGACATTTTTGGTTGTCACAGCCGGGGGGAGGGAGGTACCGCTGCTGACGTCCTACTGTGCGCTGGGCAGCCCCGTCTGGCCCACGATGCCAGCCGTGCACTGTTACGGTCCCTGTTTTATAGTTAGGGAAACTGGATTAGCGCATCTTTCTGGGGTCACAGAGTGATTATGTGGAAGGAGGGGATTTGAATCCAGGAGGTCTGGCTATGGAGCCATGTTCTAGAACAGTTCGGGGACCCAGCGAGGGATGAACCCTGGTGTCATTGTGTCCATCTCAACCCCTGCCGCCGAGCCGCGAGGCATCCGGGCAGTCTCCCTGTTCGCTTGCTCAGCACATGTGTACGGGGCCTCCTCCCAACCAGGCCCTGGGAATGTCCCAGAGGACTCAGCAGAGCCCCTGCAGGTGGCGCTGTGTGTGACGGGGGCAGACAGGGAGGCACGAACAGCCTGGGAGTGAAGGGTGGTGGCTTCCTGGAGGAGGAGGAGGGGCTGAGGCAGCTGGTCCACTGGCCACGGGGAGAGGAGGGCTGTCGCTGCCCGGGAGACAGACAGCTGGAGGAGGCGAGGCCATGAGATGGGGAGGGTCCGGGAGGCCGTGGGGCACAGGAAGTCGGCCCCACCACGTCTCACCCACTCTCTGGCCCCGCCACAGGAGCACCCTGAGCGTCTCCCTGGAGCAGGCGGCCGTCTTGGCGCGGAGCCACGGGCTGCTGCCCAAGTGCATCATGCAGGCCACGGACATCATGCGCAAGCAGGTGAGGCGGCCCGTCCTCGTCCTGGGCCCCGGGGACCGCGGCGCTCAGCCCCAGACTGGACCTTCTCCCTGTCTGGCGGGGGCCCTGGATTTCAGCTTCTAGGGCTTCTCATTTGCACACTCCCCTCCCCCCATCGTGTTCCCCCTGTGCCTGGACGCCTTGCAGGGCTCCCAGGCCTGATGGCTCCTTCTTTCCAGGGCCCCAGGGTGGAGATTCTGGCCAAAAACCTGCGAGTCAAGGATCAGATGCCACAGGGCGCACCGCGGTGAGTGGCTGCCCTGCCCATCGTCCCCTGCGCTCCCAGAAGCCAGGACCAGGGCCCGGGTTTGGCGCCAGACTCCCGGCCTTACTCCAGGCTGACCCCCTGGTGCTCAGATGGGGTTCCCCTCTCAGTCCCCATTTTGGGGAGCAAGAACTATAACTCCATCCGTCACCTCCCAAAGGAGCTCCCACCTGGCTGGGAAGATGAGGCGAGGTCCCCAAGTGCCATTTTGTCCCTCCACTTGCCCCCCAGCCTGTGCCGTCCCAGCCCTGAGCCCCGAGCGGCAACCTTTAACCTTAGGCAAAATGGAGAACGCTCCGATTCTAACTGATCAGCTTCAGCTAACCTTTTAGCCAAGGAAGCCCGGCCCCGTCTGATGAGGGATTTGCGGTAACATCTCCATCCTCAGTCTTTGGAACGAGGAGTCCGCTCCCTCGTCCTCCTGCCCCGCCGTCCCCCCGAGTTGTCATAAACCCTCCCTCCGGTGCCACGTGCAGCCCCTTCAGGAACACTAACTCGCTCTGGTCTGTCTCCTCTCTCCCTCCCCACTGCCCTGCTTTGCCACCAACATCTCCCACAAGGTTTAAATTACTTTTTATTTTGAAATAACTGACTCACATGAATTGTAAAGATGGTACAGAGAGTCCCCTGAACCCCTCGGGCAGCTTCCCCAGTGATGGTGTCGTGCGTGATCACAGCGTGTCGTCCAGGCCAGGGCATTGCCCTGGGTGCCACCCTGGGGCACACACACATACACACACACACACACGTGTGTGTCTCGCCAGTGGAGCACGCGGCTGTCCTGCGAACTCTCGTGGCACTTACACTGCTCCCGGCACCGTTCCAGTCTCTTCCCCTCTGTGTGCTCACGTAATCCACATCACCACCCTGTGAGCAGGTGGGGACACAGAGAGGTTAGGTATCTTGTCCAAGGTCACACAGCTAGTAAGTGGCAGAGCTGGGACGCTGAACCCAGGCAGTCTACGCCTGAAGGCCGAACTCTAACCACAGGGCTGTGTTGTGCCCCTGCCTGCCCCTGTCACCAGGGCAGCCTCCTGTTTGGTCCCCCTGCCTCCACACTGTCACTCCCCCCACGGCCGACCCAATTGATTCTCCTGCTTGAAACCCAGCAGCGGCCCCACCTGGCTTGGCGACGAAGCCCAGCGTCGGCCCAGCGCAGCCCCCGAGTGCTGCACGCAGAGGTCCCCAGGGTAGATGCGGTGATGCAGGGGGGATGCAGGTCCCCAGGGAAGGGGCAGAGTGCGGTGTCTAGCTGGCCACTACTAGTGTGGAAAAGTGCACCTGCCCGCACACACACCTGAACACACGCGTGTGCACGTGCAGACACCTCGCCAGTCTCGGGAGGGCAGAGGCTGGCTGTGGGGAGGAACGTGGGCAGCATAAATATTTTTCACTCTGCATCCTTTTCTCCCTATTGAGCTTTGTTTTCTGGGCACGGATTACGTGTCCACGTAGAAGTGGAAATAACATCAGTAGGCCATGGCCTGCCCAGGCCACTGCTCACGCACTTTGCCTCTGCCCACCAGCCTCTACCGCCTCTGCCAGCCGCCGGTGGACGGGGACCTCTGAACACCCAAATGCCCCACGAGGGGCTGTGTCCTCTGGAGCTGGGATTTGGGAGGACACGGGGCCCGCCTTCCCGGAGACGGCCCGAGGCGTCTGCTGCCACCTGCTCCACGATCTGCCCAGGTTCCTCCACTGCCTCCCTCCAGGACAAGCCTGGGCCCCCACTCTTCGACGAACTGGCTCATCAGCCCTGGACTGCCACATGCTCCACCTTCTGCCAGAAGCCAGAGGGGTGCTGGAGACCCACAGGGCTGACGGGGCCGCCAGGGCCTGGGCTCCTGCCTCCAAGTCCCCAGGACACGAGAAAGTGACGGGTGCCGCAGCTAGAAGCCCACAGGCCCGGCTCCCTTGAGATGGCTCAACCTGCACTTTTGAAACCCCTGGTTTCCTTCTAAGCCACATTCCAGGAGACCACACGTGTCTCCTCCTCCTCCTCCTGCCCGTAGCTTCCAGATTCACCCCTAACCCTGTACTAACCTGCCTGGTGGACCCGGAAGAGCCGGGCCTCTGCCAGGAGAGATGGAGACAGGGCCACGCCTGCTGCCAAGAGGACCCTCGAAACCCACACCAGCTTCTCGCATCACGGCCGCTGGCCCGGGAGCCATTAGCCCTGGGCGCGAGAATTGCTCCGACTTTTATTTATATGGCGTGAAATCTCTGGTTTATTTTGGGATGTTTTGTTGTTGGTGTTGTCGAGATTTTTTTTTTTTTTCTAAAGTTGTGTGATTATATATTTGACATTTTAAATTTCAAAGAAAGGTATATTGTCTAACAGGGACCAACATAAAGTAGCATTGACAACTTTTCCCAGTTCTACTAAAAAAAAAACGAAGAGAAAACTAAATTATTGAAAATTTTAAAAATGTCAGTATTTCTTCTTTTTTAATAGTAGGGTCATAAGGTGTTACAGGCATCGACTGTGATTCCTGTTCCCGCCCACCCTCGTTCTCCAGCAGTTGGTCGTGTTAGAACTTTGTCACTGACGACTGTCGGCCAGGGTAGGGGCTGGAGGGGACTGAACTACCCCAGAGTTGCCATCTCACAGGTACAAGGGCCACTGGGACACACTGGTGGTGGCTTCTGTAACTTATTTTCTTGATGTTGGCTTCTCAGAGCAGGGCATTGGGGACTTCTCAGCCAGCCGCCGAGCAGGAAGCCACCCTGCCCACCTTGTGGGTGGAAGGACCTGCTCAGGGACCCCTCAGCTGCTGGGGGCCTGCCGGGAAATGTCCTCACCGAGGAAGAAGGGAGGGATGTTCTGTCCGGTGGGTGAGACGGGGTGCGGGGTTCCTGCTGCACTTAAGGCCAAGGGGTTGAAGCCCCACTAGCATCTCAGCCCCCTCAGCCCCCAGGGGCCACCTTCCCTCTCTTGCCGCTGCATACGGGATAGCAAGCGGTGGCCTTGACGCTGTGTCCTGTGGCAGATACAAACGAGGACCCGCTTTGGCCTGTCGTGGGAAACGGAGAAGGGCCCCTAGGGCCAGGGCTTCGTGCACTGGTTTACTTTAAATGTACAGATTCTTCTCGTGAAATTCATGATAGATTTTTTATTATTAAAAGTCAGTTTATAATACAAAGAATGAGGCTGCAATCTGCTTGATCTGCGGTGGGTGGCATGGGTGGTGGGTGTGGCCGGGGCACTGGTGGGATGAACTCGTGCTTCGGAAACCTCCAGGAGCGCAGTTCTGGTCTCTGCTGTCAGGGTCCTTGAACCAGCGGCCCGTACGCCTTTGATGTTACCACACCGTGCCTCAGTTTCCCCCTCGATAATGGGGACAATACAGCTTCCCTGGCAGGGATTGGTGAGAACTACCGGAGACCACGCAGCCGGTTTGCAACTCTGGTATACCAGGAAGATAACGGGCTTTGGGTTGCAGATCAACTTGATTTTGGATTCTGAGCTCCCCTTTCATCACGATGGCTGGAAACGTGACTGCTATTTTTCCAAGAATTCCCTGCCCCCTCTTTGGTGTCTTACATGTGCCAGAGGGTCAGGGTAGGTCCAAGGGATGCCACCCTGTGGTCCTCCACCCCAACCTGCAGGGCCCATGGCGGTCTGGGCAGCAATGAAATTCAAAATACCCAATGAGGGGGGGTTGGTCTTGGTTACTGGCCAATCAGAACTCATTCTGGCTACAAATGGACCAATCAGCACAGACGCTAAATGGACCAATCAGAACCAACAATCTATGGCCTCACCTGTTGGCTGGGTCCCCGGCTGCCAGCTGTCCGGGCTGGGTGATCTTTATGAAGCTGCCTGGCTCTATTTGCCCAGCCAAAGACATCTCATGCCCTGGCTGCAGTGTCTGACCTGTGCCTACCAACCCCCTTCCCTCTCCCCGAGTTCCTTTTCTCTATTATTCACACTTTGGAAGACACTGAGATCCATGAAAGTTGCCTTTGGGGTGGCCTCCTCCTATTGGTCATAGCCACCTTGAGGACCCCTGAGCCACGACACCCCACTCAGCCCTGCCATTTCACTCCGAGCCCCTTCTCCTTTAGTCTCCGTTCCTTCCAGAGTGACCTGTTCCAGGTCCCATTCTCTGAATCCCCCTTTGGATCCCTCCCGGAGAGGCATCCTGGTGTCTTTCCATCTCAGGTTTCAAAAGACTCAATACTGTAACAGGCAAGAGTGAGTCCTGCTGGGATTTCAGGCACAGTGATGGATTGATTATTTAGAATTATCCAAGGCCAGTGTTTGGATCCAGGGAACATGACTCTCAGGGAAGAGCTGCTAACTCAATCTATATTTGGGGTCAACAGAGAGGATTTGATATCTTCCTTCAGGCAGAAGCTTTTATAGGAAGCACCAGTCGCTGCCAGTTCTCCGCCCTGGGGGCCAGCAAAGAGAAAGTGAGTTCTCCTGTAGTGGTCGGGGCAGCTGTGGCTCAGAGCCTAGAAGCGTGCTCTCTGTGGCCTTGAGCAAGTCGCACCCCTTCTCAGACTCAGCTGCGCCTGCAAAGTGGGAGAGAGTGAGCCGGGCCCACCTGTCTCTCAAGATGTGCTTCTCACAGTCCCAGACCCAGCATGCAGGGCTGCTCAGAGCAAGAGGACATTTTCACATGAGACAGGACGTCTCAGACTGATGGCCCCGGGCTGAAACTTGGAAATAGATGTGGCTCCCCCCTCTCCCCCGTTTCCTAATACAGTCGTTTTTTTTAGAAAATAAATTTGGTTTATAAACCAGCACATTCACCTCTGAAGTCTGATTTTTCGTTTGTCATGAAAATCAGGAGCTCTGGTCACACTGACCCACGTTCCTACCTGGCCCCACGCCAGCCGGAGCTGAGGGGCAGCTGCCACCGTCCGGCAAGACACCTCTCCAGGGCCCACAGCCCACGCGGCTGGCCCGCTTGCTCTCGACCATGCAGGCCCTCGCTCTGGAGCTGCCATGGCCGTGCCTGCCGAGTTGGGACCTGGTGACCAGGAGTTGCTGCGCCGGGCAGTGGAGAATCAAGGGACAGGTGCGGCCCTGCGGCAGGTGGGTCTCTCAGAGCCTGCGCCCGTGCAGGACGAGGGCAGGGAGCTGGGCACCGGGATTCCTCTGAACTTTGGTTTCTTCAGCTGTTGGGTGGCGCTGAGACGCCGTCCCTTGGCGTGGACTGTCAGGGGCTACTCGGGAAGCCAGCGGCGGGATGGGGTGTGTTGGGCGCTCTCTGACTTTATCTAAATTTAGTCATGTATTTACTACCCCCCTCCCCCACCAGGAAGAGCGCCTTGAGAGCAGGAACCGCGTCCGCCTGTCTGCGGTGTGCCCGTCCAGCCTAGTGCCGGGCGTTAGTGAATGCCCGGTCACAGCGAAGGACCGCAATTCTCAGAGCCGGAACACAAGCCACATGTGTTTGTGGCCAAAGCTGGCACCTCTGACCACTGTGCACCGTCACCTGTGCTCGTTCCCGCAGGCCGGACTGACCTCTGAAGCCAGGCACCCTCGCCTGCCCCGGAGCTGGCAGCCTTCTGCACTCCCCGTGTGACCGTCTCTCAGGGCGTCTCCCTCTCTCTCAGGCCGTCAGTTTCCTCCTTTGAGAAAGGGAGCCGTCACCCTCTCCTGGCTGCATCGCCAGGGTACTGGGGTCTCCCCCAGGGCCCCAAAATTTGACTTCCAAGGGGGAAGCGCGGAGCCCTGTCTGTCCAGCAGGTGGCGCCAGGGACCGCGCAGTGCCGGGGTGGCGGTTCCCCGGGCTCTAGTCCCGCCCGGTCCTGCCACCCCGCTCAGACCCCAGGGCTGGCTCCGGGTGCCCACAGTCGGGACGGAGCCTGGCAGGGGCTGGGGCTGTTTGGACAATCGACGCCGGCCCCTACCTGCCTCCTGGACTGGGCCCGGCTCGTCGTGAATATTTTATCCTTTTCTCTATTTTCCCATTTTTCTTTCTCTCTTGATTATTTTTTGTCTCTCTTCCCTCCTCTTTCTTAGCTTTTCTATATTTTTCTTTGTCCCACAATGTCTGTCTGTCAGCCTGATTCTGCTTTTCAATTCTTTCCTGTTTTGGGCTTTTCCTTCCCTCCTTTCTCTTACTTCCTTCTTCCTGTCTTCCTGGATCTGTGAGCAGGATGTGAAAGACACTTGCAAACTGTAAAGTGAGGTGCTCACGAAGGTTGTGCCCGGAAACTCGCAGTTGCTGGTGCCAGGAAACCACGACCATGTGGAAGCGACGGCCACCAGGGGGCACCGTGGGCCCGGCTGTCCCCGCGAGCCTGAGGCCGCTGGCCCGACGCTTCTGGAGGCTCCCGTGGGGGGCTTGGGGCTGGGCAAGCAGGGGCGTCAGGACACCCAGCCTGAAGCGGGAGTCTCTGGACACTAGTAATGTCCCCTGCAGGGTCCGAGTGGGTGGAGGAGGGTGGTCAGGAGAGGGGTGCAGAGCTGGAGGTAGAGTCTCCTGCCGTGCTGTGTGACCTTGGGCAGGTTCCTTGCCACTCTCTGCACCTTTGATGAGAGCGGGTACAACACGATTCCTCGAAAGAGACTTCCCATCCTCTGGCCAGCCTGGCCCTCTCCCTGACTGCTCTGAAGGACCAGTAGTGACATCCAGAATGACTCACATGCACTGAGCACTTTCCTGGGCCACTCAAGGGCATCATCTCGCACAATCCTCTTACCAGCCCGTCCAGGTAGGGGACAAAGGCCTCTCTTCCCAGAGGAGGACCTGGGCTCAGAGCGTTGAAGTGACATACCACGGTCACACAGCTGGCAAGTTGAGCGGCTCAGACACACCAGCCTTGTATTCGGTTCCAGGTCTGTGGTAGCAACGTGACATTTGGCCAGTGGCCAAGGATGATGTGGACACTGCCCAGGTGCATCATGGGAGAATCTGGCTGTGGTCCTAGAACCCGGGAGGAAGGGGGCGGGAGAGGGGAAGGGTGGCAGAAGGGACCACAGGCTACCAATGGTGCTTTGCTGCCTTCTTGCTTCCTCAGGGCCCTCGTACATGCTGTTCCCGTGGTCTGGAACACTCTTCCCCCAGATGGCTTTGTGCTTTGTTCCCTCATTTGATTCAGGTCTGCTCAGCTGTCACCTCATCACCATCCATTCCTGTTGCACCCTCTCCTCTTGTCCTATTGTACTTTTCTTTAATAGCATCTCCACCACCTGGCAGGGCCTGTCATTTGCTTGTTTATGTATCATCTTTCTCCTGCATTGCTAGTTACAATGCAGGGCAGGGCTTTTTGTCCATCTCATTTACTGGTGACCTCTGGATCATCAGAATGTGGTGGGAAGGGCCTTGTAATGACAGGGCAGCCTCCTGGGCCCCCAGTCTGCCCTGGACACGGAGGATAAAGGTGTGGGGACCAGGGCAGGGAACAGTGACCTCAGTGCAAGAGCCACGCTGGTTCTGAGCTGCCCCGTTGTGTCTGGAATGACAGGCCTGCTGCCAAGGTGGTGGGAGAGGAAACCCACTCGAGGCCTGGCGGCGCCAGGCGTGTAGGAAGGAGGGTGACCCTGTGCACGGGGAACGGCCACAAAGGCAGCAGCAGCTGTGCCTGGAGCACCCGCCACGCGCCTGGTGCTGTAGTGGCTGTGGCAGTGGTGTGCTGTTCGATCAGGGTTTGTTGTAGGTGCTCCCTCTTTGTAGAACTTGGTGACCGGAACCTTGGCATAGTCTTGGAACTGTCCATATTTGTTGTGGGTGTGCAATCAACGCTCGTTGACTTTGATGGGCTGAATCTATGGGGGAGTGAGTGGCCGTGGCGGGCGGGACAGCTCATCCTTACTGACGGGGATGCCTCTCACTGATCTTCACCGGTCCTCGCGGCGACTCTGGGAGGAAGACAGAACTGTTAGTTCCATATCCCAGGCAAGAACACAGAGGCCGAGGGGGTCACGTGACCTACTGGAAATCACGAGGCCTGGGGCTCATAGCCTTGGTGTCCGGATGGGGCACATCTGACTCCAGGGCCCCTGTTGTTTTAGCACCACGGCGGCCTGCTGGGCGCACCGAGGGTTCCCAGTGGGACAGCACCCCAACCTTCCTGATCTCGCCTCCTGCGCCCCGCCTCACTGCCCTGCAGCCTCCCGGGCCTCCTCTCTGTTCCTCAGCTCTCCGAGCTCGGTCCTTGTCCCCACCTTTGTATCTCTGCACTTGCTATTTGCTCTGCCTGGAACCCTCTTCCCGCCTGGCTCTTCCCGTGGTTGGCTCCTTCCTGTCATTTCATTCAGGTCTCAGTTGGAATGCCACCTCCTCCAGGAGGCCTTCCGGATTGAGTAAAGACAGCGTCCCTTATTGACGGGCTGATGCGGCACAGATCCCAATCTGTATTTAGTTGACTTTCGTGTTTGTTACTCATGCACTGTGGGTCTACTCCAACCAGACCGCAGCTTCTGCGGGGGCCTGCCTTGTCCACGGCTGTCCCCTAGCTCCTGGCGTGGCGGCTGAACATGGCAGGTGCTCAGTCAATCATCGTTGACTTTGGTGATGTTAGTGGAATGAATTAGCAAATGAGCGGCCGTGGCAGAAGGATTCTGATCACCAAACGGCTCCCCTTCATGGGAGGTGTTTATGTTAATTTAATATTCAGGTTTGGAATGTCCACGGTCGTGTCCCTCTGCCTTCCCTGGGTGCAACAGGTCTCGCCCTGGCCCCAGGAGCCTTTCTGCTCCGTTCGTTTCCTTCACTGGCAGCTGCAGTGGAGCTGCCACCCTCGCCGGGCCTCAGATCCTTTGCAGAAAACCAGATGGAGCAAATGTCCCCTCGAGAATGTTCTTCCCACAGGCTGCGTCTGAGTCCCTGGGAGCTGGGTCTGACCTGGAAGGCCACCGTGGGCCGAGGAGACCCACCCTGTCCAGAGTGCGTCCTCACCCAGTATTCGGGCCAGCCAGAGGCTTGCAGAAACCCAAATATAATTCTGAGTCTGGTTTGGCAACCCAGTTGGGCCTACTGGCATCATTTAATACATATTCACTGAGGGTCTCTATGTGCCAGGCCCTGTTCTAGGCTCAAAGTCACACCTGTGAAGAGTTTATATTCTGCTGGAAAGAGACAGACTGAAGGCCAATGGGCACGTAGTAATAATACATATGGGCATTAGCATGCGGATATGTGTTCTTAATATGTCAGATGGCGCAAGTGCCAGTCAGGTAAGTTCGGCAGGTGAGAGGACAGGGACAGGTGTCCAGGCTATTTCAATATAATACATGGGCACAGAAGGCCTTCCGGGGCAGCCTCTGAACGGAGAAGTGTGGCGGAGAGGTCCCTGGCGATATCTGGCTCCCGAGAGGAAAGGCGGCAGGTGCGAAGGCCTGGAGGTGGGAACGTGCGGGGTGAGTTGGGGGAGGAGTGAGGGCTGGGGAGGGTATGACACTGCGGGGACACAGGCGACCGGGGCACTTTGGATTTATGTGCACAGGCCATTGGCGGTTCTGAGCAAAGGACGAGCAGTTTTCTCATCTGTGACAGGGTGGCCGTCGCGCCCGCCTACCAGGCGTGCCATTTGAGTGCTTTTAAAAACAAGCTGGAAGCACTCTCCAGAGGGAACGTGGTGTTATAACGTTTTATTTCTATAATATGTTGTGCTTTTCCTATTGTATTTTACGAAATGTGTAGCATTATGATGACATATAATTATATTTCTGTCTTTTCTCCCCAGCAGCCTCTCTGACGAACTCCAAAGTGGGGGGTCCCTCAGGGGGTTTCTGGAGACAAGGCAAGTGGCTAATGGGGGAATTTGGGGCACTCGGACGGGTGGGGGGTGGGAGAGGAAGAGCAATTCTGGTGGGGTCCTGGGGTTAACCCTATGTGATACCAATAGGCTGGGAAGGAGGTGGATCTCACTTCTAGAGGCAAGGAGAGTAATAACAGGTGGCTCTGTATTAAGCACATGATGTACAGGGGCTATGCCTTCCCAACAACGCCCTGGGCCACTATCCCGGTCTTAGGGACTGGCAAAGCCGGTCCCTGGATCTCCTGCTGAGGCCCATGTGGGCAGGGTCACCTCCCCCTTTGCTCCCCTCCCACTTCCTGCTGCCCAGCCCATGTCTGTCTGGGTGGCCACATGCTCGGCCCAGGGACAGGGCTGGCTTCGTGGGCATGCACACAGGGCCTGCACTCATCCGGGCTCTGTGCTTGGTTTAAGGTTCTGTTACTGTTATCTTGAAATTCTTAATAATTTGTGAACAGAGGACCTACATTTTTATTCTGCGCTGGGCCCAGCAGACTGTGGAGCTGGTTTTGCACCATGATGAGAGCCAATTTCAGGGCACGCCCCTTTGCTGTGATTGGTGGGTGCTGACCCACTTCCGACCAGTAGGGTGGAAGGGTTGTGCTCTGAGGGATTCTGGGAAAATCTTTTCTCCCTGAAAAGGGAGGGCTTATGAGAACATATAATATTTTGTCCCCCTGACCCATTCCCTCCTGCTCTGGGCATTGTCCTCTGATCACTCCTCCCACTTTTGCTGCAGTCCCCCAACCCCCGATCCAGACTACCCTAATTGTTTGCCTAGAATATTCTGGTCTTCTCACTGGTCTCCCTGCTCACACCCTTACCTTGACGTGCAGCCAGAGGGGTGCTGTTAGCTTCCAAGTCAGGCTGCATCTTTCCTCTGCTCAGAACCCTCCAGGGACGTCCTGTCTCAGCCGAGTCAGAGCTCCAGGCCCCACCATGCCCCACAAGCCCCTACACGATGCCTGACCTTCCCTGTGCCCTCCCTGTGGCTGTCCCCTTCACTCACTGTCCCAGCCACTCCAGCCTCCTCGCTGGTTCTTGGACTTACCGGGTGGCTCTGTCTTGGGGCCTTTGCACGAGCTGCTCCCTGTGGGGGAGTGCTCTTCCCCGGGAATGCGCACGGCTCCTCCTCCCCACCCCCGTTTCGGTGCACACGTGGCCATCTCGCCATCTCAGCAGTTCTCCCCTGCCGGCCTCATCTAAGATGCAGCCTCCCCACGCCCCGTGCCCCACCTGTTCCCAGTGTAACTTCTCTAATACACCGCGGGATACACGGAGCTCCTTGCTTTACTCTTTCTCTTGCCCAAGAAGAGTGTCAGCTCCACGAGGACTTGTCTGCCTCGTGGCCTCCCCCCAGGGCCTGGGGCAGTGCTGGGCATGTGGTGGTCCCCAAACAAATGACAACGTGTGACCATGAGGGAGACCTTGGGGGCCACACGGGGCCGGCAGAGCCACAGCAGCCTGGGCAGTGGCCCTGATGAGTCCATGCTGCCCCTGCCCGGCCTGGCCCTCCCGCTGCGGAGTCCGCGCTGAGTCTGGCGGGAAACGCCCCAGCTGTCGGTGCCTCCATCAGCTGCGTGTCCTGCTGTCGCAGCTGAAGTCCTCTCTCGGGGACGGAGGTGGGATTTGAGCCCAGGCCGTCTGGCTCTGGACCCTGAGCCCAGGGTTCTGTCTGGGTGTGGCCCAGGGGCAGGTCCTTAGATATACGGGCATGGGGTGGCCTGGCCCCGGCTCCTGTCCCGGGTCACTGCAGCAGCACTGGGCCACGCTGCCTTCCCACCCGGCAGTCCTGAGGGGCCTCAGCAGAGAGGCCCAGTCCCCGAGTCCATCCCCTCCCTGGGTGGGTCCCCAGCCAGCCTCTGCCCAGCATGTGGGGAGGGCGCTGCCATGTTCTCTTTCCTGCAGTGTTTCCCTTCTAGCACTTTCCGGGCCCAGGCTCCCAGTGTGGGGCTGCCCGCGTGTCCCCTCTGAGTGGCCTGGCCCTGCTGCCCTGGGCTGAGACTCCAGACCCGTCCTGCTGTGTCCACACTCTCCAGTCAGAGCCAGCCCATGCTCTGTCCCCTCCCGGTGGCCCTGCTTCCTGCCGGGGGACACGCACGTCATCGCTGCCATGGGGGCCGGTGGGTAACAGGGAGACGCCACCAGGAACCTATTTGTGCTTCCGCAGAGCCCTGCTAGAGCTCGGGTGACGAATGGGGGCTTTTCAGACACCACAGCGGGGCCGGGGTGAGCCGTTCCAGGGACAGGACCGTGGCAGGGGACCGAGCTGGAGGAGCGCCAGCCCTGCGGGGCCACACAGACCTGCCGCTCTCTTCTCTGGCTTTTGGCCTGAACAGCTCTTTGGGAAGGAGCACAGGAATGGCCCTGGCAGGCGGGCCGTGTTTCCATGGTGCGTGGCCCACACTGAGGACGGCAGAGCTCCGGGCTGCTGGGGGACAGCCATGGGGGTAGGGGGAGGCACGGGTGTGGGGGCAGGGCTGCCCTCTGTCCCTCGTACCACCTGCTGGCAGGGAGCCGGCAGGGCGTCCTGGGCAGCTGAGGCCTGGGGGGCTTGGAGGGGCCATCTCGTCTGGGTCCTGGCAGGGGCGGAGCTAGACCTGCATCCTGCAGAGACTCAGCTGTGAAAAGGGACCAGGGACACCCAGATATTGTCACCCACGCACCCTCCTCTGTTCCGTCTGGTCTGTCCCTATGGCGATGGCAGAGGCTCAGAATGTCCACCCCTGCCCGGTGGTGGAGGTGAGAGTGTCCACCCCTGCCCAGTGGTGGAGGTGAGAGTGTCTGCCCCTGCCCAGTGGTGGAGGTGAGAGTGTCCACCCCTGCCTGGTGGTGGAGGTGAGAGTGTCCACCCCTGCCTGGTGGTGGAGGTGAGAGTGTCCGCCCCTGCCCAGTGGTGGAGGTGAGAGTGTCCGCCCCTGCCCAGTGGTGGAGGTGAGAGTGTCCAACCCTGCCCGGTGGTGGAGGTGAGAGTGTCCACCCCTGCCCAGTGGTGGAGGTGAGAGTGTCCGCCCCTGCCCAGTGGTGGAGGTGAGAGTGTCCGCCCCTGCCCAGTGGTGGAGGTGAGAGTGTCCGCCCCTGCCCGGTGGTGGAGGTGAGAGTGTCCGCCCCTGCCCAGTGGTGGAGGTGAGAGTGTCCACCCCTGCCCAGTGGTGGAGGTGAGAGTGTCTGCCCCTGCCCAGTGGTGGAGGTGAGAGTGTCCACCCCTGCCTGGTGGTGGAGGTGAGAGTGTCCACCCCTGCCTGGTGGTGGAGGTGAGAGTGTCCGCCCCTGCCCAGTGGTGGAGGTGAGAGTGTCCACCCCTGCCCGGTGGTGGAGGTGAGAGTGTCCACCCCTGCCCAGTGGTGGAGGTGAGAGTGTCCACCCCTGCCTGGTGGTGGAGGTGAGAGTGTCCGCCCCTGCCCAGTGGTGGAGGTGAGAGTGTCCGCCCCTGCCCAGTGGTGGAGGTGAGAGTGTCCACCCCTGCCTGGTGGTGGAGGTGAGAGTGTCCGCCCCTGCCCGGTGGTGGAGGTGAGAGTGTCCGCCCCTGCCCGGTGGTGGAGGTGAGAATGAGCGAGAAAGGGCATTGAGGGGAATCTGGCCCCGTCCTCCCAAGTGACAGATGGGGCGGATCCCAGTGCCCAGATGGGACTGAAGAGATGACATGACGAGTGGTGTTAATTGAACACCTACTATGTGCCAGACACAGTGTTCACACATTGTTATCATCTCACTGAATCCCCCAACAGTCCCGTGGAGGCACTGTTGTCACCCCCACTGTGGGGGTGGAGGGGCTTCCCCTGCATCATGAGGTCTGGGAGCATCGGGGTGGGATTGAGCCCCTCGAGTCCTGTCCCAGGTCCTTGCTCCCAACCCCCAGGACCACGGTCACTGCAGAATGGGAGTCACCAAGGCCAGGCCAGGGCGCTTCCCTCCTGCGGCTCCTGGTACAGAAATGAAGAGATGCCACCGCAGGGCTGTGAGGGCCTTGGGCCGGTGAAATGTTTAAGTGAACAAATGAGAACTCCATTGTGGTGCCATTCAGAAAATACATTGATTTTTCAAAAATGTGTTAATCCCAGGTGTACTCCGCGGGGATGGAGGGATGTGGGAAGATGCAGAATTGGACCTTGTGATTAGGAACATGAGCTTTGTGGCCAGAATTCCTGGGTTTGGATCCTGGGCAAGTCACTTGGCTTTTCCGTGCCTCAGTTTCCCCATCTGTGGCAGGGGCTGGTAGGTACCCATTTCTTGTCGGGCTGGTGGGGTTGGAGGGTGGAGGCAGGTGAAGTCTGATTGTGTGTGCAGCCCGAGGTTCCTCTTCGACTCTGGCCGCAGCCTCGTTTGGGGGACTGGGACGGTCTGGAGTCCGGGGCTTTGGTGAACGCGAGGCCAGGCTGCGCGGCTGGGCCTGGGGGCAGCGCGTCCGTCTGCTTCACAGAGGGGAGCGCACCTGCGTCTCCCCCTCGCCCAGCGAGGCCTGGGGAGGGGCTGCCCCAACACCCGGTGAGCCGCGTGCGGAGCTGATTACGAGGAGTTGCTGGTGTTTACTCAGAGCAGCGACCGCAGAGACTCAGGACGGAGGGATGGCGCTGCCTGGCTGGACGCGCAGGGGCGAGGCGCAGGGGCGAGGGGCAGGGGCGAGGCGCAGGGGCCAGGTGCCGCGACCACACAGACCCTCCCCCGGGCAGCCCCTCCCCTCCGGCCGCAGGAGCTGCGGGGTCCAGGTCTGCTGTCCCGACGCTGGCGCTGCCCGGGGTCCCTCAGGGCGGGTGTGGCAGAGGACACGGGACGCGCATCCCTGGGCATCTGCCCCCGTGCCTGCCAGCCCTCAGCGTCCCCACCAGCGCCCACGGGGACTTCAGCGTGAACCCGAATCGAGGGCTCAGGTGGGCCTCGGTTCAATTCCAACCCTGCCACTTGCCGTGTGGCCTTAGACGTGACCACTCCAAGCCTCGGTTTTCTCACCTGTAAAACGGGAATAATTCAAAGTACCTTTTTCCTGGGGTTATTGTGAGGCTTGAAAACATTAATTTGTTAAAGTGCTTAGCAAATGCCTGCCACATTTTAAATGCTCAGTGAATGCTATAATTATTATTTCCTCTTTTGTTCCACGGAGAATAAACACGTATTTACCATATATAAAGTGAGTCAGTGAGACAGCGTGCTGTGCTCAGCACTGGGCGCTGTCCCTCTCTCGGGGGTGGTGGGTTTGCACACCTGGCGGGCCTGTCAGGCAGGCCGGTGACGCTGCAGTAACAGCCCCGAGTCCCAGGGGCTCCCGGCCACGAAGGCGTCTTTCTTGCTCAGGCTGCAGGGGGTGGAGGGCGGCTGGGAGCTCCGCTCAGGGTCTCCCCTCTGACGGCTCTCATCCGGAACCTCCATGACTTCCCATTGCTCTCGAGATAAAACCCAAACCCAAGCAGCTGACACAACCCTGTGTGATCCGGGCCCTGCCCTCATTGCACACCTTGCTCCCTGTCACCATGGACCAGCATGTTCCCACCCCAGGGCCTTTGCACTTGCTGGGCCTGGAACGCTCTCTCCAGCTCGTCTCATGGCTGGCTTCTTCTCATCCTCTGAGTCTTAGCTCGAATGTCTCTCCACCTGGGGGCCTTCATGGCCACCCTAAGGTAGCCCCTGTCTCCTGTGGAGTCGCATTCTATCTGCTCAGGCTGCACTAATTCCTCCTTGGGCTTATCAAATCTGTGATCATCTCCCGTGCAGTTTCGACTGGGTCCTGTCGCTGGAAGGCCAGCTCCAGGCGGGCAGGAACTGTGGCTAGTTGAACGCTGTGGCTCCAGGACATAGCCCAGCATCCAGCACTTAGGAGGCACCTGATAAATATTCACTGAGTTAATGCATGAATGAGTGCTCACCCTAGCGCCACTAGTAGCCTCGGCTCAAACTCACCTGTCCCATGTCCCATTCCTTTCAACGCCTGCTGCATGTGAGAACTAATGAAGAATTCATTTGTGCTAATGAACATGTATTAGCTCTTTCAAGATGAGATGTGCATATTTTATTAAGAAATGCCTAGAGACACAATTTTTAATCCAGGGACATCACCCTAATGAAGAGAATGTGATGGTGATGAAGATGGTGTGGGTATTTAGAGCACGGGCCCGGGAGAGGCAGCAGATCACACAACTGCCTCCTGGGTGCAGTGGGGGGAGGGGAAGTGCTGCCCTGGGAGTCAGCCAGGACTGGGCCAAGTCCCTGCTCAGCCACCGCCCATAGGTCTGACCCTGGGCAAATCGCTCCCCTTCCTCCTTGGCCTCAGTGCTCCTATCTGTAAATTGGGATCATAACCCACACCCTGTAGGGTGCGAGGTTCAGCCCATATGATGGTCGTTCTGGTGATTTGTAAATTACCTCTTTGGTCACCAAGTGGAAAGGATTATGGTAATAAGCAAAAACGACTTCACCTATCACAGGTGGGATATTTTTGGCTTCAAGAAACAGAAAACTCCAAAATAAGTAGCTACATCCTAAGGACAGTTTATGACGTCACAGGCCAAAGAATCCAGTGAGATTCCGGCAGTTCTGGTTCGAGCCCAGAGGCCCTGACTCCTCCGGGGCCCAGATTCTCTCAAACTTGCTGCTGTGCTGTCTTCCCAGGCAGCCCGATTTCAGGCTTTCACCCTGAAGCTTGCAGGGTTACTGCACGCAGTCATGCCACCCTCATGCATCAGAGGCGGGAAGAGAAGAAAAGAACGTGTCTCTTCCCACTGCCGCTTTGGAAGAGCCTGGACACCTTTCCCAGTCCCTGCCCACCAGCCGCAGCAGGTTTTCTTTCGTGTTACTTCAGCCAGAAGTGCAACCCAAGCTCATCCTGGACCTGGTGCCGGCAGAGGAAGTGGAGTTATCACGATTGGCCAGGGGTTTTCCACCAGAGAGGTACAGCCCCTGGGCACATGTCGGAATGGGGGTGGCCGGCTCATCTCAATGACTGGTGACGTTGCTGGCGTCTAGCTGGGCGGGGTCAGGAAGGCTGGATGTCTTCCAAGGTGCAGGACACACAGACTGTCCGGTTTCCCGTGCACATTTCAATGCCCCTCTCACCATTCTCGCATGAAGAGCTGTTTAATTATCTTAGTCTAGAGCCCATGTCAACTTAATATCGAAACAAAACATTGCTGTAAGATTTTAGTGTTCCCTGAATATAATATTTATATTCAAGGGTCTCTTCCATTTTTCTGCCCTTCTGTCGTGGGGCACATCCCAATCTCCTTCTCTTACATCCAGATCCCACGTGTCGGCAAGGACCTGACCATTCGTTATGTGTCCTCGTGGGTCTGTGCCTGCTCATTTGCATATTGAAATATGATTATTTTATTATAAATTATTATTTTATTACAAATAATTGTCCTTTTATTTCTTTTTATAACCCACTTAGGGCATCATAATGAGTTTTTAAGTAGGTGTGTGATGTTACAGGTTAATTATTTATGACTTTCATTTCAGGGCAGTATAGAGATCATTAAGCACATTTCTTCTCTGGAGAGGTCATAGGTCTGATGAGGTTGAGAACTGCTGACTTGAAATCACCAAGATACATGTCCTAGGGCTGGGGGGGAGCCTGTGTTCTGAAACTCCTGGCTCCCGGGTACCTGGAGCACATGGGCATGGGATTGAAGGACGGGAGTGGCTGTTGGGTTGGCACCAATGACATGGAACATAGCATCGTACCCACACACAGCCCTCAGCCAGTTATCCATGCTGCCCCTAAGTCACAGCGGGTATCTGGGAAGGAGCCTCCACGGAGAGGCCTGAGGGTACCAACAGGGCCACTGAGGCAGGGCTGGGTTTGCATTCAGCCCCAAGATCCGACAGTGAGAACCCACCACACTCATGGCCTGCCAGCTGTTGGTCACTGTAACTGCATCAGTTTACAAGTGGCAGAGAATTTGTTGGTGGGGAAGAAAGATCAGTTTCTCTCTTTCAGTCCAACCCAGGGAAGGAGGGTGAGGTATGATTAACACCCAACTGAGATGGATGGTTCCAGAAGAGCCCTCTGGAGGCAATCTCCCAGTTTCATTCATTCAGCCAACATTTTCTGAGCACCTATTAGGTGGAAGGGATCGTGTTCCCGGATGTGGAGACTTGGGAAGCATCGGACCCTAGCCTGCCTGCTAGGGCTTCCTGTTGAGCCAGAGATAGCTTTTGGGGAGCTGCACAGCTGGGGGTTCTGTTTAAGTGAGGTTTAACTGGGGGAAAAGGCTAAATTTTGACAGTTACTTTATTACAAATTAAAAAATAAAATAGAATTTCAAATGCTTGGTTGGCTTTTATCCTTAAAATGTTTTTATTTATTCATTCAAAAAAATTTATTATGTATCTACTTAGTGCCTGCCCTCATAGCGGGCACTGGAAATCACATAAACAAACAAACAAACAAAGGAACAGGAACCAAGTAGAAGCAGCCTCCCTCCCCTGCCTCCTTACGAGGTTAGTACAAGATTTCCTTGCAAGAAGCCACCTAGTCTCCGCTCTTGTCGCTATTAGGGTCAGATATCAGCATGTTCCAGGGTTACAAGCACACAGTCCAACCTAGGAGGAAATAGCACGTACACCAATCATAAGATTTTTCTAATTTACACTGATAGAAACCCAGGGAATATGTGTAGGGCTAGATTATAAGAGTGCTGGACCCAGGAGGATGGCATTTTACATCGTATCAAGGTGAATTTATCGATATGGGTGCACGCACTAGGGCTTCTGAATTTAATGGTTAGCTCATGAAGCTGGAAGTGGCTCTGTTTACTTGGCTGGTAGCCACACTGGGTTGCTATGGCAGCCTTCACGTAACGAGGCTGGGACAGCAGAAAGTCCCTTGCACGGTGTGAAGGAAGAAATCCAAAGGCTTGGGGAGATAGGGGTGCTGGAGTGACTTCACCATGAATGACAGTGACGTGCACAGTTCCTCCAACTCGGTGCTTTCCCCAAAGGGCCTGGCAGACACTGTTCACTAAGGCATTCAGAAGGGTGTCAGTGAGGGCACCCCTGCACCCCTGAAAAGCTCTGTGTGGCCGTTCTGAGTGGGCCAGGTATGGCGATGGAGATGCCAGGGAGATGCCAAGACACCAGTGAGGAGGAGGGCATGCGAGAGCATTTATACCCTAACTACAGATGGGTACACTCGCCATACTTGCCAGAAGAAGTGTAATTGGAATGTTTTGACCCTCGGGGAATCTTTCGGGATGTCTTATTCATCGTGGTGTCCTTAGACATGAACTAGCTGGGCAGTGTGCCAAGACGTTATTTGATCTACATGATAGGAAATCTCCAGATCTGGTGGCCAGAAGCCACCACAATGGGGAGTCATAGCCTCTTGCCTGATTTTTTTTTTTTTTTACATAATTGAGGTAACAAATGAAATTTTGACCCAAGTTCAAATCACAGTGGACCCTGTAGACCTGGGGATCCACTCTAGGGCCATTTCCCAAGTTTCTTGGCAATGAGAAGGACTCAGAGAGTGAAATCAATTATAGTCGTAAAGCCCAAATGAAACCCCTGCATTTCCCTCCTAACCAGGATAGCATTTTGGGGTGAATTGCAGAGATTCGTGCCATTCTCAAAGACCAGAAAGATGCCGAGGTGATGAATCCAATTGTATCCCCATTTAACTTGCCGGCCACACAGAGGCAGATGGCTCTTGGCGAATGCCTGTGGGTTACCAGAAACCTAATTAGGTGGTGCAGTCACCTGCAGCCTCTAGTCTAGACTCGTTACCTGTGTTTAAGCAAATCAACAACCCCCCGACACTTCAAATGCAGCTATTGACCTGGTGGGTGCTTTATTTTTTTTCTAGATCAATTAGTAAGGACTACAAGAAGCAGTTCACGTTCACCGGTCAGAGCCAGCAGTGCACATTCACAGTCTTGCTAGCTCCTCTGCTTTTGGCCACAGTATGGCCTTTGGAGATTCTTGATCATCCCTTCGTTGTATAAAACATTACTCTGGTCCACACATTGGATATTTTGCTGTTTAAACCAGAGGAGCAAAAAGTAGCAAGTATATTAAATACCTTATTTATTAGTAAGACAAATGTGAACCATAATCATGGTTCCAATATCTGTACAAGTAAGGGTCCAGTCGGACAACATAACCATACCAGTTATTATAACAACAAAAATGTGCCTTTGTGTGTGTGCATAAATGTTGACTAGGTATTGAAGAGTTGCAATTCCAAGAGAGAACACTAAGGCAGGGGTTGGCAAACTGTTGTCCATGGGTGGGCTGATGGTTTTTGTAAATAAAGTTTTATTGGACCATAGCCATGCCCATTTGTCTATACAAATTGTTTAAGACTCCTGTCGTATGCAGGGCGGAGGTGAGTAGTTGCAGCAGAGGTCCCATGGCTTGCAAGACTAAAGTGTTTACTGTGTGTCCCTTTAAGAATAAACTTGGGGGATCCCTGCACTAAGATATCACAGAGGTAGAAGCTAGACTGTGCACAATAAAATGGTCAGGCTGAGAATCATCTGGCACTGGCTGGGTAATGATGCTGGTGTGTCTGAGGGCACTACCGTGACACTGACAGGGAAACAAACACACAAAAAAACAAACAGGAAGAAACAGCAAAACCAGGGCAGGAAGCAGACAGGAGAGAGCAAGCCCCTTCCTCCTCCAGCCTAGGGTCTTCCTCTAGTGTCTCCTATTGGCAAAGCCCAACGGGGAGTCGCTAGCAAAGCCAAAATGTGGTCTGCAGAGTCACTGCCCAATTACCACCAAGCAGCTGGGAGGAGGGTGGGTTTTCAGCCGGGAGACAAAGGCTTAAGAACTGGCAAAAGGAGCAAGGTATTTCTTTCCTATTCATCTCCAGGCGAAGGAGTTTAGAGATGGAAGACAGGATGTATATCAAATAGGGTTGTCTTGCTGACTGTCGATTCCATGGTAGGACTCAGTTTCTGCATCTGTAAAATGGTAATGGAAATAATAATAATAGAAATGGTAATAATAATAACAATAACAATAACACATTTGTTAATGAATCTATTTGGCTGTCTTCAGCCTCGACAACCAACATTAGAACCCAGCAATCCCATGGCTGGTGACTGGCCGGGGTCTGAGCTGGCCCAGGCAGCAGCTTCCTTCCCTGGCCTGTTCCTTCTTGGCCCCCTGAGGTCAGTGGCCATCTCAGTGTCCACCATTTCCCTGGAGCATGGGCCAGGGCCTGGCACACACAGAAGGTGCCCAACAAAGATTCCATCCGGGACTGCATTTAACCCTCAACCACCTAATTTGTTTTTTTTTTTTTTTTAAGGAAACTAAACTCCAGAAGGGTTAAGTCATCTGCTCAAGGTCACAAAGCAAGGAATGTGCCCAGCTGAGCTTCAGAGCCAGCTCTCTCTCACTGTGTCCTTGCTACAACCCTGGGCGTTCTGCTTTCCTGCCTCGCCTGCCGGGGTCTTCCTTGAGGCCAGTTTACTCCAGTTCGGGGAGGACCAGCCCCACCCAACAGCACAAGAGTTTGCTTGAGACAGAAATCCACTACCCTCTTCATTTTGATAACTGCACAAAGGGTATAAACCCAGCGTATGTATGTGATCATCAGCCTCATTTTTCCCCCTAAGAGGCAAATTTATGGGCTATCTATGTTCAGGGGGTCATTATTTCCCAATAGTTTATAGAATCAAAACTGCTTTATTTTCCCCCAATAAATCTAATTTCTACGGACTGGCAGACAGAGCAGTGCATTTCCTGGTGTGGAGAGGCTGTGAATCATTCTTGTGCTTTAGGACACTTGGGGAGATTAAGGTTTTGCATAATGCAAATCAGGAGGAGAAGATGTTTGCTCTGCCTCGCTGTGGATGCAATTAGAGCAATGAACACCAGGAGAAATTCATTTTCCTGGGACAGAGAAAGGTCAACTTGGTATGCAAAAGAGCACAGTTATTGGCGACACAGGAGCCTGGAATATAGCTAGCAAAGCACCCAGTGATGGTTTGATTTGCAGCTTTAAAGAATTTAAGGATGAATAAAACATTGAATTAATTTCCAAAGAACTGTTGTCAAATGGCATAAGATCTAAGCACAGCTGGGGCTGGGGGGAGGTGAGGAAGTCAAGACTGTACCTATGATACCCCTTCCCCGGGCCCTGGGTTTTGAATCTTTCATTCTCCCTGGAATTTTCTCCCACCAACATCCTACTTCTCCTAATCCCATTAGTGCCAATTTATGTCTCCTCTTCCTTTTTGCTTACCCCAGCCCACCTACCCAGCTCCTTTGGCCTCTAATCCACTCATTCATTCCCTAAATATTTACTGACCATCTACTTTGTGCCAGGCACTGAGTGTTCTTGGAGCACGGGATAGAACAGCCAGTACAACAGATCAAAATCCCTGCCCTCTGGGGGCTCACGTTCTCATGGGGAGTGAGAGACAATGAAGAAAATACAGAAGTTGTTAGCGTGTTAGGAGATGCCAGGTGCTACGGGGAAAGGAAGCTGAGAGGGCAGGGGTTGTGCAGAGGGTAGGAAATGCCAGGAGGTGGGGATGGCCAGCAGTTTTAGACAGGGTGGGCAGGGAGGGCCCGAGACGGTGACGTTTATACGGAGACCAGGAGGAGGGGCGGAGGAGGCATGAGCCGGGTCTGGGGATGGGGTGTGCCTGGGTGTTTGAGGAACGGCAAAGGCTGCTGGGCTGGAGTGAGTCTGGTAGGTGGGAGACAAGTCCAGAAGAGCAGGGCCAAGGTCACAGAGAGCCCATTCATTCATTTGCCAAATTCATTCATTCATTCATTCAACAAATACTTTTAAAGCCTTCCTGTGAGCCGGAAGCTGCTGTTCTAGACACTGGGACAAGCAAGGTCCCTGCTCCCATGGGCTCACATTCTGCTGAGAAAATAGAGAATAAGCAAATAATCAAATAATTATCATCACATTAATCCTCCGACACCCTTGAGTGGGCTGTTGGTGTCCCCGCCTGTCTGAGTGGGGAGGCCCCCTCAGCATTGGTTGAATAAATGAATGAATGAATGAATGAATGAAGGGATGAACGAATAAAGGAACAAGCAGTGAGGCGAGACTCCACTCGTGTTCCCGGAGAGCAGGGGGCCTTGTTTGGGTGCGGAGGAGGCACCTGGGAAGGGCGTGGCGGCAGCTGCCCCCTTTAGGGGCCTCCACTCGGTCCCAGCAGCGAAGCCCTGCCCTGCTCCTCTCCACGGGTCTGGCCGTCACTTTCAAATGGAAGCCGCTCGGCTCACCCGGCCGCTGGACACGCAGCCCTGCTGCTCCCATCGTGTGGCGGGGGAGGGGAGAGAACAGCTGCAGGTCAGCGGAGGGCAGGGCTGCGGGGACAGGGGCTGTGGGACCAAGAGGCGCCATCACAGGCCGTTTGTCCAGGAGCGGCTCCAGCCCCCAGCGTGGACGTGGCCTTGTGTCCGCACTGCCCAGAGCGGCCGGCGTGGTGGACATCTGCCCAGCTGTCTCTCCCGTCCCCGTGTGAAAGGCGGCAGGACGGGACACGGGCCTGGGGCCACCGTCTGCGCCTGGGAGCCGCACCGTGCTGGGAGCCGCGGGTCCCACCGACAGGGGCGGAGGGGCCCGGGCCGGGCAGAGCCTCTGGAGGAAGGGGGGGGGAGGAGGGCAACAGAAGGCGGCTTTCAGGGCTGGTTGTGCAGAGAGTGGACTCTGACGGGCAGGGCTGCCGTGGGCAGCTGTCACCATGCAGGGAAGAGATCGTGGCGGGAAGAGACTGAGGCCTCTTGTCCCTTTCCGCAGGACGCTGTGCACGGGGCAGGCTCCCTGCTGGGTCCAGCGGTGCCGGGTCAGGACGCCCCCACCTGCTGCAGACACCCTCGGCAGCTGCATGGAGGCCGGTGTGACGGCTGCTGTCAGCGCTGCCCGCGGGGTCCTCCTCCTCGTGTCCATGGAGACCTGGCGGCGCCTGTGTGCGCAGCTGCAGGGTGGGGAGGAGGCGGCTGTCGGAGGGCCGCGCTGCCCACACGGAGCACCTGCGGGGTCGTCCCTGCCTGGACACGTGCTCGCGGCCTTCGGACGTGACAAGGGGGGGGACGATTCGCTGGGCCCAGCAGGGCGCCCTATTGAGCCCACCTGCTGGGGACGGACCCGAGATGCTGCCCAGTGTTCCTGCTCCAGAGCCGCATCCACCCCCGCCCGCCCGGCGCGCTCAGAGGGGACGCGCAGACACTGTTTGTAATTAAAACGTAATTCAATTATCCGCGGAAACGGGTTTCCGAATTAACATTGGAGTGAATCCTAGCTGTGCCGTGCGGTGTCTTTTCTCCCCGCTCGTCAGACGTCGGGACGGGAGGGGGAGGGCGCAGGGGACAACGGCCCTGCCCGGGCAGCTGTCACCAGCCCTCCACAGCCAGGGAAACGCAGCCCAGGACACCCCAGACCAGAGCGGCCCAGGGCCCTGGGGAGACGGGGAGCAGAGTTACAAAGGCCGAAGCCAGGCTGCAGGGACGGAGCCCTGGCCAGCTGTGTGGCAGCTGTGTGTCCTCAGGCGAGTGACTGAGCCCCTCTGGGCCGCGTGTGGAAAAGGACCGTGATGGTGCCCCTCCGCGGGCTGTTGGGAGAATTCAGTGTCCCCCTCTGGGTCTTCATGAACATGTAACTTCTGAGTGAGGCCGTCCCTGACACCCCAGCCTGGCCCTGCCGCCCCCTCCCCAGCCCCCTTCACCCCGTCCTCTTCCTCTTCCTGGCTCCTGCCACCCTCAGACACACCAGGTGTTTTCCTTCCTGGTCACTGTCTGGCGACTGCTGTGGAATGTGAAGTCCTACAACGCTGGCGGTTATTGTCTTTATTTTTCTATTTGTTTATTTTTAGACACAGGGTCTTGCTCTGTCACCCAGGTGGGAGTGCAGTGGCACGATCATAGCTCACTGCAGCCTGGAACTCCTGGGCTCCAGCCATCCCCCTGCCTCAGTCTCCCAAAATGCTGGGACTACAGGTGTGAGCCGCCGTGCCCAGCCAGGGCCGGGATCTTTGTCTTGCTCGTTGCTTTCCTCCTAGACCTCGCAGTAGTTGCTGAGCCGCTGGTGCCAGGGCTGTGCGGGCCCTGTGTGAGCACAGCGCTGGGAAACATGGCACAGATTCCTGCCCTCCCGGAGTTTGCGTTTCAAGGCCCCAGACAGACATGGAAGACGGGGATGGTTAAATATGAAATACAAAGTCGGACTGGGATAAGCCTTAGGGGAAAAGCATGCCACAGGGAGGGGACAGAGAATAACGGGGAGGTCCGAGGGGTCCTCTGGGGAAGTGGCCAGTGCAGAGACCTGGAGGAGGGGCCGGGTGGGCATGGGGCAGGGCGGGGTGGGTCAGGGGCTCAGGCAAAGGGCACAGGCAGGGCAGGGCCAGCGCAGGAAGGAAGGGGCCGAGTGGGGACGTGTGTGCGCAGGGCTCCTACTTTGGTTTGTTTTCTCCAGAGAAGCCTCAGCCTGGTCCCCCGGAGTCGCCCAGAGCAGAGCCTTACGCCCGTTGGTCAGACATGGGCCACCACCCGAGAATCTGGGCCAGGGGTGGGGTCCCGTAACCCCCCTGCCCCAGGGGCTGGCAGGTGGCTTCAGACAGACCTGAGGGCAGCAGGTGGAGGGGGACGTGGGGAGTGAGCCTGGCCCATGTGGCCACAGCCTCAGCAGAGGGAGGTCTGGGATGCAGGGTGGCCTGGGGACGGTGCCCCAGGGGGGGGTCGTTAGGAAGGTGAAGTGAGCGCTGAGAGCAGAGAGCTCAGCGCAGGCGGGACAGGTGGGTTTGGGCTGAATCTAATCAGCAGGGAGGCCACTGGGGCCAGAGCAGGAGGGGCTGGAGGGGCTGAGGCCAGAGCCAGGACAGGCGGCTCCTGCGGGGCCTCCAGGGCTCTGTCAGTCCCCGAGTGACTGCAGCTCCTGATCTCACCTGCCATAGGTGGAGAGTAAGGTCGCCAGCTTTGGGCGCCCAGATGGTGGCAGAGCAGAACCCGGTCCTGACTTGCCCTGGGGCATCTCCTTCCTGTGCCCCACAGCCCTCCCCGCCTCCTGCAGCCTCCGGGCTGCTCTGCCCCGCCTTGGGAGGACGGTCCGGGACCGGGGTCTCGGAGGTCACAGAGGTCCTGCAGGAAGCCAGGGCAGCTCGAGGCCCCATCGACCAAGGGACTGATCAATACCTTGTCAGCTGAAGCTTCCCGGCAGGGGACCGGTTCCCAGAACCCGGCTTTTAGGACCAGGGCTGTGCTTGGCAGGGACCTGGGGACCCGGCTTCCTGGACGTCCTGGCTGGCGGGTGGACACCGGCCCCTCTCGTGGTTCTGACCGACGCCTCCTCAGCCGGAGCAGGCGGCGTGGCCCTGCAGGCCGGTGAGGACGGGCTCTGCAGGCGGGTGGGGACGGGCTCTGCAGGCGGGTGGGGACGGGCTCTGCAGGCGAGTGAGGACATGCCAGGGCAGGGCGCGGCGGGAGCACTGGGCGGGACCGGTGTCGTCCTTACTTCCCCGTTGTCGGGTGTGCTGACCGTGCCGGCCCTTGCACACGCCTGTGGGCTGGATTCGCGTAGAGGACGCCGGCTGAGACCCCCACAGTGGCCCCCACAGACGTCTGTTGAGGGGAGGGGAAGCTGAGCTGGGGAGGCCTCACGGAGCATCGTGGGCCCCAGCAGCTGCCAAGGGGCGGGTTTCCCAGGCCCCGGGTATTTTCCGTCCCTTGTCCTCTCCCCTCTCACTGCCCTCCCCCCCCTCTGATCAGCCCCAAGGGACACTGGAGTCCCTGGAGGGCGGGATTATGGTGCCTGGCAGACACAGACGGGCTGAGACTCACCCAGCAGCTGCCGGCCCCTGCGGGGTGGGGCTGCTCCAGCTCCTGCCCGGGGAGTCGGGGGGCGCAGCCTCCGGATCCCACCCCGGCACAGGCCGAGCTGGGGCAGTGTGAGCTCACCCCCGGGTGGGCTGTGCTGGGTGCTGGGGACACAGGGCGGACACAGACTCTGTTCCCACCCTCGGGACATCCAGTCCTGCAACTGTGAGCACAATTGAGACTGTGGACTATGGGTCCTCACACCCGATGAGCAGGAAATACACCATGCCTCCTCCCCCCAAGTCAAATTTCTTATTCTAAGCCACCATGCCACTGGAGGTGAGGGAGTTTTATGGTTTTATGGTTATCTACATTTAGATCTACGATTCATTTTGAGTTAATTTTTGCACAAGGTGTGAGATTTAGGTTGAGGTTCATTTTTTTTTTCTGTATAGGTGACCAGCTATTTCAGCCCCATGTGTTAAGTATACTACCGTTCCCCATTGATTTACTTTTCCGTACCTTCGTTAAAAATCAATTGGCCATATTTGTGTGGGTCTATTTCTAGACTCTTTGATCTATTTCATTGATCTGTGTGTGGATTCCTTCATTAATACCACACTGTCTTCATGCTATAGCTTTATTGTTAGTCTTAAAATGAACTAGTAATTCTTCTGATCTTACTGTTCTTTTTCAAAATTGTTTTAGCTATTCTGGTTCTTTTGCTTTTGCCTATACGTTTTAGAATTAGCTTATCTATATGTTTTAAAAATTCTGATGGCATTTTTGTTAATATTGTGTTAAATCTGAAGATCAATTTGGAGAGAATTTACATATTTACTATTTAGTCTTCTAATAGATGAACATAGTATGTATTTCCATTTATTTAGGTTTTCTTTTATTTTTTAAAAAATATTTTTATGCCCACCACCCACTTTGATTTCTTTTCCTCCTCCTTTTTCTTTTCTTTTTTTTTTTTTTTTGAGACAAGATCTCATGTGATTGCCCAGGCTAGAGTGCAGTGGCATCATCATAGCTCACTGCAACCTCAAACTCCTGGGCTCAAGTGATCTTCCTGCCTCAGTCTTCTAAGTAGCTAATCTTTATATTTTTTGTAGAGACAGGGTCTCACTATATTGTTCAAGTTGGTCTCGAATTCCTGACCTCAAGTGATCCTCCTGCCTCCGCCTCCCAAAGTGCTAGGATTAGAGATGAGAGCCACCATGCCTGGCTTCTTTGATTTATTTCATCAGTGTTTTATAGTTTAAGGTATACAAATCCTGTACATGTTTATGTTATATATATTTAGTATTTCATTTAGAGAACTTTTGTAAATGGTATTAAAATTTTTTTTCTAATTGTACATCACTATTGGACAGAAATATGATTCATTTTTGTTTGTTGATCTTGTTAATCTGTTAGTTCTAGGAGGGTATTTTTTGTTTTCATTAGATTCCTTGGGATTATATATATAGACAGTCATGTTGAATGCAAATAGGGACAGTTTTATTTCTTCTTTTCCAATCTGTTTGCTTTCACATGATGTTTTTAAAAATTGCATTTTTTTGGCCAGTATTTAAAAAAACAACAGGTTATTTCACATTAAAAAAAAACAAACAAAAAACCCCCGGCTACTTTAAAAACTGAAGAAGTAAGCTGCACAGGGTCTACCTTCCATCACAGAACGCCTGGGCAGAGCTGGGCAGTGGCCACCCCCATACGTGGGGCACAGACTCTCCTACGCCTCCCCCAGCCATTCGCCCACTTAGGTCGCCTGCCAACCTCTTCAGGTGTCTGCCTTTGTAATCGCTGCCCTGGCTGGCAGGTCTTGGAGGACGGCAGAGAGTGCCCGCCCTCCGTCCCCCGCCCCGGCTGCAAAAACTATGGGGTAATTTCCAGCTGCCCCAGGTGCCCTGAAGCAGCAGGGTTGGCAGGAAGGGCCATCGAACAGGTACACGGAGCATCCCCATGTCAGCCGCCTCAGCTGAGACCCATGGTCCGGGCTGAAGGATGGATGTTCCAGCAAGTGCCAGCTCAGAGACACCATGTTGGTTCCCATTGTCACCTGGTATCAGGTAAAGCATCAGAACAAGGAAAGCATCAGCCCTAGACTGTCTGACGTCATGTTGCCGCCATCCGTGCAGAACAGGGACTCAAATAGAAATAACAGCCAGCCCTGCAGGCACTGGTCTAAGTACTCTTATGGGAAAATGTTTTTAATCTTCTCAGCCACACTATAAATTCTATTATCTCCCCTTTCGTGGATGAGGAAACCGAGGCACAGGGTGTTCAAGTAAACTTGGCCATAGTCACACTGCTGGGAGGAAGTGGATGCAAACTAGGCATTCTGGATCCAGAATCTGGGTTTTAACCAGCTTACTCTAAGGCCACCATGATTATGTGAAATTTTGCAACAAAAGTTGCACCCCACTCCCCCTCCCCGCACCCGTTTGCTTTTACACATTGACCAGGTGGCTTCAGGCATGGCTGTATCCAGGGGCTCACTGAGGTGCCGCCTCTCCCTCTCTCAGCCCTGCTTCCCCCCGTGTTGGTGGTGTTCTCAGACAGGCTCTTTGGGTGGTGGCAAGGAGGGTCCCCAGCAGCCAGTTGCCATCCGCTGACTTAGCATCCTCAGCGGGAACAGGGCTCTCTTGCCGGCGAGGCTGGCAAAGCCCCAGGGATGGTGCTCATTGGCTCTGATTGGGCCACGTGGACCTTCCTGGCCAGGCCCAGGTCACGTGACAGCCCAGGTCACATGACAGCCCTGTGCAGAGGAGGGGGTTCGACCACATGCACTGAGAGTGTGGGGGAGCTTCCACTGTGACCCCAGGTCCCGGGTCACGGTGCAAGCGGCAAGGTCTGCGCCCATGGCAGCGGCATCGGGTCCCCAGGGACTGGCCCTGCCAGGGACGCTGTGTCGCTATTGCCTGTGTAGCCTCCAAGCCTGCCTCTCTGGTCCTCCCAGAGGTTCCAGACCCCCTGGTTGCCCTGTAGCCCTTTCCCTTCTCTGCTCAGACCAGCCCGAGTGGTCGCTGGTTTGTGAGAAGAGCTCTGACACTCCGTGGTGCTCACGGCCTCATTTTACAGATGCGACTCCCAGGGTCACACAGCCCAGGAGTGGTGGAGGCAGCATTCGAACACGGGATTCAGGAAGGCGGCGTGTGCCCCTCTCTGCACTGTAGCAGGGTCCTTCCTGCAGGGCCGGCCCCGGGACTGGGCTGGTGCCCCTGGCTCGGTGGCCCTGCAGGGAGGAGCCGGGGCCCAGCTGTGGTCCCTCTGTGGGCGGGGGGAGTCTGGCTCTGCCCCGGGAACTTGACTTTAGGGCAGGGTGGGTGCGAAGGGGACTCTAAGGAGCCGTTGATTTTCAGCAGGAAGCTGCTCTCGCCCAGCGCATTTCCTCCTAATGGACCGGAAATAAAGTGTGAGAACAAACGGCCGTCCTGGCGCGGGCCACCCTGGGCGCCTCCCTCACGCTGCCGTCTGCTCCTTCCGAGGCCTGACATGGCCTTTATGTGGGGGTGGCCCGGGCGAGAGAGGCTCTTGGTCACGTTCCAGCTCTGACCCCCTCCCCGTCTGGCGGCCTCCGAATCCCCCACTTGCTCGGGTGCTCGGGCCGTCCCTGCTCGGGACAGAGCTGTCACCCAGCGCTGAAGGCAAACCTGGGAGCCGCCTGGAGTCCCTCAGCGTGGTTTTCTGCTCTGACCCCCCAGGGCACGCCCGTCTGAGCACGCCTGCCCACTGTCGCCTCTCTCTGGACGACAAGAGACACCTCCACCACGGGACCTCTTCAGTCCCCTGTCCCCATGGCAGTGTGAGGACACTGTCAACATGTCAGTCGGATCTGGACTCCTCTCTGCTCACTGTCCCCATGGCTCCCGCCTAACTCCGCATAAGTGCCAAAGCCCCGGCCGTGGCCACATGTCTGTGCCACACGTCTTCCATCTGTCCCCATGTCCACCCTCCCACCTCCCCCTGCTCTGTGAGCCGGTGGCCCTCACCAGGGGGCTCCCTTTCTCTGGCTCTGGGTGTGTCCCCACTCCCAGTGGGGAGTCCCAGCAGGAGGCCAGCTGGAAGGGTTGGATTGGGGTGGGGACTTACTTGGCTCTTTTCATTTGGGGTCACCTTGGGCTGGCTGTACCCTGGCCTCTTTTTTATCCTCCACTTCAGGAAGATCTTTCCTGCCCCAGGGCCTTTGCACTTGCTGCTCCCTCTGCCAGTACTGCTCCTTTCCTGGCTCTTCCCGTCATTCAGTAACCAGTGCAGCCAAGGACAGGCTTGTGCAAGAGAAACAGCAGCTTCCCTTTGGCCACGTGGGCCTGGGGCAGAATGGACCTCAGTGGTGTCGGGAGTTCAGCACCTGGGGCTCTGAGGAGGAGGCTGAGCTGGAGGCAGACGTGTGGGGGTGTATGGGCCAATGTGTTTTCTTCAATGTCACTTCCTCAGGGACACCCAGCATCGTACTCCCTTTCCTCCTTCAGGAAGAAAGAATTCAGCTGGTACACAGCTGCCCAAAATAATGACAGTTCAACGGCCATGTAATTAAATTATTGTCAATGAAATAGGAACAGAAATGCCACGTGTAACTCCTAGAGAGTGTCTTCAAGGACTAGAAATACACATTTTTGCACCTTCCTCTTAACTGCTATCTGGAATGTGAGTGTGAGGTCTGGAGCTCACGCAGCTGTCTTGGATTACGAGGCAGATGCCAAGTGTTGGCACTGACAGAATAGCAGGTTGAAAGAGCTTAAATCCTTGATCAGAGTGAAGCTGTCCCATCAGCCCTGGAGGCTTACTTCTGGGCTTTGTTTACCAAAGAAGGAAATAATTTTGTGTCTTGCTTAAGGCACTTTTAAAATGGTTTTACCATCACTTGCAGCTGCATCTACTGCTAACTGGCACTGACACACACACACGCTTTAGTCTCCTTCCCTCACTGTGGAATCCACTGAGCGGTGGTTTCCCGTTCTCAATGGGATCCCTTGGCGGGAGCTGCATATCGGGCCCACCCCTCGCCAGCGCCCACCCACAGTCCCTGCTCACGACCACGCAACCATGCAACTAGGTTAGATACCTCGGCTCCCCCTGCTCTGGGCACAGAGGAGCGTCGAACCTCGGTGGATTTATGCCTCGTCCTCATTTCTCCACTCCAAGGGTGTCTGGGGGAGATTTATGGGAGAAACGACAGGATGAGACCTGAGCTGCTCAGAGCTTGGGGACGTCAACCTCAGCATCTTCAGAGGGAAGGAAGAGTGGGCAAGGTCACGTGGTTTCCCGGGCAGCCCCGCCCCCGGCCGGGTCCCACCTGCCCTTCTCCAGCCCTGGAGAGCCCGCCTCCTCCCAGGCGGCTCCTCTGGGCTCCTGGGTCCCAGGCAGCCCTGCCCGCCGCCCGCTGGGGCCAATTTCCTCTCAGAGCCTCCTCCCTCCTCCCCAGGCCTCCTCCGGGGTCCCCAGAGGCACGGGGCTCTCCTTGAGGTTTTTCCTAACGGGGGACTGAGTGTCCAGCACATGACAGATGGGACCACAGTATGTCACAATATGCCATAAAAGCAAAGGCACAACTTTAAACCTCTGTAAATATTTAAAAGTAATGAAATTATACTCCAAGTCTTATAAAGATGGCCATAAATCTACAGTCCATGTTGATTGTATGTGGGTCCTCCAATGTAATAAAAACGTACGCACCATGCATTATAAATGGCCTGCTCCAGGCCCGTAAACTTGATGTAACACTAACACGCGAGCTCCAACAGGCATTAAACATTTCATTAACACCAGCTTTGCTTGTCTTCTTGGAATTTAAGATGTCTGTTTTGGAATCATTTGGGTGGCCCAACACTGATAAAAAGCTGATGTGGGAGTGGGTGGGCAGCAAGCAGGGGATGCAGAGCTCGCCTTGTTGACCTTGAATGTTAATTTGGAAAGTAGCCTGCAGCTCCCCTGCCTTCTCTCCTTTCTGGGCAGCATGTGTGTGTCCACCTGGGGGGGGGGGGCTGAGTAGCAAATATGCAGCACCTGCCATGAGCTGTGTTCTCACTTTTACTTACACCTTTTGTCCCTGGAGAAACACGGAGATCTCCATTTGTTTCGGAGTGTTGTAGTCTTTATATTAAACAGGAGGGTTTTTTTTTGGTTGGTAAGCCCCATTCAACTGACTTAAGTCACAATGAGAAGTTATTGATCAGGCGGTGGGTGGGTCCAGGGGTTTCAGGAAAGGCTGGATCCAGGTGCTCTATTACCATAAAGTATCTGTCTCTCTGTGTCTCATCTCTGAATCTTGGTGTTGGTTTCATTCCCTGGGACCCTCTTCCCTCCCAGTGGTAGCTGCCGTCCCACCAGCTCAGAAAGCCCAGTGGGAAGATGATTTATTTCTCCTTTGTGAAAGTTGCAACAATGTCCTAGATAACTCTCCCTGGACTCAAGTGAGAGCCGCTCTGTTGGCTGCTCTGATTGGCCTGGCTTAGGTCGCACGCCCAGCCTGCAGTGGGGTGACTGAGTCATTCCCGCACAGACCACATGGGCTGAGTGTGGGGGTCGAGCTATCCTTTCAGTTTCTTTGGTTTCCAGCGACAGAATCTAAATCTGGCTAACCGAGGCAGAATGGGGATTTACTGGACACAAACACGGTGCTCAGGTGATCAGAGAAGGCTGAGACTCAGACTTGGGGAAGGCGGGAACCGGGAGAGCGCCAGATGACCCTGTAGCAGAGGCTGCGTAAGTGGGTGACTCTGAGACCAACGCACGATGAAATGAGCCCAGTGAATATTTGTTGGTTGTAGGAATGAATGAACAAATGAATGAATGAAAGGAGGGGGCTTGGAAACTGCTCAGACAAAATTATAGCTAGCTATTGTATCTCCCCTCACCCCAAATCCTTTCTCTACCACTCCGACCTTGGCAAGGACTTCCAACTTCCTGATGTCTATCACTGTCTTGGCTTCCAAGATGCCAGGGGTTTCCTCCTATCCTTACCGCCTTGGGTCCCTACCTGTCTCCCTCCTTGGGTCCCTAATGTCTCACGTGCCGGGATTCTGCCTCCTCACCTGCCATGTCTCATTTAATCCTCGTGACAACTCAGAAAAGAAGCCAATTAATGTGCCCATTTTATAGATGGAGAGCACAAGGTTTGGAGCGGTGAAGGGCCTTGCCCAGGGTCATTCTGTCTGGTGGTCACAGATCTAAGATTCAAACCCTGAAGACTATAATCCTAGCCCTGCTAGCACCTCCAACTAAATTGGCGGAGACTTTATTCTTCGTCCATCCTCCTTAAGGTGACTAACCATTCTTTTAGATGGATCGAAATTCAGGGAACTTCCTCATTGCTTCCCCTTGTCCACCATATCCAGGCAGATACTTGGTCACACCGTGTTCCGTCTTCATGGGCCCCTTTTTCCTAACAAATAAATAAACACATGAAGATTGCGTTTTATAACTGTGTTGTGTAAAGATGAATATAATTCAGGCTAGAGTGTATTCATTTCGGGGTGTGATTTTCAAAGAAAGTACCTCCGTACTATGGAATATTACTCGGCAATAGAAAGAGGGACTTCTTGATACATGCGACAACCTAAATGGATCTCGAGGTCATTATGCTGTGTGATAAAAGCCAGTCTCAAAAGGCTATGCACTGCGAGTTCCCAGTTATATAACGTTCTTGAAATGACAACATTATAAAGATGGAGAATAGACTCGTGGTTCCCGGGCAATCGGCCAGGGGCTGGGACTGGGGACAGCGTGGGTGCGAACACAAAGGACAGCACAGGGAGGTCCTTTGTGGGGGTGGGGCAGCCCTATATCTTGATGGCTGTGGCAGTCACCTTAATTCCGATATGGGATAAAATCACCCAGGACTATATGCATGTGTGTGCATGCGCGAACACACATGCACACACATGCACACATGTGCACACACATGAGTGCACAGAGATAATGATTAAACCGAATAAGGTCTATGGTCCAGTTATCAATGTTGCGCAAATGCCGGCTTTGTGGTTCTGCCATTATAATACAGCTGTACTAGATGCCACCGCTGGAGGAGGCCGAGTGAGGGGCATTCCACACGGGATTCTAGGGGATATTTTTTTGTAGCCTCCTGTGAATCTATAATTATCTTAAAATTAAAAGTCAAAAAAACTCCAGTGTGGTCACTTCCCATTTTTCAAGCACACCCTTCCCTTTCCTAGACTCCTGTCCCTCTCTGCGGGGTCAGTGCCGCCTGGGAAACCCTCCCACCACCTTGCACGCGTTCCCAAGGAAGATGTGTGATGGAGTCGTTCAAAGCATGGGCCTCGCGTAGGACGACAGACAGCTCCGGTTTGCCTGGGACTCCAGGGGTTTCCGGGTCATGGGACTTTCAGTTTTCCAACTGGGTTGGTACTAAGCAAACTGGGACAAGTTGGTCTTCTTAGCTTTGGATCAGTCAGGGTGGACCTGGGTTTAAGTCCTGACTCCGCTGCTTAAGAGCTGTGTGACCTTGGGGAAAATGCTAGACCCCTCTGATCTTCAATTCTGTCATCTGTAAAGTGGAAATATTACAGGACCATCCCTCAAGGGTTATCTGAGGGTTCCACGAAATCACACACAGGAACGGCTGACACAGGACCTGGCGATTGTGCACTAACTCAGAAGCCTTCCTTGTCACTCTGCTACACTGCTGCCACTTTGCCCTCGGCAGTGACCCCAAGGCCCCAGGCTCTGCTGAATTCCTGGGCTAAAACCTCTGTGCTCAACGGTTAAGACAGTGAACATACGCACTGAGACTTCATAAGACACATTGATTACACAACAGGCCCTAAATGTGCTAAACGTGTACACACAGCACTTTAAAATACAGCTCTCTCCGGCCCATAAATTTGACCCGCAACCTGCACATGAGCTAGCATGGATATCACACGTTTCGTTAATGCTCGTTCGTTCGCCCTCCTGGGATTTAGAGCCGGGTCTGGCTACGTGTCCCTTTTGCCGGGTGATTCCTTTCCCGGCAGACACGTCTGCCGGCCCCACTTTGATCTGTGTTTTTGGAATCTGGCATTTACCCCAGTCTCCAACCAACCCTGACCGTGACAAGGCGTCTTCCATCTGCCGAGGACTCTCGGGATTCCTGCATCTGACACGGGTTTACGAGCCTAGCAAGGCCCCGCCCCCGGGGACGGAGCAGCGAGCAGCATGGGCGACAGTCACTGTTCTCACGGAGCTCACGGCCTCACCCTCACGAGGAGGCAGGAAGGGCGGGAGGAAGGAAGAAGAAAGAATGGTGGAGAGAGGAAGGAAGGACAGAGGCAGGAAGGACGGAGGAAGAAGGAAGTGATACCGTTTGACCCGCATTGTTCAGGTGAGAAAACCTAGGCCCAGAGAAGTTAAGGTCTTTGCCCAAAGTCGCCCAGCCAGGAAGCGTCGGAGCCAGGGATTGAACCCAGGTCTGCCTACATCCAAAACTTCTTCTAGGTCTGAAGCGAATGAACGAGAGAATGCAAACAGGCACCCCGTGGGGGCCCCTTTGAGCCCCAGGGAGAGTCAAAGCCTCTCTCCTCCTCTTCTAAATTTCTCGGGAGTTATGCAGAATCGAAGACACGAAACACGACCCTCCTTGGGGAACCCTGCTCACAGACGTCCCCGCTCCTGACCCCGCGCCGGCCCGGGCTGCGGTGGGAGACGCTGCCACAGAGGGATTCTGTTTAACCCTCTTCTGCTCCGGACCCTCCCTCGGCTCCCACCTCACTCGGAGCAGAGCCAGGGGCCTGGCCGCAGCTTCTACAGCCCCACGTGACCTGCCCCTTGGTCACCCTCCCCCAGGCACGGGGGTCTCCTCGCACTCCTCACACACAGCAGGCATGGCTGCCCCAGGGCCTTTGCACCTGCTGCTCCCTCTGCCTGGAACACTCTCCCCCAGATACCTGCACGGCCGCTTCCTCTCCCAGAGGTCTTTGCTCATGTGTCACCTTCTCTGTGAAGCCCACCCTGACTACCCGGCTTCAGCAACAGGCTTGCTCGCCTCCCCGTCTTCATTTTCCTCACAGTGCTTGTCATCCTTTGGGCTCTTTTTCGCCTTCTTCACTCTGCTGTTTCTGTGTCCTTCCTCCAATGCTCGGACTAGAACGCAGCTCCACGAGGCAGAGTTCGTGTCTGTCCTGTTCGTTGCCGTATCCTCAGGGCCTAGAATGTGGCTGGGACACAAAATGTGTTCAACAGATGCTTGCCGACTGAACAGAAGTGCAGGGGATAAGTGGCAGCCGAGGAGAGTTACATTAGCCTGAGCTGAGATGCAAAAGATAAAAAAGAGCCACCAGGAAAAGATGTGGGGCAACAGCAAGTGCAAAGGACCTGGGGCGGGAATGAGCAAGGGAAGTTGAAGGGAAGTTGCAGGGACAGTGAGGAGGTCAGTGTGGCTGCAGTGGAGCAATCAGGGGGAGAGTCTGAGAGGTCAGCAGGGGCCAGATACCATGCAGGGCATGCACAGCCACGATGGGGAGTTTGGATATTATCGTAAGAGCAATGGGGAGCCATTGAAGGTTTCAGAGCAGGAGGGTGACATGATTTGATTTACATTGTAAAGCTCAATCTGATTGCAGCCTGCATTAAATGAATATGGGTGTGGACTGAATGGCCAGAGTGGAAGCCTGGGGATCGGAAAGGAGCTGCTATAATTATCCAGGGATGCCCGGTGGAGGGTGGCCCTCAGCCTGCCGAAGCCGCGGCCACGGAGAAACATGGGTGGACTCGGGACACGCTTTGGAGATAGACGTGGCTTTGGAGCTTGCCCTGGGGAGTCTATGTTGAGATTGGGGAACAGTGAGAGTGGCTTTGCCTGGTCAGTCTCTTAACCCCTGGACGTGTCCCCTCGGGCCCCATGGAAGGGAGCGGGGACAAGCTGCGACCCTCATGGGTCCCAAGCCCTTCCTTGGGAGGGGCCTTAACCCCAGGCCTCCCCGCTGGGCTCCATGTCTCTGCGATCGTTCTTCACTGCGAGTCTGCACAGAGCTCGTCTCTGCTAATTGATACAAACGACTTGCCTTGCGCTCCGTGCCTCAGCGCCGCGCACGCTCATATTAATTGGGCTGGAGGAGGAAAATTAAGTGCTTCAATTTGCCATCTTTCAAGATGACAAAATGGGACGGGAGAAAATCACTCAGCTGAGGGAGAGGAGGGCGAGCTCGGAAACCGCCTTTGGAGGGGAGCAGCCCGGGCCCAGGAAGGGTGGCGGTGAGGCCGGAGCCCCCGGCAGCTCGCAGCCTTTCATGGGCATAAAGTGCTTGAAAAATGGCACAGTGTTTTTAAGGATAGCGTCTAATGTAGCCACAAGCTGCCCTGCGGGTTGTCATTAGTTCATGGGTCAGACGAGGGCCCAGTTGTTGTCAGTGACAGGAAACCCAAGCCTAACAGACTTAAGCACGAAGGAGATGTATGGGCTTACAGAACTGAGAGGTCCCAAGGAGATCCAGCCTCAGGTAGGGCTGGATCCAGGGCCCGAGTCAGTTTCTCCCAGCCTTGCAGCTCTGCTCTCTCTTCGTCCCTCGCTGGCGGTGCGATGCCACCCGCCGGTGCAGTGGTGCCAGGGGGAAGGCCTCCTCTTTTTGGTGGGGCCTGAGGACCTCTCAGGATTCACCCGATTGGATTAACTTGGCCACGTGCCCATCCCTGACCGGAACACTGGGGTCAGGTGGTGGGATCTGTTCATTTGCACCCTGAGGTGCCGTGCTGTGGGCTAGGAAAGCGTGCCCCTTCCTTGTAGGAGCAGCAGCCCCGTGCCAGGCGCAGGCTTGGCGGGCAGGGGTGCCAGCCCCTCGCGTGCAGCACAGCCTGCCCGGGTGTACCCGGTGGTCCTGGACATGCGGATTGCCAGGCTGGGGCTTGTGCCCGGCATGGGGCTGGGTGCATCCCACCCACCCACCGCACATGGACCGAAGTGGAGGAGGGAGGGGCCCCACAGGACAGGCAGGGCGCTGTCCCCAGAAGGCAGGATTCGTTGGTTCGTCACCTGCTTGGAAATGCTGGCCATGCGCAGGGAAAAAGGTGGACTGAGATCCCTGTCCTCGTGGAACTTGGAGCCCAGCTTGGGGATGGAGACAAGAATCACCAACGAATTCATTAGTTCACGGTAATCACGAGCACAGCGCCGTGGGGAAAAGGATACATATGCAGCACTGGCCACCAAGAAAAGGACAAGCTGGCTTCGTCAAGATTAAAAACTTTCCTGCTTTTCCTTTTTCTTTTGTTAGCACATATTTGACAAAAGACCTGCAGCGAGGAGGTGGGCAAAGGCTGAGTCTCTCTTCCAAGGCCGTCGCTCCTGTCAGGCGACCCTGTCCTCTGATGAGTCAGAGCCCGATCCTGCAGTAACCTGGGCCCGCCCGGCCCCTCCGCTCCCGGGAGCCGCTCACGGGCGACAAGCACGCTGCTTAGCAACCAGCGCCTGTCACCTCCCTGCCATCCAGAACTGGAAAGGCCCTGCCCAGGCTCTCAATACTGAATTTTAGGGCTCGTTATCTGGGTTTTAGCCATGGCAGCTCCTGGGAGGAGATACAGGATGGCAGAGGGATCACGACAGGGGCCGTGAAGTTCAGCAAAGTGAGGTTCACATTGCAGCGGGGCCGTTTACGCACTGGGCATGACTTGCCTCTGTGTGACTCAGTTTCCTTGTCTGTGCAATGGGGTAGTCATGCTATGCACCTCATGGGGTCGTGAGGATTAAATGGTGATTCCAGTAGTGGGTTTAGAACAGCACCTTGTCCTCCGGACTGTGGGAGCCAGGTAAAGGTAAGCGAAAGCCACCTCACCATCTCAGCCTACCCCCCCACCCCCATCCCCTGTCTCCCGGGGACCACCCTGCAGCCGGGGGATCGCAGTTCACGTTATTTCTCCACGGAAAGCCCCTTAGTGTCTCAGCCAAGCACGGTGCCCGGCACATGACAGGCACTCGGTAAGCGCCTGTTACCAACACGTAAGTGTTTGTCGAGTGCAGGAATCCCGGGCGGTCCAGGCAGAATCCGCCCTTCGCCTGCTCTTCACAACCCAGAGTGAAGCCGCTGGTGACGAGAGCTTGTCTTCTCTGGGTCTGCAGAGATTGCCTTCGAAGCAAAAGCCTGCAAAAACCGGCACCGCCCGGTCCCCGGCCCCCAACCCCGCCTGTGGGGCTCTCCTCCACCCGGCGCGCCATCCGCGCGGCAGTCAGCAGCCGGGAGTGCTGCGAGCACAGGCGAGCAGCCTGCGGTGGTTTCTTACTGTTCCTGAGGGTAAACCCACGGCCTGATGCTTGTGTGTCCGTCGCCCTAATTGCAGAGGCGGTTTGCTGTCGGGAGCCCGGTCTGGAGCTTTCTCTCCTGCTACTCGGTCGGTGCACTCAGCCCTGCCCGAGCAAGCCAGCTGAGGATTTATACCCACGCACAATTAAAGCACAGTTTTAACCATTCTTTCAAATGGCAGCGGCGTGCATGCGTGAGCTGCACTGCACGCTAAGCCTCCCCTTGGGGCCAGTAACCTGCTTCATCACAACAGCCGCAATAAAGAGGCTCTATAAATCAGCGTCTTTTACACAAAAGCATGATCTGAACTCCTGCGGCTCAGCCCTGACGCAGACGGACAGCTTGGGTGGGAGGAAGACGCTGGAAGGTTTTGCCACGAAGGGTGCAGAAGCCAGCTTTAAATATTTTCAGTGCATCCAGGCCAGCCAACCAAGGCTTGTTTTCTCCAAACTGGGCCGGGGCCGTGTGGACAGAAACAGACTCAATTTGTTCCATGACTCAACCTTCCCCCCTGCTCTGGGCCAGGCGTGAGGTCACCCTGACACCTCTTTCTGTGAGTCTGGCGCGCCGGGAGGTCCTCTGCCGACCCCGACCGGTGGGACTTAAATGCCGGGGCCCCGGACCGCTCAGCCTGCCAGGAACTCAGGTTTCCTGTGTCGCCCAGGAGCAATCCCACCACGATGCTGCCCCGGCCATTCGGTGCCCGCCTGCACTGCCGGTCAGTGTTTTCCTGTCACTGCACCCGTCTTTTAAGTTAACCTCGGCCCACGCAGCGATGGCTGTGGAATCGTGGAGCTCCAAGCATTGTTTTCCTTTTCCCCCTTAATATACAGTAAAATAATGTAAAGAATCATGTTTATTGACATGGCATGTAAAATGATCTTGTGTACTCTAGTGTCACTCCAGGCCACCCCCCTTTGGAAATGCTGAATTATTAAAACCCAGTATTCTGAAGGACTGGGTCCAAACAGCCACTGTTTATTGAGACTTGGCGCTGACCGGGCACTTCGAAGGTTAAGCCCTAAGGTGCCATCCAGAGCCTTCTGCCCGAGAGCAGTCTGGGTAGCAGAAGCCCTCAGCACTCCCTCTAGACCAACTGCAGTGACATCCTGACTTAGGAGACACGAACACAGTGTGTAACAGATGACGATTGTGACTACGTCCTTAAATTGGAGAGTAGGAGCTAGATGATGTGACGTCAGGAACTATTTGGGAAAGTAGACAGAGGGAGAGAGGCTGGGGCAGTGAGAATAATGACGCTGGAGCAGTAAACCTGGGGTCTCGACTTGAGTCTGTGTCTAACACTGTCACTTCCCGCCTGGACAAGTCTCCTAAGTGGCCCTCCAGCACCCACCCTCGGCCCCCAGCCTGAGTTCTCCATTCAGCAGCCAGGGTGGCCTTTCAACATAGTAACTCACATCATCATATTCCATCACTCAAATCCTCTAGAGACTTCTGCTCTTGCTCAACGTAAAAGCCAAGTCGTCCCCCTGCCATGTGGGGCCCTCTGTGATCCGACCCCCCTTTCTCTCTTCAACCCCAGCCCCTAACACCCCCTACCTCATTCACTCCACTCCAGACACAGGGCCTCCTTGCTGTTCCTCAAACACCCAGAAAACGCTCCTGCCTCAGGGCCTTTGCACGTGCTGGTCCCTTGGCCTGGACTACTCTTCCTCCTAGGTCTGCCTGGCTTGTTCTTGTACTTCAGTCTCTGCAGATGCCACCTCCTCTGAGAGGCCCTCCTTGGTCTCACCGTCTAAGAGAGCACCCTGTCACTGTCGACCTCACCCACCGTTATTTTTCATGTGTGTGTGTGTGTGTGCGCGTATGTGCGTGTGCACGCATGCGTATTCCTAGAGGGCACACCTCACACTGAGCAGGACCCTGGCCTGCGTGTTGAGTGTGAGCAGGGATGGGGAGCGCAGAGCTACTTTTGCTTCGTCTTCTTTGAATTTTTGAAATTACAATTGATTATTTGTGTAATTGAGATCTTTTCTGGGCGGGCGCTGCAGAGAGAAGAAAAGTACGAGGAGCTCCAGGCTGGCGCGCACCTTTCGGTTCCTTGGGCCGCACCCCTGACTCTGCGGAGCGGGGCGGGGCCTAGGAGGGCAAACGCCTCGGCCGAGGGCGGAAAACTGTCCAGGGCAGAGTCGAGGTGGGAGCTGAGCTGGGCGTCCCGTGTGGTCCCTGCTCTGCTCTTCCGAGGGACTCCTGCTCCCTTGGGGGGCTCTGGGAGACCAGACATACCCCTGCCCCGAGGGCCAAGTCAGCCAGCGCCCCCGGAATGGGCGGCGCCCCCCGAATGGGCACATCGGCGATCTCTCTTGTTCTCAGATGTCACCGAAATGCTGCAAAATCATGAGGTTGCAGGCGGATGACTGATGTTTGGGGACCCGAGCTGGACAATTTGCTCCTCAAGTTGAAGAACAGACTCCTCTGGGTGCCCCGGGCCTGGCAGAGTCCCAGCACCCAAAGAGGCTCACCAAAGCTCGTCTGGGCGGAATCACGCCAGTGACCCTCTGGCGGAGTCCACAGCCCCGGGGGCCCCTGACCAAATACAGTCTCGGCTTCCATATTTTTTTTTCCCTTTCTTAGCCTCCTGGTGACAAAAGCCTAAAGGTCTCTGGGTATCACCCAAACACACAGGGATTTTCCTAATTGATTTGAAAATTTGGTGACAATTTTGGCCATTTACCAACTTAGAACCGGTTCCTTTGAGCTTTCGAGGCTTCTAAGAGACATCTCAGGGCGTGGTGACCACTTTATGTGGGGAAAGGAGAAAACACACATGATAAAACCCGCCGACCTCCACCCCATAAATAGCAAACAGAACGAGGCCCTCTTCTTGCTGCGTCTGGCCCCAGTCCTCCCGGCGAGACCCTAATTAGGATGGACGGCTGGTCTCCACCCTGGGACTGGACGGAATCTCAGCCGAGAAGTTTCCAGCGCAGAGGACTGTCAGAATTGGCCCACGACGCACAGAAAATAGCAGACGATAAATATTTCCTATCCCATGGCTGTCGCCGGCTATGAGGTAATGTGCTGGGCTTTGGGATAAGCACTGTTGACCCGGGTGAATGGTGTATTTAGATGTCCCCTCCCCCACCTCCTGGAAGGAGCTTGGCCACCTTCCAAGGGTAGTTCAGGCTTTGGGGAGGGGCCCGGGCTCTTTTGTAGAGAGGATATTCAGGCACTGCGCTAAGAGCTGGGGGCGGGGGTGCTGCCAGGTGGGGTTGACAGACTTCACAGGACATGAGGGACCCTAAGCCCGCCGCGTCCGCTCCCTGGAGCTCATGCTCAGGAAGACCCGCTCGGGTGTGCAGAGATCACCCCTCTGAGCAGCGGGGCCGCTGTCGCCATTACTCTCTGCTAGTCGCGTAGGGGCGTCCCAGTTATCAGGTGGCAGGTGATGTGGGACCCAAGTGCCTGCGTTCAGGTCACCCTCAATTTACTTAGTAACAAACACAAGAGCAGCGATGCTGGCAATTTGGATACGCCAAAGAGAAGCCCCGAAGTGCTTCCTTTCAATAAAAAGGTGAAAGTTCTCAACTTAATAAGGAAAGAAAAAAATCGTATGCTGAGGTTGCTAAGAGCTACGGTAAACACAAATCTTCCGTCTGTGAAATTGTGAAGAGGGGAAAAGAAATTCAGGCTGGTTTTGCTGTCGCTCCTCAACTGCAAAAGATATGGCCACGGATCGGGATGAGCGCTTAGTTAAGACGGAAAACACTAAAGCTGTGGGTGGAAGACCGGAACAGAAACGTGCTCGACTGGGTTCTGTACTATCTGTGCTTTCAGGATCCAGTGGGGGTCTTGGAACATCCCCCAGGGATACGGGGAGACCCCTGTAGGTGCCGGGCACATTCCTCCACCTAAAGCACAATTCCACGGCTATTCCAAGGAGGATGTGGTAATCAGGTCTTTTATTTTCTGTATTTGGATGCTTTGATATCCGGGGCCTTACAGACTGTGGAGTGCCTGCCCCTCCAGGGTCAGTCAATTCCTAGACGTAGCAAACAACTGGGGCACAAGCGTGCTCTTCCAATTCACAGCCATACAGCCCCCACACCCCAGCCACCTCCTTTACTGGGCTTTCACACGCTAGTCACCCAGGATCACGTACCGGACAGCTGGGGGCAGCCCCGATGCCCCAGGGCGCCCTGAAGTTGTTCCAACTAGCCGGTCCTGCACCTGCTTGCCCTGCCTCACCTGTTCCTTCCTGCAAAAACCGCAGTGACGGCTCTTGCCCAGGTTTCCCCCTGCCTCTGGCTGACCCGGTCCTTCCGTGTGGTCCCCATGCGTGTCGCATTCCCTCCTCTCGGGAACTGGGAGTGACAAACGCTCTTTTCAATGGTGGTCCCTCCTGGTCAGTTGCCCTTACTACACCTCGAAATTTCTATTAATCCACTATACTTTAAAACAGAGGGGAAGGATTTCTTTCTCATTGAATAAATATATTTGAGCACCTAACTTATATGCCAGGCACTGCTTTAGTGCTGAGATACAGCCGTGAACAAAGGCCACCAAATGCTCGTGGGACAGGCATTCCTATGGAGCAGGATGAGCACATAAAATACATATGAGGTCCCACAGTGGTGGGTGCTGCACGGACGACAGGGAACAGGCAGGAATGGGAAGGAGGCCAGGGGAAGCCAGTTCAAATCCCATCTGACCTCAGGGCCTTTGCACTTGCTGTTCCCAGTGCCCGGACTGCTCTTCCCCCAGCTGTCTTTGTGGCTGCCTCCCTCACCTCCTTCTCGCCTCAAATGTCACCATCTCAGCAAGGCCTTCCCTGGCCACTCTCTTTACAGTTGCAGCCTCCTCGCAGCTGAACAAATCTGGATTCATATTCAAAAAGCCCTCCAAGGCACCAAGAATCCCGACCCACCAAGGGTCCCCTTTTTTGGAAACAGCCAGGGCAGCTGCATCCAGAGGCTATGAGTCACCACAGCAGGTTGTACGAAGCTTTTGGTGATCTGAGTTTCATCAGAGCGTGAACCTCTTCTAAGCTTTTGGGTGTGAACAGTTTTCTCAACCTTCTAGCCAAAAAGGCCCCCTCCGAAGCTGAGTCAAGTTACCCCTGGGGCCCTGACTGGGAGCCAGTGAGGCAGGCTGTTGGCAACTTTGTTCCCCCAATGCACCTGGCTTCCACCTGGCCAAATACTTCTTGGGCACTGCTTGTGGTCCCCAGGGATGACCTGTCCATCAACCCACACAAAAGAGAGCTGGCCACAATGACTCGGGGTCAGGATAGAATGTGCCTCCGTCTCAGACAGGGCCCGGAGTGCAAAGCGGTGGGCCAGGGCTTTCCTAAGGTGAAGCTCCAGTCAGAGGCCAGGGCCACTGGCAACGTGGACTAGTGTTTCAACGTCATGTTAAGAAAGCATGAAAGCTAGACGTGGTGGCGTGTACCTGTAGGCCCAGCTACTCAGGAGGCAGGAGGATCGCTTGAGCCCAGGAGTTCGAGGCTGCAGGGAGCACCCCCACACTCCAGCCTGGCAAAAGAGCGAGACTTTGTCTCTTAAAAAACAAAAGGAAAGCATGAAGAATCAAGACGGAGTGGTCTCCAGGAGGACAGAAGTCCCTGCTCCTGCGGGAACTGATGTCTAAGAACGGGTCGTATCCGTCACTGGACAGAACAGGCTGAGGGTGTTCCCCACCCCGCCTAAATCAGACCTCGACACTTCAATTCACCCATTCCCAACCAATGGACAGGAAAATCGCCCCCAAAGCAAAGGTGAACGAACTCCAGGTGTCAGTGGGTGCCCTCTGTATCGGTGTGCTTGCCTTCATAAGTGCGTTTAACCAGGTCTTCAAGATCACTGAATGTGAGCTACACCGTGGGTGACGGCACACGCAAGTGCATGTGGGCCCCGTGCGCGCACCCACACACACGCACACACACGCACACACACACACACACACACACACCGAGGGAGACACTGGCATCCTCCAAGCCAGGCTTTTATATTCAACTCATCACTCGACTGGTAAGTTTGGAAACTTAATATGTTATTAATATTTCAGGAGAAGCCATGCTTTCAAAAAAAGAAAAAAAAAACAAAAACAGCAAGTATACCCAAAGCCTAAACCTCCCACTCACCTCCTCAGCCGTGGCGTGTACGTAAACTTGGCCAAGCGGGGGGGATCCTTCACGTGCAAATGTGCAACGTACCGGCAGCAGCCGAGCCCGCCGCCACCGCTCTTCGAGCTGCTTAGCAGAACACTAAATTCCACACCCGACAGGCGGTGGAACCTTCCTTTGTGGAGGAGTTTTCTCTCCTCCACGAAGCTGCACAAACAATAATAGGGCAAGGGGTCCTCAGCCTCTCCTCCCCACCCCCTTTCCGTATTAATGATCGGCTCAAACTTAATTAGAACCGGCGGCTCTGTTAAGGGGGGGCAGAGATACAGTCAGAAAGCCCCTCACTATTAACCACAGGTGAACAAGTCAGGGGAGCGAGTCCAGGGCGTCCTCGAGACAGCCCGTCTCACCTGCTCCCTTGTCACCCCCCAAACAACCTGTTCCAGAGCAGCCTTCCCCTTCGTGCCCCAAAGATGGGGAGGCCCCGTGGGAAAGAGGCAGGGGACAGGCGGAGGGGCGAGATGGCAGGTGCCCCGACGTGCGCAGATGAGCAAACACCCAGATTCAAACAGAAGCGAAATCTTATGAGAAACCGGACACTCAGAGAGGTAAAGGGTCTCGTCCAAGGCCACAGGCTGGCAAGTGGGGTTTGGACGCAGGTGAAGCTGTGTCTTTGGAGTGCACCCCCTTTCCGCTGCACCAGGGACTTTTCTAACTGGGCCCTTGGGGTCCATGGAGGTGGCTCAGGGCTCTGGGGGTTGGGGCAGGGAGGCCCAGGGACAGGATCTGCCTTTTAACTGGCTTTTTGTGTTGGGTCCTAGATAAGAAAAATTCGTGAGAGAATGTGTGTGTGTGGGGGGGGTGGTTGGGTAGGGTTGCAAAATATAGATTTTCAGTTAAATCTGAATTTCAGATAATAAATTAATTTTTAGTGTAATTATGTTACATGCAATATTTAGTACATACTTACATAAAACATTTTTCTTTGTTTTTCTGAAATACAATTTTTTTTTTTTTTTTTTTTTGCTAAATCTGGCAAACCTGGTTTATGTATAGGGGCAAAAAAAGTTTTGAAAACTACTATGTTACCACACACGGCCTTCCTTCCCCAAACTGGGCCTTGCCCACAGTTTTCTATTCTGTCCCTTCCTCCTGTCAAGAACACACACTGACACACAACCACGAGGCTTGGCAGATCGTGTTTCACAACAGAAGAGGGGCTGTGGGCAGGGTGAGATGGTATCGCTTGATTCCTTGGCTTTTCTTTCCATTGTTGCTGTTCAAAGAGCAAATGTGGCAATGTCGGTATTTTGCCCCTTCTCCTTCAGGGAGGAAGGGCTGACCTTGTTTGTGAGCGCCTGTGTGTGCATGGGCATGCATGTGAACGTGTGCATGGGCACGCATGTGAACGTGTGCGCCTGTGCACATGTGTTCACTGCAGGCAGGTGCTGTGGATCACGTGTTTAGTCCAGACTGAACTCTCCAGCTCAGACACCCGTGAGGTGGGAGGGTCTGCACGGCCCCCTCTGGCCACATTTCTTCCCATAATTCCCAGCAACCTCCATGGTCCTCCGGGTCCACGGCCTCAGCCTGTTGTCCAGGTTCCTTCCAGGCAGCTGGGGACTGCTGGCCCCTTTCAGGAGCTCAGCGTCTGCGAGTGAGACTCGAGGGGCCCCAGGGCCTCAGATGTCCCCCAGGCTGGGAAGTGGCTCGGCCACGGCTCAGCCGGGCCAGGGAGGGGCTCAGCAGAAGCCTGGGGACGCTCACGGCCTCCTGACTCTCTGGCCCCTGCCGCCTCCCGCCCACTGTCTAGGACGGCCTTTCTCCTCTCGCGCCCCTCACCCCCGATGACATCTCTCACTGTGAAGGTCCTGGCTAGACAATGAAGCCTTTCCCGCCTCTCCCCCGGTGTTGGTTTAACCTCACTAGGACCTTTCTTTTGATGTGTATAAGCCACGTCACTCCTCCGTCTTTCTTGGCAGTGTTTTGTGGAGAATGCCTGACTTATGTTCAATGACAAAAAAAAAAAAAAAAAAAAAGGAATCGCTGTTGCTGTGTGTGTCTTTCCATCAAGAGGCTGAAATATGATCTGAACAGTTCTGTCCGAGCACTTTTTGGCTCAGTGTGCGCTGGAGCTTGGAGCAGATGGGATTTTATGAGGGTTGTAAAAGTCAAGCTTTTAATGTGTCTCAGACAAATCGATGTGTAAAGGAGAAACGTTAAAAGTAGGAAAATGACGGGGGTCGGGGGCTGGCTGGAGGCTCTGGAACACAAGGATGCCAAACTGGGGCACAGGTGGCTTTAATAGCTCATGAAATTGGGCTGGAACTTCTTTCTACGAGAGCGGGAGAGGCTGCAGAGTCACCCTCCTGGGGTCGGGATAAACTTCTTGGCTCCCGAGTGGGGAGAGTTGTGCACGGGCTTTATGACAAAATTCCAGCATCATCTATATAATGCACTCTTGTGGTTAATTCTGCCGAGTTTTCATTTAAAGCCAAGCTGTCTTGTTGGTAGAATGCAATTACATTAGAGAAAAACTGTTTCTATGTCTTGAGATATTATGATTATGAAAAACAGTAACATAAACCACCATTATGTCAGAAGAAAGTTAATTGTATCTCATGCTGCCTCCCTGGGCCGGCACACTGGCATAGACATGATTCACTTCTGCAAAACACAGCTAATCTTAGCAGCACAGTACACATTTTCTCCCTTAATTACAAATAATTATATAGTGTAATTTATACTAATGCCCGATGCCTCAAAGTGCATGTTCAGGAATAAAGGGTTAGTTGGGGAGGATTACAAACAGGTGTAGCTGGTCTCATAACCTTGGCGAGCAATGAGGTTTAATCAGAATCCCTCCCGGTGAAACTCAGCAGGGCTGCCTCCAGTGAAGAACACAGATAACACTGAAGATTTGTTTAGTTGCTTAACCGGCCACCAATAGTTCTTTTTTGGATAAACAGGCAACGGAGATTAAGCGGGTGGATTTCACTGTGTGATGAAATGGGCACACGGGCAGCGTTCACATACAGGTGAGTATTAAAATGAGCTCAGCGTCTGCAGACAGTGCAGCTGCAAATCTCTGTGGACAAGGTAGAGCTCATGGGTCTTTGGTGGACGAGCGTTTTCTAAAGGAGAAAACAGGCTCCACCTGACCATGTGTTAAGAAAATTCACTTATGAGTTGATGAACAGTGGTGGTGATTTGATAAAAGCAGAGCAAAGCAGGCCCAGGGCTGAGGTGCTAACTGATCTGGCTCTGCCCCTACTGGCTGCCCCTGCCTTAGCTGACCTCCCTGGGCCTCAGTTTCCTCATCTTAAGAATGGGGATAATATCAAGGACATCTTAGGTTGTCATGTGGATTAAGAGAGATTAATGAAGGCGAAATGCACACACAGTGCCTGGCTGATGGAATGTGCACAGTGAGCATTCATTGACTCAGAATCAGAAACGTGCCGTCATAGGCCCTGAGAGACACTCTTCCATCACCTGCAAAACCAGACTATGAAGAGCCCGGGCAATGGGTTCTCATGAAAGTAATTTCCTACCATCAACCCTCTAAAGGGCTCCCCTGTGGATGAAACAATTTGTACCTCTCGTTTGCAGCTGCATTTGCTCAGGTTCACAGAGAATCATAAGATGGGCTACAGGAGTTCTCAATTGGTACTGTCTGTTTAGACAATTAGTGAACTGAGGGCTTCTTTCTTTGACTTCAAGGGACCACACCCAGTGGGCCTTTGTACATTGTTTGGGACCAATGGCCACAGGTGGTCTGTCTTAGCCTAGGTGTAGGCAGCTGCAAAGACCCCCAAACAGGCATTCTTCTTGGGTTACCCATAGGTTGAGTTCTGATCCTGCAGTGTCACTTAGGAGCAGGAAGCCAGCCTCCTCTGGGAGGACACGTGCAGGAGGAAGCCACCTGAGCTGCTTTAGGAGGAGCTGCCATTGCTGAGCCTGGGCGGGAAGGGGCTGGACCCTGCCCTTGGAGCAAGAGCTGGTGGAGGATGTTCTGATAGGGGTGACCAGAGTGTGCAGCAGACGTGAGCATCTTTGCTGAGAAGCTCATTTATTCATTCATTTGACAAATGTTTATTAAGTTGTTAAGTACCAGGCCATAGCAAACTTTGGGCTATAGACTATTATCCTGTTTTAGGGTTGCCAGATAAATCACAGGACACCAGTTAAATTTGAGTTTCAGATAAAAAATAAGTAGCTTTTTTAGTATAAGTGTAAGTATGTCTTCTGCTGACTCTGACAACCCTATCTTGCTCCCAAGGGATTAGGTCAGAGTTCTCCACCTTAGCGCTATGGACACTGGGGACCAGATCATTTTCTGGTGTGGGGGCTGCCCTGTGCATTGTAGGATGTTCAGCAGCATCCCTGGCCTCTACCCATGGGAAGCCAGTAGCGACATCTCTCCAGACATGATAAGCAAATATGTCTCCAGATGTTGCCAAATGTTACTAGGAGATAAAATTGCCTCTGGCTAAGAATTGGGTCAAACCTAGGAGGCTATAACATAAGCACAACAAAAAGTTTGTGGTGGCAACTACTGGTGGCTTTCTCAACACCAAGTCCCTCCCTTCCTTGTTACTAGAAATCTGCTGTTTTGGAGTGCACGATGAACTTTCAAAATCTCTTGGTGAGATTCAAACTGCCAAGGAATGGCTGTTGCAACCCCCCCCCAAAGGATGTGTATCCCCAAACGTAGGGAATGGGAAGGCTCCTGGGAGAAGGAAGCTGAATAGGTAGAGTGCCAGCCACAAATCTGGGGAGATCTGGTCAGGCAGGTGTTGCAATATTGCAGAAAGGAACTTCCTTTGTGATTTGTCCAGTCTCTGTCCACCATGTCCTGTTGTCAGAATCGTTGACTCAAAGAAGCAATTTAGAGGGAGTGGGCTAGTGTCTCAGGACCTGGGAACCCGGAAATGAGCTCAGAGCAGACCATTCAGTGCCCAGCTCTGGACCAATGTGAATGGGCAGGGGCGTGACATGTGCTAACAGGCTCAGACTAAACAGAATCCCCTGCAGCTGAGCATGGGCTTTGCTCCCCCTTGGGGTTGTAAGAGCAAGAGGTGGACACCCTGACGACATTGAGGTGATGTTTGGGAAGAAAAATGTGAGGAATCCAGGCCAGCAGTCATCAGGATGTTCCGAAGGCAGCTCGAACGCAGCACATCTAAGAATAAACCAGGATCTCCCGCCCCCTGGTCCCACGCCTGCTCCTTTTCCACGTCTGTCTTCTCAGACAACACCACCTTCACCATCTGTGGGCCTGAGTCAGAAATACCCTCTTGCTCATTCCCACCGTGTGATCCGTTCCCACGCCTGTGGGTTTCCCCTCCTGTGTATCTCCCGGATTCGGCCCCCACGGTAACCACCTCGCTACAGGCCCCACGGTAATGAGCCCTTTGAAGAAAGGTGAATCACTTACCTTGGCCGTGCCTCAGTTTCTTCATTTGCCAGGTGGGGCTCTCCTTGCCCTGCTGACTTGCAAGGAGGATGAGAGAATGTGGAGTGGCTGTTATGTTATGTAGGGCCTTGTCTGTCATGATACTGGGTGACAAACCATCCTGGTTTGCCCGGACTGGGGGATTGTCCAGGACACAGGACTTTCAGTGATAAAACCGGGAAATCTGAGACAAGCTGTTCCCTCTCCCTGCGACAGAAATTCGGATCATATTCTGATGAGATGGGACATGACCAGAGGGTTTTAGACATAGGCTTTGATAAGGGACCCTCCGGCTGCACGCGGGGGGTGAACTCCATGGAGAACAGGAGTGAAGCAGGGACCGGGGAGGCGCAGCTGCAAGAGCCCCGTGAACGGTGGCGGATGCTCAGCCCAGGTATTCCTGGAGGAGAGGGGAGAGGGGGCCGGACCACTGGAAGGGCTGAGTGTCTGTCTCCTGTGATGAGGAAGACCCCAGGAGGAGCAGGGTTTGGGGGAAGAGGAGATTTCAGAAACATGTAGTGGTGCCATGGTCCCAAGTTGGGGGGGGGCTCCCTGCCCTGGTTCCCACAGCCCCTGCCCACCTGCACGGCAGCCCTGGCGTGGTCACGATTACTCCCCGTCCCGAAATCTTTTCTAAGCTTGCCTAGGAAGCTTCCATTTCCTCTTTGAAAGGCCCAGCCTGGTTGTATGCTGGAGGTCAAGGTTTATTTGTGATGAGGACGGGCAGCTCTCACAGTTAACGAGGGGATGAGCTGTTGAAAATCTCATTGGTGGCCCTAAGTCCCATGATGGGCCTATTATGGAGATTTATCTCACCAGCCACCTGTCTAGATGTGTTCACTGGGATGTACTACATCTGTGAGAGAGTGAACTCTAAAGAGGGATGTTATTTGCTGGAAGGAAGTTACTGACTCTTCGAATGCTGTTGACTGGGGAAAAGAGGAAGGGGGCTTTTATGGACCTGCAGTTTATTACAATAAAACAACATGCACCTCTGCTGACGTCATACTATTTCTGTACAGTCTAAAGAGCAGTTTACCTAACAGTAGTGTGTTTCTTCAAGAAAAAGCTCGTCTACCCAGCTTCTAAAGTAAAAACTAAAACTAAACTGTCCAGCTTCTAAATTATTCATTCATTTGGGCCATAAAATCTACAAAGCTACTACTAAGTGCAGGGCACCATGTGCAGGTCCACTGTATAAAGACAGGAGAAAAACTTCTCAAACATGGACTGCAAGTCCTTCCTTTTAGTTTGTCCCATGTTAGGGTCCGTGCCCAGCTCTGGACCAATGTGAATGGGCAGGGGCGTGACACGTGCTAACAGGCTCAGACTAAACAGAATCCCCTGCAGCTGAGCATGGGCTTTGCTCCCCCTTGGGGTTGTAAGAGCAAGAGGTGGACACCCTGACGACATTGAGGTGATGTTCGGGAAGAAAAATGTGAGGAATCCAGGCCAGCAGTCATCAGGGCTTGGGTAGATCTGAGGGGTTTTAGATGTACATAGATAATATTATAGAAACAAATAACAAAAATAGATAAAATAGGCAAAACTAGTTGCTAGATATGTGCACTTTCTATTACACTCACTAGCCATTGCATTCAGCTCTTTCAAAGTACGTAGATGCTGGCCTAACCAAAATCACTCAACTGCCTCAGTGGATTAATGGATACTCATCATTTCCTTCTTAAATTCATATACAAATCCATAGTTCGGGGCTACCAGTTTCTCTCTTGAAATCCGCCCATTTAGTTGCTTATTCACCCAAATGCATGGAATTTGTTTGCAAACATGCTTATTCCAGTTGCATTTATTGTTGCAAAAAATCTTTTTTTTTTGCAGAAAGTTGAATATGCAATTAAACACATATTCCAAACTAAATAACTCAGAGTGCCAAAAGAGTTGTTGCTTTTATAGGAACTCAATGTTGAATTGCTTGGGAAATTTTAGTAAAGAAAAGTAGCTTAAAAACAAAATTGGAAAACCATCCACAAGGATTCTACACCTAGATTGCTTCCCAAGTATCTTTTACGTGTCCAAATCTCTTGAATATAAGTAAAGTTGTCGCTCGTCTGGCTGCTCCAGGAGTGAGCCTTGGGGAAGGACTGATTGGTTTTCAATTCAGTCCTCCCCTCTCTCCAGTAGTCTTGGGGGTTCTATTCCCTTTCACTTCTTTAGTGCCGGCAGAAGAGAGATTTGAGGAAGGGGAATCTCAGCGCCTGGGCTATGAGAATCCAACGGATGGTCACCTTCTCCCCCCAGAGGGGACACCTGGGGATGTCATGGCAGCTGGAGCGGCCATGGGGGTGCCAGCCCCAGGCCCTGGGTCCTCTTTGGGGTTCTGGGCCCCCCTCCCTGCCCTCTCTGGTGCACGGTCCCTCTTAGATAGCCACACCTGTCACAGGAGAAGGGGCTGGGCTGCACATCTGCTTCCTCCCGCCAAGCTGCCGAGTGCAGGTGCGGGAAGCCCAGCTCCCTGCCTGGGGTGGGGCAAGGTGTGCTGTGACTCGCACCCTGGGCTGGACTCCCCCAGCTGGGCTGCAGCCTGCCTCCCACCCTGAGGGGCTTGGCTTGAGGCCACACCCTGGCCTGGCTTCCCGCCCTTCCCAGTCCCCTCTCCCCACTCTCTCCCTGCCTCCCCTGGTCCAGGTCCTCGACCCAGTCCTGGCACGAGCGGCCTCCTCGCAGGGTCTGCTTCAGGGCAGTCCCACCCAAAGCAGGTGCATGGGGGGTGTTCAGGGACACTCGGGGCCCCACACCATGTGGCTCCAGACACTGGGGTCCTGGGAATGCACCCCTGCTGCCCTGCTGCACACCTGGGAGTCTCCACCTGGCCGACCCCTTCCCGTGGCCCCGGCCTGGCGCTCCCTCTGCCCGTGGATGCTCCCGACAGCCGTGGGGGAGCGCAGCCTGCAGACGCTGTCCCGCGTGGAGGCAGCCCCAGCCACCCCCACTTCTCCCGCCTCCTCAGGACAGGGGCGGCCCCAGTTCCTGTCCTCTGTCCACCCTCCAACCTGCAGGGGACACTGGCCCTGCTCTCCGCTCAGGCTCCAAGGCATCCCTGGAACATCCACTGAGGGAGAAAGGTGCGCCCCCCTCCTTGAGGCACCCCAGCTTTGCAAGGTGGGCCTCCCGCAGCCCCTTCCCTGCCTCGGGCCAAAGGGCATCTCCTCCTGCAAACTCCTGACGTGGTCCCAATGACTGTGTCCTCCCCAACGTCCTGTGTCGAGATCCTCACCCCGCCCCATGGCATCAGGAGGTGGGGCCTCTGGGAGGTGATGAGGTCACGAGAGAGGGGCCGCATGCAGGGGTCGGAGCCCTAACGAAAGAGGCCAGGAGCTTGTTCGCCCCGCCCACAGAAGGCACAGTCTGCAAGCAAGGAGGCTGCCGCCCAGCAGCAAGCCCAGCTCCTCGACCTTGGACTTCTCAGCCTCCAGAGCTGTGGGAGGTAAACGTCGGTGTTGAGGCCACCCAGCAATGCTATTTCGTTATGGCCGCCCAGACTGAGTAAGACACCTCCCGGGGGAGTCCTTTCAAGTGTCCCCCTCTCGTATTGGGAGCCACCCTGGGTGGCTCCCAGGGATGTCTCCACATTCTTTAGCATGATGGGTTCCGACACTTCAAGCTGTGGGACGTCAGCCCAAATCCCGAGACCTCTGGAAAAGTCTGGTTCAACGCCCTGTCGCTCTGGATTCACTGCCTCAGGAGAGAAGGACATTTTCCTGGAAACAGGCATTGGGAGCAACGTTGGTATCCGGGGCTGTCGAGGTCCGTGGGGTGGCCTGGTGCCGGCTCTGCTGTCCTGCAGCCATGGCCTCAAGGAGTGCTGGGCAGGGTCAGCGGGGGTCTGGGAGCCGGATCCCGATGGCACCCAGCCCGGTGAGGGTGAGGCGAGGTTAGGCACCCGGAGCACCCAGAACCCCAGTCCCCGGCACACGGTAGCTGTGGCGTGTGTCAGCCACTTGTCATCCGCTGGCTGGTCAGGATCACAGATGAATCGGGTCAGGAGGCAGCCCAGGAATGAGGGTTTTGGGCTTATGACGTGCGATTTCTGTGAAAGCGCTTCGAGATTGAGCCTGTAATTGGCAGCTTTGCATCTAATCGCTCTGGAGAGAGGAGCCATGGAAAGCTGATTATCCCTAGACCGAGAGCAGAGAGGGCGGTGGGGGGCGGTGGCCTCGCTCTCCCTGCCACCTGCCCGCCCGCCAGCGGCTGCCAGACGCAGGGACGATGCACGTTCCGGGCTCGAGGCTCAGAGCGGCTGCCTTTCCTCCTGCTTCTTAATTTTCAAAAATATTATTTCCCAAAGCCCCTGTTACTACAGATTCCCTGGCACTCTGCTCTGGGCTAATCTCCAGGATAAAGCCTGGTCTTCCCGAGTGCGTTTCTCCTCCAGCCTCCTTCATCTGGAGACCGGGGGGAAGCCTCGCTCTCACTGCGTGCTGCAACACGCAGCCTCGCTCTTTCTGAACCTCTCTTCTTCCGTCGTTTCGCTAACGTCTGGATTGGTGTTTCTTTTTCTCTTTCAGGGATGGTGGTTGCGTAAGTGCTCGAGGGCCGTAGAGCAGGTTGTACACACAGGTGATGTTATTACTGTGACTGTCCATGAGAGCGAAGGCAGCTGCGCCCGCCCCGGTCCCGGGCCACGTGCGAGAAACGTTTCTGCGCTCGCTCTGCGCCGGGCGCCGGGTGCGAGGTGGTGACCAGCACTGCTGGCATCCCTGTCCTTCCGGAACCTACGTTCCAGTGGGACAGAGAGCGAGTGTGTCAGTGAAACAAATACCGATGATGCCAGACTGTGTTGAGCCCCACCAAGGGAGGGGACAGTGACGTGACAGATGGGAGGGGTGGCCGATGGTGGCCTGGGCAGTCGGAGGCCTTTTGAGGAGGTGCCACCGGATCTGCCCAGTCTGACGTAAGGAGCCGGCCGAGGGCGGGCGTGTTTGGGGAAGGCCAGTCCTGTAGGAGAACCTGCGCGGGGATGGGCTCGGGAGGGGCATGGGACGCAGCAGTGAGGCTGGGGACAGGCGTGGGGCAGCGTGGGCAGAGACGGGGCTGAGAGGAGGCAGGCCTGGCCTGTGTCCCCTGTGGCAGGCGTGGGGCAGCGTGGGCAGAGACGGGGCTGAGAGGAGGCAGGGCCTAGCCTGTGTCCCCTGTGGCAGGCGTGGGGCAGCGTGGGCAGAGACGGGGCTGAGAGGAGGCAGGCCTGGCCTGTGTCCCCTGTGGCAGGCGTGGGGCAGCGTGGGCAGAGACGGGGCTGAGAGGAGGCAGGGCCTAGCCTGTGTCCCCTGTGGCAGGCGTGGGGCAGCGTGGGCAGAGACGGGGCTGAGAGGAGGCAGGGCCTAGCCTGTGTCCCCTGTGGCAGGCGTGGGGCAGCGTGGGCAGAGACGGGGCTGAGAGGAGGCAGGCCTGGCCTGTGTCCCCTGTGGCAGGCGTGGGGCAGCGTGGGCAGAGACGGGGCTGAGAGGAGGCAGGGCCTAGCCTGTGTCCCCTGTGGCAGGCGTGGGGCAGCGTGGGCAGAGACGGGGCTGAGAGGAGGCAGGGCCTAGCCTGTGTCCCCTGTGGCAGGCGTGGGGCAGCGTGGGCAGAGACGGGGCTGAGAGGAGGCAGGCCTGGCCTGTGTCCCCTGTGGCAGGCGTGGGGCAGCGTGGGCAGAGACGAGGCTGAGAGGAGGCAGGGCCTAGCCTGTGTCCCCTGTGGCAGGCGTGGGGCAGCGTGGGCAGAGACGGGGCTGAGAGGAGGCAGGGCCTGGCCTGTGTCCCGTGTTGAGGGCGCTGGAAGGCTGCAGGCAGAGAGGTGTCCTGGGCTGGTTCATGTGTAAAATGCGTCCGTGTAACTGTGCCGTGTGGGGAGGGGCCGCCGGGGGGGGGCGGGGTGGCCAGGAAGGCCGGGGCGAGGCCGGGCAGCTGTCCGGGATCAGCGGATGCCGGGAAGGCGAAATGAGAACGCAGGTGTTCTGTAAACTGTAGAGTGCTGTCCATCCGGGGGACGAGGCTGGCCCCTGTCACCTCAGTGACACGGTGGCTGTTGATAGTGATGACAGTGAGGGGATGACCTCCGAGTGTCCTTCCCAGCCTGTTTCTGCAGGGAAAGGTCTGATCCAGGGGAGGGAATCGATCCCAGCATAAAACACACAGAGCTGACAGGGCCAGGAATGAAGGTTGTCAGAGAGTCATCAAATGCAACGTAATAATCAGTATAAAATCAATCAATAGCGATCAGTAACGGTCAATGTAAAATCCAGTGTGATGATGACAATGATTACAATGATAATGCATGACAAGCTAAACCCTCGCAACTATGGGCAGACGCTGTGCCGAACACTTACTGGTATTTTCTGCCTTAACCTGTCCAATAATCCTTTGCAACATGGCCTCTCATTATCCTTGATTTACAGATGAGGAAACCGAGGCACAGAGAGGTTACATAACTTGCCCGAGGTCACACAGCTAGTAAGCGGTGGGCTGGGATTTGAGCCCGAGAACCTGCCTCTGGAGGCTGTGCTCTTAGAAAGCTCGGGGTTCTACCCACCCTGTCGGCTTCCTTGGAGAACTATTTGTGAAAGGGTTTCACCGCACGACCGTAAGTGGAATTTCTGGGCATTCCAACATCTGGCTTCCAAATAGAAAAAACAGCCAGGTGTTTCCTCTTCCCAGAGGCCGTCCTCCCCTCCTGACCTCCCACTCCGGCTCCAGACTGCAGTCCCCCCACCCCCCCACGGGGAGCAGATGTGCCTGGGCAGGGAGGGCTGGGGGCGGCCGGGGCGTCTGGGCCCCCAACTCCAGGGTGGTGCTGGCTTCCTGTTGCACGGGGTCCCCGCAGAGGGGCGATGAGGGGCTTTGTGGGCTCATGGTCCTGTTGCACCTGCTCTACTGTGCTGTCCCAGCGCGAGGCGGCCAGAGACAATCTGCAGACACGCTGTGGCTCCCAGTGAAACTCCATGTGCAGGCGAGTGGCCCTTGGGCCGCGGTTTGCTCATCTCTGATTTACTCAACAGCTTTCTTTAAATAAACCCATTTTTGTTTTCACTAAGCAACTTTTATTTGAAAGGAAAACTGCATCACCGGGGTACATGGGAGACCAGCGTCTCTTGCTGGGAAGGAAGGTAACCATAGAAATGAAGACAATAAACCCAAACAGAGGTGCCACGCTCTGCAGTAAGCCCGGGGCCTGTTCTTTCTTCCCTGGACAGGATGAAAGCTGGGCTTGGAGAGCTGCTGAAGGCCGATCAGCACCGAAGCAAGGTGTTTTCTTTGAGGTGATTGGAAGAACCGAGAAGGAATAGGGTGGGGTGTGACTGCAGAGAGCCATGCTTGTCTCGGGAAATGACGTCATACCTGGGTCTGTGAGGCTCCGCGTGGGCAAAGGGCAAAGGGCAAAGGGCAAAGGACGTGCGGGAGGGCGTTGCCCTCGTCCCGGAGCAGGGAGTCGGGGACACAGGGCTGGCAGGACAAAGGACAGTGACTATAGCTGTGGCACTGGCTCCCTGGTAGCTCCGAGGTGCTGCCGTGGTTCCTGCTGGAGCCTGGGACCTGTAGGCAGGTGTCAGCAGTGGCTCCGAGGGCAGGTCGAAGGTGGCTTTTCACGTGCATTCGCGTCAGAGAAGCTCCCGTTACGACAGCGAGACACGAAGAACCTCAGTTTCCCTTTAGCGTGCTTGCTTTTTCCCACTGTTCCTCCACCGCTCGCTCGCTCGCTCGCTCTCTCCGTAGCTGTGTATGTACACACGTGCACACACGCTTTGCCTCTGCTAAAAAATACTTTGGTTTCCTTTTATGTCTGGCAGCCGCGTCCTCATCCTCTCCCGTGGACAGCCGAGCGAAGAATGAATTTAGACTCTCTGCGACGTCAGGGCCTCTCTTGTTGGGTTGAAGTCTCGTTATCTCTTGAAAGCCTGGTAACTTGGTTGAGTGATCTCTCCCTACTTACGTCCTCGAACGGCGTCCCGCGTGGCTTCTGGCCGGGCGATCTCAGTTCTGTCGGCAGCTTCGGTTTCCTTATGTTGGCGGCTCTGCTGGCCTCTCCCACCCTGCCCAGCCTCACCTCTGCCCAGCCTCACCTCTGCCCAGCCTCACCTCTGCCCGGAGCTCACCTCTGCCCAGCCTCACCTCTGCCCAGAGCTCACCTCTGCCCAGCCTCACCTCTGCCCAGCCTCACCTCTGCCCGGAGCTCACCTCTGCCCAGCCTCACCTCTGCCCAGCCTCACCTCTGCCCAGCCTCACCTCTGCCCAGCCTCACCTCTGCCCAGAGCTCACCTCTGCCCGGAGCTCACCTCTGCCCAGCCTCACCTCTGCCCAGAGCTCACCTCTGCCCAGAGCTCACCTCTGCCCAGCCTCACCTCTGCCCAGCCTCACCTCTGCCCGGAGCTCACCTCTGCCCAGCCTCACCTCTGCCCAGAGCTCACCTCTGCCCAGCCTCACCTCTGCCCAGCCTTACCTCTGCCCGGAGCTCACCTCTGCCCAGCCTCACCTCTGCCCGGAGCTCACCTCTGCCCAGCCTCACCTCTGCCCGGAGCTCACCTCTGCCCGGAGCTCACCTCTGCCCAGCCTCACCTCTGCCCAGCCTCACCTCTGCCCAGCCTCACCTCTGCCCGGAGCTCACCTCTGCCCAGCCTCACCTCTGCCCGGAGCTCACCTCTGCCCAGCCTCACCTCTGCCCGGAGCTCACCTCTGCCCAGCCTCACCTCTGCCCAGAGCTCACCTCTGCCCAGAGCTCACCTCTGCCTAGCCTCACCTCTGCCCAGAGCTCACCTCTGCCCAGCCTCACCTCTGCCCGGAGCTCACCTCTGCCCAGCCTCACCTCTGCCCGGAGCTCACCTCTGCCCGGAGCTCACCTCTGCCCAGCCTCACCTCTGCCCAGCCTCACCTCTGCCCGGAGCTCACCTCTGCCCAGCCTCACCTCTGCCCGAGCTCACCTCTGCCCAGCCTCACCTCTGCCCGGAGCTCACCTCTGCCCAGCCTCACCTCTGCCCAGCCTCACCTCTGCCCGGAGCTCACCTCTGCCCGGAGCTCACCTCTGCCCAGCCTCACCTCTGCCCGGAGCTCACCTCTGCCCAGCCTCACCTCTGCCCGGAGCTCACCTCTGCCCAGCCTCACCTCTGCCCAGCCTCACCTCTGCCCGGAGCTCACCTCTGCCCAGCCTCACCTCTGCCCGGAGCTCACCTCTGCCCGGAGCTCACCTCTGCCCGGAGCTCCCGTCTTCCGCATCTCCTGGTTCCGTCTGCGCCTCTTTGGCGACCAACGTTCCCATGTTTTCTGCTCCTACTGAGAGCCTGATTTCACCCATTGCTCTGCAGAAGGTGGCAATTATTGTGCCCTTATCAAAAGCCACTACTTGCAAAGCTTGAGGTCGGGGAGGACCGCGGAGCCCCTCGCAGTCAGGGCAATGGACACACGATCTTTAATTCCCCTAGACAGTCGCCGAGGAAAGGGACATTATCTCCTTCACAAGGGCACTCAACTCAGTGTGACGGAGATAAGAATTACACACGTCCTCACAGCAGGCTGGTAAATAACATCGAAGGAAGGGGTTTAAACCTTTTCACGTCAAGCTGGAAGAAGCTCTATATGAAAAATTCCCCGTAGTTAAGTCACGCAGGTCCCACGGGCTCTCTCTCATGGACGTTTCCATTTTGCTTCCCTAAGTCTCTGTCTCCCGTGATTCCAAGTCTGCGGGAACATTAACCAGCAGCGATGTCGGGATTGGGGAAGGGCTAACTGAGCTCGTGGAGTCCTTGGGGTGCAGGGTGGGGAGGGTGGGAAGCTTCGGGAATCTTCTGCCGTCAGTGGGCGGGGGCTCAGGCTGGGAGAGAAGACGGAGGCAGTGCTGGAATTCTCAGTGGTCCAGGGTGGGACGTTTTTGATCACCGAGGAAGCGGGTACCTGCTTCCTGCCAGGGTTATGCCCTAATGGACAGGCGTGCTGATGTAGGGCTGTGTGTCTACTCCTTCATCCAAAGAGTATTTCTTGAGCCCCTACCCATGAGCCAAACATCAGGATGCAACAGGGAAGGAAACAGACAGTGTCCCTGCCCTCAGGGAGCTTACCCTCCAGTGGAGGAGGGAGGCAAATAGCAGATGCATTCATCATGTATTTTGTTGATTCAGAAATGCACATTTTTTTTTCTTTTCTTTTCTTTTTTTTTTTTCAGACAGGGTCTCCCTCTGTCACCCAGGCTGGAATGCAGTGGCATCATCATAGCTCGCTGCAGCCTCGAACTCCTCTAGCAATCCTCCTGCCTCAGCCTCCAGAGTAGCTGGGACCACAGGCATGTGCCACCATGCCTGGGTAAGTTTTCTATTTTTTGTAGAGATGGGATCTTGCTCTTGCTCAGGCTGGTCTCAAATTCTTGGCCTCAAGTGATCCCCCTGCCTCAGCCTCCCAAAGTGCTACGATTACAAGCCTGAGCCACTGAGCCCAGCCATACCATTTGTTTTCACACGTTAATATCTAAAATCAGTGTGCCTCTTGTTAGTGATGTTGTGTTGTAGTTCAATGGTCAGTGTTTTTTTGGTTTTTTTTCTTAGCAATATGGAGATGGGGCCCTGAGCAGGTGCCGGAATATTCCAGGTGGGAGATGCTGGTGGCCTGGCCCAGGGTAGGGAGGTGGAGGTAGGGAGAAGTGGTCGGATTCAGGGTTAATTTTGAAAGTAGAGCTGGCAGGATTTGCTGATCAGTTGAAAATGATGTGAGAGGGAGAGAGGAGTCAAGAGCAAATGCAAGGTCATTCCCACAGTTCTGTGGAGATTGCTCAAACTTGAGAACTTACCAGCTGTGACGAATTTACAATCAAGAGTATATTGGCGGGTGCTGCAAGCTTCCAGGAGTTCTTTAGAATGTTCTAGTGGTGGAACACAAAGCTTGGAGTGTGATCACAGCCATGGTATTCACCCCTTACCCATAACATTTGTGCTGGGGTGTCCCACATGTGTCATTTCATGGCTATGCGTGTGCTGGGACATGATCAAATGATTTGCTACAAAGCCAAGGACGTCGGTGTCAGGGGAAGAGGATGTTCACACAGAAAGAGGAAGTGCATGGGCTGAACGAGCCAAAGCAGGTTGTCTACACCCGTCAATGGAGGGGGGAGTTTTGTGTCCCACCAGCCCCCGGCTGGGTAAGGTGATGGCACCCAGACCCTACTTTGGTTGGTTCAGGGAAGCAGGGCTGCAGGTGCACCTGTCCAGGTGAGCAGATGCCACTTGGCCCAGAGAGGGGAGGTCAGGGAGGTCTCCCGAGGGGAGCTGACGTGTGAGCCGAGCTGGGCAGGGAAGGGGGAAGGGTGAGGAGGAGAGAACAGAATGTGCAAAGGTGCAGCCAGGCCAGAGGGACTGGATCTGGGACATGATCCAGGAAGATGGGACAGTTTAGACTAGAGCCATTCATATCCATTAGAGCCCTTTGGCTGCGAGCGACAGATGCCTCACTCGATCCAAACAGGGATGTAGTGGACAGCTCTGTGGGGTGTTCTCAGGCACAGGAAGGGCTGGGGGCCAGGAGTAGAGAGGACAGGTCCAGGGCCACTGCAGGAGGTCTCAGCAGCAGGAACTGTGGGGCAGCCTGTGCAGCCACCCCACTCCTGGCATCCACGACTCAACAGTCCTTGTACTTGAAGGAAAAGGACCCACTGACATGTGGTGACCTCATGATGTCACATGTGAGGAGCCGGAGTCCAGGGCGGCCGTTCCACACGTCCACTGTCATGCGGCCAGCAAGGGGACAGGGTGCATATCCAAGCCCATGAGTTTCCCAAACCTCAGTCACTCCTGATCTATCTTCTGACTTATAGTATTTGCATATGCTGCCTCTCGTATCATGAAAATTTTTCTTTTAAATCAATTTACTTAAAGAAAAACCCTTTTTATTCATCTTAGGCAATAGTATCGGTGAAATCATGTGTTTGATGTGCTATATTTTTTTCCCCTAATACACACCAAGTAGTTTTATACAATTAAAACAGACACTGGTCATCTATCTAACATTAAGAGCTCCAAATCGTTGTTTGTGGGGACCCAACCACAGCTTCAGAAACCGTGTAATACAACTTAGCAGCCTTTCTATTAAGGGATGATGCAGATTATTTATAGTTATGTTCAAATCCTTTTTAGCCCCCAAACTCTTATTGTTACAGAGAATCTTATATTGAGCTCTAACTTGCAGAAACCAATAAAAGGGGAGCTCTTTGGCTTGGAATGGGAGTTGGGAGGAAAGGAGTCCAGCCCACCTGTCTTTCCCCTGGCCAACCTCCAGGCACCTCCTGCACCCAAAGGCTGAAAAGATCCCAGTTTGGAGATGTTGGTGCCACGCACAGTGCACACGGCAGTGGCTGTAGGCCCAGCCCGAGGCCGGTGAGTGCTGAACGTGGTGGGCGGCGCCCTCGTCCTGCAGGCTTCGTGGGCTGCAGAGGCCTGAAAGCTAAGACCTGCCTTCCCAGCTCCTCTGGGTGGCGGCGGTGAGGCGGGGCTGCTGCTGCTGCTGCTAGGACAGTGGTGCATGTGCTAACAGTTGGGGCATCAGGATGAGGAAGGTTCTGGAAATGTGTCCTAGATCCCGGCAGTCTTGAAATGCACTCCCATCCCAGATTCCAGGGGGAGTGTTAGTGTTATTGAGATGTTCCCAGTGAAGTGATGAAACTGGAGCTGTCTTATGTCGGTAACACCTGACTGTGACCACAACAGAGGAGGCAGAGGCTGCCTGGCCTCCTTGCCTCCTGGGGACTGAGGGTGTAAGTCTTAAGTGAGTTGGTGAGTTTTGGGGTCAAGGACAATTTGATCCCTGCAGGTGGTGGGTTAGGGGTCATCCGCTCAGGGAAGACCCCTGGGGTCCGAGGCGTCCCCTTTGCACGGGGCCAGGGTGTCGGGGTGGGCGCGCTGGGCAGCGGGACCACGGAGCAGCCAGGCCACGGACTGCTCCGAGGAGGCAGGGCTCTTCCTCACTGCCCTTTCAAACCCGCTGCGGCAGATTCCTTTTTTAGCCCGTGGAAGATTGATGACTTCATTATTTGTGGCACTCAGCGATAAATCTCGGAGTTGCGGCTGAAGTGAGCTCTTTCCCCACGACGCGTCTTCCGCTCTGTGATTCATCACGTTTAATCATTCGTTTACCTCCAACGCCCTGGCCTTGGGCGGGGCAGCCCCTGTGGACTGGGACAGTTTTACTGTTTGCGGGAGGGGAGGGGCCGCGGGAAGGGACAGGGCTGGGAGGGAGGGCGGGGCTCAAGGTGGCTGGGCAGGGGGAGCTTCAGCAAAGGGGACAGAGTGACCAGCAAAGGGAAGTTACGGCAACACCCTCGTGGGGACCTCCAAGCCTGTCCCCATTTGCCAAGAAAATCTCCCATGAAGGGGAGACTCGGGGCCCAGAAGAAAAGCAGCAGCCGCAGAGCTCTCTGCCAAGAGAGTGTCGAAGAACTTAATTGAAGACGAAACGCGCTCTTGTTTGTGTACAATTAATTTCCCCAAATGAAGGGCTTTGTCTGCCACCCGAGTGTTTCAATGGCAGCCGCGTAATGAAGGTAGCAGGCGCCTCTTTGGTTTGCGCGGCGGCTGCCGGTGCTGACATGTTGGGGAAGCAAACGTGGCTCGGGTCTAAGAAGGAAAACAGAAGACAAAGAGTCACAGAAAGCCCCTTCCCAACAGAGCCTCGGCTGCCGCGGGGCTGACGTCATCTGGGGGACCTGAGCAGGACCGCTGCCCGGGAACGAGGGGCCGAGGGAACCCCGCTGTGGTTGGGGGGCCTGCACCCCACGCTGTGGGAACCAGGCTCGTCACTCAAATGCCTACACAGGCCAGGTAGCAAGCGTGTGCGTGAGTGTATTTTTCAGCACAAATGTATTTGTTTGCGTAGTGAACACCTGGGGAATTCATTTCCACAAAGAATTATGCCTTCTTATTTTTGTTGGAACACACGGCTCTCTTGACATATCTTTTGTTTTATTGTTTTTAATAGAGAGGTGAATAGAAAGATTTGTTTTTACTATGGAATAAAAGCCCAGCGGTCTGAGGGATAGTACACAGCAATGACTCTTGACTTCGTTGCTGAGGGCCCCAGGGTGGCGGGGACTGCGGCCGGCCAGCCCACGGGCGTGAGCGGTGACTTGCTCAGGCCACGAATTGCCCAATGGAAGGTGCGTCAACTCGGCCACGTCTTCAATTTTTCAGAGGAAGATGGATATCTCAATAACATGAAATAGTCTCATTTTTAATATTGAAAACCACCTGCGCAGACCAGCGTGTTGCGGGCTGGTCACGTGTCTCCTGGCTGGACGTGGCCTGTGGTCTCCTGGCGTCTGGGATAGTCCGTTCATCCGTACACTTGCGTAGCAAAATGTGCTTCTAATTTTGGTGGATGATTCATTCCATCTGTTTAGGACTCAATTTTCCCCCCGACAAAGGCAGCTCCTTCTATTTCTGGCCCAGTGTATGTTTCACGGCTCTGAAACCTGCGTCTGCGTCCTCCACTGGGTTTGATGACCAGAGAGACCCAGCCTCAGTTGACCCGATCGGAATGTCCATAGGTCTTCACCGGGCGTCTCGGGCTCTGAATTCGTTTGGACGCAGCTTTGGCTGCCGTGGCAGTGAGAGTGGCTTACGCAAGATGGAAGTTGATTTCTCACTCGTGTGAACGGCTGAGCTGGGGCGGCAGTTCCCGTCTGTGAGGTTATGAAGGACTCACCCGGTCTCCCTCTGCCTTTTTGCTCCACTCTCGCCAGGCCCTTTACTTAGTCCACTGCAGCCCTGTCTGCATTTCAGCCGGTGAGAAGAGAGAAAGGCAGAGGAGCTGGGCACACCTTCCCTTCCTGGGCACCTCCTGGCAGGGGCGCCTCACCTGTCCTCACATGCCACTGGGCAGCCCTTACTCACCTGGCCACACATCGCTGCGAGGAAGGCTGGAAATTGTAGTCCTATTTTGGGTTGCCATGCACCTGCTAAACTGCTAATTAACAGGGCTTCCACTGCTAAGGGAGGAGGGATGCATAGGTCATGGAGGGTCGTAAGCAGGTAAGAAGGTGGGCCACTCGGACTAAAACACACCAACAAAATTTCAGTATCTCAACTGGATTCTCAACTAGCTTTCAGTTTTACTCCTGACAGTCAGAAATTGTGTTTCTTTTTTTACCTCTTTAACAAATTTTGAAGCAAAAAGTTGTATTTTTTTTACAATTAATGCTTTTCAATATTATGTTCCATACCTTGGTATCTTTTGTTTTTCCTTTACTTTTGGCCGTATTTGTGTACCTAGTGAACTATGATTTGATTTATATTTTTTTCTAAATAGAATCAGTATTTTCCCCCCAAATTTATTTTAAAAGGAAATTTTGCTGAATGATAACGAAAATATAACATCAACATTTGGGGGCTGCAGCTAAAGCAGCGCAGAGAGGTAAATTTATAGTTTTAAGTGTATATATTACAAAAGAAGAAAGGTCAAAAGTCAATGACCTAAGATTCTACCTTAAGATACTAGAAGAAAAAGATCAAAGTAAACTCCAAATAATTAGAATTAAGGAAGATAAAATAAAGAGCTGAAGTTAATGAAATAAAGGAAATAAAGGAAAGGCAATAGATAAAATTGACAAAGCTAAAAGTTCATTTTTTAAGGAGATCAACAGAATTGCATCTCTCCACGTCTGATGGGCATGGGGCTTCCTCACCCCCTCCTCCCTGCAGCCCCACAATGGGGCTCCCCCTGCCCAGGTGCTCAGGCGACACCTCCAGCCCCTCCTCCCCACACACCCACCATTTGACCTCTCAAGCACATCCGAGTTTCTGTCCGCATGGATGGATTCCTGCCTCTGCCCCGCCCGCCCGCTCCCTCTGAGTCCCTGCCCGGCTTCTCTGGGAAGATGATCACACCAGGGCTCCCCTGGCCCCTCTGCTCAGTCTCCTCTGCAGTCCGTCCTGCTAAGTGACAGATCAGCCACGGCCTGCACTGAGCCTTGTCTCCCGCCTCGCTCTGGGCAGAAGTCACAACCTTTCCCTGGCTGACAGGGCCCGGCAGGTTCTGGCTCCCTCCCCCTGCCCATCTCTCTCCTGCTTCTCTGCCACGTCCCCTCTGCTCCCGTCACACGGCCTCTTCCTGCTCCCAGGACAGCACAGGTGCTCCTGACTCAGGGTCAGGACCTCTGCTCCACCCCTCCCTGGGATGCTCTTCTGCATGTCCGCTGGGACACCTGTGCCAAGGCCACCTTCTCGGCGAGGCTCCTCTGTCCCGTCTATGAACAATCACAGCTGCCCCCGGCCCTGCCACAAATGTAAACATGTCACGCGGGAGGACACGTGCTTTCGCCAGAGTGCTGCCCACTGTCTGACACACTTTACGTTTCACATGTGGCCTTAGGTTGGACTCTTCCAGAAGCCGACCCCTGAGATGCAGGGGAGCGGGAAGTGAGACGGGAAGGAGAAGTTGCCAATCCTGGGGCATAATGAGCAGGTGAGCACCGTGGGCCGCTGGGGCTCAGCCCCGCTGGGGACCGCAGGGAAATGGTGATGTCCCAGGAAGCCAAGTCTGCTTCACCGGACGTCAACCCCCAGCCACTCGGGCTCCTGCAGCCAGAGGATTCCGGAAGGAGAGCCACGCGGGCAGTGAGAAGCCGTCGCAGGGTAGATGTGGTGAGGACTGAGGGAGCCAGGAGGCAGGGACAGCTCTGCCGCACATACTGTCTTGGGTTGTCACTTGCTTGTCGTCTGTCTCCCTCTGCGGGCCGGAGCTCACACAGCCGGGATCTTTATCGTGTTCTTTGCTGCCCGAGACTGCACCTGTGCCTGGCGCGCAGCCCGCCCTGCTCACACCTGTGCCGAGCGCTGCATCAAGACTCAGCTCCTCCTCTGCGGGCTTCTGAGCTGCACGGTTGGCGTCTTTAAGGAACCAGATTCTAGGCACAATGGCCTGGCCCGGCCCTTGCAGACCTTACTGCCCTGTTGCCTTCTGGGCGGATTCCGAATCCCGTTGCTGCTGTTTGTGGCCGCGTGGCTTTTCCAACAGCGACAGTGCGGGGGCGGGGCGCGGGCCGCTGGTGAAAGCTCCTATTACCTGGGCTTTCCGGGTGCTTTTGTGCAGATGCCCTTTGATGTTGTCACAGCCGCGAACCCTGATGGCAGCGTGGCGATAATGGTCCCAATTACCCCTGCCGTCTCCTCTCTCCTGACAGCGCGCCCCAGAGCCCACAGATTGATTACTCCTGAGTGCTCCTCTCCAGCCACGGCTTTTCCAAACTGGCCCACGTGGTTTGGTGGGAGGAGGAGACAACAGATACGTGTATCTTTGTTTCTTCCCGTGGTGGAGGAGTTACGATGGTCTTGGAAATTGTCCCAATGCCCGAGACCCCACGAGCACAGACTCCTGAGCACTGGCTCCATCCTTGAAGGCAAAGCTTCCATCTGCACAACTGCAGCACCAGCACGGGCCGGGCACAGGCAAGGTGTGTCTGTCGCTGCCCAGGTGAGGTGGGACAGGAGCCAGGCCTGCCGGCCTGCAGGGTGGCTGCAGTCTGTGTGAGCCCGTTTGCTTCGCTGGCTGGGTTCAGACCGAACACGGCCACCAGGATGGCTGCAGGGGAGGGTGTGCTTGGCTCGTCGCAGCCTGGAGAGAGGCCCAGGGCGTCCCGCTCACCTGTCGTCAGCGAGCTGGGCGTGAGTGCCTCGGGTGCCGTTTGCCAGACCTCTCTGCTGTAAAGATCCTTTTCCACTTTGTCATCAGCAAGGGACATGTGCGGTGACGCTCTGGGACCCTGTGGATATCCTGTTCCCCAAATCTTCCCCCCAGTGGTTTGGGCATCTGCCGATGGTCCACACATGAGTCAGTTATAACATTTTCCAATTCTATCATTCCTCATTCATATCAGCTGGTGTTATTCTGCAAAGAACTGTTCCTGGTTCCAATCATCTTTTTTTAGTATCACTAACTCATAGATTCTTTAAAAAAAAATCAGTGTGCTCATACTCATTTCCATACATTTTTTTATGCTCAAATATTTCTGCATTTGTCCAGCAGAGGCCCTTTGATCATAGTTCTGTTTCCTTTTGTCCCATTCTTGTCATCTTTTGGGCATTTCCTGGCTTTCTGGTACAAGACAACTGGCTGGAGTCTTCAAAAAGGTCAATACCACAACAGATGAGGCGGTGGACACATTGTTCCCCACTGAAGGGAGTGACAGAATCATGACAGCCCACGCAGTGTGGGCCTTGAGCTGAATTGAAAATAAAGCGTCTAGCTTTGGGCTGTATGTTAGATTATAGTACTGCATTGTCATTAAATGTCTTGGGTGTGAAAATATTAGATTATGTAAGAAATGTCCTTTTCTGGAGGAGAGATTCACACTGGAGTGTTTAAGGGTGACATGCCATGACCTCTGCACCATACCTGCAAATGGTTTCACCAAAACAGGGACACGCGCACACACACACACACACACACACGCACTCTCTGTCTGTCTAATGCCCATGGAGACAGGTGACCCACACGTGGCATGGTGGTTCCAGCTGGTGGACCTATGTGAAGGGTATGCGATGTTTGTTGTACTGCTCTGAATGTTTCTGTACATTTGACATTTTTAAACCTAAAAACTTGGGGAAAATAAAATGACAACAAAGTGAAAAAAAATGCGGAGGGACAGGCATCGCGGCGAGAGCTGTGGCCACCGGCTCGGCCCGCCCTGAGAAAGTGCGCTCTGTTGCTCTGTTAATCCTACGACGTGAGGAACTGGCCGATTTTTTGTTTTTTAGCTTTCAAAGCATACAAAGTAGACAGCTTTATGCCAGATGATTGCAGTCACTAGAAAAAAAAAAAAACAAAGTAGACAGCTTTGAAGAACAGCTGCCTCTCTCTCTCATTCCAGAGGAAGAACTAACGCAGAAAAGCAGGGTAGGGGGTGAGGGATGGAGGCAGGGAGTTGATCAGAATTTCTGAGCCTGTGTTAGCTGTCTCCTCCCAGGTTATGGAGCTGATTCCAACAATGGCCTTTAAAGGACAAGAAAAGCAAGCAAGGCTTAGAGAGGTCACACACCTGCCCCTAGTAAAAACTGCTCATTACTAGATATTGATACCTACTAAAGAAATGTGACTAAACCAATTAGCCATAAAGAGTCAGTGGCCCAAAGCTACCTGAACAGAGAAATTTAAAAGACCCCAACCAGAGTTTGTCGGTTTGTAAAAGGAAGCTTTGTAGCAGGAAGGGCTGTGTCCCGTGGGCTGGGACATCAGCAGGGACACCCTGGCCCTCTCACCTACGCTGAACCTTGGCCCAGAGGCTGGGACGTGGAAAGCAGGTGATGTCCCTTTGCTCCTTGTGCAGTTCGTAAGACCGCGCCCTGGCAGGACCCTCCGGTCAGGGAGCTCCACCCCTGCCTCGCATCGAGGGCGGGAGACTTGGGCCCCGAGGGTTGGCTGAGCCCTGCGCGGGGCGGGTCTGGCCCGGGTGCAGCTCCCGGCCCCTGGCCAGCGCCCCGTGGGGCTCAAGGCTGAGGGGCTCCCTCCGCACCGTGAAGCTGCTCCGAGGAAGAAGCTTGCGGCCCAGGAAGGCTCTGCCTTCTGCTGTGGCCCAGTGTGGCAGCTGGCGAGTGGGAATCCGGGTGAGCGGGGGAACTCTACTGCCCTTCCCCGGCCCCACCCACCCAGGACACCTCAGCGTGGAAGGAAAGGACACTTTTGCCGACTTAAACAGCGCTCGACGGAGACGCGTCCTGATTGCGCTCCAGCAGAGACAGATTAGCCAATTAAGGCAGCTCCACTGACTACGTTCCGCATTCAGGCAATTTGCCGTTTGCTTCCCACGTGGACAGAGACACTAAAATAGGAACTAAATCAGCATCTCGGAAAGGAAAGATACCTGCGATGAATGAATTAAAATGAACGGTGGCTTGGATATGGAAAGCACGGTTAGCGGCTCTCACTGCGAGGTCAGAGAGTCAGCGCCCCCCCCCCCCAGACCGCAGCATCCACCGTCCGCTCAGGGGGACGTTTGTCCGGGCCTGCGACGCGCCAGGCGCGGGCTGGGGCTGACGGTAGGCGGCAGGGAAGGCCGAGCACGGGAGGGTGTTGGTCAACAGTCAGACGGTGACACGACCGGGTCCCCTCTGTGCACGTCTCCTGGGGTCTGGCGTCTCATCTCTCGGGACTCGGTGACAACAGGCCAGGACGGGGCCGGACGCTGTTCTCACAGAGCAGACAGCGCAGGCGGAGGGGCCGCGCTGGCAGCCGGAACCCCAGAAGGTGGCGGGTCTGACAGGGTTTTGGACACTCTTGTCTGAGGTGAGGTCACCCTGAGGGCCCCTGTCCTCCCCCCAGCCCCATCGACAGTCCTGGACTGGGCAGGACGACTGACCACCACACCACCGTGGGGACCTCTGGAGGGGGCAGACAGTCCACGGAGGTATGGCCGTGCGGAACTGGGGTCTGAGGTGCAGTCCCACGGACAGAACTCGGGAGGTGAGAGACCAGAGAATCCCCGCCCCACCCTGTCTGTCTGCCAAGGACGCCGCCAGGGCTGGGATGTGCAGCTTGGATCTGAGTGAAGCACGGACCGTTCAGCGTCCCTTCCTTTTGTGTGTACCTGGCTGGCAAAGGTGGGCCTATTTGATTACACACTGTCACACCCCTTCCTTCTCTGATAGGTGCATTCAGCTAGAGTCACCACTACTAGGTCACCGAGCTAGGCAGCTCTGATTGCTCCTGAGCGAGTCATTTCAGCACCGAGGACAGCTCAGCACAGTCTGTGCTCAGAGAGCACATAATAATTGCTGAATCCCCACCCTAGATCAAAGGCAGGGGTGCTGTCAGTGGAAGGTGCTGATGAGTAGACGTCGTGGCCTCAGCACGGTGGTTTTGAGGCTGACAGTCCAAAGTGGGTGAAGGGAGAAAGCTGGAGTCTTGGACATGGCAGCTGCTGGGAGGGGGACTCCAAATCTGAAAGCAGTGGTTTCCACCCAAAAGCCAGGCCTGTGCATGGGGTGTGACTGCAGTGGTACACTGATAAACTGGTGCTTTAGGGACCGAAACAAACAAATAAACAAACCCCAAAAAGGAAAACAAACAAAGAAAACCAAACCCTGGTTTGTAGCAATTGCCAATTTCTCTGGTGTAAATGCTCCCGCCGTGGCTGACTTCAAGCTGCCAAAGGCATAACAGCCAGTTAGCAAAATTCCTGGACATTTCAGAACTGGCTGTCAGAGCTGGCCGCCCACACTCTGCGGGTGCGAGTGACCGGGCTGCTCCCCTCGAGGGTCCCGCGGCAGATGTGGGCGGGTGCACGGCGGGCCGTGGGTGAGCCGTTCGTCCTGCCACGCAGCAGGAGGCGTCACTGGAGTCACCCAGAGTGTGACAAGGAGGATCTGGCAGATCCAGATACATCAACACCGAAGGAGGGACACCAGCAGGGATGGGACGAGGTTCGAGGACTCTGACGGGAGGAGGAGAGGCCCCAGGGGCGCTAGAAGCTCTTGAGGCTTTTTTTTTTTTTTTTTAGTCAGAGTCTCACTCTGTTGCCCAGGCTAGAGTGCCGTGGCATCACTCTAGCTCACAGCAGCCTCAAACTCCTGGACTCAAGCGATCCTCCTGCCTCAGCCTCCCGGACTACAGGCATGTGCCACCATGCCCGGCTAATTTTTTCTATATATTTTTTAGTTGGTCAATTAATTGTTTTCTATTTATAGTACAGATGGGGTCTCGCTCTTGCTCAGGCTGGCTTTGAACTCCTGACCTTGAGCGATCTGCCCGCCTTGGCCTCTCAGAGTGCTAGGATTACAGGCATGAGCCACCGCACCCGGCCCTCTTGAGGCTGTTTGGAAACGACTCTTTTGCTCAGGCTGCAAAACCCCAACCTGGAGGGAAGGACGCAATGTCATGCAGCTGCCATTTCGTCAGAAAAACTCTGCAAAAATTAGGACTTCATTTCTTCTCTGACTGCTCTATAGGGCACACCTGCCACTGGAACCTAAATGTTGTTGAATAGGAGATAAAAACTTACTTTTACCAAATTTAGTTTCATCTTTTCTGATAAAGTCCTAATTAGGCTGTTTGTTCGGAAGAGGTGGCAGGTGCCCTGGCTGAGGGCAGGCCTAGGCGACCGGGATCCAACCCTGATGGTGCCGATTTCTGCGGGAGCGACCTCCCTGGGCCCCAAGTCCTCGCCTGCACAGGGGGGCGATGGCGCCGGCGCCCACGCTTTGCAGGAGGAGATGGTCTAGTGCACGTGGGCACCGAGAGCAGGGCTGGCCCAAAGTAAGTTGTAAGTGTGCGCTAAGTAAGTCACAAAGCTCTTACTGTGAGACTTTGGTACCCAATTTGGTTGAATTCATCTCAAATGGGCTTTTTGTTTGTGTGGATTGTCAGATGACAAAGAGCTCATTTAATTATGATTGGTCCTGGCTGGGAAATAAAGGCACCATGGTGTTGTGAGAGGGGTTTTGGGGGTGACGAGAGACACAGAAGAATCCCCCAAGGAGGTGATGTTTCGTCTGAGACCTGACAGGTGACCAGGCTCCTGGCAGCACCTGGGTAAAGGGTCAGGGTGGGGGTGGGGAAACACCCAGGGGGGAGGAACAGCATGTGCAAAGGTCCTGGGGTGCCGAGAAGCCTGGCATGTCCGAGACCAGCGGAGAGGCCAGTGTGGCCATGACTGCGTGGACATAGTGACGAGTGGCAGGAGAGGGTCAGGGACCTGTGGGGGTTTGGACACCACCCTCAGGGCTGGGGGCAGCCTCTGGGGTGTGGTGGGGTCAGAGTTGCCCTCTGGGTGTTCCCAGTGGGGTGGCCTCCTCGTCTGGGGCTGTTCCCTTCCTGCCCATCCCGCCGTGGCCCGTTTCACGGATAAGAGCCGGGTGGGACGGGAGACGCCTGCTTTCGGGCCTCGGGCAGGTCTCAGGGACGATCGGGAAGACCGTCGGGGAGCCTGGCCAGCAGCGCTGGCGCGGGCCGCGGGGCCTGAGATCGGCCAGCAGCGCTGCCGCGTCTGGGGACCGAGCCCGCTGCAGGCGGCGAGAGAAGTTTCGGGACCTGCCTGGGACGTGGCGGCTGTGGAGGGACCGGCCACGAGGGGTCCCTGGGCTGCAGGTCTGCGTGGGAACCGGGACGCTCTGCAGCTCCCCGCAGACGGCGCGTGCCGCGGTCTCTGTCCGCACGGCGGGGCGCTGCCGCAGTCCCTCGGGCGGACGCGAGCTCTGCTTCACCTGCGCGTGTGTGCACGGGTCGGGGGTTTCATTAGTGACGCGAGTGGCGTGGGGAGCAATGCACGGATGCGTCCAAGGACACGCTCGCTCCACGCTGTCGCTTCTCCCTGCGAGGCACCGGCGGGACCCGCTTCTCCAGCACGAAGATCCTCTTAATTAGATCTTACTTGTCAGGAAGGCGAGGCGTGTTTGTGTTTCCTTGGGCTTTCATTGCTATAAACTTTGCAATGTTTTCTCCGAAAAATGCTCCTTTTCTGCTCAGAAGAGCTGGGTTTTTGCTGTTTTTCCCTCTTCCACTGTGAGGAGGAAATGCTACAAGTTACCAGGTGGGCAGTTATCCTCCTTAAAGGATCCCTGAAGTGGTCATCTGAAAATGATGGCTCCTGAAAAATAATAAAATGCCCACTTTAACATATTGTTGCATGTCAGAGCGAGTTTCCCTCCCCCGCAGAGCCGTAGAGCCTGCAAATTGCCCGTGGTAATGACCTCTGGCTCCAAATGCAGCCACTGGTCTTTGCACAGACAGACGCTGTCTGTCACTTCTGGGGTTTCGCTGTTGACACTGTGTCTCTTTTAGCTTCTCGGAAGGCCTGGAATGATGCTCCAATTAGCAATGCATCCTTCCCTTCCTTCCAGCTCTCTAATTGCTCTAATTTACGTCCCTTGACAATACTCACACCATGCATGCCATCTGTACCACTGTGTGGGGAAGGAGGGTCTCAAGTTCAAGGTCCCTGGCAGGTAAACAACACAATTTCAAGTCCACGGACATCCTCAGCAAGCAACATCAACTACCCCATCAAGACAGCAAGACCTTGGTATTGTTGGTGAGTAGCAGGTAATTTATGAGCTTGTCAGCGTGATCCACGGTCCCTGATCAGTATCAATATGAAATAGGAAACCATTTAAAAAGTGTCAGAAAAACATGGCGTACCCCCACCCCTCCTCCTACCGTTTGACGTTGAATCATTCACGTATGAAATTGAGTCTTTGTGGTGGTGAAGTAGTGGAGATCCTGCGTAATCAAATTAATATCATGGAACCAGAGAGTGGAAACAGGTTATTAAAGGTCCCTTACTTTGCCCTCCTTCCATCTGGCAGAAGTAAACAAACAGAACACTTAAATGCAAACGTGAATTCAGGCCCAAGTTTCTGTGAGCACCAGCACAGACAGAGGAAGGGAAAGCCGGGTGCATGACCCAGATAATCAGGGTTAAGAAGACTTTATCAGAAGATCAAAGTCTTCCAGGCACAGCTTGAAGATTCTGCCTTAGTTCATCCATCATGTCTTCTGAACGAGCCTGAGGTTTTGTGCCTTTGTGCTGAGACAAAGACGTGCTAAATGTCCTTGTGACAATTTGTGGAAATGTTAAGACATCACTGAAATTCCTTGGGCCGAGGTACCTAAGTTCAGGTCCCAACACCTTTTCTGAGAGCTGGGCGAACAGTTTCCCTCCCTGGGCCTCAGTTTCCTCATCTGTAAACTGTACGCTCCCTTTGACGCACCGCCTTAGTAATGCCCGCAGCAAGATAAAGGGCCGGCGGGTGGAGAGTGAGAGGCTGCTTCTGCCGGCGTCCAGGAGAGAAGTCTTGGCCCCAGAGCACCCTGAGACGCGCCCCAGGGACAGTGGCTCCTCGGCTTTGCTGACGGGTTGTGCAGGAGCCACAGCCTCAAGGGGAAAGCCAAACTTGCAGATTTGTCAAAAAACTCCAATCAGAGGTCTCCGAAGTGTACATGGAACCTTCATGTCATTTTGCAAGTATGTGACTCATTCATCCCTGAGACACTTGGCTGTGCCGCTGTCATTCCAGTGAGTTGGTTAATTGCTGGTGTAGACGCTGATATTCAGACCAACAGAACCCCGGATCGCCCAGATGTTGGGGAGCGATGTGCTCTCTAGCACCGGGGAGGGGATTGTCCTTGGTCTGAGCCAGGCGTGGCCATCTCACCGGCCTTTTTAGTGACTGGTTTGGGGGTGCACTGGGTCAGGTCTAGTCAGTGAGATGTAATTTAGGAGTCTTTTGGTGGGTGGCTTCTGGGGTTTACTTTAAAGAGACTTGAGAGAAGCAACTCTCATTTATATTGTCTTTGTTACTATTGTGGTCCTGAGAGGATGTAATGTCAGGTGACATGGCAGCCGTCTTGTTTCTATGAGGGCACAAGCCAGAGGACAAGGCCAGTGCACAGAGGCAGGGAGAGCAGAGCCATGGAGCGTTCAGAAATATATTGCCAGGAAGACCAGCAGCGGACTGCCCACCGTGATGATCAGTCCTTTCCTTACAGCTGCGAGCATTTTCCCTCGGGAAGGACACTCTCCCCACGCTCCATCCTCCAGTGCGGGCGCCCACAGCTGCCCAGGAGTCCCTTGGCTTCCAGCTAAGACCACCCCTTCCCGGGCCCACACCTCAGTCGACAGAGGCCGACAGGAAGCCCCACACTTCTGTGTGACCCTGGGCAGACCCCCACCTTCCTGCTCCTAAATGCATGACCTCCCAGCACCTCTCACCCCGGCAGCATCGGAATTAATCCCAGGACGCTTCCTAGCCCCACTGACGCACATCCCACGGGGAGCCCAGGGCTCCGGGGTCATCCCCCTCTGATTCCCACACGACTCAGGGGGACATGAGGCCAAGACCCTGTTTCTCTGGCCCTCCCTACCCTCTGTCTCTGTGTTATTTTCCTTACAGCCCTTGTAGAGCTTGTAAAAAGACTTCTGGAGATAACTTCCATGATTAAGACTTCATCTTAACCAGCCAAGACTGTTTGGGTGTTAAATGACAAATCTAAATTCAAATCAGCTTCAACAAAAACCAAAGAAGAATGAAAGGATTCACGTAACTGAGGAGTTCAGAAGGAACCGCCTTCAGGTATTGCTGTATCCAGGTGATGAAATGACGTCATGAGGACTCATGTTCTCTGCGTCTCCGTAGGCTCATTCGCTCCAGAAACCCGGCTTTCCTTCTCCCAGCTTCGCCATCCCAGTGGGGAGGGAGCCCCCTTTTCCACTCGTACCAGAACCATCCTTGGATTGAGCTTCACTGGACAGTGATTCTCGGGTGCTCCTCCCTGAGCCCACGGCCACGGCTGGGAGAAGCCCGCACCGAGGGGCAGGCCTGGGTCCCGGCCACCCAGCCCCACGGGTGGAGAGCTGGGAGAGGCGGCTTTTCCCAAGGGGATCCAGGACCCAGAAGGAGTGGCAGGTGCTGGGTGGGCAAGCTGAGATGTCCCACTGGCTCATGCTGTCTCTCCTGTGGCTCGTGGGCGGGTCTGTGGCGCCCCCTCTGTTCTGGAGGACTCAGCACTGGAGCTCCAAGCTCACCTGGGTACTATGTACGTGGCTGGAGCTCAAAATTACACATTCCCTGAGAATATTTCTTCCTAAAATTCCCATTGCTTTTTTTTGGGGGGGGGACACGACACTTAATTTATTTATAAATTTGAAATCAGATTGAAGGGAATTGTGAGTTTCCCATTTTACCAAAGGGGGACCTGGGTTAACAGCAGTGGCGGGGGCCTGGCCTTAGAGGAACGCAGGTGCCTCTGTGAACACAGCTGTGCTCCCGCGGGGTCTTGTGGGGATCACATCTCGGCCCCCACGGTTGAAGAAGAGCAGTAAAGAATCAAACCTTCTTCGAAAGGCCCTTGACAACATTTACAATCCACCAGGCGGCCTAAGTAACATTTTCAATAAAAAATTCATCTAGAGCTGAAATCTCTGCCTTATCCAACTCTTCTTTTCCATAGTGGGCAGTTGTCCCTGCTGCAGATAATTGTGACCCTGGTTGGCAGGACCCCCCAGGAGATGGGGCCCAGTCACCCACTCCTGAGCACGGGGCTCAGAATGGACTCAGGACATGCCAGTCGTTTCTAGGTGCCTTAGAATTGCCTCCCGCCCGCTCTGTCCCGGGCCCTGCACCGGCTTCTGGAGGAAACACGGCCGGGCTGTTCACTCACTACCGTGTGTGCCTGTTGCATGCCTTACTCATCCTTAACAGATATTCCTGCCATCTACATGCCCAACTACCCGTAAGGAGCATGTGCCACCTTGTTAAAGCAGGGAAACATAATTGAAAATCACCTGTGCATTTAGCAGGCACCAATGCCCCGTCCAGAGCAGAGGGTCTTCTTGCAGCGAAAAGCAAAGGCTCCAAGCACACTTGGAGTTTTCCAGAGCCACCCGGCCCCACGTTGCCCGCCAGAGTCCAGGGATGGTTGTGTGTGGGGTTTCTTGCTGGTGTTTGAGTCGGGAAAGAGAAAAACAGGGGCACCGGCTTTGGGGTCTAAAATCCTGTCGGACTCTGGTTGTCCCTGTTCCTCACGTCGCCCGGGTGGGATGCAGTGGGGTCTGAGTAGCAGGGGGACTCTGCCCCTGGTCAGACGATGCACTGGGTGGGGCGAGAGGGTGGCTGCTCTGCAAAGCCCACAAGCGCAAAGACCCCCAATGCGGCGGGGAGGGCAGGAGGGCCAGACCCCGTGGGGAATGCGGGCTGGTGGGGAGTCAGGACTTCCTAGGGCAAAGGGAAGTTATTAAAAGATTTTAGGGAGGGAGGTAACATTCAGGGATGATGTGTGTCTTGGGATTCACAGTGAGCTCGTAGTTTGCATATTAATAAGGCATTTGCAGGTGCTGAGACAAATGGGCCGTTTCCGTTTCCGTGTGATAAAATCACGTAAAAAGCACTCAACAGTGAGTTTTTGAAAGTTATTCAAAATGACAGATTTATTTCTCAAATGTGTGGTAGTAATGTATTTTAAGGTTGACAGGGAGCAGAAAGGTTACTCAGTGGTATGACGATGGTAGAGATACTCGATTTAAAACCAAACCCCCATTTTATACTTTCCAAAGTCATTTGACTGCTGTGCTTCTTTCTGAACCACAAATAGAAGATGATGATGAATACTTTCACCATTTCTTCCCTTAAACTGTATTATGAGTGAGTTTTAACATCAGAATTTTTATTGAAACTAAAATGTCCATTATTAAAGGACATTTTTGCAATATTTTGCTGAAATTGCCAGAGCATATTGTGCTTTTCACCCGGTAGCTGTTGGCAACTTTAAAGAACTTTTTTCCTTCTGATTTTAAAAGATGTGATCACTCTTGAAAATGTAAAAACATACCAACAACTATAAAAGAGAAAATGAAAACCACCTATAATTCTGTCACCTGTATGTTACCTCTGTTGGTATCTTCATTTTTCTCTTACTCAATTATTTTCTCTGAACGTGGGTGTGTGTATAGTGAGGAGAGGATCCACAGGTTTATATCTTTTTTTTAATTTCATACAATATAATAAGCATTTTCCATGCTATCGAAAATTTCACATAAGCATATCATGAAATCATCCTTCAACATCCTCTTGTCTGGAAAATCCATTTCTTCTTCGTTCCTATAGTGTTGGACATTTGTATGGTTTCCAAGTTTTGCTGTTGTCATTTATTTTGCAATGGACACATCATTACATAATCTGGGTTTGTGTTTATGAAGAGCTCCTTAGGGCACTATCTTATGAGTACCATGACCGCATCAGGGAATAAGTGCTTTTTTAAAGCTCTTGGTATTTGGAGACAGTGAGCCTGGTGGCACCAACTGGTGGGCGTTCCAAGCCTGTTACTGTGACCTCACAGGCGCAGAGCTGTGCGTGTGGAAAGTGTGTGCGCCAGTCTCATTTAACATGCTCTGCTCTTCTTTTCATTTGCAGAGCTTTCATTGCTGGGGCCAGCTAGTCCTTGGTTTCACCTTCTCAGGAGCGGACTGGAACATGCCCTCAAGCCAAGGAAGCGATGTGTGCGCCGCCCTCTGAGAGCTGTGGCTGCCCGGTGCCAGAACCCAGGCACGTCCCCGATTGGGAAGCTAAGGAACTATCCTCTGGTTCTCCGACACTCCGAGCAGTGCCTCGGGTGGCATGAGGTCAGCGGGCATGTCCCAGGCGTCCCAGACTTGCCCAGTCCAGGCTCCCAAATTTGGGGCACTGCAGAGGGCACACTGTGACAGGGTCTCCCTAGCACCGTGTCCTGCGGGGGCCCCGTCTTCTGACACCCATCAGACCACCCTGGCGCCAAGCCCTGCCGAGCGCTCCACCCTGGAAGCCGTTCCCAGAGCCTATTTCACGGCTCATTCCGAAGGAAGATTAGGAGGACTTTTCCATTTCCTGCATTAAATGATTTAATTCACAAGGGACTTGGTCAACACAAGTGTCCCAACAGAGCCCAGTCCCTGTATCGTTTGCAATTGACCCTTCTGACTAAACCCACCCGAGCCCATCACGATCTGCACTGGACGCACTGACAGAAGCCACACCGTGGCCCTGGCGGGACACCTGGCCAAGGCGGCTGGTGCTCCGGAGGGGGCGGGGAGCCGTGAGTGCATCTGACTCATTTCTGGAAACTGATGCATGAAGTGACACCCACAAATGATGGGAAATTCTGTAGAAATACATCTGATAAATGTTTAATTAGATGTTGAGAGGGATCATTATTCATGGCCAGGATGTTAGTCCCAGAGGACCTCAAGCTCCTGACCTTGTTTATGCCCATGTTCAAGTGCAAACCAGCCCCCCTTCCCGCCATAACTCCCTGCTCCAAGGGGGAGCAGCTAGGAAAGCCTGGTCAGCCCGAGGTAAAAACAGGGTGACACAGGGTGTCAGCAGGACAGCCCTCGGCCTGGCTGTCGGTGGGAGATTTCAGGGAGGTGAACATAAGCTGAGAACCTGAAATCAAGGTGTCAGGACCTGAGCGATGCCCCCGCCCACCTGTTCACGGGTCCCTGCAGGTCTCCACGGTCCCTGCCCTGTCCCGGACGGGCTCCCCTCCTGCAGCTGTTGATGCGTCCGAGGCCCCCGAAGTCCTGTGTTCCCTGGAGATGCTCTGTGACCCTGCGAGGCGCCAGGAAGGACCCTCCTGGGACGGAAGACCTGGGGGAACCGGCCGTGCGCAGGAGGTCGTGGTTGCGTCCGTCAGGCTGCAGGTTCCGAGGTTGCAGGTGACAGAATCCACGTGGGCTCCCGAAGCCAGGGGAAGCAGGACTGACCGGAGGTCTCGGGAGCAGGAGCCCCAGGCCTTGGAGGGGCAGGAGCCGGGGTGTCCTTGGGCTCTGGGCAGCAGGAGCGGTGGCAAGAGTTTGCCGGCGGCCGATGGGCGTGAGTCGGGTGGATTCAGTCCCCAGAGGAGCACTGCCGGCCCTTCCCACAGATGGAGCTGGCCCACCGCACTGTCCTCTCCGGGTCCGTGCCCAGCACCGTCCTCCCCCAGCCCTGTCAGGGAATCTCGTCCCTCCCTCCCCCCTCCCCCTTCCCTCCCTCCCTCCCTCCTTCCCTCCACCCTTTCCTCCCTCCCTCCCTCCCTCCCCCTTCCTCCTTCCCTCCCTCCCTCCCCCCTCCCCCTTCCCTCCCTCCCTCCCTCCCCCCTTCCCTCCCTCCCTCCCTCCTTCCCTCCCCCTTCCCCTTCCCTCCCATCCTCCCTCCCCCCTTCCCTCCCTCCCTCCCTCCTTCCCTCCACCCTTTCCTCCCTCCCTCCCTCCCTCCCCCTCTCCCTTCTTCCTTCCCTCCCTCCCCCTTCCCTTCTTCCCTCCCTCCCCCTTCCCTCCCTCCCTCCCTCCCCCTTCCCTCCCTCCCTCCCTCCTTCCCTCCCCCTTCCCCTTCCCTCCCATCCTCCCTCCCCCCTTCCCTCCCTCCCTCCCTCCTTCCCTCCACCCTTTCCTCCCTCCCTCCCTCCCTCCCCCTCTCCCTTCTTCCCTCCCTCCCTCCCCCCTTCCCTCCTTCCCTCCCTCCCCCATTCCCTCCTTCCCTCCTTCCCTCCTTCCCTTTCTTCCTTCACCAGTCAGTGCTAACTAGCCACAAAACCCAAAACCAGAAGCACTCTCAGTGCCTAAATACCACATTTCACTCACCACTAACTTGGCCTTGTGTTTCCCTCTTTCTGCCTCGGTCTCTAAAACGAGCACAGACTCAAGTGACAGGCAAAGAGACGTGTGAGTTGGGGTGGGCGGAGGCAGCTTCGATCAGTCAAACAGCCTTTCCCACGTGGGAGATGTCAGCAGATAGATGGGGACTAAGTCTGTCTCTGACTGGGTTACAGCCCAGAGTGAGAGTCTTTGGGGTGACCTTGATTCAAACAACCCACAGTGGGCGGCTGGTGGACAGGACGCTCTCGTAAGTGACAGCTCTCCAGAAAACACAAACAATAGCTCGAGTACTGAGAGATTGCAGGAAATGCCACCCTAAAATGGGCTGCTTTGGTGCAGCGGCACCTTCAAACAGAGCGCTCAGGGGACAGCAAGTGCAGGAGGGGCTTTCTCTGAACTCCCTCCTCTGTCTGAAGACGGGTCCTCCACAAGCAGCAGTTATCGTCAACCCCCGCCCCGGGAATCTCACCAACCGGGGAAGGTTAGACTGGCTCGTGGCAGGGGAGCCTGCACTCCACGCCGTGCCCAGGCAGACTTGGTCACAGGCTGTCACCTGCTCCTCTGGGGACCCCGTCATCTTTCCCTCACATCATACTCTCCCCTGCGTGGTCCATATCCCCCTCCCTCCCCGCTCTGAGGAGGGTACACGAACTTCCGGATCTCCTGCGTGTTCACGCTTCTTTCCTGTGACGCCCCCGCACATGTGACATACTTGTATACGTTTCCTCCTGTTAATCTGCCGACTGTTGGTTTATTTCATAGGCTCAATTATCAAACTCTCAGAAGACACAGGGAAAGTTTTCCCTCCCCTTCGGTTATCTATAGAAAGAGATTTATTTTAAGGAATTGTCTCCCGTGGTGACGGAGGCCGACACGAGTGGCGACCGTGTGTGGCAGATTCCGGTTCCGATACCCTGGGATCGGCCTGCTGGGTGCCTCCTGGTCCGCAGGGCCCACTGGATCCCGAGGGTCCTGCAGACTCTGCGGGAAGGGCGGGGCTGGGGTGGGGTCTCTGCAGGGCGCGAGGGGTGCAGGGTGGGGCTGGGGAGGGGGAGCCCCCAGCTGCCCCGTGCCAGGTGCTTTACAAATGCGGCCTCACTGCGTCCTCATGACAGCCCAAGGTCGAGAGCATTTCTACCTTCTGTTGTCGATATGCCAGGAAGAGCCAGAGGTTAGCTAGCTCGCCCCACCTTGGACATCCAGTAACGGCACAGCCAGCATGAGGGCGGGCGGCTTTCTTACTCTGGTGCTTTGGAAACAGCACTCGTGACTCCCCGGTGAGGTGGGATTTGTACGGTCAGTGTACACATGAGCACACGAGGCAGGCGAGGTCCAAGGACTCCACTTGAAGTTATGTGCCTAGCAAGCGGCACTCATAGGGTCAACCCTCAGGTCGTCTAACTCCAAACGCCCCATCCCCCACTGCCCAGCAGGTGTTTGTAGAACGGAAGGAAAAGGAGGCCACAGGGGGCTGCTGGGAGGTGGGGCTGTGGTCCCAGCACAGTCATGGTCACCTCAGGGTCACAGAGAGGGAGCCCCAAGTGCCCGCCGGGGGGCTCCTCTCGGCTGCACCAGCCCCGGCTTCAAGGAGGTGCACGGTGGGTCTGCCATGGCGTAAAACTCCAGCATCTAGGTAAGTTTTCTACCCAAAGTTCTCTCCTGACTCCCATGCTAGGAACTCTATGACTAATTTTCCATGGGAGAACGGAGACGGCACAGCAAAGCTTAGAGATGCCGCAAGTGTGTTCGTGAGAGGTTTGCGGAGTAGACAGAGCCCAGCAGTCCTAAAGGTCGTCCTGCATCCGGGCCTGACCAGCGCTAGACTATCTCGGGGCATGTGATAGTCCCTGGACTAGTCCCCAAGACCAAGGGTCAGAGAGCGAGCGCTGGTGGCTCAGGCTGCCTTCTAGGCTCTTGTGTCCCAGCGGATCATTTGGGTTTCTTCATCTCTCCCTTCAGCACATAGAGGGGTGCAGCTTCCTGAACTGCACCCCTTTCATGAGCCAGTTCTTCCAAGTCCCAGGGCTTTGTCCTTAAGATACGACTTTCTTCATTCATTCATTCATTCGCTCACTCATGCGCTCCACAAACATTCATGAAGTGTCTGCTGCATGCCCGGCGCTGTCCTGGGCAACAGGAATATAGCCACGAGCAAAGCAGACTGAAAAGAAAGGTCCCTGTCCTCGTGCAGTGCAGACGTCGGTGCAGAGGCAAACGCTGACACACAAGGGGAAAGGGCGGCACGTCAAGTCACGGTCGTCGTCGGGGCAACAACCTGAGACAGTGACAATGAGAGGTCATTAACCCTGAGACTATCTTGAGGAGACCCGTTCCCAGCAGAGGGAGCAGCTGTGCAAAGGCCCTGGGGTGGGCACAGACCTGGCGTCCTGAGGCATAGCCAGGGCTCAGTGTAGCCAGACAGGAGGGAGAGAGGGGGAGTGGGGCAGGAGGAATCAGACCGGTGAGAAGAGGCCGGGTCAGGCAGGGACCTGACTTGTACCCGTCCCACCTGACCCAGGCTTCTACTCTGGGTCGGGTGTTAGCAGCTGGGGGTTTGGACCAGAGAACTAACATGATCTGACTTATCTGTTTCTTCCACAGTTGGCTCAGTAGAATTTACTCCTTTAACAAAACTGGGCCACCCCAGAGGCCCGGGGCCACAGGTTGGGCTCCCAGCGTGGCTGCTGACACATCCACGCCTGGCATGTGTGTGGCTGGGTGGCCCAGGGGCCGCTCTGCTGGGCCTCTCATCAGTGGCACTTGTCACGTCTGTCCCCTCCTGAGTGTGGCCTATTTATGAGCCTCATTACACCTCGGCACGGAGAAGGAGGTTCGGCAAATGGCTCATAAAGCATCTTTCTAAAGGTTAATGGTCACTGTCACGGGAAGAAAGGGCCACCGAGCATGGACGCTCTTTGATGGTGTGGATTTTTCAATTAAGTGAAAATAAAGAGTCACGCCTCTTTGCCGCTGCCTGGGCTGATTACAAGCAGCCAAGGAGGTCTCAGCGTCTGGGGAGCCGAACCATCAGCCCGTGGGACTGTGAGCACTTCACACCAGCCACTCCCGGGGGAGGGGGAGGGGGGCGGAGGGGGTCAGGCCGTCCCGAGCTCCGCTTCCCTCTGGGCCCCAGTGAGCCTTGTGCAGGGCGGTGGCCGTGGAGGGAGCCCGCGGTCTGACCAGACAGTGCCCTCCAGCAGGGCAGGGACAGTGTGTGTCCTCAGACTCGTCACCGCAGCGCCTGGCACGGGCTCCAGGCCACGGCAGGTGCTCAGGTGTCCTCTGACCTCGGACAACACGGCTCTGCTTGGTGTGCCGGGCTGGGAGGGAGGCGGTGTGAGAGCTTCCCGGTTGCTTCAGGCGTGCGGGAGAGAGCGGCAGACGGATTGGGTGCCATTGGGACCTGCAGTGACAGACGCAGTGACAGCCACAGTGACAGCCCAGTGACAGTTGCAGTGACGGCCGCAGTGACAGCCCAGTGACAGTTGCAGTGACGGCCCAGTGACAGCCGCAGTGACAGCTACAGTGACCGCCCAGTGACAGACGCAGTGACCACCGCAGTGACAGCCACAGTGACAGCTGCAGTGACAGCGCAGTGACAGCCCAGTGACAGACGCAGTGACCACCGCAGTGACAGCCACAGTGACAGCTGCAGTGACAGCTGCAGTGACAGCCCAGTGACAGACGCAGTGACAGCCCAGTGACCACCACAGTGACAGCCCAGTGACCGCCCGGGGCTCAGCTGGACGCGCACAGGGTTCTGTCCTGCTGTCCTCAGTCTCCTGGGAGGGGCAGCTCGTGGGTGGGATGTCCCCCGATTGGTGGCTCCGGGATTCGGGCTCCTTGTCTTGTGCCGCCGCCACCTTCACCCGGGGTCGAGGCCTGTGGAGGGGCGGGGGTGGCGAGGGCTCCTCGGAGGGTTTCCCGCCCCGCTGCTCGGTCTCCTCTCTGCTCCCTCGTTCCCTGGGCCAGAAGCAGGTGCACGGCCCCGGTTCGCTGCAAGAGGCGGAACACGTGCCCTTCCTGTGTGCCGGGAGGAGGCCGAGGGCTGGTGAGGGGGCGGCGACAGCGCGGAACAGGCGTCCATTCCCCAGGTGCGCGTGCCCGCGGAGCAGGTGCAGCTCCCGGCCCGGCGGCCGCAGCGGTGAGCGGGACAGACGCGGGTCCCGCCTGTGAGGGACTCCCCGTCCCCAACCCACGCCCACTGCACACCTGGCTTTGCAGGACGCGTTTGACGAACGATGATCGGACGGACGCATGGCGGCTCTCGTTCTCAGTGGACGCGGAAGCACGTTATGGCCATGGTGACCAGGGAGGATATTCAAGGGAAATCGCCTTTTCCCGAGGACACCGGCAGGCCCCTTCCTCGCTGGGCCTCAGTTTCCCTGTTGGTGAACGAAAGTGAGGGTCTAAGCACTCTCAGAGGACCCCGGCAGGCAGGTGCCGCGACTCTGTGACGTTCGACTGCAAAGCCCGAAGGGAAGCGGGTGGGACTGCGTCACTCCGGCAGGGGGGAGGGGCGCGTGGCAGACGCTTCCCCTGGGAGCAGGTGCGGTCCTGGGGGCCCAGGTCACCTGCTTCCTCCTCCCCTTGGCTGCGGGGCGGCATGCTCCGGCCCTGCCCACCTGTCCAGCCCCATCGCCCCTCAAGTTCCCCCAGTCAGGTACGGCCGCCGTGGCCGTGGCAGGGACCCAAACCTCAGTGGCGTGGACGGGACAGGGGCTCAGTCCTCTCTTGCACAGACGTCCAGGCTGGCAGGTGACCCTCTCTGTGCAGGTCAGGGCTGGGGCCCTGCCGCCTCGCTGCTCCGTCAGCCTTAGGCTGGGGTTCCCCACGGCGCCCCCGTCTCCGCCAGCCCCAGGGAGGGGAGAAGGGGGCGGGGCGGGAACCTCCCGTCCTTTAAAGGCAGCAGCTGCGCACAGGCGTCACTGCCCCTTGGCCACGGCCTGGTCACACGGCCACACTGACTGCAAGGGACGCCGGGCGCCGCATGAGCCCTCCTGGGGCGGCGGCGAGAGAGGTGCGGGAGAGTGGCGGACTCCGCCCCCGCTGCTCACCTGCGCCAGCCCGGGGCGCCACTGTGCCAGCTCGCCGGGACCCGGGGCCTGGGACACAGACGGGACTGGCGGTTTCCACACGGGCGCAGTTCCAGGCAGGTCGCCCAGGTTGCCCGAGACGCAGAAGTTTCTTGGGACGCAGGCCAGCTGGCGCTAACACCGGAAAGTTCTGGGTGGACCTGGAGACGCTGGTCTCCTCTGCCCGGCCAGGCCGGCTTCCCTCCTGCTCCTCCAGCAGGCCGCGCCAGGGCCTGCCTCAGGGCCTTTGCACTTGCGTCACCTCTGCCCGAGTGCCCTTTCTGCAGCTCTGGCAGCTGCTGGCTCCTCTACTATTCAGAAAGGGTCACTTTCTGGTGCCCGTGGCCTGCTGTGCTCCGTGCTCTGTGGACATTCCAGCCGCGCTCGTAACGGAGTGGGGTTTGTTCTTCCTACTCTTCCTGCCCACTTCAGCCCCCAAATCTCTGAGCATTAGTAATTTTTATTTCCTTTTCCTCTGAAAGGAACATCTCCTTCCCTAAGGCTTTGGCCGGGTTCACCCGTAGTCTGATAAACCTGATATTAATAATGACCCAAGAGAAAAAAAAAAAAAAACATGTATTAAATTCCAAGATTATGATCTAGGAAATAAGGATTTTGAGGAGATGTGTAAGTTTAATAAAGGCCAGAGGGCGGATTAAAAGGAAATCTGGGGTGGAGAAACTTTTCATTAAATCAGACCCCACCTCTTGGATAAGTAGGTGCATTGGTACATTTCCTGGAGGGCAATCTGACAATTTGTAGCAACTGCCAAACAAAAATTCATAACTTTTGTTCCCAAATTCCATTTATAGGAATTTATTCTAATGAAAGCATACGAGATATTATTAATATATGAAATACAAAAATTATGCAAGGATGAATGTCTAAGCACTGTTCTAGCAGGAAAGAAGCAGAAAGCCCATATGTCTATCAGTGGTCCTGTGGCACCAGCCCTCCCCCTCCCCAGTGGCTGGACATTTCCCAGCTTCCCTTGCAGCAGAGTGTGGCCATGAAAGGGACCACATTCCGGGCAATGAAAGGGGATGAAAGTGTTGAGCTGCATTTTTGGAACCCCTTACCAACTGTCTTCTGCCTCCTTTCTTATTTTCTGTTTCCTCTGTCTTCCTTCCCGGACGATGAGCGGGATGGCTGGAGCTCTTCCTGCCCTTTTGGTCTGTGAGGATGAGGTCACAGCCCAGAAAGCGCAGAGTTCCCTGGCGAGAAACAGCGTCCCTAGCACGTTTCCGTAAGCGCTAGCCTGCCGACCTCCAGGGGAGCCACAGAGCCACGGCCCAGGCCACATCACCCGCGGCCAGGCGTGGGCGTTCTGTTCAGAGTGGAAGGGCGGGATTCGTAGCTTGGGAAACGTAAAACATCCCTTTGGCTGCAGCACTGAGAATTTGCCACTGGCTGTTGGCAGGTGGGTGACCTGGACCAGGTGACCGCGGTGGGGATGGGAGGCAGAGAAGGCTGGCCTCCTTGCGCTCCCCCCCCCCCCCGGGCCCATCTCATTCCTCGCCTTGTTCTGCACCCTGTGCCCCTTTGGACAACCTGCCATCAACCCGAAGGCCGTTCCCGAGCCCCCTCCCCTCCGCCGTCTCTTCTGCAGCAAAATCACACACGCGGCTCACCTTTCCGCCGAGAGACACCATCGGCCCCTCTAATCAGCGCCGCGGCCGCCGCCGGGCTCTGAAAGGCTTGAAATTGCACATCCATTTAGATGCCTCGCTCTCTCCCGGCCTTTGTTAATCACTGTTTTCCCACCCAGACGTGAAAAGGGGTTATAAGAGGTGTTCACTTGAGATTGCCTGTGTGTAACAAATGTCAGCGCGTGTCTGTTCTCTTCAGTGGGACCTTTTTAGAAGGCCCGGCTCAGCGCGCGGCATCAAGTGGGTGGATTGGTTTCCTATCGCTGCCTCGCAAATTACCACGGACTTGGCGGTTTAACGGGACTCGCGTCTCTCACGGTCTCGTTATCTCACGGTCTCTGTGGGTCGGGAGTCTGGGCACGGCCGAGCCAGGTCCCCTGCCCCGGCGTCTGCCCCGGGGAAGGGCCTGCTCCTGAGCTCTCGCGGCGTGGGCGGGAAGAACGGGAAAGAGTGCGCCAGTGTTGGGTAGGGACCCGGGGGAGGGGAGACAGGTGCACAGAGGCACTGCTGCTCACAGACTGCTGGCAGCGCCCTCACGTGAACTTCCCTCCTCCACATGGTAAGAATCACACCCGCCAGCGCCATGACAGCTTACAAATGTCACGGCAACCCCTGGAAGTTTCCCGAAAGGACAAGTTAAGGGAGGGTCCCGGGTTCCAGGAAACCTCCACTGCTCTTCTCCGAATCAAAACAAATATTCCGCCCACCATTGAGCACACCAGAAGATGGGCACAGAAAAGTGGAAACGTGTTAAAAACCCAGGGTCTTCTCCACTCGCGGGTATAGACCTGCTCCCACTGGGGACCGTGCTGTGCTTTTAATAAATCTTGCTGTCGGCTTGCTCACTCATTCCGTCCACTCAGTACCAATAGCCGTTCTTTGGTTCTGGGAACCTAGAACCAGGAAACGCTAGGAGAACACGAACCCGACACTAGCGTGACAGAAGTCACAGTCTCACGTAACATAGCCGCGGGCGTGACCTCCTGCTACCTTGGCCATGTTGGGTTGCTTACAATCAAGCCGCAGGCCGGGGGAGGGGCCGCACTAGAGCATGAGCACGGGGCATGGAGGTCTGTAGGGGCGTGTCACAGGTTGCAGGCCACAGGCCACTGCAGGAGGCAGACCCTGAGTCACTCCAGCGACCTCCGTCTCCTGGGGCTCTCTACCTTGTGTGACACCCCCCACCTTGGGCAACTTGCTTCTAGCCCACTGAATACGTCAACACTGGGGGGTGTCAGTTCCGTGACCAGGCAGCGGGAGGTAGTGACGTCTGTCTTACTAGCAGATGGGATGAGGGAAGTTGCCGAGTTATCTTTGCTTTATCACGTGGTGAGGAACTGAGGGTGGCCTTCAGGGGACAGCCAGTTAGCCACTGAGGCCCTCAGCAAAACAACCCAAAGGAGCTAAATCCCGTCAACACCCACGTGGGTGAACTCGGGGGCCCCCAGCCTCAGGGTGGGTAGTACCAGCTATGCCCATCGGGATTTCAGGGGAAATGAAAGCAGTGCAAAACCTGCTCTCCCCTACTTTAGTCCATGGTGATCTCTTGAACAAGCATGCCAAAAAGAAAACAAAACCCCAGAAACCCCACCCCAACCCCAAACACAACACCCCCGCCCCTGCCCTGTCTCTATGGCTTCTGGGGCTAAGGAGAAGCGATGCATGTTTAGGAAGATTCGCACCAGGTGCGGAGGAGGAAAGGACAGAAACGTTCTGATGTTGAGCCCCGAGGACCTCAGGTGTCGGAGTGAAGGTGTCCTGCGTTTCAAAGTGGCGTTTCCCCACGGGAGGCCTATGAGAAGACGTGGGTGGTGCCTGAACCAGGGAGACACAGCAGGTCCCAGGATGTGCAATGAGCCGGTCCCTACTGAGTCTCTTTCATCCTCTGCTACGTGGTGGAGACACTCTCAGTTTAGGGCTGTCTCGGCCCCGGGGTGTCCGCAAGCTCCAGGGAGCCTGACCCGAGTGTGGGTCCGAGGATGGGTCTGGGGTTCTTGGGAAGGGCGTTCTGCGCACTGGGGGTCCCTGTCCCCAACGGCCGTCCCGGCTCTGACTCCCTGGTGGGCTCAGGAGCCCCAGGGCGGGGTGGCCCCAGGCTAGGGCCCCATCCAGTCCCCAGCGCCCCGCCCTGCAAACGCCAGGACCTGAGGGCCCTGAGGGCGCAGAGCCCCTGCCCTGCTGAACGAGGAGGGCAAGGGGGTCCCAGGGTCGACCCTGCTCCCTCCCTGTGGGCCAGGAGGCACCTGCGCGTCTCGAGCCTCGAGGGTGGGTGTTATTTGGGAGCCTCCTCCCACGTATGTGCGTTGGGTCCCGGTGTAACACGCGTCTCTCACCGTGGGCCGTGCTGAAGCGTGTGAGAGTCTGTGTCTCGCAGCCTTGCTGCATCAGCAACCCAGGGCCCCCGGGGCTGGCCCTGCCGATTCGGGGAGCAGGTGGCGAACCTGAAAGGCAAGGCACAGACCGAGCTGGCGGCTGGGGCCAGAGCCGCCACCAGGGCTGGCAGCCGGTGTCCCTGGCCTCTCCCGCTGGTGGCCGGGTGAGCTGCCGGGCCCCACGGTGCCACTCGCTCTTATCCCGTCCTGCTCCGGCCTCCTCATGGCAGGTCACCCTCTGGCGTCACCTTCGTGACTTTGGGGTTCTCCGATTGTCGTCTGTCTGCCCCACTGGGACGGCAGGAGCCGTGTCTCGGTCCCTGATGTGGCCCCGTGTGCGGACAGGCGCCGCCTGGACGCAGAGACGCTCACTGTCCATCAGGGACCCTCGGAGCCCCAGACTCGGTCAGAATTGGGGGCCTGTCAGTGGATCCTTGAGACTTCTGATTGTCATCCCGTGTGGGGCCTGGGCATATGCGTGTGCACACTCACATGCTCACACACTCATATACATGCTCACACACAGATGCACTCACACACGTACACATGTACAGATATATACATGGTCACAAACACTCATACATACATATGCCCACACACACCCACGCTCACACACACGTTACACACAGATGCACCCACACACATACACATGTAATACATGTCACAAACACATATACACATGCACACTCATACATATCCATGTTCATACATGGTACACACAGATGCACTCACACACATACACATGTACATACATGGTCACAACACATTCATATATATACATGCACACTCATACATACCCAGGCTCACACACATGCTTACACACAGAGGCACTCACATGCATGTACATGCATATACATGGTCACAAACACATAAACACATGTACACATATGCACACATACATGGCAGACATACAGACACATGCTCACAGACACACACACAGACACGCTCTCACCCCCCACACTCACAGACGCAGCCAGTCAGGCATCATTAAAATGCAGTCCACGCCTGTGCCCCACCCCCACAGAGCCCGGTGTGACCGCTCAGCAGAGGAGGCCCCGGGGCCCGGCTGAGCCCTGGTGTCCTGCCACCTGATCTCCATGACAACCCAGCCTGACACGGGTTTGTAAGTTTGAAGGTTTCGGGGCTTACACGGTCTCCCACGTTAATTCATGCAGATCAGCTGTTCACCCCTCAACACTCCCATGTTATGTGAGGCAGCGAGGCACAAAATTGGCTCCTGCTCTGTGCGTGTGTGTGTGTGCGTGCGTGTGCATGTGCGTGTGCATGTGTGTGTGTGTGTGTGTGTGTGGTGTCTGGTACACAGCTAGGATGAGGTTGGGGGCAAAACAGCGTGAAAAGTACAGCCAGTAGTAATTGGATTACAGCTGTTGATTGCTTTCAGAGTACTTACCGTGGAATATTAATCTCAGAGACGCGCCGCATCTGGCGAATTCTAAAGCGTCTCTCGGACAGAATGTGGGACCAAGGAGGAAGAACACGCTTGCAAACCTGGTGAACTCTCCCGCCCAGTCCTGGGATTGCTGGTGAGATGGGGACTCAAGACCAGGTGCGAGAGTCCGAACGTGTCCGCCAAAGGGGTCTCCAGCGACTGGCGCTGCCCAGGGCCGTGGAGAACCCGAGAGCCACGTGGCAGGTCCGGGGTCCAGAGGGGGAGGCGGGGAGGGGTGGAGGCCGAGAGAGGCTGGAGACAGATGTTCAGATCCCGTCTTTCTCCCACAGCAGGACCCGCCCCGATGCAGGACGGGCCTGGCCGTGACCAGGCAGGGAGGAGGTCTCGACCCGGCAGCCGACAGCCAGGACCTCCCGAGCGAGCGCCACCTCCAGACTTGGTTCCCAGCAGGTTCCGGACCCCCGTCCACTGCGCCTAGCCCCGGGGGGTGACCACCGTTTCCACTGGTGGAAGGGACTCGGGCCCAGGCGGGCACAGGGACTCGCCTGGGGTCACCAGCTGGCAAGGAGCCACGGACCCCGCAGACGGGAGTGTGGGGGACAGTGGGGGTTGGAGACCGCGGCAAACTGGCGGAACCCGCCCACCTGGCCGGGCAGTGGGGACTTTGCTGCCGCAGGCACCTCCACGGGAGGGTGTGGCCCAGTGGCCCCGTCTGCTGAGGCACCTCCACGGGAGGGTGTGGCCCAGTGGCCCCGTCTGCTGAGGCACCTCCACGGGAGGGTGTGGCCCAGTGGCCCCGTCTGCTGAGGCACCACCATGGGAGGGTGTGGCCCAGTGGTCCCGTCTGCCGAGGCACCACCACGGGAGGGTGTGGCCCAGTGGCCCCGTCTGCTGAGGCACCTCCACGGGAGGGTGTGGCCCAGTGGCCCTGTCTGCCGAGGCCTCGAGAGAATGGAGGGATCGAGTCCCAAGTGGAGTCTGGAAGTTTCCCACGTGTTGACGTTGGTCCCAGTTGTCACACAGCACCAGGGGAACAAACGAGGCGGGTCTGCTGGCTGGTGTGGGTCTTGGGTCCACAGTGTGACCTCTGACTCACAGAGAGAAACGCCATTCGCTCTAGACTGGTGAGTGCTGGGAGGAGTGGGGGTCGGCCGGGAGGAGTGGAGGTCGGCCGGGCGGAGTGGGGCACAGAGACGAGCGAGACGAGGACCCCCGCACGGAGCCCCCACAGGCCAGACCCTCCAGGGGCCTCCGGGAGTGGGGCCGTCAGGCGGCAGGTGCGGAGGGGCGCAGTCGCCCGTCCACCTGGTGGCTGAGGAGGGCTCTGGGGCGCCGGGTGTCGGGGCCACACCTGTGCTGACGAGGCTCACAGTCCTGTGGGGACCTTGGCGTCGCATCCCGGCGTCGTCCTGGCTGCTGGAGGTCGGGCGCCCTGGGCTGTGTTTCCACTCGCCTCCACGGGCGGGAGACAGGCCTGGTCCTGCGGCCACGACCCCTCCCCGGCCCCACAGGAGCCCCGACCCCCAGGCCTGCGGGCGTTCGCACCCCCACCCCGCCCCCACCCACGCAAAGCCCAGCCCGGGCAAGGGCAGGTGCAGCTTCGGGACATCGTCCTCCTGCCCCAAGGGGCAGAGCTGAGCCCCCAGAGCCGGGATGGAGGCCCCACGGTGCCCGCCCCTCGCCGTGGCCCTCTCTCCTTAGAGGGTCGCTTCCAGCCAGCGCCAGGTGGCAGCGCCAGACCCTGGAATGCGACGCTCCCACCGCTCCTGGGACCGGAGCAAGCGTCCTCTGTAAGCTCCGGCGGGGACCACTGGCCGCTGTCCTTGAATTAGGAGGGGACGTGCTCAGCTATGGCCTCCCGCGGGCCCCATAAAAGGCGTGAAATCGGCCTGGTGACTCTGCAGCCCGGGGCAGACTGTGGGGGTCCCCGGAGGCCGAGGGGCGCCCCCACCCCCAGTCTGGCTCCCGGACTCGAGAGCAGCCGACAAGAGGAAAACGAACAGCCGGGGCCGTGGCGGACGCTCAGCCCCACATTCTTTCCTCACACCCCTTCTCCAGGCTGCCCGGCGCGACTGCATGCTCGAGGCCGCGACCTGCTGGGTCTGGAGCCGCCTGTCACTGAGGGTGTCGGCCGGGAAGGCCCAGTTCCCGCTGTCAGGGGCAGGAGCTCGAGGGTGGAGGCGTCGGGGTCCCCCTGAGCCACTGAGGAAGGCAGGGCCAGGGGAGCCCTTGAGACGGGGCTGGCGAGTGGACGCCCGCAACGACCTTCAGCCGCCCGTGGCAGACGCGGACAGCCCCTCTGCGCCACCTGAGAGCCCAGCCCTGCTCTCTGTCCCCAGACGCAACGTCCCAGAGACCACATGGAGGGGAACGGCACTGAGGGGCGGGTGTCTCTGTCGCTTGCTTTGTCTGACCTTAGTCACTGCAAAGACAGATGCTCACAGCCCTGCTGGTGACACGTCACTGCCCTGCCCTCCCGATGCCCCTCCAACACCCCACCCCATGTGCTTGCCCACTGCTGCGCTCTGCGGCGTCTGTGCAGCTGCTGCGGCCCGGGGGCTGATGTCCCCTCCTGCAGGAAGCCTTCCCGTCCCCGTCCTGGGCAGGGGAGGGAGGGCCGAGGTGGTGGCTGATGAGTCATCATCTCGCCTCTTCCCCGTGTCCCCCCCCCCCCCCCCGTGTCCCCTGGGTTCCTTTCCCAGAGCCTCCACCCGAATCCTGATGACTGCTATCGTGCCCCTGTGGGCAGCCCCCGTGACATCCCCGATACATAGGTCACTTCAGCCCCCACCGCCAAGGCCAGCACCCCCAGCTCTGCTGCCTCTACCGGAACCTCCCCTTTCACCCTTTCCCTTCCTCCCCACGGCCTATGGGGAACGCAGGGGGCTTGAGGGGAAGCCACTCGTGAGACCCACGTAACACACCAACCCTGAGACCTGCACAGACCCCGCCCCGTCTATTTTGTTCTCCCTCCCTCCTGCGTCACTGCAGCCCGGGCTGGCGCATCCGGCTCTCTCTTCACAGGGCAGCGTCTGCACCGCGAACAGAGCCGCCAGGAGCCGCCGGGGGTGCGGGGGGGCGGGCGAGGGCAGGTTAAACAGAGCGGGGAGGGCAGGCAGCAGGGGCCTTCATTTCCCTTGAAGGTTTATCACACTGTCATTAATTTCCTTGTCGCATGTACAAATGTAGGCACAGGCTCAATTAACAGTGATGTTCTGGGGCCAGCCGTGCTTGTCTTTTAATCACACCCTTTGCATACTGATTTTGACATCGCAGCTTAATCGCGGGCCATTGCGTGGCTGTCGCGGAGTCCTTGTGCGATTTCCGGGGCTTTTCTACATCTCCAGGCCTTCGGGGATCAAGTCGGCACCGGCCGGCTGCGCCCTGCTGCAGCCGTGCTTCTGTGCAGCAAGGCTGTGGCGATCCTGGAGGCACGCGGTCACTCTGTAAGGAGCGAGGTGACGGAACAGGCTGCGAGGCTTGTTTGCAGAGGCCCTTGCGCTGGGGTGTTGGGAATGAGGAGTCCGGCAGGACGGGCGTGCAAGCTCACAGTGAAGGGGAAGGTGGACGCGGCAAGATGCCGGGATGGCAGCGGTCCCTGGGTCCAAGGAGTGGAGAGGCCACGGCCACCCGAGGCTCTCGTGGGAAGCACGGCAACAGGACGAGCCCCAGCGGAGCTCGCGGGACCAGACCCCAGAAACACGGCCTCCTTCCCAGCGGCGGCTGTCAGACCGGGGCTGGGGCTCAGCGGCTTCTCCCCGGCCCTGCGGTTGCTATGGTTAGTGTGGCTGGGTCTCCCTCTCCACTCCCGAGGGCCTGTCTGCAAACCTCGCCGGCATCAAGGGTTTCGGGCTGTGCTTGTCCTGGTGGTGACAATAAGACGAGCTCACATCCCCGGGATGATGTGTTATCTGAATATACGGATGGATGGATGGGCTTAGGAAATGTGTTCCTTACAACTACTCTATGATCATCACCCCCATTGTACAGATGAGGAAGCCGAGGCTTGGGTTAAGACGCTTGCTCAAGGTCACACAACTGGGAAGTGGTGGGGTTGGGACTTGAACCCAGGCTCACCGGCCTCAGAGCCCTGACCTGGGACCACGACATGGTCCGAAAGGTCCTTCCTGTTCTTAGAGTCTGGCGTTCATCGATCCGTCCCCACATCTTGGTAGCATGTCACCCAATCCCACGGGTCACTCGCGTTTGAGGTCTGAAGTGAAGACAATTGCTTCTTGGCCTTTTGGCCGAGACCAGGGTGACGTGAAGACGAGCCTGGCATTTGCTGGCCCTAGTTTTCCGGAAGATCATTAGTTGTCAGGCCAGAACACAGATGTGTGCAAGTGTGAGCAGTCACTTCCCGCTCCTTCTGAAAAGACACAGCTTTATCGCTGACGGTGCCCCCGAGGCCCGGTTTAGGTGTGGCTGGTTTAATCGCGCCTGCTGTGACGTGCGCGGACCCCCGCCCAGGTGGTGCGCAGCCACCCTCGCCCGCCGCCCAGGCCCTGGGGGAGCCGCGGACCCCCGCCCAGGTGGTGCGCAGCCACCCTCGCCCGCCGCCCAGGCACTGGAGGAGCCGCGGACCCCCGCCCAGGTGGTGCGCAGCCACCCTCGCCCGCCGCCCAGGCACTGGAGGAGCCGCGGACCCCCGCCCAGGTGGTGCGCAGCCACCCTCGCCCGCCGCCCAGGCCCTGGGGGAGCCTCGGACCCCCGCCCAGGTGGTGCGCGGCCACCCTCGCCCGCCGCCCAGGCCCTGGGGGAGCTCTGCGTGGGGACTTATTCGTTCAGTCCTCACGACTGTTCCGTCATTGCCAGCCCCGTTTATAAATGGGGAAACTGGCAGAGGAGAGGCTGATTAAGTTGATTCAGAATGATAGGGCTGAGTTTGAGCCCTAGGAGTGCTGGGGTCCACGCTCCAGACCCCCACACCACGTGGGCCCTGAAATGCGTCCAGGGCTGCAACTGCGGGGGCTTCTCCGTGGGGCCGAAGCGGGGCTGGGGGTTTTCTCCATGGGTCCTACGGTGGCCATCGGGTCGTGGGGCTGGCCGTGACCCAGATGCCACCCTTGCTGCCCTCGCTGCTGGGATTCCCCGAGCCCCCTGCCCCCAGGACCTGCTCCTCCTCCTCCTTCAGGACTCAGTGCAAACACCCTGAGCCCCTCCCGTCGTCACTGCAGCCTGGTGACGTCTCTTCCCAGCACGTTTCGCTGTCTGAAGTTGTCTTGAGCGCTGCTGTGGTTTCTTGCTCACAGCGTGTCTCCCGCCCCCGCGTCAGGTCCCTGGGGGCAGGGACGGGGAGGTGGCCGCATCCCCAGTGCCTGGAACCGCACCTGGCACGGCACAGTGCTTAGAAAATACCTGTGGGATGTGCGGGGCTCGCTGCCGCTGGAGGGGGCGGGAAGGAACCGCCAGGGTGGCGCCGTCGGCTGCTCACTGGACACGGGGCCCACAGGGGGAGGGGATGGCGGGCCACATCCCAGCCACCATGCTTCCCTCCACTCGATTCCTTTCCATCCCACTCATTCCAACTTGAAAATACTGCTCAGGATGCACGCAATGGATTTAAGGACCCCCACATGCCCTCCCCTCCCCGCCCAAAGACTTACTCCACGGGGCTTGCTCTCGCGGCTTTTGCTGCAGTGGGCCGTTGTTCCCTGTCGACCGGACCGAGCTCCCTGAGTCCAGGAAGCTTCTCTCATTCTCCTCTTGCCCATCAGGCACGGAGCCTGGCACCGAGGACGTGCTCCAAGAATGCTTGCTGGCTGGGAACCAGGAATCCCGTCTCCTTTTCTCACGTTTTGTTATAACTGTCTAAGTTTAGGGTGCTGAATGCTCAGCAAATAGCATCCCCTTCTCTTTGCAGAGATGGTTTAACGAGATTCTTTGACAGGCGTGAGAGCTAAGAACTAAACAGGCTGGCACCCTGCAAAGAGCCCTGCCCGGGCGGGGACGCTGCTGGGAGCATGTCCTCCCTCCTCCTACACCGAGTCTTCAGGGCATTGCGAGTGTCGGATTTGCATGCAAACCTGTGCGAGTGGGAATTCAGGTTGTCACAGTGGCTAGGGAAAGAGGTGATCGACTGACCTCTGTTGGGAATGAGCCAGAGATACTAAATGTTCTGCAATATCTCAGACAGTTCCACACAATGAAAATGGCCCTGCACAAAATGCCAATAGCACTATGGAGACACTCTGAGTGAAACTCGAAGTGTCCAAGGTAACTTTGCAATAGAAAAGGTCGTAGGAGAGTTTGCTTCATCTCCTCCCATCCCCGTTTTCTTTCTTTGCAAGTGTCAGAATCAGTCAGGTTTGCACGCAGGGAAGCTGGCCCTGGGACAACTCGTAGGCGCATTCTGGAGAACTGCCCGGCCCTGACATGCTGGCCAGATGAGGCTCCAGGAGGGGCACGTCAGGACAGAGCCACGCTCCTCAGGTCCGTGGTGGATGGAATGTACGCGGGCTGTACTCACCGTGCAGGGGGCGAGCCGCGCTCCTCCTGGGTAAATCGGCTGCAGTCACACCTGGCACGCCAACCACAAGGGACGCGTCCCCTCCCTGCACACACACTTGCTTCTGGGGCTGAGCCTTTTGGAAAAGTCCCCCGGGACTGGGGGACGAAAAGCTCTGAACCTGCCGCCTCTGCCTACCACGGGATGGGTAGAGGCAGGTGTGTTGGCTCCTCCATGGGCATCCTGGGGGCAGTCAGCTTCCCCCGCCCAGTGCTGCAGGCCAAAGCCTTGACAGCCCCTGATTCCTTGTTCTCTCTCCCAAATCCAAATCATCGGCAAGTCTTCTGATGACCAATTGTCTTGGTTTGCCTGGGACTGAGCAGACTCCCGGGATGGGGGACTTCTAGTCTAAAGCCAGAAAGTCCTGGGCAAGCCGGGCCCGCCTGGCCACCCTGCTCTGCACAGAGCCCACGGAGCTGAGTGTGGCTGGAGGGGGCGACCCGCTGGAGACTGGTAGCCAGAGCGAAGAACTCCCTCCCAGATGTCATGGGGAGACACTGAGGGTTTTGAGCAGGGAGGCCTGGGGTGTGATTCACGTTCTTAAATACCCCCTGGCATCAGTGTGATGAATGGACAGGAGAGGAAACCTGGAGACCAGTGGGAGCTGTTGCAGCCATCCAGGTACAGGTAAGTGAGGCTGGCGGTTTGGATGAGGGTGGTTGTAGCGGACGCCGTGGTTGGCCACCGTGTCTCCCTTTCAGGGCCTTGCACTTCAAGCCAGCGCTGTTGGCTGGGGACAGCTCACAGCGGGGTCCTTCCTGGGAGTTGGCAACCTGTGAAGGAAGTTGCCATGCCCTAGGTTATGACCTCTCCCCAGAGGTAGCCAACATGCCACGACAAGATGACTCAGGAGTGCAAAGACTCAGTGCCTGTCCTCAACGGGGCACAACTCTGAAGGGCCATCCAGCGCCAGAGGTCCGGCGGGATGTGCTGAGGCCTTCGGTGTGACTGCACCTTGGGGCCCCTCCCTGCACCCTCCCCTGCTTCCAGTGAGCCATTTACTCGCCAATCCCATCTTGACCGCTGGGTCCCGGCAAACCCGGTCTGCAGCGAAAGCTGGGAGAAAACCCACATGCACACTCACGGACACATTTTATGAAGTGAAATTTACATACAGTAAAATGCACAAATCTTAATTATACAGCTTGCTGAATTTTAAAATATATATTCATCTTTACAACTCAGAAGATTCCTCTCATTACTAAAAATTCCCTTGTGGTCTTTCCAAGTCCATAATACTCCCAAGATAACTACGATTCTGACTTCTATAATAATCTATGATCATAGGTTAATTTTTTTGTCTGTTCTCGAACTTCATATAAATTTAATCATAAGTAGGCCCTCTTTTTCCTAACAATGTTATGAAATTTCTTCATGTTGTTGGGTTTATCAGGTTGGGTTTATTGTGTTGTTTGTCCTTTTTTATTTCTGTGTAAAGTTCATTTCTTGTAAACAGCTTGTAGTTGGGGCTAGCCTTTGTTGGTTTCTTTATTTTAATCTTGTGTGATGATCTTTACCTTTTAAGTGAGGTATGGAGTTTGTCTCGCCAAATCTTTGTTCTTTCAGTCCTCCTTTCCTGCCTTTGATTAATCAACTGTTTTTATTACTCCATTGTATTTCCTCCATTGTCTTTGCAGTTATTCCTTTCAATTAATATTTCCGTGGTTTTTCTACAGACTATCACATTTATTACAATTAATCTTAAATTAGTACCATGCTTATTCTCGTGCCCAATAAGAACTTTACAACAATATAATTCTGTTTACCACTCTTGTCTATTCTGTTATTAATGTCATATATTTTCTTCTACATGTGTAATAAGCCTTATGATACATTGTCATTATTGTAACTTTAAGTCAATACTTTTTAAATGTAAGTAGCATTTTCTATTTAACCACTTTTTTTATCCTCCCACTATTCTTCACTTCTCCCACTGGGTGTGTGCTTTTATCAGGATCATATTGACTCAGTCTGAAGAACTTCCTTTACAATTCCTTGTTGGGTAGATCTGTTGGAGACAAATTCTCAGCTTTTGTTTGTTTGAAAATATTTTTATTTTATCTTCATTTCAAAAACTATCTTTCCTGGGTGTAGAAATCTGAGTTGGCAGTTTGTTGTTGTTTTTAACCCTCCAGCACTTTAAAAATATCATTTTTTGCCTTACAATTTCCATGGTTTCCGAAAGACGTTCGCCATAGCTTGGATTGTTCTGCTGAATAGGATGTGTTTTCTTTAGCTGTGCCAAAGATTTTCTCTTTTCCTTTGATTCAGAAGTTAGGTTATAATGCACCCAAATGTGATTTTCTTTGTGTTTTTGTCGTAATTAGTGATCACAGACCTTCTTGAGTCTGTGGCTTAATGTCTTTAATCAATTCTAGGGAAATTTTAGTCATTTTGAACTGCCGATATTACTCTCTACTGCCTCTTTTCTTCTCTTCTGAATCTCCGATTATATGTATGTTAGACTATATGGTATTGCTTCACACTTCTTTTAGACTCTCTTTTAAAAATATATGATTCCATGTTTTCTTTTTCTAATTCAACTGAATAATTTGTATCTACTTGACTTTGGGTTCACTGATTTTTCTTTTATGCTCAGTCTGCAATTATACTCATCCAAGAAATTCTAATTTTAGGTATTGAATTTCTTAGTCCTAGAATTTTCTTTTGGCTCTATTTATTTTAGAGTTCTCAATTTCTTTGTTGAAATTCTCCATCTATATATCTGCCTTGTCCGTCTTTTCCTCTAAGTTCTTTAAAATAGTTATTACATCTATTTTAAGGTTCTTTTGGTATTTGCAAACCCTTTGTAACCATGGTTAACAGCACAGCTTTTCTTGCAGACTGCATAGGTTCAAGCTCCAGCTCTGACATTTACTAGGTGAGTGATTTAGGAAAAGTGAATTCTCTGATCCTCGGTTTCCTCATTGGTAAGATATAGACAATAGTAACACCTACCCCACAGGTCTCCTGTGGAGACTGAATGAGTTGTGGGTAACAAATAATTGTCACAACAATGTACCACATGTATGAATATTTAATAAGTTGCTATTATTATTATTATTTATTGCGATTTACTAGAGATTTATATGCTCCTCTACAGTATCTGAATCCAACAAAAGTGGACACATTTTCCCCTTCTCAAGTGTTTCCCAAGGAGTCTATTCTTGCATTGACTTACATTTCTCAGGTTTCTAGTGACACGAAGCATCTTTCCTCCCTTAGGGTTAGTCCCTGGTTTTCCCGAGAACCAGTCTGGAACCTGATTTACTTCCAGATTTCCTGACAGAGCCAACTCGTTCATGTCTCTCTTTAGAATGAAAACAGGCCCCCTGCGCAGTACATTCAGAGCCCCTGGTATTGTCATTTCCCTCCAGGGCTCCGATCCCCACTGCCCTGGTGGTATTTCCACAGCTAACGTTTCATCCCTCCCGTGGGCCAGGGGATGCTCTGGGGCCTGGAGTGCAGCTGGGAGCAAAGCAACTTCTGCTGTATGGAGCCCGGTGAAGCCTCCTGCCCTCCCACCCACCATTCTGAACCCCTCCACGTGCTGCCCTAACATCCGCGTCTTCAGTGCCCAGGTGCTCACTGGTGCTTGATGAGTGAACTTGGTAATAGCAAAGGCGCACGGTTTTAGGAGAGCCAGGGCCTAAAGTCCTCAAGGGAGATAAAACTGCAGCACGCTTTCTCCTCCAACAAGGGTAAATGAGGCACTCGCTCGGTGCCTACTAGGAGGCTGGCGTGAGACAGGGGTTCTCTACTGGGAGAGAATCTACAGGGAGAATCAGGAAGCAAGTCCTCACCAGACACCAAATCTGCAAGTGCCTTGCTCTAGGACTTCCCAGCCTCTAAACCCATGAGAAATAAACTTCTGTTGTTTATAACTGTGGTCCCACCCCCTGGGCCACAGACCAGTGCCGGTTTGTGGCCTGTTAGGAACCCGGCTGCTCAGCAGGAGGAGAGAGCGGCGGGCGAGTGAGTGAAGTTTCACCTGAATTAACAGCCGCTCCCATCACTCGCATCACTGCCTGAGCTCAGCCTTCCCCCCCCACCCCCATCCATGGAAAAATTGTCTTCCTTGAAGCCAGTCCCTGGCATCAAAAAGGTTGGGGACTGCTGGTTTATAAAGTAGCCAGTGCATGGTATTTTGTTACAGCAGCCTGAATGGACTAAGAGACTAGGTTATAAGCAAACAGAGGTGATGAGCCAGACAAGGTCCATCTGTCTCCTGGTGGAGGATGGGCAATATAAAATAAGCGTGATTTCAGAGTGTGAAACATGTAGCACAGGAAACGGGAAGGTATAAAGAACGACTGGAGAGTGGCGCTACTGTCTCATTTTGGGTGGTCTGGGAGGGCCTCTCAGAGGAGGTGACGTGTGGGCTGGATCCTGAAGGATGAGAGTGGACTTCCACAGGAGATCTGAGGGAACAGTGTGCTGGGCAGAGGGAACAGCATGTGCGAAAACCCAGAGTAGGGAACAGATCCTGATAGTTTGAAGGACCAGAGACAGGGCCAGCGTCCTCACAAGCCAGGGCATGTGAACGAACGGGCCACCAGACACAGGAAGAAGCAAAGAATGAACTTTCCCTGGGCTCTGAGGACTGGGGAGAATTGTACCAGGAATTAAATTTGAGGATTGACTATTGATTTCTCGATGTCAAACCTCGTTTTAAAATGTACAACAATGTAAACCATGGCTTATTAAAAGAATTCTGACAAGCTGATTTAGATGAGAAACAAACTGATGCAATTTTTATCTACTGAACAATGCCATGGTAATATTCTCTGATCTAAATAGCTGTCTCACTTGGGCTGACTTGTTGATGGGAAACTGAGTCAGCAATCATAGGAACAATCAAACCCTAATTCCCAGTACAAACTCATTTGGGTTTTATAAATCCAGCCACCAGAATTCTTGCAAATTTCCCTCTTTGGCGCTGTGCCTGCCCATCTGTCAATTTCATTGGCTCAGTTAATCACACTCATCCACTTTCCTGCCCTAAAGGACCCTTCCCTAGGTCTTGCTACACATTCCAGAAGAGAAGAGTATTTCTCAGGTCTGCAGAAACCCAGAGAAGAAAACCCATGATCTGAAGAGAGATGAAAAGCATATCTTAGCAGGACATTTCAAATGCATTCCATGCTCGTCACTGAAGCATCCCAAGTACCTACATTATTTAGAAAGCTGCAGAAGAGGGAACTAATGAATGTAGAATATGTGAACGATTCATTTGGATTTTTAAAGATGCAACTGAGCCGGAGAAAGCTTTGCAAAATAATTAAAGACAAAATAAAATCTCTGCTGTTTGTAAAGTTCCAAAATTAAAGAGATGATGAAGCAAAAGTCCAACCTGAGATTTAACCTTAAAGGAATTGAAATATTTTAATTTTTCAAAAGGTGGCAAAAAAAAATGCCATAAAGAGTGTCTGCAGGTTAAGGAAACTGTTATTAAAATGAGAATTATGTGCTCTGAGCTGTTCGCAGCTCTGTCCTTGGAGTGTGAAATTAGTGACTGAAGGCAGATTTCACAGGCGCTTTGTCGGAGCGTGTTGGGGTGGTGGTAGATTTGCGCTGGGGCCTCCCCGCCAAGTCCTGCCCACTTGCAAGCTGCTGCCGCTATTCATGCACAGCACAGATAATCATGAATGTCTGGAGCGCTTTGCATTGATATTGCAGGCAGCCCCTCTCCTTCCCAGCTGGAGTGAGTCTCGGGCCGCATGCGCAGAGGGAGTCCAGGGGAGGAAGCACCCACAAGACCAGTTATATTTTCTCTGTAAAAAAAAACAACCCCAGATGGTTCCATTGGGAATTATATTGAGAAATTTATAGAACTCAGAATCTATTTAAAATGGTAAGCACGAACATCTTCCCGAGGAGTTCCCTCGGTCTGGGTCTCAGGACTAAAGCCATCGATGCCATTGTATCTCCATCGGGTCACCTGGGAGGGGGTCCGGGGAAGTTTAACAGCAAAAAAAAAAGTGGGAGCTGACGAATGTGGACAGGAATGAGCTGTACTTTGCTCATTCTCTCTCGGTCTCTCCACGCTCGTGTTTTACATACACACGCAATGATCAAACGGAAGGTGTGACACCGGATTCTACTTTTCACACGTTTGTTGCTTACGGGCAGATGGGCAGAGCTGTAAAAGGCAAGACTATAGAGATGGGGAAAAGATGAGGGGCGCCAGGGGTTCGGGGAGAGGGAGAGACAGGAGGTGGAGTGGAGGGGAGTTTCAGGGCTGTGGCTATCCCGTGTGACGCTGGGATGACGGACGCATGTCACTGCACACTTGTCACAACCCATGGAACGTGCAACAGGAAGCGTGAGCCTGGTGTAACTGTGGGCCTTCACGATATGGATCCACGCTGGCTCCTCGCTGCAGCAGACGTGCCGCCCTCACGCCAGGTGCGACCAACGGGGGAAAGGGTGGCGGGGAACGGGGCTGGGTGGGCACTCTCTGTTCTTCCTGCTCGATTCTTCTTTAAACCTAAAGCTCCTCCCAAAAATACGTCTAATTAAAAAGAACAAAAGGAATAACTATTGTTTTGGGCATTAGGCCACCCGCTGTCATCACCACCGAGCCGTTTAGAGTCTCTCCACGTAACAGGGGCCCCTGTGGCTTGAGCCCTGGCACCCTCTGGGACCCCAGACTGGGCAGATGATTCTCCCATTTCCCTCTTGGATTAAAGGACCGAGGGCGGCCGAGCGCGGTGGCTCACGCCTGTAATCCTAGCACTCTGGGAGTCTGAGGTGGGCGGATTGCTCGAGGTCAGGAGTTTGAAGCCAGCCTGAGCAAGAGCGAGACCCTGTCTCTACTATAAATAGAAAGACATTAATTGGCCAACTAATATATATATATATATATATATATATATATATATAAAATTAGCTGGGCATGGTGTTGCATGCCTGTAGTCCCAGCTACTTGGGAGGCTGAGGCAGGAGGATCGCTTGAGCCCAGGAGTTTGAGGTTGCTGTGAGCTAGGCTGACGCCACGGCACTCACTCTAGCCTGGGCACCAAAGCGAGACGCTGTCTCAAAATAAATAAATAAATAAAAGGACAGAGGAGGAGTGGCTTGTGGCACAGTCCCAAGGGACGGACCAGGAGGCTCTGGTTTGCGTCTGCCGGGACACCCGGGGAGGGAGATGGAGCTGAGGGAACAGCAGGGGTGAAGGGAGCTGAGAGAGGCGCTCGCTCTGCGCAGGTGCGTGCTGCAGACGAGGAGGAGGGAGGGGGCCGTCCCTGGGCCGCCTGGAGGCCTGTACCGAAGATGGAGACGGGAAGGAGCCTGGTCACTGTGCCACCCTGGGGGAGAGGCGTATGGACACTGCTGCACACACCTGCTGCATACACCTGCACCTGCTGCATACACCTGCACCTGCTGCATACACCTGCTGCATACACCTGCACCTGCTGCATACAGTGTCTGCACCTGCTGCATACACCTGCACCTGCTGCATACACCTGCACCTGCTGCATACACCTGCACCTGCTGCATACACCTGCACCTGCTGCATACACCTGCACCTGCTGCTCCATGTTTCTGCAAACCTAAAACTGCTCTGAAAACAGTAAAACCTTTTAATTAATTTCAAAGCAAAAAAGGCCCCAGGAAAAAAAAGAGATTCTTTTAAGTAACGACTTACCCGAAGAGCCAGAGAAAGCTCTGATCTCAGGTGCAAATCATCTTAGTTGGTTTATCATCTTAGGAAGCACTTGTGATCGTTTTTATTCATTAATTTATTCTTAACGGCTTTATGTTTCCAAATCCAGCCCACTCACGATCATTAAAGAGCCATTTCTATTTAAAACCCAGTGTTCTCCTTACGCAGCATCCGTGGCTACAGGGAGGTGCCGGGTCCCCTTTTAACATGGTCTGAATGTTCTTGGTGAAAGCAGAGAGTAGAAAAACAAATAATGATAACCCTGACAAAAATTCAAGCAGCCAGCTGACAGCTCTCCATCACGCCATGAACGCGACGAGCCGTGGACCGGGCCGTCTGCCTGCACCGGCAGAAGCCCACGTGTCGCAGAGGCTCGTCTGCGGGCTCTGTGGGTCCAGCCACCCGAGAACGTCCTCAGGCTCCTTCCGTCTTTCTGCTCCACTGTCCACAGTCTTTGTCCCCTTCCTGTCTGACCTCTCTGTGTCTGTCCAGCAGGAACAACAGAGCCACTCCTGCAATTTTCCCAGAACAGCAAGGAGGGGCACTGCTCAAAAGTGCCCAGCAAACGCCTCTGAGAACGTCGTTGGCCCAGGTGGGTCACCTGTCCACACCTGACCCGTCACAGTCAGGGGAGAGGGGATTGTCCGCAGAGCGGCTCTATGACCGGGGAGGGGTCAGCTTCCCCGAGGCCCAGGCGGTGCAGAGGGGGCAGGCGGTTCCCAAACACGTCCGGGACTCCTAGCAACGGGCATGAGGGTGGGGGACGCTGGCCGGGCTGTCGGTGACGCCACACAACCTGCGGGTCAGAGAGATGTCTTCGTCACCTTGGGCAGCGTCTATGCGGTTCCAGTGTGTGCGTCGGGGCAGAACTGGTCAGAATGCCAAGTGGATTGAACACGGTATCGAAGGGGTCTTTTCTGCTCCGAGGCAGAGTCCTCGAAGGACGTGCAGGGAAGGAAAACCTCACGCACCGGAACTCGGAACGGCTCGTGGCAAGAGGTGAGGACTGCGTGGACGCTGGCTGCCGTTGGGGCGTTGGTTCCAGGGGGCTCGGTCTCTGCACTTGGCGCACAGTAGGTGCTCAGCAGATATTTGTCGACTGAGTGAATTGGGGGTTGGACTAAACGACGTTCAAAATCCTGCAGGTTGAGGGTAAGTGACCCTGTGCTAACATGATCATCACCTCCCCTCAGTTATGGGGTTTGGGGCTGAATATTTGGCACGTGGAGTTTATCTTCAAGGGGGGCGTCCGGCAGACGTTACAGTCCCCGAGGCAGGCTCTGCTGAGTCGAGGCCTCCCTCAGCCTGCAGAGCCCTGGCTGGGTGGAGAATTTCCTGTTTTGATTCCTGAAGGAAAAAACAAAGGGAGGAATTGGCAAGGCACAGCCTGGACGCCCGGTGGCTTCCGCGGCCTTCCTTAAACAAAGGCATCTTCTGCTCCAGGAGCAGGGGAAGCCCTCGGTGCTCTGATCCGTCCGAACCCCCCACTGCACACCCGGCCGCCGCCTCTAGCCCACAGCAGCTCCGACATCTGCCGCTTTACCGGCCGGTCGGCCACTGCGGCCCTGCGGCCCCCGCCCACGGGAACATTCCTCCCGCCGTCCAGGGGGAAACAAAGCCCAACGATGGATTTGGCGTGTCCATTTCGTCTGCAGATACTCTGGGAGGTGGAGGTGGCACTAAAGCCCAGGGTGGCTTGGACGACTCCCAGAGTCACACCGAACCAGCCACAGGGGCGGTGTGACAGGGACTCTGGTGCCTGGCCCTTAGACCCCAGTTCCCGTGTGCCCGACCTCTTGCGGTAACAAGCCCCGGCGGCTCTGGGTCCGGGGCTTTCTCTGGCTGCAGGTCTGTGCTCAGCCTGTGCGGGGGAAGGGCTGCGGAATATTCCACAACCAGCAAGAGACAGGAGTCAGGGCACAAATAGCCCAGCTCTCCAAGAGGTCCCCAGCGGGACGAAGCCCTGGCCGCCCAGGCCAGAACCTGCCCGCGTACCTGCTCTACCGATTCCTTTCCTGCTCTAGCTGCGTCCCCTGCTAGTGCTTCCTGACGTCCCTCCCCAGATGAACCAACTGCCCTCAAGTTCTTGTCTCAGGGAGGCTTCTGGGAGATCTGGATTAAGGCCGTTGGTATGACTCCTCCTACTGCAAGTGACAGGAAACCTAAGTTCAGAGTCCTTTCAACAGATGCGGAATTTAATGACACATTAAAGCATGGGGGTGGGAAGTCACACTGGCTTCAGGCATGGCTGGATCCAGGGACTCAACTAATGCCATTTAGCCTCAGGTTTCTCCCTTGTTCTCAGAAACTCTGGAAACTTCCAGCTTTCCCTTCAGGCCTAAATGAGCTGCCTTGGGATAAGCCTGGTACTCGCCCCAAATATTTTCTGATGTCTTCCGTAAAAGTGTCAAGATTTACCCTGATGGGACCGGCTTGGGTCCTGGGACGGCCGCTGACTCAGTCGCTGTGACTATGACACAGAGACAGGCTTTCCTCTCCAGGGTGGGGAGAATGCGCCTCCTCATACACGGACTGGGAACGAGGAGAGAAGGAGGCCCCGAGATGCCGGAAGAAGGGAGCTGGATCGTGGGAAGGAAAACACGGCGTCCACACTTGTTTGCAGCGTAACAGAGGATGCTGAACGACACGGGCAGGATCAGTCTCTCCTAGGGGGCCGGGGGAGGCAGCTCAGAGGAGCCCTCGTGGGGACAGACCCGGAAGGACGAGGCCGAGGAGGGGCGGGAAGGTCGTGGGGGCCAAAGAGGTCACAGAGCACTCCCCCCTGCACCTGTCATTTCCTACCACACCTGGCTTCATAGCCCAAGTTCAGTCTTCTTTTCAGGTTGTTTTTCCTGCATCAAGGTCCATGAGATTTAAAAAGATGATAAAAAAGGAAGAAATAAATGAAGCCCCAGTTGGGACAAGCCGGGATGATTGCCTTGGCTTCCTTCTCGGTTCCATATATTAAAAATGGAACTACGAAGCCCTCTGGGTGTCCAGACACAGACTGCTTTCCTATTTCATTTTGTGGCTCTTGGTGCATTTGACATCCTTCATGATTTATGAGAAAGAGATTAAAATTAAAGTATTAGCCGGATTACATTCTGTGGTGAGTGACCCAGGTCCCAGACAACAGGAGCTTAAGTGCAACATAAATTTACTTTTATCTCCTCTGTCAGGCTGGGGGTGGGCATTCCAAGCCTGGATCTGGAACTGTGCTCTGCCAAGCTCTCAGGGAGCTACAGTTCATTGTTTTTATTCTTCTGCCATGCGTGGCCTCCATTCCTTGGGTCACCTCGTGGCACAAGATGGTAGCCCCAGCTCCAGCCATTACGCCCACTGCCCTGCTGGCAGGAGAGACGAGGAGATGATGTTGAAAAGGGACAAAGGACACACAGCAGGTTTCTTCCAAGAAAGATTCTATGGATACTCCTTCACTTAGGAACCACAACTGGCTGCAACTTTTTTTTTTTTTCTGGTGGGTTCAGTATTTTAAAAGTTGATTTATAAATGCTGTGTAATAATAATGATAATATAATCATAATATTAACAGTTGATGCTTAATGGTTACATAGGTGCCAGGCCTATCTGTAATTGCTCAACATATTCAATCCTCACGTCAACTCCAATATGGTAGGAGGAAGAACTCTCCCCAAAGATGTGCACGTTCTGATTTCCAAAACTTGGAAATATGTTATTTCAAATGGAAAAAGAAACGGTGTATGTGCAATTAAATTAAGGATTGTAGGCGGGGAGATTATCCTTCACTGTCTGGGTGGGCCCAATGCAATCACGAGAGGGTGGCAGGAAGTCAGAGGGAAGAGGAGACTCTGTGCTGCTGGCTTTGAAGATGGAATAAGGGACCAGGAGCCGTGAGCCAAGAAATACAGCCTGTCTCTGGGAGCCGGAAAAGTAAGGAAACCACTGCTCCCTGAGCACCTCCAGAACCGCGGTCCCCAACCCCTGGGCTGCGGACCGGTACCAGCCTGTGGCCTGTCAGGACCCGGGCTGCAGAGCAGGAGTGCGGGGCAGGCGAGTGAGGCTTCATCTGTCTTTGCAGCCGCTCCCTCGCTCACATCCCCGCCTGAGCTCCGCCCCTGTCCGACCAGCGGCAGCGTTAGATTCCCGTAGGAGCCGAACCCTGCCGCAAGCTGCGCATGCCAGGGACCCGGGTGGCACGCTCCTTACGAGATGCTAACGCCTGGTGATCTGAGGCGGTGATGCTAGTGCTGGGGAGCGGCTGCAAATACAGATTGTCATCAGCAGAGAGGCCTGTGTCATTATTTGATTATATATTGCAAGGTGGTAATAATAGAAATACAGTGCACAGTAAATGCAATGTGCTTGCTTGGATCATTCTGAAACCATCCCTCCTCCCCACCTGCCCCTGGTCAGCGGGAAAATTGTCTTCCATGAATCTGGTCCTGGTGCCACAAAGGTTGGGGACCGCTGCTCCAGAAGGAACACAGTCCTATGGACCTGCTTTGACTCCCGACCTCTAGAACTGTCAGATAATAAATACCTGTTGTGTTAAGCCTGCAAGTAGTTGGTGGCAGGCAGCCTGTTACAGCAGCCATAGGAAACTAATACTCCCCTCATGTAGATACCGTTATCTCCACTCACAAAGGAGGATGCTGCAGCACAGAGACAGTGAGTGACCCGCCCAAGGTCACACAGCAAAAAAAGTGGTAAAGTCTGGATCTGAACCCAGGCTGTCCTACTCTGGGGTCCACCATTATAACCACTATTCACCACATTGGTCACATAGGCTGTCCGCTTGGGATTTGCTTCAGTTTTGTTTATGACTTTTAATGTAGTAATTTTTCCCAGTCTTTTAATGATTTTATTTCACATTTTGGAAATTTTTTAACATACATGAAAGTAAAAGGAATGCTGGAATGAACCTCATATACTCATCACCCAGCCTCAACACCTGCAGCCAAACTTGTTCCATCTACAACCACCCCTCCTTGGTTTTTGTGCCTCATTTGGTGATTATGAAGCAAATCCCAAGTATGATCTCATCCCATCTGTAAATATTTCTAAAACATAAGACCTCTTTTGGAACATAACTATCATACCCCAAAATAACTAACAATCTTTCACATCCTCAAACACCTAGCTTTCAAATTTCCCAATTGTCTCGTAATGTTGTTTTCATTGGTTTCTTTGGATTATTGGCCTATAAAAGTGCCGTTCAACAAAAATTAAAGGTCATTTAAAATTTTCTGAGAGCCAAATTTAAAAGAGTAAAAAGAAATAAGTAAAATTAATTTTCATGATATATTTTATTTAACCCAATATATCCAAAGTGCTATTTTAACATGTAACATGTGATGGTAAAATTACTAAACTAGATACTTGACAATATTTATTATACTAAGTCGTCAAAAGCAGGTGTGTATTTTACATGTCCCGAACTTCTCGATTTGGACCAGCCACACCTCATTGCTCGGTAGCCACGTGTGGCTTGTGGCTGCCATACAGCGTAAGGCTAGAATGTTCTCCCCTTTTTTCTCAATAAGTATTTTTTTTTATTTTTTTATTTTGGCACATTATGGGGGTACAGATTTTAAGGTTTCAATAAATCAATAAGTATTTTTTGAAAAAAATCAAGTAATTACTTGCATTGTGGACTTTGCTGATTACATCTCTGTGGACATAGGAGTTTTTCATTGAAAAAATCTATTAGTGCTCTGATAGGAGGCTTCCAGAGGAAAAGTGCTTGCCTTGCCACCAGGGGTCTCTTCAAGTGGGACACCTGCGGGCTTATCTTTGGAAGAATGGTGCTATCACGCAGCACAGTTTCAAACCATGCTTGCCACCCATTAATGGGTCATGAAATCAATTCAGTTGGTCACAACCAGCATTTAAAACTATGAAATGGAATGGAATATATCAGAATGGAGTAGGATAGCATGCAATAGAAAACACCACCGTGCCTGAATGTAGTAAGGGCAGCTATTGTTTCCTGCTCTGTGTGTGTGTGTGTGTGTGTGTGTGTGTGTGTGAGTGTACAACTGTGTTTACGCCATGTCTGATAAAACACGTATCTCTAACTATGGATCACAGTAATAAAAAAAAAGAAAGTGAAAAATCCCAATTTAGAGATTTTGCATACCTGTCATTTCCACAGCCAATAGGATCACTGTCCCTTGCAAACTGCTCTGGCTTAGCTGCCGTGGACCCCTGGCCAAGGTGTTCAGGCTGATTCACAGGGACCAGGAGGTATTTCCTCTCTGTAGGGGCCAATAAGAGTGTTGTGGCCTTTTATTTTTTTGAGCAAATGCTTATACAGAAAGCAGGATTGGCCCCCCACTCCTGCTAAGCGACTAAATATGTTGGTGCCCTTATATTTAGAGGCAGAAATGATTACATAAAGGAGGGGCATTGATCCTTTTGCATTTCTGTAGCCAGATTCATGTCTTGGAAAGCCAAGTTTTTGCAGTATCTGCAAAAACTACCTTAAAAATGGAGGAGGGAGGCCGGGCACAGTGGCTGACACCTGTAATCCTAGCACTATGAGAGGCTGAGGCAGAAGGATTGCTTGAGGCCAGGAGACCAGCCTGAGCAAGAGAGAGAGACCCCATCTTGACAAAAAATAGAAAAATTAGCCAGGCGTGATGATGCATGCCTGCAGTCTCAGCTCCTAGGGAGGCTGAGGCAGGAGAATTGCTTGAGCCCGGGCGTTTGACGTTGCAGTGAGCTATGATGACCCCACTGCACTCTAGCCTGGATGACAGAGCAAGACCGTGTCTCAAAATAAATAAATAAATAAAATAAAATAAAATAAAATAGGAGGGAGAAGAGACGTGCATGGGGTTGGAAAGTTTGGAATGCAGACAAAGTCAGTAATTATGGCAAGGAGCAAGGGTGCTAAATATGCCTAATTATGCAAATCCAGCAGGAATGCAGAAAGCTAGTTGCATGGGCATCTCCAGCTAAGAGGGTGGCCGTCAGGACTAGAGCCCTGAACTGAGACAGCAGGAAAGCTGGGTGTGGGCCCGGGTGGGTGCAGCCTGTGGCACTTGGGGGCCCTCACATAGGAGGCATCTGGGGCTGGGATGATGCTTCCAAAATGTGACCAGTGGCCACTGGTGGTGCATGAGTAGGGGGCACACGGAAGTCTTGCTCCCTGGCAGTTACGTTTGTGACTATGCATGCACGAGGACGCTACCCAGGGAGCAAGTGGCTCGGTCCCGTCACTCGTTTGCTCGTCCGTGTTCACCACGTGCCAGCTCCACGGGAGGAGCCTCAACATGCACTAACACAGAATAGAAGTGGAATCTGCTTTTTTGCATAAATTACCTGTGCCTTGAAAAGACCGTTTCTCATGCCCATTGGCACAGGGTCTCTGGTGGATTAAAGCTGTCAATGCAAACAACTTTGCTGAACCAGGACACCCTGCTTCTGGAAAACCAGGGAATCCAGAACTGCTTACAGAATGAGAGACAAGAAAATCCGGGTTTGCTGTTTTTACAAACATTCATCATTTTACACAGTGGAAGACCTTGGAATCTGATGTTTTACAAAAACTCAATAGACACACCTTCTTCCATAAAAGTCCCTGCAGCATTACCCTGCAGGCCATACCTGCTCATGGCCTGTCTTTTTCTACCCCCAGGAGAGCAGGAACCTATGGGCTCCTTCCCCATTTTCTCACTACTGTGCCCGCGTCAGAGCTAGCAGGTATTTGCGGTGCAAACGCATGACTGACAGGTTTCTTTCCACCAAATTAATTATTGGTTTCAGTTTTATAGGGCTTAATTTATGAATATTTTATGAAGACATTTCAGTAAGACCTAGATCTCTTTCTTTTGTGTAGTCAGGGCTCTTTGATTAGGATGTAGATTTAGCTTCTGGGACAGAAACTTGAATTAATTGAGGCCATGCAAAGTATTGAACAAACCCTAAAATTTCAGTGGCTTACCCAAACAAAAGTTTGTTTCTCGTCCCTCTGATAGTTCAAGTGAGTGTTCCTGGCTGGGGGGAGGGAGGGTTCCTCTGTGGTTTGGGGACCCAGGTTCCTTCTCTGCTGTAGCTCTGCCACCTTCAGCTTGTGGCTCTCATGGGGACTCTGGGAGCATTCAGTTCCATTCTGGGTGACCCGAAGCGTGTACCGCTCACGCTTACATCCCACAGCTGTGCCTGTCTGCGGAGGAGGCTGGGACACGTGGTCTCCACGCGAATTCGGGGAGAAGAGGAAATGCGCCTCTGATCAGCTCATCCTCTGCCACGTGCAGAATAACGGTATGTTAAGACAGAAGTTTATATGTCTCTGCTGTGGTGGCTCCATGAGCAGGGACCTCAGCTCTGTCTGTGTTGCTTTGCCACCCCTAGGCTGTGACCTTGGACAGCAAGCTCCAAGAAGCCTCCCTGCCACACCCAGATCCAGCCAGCAGGAAGGCGGAGGGGCTGCCTCTTGTCTGCAGGGGTACAACCCGGAGGTTGCATCTGTCACTTCTACTCCAATACCTTTGGCCGGAACATGGTCGCGTGGCACATCCAGCTGCAGGGGAGACAGGGGAATGTAGTCTTCAGCCTGGGAGACCAAGTGCCCAGCTGAAACCCACTGTCAGAGAGAAGGGGAGAGCCCTGGGGCACAAGGAGCTGCCTTTACCTAGGAATTAAACAGAAAATACTTGTGTGGGAAGAATGGAAACAGCTAGAAGGGAAACTGAGGCAGGCGGGCCATCAAGACTGGGTCTAATGGGGGAAATAGTCTCCAAAGCAAAATCAGGTTGTTGTTACTGGAAAAAAATAGAAAAACCTGACTGTGTCTCTGCAAACATCCACAGCAGAATCCCACGGGAACAGTGGTTCTCAGCCCTGCCAGACGCGACCGTAGTTTACGATGATTATTTTATGATGACTCCTTACTGTTCTGAAATGGAATTCATAAATAATATAATTTACCTATATCTGTAACTTAAAAACAAATCAGGGTGATGCCCTAATGTAATATAAAGGGAAAAGAAAAGGAAACTAGCTCATTATAAAATAATGCTTATATAAAAATAATAAATTATATAAAATGAACTTATGATAAATATGTGCAAAGGATTGGGCACAGCTATACCGGACAACCTACGGAGGCAGGGGTGGCTACCTACCACGTCCGGGCCGGCTGTCGCGGAGGAGACTGGATGGGAGAGGAGCAGGCCTCTTGCAGCCTCTGCCCAGGGTGCTGGGGGAGAAAGGAAGAGTGGCGTGTGCAGACATAGAGGAAAAACTAGTATGTTTGATGCATGTTAAAAGGTGCAACAGATACTCAGGGTTTTATGTCAAATGGTGCTAGTTTCTAGGCTCACGAACTATTCTAAGTGTCGTTGAAAAGTCATGGGACTCTGTTGTGTCCCGAATGTGGCAGGATTCTAGCATCCCTGGACTCCTATTGAACAAATGCCAGGGTCCCCCAAGGAAAACACAGCCAAAAACCCTGCTCACCAATACCCCAAATGCCCCTAGGAGAGCATGACGCCCGTTGGTGACCACTGTGTTAAGTGAGAAACTGAAATGCATAAACCTAAGGCGGCCTGCTCCTGTTCACCCGTCTGCAGGGCTGTGGTGGTGTCCTTGGCTAAACACAAGTCACTCTGGTTTTACAAATGTCCCCTGTGGGTGTTTAGGATTTAGAGCACCAACCTCCAGGAGGGGGTCCTTAAGTCCACACTCTACTTACACGTCGCCAAGGCTCCATGGTTTTTAAACAAACTTTCATTCATGGGCTCTGGCACCAGCAAAGTCACAACGCCTGGGGTGACACGCTTCGTCATTTAAGTGAAAGAGAATTACATCCTGTGTAATTCTAGTCTTCTCAGCCACGGTTGTTTCTTTGGTGTCATGGGGGTATTTTTAAGCATCAAAAGGAAAAAGAAGGGGAAAATCCAAAGAGACCACCACTAAGTCCGAAATCCTGTTAAACCTTAAACAAAACCAAACCCAACAGGCCTTGACGGGCTAAGCCCATCAACAGAGCGGACCACCGTCTCAGTGGTGCGGCCTGCGGGCTCCTTTGTGAGCCTGATTCCTTCCATCTGGGCCGCAGGGTGAGAGGGAGGGTGGCCTGGTTTCTAGATATTCTCACTGGGCTACTTGGAATGGAAGGGACCATCTTTGATCTTTGGATTTTGTTCTCATTTTAAGGTTCCTTATATAATGAAATTAATTATTGTTTTTAAAATAGCTCCGGTCTGTTCACAAGGAAAGGGCAGAAACTATTACCTAATTTATGTATTAGAGCTAGAAATAAGGATTGGAAATATTTTGTCCTCTGATGTTTTTACAGTGAACATCCTGGCAAATTAAGAGCTGCCATCGGGAGGTGGGGGCAGGGAAGGAATCTCCTCCCTGAAATCCTGATATCCTAATCAGTGAGGGATGGATTGCTAGGATGAAGCAGAGACTCTGCAAAGCTCTTTCCTGAGGTTATTCCTATATCCAGAGCATAACTGCTGTGAAATGCTCAAAAACAACCCAAACATACAACACCCCAAAGCTCGAAGCAGCCCAATGCCCCCCGATGGTGAACGGATGAACAGACTGGGGTGCTTCCATCCCATGGCATGCTGCTCAGCCATCGCCACCTGCAGCGGCTGGGGTGAGGCTCAAAGGCATCATGCTGCGTGACAGAGCCCGTCCCCAAAGTTACCCACTTTATGATTCCATGTATTTGACATTCTCGGAAGGACAAAACTATAGTGACAGAAACAGATCAGTCATTGCCAGGGGTTGATTAAAGAGATGGCACAAGGGAATTCTTTGAGGGGGTGATGTAACCACCCTGCATCCTGATTTTGTTGGTAGTTAGATGAATCTCTTCATGTATAAATCTATAAAATTCATAGAAAATGGACACCAAAGAAGAGTCAATTTCCCTGTATGACATATTTTTTTAATTATTAAAAAATCATTGCAAGGAGTGAAATTAGAATTCACAGTGGTGTCTAACTCGTGCGACAGCCCCTGTACACTGTGTGTGCACCTGCATACACCCACTGGCGTACCCCTCGGACACCCTCTGCTCCCCCCACCCTCCCCGCCCCACCCAGCCAAACTTGCTCCACCCCAACTTCTTTCTACTCGGGCTTCCTTCCTCTGGATGCTCTTTCCCAAGATAGTGCTGGTTTGCCTGAGACTGGGGGTCTTTGGGGGTCCCAAGACTGTCATTGTTGGGAAGGTCCTTGGCAAACTTGGACGGGTTGCCCCCCATTCCAGACTTGTAGCCTTGTTGCATCCAGATCTCTGCTCAGATGTCTCCTTCTCAAATAGCACTTCCCTGACCTCGCATCTGAGCCTTGCACCCACTACATTCTGCTCCCTGCTGTTAGTGCCTGTCATGTCCTGTCATCATACAGCTTGTCCGCTCTTGCTCGATTGTTACACACACATCCAGTGACTGCTTTGTGGTAGATACATTTAAACAACAAAGCAAGCTGCAGAAAGTTACACGCTGTTCGTGCATGGCTTAAACATGTCAACAGTACAATGTTTACAGGCACATATATGTAGTAAACCATAAAGCCCAGCCCGGGAATGACAGATACCAGGTGGGGCAGGGTGGGAGGGGCCAAGGAGTGTTAATCACTCTGAATGTTTTATTTGAAAGAAAGATATCTGGAACGAATAGAGTGTGGTAAGTTTTCACAGAGCTGGCCGATGGAATCACAGGTGTTCATTTTATTTTTTGTAGGCTTGAAATATTTCATAACAAAAAAACACAAGACCAAAGATTTGCAGCTGAAGAAAAAGTGGATTGTTCTGTTTGGGATATCCCCAGAGTGACCAGACTTTCTAGATGACGGCTGGCTCTCCATGTCCCTGTCACATAACCCTCATGTGACATCACATCTGAGATGTCCTCTGGGCTCCTGCCCCCTCCCAGAAGGGAGACGCAGAGATGCACCCAGCACAGCCCCTGTCTTCAGGGAGCTCCCAGGCTAGCAGAGGCTGCAAGAGAGAACCAGAATCGAAGATTTATGTTCGAGGCACCAAGAAGCGATGGCTGAGCACATGTGCTTGGGCTTTGGTAAGGAAAAGTAGAAAATGTCACCAGGGCCTTTCTGGGCACCAGGAACAGTGCTGGGGAAAAAAATTCCACTTCCCTGGCTTCGTGGACAGGATGGAGTTTTGGTCCCGGTGTGAGGAGGGGATGTGCTGAGACAGGGTGGGAGGAAGGGACAGCATGGCTTGTTGCCTAAGACTGAATCTGCCCGATGCCCAGGCAGCCAGGCAGGAGAGCTGGGCACGGTCCCACGGCTGCTTCCCGTGACCTCACCCTGGCAAGCCCAGGGCTGCCAGGGTGCTGGGCAGAGAATGGGCACTGACGCCAGGTCCCTGAGCTGTCCGATTTCCTGTGCATTATTAAAATTATTAAAACACAAAATCCAGGCGCAGCTGTGCGGCTCTGCTGGCGCCAGTTGGGTCAAGGGTCCTGCAAGACGAGGGTTCACGTGGGCTGTAAGGAGAAATACTCGGCCATTCCAGGGCAAAGAGATTCAGTCACAAAGGTTCACTTGGCACCAAAGAGATAGTGACCAAGTCATTCATTCATTCATTCATTCACCTGACGGGGATTGATTGAGCACCGACACGATGTGCCCAGTGTGTCTAGGTGTTTGGGAGAGAGAGGCGAGTGGAAGAGATGAGATTCCTGCCTTCCCGAACACGCCCAAAATATTTAAACTAGTGATGAGGGCTAGGAAGAAAATGCAACAGGGCAGTGGACCAGCAGAGGCTGGGGGCAGCTGGGCGGGCCCCCTTAGATCACATGGGCAGACGCCCCCCTGCGCCCTGTGAGGGCTGAGACCCGAGTGTGGAGGAAGGGGTGGGCGTGTGAGGTCTGAGCAGGAGGAACAGCAAGTTCAAGGCTGGGAGGTGGGGACGGCCACGTGGGTGCGTTTTGGGAACAGCTGGGCCAGCGCCACTGCGGGCGAGGGACCCAGCGTTGTCTAACTGGGGATGGAAAGAACAGGATTCCTCGTTTCAACTCACTGCTTGGAGGGGCCCGTCCTTTCTCTAACGGGAAACTTCTGGCGTGAAGAAAGCACTGACAACGTCTAATTTAATTTAGACGGTGGAAGCCCATCTGGTCACCCCATCCCCACCTGGGCCCTTCTCCGTCCTGCCCTTGACTCTCCCCCCCACTCGGTCCGATGACAGGGACGACTCGCCCCTCTGAGCCGAGTCCCTGAGCCGTCCAATTTCCTGTGCATTATTAAAGTCATTAAAACACAAACCCCAGGCACCACAGTTATCTCTGTTGTTGATCCACCCAGAACAGAAACAGGCAAAGAAAAGAAAAAATCCTGTGACCTTGGATGGAATGAGCCCAGCACAGCGCAACAAAGACCGAGATTACCTGGTTGAGGTTCGTGTGGGCGCTTGGAATGAGGTCGCTTTGAAACAATGATTTCAGCCGTGGCTTCCATTTAGGGAGGGCCCGCAGGATCTCTCTGGCCCCGGGGATCGGGGTGGCGAGGGAGGGTTGCTTATGCACAGGACAGTTGCTGTGTCCGCAGACGTGTGTTGAGGACGCACTGTGTGCCAAGCGTGGCTCTGAGCCGTCACGGGACTCATCCTCCAAACCGCCTGGAGGGGTGTGGGGGAAGGAGGGGCACTATTATATCAGCCCCATGTCGCAGATGAGGAACCCGCAGCGAGCAAACATCACTAGGAGGGATGCTGCCCTCCCGCCTGTTCAGAGCACCGTCAGTAGGGGCTGTGATTGCTCAGCACTAGCAGTGGGTGACTGAATCGCAGCTCTTTGGTTCGTATCACGTACAAGCAGGGACCTGGGTGGCGTGGAATCCCGACCTCCATAGTGCCAGCACTTGGTGGTCTGCTTCATTCCGTTCCAAACGGAAGGTGCCACATCCACTGGCTGTGACTGAGTTTGAGTTCTGTCTCTTACAAGCTGTGTGGCTAGCAGCAAAACCCTTTACTCCTCGGGCTAAAATTCCCTGATCTTGTGTGTGCCCGCACATGCGTGTGCATGTGCACATGTGGATCCATGCGTGTATGTGTGCACTAACATGTTTGTGCGCATGCACGTGTATGTGTGTGTTGACAACGAGGGCAAGGAGGGCTCTGGAATCACATTATCTGGATTGGAGTCCTGGCTCAGCCACTCATCAGCCCACAACCTTGGGCAAATGACTTAACTTCTAGGTGCCCCAGTTTCTCCTTCGTCACATGGTGACGATATTAGCTCTCATCTGAGAATTCGATGAATTAGTCCGTGCGAAGCTCTTAGAAGGGACTGGCACGGGGTTGGTGCAGGATGAATGCCACTGTTGCTGTTACCCATTGTTCACCAGGCGTCTCCTGCATGTCCGTGTCCAGCTCTGTGCAGGGCACAGTGGGTGCCAGAGGTGACAGCAATGGGAACCCTCCCCCTGCCTGGCAGTGCTATCCTCGGGGGAGGAGCATCCTGGCCCCAACTAACTAGCTGGGTGACCTCGAGCCAGGTGCATCACCTTCCTGTGCCTCGGCTTCTCCTCCAGACAATGGGGACAGTAATCTTACTTGTCCCACAAGGCTGTTGGGGGACATGCACAAAACCCTCGGAACAGTCAGTGCCGTGAGTGCATTAGCTGCTATCGTTATTACTATTAATGCTATTATTGTCTGTCCGTTTACACTCATTTTAGAGGGACACTGGCCAGTATGCTGAGCTTGCTCCTGACTCAGGGCCTTTGCCCTTGCAGCCCCTCAGCTTGGGGGGCCTGTCCCCCAGATCTTCTGTTCCTTTTACGATAAGAGCCTGGGGGGACCATTGGAGGGTCTTGAGGAATTGGCGTGGTCTGATTTTCCTTTGACAAATAGACTTCGGCTGCTGTGTGCGGGATGGATGACGAGGGGGGGGTAGACCAGGTAACCGGCAGGGCAGTTGCAGTCGGCCCGAGGGCAGAGAGACGATGGCGGCTTGGGTGCAGGCAGGGACGGTGGAGGGCAGAGAATGGAGCAGTGTGTGGATCCAGGATCTGCCCTGGAGGCAGAGCTGTCGGGCAGTGCTGACGGATTGGGCGGGGGGCTTGAGAGAAAGGGAGGTGTCAGGCTTAGCCAAACAGACATAGATCAGCACAGGGAGACTCCATCACCACCACTGAGCACTTCAGAGGGCAAACAGCCCCGTCACGCACACTGTTCTCATATGATCACAGAAAGTTTGCATGGAAGAGGCTTTAAGAGTCGCCTAATCCAACCGCTTGATTTGATGGAGGAGGAAACTGGAGCCAGAGCGCGAAGTGACTCACCCAAGGTCACCCAGAGAGCTAATTGCAGACGCCAGGCCAGGAGGCAGCTCTCTGCTTTCCAAATCCGTGCTCTGCACACCCTGGAATTTGGTTAGGAACACTCTTCCTCGCTGTGGCTTGCTTTCTTTATTCTCCGTGCAGTGGGGTGATGCCAGCTGCCTTAGCCACCAAACCTGGGACCACCCTCCCCGGCCCACGCGCCTCCTTGTCCCTCGCAAGCTCAGATGGCTCCTCCACCGGGAATCCCGCCCTGTCCACCCTGGGCAGAATCCGTCGCTCCATCCTCTCTGACTTAAACATATGCACATTCTCCCACCCGGCAAACCCTATATTTAGGAACGTATCCCATGGAAACCGAAGCTCTGCAGTACGAGAACATGTGTTCAGAGATATTTATTCTAGCGTGGATCATAGCGAGTTGATTATAGTTGAGCCGCTGAATCGGGAGGCACCCTGAAAATCCGTCCGCAGGGGACTGGGAGAGTCACGTGAAGCACGTTTACACTGTGGACTGCAGACAGTCATTTCCAAACACTGAGTTGGATTCTTATCCATTGATCAGGAGGATGTCCACCCCATGGAGAGGGTTAACACAGCGAGGAGTGGTTATGTAGTAAAAGTGTATTTTGGGGAAGAATCCCAACTCCTTAATACAGAGAGGTCAGACCCCCGGCCAGCGTGCATCTGTGAGTGCATGTCTGCGAGCGTGTGGAGGGCTGTGGCAGGAGGCACATCTGGTTGTTCACAGTGGGAGTGGGCAGGGGGAGGGGAAGGAGCTGGGGAGGGGAGCAGAACTGAAAAGCAGGCATGGCAGGGCACTGGGAGACAATCTAGACAATCCGAGCCTGCCCGTATGTGAAAACTGACCATGCATAGAAATGCACGGAGTTGAGGGGGCGTGGCTGGGTTGGCCATTCCTTTCTTGACTTATGTGGTTACCTTGACGTAGTTTTGGTAATAAGGATAATACACAAGTAAACAAACAAACTGATAAATAAATAGCAAAGGGCCCCTTGGTGGAGACCCTCCAGACCCGCACAGAAGGCACAATTGGCTTTGAGGGCTGTCTTGAGACAGGGATACAGCGGGCAACAAATGTGTGTGCAGCCCCCAAACGCCAGGAGGCTGATTCGCTGTGTAGGGGCAGGGTTTGGGGACTCTGTTCCTCCTTGCCAGGTGGGGGCAGCAGGGGGAGGAGGCCTGAAGTAGCTGAGATGCTCTCGGATGGTCTGCCTCCTTCCAGGCGGGCTGGAGAGCTAGCGGGGGAAAAGCACCAGGGCAGGAGGAACGTAAGTTGGGGCAACAGCGGGCTTCAGCCTCTGGGAGCACGTGGCTATCCAGGGGGCAGTGGCTCTCAAGGGGGGTGTTGCCCCTTAAGAAGTGACCAGGGTGCACAGTGATGGGGGAGTGCGCCATTGGCATTTGGGGTGGGAGCTGGGGACACTAGATGACCACAGTCAGTACATAGGATGTTCCCACCCCACGCGGAATTTTCTTGTATCTTGCACCAGTTACGAATGTCTCACTGGACGTTCACATAAGTAAGCCCTGTTTATATTGATCTGAGCCCCAAACGGAAAGTCCAGTTTACATGGTGACAATGATAATGTTTTCCCCACTGTTCTAATATTCACTGGATTTCCTGGGGAACCTGTACTTGTTCTGTTGAGAAGTTTACTCGTGGTGGTTCTCCATCTTGAACCACCACCCCCTAGCAGCACCGTGTCTCACAACATTTGAGGTGGCAACGGGACATGCTTGTCACCAGCTGCATTTACAGCTTAACCAGTTCTTTCGTGCACTTGTGCCAGAGCCTTTGCACACTGAAATATGCAGTATTTGATTGCAAATTACTTTACATTCGTTGCTTTGCTTACATTTCTCTTCTTATAGTTAGGGTGTTAAATGGAGTTTTAAAAAAGTCATGTAGCTAGGTTATATTATCTATGAATTACATTTCAAGAAATTATAAGATATTAGTTTAATGAAGACAGGATCGATTCCGATGGAGTGGAGAGCCACATTTCTAAAACTCAGCGACATCTTCTCTTTCCCCAGGGAAACGGCAACCTCATTTAGAGAGGCTTTTGAGCTTTTTTGGTAAATTAAGCCAGATTTTTTTTTTTTTTTTACCATGTAAGAGGATCTTTTCTTTCCTTCTTACCCATCAAGTCCTCCTTTGCCAAGATTCCCCTTAATGAGTCTGCTAGAGACCAGTGTGATTTTGATCATTACAACCTTGGGCCATATAAATTCTCATGGAATTGTCCCCACCAATACAAGTATGACTGTCTGGCTCCGGTTTGCTGCAAACACGGCTGGGGCTTCTGCCAAATTTAGGCCACTGCCTGGTGGGCGAATAATTTGTCCCTCTGTAGGAGACAGATCAATAACCAACAAACACACACATTAAAAAGAAGAAAGGAAGAAAGCTTAGTCATGCAAATCAGGGTGGGAGAGAGAGAAAGAAAAGGCCCTCATTCGCATTCTGCAACTTCAGCGGGCCCTGGCCCACCAGCCTATTTCTATGAAAACACTCGGCCCAGAGCAGCAAACACTGGGCACAGTGGTAGGGTTTGTCCCCATCGGAGTAAACACCACCCGTTCCCAGGACACCACGAAGCAGAAGATTAACCCGAGGTTAACCAGGCCGTTGGCTGTGGCACAATGCGGGTCATCCTGATGTAATTTAGTTCCCTTCCACCGGAGGCTCAAATGCAGTGACCGGTTCCCAGAGCGGGGACAGTGACTTAGCAGCCTGTGGGGGTCTCCTGGAGACCAGGCCCGGAGCTGTCGATATGATTCATGGCACCTCTGACATCACTCCGCGTCTTTGGGATGCAAAGTTACACGTTGTCCAAATGCTCACAGGGACCGTGAGTATGTGTGCGAGTGTGACGTGCGTGACCACAGAACGGGACACACAGGTGCACATGCACGGGGACTCAGTGACTCGCTGGGTAAGGTGCTCTCTGTTCCTGAGAGCTGCAGTCACGTCCCTCTCCCTGACGAGCATCTCACTGTACGGAGGTGTTCTCTACCTGCGAAGGTGTTCCCACCTGCGTGGATAGGATACTTGGGAGACTGCAGGGATAGAGTTCAACAAACCCAAGTGTCCTAATTACGCATTATGCATGTGTTTTGACTTTTCACCTTTTATTTGGAGAGTAAGAAAACCAAATAGTCAGAGAAAAGGAGGCTCAGCAAGCTGGCCCGGTTTCACGTGGGCAGAACCAGAAGGAAACTAAAGGGGACGGAAGCTCCTGGGCAGTGTCACCTGCACTTGCATAGGGAAGCCCGTGGCAGGCTGGGACCTGGGTTAGGAATTGGTCAGCAGGTGTGCACAGGTGTCCCACAGCCACGCTTCCTGCTCCTCATTCTGAGAGCAGCCGGGGCTGAGGCCTACCTGGCTCGGCCAGACCTGGGCTTCCAACTGGGACATCAGGGACCCCCTCCCCTGCACCTCACCCCGTCCCAACCATGAAGCAGCCCTTCCTGTGCAGGGTGGGCCCTCTCTGCCCGGAAAGGAGCTTGAAGGCTTGGCGATACTCCCAGATGTGCAGACACCGGGGCCCAGGGGGGCTGTCCACCCCTACTCAGACTCACTGACCTTCCTTCTGTGCCACAGACGGTCAGGCTCATTGCCCCCAGCCCTGTGCGTGGCCGCCCCTTCCCACATTTCAGGCCTCTGCCAAGTGTCCCTTTCTGGCCCAGTGCCTCCCTGACCCCCTGTCCACAGGAGCCCTCCACCTGAGCACTTCCTAGCATGTGCCCGTTTCCTCTTCTTGGGACCACTCACCACCATCTGACAGGACCTTGGGCACCTGTTGACTTGGGGACCATCTCTCCCGCTCCCCACCTGAGCGTGGGCTCCAAGAAGGGATTGGCCTGACTCTCTGACCCGTGACCCCAGCACCTGCAGCAGCAGCTGGCACGGAGGCGCTGCCCACCGTGGGGTGTGGGATGGCCCAGAGGTGAGCCTGGCATCCAGGCCCTGGGCTCACGTCCTGGCACGGCCGTTCACAGGAGCCTGCCTGTGGGAGGGACACCTCCTCCCTGGGCCCAGGTTCTCTCCTCTGTAGGATGTGGCTAATTCCAGAACACTCATCACTCATGCCTGTTAGGGGCTCAAAGACCACGGTGACAGACGCCACCATGTTCCAGTTGTTGGCTGCACCTGGGTGGAAGTCAGGGCGCAGGCCACGGAGGAGCACAGTGCTGGCCCCTGTCGAAGCACTCGGCGTGTGCGGAGTGTTGTGTGATAGTGACCTCTCTCCTACGAACACCAATTCATGCTCATCACATGCCAGGCTCTGTCCTAAATGTCTCGTAAGAATCACCTTGTTTCATTCTCACCGCCGTACTCAGCTGTGATCACCCCATTCTGCAGACCAGGAAACCGAGGCACAGGGAGGGGAGGGGAGGGCACCTTGCTGTGGTCACACAGTGAGCAGACGGTGGAGCCGGAACTTGAGCCCAGGCAGGTGGGCCCCAGAAGGACGAGTGTGGACAGCAGTAAGATCGACTCCCGCGAGAGCCAAGGCCGGGCGCAAACGCACCCTGTCGGCTCAGTTGTCAAATGAGGACTTCGGTGTCTGCGGGACCTGGACGAACTCTCTACGCGCGTTTTCGGAGCAGCACCTTTTCCCCAAGAGAAAGTAGGTGATCTCGGGGAGGCCAAGGGCGGCGTTTTCCCTGGAGTGCGTGACCCTGGCGTGTTTCAGCCGGGCTTGGAGTGCTGGCGCCTGCGTGGGCCCAGCTGGGAGCAGACATGGAGATGCCTGGAGCCCCGCAGGGAGATGTTTTGTTTTAATTTCCCCTCGAGCTTGGCAGGGCCACGGTGGTCCCGCAGAGAGGCCATTTATCCTGCCAAACGTTTCTGAGCCCAATCGTCTGGCTGTCCTTCCAAGTCCCTTCTGCCGTTTGCATGGCGGAGCAGCGGCCGCCCAGAACGAAGCCGCCTTCTCCCCTGTGCTCCAGTCTGGGGGACCCCGACTCAGCTCTGGTCGAAGGGGTGAAAAGAGAAGGAAGGGTTGGTCCGAACTCCAGCTTGTACCTTTCAGCCTGAGTGTCTCCTTCCTTCTCTCCCGGCCGCTGGCTGGAATTCCGACCTGGGCGTGAGCCATCTGGGGCCACCCGGAGGACCACACGCCCCAGGAAGGGAGGGGCCGCAGGACAGGCAGCACCGCCCCCCTCCCCCGCCCCTTGGAGTTGCAGTTGCCAGGGAGGGGTGGGGGCAGGGCTGATGTGAGAACTCAGCTTAGGGTTTTAATTTGGTCTCTTTGTGTCTCCCTCGCCCATCAGGACTTGATGCTCTTCCCTCTCTCCTTCCAGGAAACCTGCCCTGCCCACCCACCCCGAGGGTTAGAACCCCTACCCTACCTCCCATCCCTTCTACACCCCATTTTCTGAGCCACCCACGGTCCCTGCTCCAGGGAAGAACCAACCCCAAGGCCACCGCCTGTGAGTCCCTGAGGCAGCCTGGGGGTTCCCTCCCGCCCCCTCCCTGGCCTTGCGTGGCCTCCAGCTATGGACAGAAGCGTCCACAGGACCAGGTCCCCTTCCTGTCCTTTCGGACCATTGAGCACATTTACACAGCGCACGCATTAATGCCAGTGGTTTTTTTTTTTTTTTTCAATTATAAAACGAATAGGCAAATACATGCTTATAATAATAAAAATCACACAGAAAAGCATGGCAAAAACTGAAAAGTGGAATTCTTCCTCTCCCCTGGGCATTTTATTCCCTTGTAACTTCCGGTACATTTCGACTCGCCGGTGGTTGTGGCCAGTATGCTAGATAGCGCTCACGCGGCCCGTGTCCGGCGCCCTCAGCCCTAGGTAACCTGTATCGGCTCTCGTGATGAGAAAGCGGCACTTTAGCGCCGTCGTGGCGGTGCACCTTTCCTGCATCCTGAGATAGATGATGAGTGTTTTTATTTTAAATTCTTCTGTCGGTCAGCTTTGCAACTTTCATCACAGCTTAAGCCTCTCTCCCCCTTCCGCTCAGCTGCCACCTGAGCGCCGTGAGCCCACAGCACTTGGTGGGGACACTGGACCCTCGAGACTGCTCTCCGTCCGTCCTCGAAACCCTCCTTCCCTGCCCCCACCCCCACCGCGCACGCCTGACCACGGTCGGCTCTGCTGTGATGTTGAGTCATCACCTTTATAAAATTCACCTTCTCGTCCACAGCCACGTGGGCTCTTCGGGGCTCGGGCCACGCGGGGATTCTGCCAGGGGAAAGCAGTAGGTGCAGTTGCAGCGTCAGGGGCTCCTGGGCGTGGGGTCCCTCACGTGTCTCCCTCCGGACTGTGAGCCTTGTGAGGACAGTGGCCGTGGCCGCCCCCGTCACGCCCCTCTTGGCAGTGGTGGCACAGGCCTGGCACTTGGTCGCTGCTCCCCAAGTATCTGCTACGCAGCGAGTGGGGACCGAGTGGTGTGGGGACTCAGGAGACGGTACTGGGGGAACCATGTCAGGCTGCTTTTCTGCTATCGTGACCTGCAGAAGCGATTCCATTTGGCTCAATTTAATGTCCGTAAAGCCCGGAGCACAGAGCTCGGCCGGGGAGGCCTGTGATAAACGCTAACACTCCTTCTTCTGGCTTTTTGCTCTGTGAGTGTGTCCTGGGGCTTCAGGATGGGCTTTGATGTAAATGCACCGGCCTCAGAGAGCAGCTGGGATCCGACAGTCTTCCTCCAACAAGTGGCGAAACAGCACGAGAAGCGTTTGCAGACATGACTTTGGGGTGGTCTGGAGGATGACAACAGGGGCGCCCCGCATGGAGGGCGGGGAGCAGGGGTGAGGGAGGGGCTGAGGGAGTCGCCAGCGCCTGCCCCTCCCAGGCCAGGTCTCCGTGCCCTGGGACTGTGCAGTTAAAGCAGCCGCCCAGCCAGGCTGGGATCTCGTTCCAGTCCATGCAGGCGGGAAGTGATGAACACAGCCTGGGCTCTGAGGGACTCCAGGCAGTGCCGGCCTCGGCTTGGGAGGACGCCACTCAGGACGAGACCTCTGCACGGGGGCTCTTGCTTCTGCAACATGCTCCGCACTCTCCACGCTCCCTGAGGTGGTCCCGGAGCCCGAGGCTGCTGCCAGGGTCCCCCTGGCTGTTGGAGGGGCCGAGGGAGCTGTGGGGAAGGAAAGGAACCTTCTCCAGCCTGGCCGCTGGGCGGGCCCTGCCTGTTCGAGTGCCTCCTCCTCTCAGGCTGTCTGGAAAAGCAAATGGAATCGGAGAGTGGACAGTTTTGCTGATTGCGGGCGCAGCTCACCAGCACAGCTGCTCTCTCCTCCGGACGTTGAGTGAAGACCTCCCGCCCGAGGGCCCCGCCGGCCCCTGCCCACGCTGGCCTGCCTTCCTCCCGTGGCTGGTCCCGGGTGGCCTCCCCGCTCTGCCCAGCCCTGCTCTGGGCACGGCCAGGCTCCCACCCAGGCCCAGCTCCGCCCCAACCTCCATGCCCAGCCTCACCTGCTCTGCGCCCGGACGCTGTCCCTGCCAGCCCCAACCCGCGCTCCCCGGGCCTCTGGCTTTGGGTTGGGGTCAGTCGGTGGGGGACACCAGCTGGAGGGGGCAGAGGAGAGGCGAGGTGGGCCTTTTTCTTCCCTGTCCCCCCTTAGCGCCTGTCCCTCAGGGCACCCCTATCCTTCCATGATGATTGGTCTTGTGGGCAGCTCTGTCCTCCCTCTGTCCTGTCCTCCCCGGGGATGGTGACGGCGTCTGCTGCTGCCAATCTGTGATTTGCTCTGTAGCCCTGACTGCCCCTCTGCACGGGGTCCCTTCATTCTTGTCATGTCTGAACCACGGGGGGTGGGGGCAATTCTGCTTCCGGTTGGGACCTTGCCCCGGATGCCTCTGAAGGTTTGGGGGCCTCTGACGTGAAGCCAGTTCTGTGCCCAAAACCTACAGAGCTGGTGGGAGAATGAGGGATTAAAGTAATAATTATTAAATTAATACTTAATCCAAGAGTAATAATTATGAATAAAACACATTTATATATAATTTCTTTTATTCTTGTGACATCAGCCCTGAAAACTATGAGGAGCACATATGCAGTGGTGAAGACGAGTGTTATCAGTCAGTGTTCTTCAGAGAAACAGAATCAACAGGATGTGTATGTGGAAGGGGGGGCTAGGGTGGGGGGGCAGTCGCGGCAGGAGAGGGAGAGAGGAATATTTTGGGGGCTGAGGCTTGGTAGGTCCACAGTCTGCAGGGTCGGCCAGCAGGGACGGGGCAAGAGCTGCAGCTCCAGTTCGAAGGCCACGTGCTGGCAGAAACCCTCCTTGCTCAGCCTTGGAGCAGCTGCCACAGCGGAGTCTGACCCCCCACGAGGAGCTGGGGCTGCAGGTTTGTTTTCTTTGAATCAAGCCCCAGAAACAAAGATGCCTACAGTTCCCTCTGCAAGTAGGAACTTTCCATGTCTGCATGATGCAGGGCGTGATTAAATCACGTAGGTGTTAAAACAGACCGAAATGTCTTCTCCCGGCCAGAAGTGAGCAGAGCCAGCCCCAGTCACGGTTCCCTGACAGCGCACTGAATTCGGCCAAGGAAAGCGACCCCACGTGGTGGTGGTGGCGAGGCCACGGAGCATGATCAATCGAGATGGAAAACTCGGCGGGCGCTCACGTCCTTTTGGTGTCTGGGCAGGTGGAGGTTTAGTCCCCGGGGCTGCCGGATTCTCTTGGTGACAAGAGACAGAAGACCTAACTCAGGCGGCTGAGCTGGGAGGGCGTTAACAGGCCTGAGGTCCGGTGCCCAGTCTTCAGGAACAGCCGGTCTGTCTCCCCAGACGCGCCCCTGGGCTCGCTGGCCTCCCCTCGTCCACCCTGCCATGGCGGCTCCACCACAGGCTCCTCCAGGGCCCAGCAACGGCCCCCCAAGCTCCAGCCTCACATGCTCAGGTTCAGATCCGGGGACGAGAGTGGACCCCACCAAAGCCCGAGTCACTCTGACAGGCCAGCGCAGGTCCCTTCTTCAGGGAGCCCACGGCTGTCCAGGGCCGGCTGTGCTGGCGGGCCAGGCCTGGCTTGTGCGGCCACCCCCAGGGCCTGGGGCTCGGGGCAGCTCATCCACACGCAGGGTCGAGGGGGAGGCGAGTTCTCAGTGACAGGCAGGTTCTGACACCAGGGGGGCAGCGGATGCTGCATTTTACAGTGGCCTAAAATTCATAACAATTCAACACGGTGTCCGTGGCGGCAAAGAGTGACGCAGACTTGAAAACTCTGCTATTACCTTGATGAACATTTTCAACAGGTGACATTCGGGGAGATGGAACTCTCACCTGGACAGCAATGCCGAGCCTGGCAAAGCTACAGTCTCTGGCTCCTGCTTTTCTCACCCTTGAATGTGACCATGCACAGAAAAATCCCAATTTAGGATGCATCTCTCATGGCCATGCTTTAGGTAAACGGGGGATTATACGACAGTCCGTGTGTCCTTGTTTTAGTAGAAATTACTAAAACAAATAACAATGATGAAAACAAAACCTCAGCATAGTCAGAGAGCTCAAAGGGAGTGAGGAAGAATTAAATGTATGTTTGTAATCTACATTCCATCTATGCTCTGAAGATTGGGGTGTTTTTTTTTTGGTGGAAAGATGCACTTAAGATGACACTGCAAATGTGTACCCAAGAAATAGTATCAAATAAAAAAAAATGTTTTAAGTTATCTAATTTGCCAAGAAAAAGCAAAAATACCAGTTTATCTCCAGACTGTTGGAACAGAGGAGGTTTTCTCCTTTAGTGGTCTAAATTACAGATGTTTGCCTCTCGGTTGTGGGTGTGCAGGCATGCACTCTGCACTCCGGGGTGCAGCTCAGGTTGTCTTATCACAGGTGGTCTCTTATGTTAATGACATTAGCAGTCAGCCCTGTCACCCATCCCCTGTGATCTGGCTCATGACTCCCTGGGCCTCACTTGCCCAGGGGATGCACAAGGGGCCGCACTAGATGACCTCAAGGTCTTTCGTCTGGCTCCAAAGTTTAGGTGGAAGAACCAGGTTGGTGTGGAGGTGTGTACCGGGCACACAGGGTCAGCCAGGGGAGGCCTTGGTTTCATGATCCCCCACTTACTGTCATGTCTCAGGAGTGAGAATCAGATGGGTGGCGTGGTGCAGGGAACAGAGAACTAGATGCAAACAGGTGTGGGCTATAGCAGGATTTATGGGCTCAGCCTTCGAAAATCCCAGAGATGGCAGACATCTGGGCCAACCACAGCCCACTCCTGTAGCTGGGGGCGGTGTCAGGCCCTTGGAGCCACTGGGCTGGGAGATTCAGGGTCAGGTGAAGAAGGCCTGGTGGCCAGTTGCCTGTAATCTGACAGGGGCCCATTGCACGGAGAAAGTCAATCTTCTTCGGCAGCATAGGAATAATCATGTCCTCTTCCCACCTTGCCACCTTGCTGTGAGGATGAGATGGGGTCACGGGAGGCAGGGCGCCTTGGAGTCAGCAAAGCCCTGCGCAGCAGACAGCAGGAGCGGCGGGCAGCGAGGTTGTCCCTGTTATTGTTATTAATGCACCAACATTTGCTCACTGTGACGCTGGTTCTTCCAGGATGATGGAGGGCCTGGTGTCCAATATCTCAATCAAGGAAACTAAAAATGCTGTTTATTTATTGTGAAATCGATATTGCATGAAATTGATTTTTTAATTAAAACTAATTTTAATTACACAAGCAATACATCTGCGTATTCCACAGTAAGAAAATCAAGACATTAAAGACAAGCTCAAGTCCCCGCTTACCTTCCCCCAGGTTTCATCTACATAGAAAGGAGACTCACTTCAGAAAACTGTGAGGGTCCCCTTGGTTAAAAACATGTAGCCAGGCTGGGGCTGGGGCTGGGGCTGGGGGCAGGTCCGAGGTCCTTGCTGTAGGTTGGAGAAGGGCCGAGCCCATGGAAAGGGTCTGCTCGGGGACTTCTCGGGTGTCTCATGTCCCCACAGTGGACCCTTCAGTCCTGCGTTTTCCACTGTGTCTGCCAACATTTGTCATTATATTCTTCATAATAAGAAACTATTTCCATTGCTTCAAAAATTACTGAAAAAGGCACTGCTTTGGAGGAATTTGCCCCTAGCACTGGCTGCTTGTCTCTTAGATTATGGGAAATTTCTGGAATGGAACAGTTCAGCCTGATGCCTTTACTTTAGCAGAGGAAAAGCCAGCGCCGTGAGTTGACATAGCTGAAGTGCATGCCCTTCTCCAGCTCCGAGGGGTGCAGTCCCCTGTAGAAACACCTGTCCTAAAGCCATCGAGGGTTTCTACTCCAGTAGCTTCTAAGCATTTTGGAGAATGACCCACAATAAAGAAATACATTTTACCATGGACCTCAGTATACATACATGCACACACACGCGTGCACATACAGATCGAAATAAAAATTTTACAGGATAATACATATCTTCGCTCTGTGTGATGCACTCTGATATTGCCAATCTATTTTATGCTATCCAATTGCTTAAAGTGTTGTTTTCAATTCATCAAATGAGTTTTACAACCCACTTCTAGGTCACAAGGAGCCACTCGTCTGTCCTCCAGCAGAATTCCCAGTCCATGTAACGACCATCTTTGTGAAAATCCTGCGGTTTCTGCTATTTCTCTTTGCTTCCTTTTCCAAATTACACTGTTGCTGCAGGTGAGATGACATCATCGCCATCACAGTCAAAACAAAACTCTCTTTTTATAAAACTATGACTATCTGGAGGAGCTAATTGATTTGCCTAAGTGATAACACGTGCCACGTTTATAAATAAAATTTTCCAACCAAAAGGATTTTTCATGATTCACTGATATAAATGTGTCATAGGAGACAGGAAGACTGAGTCATTTTTATAAACTTGATTATATATGGCTCACGACCCATCTCTGCGGTTGACAGCAGGATCCCAAAACATTGTTAGCCTGGTGTTCCAGCAGGAATCCGACCGTCAGACCAACAAAATTCACAGGAGAGACATGTTTTTCCTTGCAGGACCATGACAAATCTCCTGACTCACTCTCTCTGTCCCTCACAGCCAGCAGGGGCATTCCTGGCACCTACCAACTGTGCTCCTGCCTCAGGGCCTTTGCCCATGCCAATCCCTGTCCCTAGGATGCCTTTCCCCCAGACACCTGGCTCTCTCTTACTGCTGCGTTAAAGATGACTATTTAACAGGGACGGCAATGCCTGCGTGGCGTGGCCTTACCCAACCATTCTCAGCTTCACTCTCTTCTCCACCTACATAAGCTCCCTCAGTCACTTGTATCTCCCCTGCCCCTTTCTGCCACAGGCCCTTTGCACATGCTGTTTCTACTTCCTGGAGCCCTCTCCTCATCCTTCCAACCCCCATGGCCCCTCTCTTTGCCTAGTTAACTCCTAGGTACCCTTCAGACCTCACCTCCTCAGATGAGCCACCCGTGACCTCCCTGTGTAGGTCAGTCTCCTCCCATTCTAGACTCTCATAATTCTGTCCCTTTCCTTCCCAGCATGCATGATGGTGGAAATATTCTTCTTATTTGTGTGATTATTTGGTTAATGTCCATCTCCTCTACTGGACTCTGAGCTCCGTGATGCGTAGGGCTGGGTCTGTTTTGCTGCCTGGTATATTTTCAGGGCCTGCAACCGTGTCTAGGCCGGAGTAGGGCTCAGTAAATACTTCTGAGTAAGTTAAAATATTTAAGAGGACCTTGGAGACCTGGAAAGTGAGAGCTGAGATTGAAGACTTAACAACTGGCTTGGCAGCCGTGCCGGCTGCTCAGAACAGACCTGCCTGGCTGGAGACCAGTGACTGCTGGCCCAGCGCACGGTCAGGCCCAGCGCACAGTGGGCCTCGAGTCTCGGGCAAGTGCAGCTGCCCTCCCGCCCGAAAGCTCACCAACAGTGAAGGGCCTCCCCCTGGGAAGTCAGACTCCAGAGTGCATTTCGGGAATGAACTTTGGAGACCAGAGCTCAAGGCAACCTCAAGGGAGACCTAAGATGATATTAAGGGCCCCAGGGTTGATGGAAGAAAAGAAAGTCTTTAAATGGCAGCACAGCTAATGATCCATTCCCAAGCCAAATATCTCCAAGTTAAACAGCAGCATAGCTTAAATATTTGTGCTTTAGCCACTTACGGAGAAATGGGACCTGGCATCCTTTTTGTTGTTGTTTAGATGTTTTTCCTCTTTTCCATATAAGTCCTAAGGGCAAAATTAGGTTATTCCTTTTCCTGAAGCCCAAAATATGACACTAAGAAGACAAAAACTTAAACTCCCCAGACTACATGCAGCAACCTCTATGAAGAAAATCTTCCCTAAACAGCTTTTAGGCACAAGTTACCCTCCAGTTGTTAATATTTAAGCGATAGCATGTCAAACAGGGCAAGATCTTGTCCTGAGAAGATATACTAAGTATTCATGATATGGCAGGATATTTGTATCATGGTTATTCTAATTTCAGCACAATTTGGTAATCTGCTACAGCAAAACGGCCATGCAAAATTGCTGACTCGGAGTGTATGTACCAGGGAGTCTGATCTCAATGTCACATGTGTAAGTTCTTTCTTACAAGGGACAACCCGTCTGCTGATTCTGCTCAGTACAGGCTGTGACATTCCACGCTCCTCGGTCTCTTCTCAGCGCGCCAGCTCCACAGATCCCCGCCTCTTCCCCGGATGGCCCTCAGGGTGGGGGCCATCTCCCACGGCACCTACACGGTCAAAGGAGGAGGAAAGGGGAGACAGCCATTCTCTTCATTGTCACTTCCAAATCACCAATCTCTGACTCCCATAAAAACAGGAATAAAAAAAATTTAGGTTCTGGCATCTTTATCTGGGGAAATAATTTGGGCAAAGCAGGTTTTGTAGAGCAGAAGAGAAATACTGAATCATCTCAAGTTATAGTTTATTTTTCTTTTTTCCCTATAAATGAAATAATTTTATTATAAGTTTCCACTGGGGGAAAATCCAGCAGTAAAATTTTAGACTCTGATATGTGGAATCATATAAACTGAGGCATTAAAACATAAAAGTTGGTGTTTATGCCTGAGCTCGACCCACTGATTCATTTAGTGAAGCGGGACCATGGTCAGAGCCCACTTTCTCCACAGCCGGGAGGGCGAATCTGGTCAGTGGTCAGAATGGGAAGGGGCCTTTCCCTGGAAGTTCAAAATAGGAGACATTTTTGTCTCACTTACTAGGAAATCCTGATATACAGGCCCAGAAAACGAATTTGTGTGGTTTATTAGTCATTTAAACTTTAACATCTTCATGGAAGGGCAACTCACTGGCGTTTGAGTTCTTAATATTAATATAGGTGTAGGGTAGTAAAGAGTGTCAGATATTTTTGACCTTGACTTCCAAGAAGAAATACAAAACCAATTATATGTACAATATATATTAATTACATATTATATAGAGTATATAATTATATAAATTCTATTATATATAAAATATGATTTTATTCATGTCCATTTATATGTGTGCATATATATATATATAAGAGAGCAAGACAGAGAGAGCGAGAGAGAGAGATTTACTGTAAAGAACTGGCTCATGTGATAGTGGAGTCTGAGAAGTCCAATGTCACAGTTGGCAAGCTGGAGAACCCAGAGAGCTGGCAGCGTAAGTTCCAGTCTGAGTCTGAGTCTGAAGGCAGAAGAAGATTGATCTTGCAGCTGAAAGACAGTCAGGGAGAGGGAGAGAACTCTCTTACTCAGTCTTTTATTCCGTTCAGACCTCCAACAGACCAGATGAGGCCCACTCCCATTGGAGAGAGCAGTCTGCTTTACTCGGTCTACTGATTCAAATGTCAATCTCATCCAGAAACACTCTCACAGACACACCCAGAAATAGTGTTTAACCAAATGTCTGGGCACCCAGTGACCCAGTCAAGTTGACTCGAAGCTAACCACCACACTCAGTGCCCCAGAATAAACACAGTTACATAGAACTAACATTTCAAGAGGTAATATGTACCCTTACTATGTATAACACACTTAATATTTTATATTTTCTTTTAGTCTGTTTCATTTGTAAATGGTGGTCAAGACCTGCTAAGTCAGTGTCATGATCTCCTAATGAGTTACTATCTGCAGTGTGGCAGATGTCCCAAATGTAGATGAAATAATTTAGGACGAATTCATTCATTTTTTTTTTTCCATTCAGTATTTATAGGTCACCTACGGAGCATCAGCAGGTGACGAAACATGGATCCTGCTGTCATGGACCTCATGGTCCAGAGTGGGGACTGATGGGAAATCCACCAGGGGCTGGACAAAGAGGGAGGCCCAGCAGCCAGCAGGACAGAGGATCCGAACCAGCCTCGTGTGGGGTGCACAGTGGAAGCAGGGCCTGGGGGGGGGCACCTGGAGGAGCTGTCTCTTAGTGAGTCTCTCATCAGAAGGAGCAAGGCACAGACAGGAAGTACTGACAGGCAGGTGTGGGGGCAAAGCTAGAGCCCCGCTGGCAGCTTTGTGGGTAGCTCTGGGAAAATTCTCAGGTAGGGCTGAAACACAACTAGAGCACACTGAAAGATAATCCATCCTCAGTATTCACAGATTCCAAATTTGTAAATTTGCCTACTCGCTAAAATGTATTTGTAACCTCAAAAATCAATACTCGAAGGTTTTTTGCGGTCACTTGCAAACAGAGCAGCAAAAACATTTGAGTTGCCCAAAGAGCTTATTCCCAGCTGAGGTTGAACAAGGTGGCGCTTTGCCTTGTTTCAGTTCTTGTACTGTAAACAAGTGCTCTTTTTGTGGTGTATTTAGTGCTACATTTTTTTTTTGCATTTTTATACCTTTTATTGGGGATTTTGCTGTTTAAAATGGGCCCCACGAGTGCACTGCAGTGCCGCCTGGTGTTCCTGAGTGTGGAAGGCTGGGCTGTGCCTTGCAGAGAAGGGTGGGTTAGACCAGCGTGGCTGAGGCACGAGTTGCAGCGCTGCTGGCCGTGAGTTCAATGCTAATGAACCAACAATGTATAGTAAATAAAGTGCCTTTAAACAGAAACACACATAAAACAAGGGTACGTATTGATCAGTTCATGAAAATATTGTTGACCACAGGCTCATGGGGACCTCACCCTGTTGCTTCCCAGGGGAGCGGTGGCTCAGTGTTTGCTAATTCAGTGTTTGCAGTGACTTTATAGAACATAACAACTGTGAATAACAAGAATAGGTTGTACTTATTAGGGTAAAGAGAATCTTTCTGCAGTTTGCTGCTACAGAGCCTGGCTATTTGTACACTGCGGGGTGGGGGCCCGAGGGTTGCCGTTGGTGGTTGTCAGGTGGGATTCCTGTGTGCAGTTGGCCAAGATGGGCAGGTAGCATGGCCATCTGTCCTGGTATGTGACAAGCGCTCGGTGCCAGGGCCCTAATGGCCATTAATTTAATCGAGAGGTGGTTGGAAGCGGTGGATGGGACTCCCCATGTCCATCATGGCTCAGATAGGAGCACTGCTTAGGCAGTGACAGCTGTGCCGAACGACAGACGATGCCACCAACGTTTAAAAACTGACAGATGACTCAACACATTACTGAAATAATATAAGTGACTGGTGCTTCAGCTTACATTTCTTTCAGTTAAAAAGCATTTTTTCTTGGAGTTTACTTAGAAAATGAAACCAAATTTATTTTAAAATTTATTTTGCTATATTGGTTACTATTTTGATTATCACTGCGAAGATCCATGCTTACTACATTTCTTCGCTCTGTGACCTGGGTGGAGAGTTTGGCTGCACGGGGTGGGCAGGGAGCTTAGGCCGGGGGCACGGAGGATGGTGTCGGCCGATGAAAGGGCCGAGGTTTGGGGAGGAAACAGTGAGATTCAGGAATGGAGGCAGCAGGGTTTTAGACAGCTTGCTGTGACTTTTCTGGAAAGGGAATGGCTATTGTAGGGAAGGCTGACCAGGAGGGAGACAGGACTTTACACTTTTTTATCCCAAATACACTGCACAGCACAGCAAGGTGGTCACGCGTGTAGCCTCTATCCAAGTTCAAGTCCTGACTCTGCCCCTCACGAGCTGTGATCGCTAAGGAACACATTGAACCTGTGTCTTACCCACCTCATAGGGGGTTGGGAGGATCACAAATTAGTAGCAGGAACACAGCTGGCACTCGGTGGATCTTTGACAGCCCTGGGGTGACATCATCATTCTTAGCAAACCCTGCCAGCTCTACCTCCAAAATAGATCAAGAGTACAGCCATGTGGCTACCCTTTGGTTCAAGCCACCATCATCTCCAGCTTGGACCACTGCAGTAGCCTCCCTGCCAGTCACTCTGCCCCAGCCCTTGTCTCCCCCACCAACCTGTCCTCAGACAGATTATCCTGATAAAATGTAAACCAGACCATGTCCCATCTCTGCTCAAACCCTCCAATGGCTCCCACTTCCCTCAGAGCAAAATCTGAAGTCTTCACAGGGTCCCCAAGGCCTGAGATGATCGTCTCCCCCACCCTGCTGTCTCCATCACCTCTGTGGCCTCATCTCCCTCCACGACCCCTCGGCTCCAGCCACGCGGGGCTCCTTGCAGCATCTCAGACTCATCCCTTCAGCTCCTTTCAGCTCTTCCAGGCCTTCTCTGGCCACCTCTGTTTCCTGCAGCACCCCAGACCCCCGTCTCCTGTTCTCAACAGCATTGGTCTGTATTGGATGTGGGGCATGTTCACTTGTGATCCCTGTGTCTGTCGTCCCTGCGACAATGTCAGATCCATGAGGACCGGGGTTGCCGGCTCTGCTCTTGGTGGCAGCCCCAGGGCCCAGCACATCTCGGGCCCAGAGTTGGCACCGGGTGCACGTTTGCTGCACATTTGAACAGATGAACAAAAGAAGGAACCAGAACATCATTCTCAGTGGGTGATTCTGCTCTGCTCCCAAGGGTTGGAAGCTGGTTTTGGTAGTAAAAAGATTTTATTCTCTTTATGTAAAACACAAAAGAACTTTCTTTGTGCAAAAGTACAGATGTGCGTAGAGTGCACAAACCATCGTACAGCGTTTCTGTGTTATTAGAACTTCACTGGGGGAAGCGAGTAAAAGAAATGTCTAAAAAGGTTACTTAGGGGTGAAATGCAATAAAAATAGAGAAACACTGAATTAGGGGAAGATCAGTTGAAATTACAGCCTTTTCTCCCACATCTTGCCCAGGCCTTGGTAGGAACCTAGAAGACAAATCAAGATGTGTAAAAGTGTGTGACACAGTCACAGCCATTTTCCCTGGTGTTTAAAGAGATGAGGAATGCCCCATCGCTCTGGGGAAACATTCTTTTTTTCTGCCAAAGGACAGACTTACAAAGGATGATATTTACATTTTCCTGAAGCCTCTAATTTTCTCATTTATCATTTGTCAGTGCCCAGGCCTTGCCACAGCGTGTGGGATGTTTGCAAACATCTAATGATCCCTTTCACCAAACAAGCCTCAGTCTCCACCAGCAGACGCATTAATGCTGCTGAGGCTAATTTCATGCATTAATGTCACTCTGCGCTGTCACACGGGGGTCTCAAGGCATCCTATCGCCGAGAGCACCACAGCTTGGAGGGAGCGTCCCCTGAGCTGGTCTAATGCACAGAACCAGGGACGGTCCCAGCGCCGGGTTAGTGAGACAAGCAGAGCGGAGGGACGCCCTACAAGGCGTGGAGGGCGAATGTGGACTGCAGGAGCCAGGGCGGGTTTCTAGAACTCCACCCACGCCGAGGTCACCGGGCCTGCCCCAGGCTTGCTGGACTCGCCCAGCGGGGAGCTCTCAGGAGGGGCTTCAGCCAGCCCGAGGGAGAGGCAGAGGGCTGGGGAAAGCCCAGGGCACAAGGGGGGGCATCCTGGACCCACTTTCCCTCCCGCTCCCCTTCAGGCCTCGGTCCTGCCCGCTGCCAGTCCGGCTCAGCCCAGAGCCAGCCTCACTGGGCAGACTCACCCGCCCCAGGCGGGTCCCCGGATCCAGAGGATCCTCCGGGGAGAGTTTGGTCCTGCAGAGTCCCTGGGCTCCTGTGACAGAGGAACCTGGGACATGCAGGGTCCCCCAGACCCTCATCAGGAACCAGCTTAGGCGCGGCACACTGAGAGGCTGCCTGATTCCACGAGCAGAATCTCAGAAAATGAAAAATAACGTTTTAGTTGTTAAACACCCCGAGTCCAGGGCTCTTCCAGAGAGATGGAAAACGTCGTGAGGTTTGGGGTGCAGCATAGGAAAGGGGTTGGGGCGCTTCGTTTTCACAGTAGACTCTGTGACTGTTCCCCGACAAGCCTGGGAGGCTCCTCTTCCCGCAGCGGAGCTGAGACGTGTCACTTTGCACAAACGGGAGCCGGGCCGTGCCTGTCACACAGAGTCCCGACGTCCCGCCTCACTGAGGTCCCACACGGGCCGGGCGAGGACCCGCAGCCTGGAGACGGTTTACAGCGTGCGGAGGGTGAGACGGGGGCGGACGAGGGGAAAAACCGACAAAAGGCTACGCCGTAAACACTGATGTAAAAATGCTTAATTCAGGCAGTCTTCTGACATTTCCCACGTCAGGCCACTTTCCGCTCTCCCAGCCCGTGGCTTCCTGTGCCACCCCCACTCTGGCGACAGCCACGTCCCCTGAACTCTCCAGACCCTGCTCATGGTGTGAGTTCAACCGTGTCAGCAAATCGGCTGTCTGGGGTCAGGCTGCGGTGGCCTCGCTCAGGGGTGACCTGGCCTTTCAGCAGCGGCTCCTGGCAGGTGACCTGCGGCTGCAGAGAAGCAGGTGCGGGTCCCCGCAGCAACGGTGACGGCCGTGCCGCTCCCTGCAGTCCCATAGCAGCCTCCTTGTCTACGTCCTCGGCCTAAGGAGACCCTGGCGGGGCCTCAGGACTTGGCTGTGTCCTCCTTTCAGCTCAGGTGGTTTCCGTCCCCCACCCGTGGACTCGGTTTGGGAACAAACTTGCCCCCAGAGTGGGGACCACACTGTCGTCACGGCTCACGCTGTGGCTCTCCGGGCCGACGGGTCTTCGTGCGTCGTCTCATGCGGTTCTGACCAGCACGGGAGCCGGTACTGTCATTATTCCCTCTTTGCAGAGGAAGAGGCACAAGTTGAGGAACTTGCCCGAGGTCACAGGAACGGCTGGGTACAGAGCAGACTTTGGCACCAGCAGATTTAAAGATTGAGAAGAAGAGAATTTCAAATCTCAGCAAAAGTGAAGTCCAAGTCACCGTCTCTTGGGGACGTTCCCTTCCCTCCTCAGAAAGAGCCTGACACGGTCAGTGAAGACTCCGTGTCCCCTCAGACTTGGGGGAGATAAGGACTTGCTTAATCAAGACGGGGTGTTTCCTCTTTTCTGCTGTGTGAGATGGGATGTCACCATGTCACCGTCCACGCTACATCTGGGCCTCTTCTGGGCTGCATTCGGGTCCACGGGGCCAGGGCTTCCTGTGCACGTGCTGGAGTCACACAGCAATTCGGGGTGGCTCAGGGAGCCCCAGTTCACTTCGGGGCCCGTGGTGCTCGGGAATGACCTCTGACCCAAAGACTGCGGTGGGCGACTGCAGAAACGAAGGCCAGGGCAGGTCTGAGCCAGACCCTGCGGAACAATCAAACCCTTTGTGCGACCCCAGCTGGGAGGGGGGAGGGAGACAGGAGCTTAATTACAGGGTCTGGGACACAGGCCGCAGGGAGCACATTCAGAGAGTGACCCTGAAGTCACAGCAGGCAGGGCGGGGGCTGGGCCCAGGGCTCAGGACCACTTAACAAGGCACAGAGTGGCCACTGTGGGGACAGGGCCAGTGTCTGATCAGAGCCGAGTCCAGGAGCTCGTGCGAAGCCCCAGCTGGTGGCCCGGCTGGCCCCAACATGTCAGGAGGTGACGCAGCTGAGGACAGTTCTCTTTGCTTTCTGGATGGTTTTCTGGATGGCTGGCTGGTTCACTCGGGCTTGCCTGAGAGGACTGTGGTGGAGGAGAGGAGACAGGATAACAGGGCTCCTGTGGCCGCGGCTCTGCAGTGACGCGTGGATGAGAAGCCAGACGTCCGGCTGTGTACATCCCTGGAGACGTCCGGACGATGGAGCGAAACGTCACCATGGCTGTAAGCAGAGCTTCTCGCCCTCAGCACTGCGGACACTCTGGGCAGCACAAGCCTGCCGTGGGGACCATCCTGTGCACTGCAGGAGGTGTGGCAGCGTCCTTGGCCTCCGCCCACCAGACGCCAGGAGCAGCCCCCCCCCAGCTGTGACAGCCACAAGTATCTCCAGACACTTCCGAATGTCCTCTGGGGGCAAAGCTGCCCAGCCAGGAGCCACGGCTCTCACGGTCTGTCCCCTGCGCCTGCGGTTCCGGGTTGCTCCTGGCCTATCGATTACGTGTCAGCTGGAGCTTGAATTGGTCGATGGCATCCTCGAGTCTCCGCGCTGGAGTGCAATTATGTGACAGCGTGACTTGCCATCCTGGTCCCGTGGGAGACTAAAGGCAGCAGCGTACGGCAGCAGGCCCAGGGCCTGCCCCCCGGCCTCAGTGTCACTGCCCAGGACGGTCCTCGGCCTCCCTGAGCCATTACAGATGCCGATGCCACAGAACTGGCTCTGCCCGCACTTCACAGGCTCAGCAGACAATTGAAATAAAAACTACGTGTCACTTACAAATTGTTCTTAAAATGGACCATTTCCTGCCGCTTGGGGACCTGCTGCCATTTCTCCTTCAGCATTGACATATGAGACGGTGTCTCTGGGCGTCCATCAATGCTGAGACACTTGAGTGGCCAAGAGCGTCCTGGGTTGAAACCCAAGTCACAACGCTGGGTCTGAACTGCAGGGAAGAATTCATTCCAGAGATGGCGAGAGCAATTTCCAACAACGCTGTGATGCCCTTCCGGGTTGGGACAGGCCTCTCTGGCCACCAAGGCCATCAGCTGGGAGCTCAGCCCCTTATGGCCTCCGCTCCTCCAGCCCAGCGCCGCCCACTCCGCCTGGGGTCCCAGCCAGGAAGGCCCACGAATCTGTTCCTGTGACACAAAGCCAGCGGAGGGCTGATCCAGCGGGATCACAAACATGACATGAAACAGGCTGCAACACCGGCGAGCTGGGGCAGGGGCATTTATCTGTTCTCCCCCCGCCCCCAGCTGCTCTGAGCTCACTCCTGACCCCGCTCAGTCCCACATGCCAACTGCCAGCCCTGGACGTGGTTCCCTGGGAGCCACCTGGGGACACCCGAGTCCGCAGTCAGCTCACCTGGAGACACCCGGCACTCTGAATGTGCAGCTCACGGAAGGAGGCCGAGAGCCAAGGTGACGTCTGGGGGTTGTCTGCGCTGTTGTCATTCATTTAATTGTCATTCCGTCTGAGCAGTCTCATTTTCAGAGAGTAATTCCAAAGCGCTTCCAGGATCTTGATCACCTCAGTGTCGTGTTCTTGGTGGGAGACAGCGGCAGCAGAGGCGCCCGCTGTGCTGCTTTTAATTAACTCATCTGATCCTGCAGTAATCTCGGGATCGACACTTGTCCTGGGAGCGAAACACTCGCTCCTTCCTGTCCCCACGGCCCAGGGTAGGGGGAGCTACTGCAGGGTCTGCCTCGGAGTGGCCCCTGCAGCCGGGTCAGGCTTGTGTCTGCACTTATGGGGACATACGTGTCCTCCCGTCACAGCACTCACGCCCACCCGCTTAGGTTGCGTGTCGGGAGGGGACGTCACAGGCGCGGAGCTGGGGCGGGTGGGCCGGGAGCTGCTGGGGCGCAGAGGCTGGAAGAGAACTTTCCTTCTCCGCGGACGGGCAGAGCTCAAGGCGGCACCTCAGCCTCACCAGGGTCGGCTTTCTCATCTAGGGACACCTGTCCACGTCTGTGGCCAAGTGGCTTCTCCACTGCAGCCCACGCGGAGACACTGGCATGTCCCTGGCCCCCACGGGACTCTCGCCTCTGTCTCTCCTGGCTCTGAACCAGGAGCCGGGAGAGGCCACGATCACCCATAAATCCCAATAGACATTTTTATAGTTAAATTATTTATAATAAAATGGTTATTTTTATAGTTAAAATGGTTATAGTTAAAATATTCTCTTCAATATTTTTTATGTGACCAATTTACATGGTATTTATTCTATGTTTGTGTTCTTTACGATGTGGCCTTATGATCTGGGAAAAGAGGATTTTTATGGGGACAACCCTCAGGGACACAGAAATTGGGGCACGCTATGAGCCCCCCACTCGGACAGGGATGTGCTCAGGGTGGGTGGCAAGAGCTGCCACAGCCCCAGTCTGGGTGTGGGTTCGGGAGGACAGTGTCAGGAAGGCCTGGCCGTGGGTTCAGGGGGACAGTGTCAGGAAGGCCTGGCTGTGGGTTCTGGGGGACAATGTCAGGAAGGCCTGGCCGTGGGTTCTGGGGGACAATGTCAGGAAGGCCTGGCCGTGGGTTCTGGGGGACAATGTCAGGAAAGCCTGGCCGTGGGTTCTGGGGGACAGTGTCAGGAAGGCCTGGCCGTAGGTTCTGGGGGACAGTGTCAGGAAGGCCTGGCCGTGGGTTCTGGGGGACAGTGTCAGGAAGGCCTGGCCGTGGGTTCAGGGGGACAGTGTCAGGAAGGCCTGGCCGTGGGTTCTGGGGGACAGTGTCAGGAAGGCCTGGCCGTGGGTTCTGGGGGACAGTGTCAGGAAGGCCTGGCCATGGGAACAGAGGGAGCTCCAGGGCAGCCTGCAGGAGCTGAAGGAACATCGGCTGTTTGCTCTCTAAGAGGCCCCTGCGGCGGGAGACCCGCACATGCCCACCGCAGGCTGAGCCAGTCAAGTGCTCAGTGAAGAAAGGAAAGTGAGTGAGCCCGTCTGGGAAGCTCAGTCCCTCCAGGGCAGAAGCATAGGCCCCACCGAGGCCACCCCTGGGCGCTGTCGGAGCCTCGCCCAGCCCAGTGTCTGCCCTGCCCTGAACCTGGGCCAACGGAGGGACCACAGGGCAGGAGGACTCTGGAGAGCCGCAAGGGACTCCCCTGGCCTGAGTGGCACAGCCCCTCACTAGCACACGGGGCCAGTGGGGCTCAGGGAGGAAAAGTGGCTTTTCCAGGACCCCAGCAGCAGGACCGAGGGCCAGCCCCGACTCCTCCGTCAGCGCTCTGTCCCCGCCTGTAACTGCCCGTCAGGGCCTGGCCTGTGTGGAGCCCTGTAGAAACCTTTCCGTTTCATCCTGACCCTTCAAGGGGAGGCTGGGATCAACCCATCCTACAGATGCGGAACTGAGGCTCAGAGGCAGGTGGGGAGGAGGGATGGGACCAAACCCGCAGCTGTGAGACTCCGAAGAGCCCGTCACCTCTCCTGCGTGCTCCCCAGACGGGACATTCCACCTGAGACAATCAGCTCTTTCTCACATTAAAAGGAAATAAAAGAAAACGTTAATTGTTGGAATGATTCTCTAATCAGACTTTCAAGGAAACTTCCACGACTTTGAGCGTTCACAGCAACACTAACAGTGAATATCAGCTTCTTGCCCCGACCGGCCTTGCTGAGCACTTTCTGGCATTGGCTTGTTTAACTTCGTCACAGACTCACAGGACAGGATTCGATGTCACAGCCTTGGCCCTGTTTTAAGGGTGTGGAAACCTCAACAGGGAGGTTGTAGTACCGAGGGTCATTGTTCCCAGTTCTTCCCCCTCCCTTCCCCAGATCCGTGTCCTTTGTCACGTGACTGTGTAGCTTTTGCCTCTAGATGTGGAGTCCGCCTCCTTGTCCCGTTACTGCTGGGTTTGGTCACGTGACTTGCTTTGGCCAATGGGGCATTAGCTGGTATGATGTCACTGGAGGGTGGAAGGTGCTTGCACAGCTGGCCTGGCCCTCTGTGCTCCTGCCTCCCTCATGAGAGAGCAGGCCTATGGTTGTCACTGTCCAAGGACGAGGAGAGGCATGTGACACAGCAGACCTGGACCCAGCTCTCAGCTTGGAGCCAAGAACGGCCAGGCCTGGCCCAGACGTGATGACCCCAGCAGACCTGTGGATGTGAGAATGAGAAACAGATGCTGTTGTTTGCAACTGAGGTCGGGCGTGGTTGTTATGCAGCACAACTGTGATCAACTGTGCTGATACAAACCCTTCTGACCCAACCCACTGCAGTGCACAGTGGGATCCAAATCCAATGCCCTCAGTGCCATCTTCTCCCCAACACACACTTTCCACTGCGCCCCAAGGATCTTCATATTGGACAGTGGGTTGCTGCCCACCGGGTACTGCTGGCCCGTTCCCAAAGGGCAGCCCAGGCTTTTCGGGTCTAGCTCAGTGGAGCTCCAGCACCGTGTGTGTGCAGAGCTTTTGGCTGCTTGTTTGTTCTATTTTTCTCTAATCAGACGTTCAAAGTTTGATCAAGCCCCTCTAATACAGAGAAAGCCTGTTTGGTTGTCATTACATTCCTTTTCTACTTTTCCAAACTTTCTTTCATGGGCATTCCTCAAACCTGGAGTTGGCATCTTGCTGGTGCCAAGACAATAGCAGGGTGGTTTGTGTCCACTTTGGGTCACCCTGACATCTTCACTGGAGAGAATCCAACTGTGCCCCCTCCTGATCACTGTTCTTGTGGCATTTCTCACTAAAGAACCATCAGCCTCATTGTCACTGTGCATCTTTGGGAGAGGAGGGAGGGAGGGCAAAGTTCTGTCTGGCCTATTGGGAATCAAGAGAGAAGGTGACGGGGACTGCCAACCTCTGAGAGCTTCCCCTACAAGGCACTGGTTGGGCTGGGCTGTGTCATCTCAGTTTATGCAGCATAACTGCAGTTATGCTGGCTTTATGGCTCATGACTCCCTAGGACGACAGTATTATTACTACCAGTGGACAGAAGAGGAAAGCAAAGCTCAGAGAGGTTATGTAAGTAGCCTGAGGTCACACACCTACAGAATTATAACAAGAATGATTCAAGGCTTTCTAAACTAAAGATGTTCACACCAGTGTTATTTATAACCACCAAAAGCAAAGAAAAAAGAACAAAATAACAACCCTATTGTCTAGCAATAGAGGACTGTTGAAGCCAGTTATTGTATGTTTATATGATGAAATATTTTGAAGCTATTAAAATTTATGTTTTTGGAGACTGCTTTCTGGCATAAAGAAATATACATGATATAATTTGAAACAAAAATCAAGGCAGGATCTGAAGAGTATACATTGAACCTGAATCCTGATTTTATAAACCAAGTAGACTTTTTATACGTGCATTAAAACTACCAGATAAAGTTGGGCTTTATTTTTTCTCCATTTCCTAGGAATATTTTGTAAACTTTATACTGCCTTTTAAATCAGAAAATAAATGAAGATTATTGAATGTAAAAATATAATAATAGTATAGAGCTGCCTTGAGGTGTGACATGTAACTATCTTTGTAGCTGGGACATTTTTTAGCTTCTCCCTTCTTCCTTGGGAAGCCCCAGGGCAGAGACCCTGTCTTCTTACTGTCTTGCTGGCGCCAGGACTATAATCAGGGCTCCATGAATAATTGATAATGACAAAGACCCCAAAAGGGGCCATTCATTTCAGGTGCCCGCTAACTCCTCAATGCATTCTCTTAAGTGCATTTCATTTGTTTTGAAATATTTTTCAACTGAAATGGATGAAAATTAAAGCCAGAAGAGAGCCGTTGGCTTGCTGGGAGCCAGAAAAAAGAAAAATAAATGAATGAGCTCCGTCCCTGCAGGACCCAGTGTGGAGCCCGGACCTGGGGCATCTGCGGCGTCTGAAAGTTTGTTCCCTCACCCAGCAGTGCTCTGAGGCTCTGCGGTCTGTGGGTCAAAAAAGAGAGGATAATACACTGAAACCGTTCAAAATCATGAATATGACATAAGAAAGGTGACTTGGCGATCAGAGGGAAAGGGCTCTGTTCTGAGTCGCCCACTGGCAGGTGTTTACTGAGCACTCGCTCCTGCCAGGCACAGGGCACAGGGCACAGGAGGGAGGGACGTCCCCGCTCTCAGAGGTTACCTTCCAGGCTAGAGGACAAACACCAGCTATTGACCCAGCACTTGTGTGGCCTGTGGGAGGTGAGAGTTGCTATAAAGAACAGTAGAGGTGAAGGGCAAGGTCATATAGGTGGTCGGGAAGTCCTCTCCAAGGAGGTGAGTGAGCCCTGGGAGGAGCTCCCCAAGCAGTGGGCATAGCATGTGCAAAGGCCCTGGGGCAGGAGAGACCTCAGTGCTCCTTGGTGAGGGATAGCAAGGAGGCCAGTGTGGCTAGCAGTGTGGTTGAGGAGGAGGTGATAGGAGGTGAGGTCACAGGAAATGGGGACTTCATGTCAACCACACACTGCGAGGCTCTGCATCCAGGAGAGGGCTCTGAGTGATGCAGTTAGGAGACCTGTGGCCTGAGGCACTGTGTTCACATGGGCAGGCTCTGGTGGAGAGCCGTGGTTCTCAGGGTGTGGCTCCAGGACCAGCAACATCAGTGTCCCCTGGGGCACTGCCAGAAATGGCAGCTCCATGGTTTTATCAAGACCCACTGAATTGGAACCCCTGAGGGGGCCCAGCTGTGGGAATTGTCACAAGCCCTCCAGGGGGTTTTGATGATGACTAGAGTTTGTGAAAGATGAGCAGAGCTGGAACCCCTGCTCCAGATTTCAACCAGGGGACAGGAGGAGTTTGGGTGGAAATCCAGGGGGCCAATCAGAAGGTGTGTCTCAGGAGGACGGTCACATGGGGCCCAGGCATTTGCTTGTCCCAGGAATGCCATCCAAGGACAGGGAAGATGCTCTGAGAGGCTGGGGGACGGGGTCGAGGGCTGGGGTGTAGACACCCAGCTCTCCCGTGTTGGGGCAGCTCTGCGGTGCGTCCTCTGCACAGATGCCGGGTTGCTCAGTGGGATGAAGTTGGGAAGGGGGTTGCAGCAAAGGGGCAGCGCAGCCAGAGGGGAAACAACGTGGCACAGTCAAGGCCCTGCGTGTAACTGCGCCGGGAAAGGAGGACGATCCTGGGATTCTGGGAGCAAGATGGGCAGTGGCCAAGGAGCGCATCTGCCTGGGAAAGTGGGCCCCAGAGAGGCCTCCAGCACAGGGCTCAGGAAGCTGCTACCCCTTGGGGTTCTTTCCCCAGGGAGCCTCCAGAGCCTGGAGATCCTCGCCAGGAAGGAAGGGCCGCTGTCCGTCCTGCGTGGAGCACAGAGAAGATGAAGAAGCGTCTCTGTCATCTCCGGCTTCTAGCAATCTTGGGCCTAGGGGCGGGAGATGCCCAGATCAGCATGACTTTGAAAAGAAGGTTCCAGAAAAGCCTCCAGTGCTGGCTCTGGACTTACTACTCCAGCAACCCTGAGGCACGAAACCACTCTGGGTTGCAGTGAGCATTTCTCAACATGCAAATGAACTCCCAGGGGTGATGTTTATTTACAGTTGTGCTATTTTTCCTCCTCTGTCCTCTTGACTTTCTCATCATCCCAGTGTAGTCACAGCAGGTTCCCTTGTCCTGTGTCAAGCTCGGTGTAAGGTGCTTCATGTAGGGGGCAGGGTGACAGGGGGACTCTGAGTTCCAAGCGTCTCTGCCCACATTTCTATCCTTCCTCCCTGGCTCAAGGAGGTACCAGTGTGGCGACACCTCATGGCAGGTACTTTCATAGGAAGGAGGCAGAAGCTACTTGAGAAAGACTTAGCTCATTGGGGGGCGGGGGAGGGGGGAGGAGACACAGAGAGAGAGAGAAAGAGAGAGAGAGAGAAGATTCCTGAAGAAACGAAAGAAGCAATGTTCCCCATGTCCAAGGAGATGTGGCCAAGTGCAGAGGGTGGCTGCAAGGTTCCCACACCTGTACGGGGGAGTTATTTGGATCCTGCAGATGGCTGACTTGCTGACCAGAGATGTGGCCTCGGTTTCTTCTTCTGTAACATCAAGTCTGGCCCTGCGGGGCTCCACCTTGGCTGTGTTTTGGTAACATCTGGGACGATTTAAAAACTCCTATTCCCAAGCCAGATCCCAGCTGTAGCACCTCAGGACCTGTGGCCGCAGCACCAGGCATCAGTCTCCTTAATACCCCTCAGGTGACTTAAGTGTGCAGCCAAGACAGAGAGCATTGACCTAAACTAATTCCTGTTTCTGAGAATCCTGGGACCATGGGACGCTTAGAGCAGGCAGGGCCCTGAGAAATCTCCTGCCCCAACTCCTGCCATTCACCAAGGAGGAAGCTGGTTTTCACAGAAGTCGAGTCATTTACCTAAGCACACACAGCACAGGAGTGGCAGAGCCATTTGCAATATTCCCCTCCCCCTCTCAACCTCCCTAGAAGGGCAGCCTAAAGCTCTGGATGTCACAGGGAGTTGGGTCTGAGTGGGCCACATGGGATCCCCAATTTCCAGGAAGGAACCTCAAGCCTCCCGGCAGCTCTCGGAGTCAGCCAGTTGCAGTGACCCCAAGGCAACTTCTTGGAGAAAAATTCTAGGTGGCTTGAAATACCCTCCAAGATGTAGAAAAGGGAGATGTGCCTGAGAATTGGAAAAGATTGGGAAATAGACGGCAATTTGGGTTTTGTGGCTTTTTTTTCTGAAAAGGAAATAAACATGGCAGAATTGCCTTCACTGAGAGAACATCTGGGTTTCATAAACAGACCATAAAGTGGCAACAGAAGACCCAGAACAGCCCCAAATCAGCATCTGTCCCTGTCATCTGGCTCTACCTCCATCCCAGTCCTTCTGTGTCACCCGGCTCACCACACGGGGAAGCATTCTTGCCTTTTGGAAGGAGGACCCTCCCCTCCTCCCCCAGATACTTGTCTCTTGGCCCCGCCCACACCTGGAGGAGGCGGTACCTGATTGGTGGGAAGATGAGACTCTGGGCTCCATCCAGTGGGCAAACGGTCACAGGAGTCGGGATGCTTTAGGCAGCAAGTGACAGACTATCAGCTAGAAGTGGCTTCCGCCCTTGCTGCCCAACGTGGGGTCCACGGATCAGCAAGGCCAGCACCAACGGTTTGTTAGAAGTTTGGAATCTTAGGTTCTACCTTAGACCTACCCAATAAGAACAAGCATTTCCCATGAGGGACCCGGGTGACTCACGCGCTCAGTAAAGTTTCAGAGGCAACAACGTAAGTTAGAAAAGGCACGTGTTAACTCGTTTAACAAGAAGCCGTGAAAAGGCAACTCATGTGGTTTACTCGGTAGCTCCAGGACGTCAGACCTCGGTCTCCGCACCTCTGAGGTGCTCTGGCCTCACCCCGGGTTCAAGCCGGCTGCCATGGCGCGAGCGTCGCCAACCGTGACCAAGCGGAGGAGGAAGGAGAGCGGGACCGTTGTCCTCCTGTATGGAGGGGAAATCTTCCCCAGAAGCCTCCAGTGGCTGTCCCTTAGGTCCCATTGGCTAGATCTTGATGCCACGCCTACTCTTAAACCAATCACAAGCAAAGGGAATGAGGATTACCGTGATAGGCTCTTGAACCATTGACCAATCACGTTGCTCCCCTTGGGCCTCGGACAGGCCCCTTCCCCCAGCGGGTCGTTTTCTGCCTGAGGGAGCGGAACGGCCGCGCTGTGTCGTCAGGGAAGAAGGGAGAACGGTCCTCAGCGTCTGCCCCGAACCTGGCTGTGTCCCCCCACCCTCTCTGCCATCAGAGCGCGACACAGCGCGGCCCTCCACTCGCGGGGCTGTCCGCCTGCTTGGCCGGCCCGGCTGCCCACAGACAGGGCCCGGCGCTAGACGGCGGAGCAGGAAGGCAGAGAAAGATGCAGGCACGGACCCTGCCCACCTTCGAGTGCGCGCTCGGAGACCCACTCCGGATTCCTTGATTTAGTGTTTTTGAAGAAATGTATGGGAAGGGAATGTAGGAAGATTAAACGTGAGGAGGCAGATTCAGGGGCTGGGCGCCATCAGGGCACCTCCTGGGTCCCTGAGCCGCCATCATGGCGGTTCCACGCCAGCCTGTGGGCCTCGTGTCACTGTCCACGGTTCAGATCCGCAGGGGAGGAAAGGACTGCTCTGTCTTGGCCGCATGTTAACCCCTGCACTGGGGAGGGGGTTGCAGTTTGACTGAAAGTCCCTCCTTCACCACACTGGAAGGAACGGGAGTCTCTCAGTGGACGCCTGAGGACCCGTCGTCGGAAGAAGAAGAGCACGCCAGCAGAGCAACCGCACATGCCCTCCCAGAATCCTACCTGCACCACGCCCCTCCAGCCCAGCCAGCCTGCCCCCACCCAAACATCCCTCCCTCCTCGTCCTTGCTTGTGCTGGGATCCCTCCTGGAAGGCCCCTCTCCCTGTCTGCCCCTCGACTTTCATCGTCCTTCAAGACCCAGGTAAGCCACTCCCCTCCCCCAGTAAGCACCAGCCATTGCTGTTGCACCGTTTCAAGGTTTCTCAGTCTCGGCACTGTTGACATTTTGAGCTGGTTGACTCTGTTGTGGGGCTGTCCTGTGCATCTTAGGCTGTTTAGCAGCCTCCCTGGCCTCTACTCAGTAGTTGCCAGTAACACTCCTACCCAGTCATGCCAACCAAAACTGTCCAGACAGATACGAGTGTGTACCCTGGAGGAAAAAATGGCCCCTGGTTGAGAGCCACTCCTTTTCTGAACCTGAGTCACTAAGATTTACTGCCATAGCAACTTAATTACATGGTGATGTTCATTTAACTTTTCAGAACTGCCTATTGCCTTCACAGACACACTGTCACCAGCCAGGAGAGCAGCCACTTTGATCCCCCCATACTGAGTCACCTCCCACCCTGTGCACAGATGGCTCAGTGCACAGGGGCACAGCAGGGCACACATTTGGGCTTGATGGCTTTGAAGCCTCTGCTGGTCTTGGAGGCTCACAGGTTGGTACCACACCTGGATGCAATGCCAAGGCCCTGAGGCAGGATGGTCCTTAGGTACATGGTAAATTAAGTAAGCAGAAGGTGGTTAGCCTGAGGCTGCCTCCTTATTTTAAGTTTCTATCTAACAAGCCACAACCTAACTTAGTAAGTAAAACTGAAAGCTAATTTAGGAGTATATGTTTTCTAAAAAAATAGCCAGGTTTCAGCCAACCACAGGCAGCCAACTCATCACACCATGCCCAAACCCAGCAGATGCCCCAGGTGATTTTTCTACATTGTTTCCATGATCAGCCCTGCAGCTCACACTACTGGGCAGAGCTCTCCGATCCTCTTCTGGTTCTGAGTGCCGCTCTATTCATGAAGTGTTTTTTGCTCAAATAAACTGTGTTACATTTACTTTATCTAAAGTTTTTCTTTTAACGTACTCAAGATGCCAGTGCTGGCTGCAGAGCCCATCGGAGTTCTCAATGGATCCGGTGGGAACCAAGGCCTCCTGTGACCTTGGAACAGTGACAGCTGCCCTCTCCCACCCTCTGGGCTCCAGGCACTGTTCACTGCAGCTCTCTGCATGCACTGGCTCATTCATAATGAATTAGATACTAGTGTCAGTTTTCAGAGATCAGGAAACTGAGTCACAGAGCATTCTAATGTCCTAAGCACACTCAGAGTGAGTAGGTGGCAGAGCTGGCTTTGTCCTGAGGGGTCTGAGTCTAGAGGCAGGGATCATAGCTACAATTTTCACAGGGCACCACAGCACACAGTCCTCTTGGGCCATGTTCTCCATGTAGCATGTCACTTGTAGGAAATGAAGGCGTTTCCCATCCTTCGCCTCTGTCCAACGTTAACTCATCTGCTATTTAGCACAAAGCCTTTATTAAATTAGAGCTAGTAATTTAATGGAAGCATTACTTTACTCAGTCATCCTGACAGTGATAAGATCTGCATTTTGCTCATTGCTGGATCTCAGAATCTAGCAGAGTTGTTGGTGCATGGCAGGAGCTCATCATTATCTGCCTCATTTAATTGAATTGCGTTCTGATTCTTTGTAACTTCATCACACCTAACGGTGTTTTGCACAGAATAGTCACTCAAAAAATACTTGTTGAATGACTATATGATTGATCAATTAGTCACTTTTCAATTGAGCAGTTTCCATTGTCCTTACAAGTGAATAAAGTAAAATGACTACAAAAGTGCTTTTATTACTGCACATTGATTGCCCCAATTAAATGGTTCTCTAAGCTTCAGAGAGCACAATGATTCAGCTCATCTGATTTTAAGCTCAGGTCTTTTCAGTTTTGATACATATAGTTTTAGGAGCCTGTGAAATGTGTAATGTGGATGCTCTAAAACCATAATACTGGTGGCCAATTAAAAAAATTCTTAAGGAAATGTGTGTCCTTTAGAGATGAGTGAAAGATCTGGATTGGGACTCAGAAGAGTCAGTTTTAGGGAATTTGTTTCAGGGAGGCCACGAAAGAGAGACAAGCTGAGAAGCCAAGTTGGATGTGACACCCTAAGAGACTCGATGAATGGAGCAGAGTCCAGTACAGTGTGCAGTACCTGTCCCAGAGGGGCTGCCCGTTCCCCGACAATTGGCAACTGTTACTACAAATGTGTTATGGGACAAGGAGGAAGATTGCCTGCAGCCCTTAGAGAATAGGACAGTTGTCCTCTTGACTTCCACACAATCCTGCTGCCAAGCAATGCTTTAGAATTCATCAGAAGGCTGTGACTTGATAGTAAGGGGAATGAGAGGTGGGGAGCAGGGGAAGGAAAGTGGGCCTGTGGCTTTTACCCTGAGCACATTCTCCTAAGAGGGTACCTTAGCAATAATCTTTGAATGTGTGCCGGGATATATGTGCACATATATGTGTATGTGTTCTTGTGGAGTATGTACTGGGGTGTGTGCAAATGTGCATGTATGCTGGAGTGTGTATGTGCTGGGGTATGTGTGCCTATGTGTACATGCGTGTGTTTGCGTGTAAGCATGTACTGGGTTGTGTGTGTGTGTTTGTGTGTGTGCATGTGCTGGGGAGGGGTGTGTGCATGCATGTGCATATGCATTTTACCTCCTCTGTTACCATGAGGACCCTAGAGGCCAGGCCTCTGCATCCATTTCCTCTGTGAATCCTACAGTCGCCATCCCCAGGAGGCAGCCGTATCTGGGTGACCCAGGAGTGCAGGAAGACCAGCTAGAAGCAGGGCCAATTACTTTTTCAAGTCTAGACCATCCAAATCAGCTGAGGGAGAAATATTTCATCATGAAAACACTTAGTAATCTGAAAATGGGTCTACAGCAAGATCATTCCTTTCACCACTGTGATTGGTTCAGGGGTGAGCACATAACCCAAGGGTGAGCCAATGAACGTGCAGTATTCCCCTTGGCCACTGGAATTGGTCAGAACTGGGCATGGGACTGCATTGGTCCAATCAGAGAGAAGATAGGACTTTTGATAAAGGGATGGTTGGGAATGCAAACTTTTTCCCATCTGGAACTTGGGGGATGCAGACAGCAGTCTGGGCCAGTGACAGCCATTATGTGACCATGAGGAAAGCCAGTGGGAATGAAGGCTCCAGAGTTGAGGATACAGGAAAACAAACCAGGAAATGGAGCCCAAAGCCGAGCGAACTTGCCTGAGCTCTCCCCACACAGCTGCAGAAACCAATACATTCATTCCCTTTAACATTTAGTTCAGTTTGACTTCTGTTGCTGCTATTTGCAACCCCAGATGTGCTGAGTGACGCACTGCTTATCCCTGCAGTGTTCAAAGAGAGAGAGGGACTGAGAAGGCTCCAGGGAGGTTGAAATGGAATTTTTGTTGTGAGTTGAAGAGTCGGCTAAACACTTGATAAGTTTTCTTCCAACTCAATGATGTGAAAAATGCCATTTGCCCACTGGAAAAATCTGTGTGTGTGTGTGTGTGTGTGTGTGTGTGTGTCTGTGAACATGTTTTCTAACTCAAACTGGCCATTTTGGTATACACAGAAAGGACATTGTAATTATATATTTACGTGCATATTTAAGAAGATATTAAAAGGGGGAAAATACAGAAAATTCCTTAAAGGAATGGAAGGAATAATAGTGTGGTTTGCAAACCACAGCCAAGCTGGCGGGGAGAGAAGCTCAGGCATGTCTTGTTACCTGAAGTTTCCGCAGATGTGGGGGGGACTGAGCATTCCGGGAAGGATGGGCTGCCTCTGGCTGCAGGACGGGGTGCCGGGCTCTGCAGGGAAGCTCGGGGCTCCTGCGGACCAGAGAAACGACTTGGCCAAGAGATGTAGGAGGCAGAGCACATGCTTCAATATCTCCGCCTTACTGCCTTTACGATTGACCTTGAAGGGGGCAGGGTGGAATTCATTACCGTAAGCACATTACAAGACTAGAGGCACTGCCATTTTCTCCGTCTCTCTGTCGGGGCAGGTTGTCATCACCCTGGTGACCGCAGGGTGGGAGTGGGGCATCTGGCGTGGCAGGCGTGTGTTTGCAGCGGCGCCTCCCTGGAATACCAAGTCCCTGCAGTCTTGCCTGCAGCCACTGCGTGTGACGTGCCCCAGAGCAGGACGCCACCCTGCAGCGGGTCCTCACTATCCATGCCAGAGGCCTCGACACTGGCATGAACTGGCAGTGAGGGAGTCCTAAGAAGCATTCTTTCTTTCTGTGTGTGTGCGTGTGTGTGTTTTTAACCATCATCACTATTCAGTCCATTTCCTCTGTTCTGGCTTTGTTAACCACATGGCTGGTATCGATTATAAACAGAGCCAACCCCTCCACTCCTGCCATCCACTAATTGTTGCTAAGTAACGTCTCCCCTCCCGGCCCAGATGTAAGAATACTCCATGGTTAGACTTCAGCTATGGAACAGGAGTGAAATATAACTGCTGTCATAGAAACTAATCAACATGACACCATCGGGCCATCTCCTGCTGTGCTAAAGTCCGCAAACAGCCGTGGCAGATCTCTGTGCTTGTGAAGATACCACGGCAGGGGACTGCTTCTGTGAGGTGTCTGTGGTTCCACACCCAGCATCCACACAGTGGCATCGCTGGGCTGGAACCAGACACCACTTCCAGGGCAACGTGCAGGATATCTGTGTGCTAGGTCTGCCTGCGGCTGAGGGTGTACACTGCGTGTGTTTAAAATCCACATGGAGGCCGGGCGCGGTGGCTCACGCCTGTAATCCTAGCTCTTTGGGAGGCCGAGGCGGGCGGATTGCTCAAGGTCAGGAGTTCAAAACCAGCCTGAGCAAGAGCGAGACCCCGTCTCCACTATAAATAGAAAGAAATTAATTGGCCAACTGATATGTATATAAAAAATTAGCCGGGCATGGTGGCGCATGCCTGTAGTCCCAGCTACTCGGGAGGCTGAGGCAGAAGGATTGCTTGAGCCCAGGAGTTTGAGGTTGCTGTGAGCTAGGCTAACGCCACGGCACTCACTCTAGCCTGGACAACAAAGTGAGACTCTGTCTCAAAAAAAAAAAAAAAAATCCACATGGAAACCCTTGGGATAGGGAATATCCTATAGTTTTTAAGTAAACTGTTTAGTTAATATAGCACACAAACAAGAAAATGTATATTTCATAAGTGTAAAACTTGATGAATTTTTCTAAACTGGATATATTTGTGTAAGAGCATCCAAATCTAGAAAGAGAACCTGACCAGCACCCAGAGTCTTCCCTTTTTCCCCTTACTACTCCCTGCCCTGCTCGGGGGTAATCACGATCCTGATCTCTATCCTCAATGATTAGCTTTGCCTGTTATTAGACTTTGTATGAAGGAATTACACAGTATGTATGCTTTTGTGTTTCTTTTTTTCAAGCAGCATTATGTTTGTGTTTACCCATGCTTTGTGTGTAGTTGTGGTTTGTTCATCCACTACCTTATACTATTCTATTGTGTGAGAAATCACAATTTGTTTATCTTTCTATTGCTGGCTACCATCTGGTCTTGGAGTGTTTTTAAGGGGAAAGGCCAAAAAACAAAGTGTAAGAGAGAGGTGTCTTATCCGGTACAAGGGGCCCTCAATTAGGTTAACAGTTAATTTCTCATCATGCAAAAGAATGAAGTCAGACTCCTACCTTACACCATATCCAAAATTAACTCACAATGATCAAAGATTTACATGTAAAAGCTAAAATTATAAAGCTCTTAGAAGAAAACATAGGTGTAAATCTTTTTGATCTTGGAGTAGGGGTGATGATTTCTTAGATGTGACATAAAAGCACAAACACCAAAAGAAAAAATAGATAAATTGAACTTCATCAAAATGAAATATTGTTGTGCTTCAAAGTATACTATCAATAAAGTGAAAAGACAACACATGGAATGGGAGAAAATATTTGCAAACTATATATCTGATAAGGGAACAGTGCTTGGTACATAAAAAGATCTCTTACTACTCAACAATAAAAAGTAAATAACCAAATTTTTAAAATGGGCAAAGGATTTGAAAAGACATTTCTGGAAAAGAAAAAGACATACAAATGGGCAATAAGCATATGAAAAGATGCTCAACGTCATTAGTCATTCAAGAAATGCAAATCAAACCATGAAATCTACTTTCACGTGCACTAATATGGCTAGAATAAAAAAGATGAATGCTGATGAGTATTGGTAAGATTGTGGAAAAGTTTAACCCTCATCCATTGCTTATGGAAATATAAATTGTGCTGTTACTCTGGAAAACAGTTTAGCAGTTTCTCAAATGTTAAACATAGTTACCCTATGATCCAGCAACACATACCATTCCCAGACATACACTCAAGAGCATTGAAAACATACATCCACACAAAAACTCATACATGAACATTTATATCAGCATTGCCCATAATAGGCAATAAGTGGAAACTACTCAAATGTCATCAGTAGATGAATAGATAATAGATTTAAATGTGGTATATCCATTGAATGGGATGTTATACAGCCATAAAAAGGAATAAAGTATTGACTCATGCTAAAACATAGATTCACCTTGAAAACATTATGCTAAGTGAAAGAAGCCAGTCACCGAAGACGATTCCGTTTATGTGATATATCCAGAATTGGCAAATTCATAGAGACAGAAAATAGATTAGGGGTTGCCAGAGGCTAGGGAGAAGAGAGGAATGGGAAATGAATGCTATCAGGTATGGGGTTTCTTTTGGTGGTGATTAAAATGTTCTAGAATTGAGTAGTGGTGATGGCTGTGCAACTTTATGAATATACTAAAAACCATTAAACTGCACACTTCAAAATGGTGAATTTTAGGGTATGTGAATTATATTCTCAGTAAAACAAATTACATGAGAATAAAATTTAATGATGCACAAGCCAGGCAGATATATTAAATTAAGTTAAAACAGAGAGGGGAGAAAAAAAGTCCCAATTTGAGGCAGTTGTTGAAAACCTATAGAACATGAAACATGGGCCATGATTTCCCACAGCCACAGTGGTCGAAGCGGAATGGCCCCTTCAGAGGGGGCGGGGGCTCCCCAGTCTGCCTCAGCCCCCACGCCTCCCTGTATTCACCTGGCTTCACTTGTCTGTGCTATTACCTGCTCCCTGAGAGACCCACGGCCTGTCACTTGCAGGGTTAAAACGCTGGGGCCCCACGTTGCACAGCACCAGTGGCAACACGGCCATTGTGTCACATGGGAGCAGTGCCCCGTGGAACCGTCCACAGCTGTGGCCCTGCTGAGTCACCCCTACTTGCCCGCACCCGGAGAAGCTCTCATGTGCCTGGAATTTTACGTTAGCATTTATGAAACCTCCCCACGGCCGTGCAGCCTGGTGGTTCCGAGTGTGGGCTCTGGCTCCAGGCCCCCAGAAGTGGGATCATTGCTCTGCAACTTCTGGATTTGGATTTGGATTCTTGGATAAGTTACTCCATTTCTCTGTGCCTTGGTTTCCTCCTCTATGGATGCGACGACAAATAAAAGTATCTCCCTTGGAGGGTTTGGGTGAGAATAAAGTGAATTAATAAAAAAAAAAAAAAGTGCTTAATCCTCACCTGGCACATGAGGTCCTAGGAAATGTTGGTGACGTGTTCTCACACGTCAGTGAGAAGCAGCAAAAGCAACCATGAGCTGGGAACTGAGAAACGTGGCTGCAGGCCTGGTTCTGCCCCCTCACTCCCTGAAGCACCCCAGAAAGCACGCTTTCATGCCCTTTTTCCTCCTGTGAACGGAGGGACAGGTCACTGGTGGACCTCTATCTGAAATTTCTTTCAGCCCAGATAGTCTGGGAGTCTGAGGAATCTTTGGTCATTGCCACCTTACTATTTACTAGTTCAACAGAAAACCAACCACATTAATCAGCAACGCTTTCAGCTGCCAGGAACACAAAGCCCAGCTACTGAAACTTAATCACATAGCTGTTTATGTTTCTCAAATCATGAGACATCTGGAGTAGGAAATTGCTAGTAGTGGTTTAGCATCTCAGAGATGTCATTGCTGAGGCTTGCACAATCCTCTTGGCGTTTCCTACATCCCTCATGGCTGCAAGCTGGCTGCTGCTGCTCCATCCATCACATCAGAGGCAAGAAGATGAGGAAGAAAGGAGAAGACAGTGCCTAAATCAGGAAAGAAAAACAGTTCTAGGAAACCTACAACAGTTTTCAGTTTACGTTTTGTTGTCCAGGACTCCGTTACTCACCATCCCTATCAGGAAGGTAGCTAGGGAGAAAGGGCAGATAACAGATAATCAGAAAGCTAAGCTACAATAGCATTATTTACACTAGCTGTATAAATAATACCATTTACCCACTGTTTGTGGGTAAAACTACCCACAAACAAATCAACAGCCTGGGGTGAGATGGATGGCAACGTGGACTGAGAGTCTACACACTTGGCTCTAGAACAGTTCTGTGAATAATCTCCGCTCTCCAGTTGGGGCGATGAGGGATGGTGAAGAAATCAGCACCCCTAAAATTCTTATGAACTGAGGGATCTGCCAAAGGAAAGTCCAGCCATTTGAGCAGAAGGCAGGAGCTTGATGGGCAAAACCGGCACATGCCCAGCACAGAGTTGTAAAGGGGTTAGAGGGGCCTCAGAGGAAAATGTAAGACCCCTGCTGTGAAGAGTCAGGACTGAAGTGACTTCGGAGCTGGGTCTCGCTGCTTGGGTTGCAAGGCTGCAGGTCTCCAGGAGCAGAGGGCAGGAAGGGCACTTGAAGCCCCAGCATAGGGACCGTCACAGGAGACAGTAACTGTCCCACACTAGAGCTTTACCTAAAAGGCTTAGAGAGAGGGCGGCCCCTCCCTCCTCTATTTGCATTACACTTTTCCAGACACAGGCGACAGGCCACGAGAGAGCGCCCCGCTGGCACGCGGCAGGGATTCCCTGTTAGCTTTGAGGCCTCCTGCTCCAGGGACCCCCGCTGCCTCACTCAGGCAGCCCCGGGAGTGCTGAAAATTAGCCCACAGGGCAGACGCTGACCCGTGGGACATGGGGCCTGGTGGGCAAATCCTTCTCCCCTCTGTCCCCACGTGGACCCTTTGGGCGTCCCTGTGGGACGTCTGAGGATGTTCAGCAAGAGCACACAGCAAGGCTGTCCCCTCCCGTGTCCAGCTGGGTAGAAACTCACTTGTATTTTCTTTTCTTCCTTCTGGGTAGAAACTCACTTGTATTTTCTTTTCTTCCTTCCCTGCCTCATTCTCCTCTCCCTACTCCCACACCGGGGACTGCACTCTTCTAGCAAATTCTGGCACAAAAACTTTTCCCTCACCGCCATTTCCTGGGGAACGTGGGCTAAGATAGCAATACGTTGTTATTTATCAGGAAACTGTCCGACATGAAGTGGGTTGATCCCAGGGATTTCATCCCTGAAGTTTGATGGGTGGCAATGGTGTGTCAGAAACAGCACTGAAGACTTAGAGGGTGGGCAAGGGGTCCTAGTTTCTCCATTTAGTGGCTGCCTGCTTTAAAGAAGGAATCAGAGCCATCTCCCCGTGTGTGTGTGTGTGTGTGTGTGTGTGTGTGTGTGTGTACGCATGCAGCCATGTGGTGGAGGCTGGGGGGTCCACCTATTAATATTGAAGGATTACTCCACTTTTCCCTCTATTTGGAATTACAAATCATTGCAGACTGTTAGGGACAGGGCAGTTGTCAGCAGCTCCATCTGACCAGGTACCAATCGGGAGCTGAGCTCAAGTTCACATCCCGGTCACTCTCGGCTTTGACATGAAACGTGCGTTGTATTTCACTCTCGGGCCTCTGCTTGTCAGCTTCTGAGGAAATATAACCCCGGTGCAGGGGAACATTACGATTCCTCATGAAATGAAGACTTTCCTTTTTTTCAGTCTCCCAGCCCAAAGCGAGATCTGTCTTCTCAGCTTCCTAGAGTCCTTAAATTGTCTCCTGGAATTGACTGAGCACTTCTTTCTCTCCGGTTAGAGAGGTGGTAAATGATGCTAGCACCATTAAAAACTAGACTCTGAATTTTAACATCTATGGCTAGCTGGGGTAGCGAGAATCCTTATAATAATTAAAACACATAATGTATAATGGGAGCATTTTTCTGGAGGCTAGGACTCAGGGAATCTGAATTTTTAACATATTCATCTGACACCGAGACATCACACTCACATTCTTCATGTATGTTTTAAAATCTTATCTTTGTCTAATCTTGTGGGTTCCCTAAAGAGAGTGATTTCTCTTTGTGTTTCTTTTATAAGCCCTAAAACGTTCCCGTGACACTTGTTAAATAGTTCTTGACTTGTCTAGATTTTGACAGGTGGCCAGAAAGACTCCCTTTTTCTGTTACCAGGAAAAGCTACAGAAAGGGAAGACCATTCTCAGACAGCACTGGAGATTCATTTGTTACTTGTTTGTGGTGTCTGCAGGGATATGCTGAGTGTTGCTTTTCTCCTGTTACAGGTCCTGTATCTTTGCCCACAGATGGCTGAAAATTAGGCCATTCCCACTCCAGTGACTCAGCAGGAACGAAGTCATCCATCTCAGGTTTAAAATTAACTGCAAAATGCAAAAGAGACCAATTCAGCACAGGGGCACAGAAAGCAGTAAGCACATTTTGCAATATAAAATAATGTCTGGAATAGAAATCTGGAAATTTGAGAAGGCAAGAGTTGCCAATTTGGGGGCAGAAAATGTTACGTAGCTTAAAACTCTTTAGGAATATATTATCAAAAGATCTATTCCCTATGATGTTATTTTGGGCATCTCTTTTATATTGGCTGACGTGCTTCCATTTAGCATTTCACTGACTTGAAAAATCACAGCACTCAAATTACAGCCTCTTACAAAAAAGGGAGCAGGTCTGTGAACGGCGCCTAATCAATGCGTTCGTTTATGTGCCCATCTCAATCTTGTCTCCGATGATCAGGGTGAAAGTGTTCATGAGTTATTTATTTTCAACTCAGAGAGCAGGCAGCGGGAAGGAGTGATCCAGGGAGCACACTTTTTCTTCTTTTTCTTCAACCTTTTCTTGTTCCTGGGTCATCCACGGCGGTGGTGGGTTGCTGACACTGCCTGGCTCAAGCAAGGTGGTTTGTGAACTCGGCTGACCTGCTTTGAGGTAGAAGGACTGGAAACACCAAGAAGACCCGTGGTTTCTCCTGCTGATGGCAAGAGCAAGCCCTCCTCCCACGGTACCCGAGACACAGCGCTGTTGTCTATTCGTGGGAGGCGTCTTAGGAATCGGTCTTCAGACAAGGAAAGGCTGAGCCTCCAAGCAGAGACGGGTATTAGTTAGTGTTTGCCACACAGGTGATATGTAGCATACCGGCTCTAAGTTCAGTGACCCACAACAACAAACATTCATTTTCACACTCAAGGGTCTGCGGTGTAGACTGTGGCTTGGCGGATCTTGGTGTGCCTATGGCTCAGGCTGCAGACCAGTCGGGCTTGGCTGCCGGCTACGGGATGGTCTCAGTTCAGCTCTCTGGGTGCGTGATTCTGGGATGCTTCCCGGAAAAGGGACCGCCACCTGGAGCACACTCGCGCGTGGAAGGCCAGAGTATAACAGGCCATCGCAAACCGCACAGGTGTACAGCCTCTGCTCAGGTGCACTCTACCTGAGGTCTTCTCGAATTGGTCAAAGCAAGTCACATGACCGAGCTCAAAGTGAGTGGGGTGATAGGTCCACGCTACCCATGTGGGAGGACCCTGCAGAGGTACATGGCAAAAAGTCTCAGCGTGTAACTCAGTGGCAGAGGCGTGTGGGATCAGTATCAGTTACGAGATATACCACAAAAACCTGCACACAGTGTGCCTCCAACAAGGGATTCCTTCCCCAAAGTAACTCTGTAACTACACAGCTCAGTGATGATCTTCCAAATGATTCTCCTTGAACTGGGACACCAGGGAGCTCCGTGAGAAGCCCTCCTGGGACACCTGTCACAGAGAACCCAACCTGGGGAGTGGCTGCCGCATGTGTTTGTCAGGGTTCATCTTCCAGTGGTTTCCGGCTGGTAAAGTTTCTCTAATGAAGACTTTGAAGTGATGACTCAAGAATAATTCACCATAGTTAAAATTATAAACAGACTTCCTAAGGTGTCAAATTAAAGTGTAAGATAAATATTTTGTATCTATTAGTATAAATTTCTATGCATAATGTCATTTATTTCAACCAATGTTTCCCTAATGGAGGTCACCCATCCCCTGTGACATGGAACATAACTTTAGACATTATTCGGACAGAATTTTATTTTTGAGCTACGTATATCTCCTTAGTGTTACCTTCAATTTATAGCAAGTGATAATGGTTTTACTTTTATAGTTGTGATATCAAGCCTTTTGTTTGAATGCATTTATTTATGTAAAAAAATGAGTCAAATTTAAAAAAAATAAATAGATCATAGTACAAGTGGGGTATAGACAAGGCAAAATTTTGAGGAAGTTTTTGAAACATTTTCCTGAACTGTGTGCAGATGTGACATGGATTTAGATGACCAATGTCTACTCTCAAGGATGTCTGTTATCATTTTCCTTCTAGAAGTAGCCATATGTTTCAAGCCGTTCCTTCTGTCCTCTTGGTCTTGCTTGTCACCTCTTTACATGTCTCACGGCGACCATGTCAGTTCCGTGGGCCATGGTGACTGCTTTGTCTTGGGTCCAGACGGGTCTGGACGGCTGCATGCCATGTTCTCCCCACTGGAGACTCAGGTGCATGTCTGTCGCCCGCACTCAGCACCCCTTCTTTCCTGCTAAGAGTCCCAAGTTGCTAGGGTGAAATTCAGGCCATGCAATATTTAAATATTTATGATTTAACTGGCCAGGCCTCCCGTGCTTTTATCTGCCGAACCTGGTCACCCTAACAGACCCCCTTCCGAAGCGTCCACACAGGCGATGGACGGTTATTGGTCTCGGCTCTGGAGTTCTGGGTCCCAGGTGAGCTGCACAGCCTCCCAGCTGGTCACCTGGGCTCTCTGGGCCTCAGTTTTCTCCTGGCTATGCTGCAGGTAAATGACAATAGTATCTGCCCCTGAGGGTGCTGAAAGGATTAGGTGGGTTAGTACCTGGCAGGCACTTAGAGTTTCTGGGCACAGAGTAAACACTCACCTTCATGTTGTTGATAGAGGTTGGGTGTGGAGGCCGGGCCACGTCCTTTCAGCGCACACTAGGTGGCTGGAGGACAGTGTGACCAGCATGACGGCAGTCTGTCTGTGCCTCGCCCGACAACTTGAGCAGCTGTGGGGATCTCCACGACCTGGGGTGTCCCGGCTCGATCATTAACCTATGAAAACACTATTTTGAAAATAGCTTCCCCTACGTAAGATCAAGTAAGTGAACCAGAGGGTGCCTTTGAAATCACTTCGAGATCAGCGAAGATTTTGAGCATGCTAGCTGCTCTTTAGGGCTAAAAAGCTGCAGATTGCTTCTTTTTAGGAAAGGAAGAAAAACAAGGCCCTAAGAATGACCCAGGTAAATGAGGAATACTTTGAAACAAACCAGCACATGTGTGACCTCCAGTTCTGAACTTTCCGTGCGCCAGGCAGACGGCGGTAACGTGACCCAGCGGCAGAGCAGGCAAATCCGAACTCCCGGGGGCTCTTTTTAATGGGGCTGCTCAGATGTGCTGCAGTTTGAGCCAAACCAGACCCTGCCATGTTGTAACGAAGGGATTAGAAGCCAAATAAAAAAGAGGGAGCGATTTTCATCTCCCTTTCATACATGCTGATGCATCAGAACATCAAGAAAGAATTAAAATGCTCTTCCAAGTTACACGAAGTACAGGGAATGCAGGCAGGAGTATGTGTTCGTGCTGGATTTTACCCTGGGTTTCTTTTTTTTCTCAAGGATGATCACAAATTCCAAACGTAGAACGCATTTCCATCTGAAATATAACCCCATATTCGATAAGCCTGGGGGTCCCCAAGTTGCCTGAGGTTGAAGCGATGGGCAGTGCCTTCATTTGGGACCCCCACAAGCAGAACCTGAGAAGGGTTTGCAGGCAGGGGGGTTATTCGTGGAAGTGATCTCAGGACCTGGATTTGGGGCACTGGAAAGAATGACACAGGACATGCGAAATGGTGCAGCAATTTTGTAAGACAGTGTCTTCCAAAACTAAACACTCTTACCACGGAATCCCACAATTACTCTTTTTGGTGTTTACCCAAAGGAGTTGAAAACTTAGGTCCACACAAAAACCTGCACATGTATGTTCAGAGCAACTTTAGGAAATGGCCACCACTTGGAAGGGACCAAGACGTCCTTCAACTGATGAATGGGCAAACCACGGCACACTCAGACAAGGGGCTAAAAGAAATGAGCAATTAAACCCAGAAAAGACATGGAGGAACCTTCCATGCACATCGCTGAGGGAAAGAAGCCGCCTGAGTAAGCTATATATTATGGTTCCAACTGCATGACAGTTTTTAGACTTCGAAATGGATGTTGTGTTGTCTGGACTTCCTTTTTATAATTCAAATACTTTTTTCTTGTTCATTGTGGGATCGAAAGTTAACTCTGGTCTAGCTCTCCATCCCTCCCTCAAGATTGACTTTAAGTCTCCAGCGATCCCATGTCTACTAAAGACATTGGAACATGATGCATTAATTCGAGGTTTGCAAAGATGCTTGAAAATATTTCTTGAAAACTATTTTACTTTTGGCAAGATTCAAAATCCATAAACACATTGTGTTATGCATTCCCTTACTGTTTACGTATTTCCTTAAAAATTAGTGCTTTTCCTTCTGTTTTTGAGTTATGTTTCTGCCCTTTCTGGGCCATCTCATATTTTGCTGCCACGAAGCAAAAATATGTTTAACAGAAAGAATAATTCATGTCTCCTTCCCCGATGACCTCGAAATACATAAATGACAAATCTGCTATTAGCTTATGAAACCTCTTTTCTCTTGAAGGATTAAAATGGACCTTGAAGATACGTATCACAGTGTCTATCCTGTCGGGAGCTGTAACTGTGAGAACCAGACTGCATCCTTCCCACACGAGAGGAAGATACCTTAAGGCAGAGTCTTAGGAAAGGGGAGAAAAATGACTTCTCCATTGACGCTGGAACTTCACTTAAAGAGAATGATGGTGATTCACTGCTTTGTGTAGCTCTGTGTGTGCAATATAAAAGAAGCCCCACAGTATCAATATATAATACATTTTTTCATTCTTTTTAACCAAGGAAACTGTACAATTACTCCACAGCAAGGGGCCTGAGATTTTTACACACAGGCCTATCTTTTTTTCTAGATTTTGCTGGAATGCATCTTGAGGACCCCTTGCCTTGTGGCATGACCCAGGAGGCAGCGTTGATTCTCTGCCTCTCTCTGACTGAGGGGTGCACAGGGCGGGCAGCTGCCTGGGGGCTGGTGGGCGCGGCCCCAGCAGGGTGAGGGAGGGGTCTCTGCCCCCCCCCCCGCCCCCTCCCCCCGCGCCCCCAGCCAGGCCAGGCTGAGCTTTGCTCTGCCGGGTTCCCTTGCTCTAGTTCCATCCAGAATCTGCCAGGAACTCAATGGGGACAGCCAGTCCCACCCTCCTGGCAAAACCATTATTTACGTGCAGGGCAGGTTCTTGAAGGGCAGAAAACAAAGCCACTAGCTCCTTCAGGAGCCTCTTTGGAGAAGGGCTGGTGGGAGGAGGCCCTGTGGGCATGTGCTCAGGGGCACGGGGCAGGATGGGAGCAGGGGGCAAACGCCCAGCTTTGGGGTCTGGGTGAAGGTTGGGCTGAGGACTGTGGGGACGGCTTGAATAGCAACGGTAGGGGCAGCACGCACAGACCAGGGAGGACTCCCAGGACTTGGCCCAGGGCTGGAAGAAGTGGGGACTATGGGGGGAGCTGTTGACAGGTGTGGGAGGTCGGGGAGGAGCCGCCTGGGGAGAGGTGGCGACCTGCAGAGAAACCTTCTGAAAGGGGCGGCCTGAGCCACTGCCCCAGGCTCAGGGTCTTCCTTCGTTTTTCGCTGTGCTGTCACCTGGAAGGCAAAACCAGCATGACTTTGCACTCGTGTCTCCCAGGGATTAAAGGTCAATGTCACAGCAGACTCTCCTCTGATGCTGCCTTCAAGCCAAGACCTTAATATTCAATGAGAAATCTGCATTGATGAAATTTTCATTAAAGACACATTCTGCCTCTCGCTCCGCTGTTATTCCACGGCTTTGAGTATCAGGCTAATTGGGGCTTGATTGCCCCGATGATCTGAAGACTGGAGCTTTATTAAACATTTAGATGAGCAATGATATGTCGGCGCCTCCTTCCCCTCCCTCAGCCCGAGCACAAGGGGCTCCGTTAATGATCACGACGGATTCGGGGCAGACGCGACAATTAGAGAATTATCTATAGTTTGAGGGAGATTCGACCCCTCTGCCTTCCAGGGAAATTAGCTGCTCGGCTTACAGGGCACGCGATTTAATCCATAAAATGCATCAAAATAAAACTGTAGCCCTAGACCCAGTTTTACAACTGACAAGCTGTATGTATGCCTGAGCGGGTCCCCTCCACTTTCTGTACCTCAAACTTGCCCCCATGTGTAGGGTGGGGGGGCATGTGTTGTCCCCATGTGTAGGGTAAAGGGGGCCATGTGTTGGCCCATGTGTTGGCCCATGTGTAGCATAAGGAGGAGCCATGCGTTGTCCCCATGTGTAGGGTAAGGAGGGGCCATGTGTTGTCCCCATGTGTAGGGTATGGAGGGGCCATGTGTTGTCCCAAGTGTAGGGTAAGGATGGTTGGGCCAGGGCAGATGTTTAAACATGGTGGACTGTGGGCTGGATTCAGCTTAAAGAGAGACTGTGTCCTGCAAACTGCTTTGCTCATTTGTTTGGTGAACACCTTCCTAGCACTCATGATTTGGGATTCTACATGTTTCATGTATGTTAACTTGTCGAATTCTCCCAGCTATCCTATGAAATAGGCACTCCTGTCATGCCCACTTCATAGATGGGAAAACTCTGACCAAAAGGGGTTAGATTACTTACTATGCATCACCTGCTAGGCAGGAGCAAAGCAGGATTTCATACAAGGTGGTAAGACTTTAAACTCTATGTGATATCATCTGTGCTATAATTTCTCAAATTTCTTAGCTTTGAATGTTTTTTTCAAGCACAATGTTTCAAATGTAATTAGGGACCACACTTTTAAACATTTGTGTTTTTATGTAAAATAGAACTTACATATTAAAAAATTGAAAGCTCTGCACAGGTGCTCTGTAAAGGTTTGTCTGTCGCTGGAATATTGCCATTTTGTACTTCCAGGAGCCCCAATTAACTAATGTGATTTATCACTTACCTGTTACGAGAGATGGAGATGGCAGCTTTCAGAAAAATAATCACATCTTCTGTAAAGACCAACAGAACAACTAGCTATATACCTGGGAAAAGGTGTATTTGAAAGCATCAGAGAGGGACTTAGGCTACCAGGGCTTGAGGGACCAAGATCTCTGAGAGAAGGGAAATATTTCATACTCTGAAATAAGCCTTACATTCTCCATTTCTTTTTCCTTTCAAAAACTTGCCAATTTGTAAGTGGAGAGCGGCAAGAGTCACAGGAACTGAGAGCTTTTTAGTAAGATCATAAATCACAAAATTTGATGTTTGGGGCCACTGAGAAAGCCAGGATCTGAGACTCCAAGACCTTAGAGAAAACAGAACCTCTAGAAGTGAGTCTAATTTTCTGTAGTACTTTCCTTTTGAGGCATTTGCTCTTTTCTAAGCTGCACAGAGTGGTGGGCTCTGAAGGCAGGGAGAAAGTGTACAGCTGGGGCGCTAAGAAAGGAAGCCAGGTTCCCCCCGGGATCAGGATGCCACGACAGCAAAACTATAATAAACAGTTCAGCGATCGGTCCTAAACAGTTGGAGCCATGGAAATAAACAATGGTTTCTGTTGAGTCCCTCAAAGTACTTGACTTAGGGAAGGAACAACAAATCAAAATCAGCCAGATCTCAGAAAGATGAAAAATTAGCTTTGAATTATTACAGTCATGATAATTTGTCCTCACTACAGAGGCTGCTGGAAAGAATATATACCTCTATATAAATTTCTTCCCTGGAGAGAGGTAACATCATCCAGAGACACAATATGTTTTAAAAATGCCAAGCATTTATAAAACTATTGATGCATATCGGAAGGAAGACCAAATAACCAAAAACCGTATGAAAAAAACTGTCTATAAGAAAAAAACTCACTGATGATTAGTTAACGAGGCAGAGATAAACTTTACAATATCTATTAATAACATGTTTATTAAAAAAAGATGATAAGGTGAAGAATTTTATTAGAGAAATAGGATATCTAAAAAAATTCTACATGAGTACTCGCTAACTGAAAAATACAGTAACTAATTGAAAATACAATAGCTTGGTCTAACGGCAGATGGGACAAAGCAGAAGACAGGTTTGTTGGAAATGTCCGCACTGCAGCATCGAGACTAGAAAGAACCACATATGCCTGAAAGAGCGTTAGACCACAGGGAGGGTGACAGAAAGGTCTACTGCATGTGTAACTTAAATCCTAAAACGAGAGGAAATCAGGAGGAAATGCTATATGAAGATTCATAACTGAGAATTCTCCAAAGTTGATGAGAGACATTAAGTCACGCAATCACAGGATCAAGAAACCCTAGTGAGATGAAGAGAAAGAAATATATACCTACTCCCATTACAGTAAGATTGCTGAGAACTAAAGACATTACCTTTAAAGGAGAAACAATAAGAAAGCAGCTAACTTGGCAACAGAAAAAATTGAACCAGAAGAGAATGAAAGGACATATTTAAATGCTGAAAGAAAACAACTGTCAATCTCAAATTTTACTCTATTAAAAATATCCTCTGAAAGTTAATGAGAAATAAATGGTTTCATAAAAGCAAAAACAGATAATTCATTGTCAGTAGATCTGCACTAAAATAAATGCTAAATGGAGTTCTTCAGGCAAAAGGAAAAATGATTTTAAATGGATTTTTAAAGGAAGAATGAGGAGCAATAGAAAGGGTAAATGCATTGTGAAAGTTAAATTCACCAGCAGTGCAGAGAACAGCAATAGTAATTAGCTGTGGAGGTCACTATGTGTGTGTGTGTGTGTATGTGCATGTGCATGTGTGTGCACACACACATACATGTATGTATATGCAGAGAGAGAGAATTAAATTACTTGATAAGAATAATACAACAGCCAGAAAGAGGTTAAATAATTTTAAAGAGTTCTGAAGCTCTTCCATTGTCCAAGTAGTAAAGTTGTAGTTTAGATAGACATTAATAAATCAGAGATATATATTGTCATCTGTAGGATTTACATCAACAAATAATAGAATTAAACTGACAACCTAATGGAAGATTACAAAACAGGATACTTTTTTAGAAAACCACTTGATTAATACAAAATAAAATAAGAAAGGAAAGAAAAAGTGATACAAATAGGAAACAAATAGTAAAAAGTTAAACTTAAATCATAAAACTAATTACATTAAATGTAAGCAGATTAAATTCCAAGGAGAAGGGCCAGTATTACTTCTTATCTGCAGAGAAACACAGGTCTATTTCTTATAAACAGGCACTTTACAGGTTATGGATGAACTGATTACAGTGTGCATTCCATCCTTACAAACAGGCTGCGAAGGCTCCCCATAAGGATAATTTATAATTAAATAATTAAACTAATTATTATTTTATATTTTAATATATATTTTAATTATATATTTTTACATTATAAATTTTATATAATAAACTTATATAATTAAATTTTATATAATAAACTTATATAATTAAATTTTATATAATAAAATTTAATATATTTTAATTATAATAATTAAACTAATAGTATTATTATTCTGGAGCTAGTTTCTTCCATGCATGTGAACAAACCCACACGGCATAAACCGTTCCTTGGCGTAGCATCTTTACGCAGCGGCTGGTCTCACAGGTAGAGAAGCAGCTGATAGAAACACAAGAACACAAAGAATCAGAAGATCCAGAGCCAAGAAAGTTTATGTCAAAAGAATGGGCTGAATCCTTCCATCTCACTGAAGCAGGATTTGCTAAGCTTGAGGAGCACGATCTCAGCATTCAGCAGTTTCCAAAGGTTTGCCATGCGGTTGGTGAGAACATCAGCTGCTACAAGGCCATTTATGATGAAAAAACAAAAAAGGCTGTGCAGACAACCCTAGATGCCTTCTTCAAGAAACTGACGTCTGTGGTAAGCTCCCTCATCCAGCAAGAGTCCGATCCTGGTCCTCTGGTACCGTCTCTGTCACCACCTTGTGATCAATGTCAGCCTAGCTTCTTGCCTCAAAAAATGCCCCTCCCAGTAAGCAAGACATGGATGCTGCATTAGGCGAGTGTTAACCTTTAACACTCCTTTTTGACATTTCTCCTATCCCCTATCTAAACTTTTTGTATGGGTTTGTTTTTTATGTTCTGTTTGTTTGGATTAAAGGAAAGAACACCATAGTTTCTGTAACTTACGATTACAGTATAGTGGTATTATTATTATTACAGTATTACGTTGTGTTATCATTGCCATATATGAGCCATTATAATAATATTATTATTATTACCATATATGTGCTGTTCATCAGGGAGCCGAGTTACATACAAATCCCACCTAAAGACGTTCTCAGGAAGGTTGCCCAGGGGGCTGCCTGGTCTGCAGAGCGTTCCAAAGGTAGGTGTGTATTAATCATCTGGAGACTTAGCAAAGATATTTGTTTCTCTGGGTCCAACTTTAGTAATTTGGGGGAGTGGAATTTGAGAACCTGCATTTTTAATAAGCCCCAGACCACTCTTGGAGAAACAGTGACCTCTTATGTGGACACAAGGGGACAAGGACAAGGGATAAATTGTTAACCTATTAGTTTAGTTGTGTGGAGCTTAGAGCTTAGCAAGAGACCGATGTTAGTACACAAGTCAATGCAATGCAAGAAATTGTAAAATAATTGCTCAGCGAGGGACCTTTGCCCTCCTGCCAACAGCCCAGATCACAGGAGTCAGAGGTCTTCCCTCATCTTAATTATTCAGAGCCTGAAGCAGACCAGCTAGGCTTAGGAGCCCAACGCAGGGCAGGATTCATCCGCATACTCATGCGTTTATTTATTCATGTAGCTCCAGCAAAGAAAGTTAAAAACAGAGTGGAGCCCCGCTGGGAGAAGGGGCCCGACACAGCGTGGGGATCTGGAGGCTCCATCTCGTCCAGGACGCCCCCCTCCCCCAGGTCCGTCTGTGTGCAGGGCCAAGCCCTGCCGGACACAGTGGGGACCGTGGGGGCTTCCCCGGGGAGGGCTGTGGTTTCAGAGGCCGCGGGGCTGGCTGCCTTCCTGCGCCTGGTCTCCTGGAGGTTCCCTGCCCTCAGCAACAGAAGGTAAAACAGGGTGGTAGCCCGAGGCAGGAGGGGGCTCATGCCAGCCTCCAGGTGCTCTGAAGGGCTGGCTGTGCTTCTAGAACCACAAAGGTGCTCTGCCAGGGCCCACCTCTGGCGGAGGGTGGCCAGGGTGGGGAACATGGGCCTGCTCTGTGTCAGGCTGTCCAGGTGACATGCCCAGGGGTCTGAGTCTCTCCTGGAGCACCTGACAGTTTTGGAGGAGCACGGAGGTGGCTCCCGGCATGGTGGCCCAAGGTCCCATGTCCAATCTGGGAAGGCACTGGTGGCAATGAATCTGGCCATGCTGATTTTACATAATTCTATGAAAAAGAAAGTAGTGCCATTGGAATTTTATGAGTAGTTTGTAACGACACATCTAAAAGACGTATTTTCTGGGCCCCCACAGTGCCAGAATTATTAATATTGAAAGACTCAGCTCTGGGAATGCCATGATGAATTCATAAAAATCCAAGAGGAAGACAAAACCCTAAAAGCCTCCAGAGCGCAGGAACTGATCTCAAATTAAGGACGGAAACTAAGAACTCTGGAAGCGAGAATGGAGTGGCGCCTCCAGACTCCTCGGTAGAATGTAACACACAGGCAGGGTGTAGATCACGGGCAAGGACAGGATAAAGACATTTCTGACCTGCAAGATCTCTGAGAACCAGCTCCTGGGTGCCTTTTCTCAGGAAGCTGCAGGGGGTGGACGTTCTCCTTTAGAAGGAGGGGAGAATCAAGAACGGAGACGCTGTGAGGTCCCAGACCTGGGATGTGGGAGAGGGTCCCAGGACGCATCCGGAGCACCAGGGAAACGTCCCGGTCGCTGCTCGGAAGCAGATCCAGAGAGCAGCCATTCCCCGGAGGAATGTAGCCAGGAAAACCTAAAACTGTGCCCTTACCTGACACGTGATCATATTGACAGGTGGGTTGTGGTCAGCGCAGAGAACTCAGTGATGGATTAGTGACAGCTACAGAGAAAACGAAGGAAGTGGGAGTAGATCAGTGATTTCTAGGGAGAACAATACAGCTGCAGAAGCAAGGCAATTAAAGTCTACGCCACGTGTGTCGACTGTGAATGCTTTTTACCCAATTATGGTAGTGGGAACGCTGCGTGAAGCCTTGGAAACTCCACCAGGATGACAGGCGGCGAGAATACGGGAAAGGCGCCGGCCTAAACTAAATATTCATTGTTCTGTAGCAGATAGGCAATAGGTAATTTTTAAAATACAGAAATAGACTAGTAGCAACATAAACACATTATTTAGAAAGATAGAGATTGAACGATAAACAGCTAAAAGAGATAAAAACAGTGGCTTCTGGAGAGATCCGTGGTGGGAACGGGAGAGCCAGCGCCTGCAGTTTTCCTAACGAGCCTTCAAGTGCTATTTGTTCGATTGTTTTTCTATTTTCATTCTGTTGTTCAGAATAGGTAATTTCCACTGTTTCCTTTTCCAGCTCACTTATGATTTCCTCTGTCTGCTCCATTCTTCCATAGAATCCAACTATTCAATAGTCTAAAATTTTGGTTATTGCGTTTTCTTGGTTCTAAAATTTCCACTTGGTTCTTTGTTATATTTTCTATTTCTTTACCGAAACTTTACATTTCTTTGGTGAGACTTTCTATATTTTCACTCATTTCTAGTGCATTTGTTATTGCTCATGGAAGTATTTTTACAATGCCTGCTTTAAAATAACTGGGAGATAATTCCATATCTGTGTTATCTTGATGTTGGCATCTGTTGATTGTCTCTTCCCACTCAGGTTGAGACGTTCCTGGTTCTTGGTGAGAGGAGTGATTTTCCATGGTGTCCTTGATGTGTCCCTATCATACTTGGAGACTCTGGATCTTACCTAACTCCCACGTGCTAGCAGGTGGGGGAGGGGCCACAGAGCCTCTTATGGCCAGGCTGGGGTGGTGTCCTGGGTTCCCACTTGGCTTTGTTTACACCCTGGGGTGGTGTAACAGAATGGCCCTGAGAAAAAAAATTGGCAAAGATATTTTCTTTAAAACTTCCCCCACTCTTTTTGAGATGGAAACCTGCATCCCTGCCTCAGGGCAGTGGTTGGGAGGAGCTGGGAGGAGGCCTTTGTTCTTGCATCCCAGGTGGCACCAGCCCCACAGGTGGGTGGCTGGCAAGGTCACAGGCTTTGTCTTTGGCAGAGATGGGATGATTAGAGTCATTAACCACAATAGCCTACAACTGAGGGGTAAGGTCTGTATTTCTGCTTATGTGCAGGAAATTTGGATTTTGAGATGAGAAGGTCTGCTGTTTTTCCTCCTTTACAGACAAAGTAATAAAAATTCTCTTTCCTCCTCCCCAAAACGCTTGTCCTCGTTCTTCTGATTCGGCATTGTGGACAAGCACTGAGTTTCCGTTAACAGTGGGAGGGGTACCTCGTTATTACTGGCTGGGGATGGAGGCTCAGTTTCCCAAAGACTTTCTGCCCCCAGCACCCTGTCTTGGAGACACAGGGGCATCTTGTTAGGGCCCCTCACCCGTCCTCACTGGGACAATGGGGGTGGGAGGCTTGTTACACCAGGTGGGGGTGGAAGTCTAGGCTCCCCGCTCAGCCTTCTCTGACACCGCCCAAGTGGGGGTCTGGGCACGTTGCTACTGCTTGCTGGGTGGAGGTGGAAGTTCAGGTTCCTCGCTTGGTCTTTGCTAGCCTGGCTGGGGATGCGGCTGAGGTTTTTAATGTGTGTTTGTCCCAAGTGGGGTGGTTGTCGTCTAAATGTTTTCTGTCTTGCTAGGCTGCCCCGTTTCTGGCTCTTCAGCTAGAGAAAGCAGGCTTTTCCCGAGATTTTCTTTTTCTCTGTGCCTGTTGGCATTTCTGGGTTGCCAGCTTTTCCAGCACCCAGTCCAGGGTAAATGAGACAAAAACCAAACCCCAGGAACTCACTATCTTGTCGTTCCTCCTATCCTGGGGTCCCTGACTGGTCTGCATTCTTCCTCCACTTTTCAGAGTTCTGTGATTCTTTTACATATCATGCCAGGAGACTTAGTCATACTTACCAGGAAGTGCACCTACTCCATCTTTCTAGAAGTGAAAGTCTGGACACGGGTTTTCTTTTTGGTCCTTCTCTTGCCCTGCCTTGAACAGTGACTGTGTCTTGTCTATGGCTTCCACCTCTGAAGAAGAGCCCCTGTGTGGTTCTATCTTTTCCCGGAAGACCCCAGCTCTGGGTTCCAGGAATTATACTTCTCCATTTTCTCATTATCCCTAGAGCTGCTAGTGGCTTCCTTCTTTTCTGATTTGGCCTCTAGCCTTTCTGTCACCTGTGGAACTGATTCTTGTCATTTGTTTTGCATATTAGAGAGCTTTCTATTTTCCTGCCTGGACCCCTATTTACACAAAAGGTGTGAGCATTCTTATTCTAATGTGATAGCTATTGCCAAGTTTACTCACAGCCCTGCAAGCTTCCCCTTGCCAATCTGATAAGTGAATTTAATAGTCATTTTCATTTGTCTAATTAAAGGTCAAATTCTCATCTTTTTTATGAGTTTATTGGTTATTTGCATTTCTCTTCTGCAAACTATCCATTCATTTCCTTCATCCATTTTTCTACTGAATTATTTGTATTCTTATTGCTTTACAGCATATTAAATTAATTCTTTGTTATGCATGAGCCAGATATCTCTTTTTTGTCTTTGTTTATGCCACCCTTTGTTATTGAAAAGCTGTAAGTTTGTATGTGTTCAATTCTGAGGGAAACCTAACCTTGACATAATTAGAAAAAAATATGCATTGGCTCATTCATGTAACTGAACAACTCAGAGGTAAGGCTTCAGGTGCAGGTGGATCTAGGGTCTCAAAGCCACCAGGACATGTTTCAGCTCTGCTCTTCTTTATGGCAGTGTCACTCCAGGACTAGTAGAGAGTAACACGGCTCCCAGTAGCTCTACTTACGAGATTGAATATGAGTAACAAAATCTTGCCTAAAAGTAGCTTAATTATAAGGTTCTTTTTTTTTCCACACAACAAGGTTGAAGGTAGTTAGTTCTGAGAGTAATTCAGTAACTCTAAATATAAGAGCTCTGAGAATATTTCTTTTCTTTTTTGCTTTCTTGTATAAAAACAGCTGCTGCATCTCTAAGCTGCTTGTGTTCACACAGCAGCATCCGACCAAGGTAGGAAAGGAAACCTCTTGTCGAGCACACCTTTGTTTTACCAGACGGAGGGGGCAGGAACGAATCTTCCCCAGGACCCCCCACCCCCCACGCGTGCGCCCCACAGACGCCCCCTCAGATTCCTCTGGCTGGGCCGGGTCACATGACTGCCCTTGCTGCAGAGGAGGATGGGAAGCAGGAAACAGGGGTCTCGGCCTCTGGACTGGGGCGGGAGCGGGGCGGGAGCCGTTGGGTGGGCATCCGGCTGCATCTGCCCCAGGGAGCGACTCTCCCCGCCGCGCCCGCTCCGGGGACAGGGCTCACCCCCTGCGGAGTCTACTCGTGTCATCCCGAACCCCTTCCGGTCTGGGGGATTTGCCAGCTGATTGGCCAGGCCAGGTCACGTGCTCCGCCCTCAGCCCCAGACCCAGAGCTCGTCCTGAACCCCGTGATGGGCTGGGGCGAGTGGCTGAGTATCCACCAGGTCTGGTTATCAGAAGGTGGGGAAATGGGCGCCAGAGGGTCAAATTCAGAAGAGACAGTAGAGCGGCCATATGAACGTGTGAAAAAGGGACATGTCGATTTCTGAGAGTGAATTTCTGGCTAATGCTGGGCCAATGCAAGCTTTTGCCATTCTGTCATCCTTCCCGTCAGTGCATGGTGAGAGGGACTTGCAAATGAGCCGTTTTCTTCCTCTCTGATTGCCTCCCCACCCCTTCGCCAGGCCTGCAATCGCCTGTTTGGAAGCAGCTCACGTTTAAGTGGGAATTCAGGGATCCCTGGCCAGACCGGCCTTGCGCCGGCCGAGCTGAGTGCCTCACTAACAACACGGACGCTTGTCAGTGTCGTGCTTGTCTTTTGAGATCTCCCTTCCCGCCGTGGAGGTGCAGGGGCATTGTGAAGGTCAATGACGATTCCGCTGTTTCTGTCCAAATGTCCGTTTCTGTCGTCCTAAATGGAAGCCATCCAATCTCACTCTACACTCCCCATGTACCCATTACCAGCTTATGAAGAATCAGAGCCGAACAAAGGTACGAAATTGCCACGTTCTAGAATAGAACTCAGCTCGGAAGCGATTTGAATGTTCACAGATTTCAAGTGACTTGGCAGTCTGTCTATAACACATCCTGTGGCCTGAAAGGGGCTGCCGGCATTTGTTAGTGATTAATTGATCTGCGGATGGAGCTTAGTTAACCTTTGCAGCCAAATTGAGAGCCCGGCTCAGACCTGAGCAATCAAACCAGCTGTGAAGAACCCTGCCTGGTCCACAGGCCTGCTCTGTCTCAGGAGCCCTGGGGAGGAGGATTAAGGGGAAAAGGGGAGGGGCATGAGCTACAAATGCAGGGGGCCTGCAGACAGGTCTGCACTTGTGTTGTTGCTAACATTATCAATAGCTACTATTGACATATGTAAAAGGATGGCTTAAGCTTTAAAATAGGATACAAGTTCCAGGTCAAGACATTGACAAATATCTTGTCTGTAACTCAGCCGTGGTGCGACCAGACTCTCTAAGTGTGAGGGCATTTCCCCAAGGGGCCCACGCCCCACGGCAGGAACCTTCCGTGAGGTGCCTGCATCTGCAGAGTGGGCAGCATCTGCGGCTCCGGAGTTCAGCAGAGTGGGGCGAAGGTGAGTCCTCTGAGCGCCAGCAGGTCCCACCGAGGACAGGCTGAAGCGGGAGCCTATAATATCCGAGAGAACCTTCAGCCTGCCTCTGACCCTGGATTGAAACCCAGGGGGGACACAGCTGTCCCAGACCTCTTGGGGACTAGGAGACAGGGAGAGGGGCACCGAGGGGGCTGTTTCTAATTTAAGCATCCCCCTGCCGGCCTTTTCTCTTGCCATCCTTGGAGTGGGCTTTCCCATGAGTTGACACACTTTCTCCTCAGTTCTGAAAGATCCCTGTGGCACCCACCTGGAGGATGCGGCCACACAGAGTCTGGGTCCAGGACGGCACCACAGGGCTGGTGGGGGCGCAGCTGCCACTCAGATGGCGCCTGTGCCCAGCCCGTCCCCGCCCCCACCTTCTCCTTGTCTGGCACCTGCCCCTCCCCAAGGGCACTGGCACTCACAGACTCCCTGGGAAAAGGCTTCCCCGAGCGGTGTAACCGCAGTGACTGTCCAGGCTCAAGGAGGACCACAGGCAATAGCTGCTCATGGACAAATGAATGCAAGTAATAGAGGATAGTTCTCAAGTAACAGAGCAAAGCCCACGGCACAGTTTTGTTTGCTTTAATTAGAATTATTTCAAACAGACTGAACATGGTCTCATCACAGTCTCAGAAGAGTAGAAAAAGTGCAGACCCAGACATGCTGACGGAGTCAAACTCCTATTAAGGGATTATTTTTTTAAACTTAGCTGGTAAAAACATGTAGAAATTCAATGACTTAAAGAGAAACTACTGCTGCAATTGTGGTCTGACTTCCTCCTCTGATCCTTTAGTAAAATGTTCTGGAATCCGGCTGCATCCCTTTCTCCCTACACATTTGGGTTCTGGGGGATGGGCAGGGGGTTGGCATCTCACGACCTGCAGAAAATTCCTTTTCCACCATCCCATGATTTTTGCATCATGTGACATCGTCACCCGCCTCCGGCTGGAGCAGCGACCCCTCGCTGTGGCTGCATCCCTGACGCTGAGTCCTCAGAAGGCAGCTCATCCGGCCTGGGGCTGCCGGGCTCAGGGAAACCCGGTCTTCACGGCACCCCCAAGCCACCTGGGCATCAGCCTGTCAGACTCCTCTGAACTAGGGCTCAAGGAATGTCCCAGACATCAGTGACCTATGATAAAATGAGCAATAGCCAGAAGGAAAATCGTCCTTGCATAGAAGCCAAGCCGCCGATGGGACGGAGCCGGAGTTGGGCTCAGGACTCTGGGGTGGTGGCCTGGGTTTGATCCCAGCTCTGCTGCTTTCGCAGTGGCCGTGGGCGAAAGGCTCCCCTCTGCGTGTCTGGTTCCTCGTCTGGAAAGTGGGAGAGTAACGGGACCCATCCCGGAGCTGCTCAGTGGCTCCAGGGGACACTTCCGTGGAGCACGTGCGTGTCCAGGGAGCAGAGCCCTGTCTGGGAAGGCGCCCTGTGAGGGTGCGGCCAGGAAACCCAAGTCGTCCTGTCCCCTGCGGTTTTGGACCCTCTGATGGGCCTTGAGGCTTCTCATTAATGTTGTTCCACTTTCTGAACTGGGGAAAGGTTGGGGCAGCCTTGCCAAGGGCCCCACAGCTGGACAGTGCGCAGCTGGTTTTAGCCCGAGTCCCAGACCCCAAGTCCCTGACCCCGACCCCACAGCCCTTGACTTTGACCTAACGCACCCCTCCCCCGATCCCATTCTGCTCTGTCACTCTGGAAGAAGCAACAGTCAGGCGGGCTCCCTGGGCACCCGCCTGTGTTTATTTTTCAGCATCTGCTACATAAACCCTTGGACGCACATGTTAATTTTTCTTGTTGCTGTTAACTTTGCCTTCCAATTATGCAAAAGGCTTCAGCCGAGTAGCTCCTTATTGCATGGGTCCATCTTTGGCTGATATTTGGTGCCATGTATCTTGGTATCGACTGACAAAGGCAGCGATTTCTCCAGTCACCCTCTTTTTCTCCAAAGTGCCAAGGGCTCCATGACTAGATGGGTGTCTGGGGGACCTGGGAGCTCCAGTGTCTGCTGAGCAGGCGAAGTTATGCTGATTAAAAGCAACACATGCCAAGCAAAAGGCAGGAGGTGCTAAAATTTGAAAGAAAACAAAAGGTTTCATGGAACTCTGAGGCTCTGGGTTTTTCTATTAATACATCTGGACACCCTGAGGTTCCAGCGTCACACCTCCTCGGCATTTGGGACTCCAGGGAATGCTGTCTGGCTTGGTGTCCCAGCTGAGCCCTCATTCATTCATATAAGAAGTTGCCGGGCTGGGCACAGTGGCTCACGCCTGTAATCCTAGCTCTCTGGGAGGCCGAGGCGGGCGGATCGTTTGAGTTCAGGAGTTCAAAACCAATCTGAGCAAGAGTGAGACCCCATCTCTACTATAAATAGGAAGAAATTAATTGGCCAACTAATATATGTAGAAAAAATTAGCTGGGCATGGTGGCACATGCCTGTAGTCCCAGCTACTCAGGAGGCTGAGGCAGCAGGATCTCTTGAGCCCAGGAGATTAAAGTTGCTGTGAGCTAGGCTGACACCACGGCACTCACTCCAGCCTGGACAACAAAGCGAGACTCTGTCTCAAAAAAAAAAAAAAAAAAAGTTGCTCTGTGTCTGCCTTGTTCCAGGCACTGTTCTAGGCTCAAAGTATAGAACTGAGGTGGGGGGGGGGTCAAAGGTGAAGGTCCTGACACTGTGGAGTTCACATTCCAGTCAAGGATGATCAATATGGAAACAAAGTGTATCTAGTGTGTATGGGGAGGTGGCTTGTGCTAAGAAGGAAAGTTAGGCCAGGAATGGGGGGTTGGGGTGCAGGGGGCTCCTCAGAGGACGTTGGCATGGACCAGAGACCTGGATGCCATGAAGGCAGGAGAGACAGGCTAATATCTGGGGGGAGATGCTCCAGGCAGAGGGAATGGCAAGTGCAAATGCCCTGAGGCAGGGCCACCACTGGCTTGTTTGAGCAGCCTCGAGGGACCCGTGGCAGCAGCAGAGTCAAGATGCACGTACAGAGAAGGCTGGAGAGGTGGGGAGACCAGAGCCCCTGTGGCCTGGCAGGCCACTGAGAGGATTGGGGTTTTATTTTATCTGTGTGAGGGGGGAGGACCGTGGCAGGTTTCGGGCAGAGGTGTGACATGATCTGATTTAGACTTAGAAGGACCACTCTGACCATTTTGTTAAAAACAGACTCGGGGAAGGGGCCAGGGTGGGGGCAAATGCAGACCCAGGAGCCGAGCGAGGACAGAGTCTTGACGCCAGCGGGGACCACAGTGGCAGTAGCGTGTGGGAGGAGTAGGGGAAGCTGGGTACGTGTTTAAGGTCAAGCCAACAGTGTTCGTCACAGGGATCATGCGTGGTACGTGCGAAAAGCATAACAACACCGTCTCAGGATGTTGCCAAGGCTGTTGCTCTGAGCAACTTGCATTTTGAGCTGTGAGAGCCTGGCCTGAGTTTATTAAGAACTGCACAGATTTCCAAAGAATTTGCTGTGTGTTTGAGAAAGCAGACACCCTCGGCTTCATGGTTTCTTTAAAAAAAACTACAGTACATCATTTTTGTTGCATGGACACTTGTTGTCCTGTGAGGATTCCAAATTGTCATCTTTCCTTTAAAACTTCACAAAAAAGAATATGGCATCTCCTTTAAAATCTGCAGGATTTTTTTAAGCTATTGCTTCCCAGAAAAAAACAAAACAAAACAAAAACTATAGGGCATGAGAATCAGCTACAATAATTTGTGAGAAAGGACACAAACAGGCCAGAATTGGCTTGCCTAATAGACTTCAACTTGAATTAGATGTAAGACAGATGAGTCGAATCAGGCTGTTATGCAGCGGAAAGAATTGCGGTGTCAGATGGAGCATTAAAGGTGCAGAAATTGAGCAGAAACACATGTTCTGCAGATATTAGCTGTTAGGTATGAGCCTTTCTCTTGTTGATGCTCTCGGTTTGAAATTCAATATTATCCCAGGGAAAGGAAACAAGGCCACTCGCTGTCAGATGGCAGCGTATATTACCCTTCATCAAGTGCCCTTGGTAACTCGACACGTGCGTGCAGTGCTCAGGAAGGCGAGAGGAATTATACCTCCACGTGTCCCCCTGCAGCAGGTTTTGGAAGAGATGCCAGCATTGGTGGCTGGCTGCAGTGTGTGTGGCCATTCGATATGGAGCAGGTGACCGGCACAGTGTTCTGCAGCTTTTCAAACAAACCCTACACAACAGTCAATAAAACCAGTGAAACCATGCTGAGCTCAGGGCCCCCCCCCACACCAGGAGACGGTGCTGGCAGCGACCTGGGTGAAACCTAGAGCACGTTGTCCCTGCTGCCTTTGGGCAGCCTTGTGTGGCAGAGTCCAGCGGGGTCCACACCATTCTCTCCTCCTCCCCAAGTGCGACCAGTGATGCTAAGGGAGTGAGGTGAGGGGCCCTACTTGATTTTGGGGTTCCTAGATTTTGTTTTTAATATTGATGGTTTTGACTGTAATAAATTAGACTGATAATACCATTTCTTGCTTGTCTTATGAGCAAAAAATTTAAAAGTTGACAGTATCCTATATTGACACGGCCATGGGGAAACAGGCATTATTCCTAAACATTGCTGGTGGGAGTGAAATGGTACCACGTCTATAGAGGACCTTTTGGTGACACCTCTAAGAATGGCAAATGCATTTAGTCTTTGAGCCAGTAATCCCACTCCTGTGAATTTAGGCTGCAGGCATTTGTGCACAAATACTTATGATCGAGGTTGCACATCACAACATTGCTGGTGAGAACCAAAGATAGAAAACAATTGAGCATCCCTCTGTAGGAGACTGCTTAAAAACAAAACAAACACAGACAAACAAAAACTATGGAATTTCTATTATATGTACTGAAATGGATAAAATAAATCGATTGCATCATGGAATAATTATTGTTGAATATGTGCAAGATGTAGTGTCTGATAAAAAGCAGAGTACTGAGCAGAACATACAGGATGTTGCTTTGTGTGTGGAAGGAGAGGGTGTACGGTTATGCATGTTTATATTGCTTACATTTGCATGAAGAAGCAATGAAGGATATATTAGAAACCAGTCAAGTGGGTGAAGTGGTTACCTACAGGGGAGTGGAGTGCTCCGAGTGGGGTGAGCCTGTGAAATGCATCCTTTTCCATGACTTGTGAAGCTGTCTCTGAATGCATCGCCTCATAAAAACGGAGGCAGATGGCTTATAAATGGGCCTTTTCTATTTTGTAGGCAAGAGTAGTGTTAGGACCACGAATGCATAGAGGGGAGGACCAAGGAAGCCCTTGTGCTTTTGTAAGCACACAGAGGTCATCCCGCCCCACCGCACCCCAGTGACGCCCCGTGGCATGGCCCAGACAGCCCTGGGATCCCGTGGGAATTGTGTGCGATACACAGCAGGTTTGATTCTGCTCAGATAATAAATCCCATTAAACTTCCGTAAAGGCCCTGGGAGGAAAGGGACACCCACGTTTCAATTTCAGAAGGAAAACAGCCGAGCAGGAGTGACATACCCTGCGTCAGGAGCAGATCTGGTCCGGAGTGGACAGGTTGGGAAGGACGAAGGAAGGAGGAGGAGACTGAGCCTTCTCTTGGCTCCATCCCCGCTGTCTTCTTGACCCAGAGACGGGAGGTTTCTGTCTCTAAGGCTCCTGGGCTGAAACTCTAATAGCAGAGACAGAAGGCAGCTCGAATAGGAAAGCACAGACGGCTGCCATTTTCCCCTGAAGGGCTGGGATTTTCAGTTGGTGCTGGGGAAGGGAGGAGTTCCAGTCAGTTGCTCTGCCCAGCAATTCGCCACTGCTGGGTTTTACTGAACAAAGGCAAACTCTGAATATGTGATCACAATTTACAGGGCAGCCGAGCAGGCAGGCTCGACCTGTGGGTCTCCCCGCAGCATCTTTGGCTGCAACTATGATTTGGGGAACTCATGGTAAGACGGTGAGCTCCTCGAGGAAGGTACAGTGACTTGTTCGTCCTGGAACCTTCCATGCACCAAGCAGACATGCACTGTGTGGGGTGAGCACGCGTCCTGGTCTGAGTGGCCGAGTCCTGGCGTGTGCCTGTTTGCCTACTTAATTATCAGTAGCAGTCCCTTTCACTGTCCAAAGTGACCCACCCGAACAAATTATTTTGTTATCCTATCGATAAGTCACAGAACTGCACTGTAGCTAACGTAAGCAGAAGAAATTGATGGCAAGAATACCAAATGGCTTTACCAAGAAAGGGACTTCTGGTCTCACGTGATGGAGAAGCCGGTCAAGAGTGTGCTAGGACAGCTCTGATGCATGCCTGTCACTTAGTGATTGCAATGACCACTAATAGCACTCCTGCTTATGTCCACCAGTGTTTTGGGTCGGACAGTAAGTCGTATGGTGACTGTGGTCAGGCACCAACCGCAGCTAGATTTAGTGCTCAAATGAGGCCATCAGAACATCTTGGTGTTGGTGGCACTCTCAGGGACCTCCTGGGGGAAAGTGGCCCCAGAGCCTGCATCTTCACATCCACTGAGATTTTCAAAGGGGGGGGGCATGTTTTCCAGAAGCTCCCACAAGAGGTCCTGGATTGATTCTGACCGGATCATCTTCAATTAGACCCATGGCTAATCCTAACTAAATAATTGGGAAGAATGGAACCTCAGAGAGGCTTGCATCAGAAAGACTTGGGTAGAGGAGCAGGAAGCCCACTGTCTTGGATATATTCTGGAATCTCTATGGTTTTTTCCAGGACTGAACAAAGTTCTGATATGTCTTGACACTCGACAACTTCTATAAACTTTCACCCTCCTACATAAGCAAATCGCTACTCTGATGATTCTTAAAGATCCTTCCAGCTCTTGGTTTCATGATTCTATGATGCGCCTTGATAAATGCATATGTGTGAAGTCTATCTGAGGGCTGACTTGTATTAATCTTAGAAAAATAACAATAAAATCTCCAGGGTTTTAGCATAGATGCCAATAGGTGTCCCAGCAGGGGTAGCAAATAAAAATATATATTTATTCAAAAATTTGATGATCAGAAAATTACTTCTGGGATGAGCTGTCTAGTTACTGACTTCAAGGGAGGATTTTTTAGTATGGTGAAATGAAAATTATACATTATAATTTGGCATTTTCCATGCAAATGGAAAAGTAACAGAAATATCTGTCATCTCAGTTCAGAAAAGAGCTCACCTAGAAAGAGGAGAGATATCACATTGTCATGTCTGGAGGTGGTTTGTTATGGGCAGCTGAAAAATAGGGGATACAGTTTCATGAGGTTTGCTTTGGCTGCCAGGTACCGAGACCCTCCCTCCCACCCAAAGAAACACCCTAAACTTAAAGGGTAATTTTTCCTCATGTTATTTAGGTCTAGAGGCAGATGGTCCAGGGATGGGATGGTGACACCATGACAACACCAGCAACGCTCCTGTCTTTCCTGTGGGTTTTGTCCCCATGATCTCAATGTGGCTGCCAGAGTTACAGCCAACATGGCCAAGTGTCAGAAGACAGACAGTGAAAAAGAGCACTTTGTCAGCTCCTTTTGCAGAATTTTCCTGGACATTCCACCCAGCAGCTATGTCTCATAACCGTTGGCTAGATCTGGGTACCGCCCCACAATGAGAGCGCGCCTGGTAAATGTTTTCAGCTGGGAATACGGCTTCTTGAAATATAAAAATAAGGGTTCAGTGACAAAGGAAGGAGGACAGAAGGGATATTGAATAGGCAACTGGGAGTCTCTGACACAACCTAATCACATTCTGTACACAGAGTTTTCTTTAAAATTGGGTACAATTGGCTTTTGGCCTCTCGTTTCCCTCTTCACTGTGCTGCTTCCTTCTTTCTTCTTTTTTTTTTTTTTTTTTACTATTTTTTTAAAAATCTCCCACCTTCCATTAAAAGAAAGAGGCAGCAGAATACATCCCTGTCTTCCTCCTCTTCCTCTTTCTTTCTCCCCTGAATGTATCCAATGGCATCTGGACCCTACAATCCTGTCCCTGAGAAACATGGTGCAATAATCCCAAATACTGCAGAAGAACTGGAAGCTTCAGAGCCCTGCAATGCAAAAACCTGTATTATCAATCAGACGCCTTCATTTTCCCCCCAAAATGTTATTTTCTAAAATTTTTGAAATGTCACTACCACATCTCTATCTATATCTACCTAAGCATTTTTATCTAAGCATTGTCAGTCACCTGAATTGAACAAAACACCCAAATGAACTGTGCTAATTGACTGGAATGTCAATCACAGAGTCAAAACTAAATGCTAAACTTTATTTCCTAAACAACAACAACAACGAAACAAAACAAAAACAGCTCATGATCCAGCTCACCAAAGAATTGAATATATATATTTTCTCTAAAGACTCAACTTTAACAAGATAAGATCATTTCAATATTCTTAAATAAGCTCATGGTTCAAATATATCTCCAAACCCAGAAGCCCAATTTCAACTAAATACATCTTAAGATTTAAGCCACTGTTAATTCATGGCATTTCAAAGAATGAAGCCCTGTGTGACCAAACGCCTGAGGCCGAGACGTGAAGACCGCGGCACCCCAGCTGTTCCGCCTGCATCTGTCCACATCCCGGGATGTGCAGACAACGTGACCAGTGTAAAGACAGCCGGATGAACCTGGTAATGGACCAGCTGTGGCATCAGGCCCTGTCCAGCCCGGAGCAGCAAGAGGATGCATCGGAGCCCCAAGCAGTGGGAACCCAGAGGTGGTGTTCTTGTTTTGGAGAGTAGGATGTGAGTCTTAGGGTCTTAGGAGACCAGCCTAATGGCCTGAGGATCGGAGTGTGGGCACGGTAGTTGCCAGTGGCTGTGGCGAAGGCTCTAGTGGAGGCCCACAGTTCACACCATGAAGGATGGGACTGTGCTGGCGAGAGAGACACCACATCCTGGCCCCCTCAGGCGTTAGGCACAGGTGGGGGGATGCTGGGACGGGGGATGAAGAATGGGTAGGTGGGTGGGTGGGTGGATGGATGGGTACATACGTAGGTGAGTTCACCCTGTCTGCCTTGTTCTATGCCTGGCACATGGGAGGGACTCGATAAATACTACTGAATGAATGAATGAACAGATGAACAAACATAATTTGCTGCAAGGCCTTCATCATTTAGGTCACTGGATATCTCTGACCCTCATAGTTCTCATCGGTGTGATGGAGAGTGCATCATCACCGTCATCCTCACCATCATCATCATCACGTGAGAATGGGGACGGTAACACACATGAGCTGCTCGGCAGAGAGCCTGGCTCACAGAACGAGCTCACTGAATAAAGATTACTATAGTTTGAACCAGGTGAATTGTCAATATACTTATGATAATATGATTATTTCTAAGCTCCTTAAGGGGATGGAAAAGACTGCTACCAATTTTAATAATGATAGTGACACACACTGAGTGATAAATGTGTTGGGAACTTTTCTAAGCCCCTCCACTCTTTATCCTATTTAATTCTCACATTAACCTTGTGAGGTGGGGTCTGTTTTCATCCCCATTTTACAGATGAGGAAACTGAGAAGTGGAGAGGTGAAGTCACTTGTCCAAGTCACACTTGGACATGGAGGAGCAGGGATTCAAACCCTGGTACTTTGGTTCCAGAGTCTGTGCTGTTAGTCACATTGCATGACGTGTCCCGCTCAGAACCAACCACTGAGGTTGGGCAGAATGAAATCGGTTTCTGACCTAAGCCCATAAGACTCATGCCTGGAGCTGAGGGTTAGACTCAGTGCTTTCTAGTGGGGGCTGGGCATTGATCTCCAGGAAAAAAAGAGGGGATATAATTGTATTTAATATTAAAAGTCTTGTGAATATCTGCTGGGGACAAAAGCAGCACTTGTCTACCACTCTGAGTTATGCTTTTATTTTCTAACATAAGGACAGTTTTCATGCTTTATACCTATAATTTTGTAACCTTCTCACATCTCTTTATAGCTCATTTATGGGAACAAAAGCAATCTGAGCGCCTTTGATTTCTGAGGCTGTGGTTAATGATCAATTGTCCAGTCTCTTGTGTAGAACATATTTTCCGTCACGTTCTCCTTCCTATTTCCTAAAAGATTGAAATAAAATATACATCACACTGTGCATGACAGCAATTATTTAGCTCAAACAATTCCCAAATGGTGCCAAGCACCCAAGTCCCACAGGTCCATTCCTCTTGTCATTTCATTTGAAATATAGACCTTGAAAAGTGTACCCTTGGCTATTTTCAAGTTTAAATCTCCATTGACAGAACCATTAAAGTGTCCGTCCCCAGTGTCAGAGCTTTTAAATGCTCTCTTCCCCTTATTCTGTGTCAGTTTGGGGGCAGCAATTCCTGTTTGCTAAAGTCAGCTGCTGTCTTGTCTGTAACAAGTCTGTGTTTTTGGTAGGAGGGCCTGAGAACCCGTCTTCGTTTGAGGGGAAGCTTAGGGGAAGTCGTAAGCTTTTAATGCGTCTGCAGAGAGTATCTTGGGGTGTAAGATGGTGGATTTGCTAGTCAGCATCGGCAAGGTTAAGTTGCAACAAGGAACAACACCAAAATCCCCTTGGCTTAACACAACAAAATCCATTCTGTTAAATATATATCTAACATGGTGGTTAGGGAGGCCTCGTTCATTTCAATCTCTAGGCTGACAGAGGTGCCACCACCTTATGTCAATGTCATCATCTTAGTACATTCCCTGTGACCCCCATGATATGGCAGGAGACCGCAGAGACCACATACCAGCTCTTTAATAATGCTACCAGAATAACATGTCACTTCCTTGGATTTTCTTGGTCAAGCAAGATTATACGTCCATACATAATTTCATGGGTGGGGGTGGAAGTGTGACCCTCCTGTGGGACAGGAAGAAGAGGGAAGCCCAAGGTGTTGGTGAGTGCTGGTGATATCTACCATGCTGGAGTTTTAGTTATGAAAAGGAAAAAAAAAATTGACTTGAAAAACAGCTTTGCTAATGTGATGGTTCTGTCTTTGCTACTTTGGATCTCCACAAATGATTGCTTTCTAAGTGGATGGATTAAAGAGAAGTATCATTTGTGGTTGGCTTTTCTTGGCAATCAAGTCTCTCTATAATCTCATTTTTGTCTGTATGAAGACATTAGTGTACATTTTCTGGGCTCCCAGCCAGATGAGTCATTTTCTTTGCCTGTTTCCCTGTCTCCATGGTGCCTGGTCTTTGCCAGAACCAAACAGTGGTCCCAGCCAGGAACGGCGCCGGGGTCCTGAATCCGCCCACACTGGTGCCCGGACACCCCTGCTGCTCCCTGGATGGAGCCCACCCCACAAGCGCCACCGGCAGGCCGGGCGCCAGGAACAGTGCCACTTGGTTCCAAGCCCAGATTGACTTTTCATCACCCCAGAAGAGAGATGGGCTTGGGACACCTCACTCCCCACTGAAGCCCTCAGGCGTGTCTTTGTCAGTGCTGGGTGGGTTATTGTAACATTCTGCTGAAGGACCCGCCTCCGCCTGAGGCCACGCGGAGGTTGGAGAGAGAGGGGAAAAAGCAGAATGAAAATGTCAGATTCCTGTTGGGGATTAGGCGGGACTCAACCGTAGCCAAGTTTCTTCTCCCTGAAGAAAGGGAAAAAAAGAAAACAGAAAACCCAACCCCAGTTCTCCCATCCTCCTCGACATTCCATAAAAGCGTGAGTTAAGGGAAGAGAGAGACACGATTCAGCTAACAAGTGAGGAATGCTTTGCCTGAACTGTTACATTTTTCTATGAGTTTGAGGCCAGAAAAACAAAAAAAATTCTGTTCACAACTATGGTGTGAACACGGGCTGTTTCCAGGAAAGAGATGCCTCCTAAAATAGGGAGATAGAAGAACAGGCAGTTTGTCAGTTATTCACAATTTCGTCTAACAACTATCCCAGATGTGGTCAGACGCAGCGTGGTGGGCATTTTCTAGAAGGGCTCCCAACAATCCCACCTCCGAGGATTTATGTCCTTGCATAATTCCCTCCCCTTGAGTGCGGGAGACTTGCTTCTAACAAATAGAATTCAGGAAAAGTGGTGGGGTGTCACTTCTGAAATTAGGGCAGAACAAAAGACTGTGACTTGATGTCTTGTTCACACTCTTTAGCCCACTCATCTGCTTGCTCCAGGGAGCCAGCTGCCACGCCACAGCGCCCCTTGGGGTAAGGAGCCAACGGAGGCCTCCAGCCAACAGCCAGCCAGGAACCAAGACCCTCAGATCCACAGTCTTTGAGGAACCAAATCCTTCCAACAGCCACTTGAATATGCTTGAAAGCGGATCCTCCACCCCCGGTGAGCCTGGAGATGAAACTGTAACCCCAACTGACACTCTGGCTGCAGCCTGGTCTAAGAATGGTCACACCATTCTCAAAATTTTTAGGTGTCAAGGCTTTCTTGCAATAAAATCTTATGGGAAAACTTAATTTGTTAGAAAAAATACCAAAAACAGAGGTGCTCTGGAGGAACCGGGGGTTAAGCCCCATTTTAGTGAGACCCAGCTCCAGCTTACACCCCCAGAGGAACCTGCCATACACCTTAGATGCCATGGAACCATTGCTCTAGCTGGCTGGGGCAGGCCTGCCCCAAGAACACTCAGTGACAGGAGGCGACATAAAGGACTGACGTTAAGATAGAGCAATTCTTACCCCGCCCCCACCACCAGCTCAGACTCTGGTGAGCCCCCAGGAGGGGCAGGGCGGGTGGAGAGCTCGGGCGGCTCCTCCTGCAGGGCCTGTCTCCTTCCTCCCAGCTCCCCTGCTCTGAGCCCCACGCTGAGCTCCGTTCCACCCAGAGGCAGACCCCACAGCCGTCCAGGAGCCCCCGCCGCAGAGGACAGATACGGCTCAATCAGCCGTCCCGCCGGGGAGATGCTGAGATGATGAAAGGGAAAGGTAGAAAACCACAAGGAAGGAATCTCTGCCGCTGGAATTCCAGACCCGGGACAGGCTGGTGGGGACAAGGGCAGCCCCGTGCCACACTGGCCACTGTGAGGGAGGCCTGGAGTGTTCCCTGCCCCGAGGGCAGAGTCGCCGGTCCCCGCTGTGCCTCTCTTGGAGTCATGGGCCTTGCGCATCCTCCCGCGCGGACCTGTGGTTCTGCTCAGACCGAGCACAGAATCGCACCTGGCAAGTGATCCCTGGTTCCCGGCAGCTGGAGGACGCCCAGGCCCCCGTGGGGAGACGGCAGCGCCTGCAGCTCCTTCCGCAGTCCTGCCTGGTGGTCAGTAGACAAGCCACAGGGCGTGAGCGCTGCAGGGAGGAGGACGTGTTCCCTCCCCGACAGCCCAGCAAAAGGCCAAAGGGATCCGGAAGGTTGGCGCCGGCATGAGCCTCACACTGCTGAGGCCATCTAAGGAGGGCGGACTCCCTGGGACAGAGATCATTTCAGGGCCAAGAAGAGGATACATGGGGCATGGGTTGGGTACCTGTGGCCTGATTTTAAGGTGTACGGAAAAGTGTTATGGAGCAGACCACTCTGTAAAAGACATCCAACTTTACAAATACAGTTGAATCTCCTTGTGCAACTTTCCATCTACATTTCCCTCCCCTCCTCTGAAAACCACCCCCTGAATTTGGCATTTCCTGTGCTCATGCATATCTTTTCTACGCTTCTACCTTTCCTATTTGTTTTAATCTCTGTGTAGTATTCCACACCATTGCCTCCTGCTGGTGGACATCCAAGTTGGCACCATTTCTTTCACTATCACAGACAAAGCTGCAGTGAATATTCTGGAACCTGGGTCCTCCTGCATGTGCCTGAGACCAGCTCTCCGGTATGTATGGGTGAGAGCAAGGGGATTGCTTTCTCAGGCTTTGCCTGGGTGAACCAAGAAGAGATGGCAACTAGCTGCAGGGATCCGGGGCCAGATAGCCAATGGTCAGTTGTGGTTCACATCTAGAATTTTTTTCAAAGGCCAGAATCAATGCCCTGGTCAGCTGCTGTCAGAGCTGACTCAGTTCTTGTCTTTCTAGAGAATGTTCCTTCAGACTTTCCTTCCAGTCTGTGGAACTTCCATCAATCTATTTTTATTCAGGTTGGCCAGAGCTGGCGTCTGTTGCTTTAACCATGGTTCCCAGACTATACGGCCACGTGTGGCTGGTGGAGAAGGATGTCCTTTCCTCCCACAGGTACCGGCACCGTGGGCATCTGCGCTCGGCCTCTTGCGTTGCTCTCCCTCATCTGGGAAACAGCACCTCCTTGACACTCTCGTCTAGAAAATCCACGCTCCCAGCCCCCATCGTGGTCACTTCACCACTTTAGGATCTTTTTATTACTTTCCACAGACCCTAGACTTTCCTGCTCTGTGTCCAGCGCTAATAGGATTTTTCTTTCCAAGGCCACAGGTACCTAAGCTGAAAGTCAACCCAGGTGGTAGGCTAGGGAGTTTACCTTCCGGCAGGAGGACAGTGAAACTTCACTTCTGTGCACTTCACTTCAGTTTATGTAATAAATCTCTTCAATGAATATGATTTTTTGGTGTATCTTTTTTTGTGTGGCTACCCAGAATCCATTGCACCATCTTTGGGTAAGCAAATCCCAATTTTGCTGGGAAACCATCCCCCATTCTCACCTAATGGCAGGACCAACCCTCTGTGTCAGGTGCACTTAGACCATCTGAGCTCCTTTCCTGGCACCTCCTTTCCTCCTTTCCTGATTGGTCCAGGGATGGGCATGTGACACACTCAGGACCAGTGAGGTGCAATGAGACCTTTGTTGAGTGGTAGAGGCTCTTTTCTCCTGGGCTTAGTCTGTCCTGCAGCCATGACAGGAGGTGGCATCTAAGAATGGCCCTGAGAGGGACTTAAAGGAGTGGAGGGGCCAGGAGACAGCAGTTGGGACCTGAGGACAGCATCTGAACCTCTGGAGCCAGCTATGCCTAAACCAACAAGCTACTCCTTGCACGTTTTGGTTGCCTGATGTTACACATTTCTTTCATTGGAATCTATTTAACTCATACAACCAAGAGTGCTGAGTTATAAAATCTTCCAATTATATGATGGTTGTACTTGAAAGGGGTGTTCAGTGTCTCAGCCTGAAAGCAGCAGTGACAGTAGGGTTCCAGGAGGAAGTACACGGAAGGTCTCCGAGATCATCCCGGTAGCTGGTCACTACTCAGTCTCTAGATTCAGTCTCTAGATTCTGTAAGAAGAGTCAAGTCATCAGTCCTCTCTCTTTATTTCTCCTGCAGGTGTCCTTCTGTACCTTTAAGACAGAGCCCCCAAGTAGCTTTGGGTGGTTTCAATTAGGCCTACAGTTAAGATGTTGAGCAAAAAATTAAAACCAGAACGCTTGGCGTGTGATGACGTACACTCTCAAGAGTTTTCCAGGAGGAGCTGGCCTCGCTTAGGATTTTGATGCTGGAGCGGGTGCTCTGAGCTTCAGACAATGGGGAGACAATGACATGCACGGAGAGAAAAATATCTTCCTGGTCACAATGAGATTTTTTAATAGTTCTGCAGTTGGTGATCGTCTACATTGGAGTTTTGGCATTTTTGTCCTTGCTGTTGTGGACTTAACGGAGTGAAGGCTCCCACCGACCTCCAGGGCTTGTTGTTTACGCAGGATGAACGAACACCTGCAGGACGGTGTCCGAGTCTATCGCTACTTAGTTGGATTTCAGGCCAGGTCCTCTGGTCTTGCTGATCAGTTCTCCTGATTTCCTGGGCTAATGACTCTCCCTCTCGGGTCTCCATTAGCTGCACATGGCATTTCTCTTGTAAAGACCTTTCTGTTTACATTCTTATTTACAGCAAGTTTTGATGGACACCAGGCTTGCTTATTGACTGGTGTCTCTGACCCTGGGTCAAGGCAGAAAATAGGATCTCTGAGAAATGTCACCGAGGTCATGGTTGCCAGGATCAGCACAGTGAGCACAGACCCGGTGCTCAAAGGGCTATGGCAGGTCCTGTCTAAAGTCAAATACCAAGGACAGAACGCAAGCTATGAGATTCTCAGAATTTATTACAAAGGGCAGATGTGAAAGTCAGACCTGGTAAAGGACAGGGTTTCTCTAGGTCAAAAAAATATGGTAACCAAAGTGATTTGCACATAGTTGAACATTTCGAGTCACAAATTTAACCTCTGAATGTTTAATGAGTTGTAAATGACTCTGTGTATTAAGCAGGACGGCTAGCTTATACTGCAGTAACAAAAGACCCCCCAAATCTCAATGGCTTAAAATAAAAAACAATTCTCACAAATGCTGCATTTCCCCTCTGCTCTGGCAGGGGGTTTTGCACAATTGTAGTCACTCAGAGTCCCAGCCTTCATCCTGCCACATGTTCCTAAGAAATCACCGTGACAGGCAGATGCTAATGTAGCTTAATGAACACTGGCTCAAGAGTGACACACACCCCTTCTACTTGCTTGTCATAGGGAAACCAGTTGCATGGCTACACCAAACGTCGAAGGTGCCAAGGAAGTGCAATTCCACCAAAAAGTAGGCAGGAGGCCCCTAAGTATTTAGCAAATAGCACATTTGGCCACCACACCCCTTCGTATGCAGCGATGCGTAGCTTTGTGCAGACAGGAATCTGACTCCCCTGCAGCAAAGCTGGGGGAGGACGTTACCGCTTAGGTAGGGATGGAGGCTGGCCCCCCACTCCACATTTGGAAACCAGAAAGGGCTGGGCTCGATTCCCATCCATGTTCTATTCAAATAAATAATAAATTGATTAAAAACTCATATTCTTGGTGAACAGTAATCTCTGAACAGAAATCCAACTTTCAATGTTAGAAGTGGAGAAGTCTAAAGCCATCAATGGTCTTGGCCAGATAATGGCTCTTTTGGAAGAAATGAAAGGGTGAAACGAGAACGTAACCAAGATTAATGAAATGGATGAGACCACGTTCTATGCTGAATGGAAGCTTAAGGCAACAATTTATGAAACTGTTTCAGCAGGGAGCCATCCTGTGCAAAAGCTGCATTTTAGGCAGGACGTAATCTAGGCCACAGAACTGTTTGGAAAAATGGGAGTTTCCAGTGGGTGGCTGGAGCTGGGATCCAGCTGCACACGGAGCCAGAAGGCCTGGATGCTGAAGTCAAACCTGTCTCCCAGGGATACCAAAATCCACGGATGCTGTAGTCCCTGATATAAATTGGTGAAGTATTTGTGTCTAACCTACGCACTTCCTCCTGTACACTTTATATCAGCTCTAGATCACTGATAATACCTTATATCGTGTAAGTGGGACGTAAATAGCTGTTTTACTGTATTGCTTAGGGAATAATTGCAAGAAAAGAAGAAGTCTGTGTGTATTCAGTACAGATGCAAGTTTTCAAATATTTTCCATCTGAGGTTGGCTGAATCCACAGATGCAGACCCACGAATATGGAGGGTTGACTGTGTGGGGCGCGGTGGCAACACCATCTCAAGATGGCGCCCGTTTCCTGGTCAAGCCCTGCTGTTGGTCTGACAAACAAGTGCTCAGCGCATGTGCCAAGCGTTGTCTCCTCCCCCGGACTATGTTGACCAATCAGACTATGCCCAGTGTACTTACTGCCTTTATAAGCTGCCGCCTAAGGCCTCTCGGGGTCTTCCGCATGTAACCAGCTAAGCAATCCCCATTAAAGCGCTGTCAGAAGAACTCCAATTGCCGTGTCTTCCTTGCTGGCGAGGGGGCGCGACAGACTGTATGTACACACACACACACACATTAATATGTGTGATTTGTAAATTTACTGTGAACATATAACTCTAAAAGCTTAAAAATTGGTTTCATACTGACTTATGATTGGAATTATCAGTAGGATCCTATTGGTGAAAACAACAAAAACAAAGTGCGACATGTGGCGATCTGTCAACACGAACAGAATATTTCTCTTGGAAATGCATCTCTCCAAGAGCTGGGTGGCGAGCATCATGGAGTCTTGAGCAAAGGGGCCCTGGCCCCAGATCTGTCCCAGCGATCTGAGTCACCCCTTTGTTTGATGCGCCGGAGATGTGTACACCTCGAAGCAGACCACCATGGGAAGGTTTGGGATGGGTGGAAGACTCTGTCTTTCTTTGGTGGAAAGGGAGAAGGGAAGTTGAAGAAGGGGACGTGAGAAGAGAACGATCATGCTGACCACCCAGCAAACATGCTCTTGGGCAGATGCCTTTAGGGGACGAGTCATTGGAAGCTTATGAACCATCCTTGCCCGTCCACCCTCTGGAAAATGTCTCGGGCCCCCAGGTAATCTTCCTCTGTCCTCCACCTTTGCTCCACTCACGGAATTGTGGTTCTGGTTTTTATTTCTCCGCTCAACTTATAAGAGCCAAATGACGTGAGTTGTGTTTGACCCTTTGAAAGTCATTGTTTGACCTGCGTCTTCCAGCAGGACTGCCAGGGGTGCAGGACGAGGTGGGTGTCCCCCTCCCCTAAGTGCCATCTGCCTCCGTTTGCAGAGAAAGTACCGTTTCATACTCTCAGGACACTCTTTCCTGTCCCTCCCCTCTGTCTCCCTTCTCGCCAGGACACCTGCCCTCCTCTTCCCCCTTTCTTCCCTCCATCTTTCTGTCCCTCTCCAGCCGTGCTCTAGCTTCCCCGCCTATCTTTTTTCTCCCTAAACATTTCCACAGAATTAAATCTTGAAAGCTATTTGCATAAAACCGTTACAAAGGGACCAAGAGTGACATTTCTTTATGGGCCTGGGTCAATAGCTTTGACAAATGAGGCTGATATCAAAGAAAACAAATTGTTAGTGTTATATTGAAATGATTCTGTGGGTACTAAATATTTGCATGAAGTAACCAAACACTCTAGGGTTTAGGCAGATGAATTCCATTCCAAAACCACTAAAATGAAAAGCCAACTGCAAATTAGGTTTGAAATGGACCTGCCGGTCCTCTGAGATTTTGCAGTGACTAATGGATTAGTCCCCAAGTGGAACACAAACCTACTTTGCTTTCAGAGAAGCAAGGAAGACTAATAAAGGCTGTGTCTCTGTGCAGCCCTGAATCAACCTGGGCCCGTCAGCCTCTGTTTAATAGCCTGATGCTTCTCAGCTGAGCTTCTTAATTAAGTCGCAGTAAGAGCTGGCCCTTAAGAAATCCCCAAACACCTGAGTTCTTGGTTTAATACTCTATACTAGTGGTGGTACCAACAAATGGCTTGGAAAGGGAAGTTTACCCACACCTCTCCGAATCTCCATTAGGGCCACACCAAGAAAATATCTATGTAAAATAAAAATTAAATAAGCATTACAAAACAATTTCATTCTTTTCAGCCATACACTCCAAGTAGAAACTGTGAATGTTTCTGCCGAGGCAGATTCAAGACAAGTGTCCTGCACCCAACCTCATGGCCCCTTACGGGACAGATAGAGCTAGGCTTATGCTGTAATAGCAACTGCCCCCAAATCTCAGTGGTAATCACACCAAAATTTTGTTTGTGTACTCACTTACGTGGTGATTTATGTTTCTGTGTTCATGTGAAGTCCGCTGACGGTCCGGGTGACACTCGCAGGCCGCACACCCACGTGGACTCAGACGGCAGGCGGTTTCCACCTTGCTGTGTCCGCCTGGCCGTGCCAGCTCCCGCCACCTCAGTGCGGGTCACGGCACCACGGAGCTTGTGCACCTGCTGTGACACGCTTCGGTCTGCAGTGACACACAACGCCTCCTCCATCCTCACCAAGCCTGGAATGTGTCCCGTGCCCGCCCCTGACCCCCCGCCTGCTTCAAGTGGAGGGAAAATGATATCCCTTTGTTTCTGGAAGGGGGAGAACACACACTATGAACAATAAAGGCTTCTCTCAAATCCCCTTTCAGCCAAATTGCCATCTCCCACATAAAAATTCCATGGCCACCAATAGAGGACTAACACACTTTTTTCAAAAAAAGAAAAAGCAACAACTGTTTTGTTTCTTATTTTTTTCTCCTAGGAAGGGCAGTGCCTGGCTGGGAGTGAATCTCTGGGCCAGGCTGTGACCACAGAGGCAGGTCTGGGGTGCCTGGGTGGAGGCTGTCCCCAGGCCCCAGCATCTCTGCTATCATCTCGAGTGAGACCAAAGCCAGCCTGGACATCTGGGCCCCAACCTCCCAGCTGAGTGACTCGGGCACCGTGCCTTTCATTCACACTGATCACTGTCTGTTTCCCAGTTACGGGCCCACTGGACCAAGGCAGGGGCTTGTCTTTGTTTTGTTCCCTGCCACACCTCCGGGCCAGGAACACGCCCAAAGTAGGGGCTCAATAAATATTTGTTAAACAAGTGAACTTCCTGAGCTTGGGTTGCCTCATCTGTCCCAGGTAGAAGGTGTTAATAAGAATTGCCTTAAAAAATGAATTTTTAAAATATTTTTAAATGCTTTGTAAACTACAAAGTTCCGTGCAGAGTCCAACTCTGACTCTCCTGCCTCCCTCGTCCACTTTTAAGGACCCTGTGATTGTACTGAATCCACCCGGATGGCCCAGGATAATCTCCTCATTCCCGAGGTCAGTTGATCAGCAACCTTAGTTCCCCCTTGCCATGTAAGATAACATAGTCACAGGTTCCAGAAATTAGGATGTGGCGTCTTTGGGGACCATTATGCTGCCCGCCACACTATAGCACATCCACTCTGTGAATCTTCAACACCTTCCATACAGTTGCTCAGATCCTCCCCCCACAACTGTTCATTCACACCTGACAAATGAGGCAGAGGGGTATTTTGTCCCAGGTCATGTGGTCAGCAGGTGACAATGCTTACCCTAGAAGCCACATACTCAATTCTGCACCATGTTGCTTTTGGCTAAAACAAAATAAAACTTGCATCTCATCATCTCAGCATTGGAATTCCATCAGTCCTCCAAAATGCAAGGGTGGAGTAGATAAAGGGAATGATCAACATTGCCGGTTAAGGAGGGGAAAAACCAAGGTTGTCCTTCTCTGGTCTTATCTATAGTACAAACATAGAAGGGTACTCATCCATTTATGTCTCAGGCCACAGATATTTATTGAGCACTTATTTTGTGCCAAATACTGTTGTAAACGTAACGTGTTCTAACTCATCATTTTCATATCAACTCTAGGACGTGGGTGCTCTGAGCTTCATAGTCTCTCCCATTTTACAGACGTGAAAACTGAGGCACAGAAAAGTGTGTTCACTGGTTACACACATCAGTCCCCTTTTGAATGGAGGCCACTTAGCTCTGGAGCCCACACTCTCACTACCACACTCTACCCTAAGTCAAATGTCATGACTTCTGGGCAGACACCCCTGACCTTCCAGGCAGAGTTCACGACTCCCTCGGGGGGGCCCCCTTGGGCACTCTCATTCCTCTTAGTGCTCTGGTCAATGGTACTGCAAATTTTATTTGCACATGTATTTCTCCCATATTCTGTCCACTTCCTGAAAAGAAAGACTGGCCTTCCACTCCCAGGGACTAGCACACGCTAGGAACTTGAGCAATGTTTGTGAATGAGTGAATGATTGAATGGACAGATTATGACTTCAGTAATTTCTATAGTGCCTTAGGCACTCCCTGAAGCCTAGCTCCTTGGGCATGTTTCTGTGTGCTGCTGAGTAGGAGGGAGATGTGCAGATGGAGACAGAGGAAGCGAGGAGGAGAAAGCCACAGAGATGGAGACAGGCAGGGAGGCTCAAAGAAGCCCCAAAAAAGGGAGAAAAAGGAAAAGAAAAAGAGGGGTGGGGAGGAAGCCTCAGAGCAATCTAAGCCCCCAAGGAGGACAGGGGCATCTCCTCAGTGTCCTCATTTGTACCCTGGGGATATAATCACAGCCAGTGGCCCAAGGACTGCTGCAATGTTCAGATGAAATAATGTAAATGAAAGTGTTTGGGGAAGTGCAATTCATGCATTCATTCACTCATTCACTCAACAAATAATTACTGATGCATTTATGGAACAAACGCTCTTCTTCTGTACCTTGTGGTACAGAAACACAGAATCATATGGCCATGAAGGTGGACACTCTGGACCAGACTGCCTTGGACCAAATCCTGGCTCTCTCACTCATGAACTATGGGATCATTAATTAATCATAATATGTGACTCAAAAGGTTATTGTCAAATTTAATAGAGTTAATATTTGTACGGCATTTACAACATGCCTGGCATGGAAGAGTTGCTATAGAACTGTTTGATAATAAAAGATCATTTTCTTTGACATGAACAACTGAGAAGTTAAATTACACTTTAAGGAAACATTGCTCACCTTAAAAAATATCAGAAGAGTTAAAAGAATAGAGCAATGAACACCAGTATAATCTTTTAGAAAGATTTACGACCAAAACTCTTTAAATACAAAAGGAAGTTTTGTTTATTAATCATTAACCATTGAGAACACACAGATATCTAAAATATCTTAATTTACTAGGAATTATGGTTTGGATGTTTGGCCCCTCTAAACCTCATGTTGAAATTTGATGCCCACGGGGTCAGAGGGGCAGATCCCTCATGAAAAGATTAATATCCTCTCTGGGTCTGAGCGAGTTCTCACTCTATTAATTTCTGAGAGAGCTGGTTGTTAAAAAGAGTCTTGCACTTTCCCTATCTCTTTCTTTCTTCCTCTCTCTATATGTGATCTCTTCACACACCGGCTCCCCTTCACCTTCCCCCATGAGTGGAAGCAGCCTGAGGTCCTCACCAGATGCAGATGCCCAACCTTGAACTTTCCAGCCATCAGAATCATGCGCCAAATAAACCTTTGTTCTTTATAAATTACGCAGCGTCAGATATTCCTTTATAGGAACACGAAATGGACTAAGACATTAGGGATAATGGGTGAGGATTAATTCTACTGTCATTACAGCACCTGAGGCTTCCTTTTATTAAGTGCCATTTTAATTACACATGCGATACATGAATATATTTCCCTTATTAAAAATGAAAAACATTTACATGAGGCAAAAGTTCCCTTTGACATCTGGTGTTATTCTGCAGTAATATAAAAGGAAAAAGCCCAAATCTCAGTAGCTTAAAGCGACAAGGTTTGCTTATTGTTCAAATCCAGATACACCTCAGGGCAGTGGGGATCTCCACAACACCCTCAGTTATACACCTGTGATGGCAGCTCCCCTGCCATCTGGAATGTGTCACTAAGGCAAGAAATCAAAACGTGCAGTACTGGATAGTAACGGCATTTTCCCCAGATGACATACACATTTCCTGTCACCTTCCGTTAACCCGAACCGGTCACATGATCTTTCCTAACTTCACAGGGTGAAGGTCAATCCTACCATGCTCCTGACTCCATCGCTTACCAGTTATGTGAACATGGGAAAGTCACTGAATTTCTCTGTGCCTCAGTTTCCTCAATAAGAGAAGTAAATGACATTAATAATGTAAGTAGCTTAGAATGGTACTCAATAAAGGCTAGCGACAATGATGATGATGTTTTGCATCCATAAATAAATTATTATGCATGTGTAAGAGAAATATAATAATGTGGTATCATTCTATAAACTCTAAGTGGCTGAATTTTCAATAGTAGTAGAAAGAATAATCTTTCATTATCATCTATAATTTTAGGGTGTGTGTGTATATGTATGTATTTATATATATACACATATATAATGTACAGATAGATGGTCCCCAACCTATGATGGTTTGACTAATGGTTTTTCAAGTATACGATGTTGTGAAAGTGATACTCAGTAGTAGAAACTGTACTTTGAGTAGCCATACAACCATTCTGTTGTTTACTTCAATAAAATCACTAAATTACATGAGATATTCAACACTTCATTATAAAATAAACTTTGTGTTGGATGATTTGGCCCAACTGTAGGCTAATGTAAGTGTTCTTAGCACGTTTAAGGTAGGCTTGGCTAAGCTATAATGTTTGGTAGAGTAGGTGTATTAAATACATTTTTGACCTATGATACTTTCAATTTGCAATGATTTATCAGGACCTAATCCCACTGTAAGTTGAGGATCATTAATAGTAGATATATAGATAGATAGATGATACATGGATGCAAACCACTCGTTTCCTTCTGTTTCCATGAAAACTGGGACACTATTTTAGTGCCTTTAGCCAGAGGCCACAGACTAATTTCTAGAGCCAACAGTGGGTTCACGTCTGGCATTTCCTCACGTGAGCAGGAGGGAAGGGCGGCCCTTGCTCACCCGCCCTCGGCCCCGCAATCTGACGTCAGAGACGACACGTGAACACGGAGCGCAGGTGCGGCAACGGGGGCGAAGCTGGAACCCCGAGTGCAGACGTCGTTGGAGGAAAGCAGAGTGAGTGGGGGCAGGGAGGGCTGTGGACGCTCCCGGGAGTCGCAGCTGAAGAGAGAGGGACGGAGGGAGGGAGGGAAGCAGAGGCCGGGGAGGGGCCGGCGGTCGTGGTGGAGGAACTGAGGCCGGGCACCACGGGCCAGCAGGGGGCCGGGGCACAGGACTCTAGGCTGACCCAGGGGGTCAGGGTGTCTGGATGGGCGTGTGGCCGGCGGGTGTCTTGCTCCTGCCCAGCACTCACGCCGCACTTCCGGGGCAGCAGTCTGAGCTCGCTCTGGGATCCATGGCTCTGTGGGTTCCCAGACCAGCTCCAGGGTGATCATGTGACTCACGCTTGGCCAATGAGGTGGCACATGCTTCTGGCCAGTGATTGGCTCAGAAATGGCACATGACCCAGTCAGAGCCAATCAGAGCTCATCCTGGGCCTTTGCAGAGGAACCTGGGATGGAAGGGGTAAGACCGAGGCTTCTGGAGCCACCGTGGGAATGGCAGGTGCCTCAGTGTGAGGTCAATCCAAGAGTTGTCCTGAGATAGACAGGGAGAGAGAGTTAGAAACCTGGTAACAAAGTGTTAGCCTTTTGGAATTGGCCAGCTGTATTACTAGCTTTTCCTTGGCATGAGGCAGTAAGTTTTTTTTAATCTTAAACCAGTTGGACTGCGTTTCTTGTCACAAGATGTATATGATAGATAGAATGTGTGTCTTTGAAGACTGATGTTCATTGTCTTCGAGTGGACAAATAGAGTGGTCACCCTGCAAATATATTAATATCTGCAGACTTTCTTGGTCCATCTAGAATAAGTTCTGTTGGCTTCTTAAAAATTGCAGTTTACTTTGATGCTGTCGAAGAAACCTAGTGTTAATTCATTCTTGAAGAGCACATGTCTTTGGAAGAGCATCCCTTGCCTCTAAATGTCAATTTTCATTTTGATAATTTGTCTCTGCATTATTAATGTCATGTGCAACTGCATGCCCATCCAGCCCACCCAGAAATCACCATGGTGGGCATTGTTTGGCTTGATTTGATTTTTTTAAAAAATTGTAAGTCCTAATTGAACGTCTAAAATGTGACGTTTTACTCTGAATGTATTATGATTGTACGTATCAAATTGGACCTATATTACCCCCTTAAATTACTTGGAAAACAAAATCAATAGCTTATTTAACCAGAGTTAAACAAAGGTAAAGAAAAGGAAAAAAATGCCCTGAGGAATCTTTATAATAAGTTTTACTTGGAAAGAAACAATGTATATAAACACAGGAAAAGAATTTCAGTGTAAAGCAGGGTATATGTGTAGCTCAGAGGAATAAATGGGCACCTAATTTAATACTGTTCATTTCTGTGCACCTTCTTACAAATAGCTCACCAGGCCTTTGTCAAGCATGGGTTGCTTTCTGAGCAAGCAATAGGAACAAACAATCTTATGACATTTTAAATAGCAACAGCAGTTGGATTTAATGTGGGTATTTATACTATTTCTTTAACTAAATATTTGAGACCCTTACGAAATTGGGCAGCTCATCAACGCTTCCAACTTGGACTCCAGGGGCAAAATTGGTTATATTCAGATACCAATGCTTAAGCTCCCTGTGTGTGTCTTAAGTTTATAATTTCTCAGGTTCTTCTGTCCCCAGATCATAGTTCCTCAGTACTGAGTGAAAATGACAGTCCCCTGTGGAGTGACAGATGCAGCCCAATATCCTGAGACTTTCCATCAACTAATCTCCCTTTGGCACTTGGAAAATATCAGATTGTAAGCAGGAGGCACATTCTTCCAAAGGGCCTGATGAACATATCCTGGGGGGATAGATGGTTGGATGGAGTCTGAACACAAAAGGAAATTGGAAGATTGGCTATTTCACCAGCTTCCAAATGTATGCCTTCCAGGTCTCCACGTTCTGGTCTTAGAGGTCATAGAACTCTAGAGATAGAAGAGAGTGAGAGATTCTGGAGCTCAACTCATCATTCTTTTGGTCATCGTGTATGTGTTTCATCAAGCATTTCCTGAGTGCTTTCCCTATACCTGGCCTTGACCTGGGCTTGGCGTACAATGAACAGAGCAGACATGGTCTCTGCCCAGTCTAGTAGGAGAGACAAAAAAACAAAACAACAACAACAACAAAACCAGGAGCAGCAAACACACAAACATATGACTGTTTCATGTGGTGATATGTGCCACAGAGTGAGTGGGGAGACAGTGCCCGTTGGTCTTTGTGGTCCAGAGTCCAGAAGCTTCCATGTCTCTCATCATTCCTAAACCACAATACACCAGATTTACTTCACTTAGCCCTTACCCATATTTTCTCGATAAAGCCCCCGCCCCTTTTTTTTGTCTTACATTAACTAGAGTCAGTTTCTCCTGTTTGTAAGTAAAAACCCCAATAGATACTGTCAAGGAGAGTGCTTGAGGAATAATCAGGAATTCTTCCTAAAGACTGAACTGAGAAAAACTGGAAATAAAATTTAAATCAGAATATCCGATCTTTGGCATGATTTTGTCTGCCCTGCATATCTAAACTCTTCCCTGTGACTGGGGTAATTTCCCACCTTAAGAACCATCTCATTTCCAACATGGAAGCCGGAAACTTGCTTTCTCAACTTCCCCTGTAGGGAGCGTGCAGTCATGTGACCTGGACTTGGCCAATCAGCAGTGGTGTGGATATGCCCATTACAGAGCCACCGAGGTAAAGCAAGCTTTGTAAGGAATCTGTTCTGGGCATGATGGCCTCTTGTTCCCAGAGGTAGCCATGACTGAAGTCTGCAATTCAGTGCCCAGGACCTACACAGCAGGTTGTGGTGTCTCCACTGGAGAGTTCCACGCTGTAATTCAGACATTATTCCCAGTGATGCAGACTCCAAGGAGCCTGATTTGCTGTCTGCCCCAGAGAGTCTGTGAGGTCCCCACACCATCCACGAAGCTCTTTTTCTGCTCAGATAGCTACAGTGGACCCTAGCGACAGAGAACCCTGACACATGCGCTCATCCCTTCCGTGTCTGAGCAGCTGGTGGCTGCTGCACCGTCACCCTCAAGTGTCTGGAAGGGAAGAGCCTTTCCCTGTCACCTCCCTGCAGCAGCCGCAGCCGACAGACTAACTGAGCAGAAAACAGTCATTTTTGCTTCAGAATATGAGAATTGGATTGTAAATCAATGGCAAGTCCATCTGTGAACATGTTCTTACCACTTCTGAATGTTCCAAGTTGGAGGACAAGAAGTCTCTGGAAAATACTCAGTATTGATATTAGAAACTACTACAACAGGCTTGTTCTGGGGGGGGTGGGGAGGAGGGCTGCTCACAGGGAGACTCTGCCCTGTTCCCTAAATGCCATGAGAAGCCGGGGGAAATGTCAGGGCAAAGTGAACACATGTATTAGCTGCTCTGGCAGACCCTACTGACTGTCCTTCAATGTATGTGATCTCTTTCTTGTACTGTCCTAGAATCCCAGATCTTTACCCAGCTACTGAAAAAACACTGCCTTTGTGGGTATTTGTGGCCCAATCACTTAATTCTATAATAGTGGAATACAAGCCTAAGTGCTGTGTTCAAATTCTGAGAAGTATTTTAACCACTTCGGTATGAGTGTTGACTAGCGTCGATAGCCACAGATGAACGCACACAGAGACTTTAGCTGACAGCCTTGATAGGACTTTTCTAATTTTTCATTTTGGGGCAGGAACTCGGGCTGGCCAGGGCAAACTGGGCATGGGAGGTGGGCCCTAAGATTGGAGAAGGAGAGAAAGGAAAGCAAGGAGAACAAGGCTTGCCTTCCAAGGCTCGGAAAGGGGAGTCACCACTCCTTCCCAAGACATAAGGGAAGAATTAAGCCACACCATAGTGGGTTTGCACAAGGGAATCAGTAGGGATGAGGACTCTCCAACAACAGGATGTATTGATAAAGGCATCTAGCACAGTGCCCAGCAGATGGTCTGTGTGCAATAATTATTTGCCTTATGAAAGTAGGATTGAAGGACTGCATAGGTAGTCAACCAACCAAAGAGAGGCAAGTAATATGGCACAGTGGCTAAAGGATGGGTGCCAGACTCGGCAGACCGGTGTTGACATGTTTAAATTCTGGCTTTACCATTTAGCAGCTGGCAAGTGATCTGGGCAAGGTATTTAACCGGCTTCCTCATCTATAAATGGGTGATGATCATGATAGAGATTCTCCTTTTAGGGATTTGCTTGAGTGACATATAGACATAGACACAAATATAGATGTGGACACAGACACGGATACAGTTCGAGAAACAGATACGTACTGTTTATCCCGCTGCCTGGAAAATAGCAGCATACAATAAATACAGAATCGTAGCGTTATCCTCGTTGGCTGCAAACCAGAGTCTCTGAGGGCTTTGCAAATCTCCTCTTTCTAAAGGTCCTGGCAGCTCTCTCCCCACGTATTCGACCCTCACCCTCGCCCTGTGAGAGTCTCCAGTCCCCAGTCTGCGTGAGGAGGGCTGTTCTGACCGCCCAGCAAGCTCCTCTTCTGACAGCACATCACTGCCTTGTCATCGGGCGCCTGATGAGGGCTGTCCTGGACACCTTCTGAATTGCTGTCCTATTTATCCCTTGATTTCCCAGCCACACGAGGGGCGAGTGAAGCCCACGTAACTATCTGCCCCACAGTATTCTCCACGCTCATCCTTCCATTCCGCTTTCTCATTTAAAAATCTAGGTACCCCCGGTTATTTTTTATCATAAGTTTAAATTGGTGTACCAGTTATATTTATATTCTGAAAGAACACTGTTATGTCACTTTTAAAGTGTGTCCAGTGGAATCTCAATACCACTGTGACTGATATCCACTGTCACTGATTTAAAACACACATGAGAAGCTCAGCTCTGATTGTTGGAAATTTGGCATTTTTCTCTTTGAGCCCCTACTCCTCTGGCAGACTCTGATGGGTGTGTATCACATCTCCGTGCTCTGAAGTCCTTTACTGATCATCACTGTAACAAATACATATATAAGTTAAAAATGAAAAATTTACCAATTTCTGTGACCGTAAAGCTTTAAGTGCTAAATATGTGATTCTGAATTCCGTTGTCATCACAATAGCGAGTAGTGCACAATGGATCAAAACAATTGATCAAAACTGTTGCGGGGCTGTTTTTTCAATTAAGTCATGTATTCATGCACGGGTGTTGCTTATTGCTGTAAAGAGACAGGTTTCAGCATCAACACTATCTACCTCTTTTTTTTTTTTTAAGTTTGGTTGGGTTGATGTAATGAAGAACTTTGTTCGAATAAATAAACAGATGGGAATTGACGAGCTTCTGTTACATGTCGCTGAATTCTTTGAACGACTTCCGTCAAAACGGGCCTCCTTGCCCGCTGGCTTTCGGTTGACTTTGGCCAATAAGTGGGAGAAACCGTAGAGATGACAGGCTGAGAGGCGAGTGTCTTTATCCCATGAGACCCGACGTGTGGAGCCCAGGCTGCCTGCACCCACGCCAGGGGCCCCAGCTCCTGCCTAGCTCCCCTCCATAGAGTCCCTTTTTGTCTCCAGGTTCCAGAAACCTCCCCACTCTTGTCCTGCCCAGGGCCCCACTGTCGCCAGCCAGGGCCCTGCACTATCCTTTGCGATTTCTCTTCATCCTGCGCACGAGTTTTAAATAAAACCTTAGAGGGAACTATTCTCGCATTAACCAGTGCGAATGTGCCATCCGTCTCCTGCCAGAACACCGATCCGTCTTTGTTTTACAACACGAGAGAAGAGTATTACTGAAAAGAGGCGGGGGAAAAGAAGAGCCCAAGGCATACACATGCCATTTGAGCAGCTGAAAACTGATCCTCTTAAAACTGCCCAGGCCTGTGAGCCCTTAGAAAGTCATCGTGTATCCCCAGGGTCTGCGGACTCCAGTTGGATTTGATCGATCTAATACCCGATCCATCCACCCCTCTCTCTTCCACATCCCATAATTGCAAGAGCAAATTTCGGAACCAGAAAGGCATTAAAGGAAGCCAGCGATGGTTTTACCATCAAGGCTAAGGGATGCAGGGGCATTCCACACGGCTGCGGTGAGGGTCCCCAGCGCCATCGTGGCAGAGGGGGCCGACTCCGTCGTGGGGCTGGTGCTTGGGAGAGGCGCCCCTGCTTGGGCCCAACACGCATCACCACTGAAGGGCAGTCTGTCTCGTTCCTTTATCCACCAGGCTCTCCACGGCGCTGATTTAGGAATTCCAGGCAGCCCGTTGAGAGTTCTTTATTGCAGCAGCGGGCAAGTGATCTGTAATAACATGTAAAAAGACGGGTCCCCCAGGCAGTGACAGCAGCTGCAGTTTAAAGTTGAAATTGGAGTTAAACGTGTGCTGCGTCCACCTGCTGGCAGGAGGGGTGTCGTAGGGAAGGGGGAGGGGATAACCACCTCTTGCTTTTCCTCCCTGAATCAGGCTAGAAACCAGGGGCAGCTGTTCAACATGTCTCCCTCCCTCGGCATCGCGGTGGAGGCGGCTGGCAGTGGCGGGGGAGGGGGGAGGGGTGGGGGTGTTTGCATTGGCTGCCTGGGACTTTCCTTCAGGGTGATTCAGATGCAAGGATCCCTCTTTCCACCCCGCTTCTCTCCTTCTAACAATGTAGCCCTGGGTGTTCAGACAGCCTCTTAAATAATAAACAATCCTGCACTGAACTTCGCTTTCCTGATCCACTGTTTGTGGTCGTGAGTTTTGTGACAGTTTGCGTCATTGTTCAGCAAATACCAAACACATCGATGTGGGTTTGGCTGTGTGACTTGCTCTGGCCAGTTGGATGTCGGTGGCAGTGACAAGACCAGTGCCACTCGATGTGCTCAGGAAATTTGGCTCGTTCCTTTTCTCAGGGGTCCTCCGGGAGGAAGGTGTGTCCAGAGAGGAGCTGCTGTCCCCTCGGACTGGGCTCAAGATAAGCACCCGGCAGACCTGAGCCGGACCCGCAGCCGGGAGCCACACCCAGCAGCCCCCAGCCTGCGTCGGCCGGGCTGGCAGCTGTGGGCCTGTGAGCGTGAGAACTGGTGCTCACCGCAGCCGCTGAGTGGGGCCGGCAACAACTGACACGTTACTGAGCTTTTAAATTCTGCCTTGCAGAATCCAAGCATGTTACATGTTATTACTATTTCTCCATAAATTTATTCTAGAAACTTTTTTAGAGATAGAGCAAATCAGAAAGCATCCTAAGACTTCCTGGTAAGTCTGTCTTGCCTTTCTTTTCTTTCTTTACTTCCCTTATTAGTTATTATTTCCCTTATTCCCACAAAGCTCATGGCTGATGGCTCAAAACAACAGAAATTTATTCTGTCACGGTTCTTGAGGCCAGAGATCCAATATCAAGGTGCCGGCAGGGCCTCGCTCCCTCTGCAGGCTCCAGGGCGGAGTCCTCCTTTGTCCTTCCCGGCTGCTGTGGCTCCAGGCCTTCCTCTGCGGAGCCGCATCTCTCCAACCTCTGCCTCCATCTCCTTACGGCCTTCCCGTCTGTGTGTGTGTCACTTCTCCTGTCTCTTACAAGGTCACTTGTCATTGGATTCAGGGCCTATCTGGGTAATCCAAGATGATCTCATCTCAAAGTCCTTACCTTAATCACATCTGCAAAAACCCTTTTTGAAATAAACTCTCATTCACGTGTTCTAGGGATTTGGACATGGAAATATCTTTTGGGGGGATCGTAATTCAACCCCATCTCCCTGCCATTAGGGTGACCGATTTGTCCTTATTTAGCAGGGACTTTGTCAGTTCTAGCACTGAAATCCTGCGTCCAGGGACCTTCTTCACTCTCAGGTAAACTTGGACAGCTACTCACCCTATGAACACATACCCGCAGTGTATGTATCAGTGGGCCGAGGCTCCAGAAGAACCTTCTAGAATATTTGCAATCCATTTAAACAAGGCTTAGTGGAGAGAGGCAGACCAAGTCCTTTACCTCAAATCATACCCTGGCATAAATTAAAATAACAGTTTGGTTAGGTTCTCTTTCAAAGCTCTGATTTGGTTTGTATTCAGTCATTTAAGAAAATACATTTGTTTGAATCTAGTTTAAAATATGTCTTTCTTTCTCATTTTTTTCCCCTTCTTCTCTCCTTATTTCTTTTTCTTCCTCCCTCCCTTCTCTTCCTTCCTTTCACCTTCTTCTTATCCTTTTCCCTCTCTCCAGTCCTCTTTACTCCAATCGGGCCATCAGGGAGGTGAGGGTCGACCTTGGGTTTGTCCCCGGCCCAGTGCGTGAGGGGCGCAGGCGTCCCGTCCCCACAGCCCCGCGCTCTGGGATGCACCTGCCCTGGGTTTTGGCGCCTGCTCCCCCTGCCAAGGCTTCAGGCTGGCTTCTCCCTCGTGGAGAGGGCTGTACGTCTCTGTCCGTCCCGCTGTCGCCGGTCTTCACGCGAGCAATGCGGTTATGGATGTGCACATCTTACAGCGCTTCGCTGGCAAGGCAGGAAATAAATCCAACCAATCTCCCGGCCCGCTTCTCCTGCTCCACTCGCTGTGGGCTCCTCCGAGACCAGGCTGGTGGGTGGAGAGGATTCGTGCTGCCGCCCGGACAGGCTCAGACGGTCCCCCGCCTCCTCCCCCACTACACGGGAGGCTGTCGGGGAGAGAGGAGGAGGGAGGGGACGCTTACTGCTCCCCTGGCGGGGCAGGTGTTGTTTTCATCTCTTGCCTGGGTTCCTGGGCTCAGCCACTTTGTGGTCAGCCTTGTTTCTGTTTCCAGATAAAGAAATTGAGGCTCAGAGAGGGCAATAATTCACGCCAGGTCACACAGGTGGCACAGGGCAGAGGCGAGATTCACACACAAGGACCCTCTCCCCTCACTCATCCTTTCGAAGTGTGTGAGCCTCTTTCAAGCGACAGACACTGGAGACACAGCGATGAACAAAGCCAACAAGGCCCCCGCCCTGCTGGGCTGCACGGAGGAAGACAGAGAAGGAACAATACACCTTCCACCAGGTGGTGATCAGGGCCGTGGGGAAAAGCAAAGCAGAGCAGAGTGTGTCGCGGGGAGGATGTCTTTTCTTTTAACCACTTCGTTACGGCGCTCACCGGCCGCGAAACCTCGCCCGCAGCCGGCACCCACGGTCCGCACGCTGGTCTGTGCTGTGCGTTGACGACGGGTCCGCTCTGCTCTTGTGTGACGAGGAAAGCTTGAAAGCACTGACAGCTCGTTTTACTTTACAGGCAGCTTTACTTGTCATGTAAATCAGAATAGGCAACATATACATATGTGTTTTCATTATGTTGTTTTTAAATGTTCACAGTTTTATTTTGATAAATGAAAAATTAGAGAAGTCACATCAAGGCTGTCGGCTAAAGTCGCTGTGCGCGTTCATCTGTGGCTGTCGACTGTAGTCTACGCCGGTACTGAAGTGGTTAAGTAAGGGTGTGAGGGAAAGTCAAGCATGGCCCTGAAGGAAGTGAAAGAGTGAGCCAAGCTTCTAGATGAAGAAGGAGAGCTCCAGGCTGACGGCACAGCAAGTGCAAAGGCCCTGAGGCCGGACTCTGTCTCACAGGTAGGAGGAATAGCCGGAGCCACGTGTGTTCTTCCCGGAGTCCTTCGTTCAGGGGCACAGTGGCGAAGCAAGGGCTGGCGGGAGCAGCCTGTCCCCGCTGCTGTAGGCAGTAGGGTGCATTAGCTGTAGACAGTTTAAAACCAATGATAAAATCGTCCCAAATTCAGGAATAAAACACTCCTGCCCACCATGGTGGATGGCCCTTGCCACCCACCCACCAGCCCTGGGGCCCCATCGCCCACGTTAGACCGGAAAACTTAGGAGGGCCAAGCTGTGTCTGTCCTGTTCCCTGTCGCCTCCCCAGGACTCAGCATCTCAGGCTGGACCCAGCTTTCGTTGGAGGGACCAACAGACGAATGGGAGAAAACCTGGTGTTTTCTGGGAGCTGCCAGTGGGGGGCCGAGCGCAAAGGAAGACCTTGATTTGGAAGGACAGCTTGACAGTAAAATGCTCTCCCTGGCAGGGCCTGGACAGGGCCACGTGCTGGCTCCGCAGGACACATGTGATGTGGGGGGGGACCAGGGTCCTGGGGGCACCGCCACTGTGCCATGGCTCCCTCCCGATGGGCTTCACGAAGCGCCCAGATAGCGCTGCCTGCCTTCTCTCTGCTGGGGCCACAGGGGCCTCTGAGCAGAGATGCCCCCGCCCTGGTCTCTGTCCCGGGGGGTCACAACTCCACCCTCGTGCTGCTCACCTGGTCGTTCCAGGGACAGCAGCCACACACTCGAGCAGCCAAGAGGGATGGAGAAAGAGCAGGGCCTTGGTGTCCAGAGGCCAGGTCCAAGTGCTGGCGCCACCCACAGTGGGCCGAGTGACACCAGCCAGGATGTTTCCACCCTCAGGACCTCATTGGCGAGCAAAGGCTGGGGACTGGGTCACCTGGATGGCATTTGTAGCACAGGTTTCATAGGTGTCCAGATGTTTCTTCCCCTAAAGACCACTCTGTGCCTTACAGGGAATTTGGAGCCCCGAGGGAATCACACGCGCAAAGACAAACACGCACGCACAGCCGCACAGCTGACCTTAGCGACCGTCTGCGCTCTCTCCGTCTGGGAGGAGCGAGAGGAAACGGTGAGAGCAGCGGCATCTCTTTGCTTTGTAAACCACCAGTCACTGTGACCCCTTTGCCGCTCAGTAACCCTTCATGCCAATACAGAGGTAGGCACTGTTATCCCAGACATTTCACAGGTGGGGAAACTGAGGTACACTGTCCAAACTCCTTCTACCACCATTCCCAGTTTCCCAGATATTTCCCTCAAGACTCAGGGATGGTCCCTCACGTGCTACCAGATCCCAGGGAGCTGGGACCTTAAAGACTTCTTTTTTCTTTCCTTTTTTTTTTTTTTTTTTAACAAACTAACCAGAACATATTATGCATCTCATCAATCTTGGTCCCCACAGTGTCCCCACAGTTCTAAGTCTCCAGAAGGAGTCTTATTCTAACAATAGAGTCATTGTCAAGGCAACCAGAGCCTCCTCTGGGCTGCTCAGAGATCTGTCCCCTTATTGCACAGTCCATCTTGTCCTCTAATGGAACCCTGAGCTGGAGCATGTTTCCTCTCTCTGACCTTGAACCTGAATCGCCTCCAGACATTTCCAAATGCCAAGCTCACTTCTGGGGCCAGCTGGGCGGGTGTGCGACCTGCTCAGGTGCACAGGTGCACAGGGCCCCATGCTGAGACAGGCGGGCCTGCGCTTGGTGGGAGGCCCTGCTGTCATGGACTTGAAATTCTTAACAATTTCTGCACAAAGGACGCTACATTTTTATTTCACACTGGGCTCCAAAAATCCTGCAGCTGGTCGTGGAGCCACCCTGCGGGAGCGAGGCTTGCCCCTCCTCAGGTGTTGAGAAGCAGAGGCTCTAGATCAAAGGAGACTCCCTCCGCAAGGGAAATCCCAAGTGTCTGGTCAGTGGGCACATTGCTGGAGGGTCCCCCTCAGGGAGGACTGTGCCCACAGGGATTCGTGAGCACCACTGAGTCTGCTAAACAGCACAGGTCTCCTCACTGCTCAGCTCAGGCCTTGAAAGCCAAGTCACAATAAGCCTGGCCAGAGGTGGAACATCACTGGAGTGTGGCCAGGTGACTCCTGGTTAGCTTATTCCTCTCTTATTTCTTGGCCCCACCAGCCTGCTTCAGGATGGTGGGTTTGATCATGGTGTAATTGAGTCCTGGACACCCTGTTGATAGGTTTGGGGCTAGAGCAGTTTCTCTTCTATGCCCCAGATTATCTATACTTGGGTAAAACAGTGCATTTTGCCTTGGGGGATGGACCTCCAGGTTGACTTGTCCTGAAGTCTCCCTCGGCCGGGGCCCTGTTCATGTCCCAGTGTCTCATCCTCGGCCATCCAGGAGCTGCCGTGAGAAGCCACACCCCTCCACACCACGATCCCAGGAACATCCCCAGGTCGCCCTCCCCTCTGAAAGCTTTGAGAACTGGTTAGAACAACTGAAATGAAAGTAGGAAAGATGTTTCTAGGCAGTTTCCGAGCAGGGCCCAGCACCAAATGAAAACATGGGCCCCTTGTTCAAAACCGAATAGGAATTTCAAGAGAGGAGAGCATCCAGGCAGAGGAAGCAAGCGCAAAGACCCTCTGCAGGAATGTTCTTGGCATCTTCCAGGGATGTGGTGAGACTGTCTGCCTGGATCGGAGTGTGAAAAGCGGGGCAGGATGATATTAAATCAGAGGCCCACAGCATTGCAGGTGCTGCATCTGCGTAGACGTGAAGCCTTGAGGAGAGCCATCGGAGTGTTTTAAGGAGAGGGGTGGCATCATCTGGATTCTATTTTACAGGTGCCGTCGGACTGCCTTCTGGAGAATGGACCACATGGAGCAAGGGCAGACTTGGGGGACCAGTGGGGAGCCCACTGCAGTTCAGGCAGTGACAATGTTGAGACAATGTTGGTTGATCTCAGTTTTTATCAGCCTCGAAGCTATGGACATTTTGGGCTGGATAATTCCTTGCTGTAGGATGTTTAGCAGCGTCCCTGGCCTCACCCAGTAACTGGATGCCAGTAACACTGCCAGACCAGGTGTAACAATCCGAACTTTCTTCAGACACTTCCAGAGGCCCACTAGGAGACAAAGTCAGCCCCAGCGGAGAACGACCGCCCCTGTTGAGCTCTTCCTGCTGTTTCCAGCTGCATCTTGCCCAGGTAAGCCAAGCTCGCTTCTCCCTGCAGGTGTGTCTCTCTCCCCTTAGATTTAGGACCACTGGGACCTGTGACCTCCGCATTCCTCTGCGTTCAGGAACAGGCATGGACTTGTTGTTTGTCTGATTTTGCCCCTTGTAAGGTTGGGAGCTGTGTTCTTTCCAGCTTCCAATAACTCTGAACAGAAACTGGAAGGGGATCTTCCTATTTTAACAGGGAGAAAAATATTCCCAGGAGCCCCCAGCTGACTGAACCTTCTAGCTCATTCTAGCCAGAAGTGGCCAAATGCCCACGCGTGGGATTATCGTGACCAACAGGATTGATCTGTCTCCTTGAGCTGGGCGTGTTGCTGCCCAAACAGATCCGTTTTTTATTAGCAAAGAAAAGGTCAGCACCCAGCGGCCTCTGCCACAAACCCACTTGTCGTATCTGCTCCGGAGTTGGGAACCTGCGGCCTTTAGGTGACATGTGGCCTTCTAGGTCCTTAAGTGCAGCCTTTTGACTGAATCCAAATTTTACAGAACAAATCCTTTTATTAAACGGGGCGCAGCAGGGAAAGATGAAGCTTTTCTTGCCTTCTTTGGTGCTTAAAAAAGAACCATCTTGAAACCAGGAGGCTGCAGGTTCCCCACCCCTGCCAGGTGACACCCCTGCCAGGTGACATGTCCCATCTGTAACTCCTGCGGTTGCTGCAACCTGGTGCTTAACTGATAGTAATATCTGTGGAATGAAGCAGGAGTCTTATCAGAGATGTGGAAGGCGGCTTCCTGTCCTGATAGTCTGAAATCAGAACACCCTCTGCAAGATCTCACGAACGAGTGGCTTCCGTCTCAGCACAGCCTCGCAGGGGACGCCCAGCCTCCTGCTCTGAGGACGAGGGGCGTCCGAGCTGGTCTGCGCTGTGCATCTGTGCTCTCACCCGCCTCACTGAATCCACGCAGCATCCCTGCCGTGTCCTCGAAGTTACCGTCATTCTTGAGTTGAGGAAACCGCGGCCCGGAGAGGTCAGCTGAGGAGTGGCTGGCCGGTGGGATCAGAGACCAGGTTAGAGCCTCAGCCCGGGGGTGCTCTGCTCTGCTTTTAGGAAACCACCGCCACCATTTAAATGCTCATAAGTGAACTTTCTGGAAAAGGATGATAAAACCAGGTGTGCTGTCCCAGAGAGAGCCCTAAGTTGAACTGCACACACGGTCAGGTGGAGCCTGCTCTTCTTTAGAAAACTCCCATCCACCTAAGACCCACGGGCTCGGCCTTGTCCACCGCGATTTGCAGCTGCCCGCCGGGCGCCTTGCTCATGGCGATGCTCACAGACAGGCACGTGCATGTCAGCCCGGCCCGCTGACCCAAAAAAGAACTATCGGTGGACAGTAAAGCAAACAGACAAATCGCCAGCTTTATCTGTGTTTTCAGAACAGGGGATTAACTGGCCATGGCCCTGTTGTCTTTCACTGGTGAGAGTTTAGAGCAAACATTTTACTCTCAGACGTCACACATACAACAGCTCCAGGATGATTCGTTTTAAACCAGCTGATAATTTTCCTACCTCCCAAACCAACCCTCCCTTCATGAAGGTGCTCACTTAGACACTGGGTCTTAGCATAAATTAGGCTACACAATCGCGTGCAATTAAGGGAAAGAAACGGTCCCTCGCTGCAAAGATGAGCCCTGTTCCGCCGCAGTAAATCCATCGCTGCGTCAGTGCGCCCGCCCAGGGAGGCTGCACGATGTGCGATTGTCTTTCTTCTGACTTAATCCCGGTTTATGCTGCTATTTTTTATTATCATAATTTCTCAAGACATATAAGAAGATTTTTTCCTAATGCAGTTGCTGTTCTACATACAAGACAGCTTATATCTAAATGAAAACCCAAGCAGAATGAGCCACGAGACTGCATAGTTATAGATGATGCTGGAATTTGCATTAATATTTTAAAACCCGGGCACAATTGTCCCCACTTATGAGCTGAGAAGTTAGACTGTAGCCCTCTGAGGGGGACTGCAGTATCTTTTCCTCGTGAAAATGAAGTTTTCGGCCAAACTTTGTGACCACCTGTGCCCCGGTCCTGCGTCCTTGTTTTGCGGAGTCTCCAAACACATCCCAGGCCACAGCCATTTTTCCTGCTTTTAATGTTTCTCCTTCACACGCTGATTTGTTTGACACGCTGAAAACTTGACTTTTACAACCTTCATAAAATCCCATCTGCTCCAACCCAAACTCGGCCAGAAAGTGCTCAGACAAAAATGGTTCAGGTTGTATTTCAGTCTCTTGATGAAGATAAAAAGTATGCGGTGATTTTTTTTCTTTTCTTTTTTTTTTTTGCATATGCATCAAGGAAATCAAACAGAAACTCTGGCTTTACAAAGTGGACGGGATCAGACAGATGTTCTGCACAAAAGGGCCTCCGGGGAATTCGCAGAGGCGTGGGGGTGTCAAGAGAAAGGTCCCGGTGAGGTTAAACCAACAACAGGGAGAGTCGGGGTGGCTGATGAGTTGAAAAGCCCGATTGTCCAGCCAGGACCGTCACAGTGAGAGATGTCATCGGGGGTGAGGGACACGAGAGGAGAAAGGCCGTCCCAGACAGTGGGCTGGAGGCAGCAGGGGCCGGAGAGTCAGGAGGCCGTGAGCGTCCGGAGGATTCTGCAGAGCCCCTCCCTGGCCTGGCTGAGTCATGGCTGAGCCACTTCCCAGCCTGGGGGACATCTGAGGCCCCTGGAGTCTCACCGGCAGATGCTGAGCTCCTGAAAGGAGCCAGCAGTCCCCAGCTGCCTGGAAGGAACCTGGACAACAGGCTGAGGCCATGGACCCGGAGGACCGTGGAGGTTGCTGGGAATTATGGGAAGAAATGTGGCCAGAGGGGGCCGTGCAGACCTTCCGACCTCATGGGTGTCTGAGCTGGTGAGTTCAGTCTGGACTAAACACGTGATCCACAGCACCTGCCTGCAGTGAACACACGCACACATGTGCACGCACACACAGGGGCACACGCATACTGCCATTGCTTGCATGTTCACTCATTTGTTCTGCAAGCATTTATGGAGCACCACATTGTGTTCCAGGTGAATACCGACGGACGGTATTTAGTTCCTGTGCACCAGAAGCTCGTGACCCCTTGAAAGACAACTGAGGAAAGAGATGGGGTCCAAGATAGAAAAATGTAAGGAGAACCTGCAACCCTAGTTTTCGCGGTGGCCTTGGTTCACAATCCCCTTCCTGCCCAGAGACCGAGGACCACGCCCCTGCACACAGTAGGCACCTGCACACAGTAGGCAGAGCAAGCACAGACCTCCACTGTGACAGCCCCCTCTTCTCTTCCCTCTTCTCGAGAAAGTTCTGATTCCCTCCCTGCCCCCTTTATGGACAGTCTCTCCTGCAGCTTGTTTTAATCACCTTTCGAGTTGAAAGTCAATATTTAATTAACTGAGTAATTACATTCAGCTAACGTCTGGATCCGGGTATTTGCCCATCTGTGCATGTTGGGACGTCTGCCTTCTCGCCCCTCCATCTGTCCCCCGACTCTTTCCCACAGTGCCCCCAGCTTATGGGCAGACAAGGGGGCTGCTCGAGAGCAGGTTCTGGGGGTGACAGGGAGCAGGTGAGACGGGCTTTCCCTGGAGGACGCCCTCTCACCCGACCGTGAAGGGACTTCTTACAGCGCCCCTGCCTCCCGTCGCAGCACCGCCAGAGGGCTCTACTTAAATTGGAGTCAATCATTCAACACGGAAAGTGGGTGGGGAGGACGGGCTGAAAGCCCTTCTCCGCAAGAGACTTCTCCCCAGCTTTGCTGTCTTGTGCCGTGGAGCAGAGAAACTCATCGAAACAGCCTGTCAGGTGTGTAATTTCGTGTTCTGATCAGCAGTTCGAAGGGCAATGGTGGCGGGCGTGGCTGACGGCACGTTGGACGCTTGGACCTGAAGGACCTTCCTTCCTCAGCCAAGTTTGTGTACATAAAGTTGTGATGTTGGCATGACCGCTGTGGTTGAGGCTGGGTGGGTGACAGTGTGTGCGTATAGACACATACACACGTTTTATTTGAACATGACTTTTCTGAAACCCTAATAACATACTAAGTTCCCAAACGTAGTTCAGGGACTACATTAAATACCACCGAAGCAGGTACTAAAGGTCATTCTCCTTTCTCCTCTCCACCAGCCCTCCCAGAACTTCAGGTAGAAAGTTTCAAGTTAGTGTAAATGGGTCTTTACAATGGCCTAGAGAAAGAGAATGCATTGGGGGCAGGGCGAGATAGTTTCAGAGAAATATTATATGGTTAGAAATTAGTGGTATTGTGTTGTTTGGGCTTTTTAGGAAACTTTCTATTTTGAAAGAACTTAAATTCACAGGTAGTTACAAGGAATTGTTCAACAAGGTCCACGTACCCTTGATCCCATCCAACCCCTCTCAATAGTAACATCTTGTATCACTAAAGTACGGTATGAAAACCAGGAATTGGCGTTGGTACAGTGCACGGAGCTTATCTAGATTTCCCCAGTTATGTATGCACTCCTTTGTGTGTGTGTGTGTGTGTGTGTTTATAGCTCTATGCAATTTTATCACGTGTGGCTTTTAGTAACCACAATCAAGATATAGAACCATTCCATTGTCACAAGGGTCCTCACCCTTTATGGCCACACCCACCCATCCCTAATCTCCAGCAACCCCTAATTGATCTCCATCTCTATAATTTTTTAGTTTCAAGAATGTTATGTAAAGGGAATCGTATAGCATGTAATATTTGGAGACTGGCTTTTTCCCCCCACTAAGCCTCAGTACCAGAGGCTCATTCCAGCTTTTCTGCGCATCAATAGTTTCTCATTTTTATGGCTGGTATGTTCCACATTATGGATGCTCCATGGTTTGTTTAACCATTCACCCATTGAAGGACATTTGGGTGGTTTCCAGTTTGAGATTGTTATGAGTAAAGCTGCTATGAAATTTTGTGTAGAAGCTTCCATGTGAGCATAAGTTTTCATTTCATTGGAATAAGTGCCTATGAGTACAATGTCTGGATGTATGGTAAGTCTTTTTTTAGTTTTAAAAGGAACTGTCCTGTGGTTATGGGACAAGATGTCACAGAGTCACTTTTCCCTGCTCTTCCCCTCTGAATATAGCTCAGTACCTTGTAAGTAATTCAACAGATAACTGTAAAGGACTCTGAAAGGTGGACCGAAGCTGGCTAGGAACCTCAGCACTCAACTGACTTGTCTGGGGTTTCTTTTTCTATTTCCCATACACCCTACACTGAGCTCTGGAGAGAGCTGCAACCGGAGTCACCAACAGGTACACACAAAAAGGAAAACAAGTGTGAGATCTGGAAAGGGGCAGATAGAGGAGCCCATATCCAGTGGCAGCAGTGGCTCCAGCAGAGCATGTTTGACATACTGCCCACCCTTGGTGGCCTCGCAGGCCCTTATTAGTGGTACCAGAAGATCTCGAGTCTCCTGACCCTCCACCCAATGGCAGAGGGTAAGTCAGACCTGCGGTCCCTCCACCCTCCACTCCGAGGTAGAACGTGAGCCAGGCTCAGGGGCTCCCAACCCTCCACTCAGGGCAGTGAGACACCCACTCACTCGCAGCTTCTGTTCCTCCACCCGGCAGCAGAAGGAGGCCAGGTAGGAGCTTCCTTCCCCTGGTGGCACCAGCAGACATAGCGTGGAAAGCCCATTGGCTTGTCTATGTCTATAAAAAAACCTAGGATTTTAATAGAAATTGCATTAAGCATAGATGAATTGGGGAGATAACTGACATTTTCACTATGTTGAGTCTTCCAACCCATAAACACAGTCTTTCCAATTATTGAGTTCTTATTCAGTTCTTCAAGATTTTGTAGTTTTCAGCAAATGAGTCTTGTCCCTGTCTTGCTAATTTTATACCCAAGTTTTTCATTATTTTGGATCAATTATAAGTGACATAGCACTTTTAATTTCACTTTCTATTTGTTCATTATTAGTATCTAGAAACACAAATGATTCTTGTATATTGATCTTATATCTTACAATCTTGCTGAACTCACTAATTCTAGGTGGTTTGTTTTTGTTTTGGTTTTGGTATTGGAATTTTCTCTATAGGGAATCATGTCATCTGTAAATAGAGACAGTTTTATTTCTCCTATCTGTATGTCTTTTTTTTTTCTTGCCTTATTGCACTGTCTAGAACTTCTAGAACTATGTTTAATAAAAGAGGTGAAAAAAGACATTCCTGCCTTGTTCTTGGTCATAGGGTTCGTGAAGCATTCAGTTTCCACCATTGAGTATGATGTTAGCTACAGCTTCTTGTGTTAATGCTCTTTATGAGATTGTGGAAGTTACCTCTAATCTTAGTTTGTTCAGGATTTTTATCAGAAATTGGTACTTTTTTCTACATTACTTAAAATGATTTTTCTTCTTCAGCTTGTGGATATGGTGGATTTCGTGGATTTGAGTTTTTGAATAGTGAAACAGCCTTGCACACCTAGAATAAATCCCACTTGGTCATGTTATACAATTCTCTTTATACACTGTTGGATTCAATTTGCTAATATATTTGAAAATTTTTGTGTTTAAGTTGATGAGAGATATTTGTCTATAGTTTTCTGTTTTTGTACTTTTTTTGGTCTGGTTTGGATACCATGGTAATACTGTCCTCCTAAAATAAGCTGGGAAGTATTCGCTCTTCTGTTTTCTGGAAGAGAGTGTGTAAAATTGATGTTAATGTTTTGTTTTTAATGTGAGATAAAATTCTCCAGTGAAACAGTCTGGGCCTGGAGATTTCTTTTTAGGAGATTCTAGGGCTATTCCAGTTATCCATTTCACCATGATTGAGTTTGGTAGTTTGTGGTTTTCAAAGAATTGCTCCATTTCTTTCAAGGTATGAAATTTATGAGTATAAATTTGTTCATAGCATTCTTTTATTATTCTTTGAATGACTACAGAATTTAGCAATAGTCTCTGTTTTATTCCTGGTATTAGCGATTTGTTTCTTCTCTTTTTTTATTTATCTTTGCTAGTCTTGCCAGACATATGTCAATTATTTTTATTGTTTCAAAGAACCTGCTCTTTATTTCATTGATTTTCTTGATTGCTTTTCTGTTTTCAACTTGATTAATTTCTGCTCTTAATTATTTTTTTTCCCTCTGATTACTTTGGGTAACTTTGTTTTTTCTGGTTTCTTGAGGTAGGAATTAGATTATTAATTTGAACACTTTCTTTTTTTCTAATGTAGCCATTTAGCACTCTAAATATCTCTCTTAGCATGACTTTAACTATATCTCACACATTTTGATGTTATACTTTCATTTTTATTCAGTTCTATGTATATTTTTATTTCCTTTGAGACTTCCTCTTTTACTCATGGGTTATATAGAATTGTACTATTTAATATTCATATATTTGACAATTTTCCTGTTATCTTTCTATTATTGATTTCTAGTTTGTTTTCTTATGTTGGGAGAACATTCTCTTTGTGATTTCAATTATTTAAAATTTGTTAAGATTTGCTTTATAAGCCAGATATAGTCTACATTCGTGAATGTTCCGTGTGAGCTTGGGAAGAATGTATATTCTGTTGTTGGCTGAAGTAATCTATAAATGTCAATTAGATCCAGTTGATTTATGGTGCTGTTCAGTTTAACTATATCCTTACTGATTTCCTGCCTGTTAGCTTGTCTATTGGATACGTCAATTACTGATAGAAAAGGCCAAATACTGATATCTTAGGTGTTGAGGTCTCCAGTTATAATTGTGGATTTTTCTATGTCTCCTTTCAGCGTTATCAGGTTTTGCTTCCCATATTTTGAAGCTCTGTTGTTTGGTGTGTACATATTTGGGATCGCTATATCTTCTTGGTGGAGTGAACCTTTTATAGTTAGGTAGTGTCCCTTGTTGACTCTAGTAACTCTTGTTGACTCTATCCTCTGAAGTCTACTCAATCTGATATTAGTATAGTCACTCCTGCTTGTATTAAATGAATGTCTGCATGATGCAACTTTATCCCTTCTCATGCTTTCGTGCCTTCAGCCTACCTACGTCATTATGTTTGAAGTGGTTCTTTGTATATGGCATGTACTTGGCTTGCATTTTTCACTCCACTCTGCCACTCTCTGTCTCATAATCAGCACAGAGGGCTGTCTGGAAAGTATCCAGCCATTTTATCTATGTATCCATTGTGTCCACGGCTGGGTACTTTCTGGACATCCTCCTATTTAGACCATTGACATTTGAAATAATTGTGAATATTGAGTACTAAAGGCTGCCACTTTATTATTTATTTTCTATCTTTCCCCCTGTTTCTCATTCCTCCATTTCTCTTTTCTTGCCTTCCTATGGGTTTTCAAATGTTTTCCAGAATTCCATTTTGAGTGATTTATAACGTTTTAGAGTGTATTGCTTAGATATTTTTCTCAGTGGTGGCTTAGGTATGACGGTACACACGCATAACTTATCGCAGCGCACTGCCTTCCATGTTGCCACGCCTGGCGTGAAGTATCAAGGCCTTATTGCCACTGAGGTCTCTTTCCCCTTCCCACTTTTAAAATATAATTGTCTTAAGTGTTGCTTTTCATACATTTAGGATTGTGCCACATGCTGTTATTATTTTTGCTTCAACCATCATATATAATTGAAGAGATTCAGGAGGTGGAGAATAGTTTATTATGATTACATTTATTTTCATCTCAAACTTCTTTTCTTTCTGGAGTTTCAAGAATTCTGCTACTGGTTTCTTTCTGGTTAATGTTTTCTAATTCACTCTGACAATCTTTTGCTTGGTGTATTCAGGACATCTACATTTAATGTAATGGACGTGCTAGGGCTTAAAGGCGCCACTTTGTTTCTTGTTTGTTCCTTCTAGCTCTAATTTTTATGTGTTCTGTTTTTTGGGTTTTTTTTTTTTTTTGGTCTTCATGTGGGTTACTTGAACATGTTTTAGAGTTTTGTTTTGATACGTCTGTAGTGTTTTTAAGTGTATCTTTTTGTGTAGCTTCTTAGTGGTTGTTCTGTGTATATGTAACTTAGTCTATCACTGTTATCATTTCACCAGTTTGAGTGAAACGCAGACTCTTACCTCCTCAATTGTGATTTTTTCCTTGTATCTGCATCATCACTGTACCAGGGTCCCTGGGCCTTGTCAATACTGACGCTTTGGGCCGGGTCACTCTTTGCTGTGAGGGCTGGTGGGTGGAGGCCACGGATGCTGCGGAATGTCCTGTGTACACAGGACGGTCCTCCTGTGTACGCAGGACGGTCCCACAGCTGATTGTCAGACTCGGGTCTCGGGCTGCCGCCAACTTGTTCCACTGGGCGTAGGGGAGAAATTCTGTCTGCAGGAGTGGTCTCCAAAGGCTTTTCTGCCAGTCTGTTGACCGTGCAAATCGCAAATATTTTTCTTTTAACTTTAGCAGAGTCAAATTTTTGCTCTGCTACAGCTTTGACTATTCAAAGAAGCTCTCATTGTTCATGCCAGGAGACATTATACAAATCATTATCCGAGCGCCGGCATTACGTCTGCCTTTGTGTAAATATCCACTTGATTATTTTCCTTTAGATTTGTGAATACAGAGGCAAAGGGAAAAGGAAATAAAACCACAAAGCACAATGCCTGCATCCTGGAAGAAGCAACGGATCACCGAAACACGCCCCCTTCCCCAGCCTCCCACTTTGCTTGGTCTGTGGACTTTGAATGGATGAAGGTGGGAAAAAACCATGGCTTAGTGGCCAGGAGCTCGGGCTGAGCAGTTGGACTAGAACTAGAACTCAGGCCTGGATTCTGCGGTTTTCTAACCGGATCACGCTGGGAAAGTGGCTGTGCCTGCCGAGGCTGCAGTCTCCTCCTCTCGTGTAACACTGGAATAATAAGCATACCCCCTCATAGGATCCACTGAGATACTACAAGATTAGTGCTTAACACAGGAATGGCGGTAATAAAATAGCAACAATAGCCCATAACGGTAAGGAAATAATAACCAGTATAGTGCTTATTGTGTACCCGGCACTGTTCTAGGCACGCCCTGCATGTCGACCCATTTAATCATTATCACAGGCCGATAGTGCAGGTGCTGTCATTGTCTTCATTACACAGGTGAGGACTGTGGAGCACAGGGGGTTAAGTAACCTTCCCAGGACCCCGGGGCTAGTGGTCCAGGGACTAGAGTGAGAGGGACCCTTGCCAGCAGCCCTGGCCTGAAGGGGCTGGGAGCAGACGAGTTCCTGGCCCCCGGCGAGCACCGCAGCTCTGGGAGAGCACTGTCCACGAGCAGCTGGGGCCACGGGAAGAGCAACACAGCTCTCTTGGTCCGTTTTACGTTGCTCACAATAGAATACCTGAAACTGGGTAATTTATAAAGAACAGGAATTTATCTCCTACAGTTATGGAGGCTGAGAAGTCCAAGGTCAAGGGGAGAAGGGGCTCTGTGCTAGTGGGGACTCTCTGCAGAGTCCCAAGGTGGCGAAGGGTGTCGTATTTGAGGGACTGAGTATGCTAATGAGCAACTCGGGTCTCTCTCCTCTTCTTACGAAGCCACCAGTGGCACTCTCGGGATAATCCATCCACCCATGAGTGGATTAACCCATCCACGAGGGCAGAGCCTTCAAGACCCAGTCACCTCTTAAAGGCCCACCTTTCAGCACTGCTACATCGGGGATTAAATCTCAGCAGTTCTGGAGGGGACAGGTACGCAGACCATAGCAACAGCCGCTGCTCCGTCAGGACCCAGCAAGGAAGGTGGGGGGACCCTGCTGACCTCTCTCTCCTCGTATTGGCCAAACAGCCGGAAACACAGCACAGGGCAGGGGAACCTGGGTGACCGTCCGAGGAGGGAGGACTGTCCTCATGCACAGAGCAGAGCTGAGAAGGGAAGAAGGGCAAGGGTGGGAGGAAAAGAGCACCCCACGCAGGGCCCTGGCTGTGGTCTTCTAGGTGGCGCCTCTGCTGTTCCATCTTCTAGCACAGGGAACTCAGAGTGGCCGACTCCTCCTTGGTGACCCGTGGAGGGTGGCTGGGGAAGGGTGCCGGTGACAGAGGCCTCTGAGATGGGCACTCAGGTTATGGTGCAGCCCTGCTGAGCCCGGCATCCCTTACTGCAGAGCGGAAAGGGCCTTAACAGAATCTCCACTCCTTTAATTATCTGCATATTTATGTGGTGCCTACCATGTGCCAGATGCCGTGCCAGGCGCTGTGCACAGAGCTGTGGACTTCCCACACCCAGTCTCTGCCCTCATGGAGCTGACCCTCCAGTGGGGATGACAAGTACCAAATAATTGCAGGTTGTACACAACGTAGAAATTATCATAGAAATAAAACAGGCACTAAAATAAAGACAGTACCTGGCGAAGGGGCGCCACCTTAGGTAGGGTGGTCACGGAAGGCCTTTATGGGGAGGTGACATGTGTGCTAATAAGACTTGGCAGAGGAGAATGAGCCCATCATAAAAAATCTGGGTGAAAACTCTTAGAGTCATTTTTAAAACAGCAAGTGCAAAGGCCCTGGGGCAGAACTGAGCTTGAGTTGTCCAAGTAACAGAAAGAAGCCAGTGGGGCTGGAGAGGAATTGGGAGGTAGGGGCCAGGTGGGCAAGGGCCAGGTCTCATGGGCCCTGGTGGCCTTGGTGGGGACTTTGCATTTTATTCCATGAGCCACGAGAAGCAGGGAGGTTTGAGCAGGTACATACAGGGCAAGCTCTAAGAGTAGCAGAGTGCCTGGCGTTTGCACAAGCTGGGATCGAGCACCCCCTTCAGTTTCATGTTTAAAATAAATGGGACCAAAAGCAAATATCGGGACAGAATCCGAAGTCTTGCTTCCCCAAGGAGAAAAATGAGCACAGAGACAAAGAGCAGAGCCTCCCCTCACCCACCCTTCTTATGGATCAGCTGTCGCAGCAAGAATGTCCTCCTTTTTATCCTTTAGTTTATTTTGCACTTTAAACGCAGCAAGAATAACTTTCGTTGTGGGATCCCTCGGCAAGGGGCTTTCACACCCATCGGACTGAGTTCTTATAATGGCCACCTCTCCCTGTGTTACAGACAAAGAAACCGAGGTTCCTCCCTGGCTTATTCATGGGGAAACTGAGCCCATGAGTGGAGGGTCTGGGACTGAATCTCGTGAGTCCAGCCCAAAGCGTCCAGCCCCCGCTGCTGGGGAGCCGGGCGTCACCTCTGCACCCCACAGTGTCGGAAGACACGAGAGGGCCAGAAGTGCTCGCTGCTGGACGGGGCTGCTGGGGCTCCTTTAACTGGGCCGCTGAGTTGGTGGATTGTTCATGGACAGGCCAATTATCAGACTTGGGTCTCGGGCTGCCCCCAACACGTTCCGCTGGGCCCAGGGGAGAAATTCTGTCAGCAGAAGTGGTCTCCAAAGGCTTTTCTGCCAGTCTATTGACTGTGCAAATCGCAAATATTTTTCTTTTAACTTTAGCAGAGTCAAATTTTTGCTCTGCTATAGCTTTGACTATTCAAAGAAGCTCTCATTGTTCATGCCAGGAGACACACAAATCATTATCGGAGCGCCGGCATTACGTCTGCCTTTGTGTAAATATCCACTTGATTATTTTCCTTTAGATCTGTGAATACAGAGGTAAAGGAAAAAGAAATAAAACCACGAAGCACAATGCCTGCATCCTGGAAGAAGCAACGGATCATCGAAACACGCCCCCTTCCCCGGCCTCCCGCTTTGCTCGGCCCTCGCGCTGTTTTCTCTCCACTGGATGGAAATGAGGTGCTCCTGTCACCCCACCACTTGTAAAGCAGGTTTCAGAGGGCCCAGCTGTGCATGTGCAAAGGCCCTGGGGGCAGGACCCAGAAGGCAGGTGTGTTTGGAGCACGGGAAGCCTGGGAAAGGGCGGGGGCACCTGAGACTGGAGAGACAGGCGGGTGACAGACCCTGGGTGCTCTCAGGAGTTGTGATGAGAAGTGCCAATCATTGATCAGGTGAGGGGTTAGCCTTTAGCCTCTGTCCACTGTCAAAAGACAACAGAGTTTGGAATACTGTAGCTGGCAGCAAATATAAAGATCTTCTAGCTAAGACTTTGCAATCAACTCTTGCAAATTAACAAGGATCCAATTGCAAATCTGTAGCCTTTTTGAATTCATTATTAAAAATAGGAATCAGTCTCTTTCAGCTGCCAAATATGGATGATTTGCATGAAACCAAGTTGTCCCTCCTATAACAGTATGTGTTAATGATCATGCATAGAGATGTTTTCCAGGTGGTTTTTAAAAAGAATTTGCAGCCAGGAAGCAATGAGAGCCCAGGGCTTGCGTTGCCAACTTGGCACGTGGGAGCATGGTGGTGTTTGGAACGGGCTGCATGGGCACTGACGGGATTTCCAGATGGTGGACACGGTTACAGGGTCTTATTTCTGGGCAGAGCTTGGAAAAGTGGACTTGAGCTGAGAGAGGTCGGCAGGGGCCATGCTATGAGGGGCCCCACGGGCAGAGGTGAGGGTCAGGGTTTTATTCTGAGGACGTGGTTAAGGGGTCTTCAGCAGAGGAGGGGCAGGATCTGATTTAGGTCCCAATAAGCTCCCTTTGGCTCCCTGTGGAGGACAGACGGGCGAGGGCAGAAGCAGCGCAAGGGGAGGGGGAAGCCGCTGCAGTAGCCAGGCAGACAGCGACGGAGCTGGGACGAGCGGGCCCGAGCAGGGGAGGCGTGAGGGGCCTGGGGGTGCTGGGGCTGCGGTCAAGAGGAGGAGGAAGGGGAGCTCCTAGACTTCTCACTTGGATCACCAGGTTGGTGATTAAGCACCGGAGCTTCTTTCTTGGGATCAATAAATGTTTCCTATCGAATTCTTGTTTGAAGTAAGCTAAATGTTAGGATTAGATTATAATTTGGCATTGGGGAATCTTAACGAAAAGCAACAGGACGTGCTGGTGTAAGAAACAGTGCTGGTGTAAGAAACAGTGCTGGTGTAAGAAACAGTGCTGGTGTAAGAAACAGTGCTGGTGTAAGAAACAGTGCTGGTGTAAGAAACAGTGCTGGTGTAAGAAACAGTGCTGGTGTAAGAAAGGCAGTTGCGGCCGTGGCAGGAACACGGGGAGCAGAGCGAGGGCAGCATGGAGGCTTTCTTTGTGTGGGGTGGACATTTTATACGCTGATACATTGTGTGTACATTTGCGTGTGTGAATTATATGCATATATTATAAACGGAGGAGCCAAGATCTGAACCCAGAGCCCAGGTCCTTAACCACCGTGCTATTCGAGCAGTCTCTGGGTGGAGGATGTTGAGTTGTTCCGATCTGAAAGCTGATTTTTCACTGTTATAAATCACGTTGCTGGAATGTCTTTTTACGCGCATCTCTGCAGCTTGGGTGAGCGTTTCTGAAGACGAGTCCCAGGAGCGGATGGAGCGGTCTGAGGGCCCTGTGGGGGCCGTCAGCTCCTTCCGGGCAGTCCTCCCTCTCAGACAGTGCCCAAGCGCCGGGCCTTCCAGAAAGAGCCAGGGCGCCCTCTGCAACCGACGAACTGGCCTTTGAAGGTGGCCGAGCTCCTTCCAGGGGATGGGGAGTGGGCGGGCAGGAGGGGCCTTCTGACTCTCTGCGGCTCAACCCAGGTCAACAACTCTGGTGCCCAAAAACATCTGACCCATGTCTCACAGCTGATCACAGCCGACAGGCAGAGGTGGGAGTCGGGAAAAGTTATCATCTGCTATTTTCTGTTCACACGTGGAGCAGGTCTGATAGTTCTCTCTGGGCTGGAAACTTCTTCACTGAGATAATCTCAGATTCCTCCCAGGCCCCAGGTGAGTGAAAAATTGTCCCCCCATCAACCTAAATAGCAAAAAGGGAGAGGCTTTCTAAAAGGAAAAGGTATTTATTCGGGAATAAAGCTTTGCCGTGGAAATACGCACGTCATAGTAAACTGTGTGTGTGTTCAGGAAGGTAAAGGAAAACAAAGCTTTTTAAGGGAAAACATGATAAGGGCTACAGAGTTGTTTTGAAAGACTTATCCTTGGCTACAAAGATCAGTGACAAGGGTGATGCCGGTCCAAGGTTGGAGAGGCAGCTGCTGGACAGATGTCCTTGCAGAAGTTTTGTTTTGTTTTGTTTTGTGCAAGGTTGCCATGCCCTTTGCGCAAGGTTGCGGCTTTGCCGTCTTTTGCGATAGTTTTGTTATCAGGCATGCAAGCGTGAGAACCCTCTCTTGGTGGCCTGTCCCTGCAATATTTGGGTTTGTTTGATTTTGATATTTTCTGTACCACCAGTGACTCCATTTTTATTCTGACAGCCTCCACAGCCCTCACTTGCGCCTGGCTGGGCAGACTGGAGCAGGGCACGACGGGACAAGAAGCTTCATCCTGCTACCTGGCTGTGAGCTTGTTCGAGGTGGGGGCGGCACCTCGCATGCAGTCTTCCCTTCTCTATGGGGAGAGAAACACGGCAACATGGAGACCTCGATTGTATTGTGTCTTTTGGCCGGGGTCCCGTGGCAGGGTGGTGCATTTTCCAGGGACACCCTTTGGACAGGTATTACTGGCTTAACCCAATCCAAACAAATCTTTGGAGAGTCTCTTTAGGGGTCAGGGCTTAGTCAGCCTCTGGGGGCACCCAGATGGCAATTCAGTGTCCTTGCCTTGAAGAACAGCCAGTGTAGACCAGCCGTCGCCAACAGCAGGCATGCACAATCGCACCGTTTCTGCAGTGGCCCAGGGCCACCTCTCCTGCTCCTTAATGTCTTTCTGAACTGGACTTTGTATTTCTATGCTTAAGTAGTTTGGGGCTGCGACTAGGAAACCGATGTCACCGGCACGAGCAGACCAGCATAAAGCAGACAGCTACTCACCCTCGGCTCGCCGCTGCCCCGCTGATGCCGGCGAGGCTTCGTGTCTGAGCTCGAGCAGAGAGGCGCCAACAGTGAAGGAGCTCCGGAGACTTTCTTCCTGACCTAGTCAACAGGATGGAGACTGGAACAGAAAACAAAATTCTCAAGTGCCAGTCACAGGTGTTCGGGCTACACTTACAGCGTTTAACGGGTGCCACGTGGCAGCGGCTCTCATGTCTGCGCATTAAGGATCCAGGCAGACCCCAAGCCCCAGAACAGCAGGGCTGGGTTCTCCACTGCTCATTCTCCTGCCTGTGCCCACCAGGTAGAAATGAGGTGTCTTTTAGAGAACACCTGAGATTGCTACATTTCAAGTGTGCTTCCGAACCAGATTAAAGGCAAAAAGAATTTTTTGACTTTCAGAATTTTATTCCATGAGAACACCCCACTATACATGGAAGGGCTGCATACTAACTGCATGATCCAGGCCTGGACAATCACTGTCCCCCATGTACACACCCCAGGGGCAGGGGAGCAAGGGGTGAGGGATGAGGGCAGAGGGGCAACAGAGGCAGATCATGCAGGGCCCTGCAAGAGGCTTTGGATTTGATTCTAAGAACAACGGAAGTTCATGGGCATGCTCTATACAGGTGAATAACATCTGCATCATGTCTTCAAAGGCTCATCTCTGCTGCAGGTGGAGAGGGGGTGGCCCAGGGACAAGAACAGAAGCAGAGAGACCTACTGGCAGCTGCTGTGGTCCAGGCGTGGAGCAGGGCTGGGTGCCAAAGGGAGAGAGGTGGGTGGATTCTGGTTCTGTCTGTAATGTTGGCAGGTAATGTTCGATGATGGGTTGCAAGTGGGTGGAGAAGGAAGGAGAATTGGGGATGACTCCTAGGATTGGGGCTGAGCCACTGGGCAGATGGCGGTGCCATTTACAGAGAGAGGCAGGCAGTAGGTGGAGGAACAGATTGGGAAGGGTGGACATTAAGCTGCTCTGCAGACGTGGCCCCCCAGGCCGGTGGCTGGTCGTCTGGTTCTGGGTGGCCAACTCCTCAGCCTTGGAAACACACCATATAGGCTACGCCTCATTGACCAGAAATCCTGCTGCCGAGGATAGAATGTTACTGAATCATGAGTGAAACGGTCAGGAAAGGACAATTTGTGGGTGGAGCTGCTCGGAGAGGAAGTGACCCAGGACTGCTGAGTCCCACTGACGACACCCGAGCCCTGCCCTTGCCAGGCCCCTCCCCTCGCTGACAACGGCCGTATCAGAATTTCTCCCAGAAGCTTCTGCAACCAGAGCCAGCAGAAGGCAGAGGAGAAAAAATTCACAGCATGATTTTTTTGATTTTTCAGTCCAATGTTCGTTAACGAATTTCAATACCGCCTCTTCAACATCTGCTTAATTGATTCTGGGTTTAGGAACCAATTTTGAGCCTTGGCTTTTTGTAGCTAAAACCAGCAATAATGCTTGCTTTTGTTCTGTAATATCCAAGAGTCAGGAATGTTTCGCCTTTGCACCTTTGGGAGGAAACCTCATCAGAGAAGCAGATCCCAGGAATCCAGTGTAATCATTCTGGATTGAGTTATAGGCCCAGCAAGAGTTGCCACCAGCAGCGGTGAACATGTTAGGGTTCCCTCTGCCCAGATGTGTTTTCTGATGGCTGCTGTTTGTCCCCTGGGCCTTTCTCTAACCCCCTTCTGAAGACAGAGCTATTCCGGGGCAGTCAGGTTGGTCCGGTGGGGCCCAGCCTCCTGCAGCTGGTAAACAGGTGTCACCATGGGCGTGGGCGGGCACCTCACCAGCTCAGGCATTGTGGACATTCTGAGGATACTCAAGGGCCAGGTGAATCCCAGCCTGGTGGGTGGACACCAGCGGCCCGAGGTCAGGGCAGGACACAGACACGTTCCAGTGTTTCTACACATGCTCAGGCCCCACCCCTGCCTGTGCAGTTCGCGGCCCACCCCAACCTGAACCTGAACCCACCCCTCCAAACACCAGGCCTGCAGCCTCTTTTCCTCCTGTGCACGCCTGCGGGCTCATTTGGAACTTGCCTCTGTGCCACACTAGAGAGTTCTATTTGCAAGTTTACCCTCTGACGTCTTGAGCCGGAGCCAGAGGTGGCGCGGTGAGTGTCCGTGGCGCTGGGGTGAAGGCGGATGAGAGCACTGGGCATGGTGGAGATCACGGGGACAGGACAGGGTGTGCCCAGCTCAGAAAGCAGCCCTTACTACACACCTTCCCTGTGACTGTCCCTAATGGAAAGGGGGACAGCTCGAGCCAGTCTTCTGAATTTGCAAGCAGAGCCAGAAGCAAAGTCTCTCAATTTAAAAAAAAAAAAAATGTTAACAGCTAATGGAAGAAAAAAAAAAATGTTATCACCTTGGGAGAGGGTCCCAAACAAACCCATCTGTGGAAAGGATTCAGACGACAGACTGGGTTACACTGTTGTGCTACACTTGCGAGCTACAGCATTCAAGACCCTAAAAGGCTAGCATGTATTAAGTGCTTACTATATGCCCAGCATTGGACTACATTTAGGCTTTACATGTATTTTCTAAATTGATTTTGAAGGAGTTAAGAATGTGCCCCCCCGAAATATGTCACCGTGGCCTAGTGACTGTTTTGAGCTAAGGGCACTTGAAAAGCAGCTGGTGCAGATCATTCTGATCTTCATGCTGTTTCTTAAAAGCAGGAGATGGGGTTCCCACGTGGAGGAACCCCTCCCTCTACTAGGAGGAGGGTAACGTCCTTCTCATCAAGGGCTGGAAATTGAGACCAGAGAGTTCTGCACAACCTTGTTAAAATGGCTCTAATCTTCTTCCTGCACAGTTCCATTGCTCTTTCACAGCTTCTACGCCTTGTCCAGTTCAGTACATGCGAGTTTAGCTCTAACTGCGTCTTTGGGTCTCCATCTCCTTATGAAGGCTCTCGTGCCAAATCAAACTTGTATTAAATTAATGTTGCTTTTTCCCTGTTGTCATATGTCCATTTAGTCCTCAGGCTCAGCTGAAAAACCCCTGCCTCCCCAACAACTTTCCAAACAATCTGAAGGGGTGACATTGTTATCTCCCCACATTACAGATGAGGAAACTGAGGCACGGGGAGACTAAGTCCTTTTACACAGGTCACACAGAGAATAGCAAGTCAGGATTCAAGCCCAGGACTTCTCTGACCTCCCCACCATCCTGGGTTTCGTGACTTAGAATATCCTGGAAATTATTCTTAGACTAATTCTAGAATTATCCTAGAAATGTATACTTAAAATAAATCTTGGACCCAAAGCAAGCCATGCCATGTGCACTTGTAGATGAGGCACAGTAAGGTGAGGCCTTCCAGGCATGGGGCGCCTGGGCACCTGGGTCTCCCCAGGCGGACTCATCTCCAGGCAGTTTTCTTCCTGGTCACTGACGCCTCCCCCGTGTTCTTCACGACACGAGTGATACAACTGCCCTTCAAACGCTGAAAAAACAGCGTCCTTCACTCCCCACCCGCCACCGACACACCCCACCCCAGAGGCCAGTGTCACCCTCAGGCTGGTGCACATTTTCCTTGCTTTCACTCACAGACATATGTATACTAGACGTGCACGCATGAGATACACATGCTGCGAAATACAAAGCAGACTGAGTCATTAGTTGGCGGCAGGGTTCTCTCCTAGATGGTGGGAGCAGGGGGGGCCTCTCAGAGGAGGTGGCGTCTGCAGAGACTGAAGTACGAGAACAAGCCAGGCAGACAGAGGGGAAGAGCCATCCAGACCGAGGGGCCAGCACGTGCAAAGGCCCTGAGACAGCAGCATTTCTGGGTGTTTGAGGAAGAGCAAGGAGGCCCTGTGTCTGGAGTGGAGTGGGCGAGGTAGGGGGTGCTAGGGGCTGGGGTTGAGGGGAGGAAGGGGGGTCAGATCACGGAGGGCCTACAGGCCATAGGAAAGACTTGGCTTTTTTTAAATTTCTGAACAAGAGCAGAAGTCTCAGAGGATTTTGAGTGATGAAATATGACGAGTTACTATGTTGAAAGGCCACCCTGGCTGCTGAATGGAGAACTCAGGCTGGGGGCCAAGGGTGGGTGCTGGAGGGCCACTTAGGAGACTTGTCCAGGCGGGAGGTGACAGTGTTAGACACAGATTTAAGTTGAGACCCTGGGTTTACTGATCCAGTGTCATTACTCTCACTGTCCCAGCCTCTCTCCCTGTACTTTCCCAAGGAATTCTGACATCACTGAGTGCAATTATTTACCTATAATGAAACACACACACAACGTTCCTTGGCCACCCCTTCTCCCGAGCAGGGGCTGCAGGGATTGGTCTAGAGGGTACTCTGTGTGCGTGAGCTCCCAGCTGGTGCCAGTCTCTTGGGCTGATGTCTTTGGACTGGAAAATTCAGCCTTTACCTTTGAATCTTCAAAGTTCCAGACACCCTTGAAGGTTTCCTCCAGGAAACAGTACTTGCTCTAAACTTTGGAAAATGGAATTAATCCAGCATTTCCCGCGTGTGTTGCATGTGAACACCAGTAGTGGGTGGTATGCCAGCAAGCATTGTTTATTTCACTATTTATTCTTTAAAGTTTTTTTTTTTTAAACGTATATAACTAACACATTAAATCTACAATTTCACAGACAGTATTGCTGGGTTTGAGGCTAAAACTTAAAAGGTGAGTCAATTGTAAAACAGTATTAGCTAAATAATTATACACCCAGTGCGCTGAGACCAGCAGGAACGATAATCACGAGCGAGTGGTGTCTGAATAGGGAGATGCCTGGGGAACACTGAGTTCCTGGCTGGCTGGGCGGTTTGGGTACCGAAACTTAACTCCATCGGTTGGGGTGGGGCCCCCCAGCCCATCAGAGTCACAGAGAGAAGTGTTAGGGTGAGGTCATCCCCGGCCCGGCTAGGTGGGAAGGTTTGGTCATGGAAAGAAATCGTGTCTGTTTTTCTCCACTCGTCCCCAGGCTAACGTTGGAGAAAACAAGTTTGGGTTGGCTCACTGGGCTGCACTGAAGATATTTAATAACTGGTTTCTTTTGCTCTCCACGGTGATGTCTTCCAGGCCCTTCCCTCCCGTCGGAGAGCTGTCTGTCTGTTAGGGCTGGGGCTGCAGGAGGGGATTAGATCATATATTTTTGTGTTAAAGATGTTGATATAGAAAGCTTAGGAGTTCCAGCATTTTTAATAAGTCAGGTTAGTGTTCCAAGGGGAGGCTTACCAAGTGCTATTTATGCACAAATGCCTCTGTCATTTACGAGGCTTGTTAAAAATTGCAGTTTAAGAGCAGATTAACGGAGCTCTCCACAGCTGGCGTACCTGGGCAGAGGTGAGCACGCCGAGCCGGCAGACAGGCCGGGAGGGAGCCGGCAGGCGAGAACACCCAACAGCTAATTGCCTCCAAAATTAGTAGGATGGAAAAGTAAGCCCTTTAAGACCCTGGTTTTGAGCAGATTAAAAGTAAGAAACGGTTCTGAGGGCTGTTTGCTTTCTGCCAACGCAGCACTTGGGGCTGCTGACGGCAGGTGAATTACTCACCAGGTGGGGGCCTCCCCTGAGTTTCTGGAGCAGGGGCTGGCAGGTCGGGTGGGGAGCCAGCTTTTGTCCTTTTCGCTGCTGAGACACGTTTTGGAGCAGGAGCAAGGCTCTGGGCTGGTTTCTGCTGCCTCGTCTCTCCTCTCGTTAGGAACGAAGATGGAGCCTCCTTGCTACCTCCTGCATTCGCTCCTTCCTATGCGCTGGTGTCCTCATCCGTCTGTGCTGCCACTCTGTGCTGCCACGGGACATTTATAAACAATAGAAGTTTATTTCTGACAGTTGCCAGGCTGAGAAGTTCAAGATCAAGGCAGTGCCAGGTCGGTGCCTGCTCCCTGCTTGCAAGATGGCGCCTCCTTGCTGCATCCTCTGGAGGGAGGGACACTGTGTCCTTACGTTGTAGCAGGGACAAAACAGCAAGAGGGTGCTCCCTTAACCTTGAGCCCTTTTACAAGGGCACTCACTCCCTTCTCAAGGGTGGAGCCCTCATGACTAAGTCCCTTCCCAAAGACCACACCTCTTAATACTGCTGCATTGGGGATTAAGTCTCAACATGAATTCTGGAGGGGACACCATCGTTCAAACCACAGCAGCTAGGCACAGCTCTAGGTACTGGGGAGAGAATGGACGAACGAATCAAGGTTCCTTTGTACAAAGGATACTTACTGCTCAGCCATGAGAAGGAATACACTACTGGCACACAAATGCATGGATTAATCTTAAAAAGCACTACGCTGAGCAAAAAAAGCCAGACACAGAGTACATGCTAGAGGTTCTATTGACATGACAATAGAACTGGCAATGCTAACATATGGTAAAAGCAGATGTGTCTGAGGACCTCGTTAGCTGGCTCATTGGGTCCAGCAAAGCATTTCCTTCATCATCCAGGAAGAGGGACCCCAGTCTGTGCCCTAAGACTTGGCTTCATTCCTTTCTGATTCACCTTGTCTACGCTGTGCCCTCCAAGGCCCAAACATCCCTTACATGCAATAAAACCACAAACATGAGACTAAGACCATTTCAGATAATGATAAGTGACACAAAGAAATGAACAATTGACTGCTAGGGACAGAAAGGAATGGGGAGAGGTGGTTTACCTTAGATTAGGTGCTCAGGGAAGACATCTCCAAGGAGATGACATTTGAGAAGAGGCCCACATGAACTGAGGGAGTCACGGTGACATCTGAGGGGAAGACTGTTCCAGGCAGTGGGACTGGCAAAGGACAAAGTCTCTGAGGCTGGACTGAGCTTGGTGTATTTAGAAATGGGAAAGGCCCTGTGAGGTTGCAGTGAGGTGAGCAGGGCTAGATCTTATAGGACCTTGCTCACCAGGGCAAGGACCCTGAACTTCACCCGAAGGCCATGAAGGTCATTAAGGAACGTTTAATGAGGAGGAGACATGGGCTGATGTCCACATTGGAGATCTGCCCCCTCGTGTTACCTGGGAGAAGGAGAGGTGGAAGGGGATGGAGGGAGACAGGAGCATGGGGGAGTGGGGAGGGAACTGCAGGGGAGATGGGGAGGCGGTGCTGCCCAGATGAGATGATGGACACCTCCTCCTCATCCTTGTTCAGTTAGCTGTCTTCCCTGAGCCCCGCTGTGGGGGAGGCATTCTCAAAGTCACCACCACAAATCACTTTACGTGACCCTCCATCAGCCCTGTGAAGCAAGTGCTATTATTATCTCCGTTTTACATAAGAGGGGAATGACACGGACTAATTTGCCCGAGGTCTCTTAGTGAGCGTCACTGCCAAGATTTGAACCAAGGTCACCCTGCTGTCCTCTCCTCCGAGGAGCCACAGCCGGCTGGCATCCAAGCACTGGGGCGCCCCATAATTCAACACGCAGGACCCTGGCGAGACTTTCCCATTCCCGATGCGAGAAAAGAGGCCCCCCCCCCAGCTGGTTGCTAAGCAACCCACGAGTTCTCAGTGAATCATGGGGGCAGAAGGCAGAGCAAAGTCATTGGCGGGCCTCGCCGTCACATGATCAAGACCTGGCCAGTCAGAGCATCCTGCTCCCCTGACTGCAGTGATTGGCCCGGGGCTGCACGTGGGACCCAGGCTGGTGCGGTGGCGGCAGCCGCAGGAGTCTGGCCTGAGCGTCGGGAGGGACGCCCCTCCTGCCGGGTGGCCGCCACGGAGGCCTGCCCTGCCACTCCAGGAGGACGTCAGCCCGAGAGCGAAGCTGACAGAGAGGCAAGGCGAGCCCAGAGCTGGGGCGGGAGTCCGCCAGAGCCCTCAGCGTCCCAGGATGGAGCTGAGCTTCATGCGAATTCTCTTTTCCCGCTGAGCCAGCCTGAGTGCGTTTCCGTCACTTTTCACCCAGAGGTCATGGCAGGTGCTCTCACCTGGGCCGGCTTCCCAAGCAGCTCCCCGTGTGGCGCCACCCTGCCCGCCCTTGCAGCTCCAGGCTGGCTTAGCTGTCAGAGCCTGCAGACCCCCAGGGAAGGAGGGCCTCGCTTCCCCCTGACGTCCCGGCAGGCCTGCGTTGGACCAATGTGGGGACATGTCTGTGTCTGACCAGCCAGCATGGCTGGGAGGGGAACACACGGGGTGGCCAGGCATAATGCCTGTCAACCCCCGGCACCAGGCGCGGGCAGCCCCACAGAAGCGCAGGGAGGAGTGTTAGCCAAGGACACTGGGCCGTGGGAGGCACAGCCCACAGGCGTGTTGAGAGAGCCCTGGAAACAAGCGGGCCTCCTGAAGGAGAACCTGGGAAGGATGGGCAGGACTTGGTGGACGAACCAAGAGGCGATTCCCTCCCTTTCTAAGCACCAGCAGCCACATCCAGTGTCCTTTCACTATGTGACCCATCATCCTGGGGAGAAAGGTCTTTCTACCCAGCAGAGAAGAGGCAGGCAGAGCCCTGGAAGGAGCCCTGGTGTGGGAGATGAGAGGCCTGGCCTCCAGTCCCAGCCTTGAGCCGACTTGAGTGCGTCATCACTCTACCTCAGTATTCTCATCTGCAAAATGGGAGCAGTCAGCCCCTCTCTGGAGCTCAGGCTCCCCTTCGGGTCAGATGGTTTGGGGGCGGGGGGGAGTAGGATCTGGCTGATCCCAAAAGTCTCTTGGGGCACCCAGACCAGCCTGGCAGGGGGACTGTTCTGAAAGCCACGTCAGCAATTCTGAGTCTGTAGAAGCCTCAGGAAACCACTCGCCTCCCTGTTGGAAGAAAGCAATTAGCGGTGCTAACAGCCTGATGATGGGGGCTGTGTTTGGGTGCCTGCCACCCCCAGAGGAAGAAGGGAGATTCTCAGCTAGAAACTGCTAATGTGATGACACGGTGGTTTATTAGTGTATCTCACGAACCAGCTGTGCACTTAGCAGGCAGACCTTGGAAGAGTAAATATGAGCGGTGGGTGGGGGAGGGGAGGAGAGGACTGCCTCTGAGCTCCAGGGAAGCTTTGGGAAATAGTGAGGGTTAGACAGTAACCACTCCCTGCCCCTCCCACCCTGTGTCGGGCCTGGGGCCCAGGGAGTTTAGGAGGTGTTGGTGCCCACACCCCACAAGGCTGGACGTTCTCTCTCGTATCTCCAGACTTAGGCCTCCATGGGCTACTAACCAGCCCCGCTGGGAAGGCTATAGGCGCGTCACACTTAGCATGTCCCAAAATGAGCCCCACACTCCCCACCTGAACCGGTTCTTCCCGCAGGCGTCCCTGTCTCAGCTGATGGCAAGTGCCCAAGATGTTGGGAGAGAAGGGCCCTAACCAAGACGCCAGGGACAATTGAGAGCTAAGATGGTTCCCACTGGAAAACTGTTATCTGCAACACCTGTTGAAAACCACTGCCATCAAGGCAGGGGCCAAGAGAACCAGCACGATGGGTGTGGAGGCTTGAAGTCCAGCCTGGGTAAGGGCCAGACAGCTGGACACAGCAGGGTGGGGTGCACAGCACCCCTTGGGACTAGGCAGCACTTTTTCCAGGGAGGTGCAGAACTTGTGGTCACAGGGGAACACAGAGCCACTCACTGAAAATCCTGTCATTCAGTTCATCTTCCTGAGAAGGGGACAACTCTGCCCACGTGACAACTCAGCCCAGGTGACAGACTCTTAGTAAAGGCTGTGGCAGGACCCCATGAGTCCCTAACCCAGTGAACACTGCCTGTGGCCCATCTGGGTAAGGGATGGGGAGTTGAGCTGCTTGAAAAACTGGCCCCGTCTCCAAAACAATGTTCCCTGCTTCTCTAGACAAATGAGGGTGGAAAGTGCAAATTCAGGCACCCTAGGGAGCCCTGTGTGCCACCAGACGGCCTGGGCTGGAGGCCCCTGCGGGAGGTGACACAGTGGGGTTTCTCTGTTTCGCTCCCTGTCTCCTCCAGGCTGCGGTGCTGCAGTCACTCCTCACCCCTGCATCCCTGCCTCTGCCTCAGTGGGTCACCCTGGATGCTAGTCCCAAGCCTTCACTTCCGCTTTCCTGTCTGTGAAATTGGTTGATGTCTGCAAAACAGTCTGGGAAAAGCCCCACAGTGCCTCAGGATGGGGATCCCCACACCCCACACTCCATAAGAAGTAAATATTACTACTCTGGAGTGATCATATCCTGATCATTAATTTATGATAATGATAGAAATGACAACAATAATGATGACTGGTTTTTATGGGGTCTTTCTTACAACTACGTGCTGGGCATAACCAACGTGTCAACTCATTTAAACTTCATTATAGCGATATGAGGCAGATGCTATTTATTAGCATTTTCATCTTTAAAATGGAGTAACAGACTCAGAGAAGTCACTTTCCCCGAGTCCCAGAGTTAGGAACTGATCCAGGCCTCATTCTTCCTGCACTGATGCTTCTGCAGCCGGCGGTGCAGGACACCACGGTGTGTCCTCTGTGCTGGCGGGCCTGGCCTGTTGTTAGACTTCAAGGACATAGTCACAGTTCCTGACCTCTGGGAGGTCACAGTTTTTAACATCCAGGCTTTTAACACCCCACAGACCAGCCTATTAGCACACACCACCCCCGCTGAGATGATCTGTTGATCATCCCAGCCAGTCTCCCTGGGACCGGGCGACCCTCAAGCGAGAGGGCCTGTGTCCTCACCCCTGTGCACCCCAGCACCTGGCACAGAGCCTGGCAAGAATATAATGTCCCATCTCTCCTGGGATTTTATTCTGGAGTCCCTGTCTTGCCGTGCTTGGTTCTGTTTGGTTAGCCCAACGTCAGTGCCACGTTGCTTTGCGTACAGGGGCTCTGAAATCTGCCGAGACAAGCGGCCCCGCCCGGGCTGACCCTGCCCTTCCTTTCCTCTTAGTTTTCTTGGCTGTTCTTGAGCATGTGTTCCTGCATAAGAACTTGAAGATAATTTAGGCCTGGAGCTGATCTGCCTGAGTTTAAATCCTGCCTGTACGGCTCACAACCTGGGCCAGTCACTGAGCCCCTTGTGCCTCAGTTTCCTCTTCTGTAAATGGTGCGTGGGAGCGATAAGTGCTGAACTGAGCTTTGGGGAGGTTGAGTGAGATCATGTGTGCTGAGGTAATGGGAATAGCGCCCAGGATGTGGTAATCACTCAGTAAATGGTCGCTATCTTATTACCGTCATCATTATTAAATTAATGTGAAACGGGAGGGCTCCGTCTTGTTTGCTCAGAAGAACTTCCCTAGGGCCTGTGAGCTCCACTCCTCGCAGTTGTCTGTTCTCGGGGTAGAAGGGGCCTGAGGCAGGGGAGAAATGGCAGGAGACTCCAGGCCTCGCTTTTCCTTGCAGGGGTGGGGGTGAGGGATTAGCGCCGACGGGACAGTGAAAGAGAACTAATTCTGTCTCCCTAAGAGTCTGGTGTCGGGCAGGCCTTGGTGAATATCTAGCTGGTAGCATTTCACCAGCTTTGGAGATGGCGCAGGTCTGGGAAAATAAATGCCACCGGGCATAGTATGAAACATCTCAATATAGAAGCCTCATATGATCCCTGTGTACACACCATGTTCACACAATGTCTATATTCCACCCCACATGCACACATAGCAAACACAGTGCAGGACCGTGCCAGCCACCACACCCCCCACTTGCACACACTTGCACACCCAGTGTACATGTGCTCTCTGCACACCAGGAAGGTCAGGAGCCAGAGCACCAGGGCAACCTCAAAACCCAGGCCCAGGAGCTGGAATGAGATCAAATCTATCTGAACAGAACTTCTCCAGGGTAGGGGGGTGGTAGTGCTAGGGTCATACCGCAGCCTGGGGCTCAGGTCAGCTCATGTTTGACCCCAGAGCCTGTGCATCTGCTTTCCTTCTGGGCATTGTATTTCCTGAGACATCCACAGGACTTATTGCCTTCAAGTTTTACTCAAATATCACCTTGTTGGTGACACCCTCCCCACCCATCCCACCTGACACTGCATGCCCTATACTCCTGTCTTGCTTTATTTTTCTCCACAGCACTATCATCATGATTCTTACATAACTAATAAATTAATTGACTTTTTTGTCTATACCCCTGCTATGGTTTGAAAAACCCCACCAAAACTCGTGTTGAAATTTAGTTGCCATTGTGATGGTATTAAAAGATTCACTGCCCTTGCGAATGGGTTAGTGCCATTGTCACAGGAGTGGCTTAGTTACTGCAGGAGTTCAGCCACCTGATGCCCTCTGTCTCTTGTGTGCATGCATTTCCCCGCCATGCGATGCCTTCCACCGTGGGATGAGACACGGAGACCCTCACCAGATGCACCCCTCATTCTTGGACTTCCTGGCCTCCAGAACCGTCTTTACAAATTACCCAGTCTGTGGTGTTCTCTTATAGCAGCAGAAAATAGACCAAGACAACCCTCAAACTAGGCTGTAAGTTCTTTCCTCACTGTATATAGTGAGTGTTTTCTAAGTAGGTGGTAGATGAATAAATTCTGCCTTCTAGCCTGACTGTCCTATGGGGACTGGGGACCCTCCATCCTCCACTCTCAGCCCATGTGCTGTGGGTGGGGAGGACCCCCACACCCAGCCCCAGGCCGGGCACAAGACCCAGGCCTGGCAATCTGCATGTCCAAGACTACCAGGTACACCTGGGCAGGTGGTGTTACACACAAGGGGCTGACACCCCTGCCCACCAAGCCTGCGCCTGGCACAGGGCTGCTTCTCCTGCAAGGAAGGGGCACCCTTTCCTAACCCACAGCACAGCACCTCAGGGGGTAGCCCTGGGCATGACCAAATTCCACCGCCTTGACCTCAGTGTTTGGGTCAGGGATGGGCACGTGGCCAGGTTAGTCCAATCATGTGAATCCTGAGAGGTCCTCAGGTGCCACAGGAAGGGAAGGTCATCCCACTGCAGTTACTGCACCTTCAGGTGGCATCTCCCACCAGTGAGGGATAAGGAGAGAGCAGTGCTGCAAGGCTAGGAGAAACTGACTATGTCCCTGGATCCAGCCCTTCCTAAAGCCTGCCCCACCCTTGGGACTTTTCAGTTCTAGGAGCCCATACATTCCCATTTTTGCTTAAGTCTGTTGCACTTGAACTTCCAGTCCTTGCAACTTTAGGTCACCCCATCTTATTTAGGGGTCCGGGTAGTGGTACCCCACAAGGCAGGCATGAACATTGGGCGAGCCCTGCTTTTGAAATGTGCTTCATTATATTTAAACACTTTATGCATATGAAGGGCTGCTGGAGGTGCTGGGGCCCCGACCTCATCACCACCCTTCCTGGGCCTGCGGCTGCTTCCCCCAGAAGCCTCTGCCCCTCCCCAGAGGCTCTGCTCCCCAGAGGCGGTGTCGGCACTCACCCTGCTCGGCTGGGTGATTTTCTCCTTTCCCATTTTTCATCCTGAAAAATGGCAAATTGAAGCACGTAATTTTCCTCCTCCAGCCCAATTAACGTGGATGTGCTCAGTGCTGATGGGCACGTCCTGTGAAAGGAAAGTCATTTGTTGCAATTAGCAGAAACCAACACGACCTTTATGGCCCTGTGCAAACTCCGGGTGGAGGCTTCCTCTGAGAAGGGAGACCCAGCGGGGAGGCCCAGGGGTAAATACCCCATTGGGAGCATCTGGGGAGTATGGGATTGGGGGCCACTGGGATTACGTTGTGATGGCATTTTGGAGAGGGAGGGCACAGGTCCAGCCGCCTCTTCTTCCTACGAGGTCTGCAAGTGAATGTGTCCAGGGAGCAAGAGCCACAGACTCAGCCGTACCTCGCCGTTAGCTAGCGGGGGCTGCCCCGCCCTTAACGCGGACTCCACACAGCCAGGCTGGAAGCCGCCGCCTCCCGGCCGGCCTGAGCCCACCCCTGCCTTTGGGAAAACTACAGCAGCCTCCTCCCTGCTCTCGTGTCCATTCGGGTCTCCCTCAATCCATGCAGTCAGAGTGAGGTTTCAAAATGTAAATCAAATCATTGTATTCCCCTGCTCTGACACCTTCAGTGACTCCCCACTGCCCTCAGAATAAAATCCAAACTCCCCATGATGGCCGCCAATGCCACTGCATGGTCGGGCCCCTGCCAACCTCTCAGACTCTCTCCCTGCCGACTCCACGGCAGCCTCGCTGCCCTCCTCACTGTCCCTCCAACGTCCCCGCTCACTCCGCCCCAGCACTCTGCACTTGCTGCTTCCCCACATCTTCTCCGGGTGGCTCTTCCTCGTCCTTCCTACGGGACCCCCCACCCGGCTACGGGCACCGGGCACCGTCCTCAGTGGCCGTTTCTCTCTCACATCCATCCAGTCCTCAGCGATTAGCCACGCCCACCGCAGACAGCCACTGTTCCCTGCGCGCAAAGCACAGAGGTGAGCGAGGCAGGCCGGGGCCCTGCCTGCCCCGCGTGCTGCTTGGACTCTCCGGGTGGGAGAGATATAGGTGGAAGGTGTCTACTGTCTTAAGGAACTCCCGGCTTCTGAGGACTCAGTGTGTTCAAGTGAGGTGCCCATAGCACGGTGTTGGGGAGAGTCATGCGGGCAACAATAGTCACAGAAATTAGATGAAACAGAGAGAATTGAGAGCTGGAGCCAGCAGCAACCCCGGGCCTTGCTGACAAGCCGCGTCTGTGCGGGACTGAGGCAGACATTCGACGGGCCCCAAGCACATGCTGGGTGAAGGCTTTTGTGGTTGATGTTTTTTGTTTTAAATGATATGAAAGGGATTCCAGGAAGGGGAAATGCAGGTGAGACAGGAAAAGAAGTCCTTCCCCCATAGCTGGCGTTCCATGTGAGGGACAGACAGCAACTGGGATATGGGAGCAAATGTAGGTGGTCGCGAGTGCTAAGCAGAGAAAGAGCAGGACGGGATGAGGCTGCTTTAGAAATCTGGTGGTCAGGGTGGGCTTCGTGGAGGAGGAAACACTTAAGCAAAGACCTGAGGGAGCTGACTCGGGAGCCAGGTGGGCACCTGGGAAGGAGCGCTCAGGCAGAGGCAGGAACAGGGACAAAACAGCACAGTGGGCGGGAGTCCAGGCTGGCAGAGGAAGAGCGATGAGGCCCAGCGGCTGAGCAGAGTGGCAGGGGCAAGTGCCAGGAGCGGGGGTCGCAGATCATTCAGGGCCGTGGCCCCTGGTAAGGACTTTGGCTTTTGTTCCAGGTAAGGTGGGAGCCGTGGAGGCCTCTGAGCAGACGCGGGCCTGGTCGGACTCAGGTGTCCACAGGACTCCCTGGCAGTCCGTGGAGAACAGACTGCAGAGTGGCCAGGGGGCCACCACACCGTCCGGGCACCGTGCTCTCTGCAGCTGGGGCAAGGTGTGGCGGAGGGGCCACACCTCTGGATACTCATCCTAAATAATTCCTGGGAATTAGAAAGGTAGCGGGCAGGTAGAGAGGGACCGAGACTCTCCCCAGGTCTTAAAAAGCCCGCATGGGGTCTCCATGTGCAGGGACCTTACACTGGGATGTGTTTGCTCATGCATTCACTCATTCGTTCACTCTGGAATTCATTCATTCATTCATTCATTCATTCATTCATTCCAGACCTATGAGAGGCTTTGAGTCCAGATGGATCTGGGTTCAATTCATCCCTCCACCACTTCCTAGCTGGGCAACTCTGGGCAATGACTTTACCCTCTCTGGGTCTCAGTTTCCACATCTGTGAAATGGGGCACATAATAGCACTCGCACCTCCCGGGTATCTGGGAAGTACAATGAGACAGTGTGTGCGGACACTCGGCCCGGCACACAGCAAGCCTGCAATGCATGGGGCGTGTTTTTCCTCCTTCCCTCCCTCCCTCCCATCTTTTCCTCCTGCCTCTTGGCTTGTTTGCACAGACGTTTCAAGAGGGCAGTGATTTTTTCTATCTGTTTTTTCTTTTCAGTGTTTCGTCCCCCTTGCCTAGAACCTTGCTCAGCACAGAGTAGGGGCCCCATAAATGTGTACTGAGTGGATGGACTTGAGTCCTGAGCAAGTGGAAATTGCCTCATCAGGGCGGGAGGCGGAGGTGGGAGGCGGATTACAAATTCCATAAACACAGATCAGCGTGGGGGCAACAGACGTGTCTGCCGGGAACTGGATCACCCACAGAAAGGGACATGTCACCAGGCCTTGTACGACATTTGAAGAGGCCTAACAAGCATTCATGAAATGTTTAACGTCTGCCCTAGCTCAGGTGCAAGTTTCAGGTCGAATTTATGGTCCAGAGAGAGTTGTATTTTTAATCTATTCTTTGTAACTTTTTATTATATTGGGGCCAGTTGTGTAATCAATACACTCTTTTTAAAAAATATATCTAGGAGCATTTTCTATTATGCTAGCTATTTATGAAGATTTATTAAGGCATCTCTTTCTGGGAGTTCGGCGGGGGCTGGGGTGTGGCTGAGCAGCTGAGAGGCGATGAAGACCTCTGGTTGAATGGGCAGTCGCCGCGTCCGGTGCCACCCGCTCACACGTGCGGCTTCACTGGCTCTCTGGACAGCCCTGAGGGAGGGTCTCATGCTAATTCTGTTTTACAGATGGACCCCAGAAATCAGAGACTCTGACGTTTTCCCCAAGGTCGCACAGCTCTCAAGAGCAGACGTGGAGTTGACCCCAGGCACACCCTGACAGATTCCAAAGCCAAGGCTTCCCATCACCTTTTGTCACCGTCTTGGGTCAGATAAATAAATTACTCCAAAACTGCCTCCTAAACTCTAGAAAGAGAAGCAAAGCCAGTGTGAATAAACATCGTCGTGTCTGTTCCAGCACCGGCATTAACTGTGTGTCTCATGTGAGTTTCTACAGAGTTGCATTGTCAATGTATACGTGTGTGATGTTTCTATATGCCAGGGACCCTTGATATGTGAATGTTTTATAAGACTTGGAGAATAATTTCATTACTTTTAAATATTAACAGGGATTTAAAGTTGTGCCTTTGCTTTCATGGCATATTGTGACATACTGTGGTCCCATCCGTGATGTGCTGGATACTCAGTCCCCTGTTAGGAAAACCTGCAAGGAGAGCCCCCTGCCTCTGGGGAGGAGCCTGGGGAGGAGGGAGGAGGCTCCGAGAGGAAATCGGAAATCGGCCCCAGCGGGACAGCGGGCAGGGCTGCCTCAGGGCTCTGAGAAGAATTTTCCTGGGACCCAGGAGCCCAGAGGAGCCACCTGGGAGGAGGCGGGGCTGGGCTGGAGAAGGGCAGGTGGGACCCGGGAGGGGAGGAGCCGGGCCGGGGCTTCCCCAGGGCACCACGTGACCTTATCCACTTGGACAGTTGCCATCGCAGAGAAGTTTCCTTCTCTCTGAAGATGCTGTGGTTGATGTCCCCAAGCTCTAAGTAACTCAGGTTTCATCCTGTTGTTTCTCCCATAAATCTTCCCCAGACACCCTTGGGGTAGAGAAATGAGGACGAGGCATAAATCCGCCGAGGTTCGATGCTCCTCCGTGCCCGGAGCAGGGGGAGGCAGATGTCTTGTTCTAATTCAGCAGGTGCGGTTCGTGGGGACTGAGGGTGGCACTGTTTGGAGCTCCTCCTAGGAACCATGTCCTGTAATCAGACACAAGAATCCCACCGCCAGGAAAAGAGACTAGCGGGGGCGCATGAGTATAAGTGTGTGTGTGTGTGTGTGTGTGTGTTACGTGCACACTGTATATTCATCAATTCTTTTAGTCAGTCACTGTTTACCAAAGACTTACTATGCATCTGTTAGGACTCGGGGTCTGTGGCTTCACCTGCGGGATGAGCCCCCTCGGACGATCCCCTCCTGCCCTGCAAGGACACGGTGACAAGGCACCGGCCTGTGAACTGGGAGGCAGGACCTCGCCACACACCAAACCTACAGGCGCCCTGATCTTGGACCCCTCACTCTCTGGAACTGTGAGAAATGACTTTGTGCTGTGCAAAAGCCGCCCAGTTGATGGCATTTTGTTGTGGCAGCCTGAACAGACGGAGACAGGGGCCGGCATGACTCACTGCTGGACAGAAATCCGAATGTGTGAGAACCAAGACCGAGTGACAGACGCCAGAAAGACACCCGATCACTTTGTGCTCTGTCACGGGCCAAATCCCAGGACTGTAATGTGACCCCCAAGAGGAGCCCGGTTTGGGCTGCAGTTGCCCTTCCTGCCCTCCCCTGGAAGGGGGCTGGGAACCAGGAAGTACACAGGGAGAGGAGGAGGGAAAGGGTGACTTTCCTGCTGAACCAGATTCAGCCACAGACCCTGATGCAGGACTGGATGACCCCAGAGTGGGGACAGAGTCTGTGTCAGCCCTGTGTCCCCAGCACCCAGCACAGCCCACCCGGGGGTGAGCTCACACTGCCCCTGCTCGGCCTGTGCCCGGGTGGGATCCGGAGGCTGCGGCCCCCAACTCCCCGGGCAGGAGCTGGAGCAGCCCCACCCCGCAGGGGCCAGCAGCTGCTGGGTGAGTCTCAGCCTGCCCCTGTCTGCCAGGCACCATAATCCCACCCTCCAGGGACTCCAGAGTCAGTTGAGCCTGATCAGAGGGGGGGAGGGCAGAGAGAGGGGAGAGGACAAGGGACAGAAAATACCTGGGGCCTGGGAAACCCGTCCCTCGGCAGCTGCTGGGGCCCACGATGATCCCTGAGGCCTCCCCAGCTCAGCTTCCCCCGACCCTCAACAGTCGTCTGTGGGGGCCACTGCGGGGGTCTCAGCCAGCATCCCCGACGCAAATCCAGCCCGCAGGCGTGTGCAAGGGCTGGGCACGGTCAGCACACCCGACAACGGGGAAGTAAGGACGACACCGGTCCCGCCCAGTGCTCCCGCCGCGCCCTGCCGTGGCCTGTCCTCACCCGCCTGCAGAGCCCGTCCTCACCCGCCTGCAGAGCCCGTCCTCACCCGCCTGCAGAGCCCGTCCTCACCCGCCTGCAGAGCCGCGCCGCCTACTCCGGCTGAGGAGGCATCGGTCAGAACCACGAGAGGGGCCGGTGTCCACCCTCCAGCCAGGACGTCCAGGAAGCCGGGTCCCCAGGTCCCTGCCAAGCACAGCCCTGGTCCTAAAAGCCCGGTTCTGGGAACCGGTCCCCTGCCGGGAAGCTTCAGCTGACAAGGTATCGATCAGCCCCTTGGTCGATGGGGCCTCGAGCTGCCCCGGCTTCCTGCAGGACCTCTGTGACTTCCGCGACCCCGGTCCGGGACCGTCCTCCCAGGGCCGGGCAGAGCAGCCCGGAGGCCGGAGGCCGCAGGAGGCGGGGCGGGCTGTAGGGCACAGGAAGGAGATGCCCCAGGGCAAGTCAGGACCGGGTTCTGCTCTGCCACCATCTGGGCGCCCAAAGCTGGCGACCTTACTCTCCACCTATGGCAGGTGAGACCAGGAGCTGCAGTCACTCGGGACTGACAGAGCCCTGGAGGCCCCGCAGGAGCCGCCCGTCCTGGCTCTGGCCTCAGCCCCTCCAGCCCCTCCTGCTCTGGCCCTAGTGGCCTCCCTGCTGATTAGATTCAGCCCAAACTCACCCGCCTGCGCTGAGCTCTCTGCTCTCAGAGCCCGCCTCACCTTCCCAACGACCCCCTGGGGCACCGTCCCCGTTTTAAGGACGTGCTGTCCCAGGCCACCCTTCATCCCAGACCCCCCTCTGCTGAGGCTGTGGCCACGTGGGCCAGGCTCACTCCCCACCGTCCCCCTCCACCTGCTGCCCCCAGGTCTGTCTGAAGCCACCTGCCAGCCCCTGGGGCAGGGGGGTTACGGGACCCCACCCCTGGCCCAGATTCTCGGGTGGTGGCCCATGTCTGACCAACGGGCGTAAGGCTCTGCTCTGGGCGACTCCGGGGGACCAGGCTGAGGCTTCTCTGGAGAAAACAAACCAAAGTAGGAGCCCTGCGCACACACGTCCCCACTCGGCCCCTTCCTTCCTGCACTGGCCCTGCCCTGCCTATGCCCTTTGCCTGAGCCCCTGACCCACCCCGCCCCGCCCCATGCCCACCCGGCCCCTCCTCCAGGCCTCTGCACCGGCCACTTCCCCAGAGGACCCTTCGGACCTCCCCGTTATTCTCTGTCCCCTCCCTGCGGCATGCTTTTTTCCCTAAGGCTTATCCCAGTCCGACTTTGTATTTCATATTTAACCATCCCCGTCTTCCATGTCTGTCTGGGGCCTTGAAATGCAAACTCCGGGAGGGCAGGAATCTGTGCCATGTTTCCCAGCGCTGTGCTCACACAGGGCCCGCACAGCCCTGGCACCAGCGGCTCAGCAACTACTGCGAGGTCTAGGAGGAAAGCAAGAGCAAGACAAAGATCCCGGCCCTGGCTGGGCACGGCGGCTCACACCTGTAGTCCCAGCATTATGGGAGACAGAGGAAGGAGTTCGCTGGAGCCCAGGAGTTCCAGGCTGCAGTGAGCTATGATCGTGCCACTGCACTCCCGCCTGGGTGACAGAGCAAGACCTTGTGTCTAAAAATAAACAAATAGAAAAATAAAGACAATAACCGCCAGCGTTGTAGGACTTCACATTCCACAGCAGTCGCCAGACAGTGACCAGGAAGGAAAACACCTGGTGTGTCTGAGGGTGGCAGGAGCCAGGAAGAGGAAGAGGACGGGGTGAAGGGGGCTGGGGAGGGGGTGGCAGGGCCAGGCTGGGGTGTCAGGGACAGCCTCACTCAGAAGTTACATGTGCATGAAGACCCAGAGGGGGACACTGAATTCTCCCAACAGCCCGCGGAGGGGCACCATCACGGTCCTTTTCCACACGCGGCCCAGAGGGGCTCAGTCACTCGCCTGAGGACACACAGCTGCCACACAGCTGGCCAGGGCTCCGTCCCTGCAGCCTGGCTTCGGCCTTTGTAACTCTGCTCCCCGTCTCCCCAGGGCCCTGGGCCGCTCTGATCTGGGGCGTCCTGGGCTGCGTTTCCCTGGCTGTGGAGGGCTGGTGACAGCTGCCCGGGCAGGGCCGTTGTCCCCTGCGCCCTCCCCCTCCCGTCCCGACGTCTGACGAGCGGGGAGAAAAGACACCGCACGGCACAGCTAGGATTCACTCCAATGTTAATTCGGAAACCCGTTTCAGCGGATAATTGAATTACGTTTTAATTACAAACAGTGTCTGCGCGTCCCCTCTGAGTGTGCCGGGCGGGCGGGGGTGGATGCGGCTCTGGAGCAGGAACACTGGGCAGCATCTCGGGTCCGTCCCCAGCAGGTGGGCTCAATAGGGCGCCCTGCTGGGCCCAGCGAATCATCCCCCCCCTTGTCACGTCCGAAGGCCACGAGCATGTGTCCAGGCAGGGACGACCCCGCAGGTGCTCCGTGTGGGCAGCGCGGCCCTCCGACAGCCGCCTCCTCCCCACCCTGCAGCTGCTTTAAAAGGCGCCACCAGGTCTCCATGGACACGAGGAGGAGGACCCCCGAGGGCAGCGCTGACAGCAGCCGTCACTGACACTGGCCTCCATGCGGCTGCCGAGGGTGTCTGCAGCAGGTGGGGGCGTCCTGACCCGGCACCGCTGGACCCAGCAGGAAGCCTGCCCCGTGCACAGCGTCCTGCGGAAAGGGACAAGAGGCCGAGGTCTCTTCCCACCACGATCTCTTTCCTGCATGGAGACAGGTGTCACAGCTGCAGTGTCAGAGCACAGCGTCCCCTCCCACCCTCTCCCTGGAGAGCCCCTTGTCCCGGGCTGCCTCTGGCTAAGCCTGCAGGCTGTCCGGGCCCAGGAGGGTGAGTGACAGAGGGAGCCTCTCGCCCACTGACCAGGTGTGGCCAGGTGACCACTCCGGCCAGGTGACCGCTCTGGCCACCGAGTGTTTGAGGCAGATGGCCTGGCGGGCACAGCCTTGGAGCCAGAGGAACTGGGTCAGCTCCTGGCTCAGTGGCTGAGCAGCCGAGGAGAGGTGAGCACCTGCTGTATGCAGCAACCTGGCCCTGGGTCAGCCCAGAACAGGCACAGATGGCGACAACTGCCCACAGCAGCCCTGCCGTCAGAGTCCACTCTCTGCACAACCAGCCCTGAAAGCCGCCTTCTGTTGTCCTCCTCCGCCTCCTCCGCCTCCTCCCGACCCTCTGCTGGGCCCTGCCCCTCCGCCCCTGTCGGTGGGACCCGCGGCTCCCAGCACGGTGCGGCTCCCAGGCGCAGACGCAGCCCCAGGCCCATGTCCCGTCCTGCCGCCTTTCACACAGGGACGGGAGAGACAGCTGGGCAGATGTTCACCACGCCGGCCGCTCTGGGCAGTGCGGACACAAGGCCACGTCCACGCTGGGGACTAGAGCCGCTCCTGGACAAACGGCCTCTGATGGCGCCTCTTGGTCCCACAGCCCCTGTCCCCGCAGCCCTGCCCTCTGCTGACCTGCAGCTGTTCTCTCCCCTCCCCCGCCACACGATGGGAGCAGCAGGGCTGCGTGTCCAGCGGCCGGGTGAGCCGAGCGGCTTCCATTTGAAAGTGACCACCAGACCCATGGAGAGGAGCAGGGCAGGGCTTCGCTGCTGGGACCGAGTGGAGGCCCCTAAAGGGGGCAGCTGCCGCCGCGCCCTTCCCAGGTGCCTCCTCTGCACCCGAACAAGGCCCCGTGCTCTCGGGAACACGAGTGGAGTCTCACCTCACTGCTTGTTCCTTTATTCCTTCATTCCTTCATTCATTCATTCAACCAATGCTGACGGGGCCTCCCCACTCAGACAAGCGGGGACACCATCAGCCACTCACGGGTGTCGGAGGATTAATGTGACGTTGCCTGGGAGCACCTGGCATGGCCTGGCTCAGAGGCTGTGGTCTCTGGTGTGTCGCCGCAGGCCTGGGCTCCCTCAGGGTGCAGTGGGCGCCGTGGAGGTTCTGGGCAGGGGCGGGATCAGAGCTGGGTCCCTCGGGCCCCTGCAGCTGCGTGGAGAATGGGGCGCAGGCAGTGAGGGCGGGAACCGGAGCCCAGGAGGACCCGGCGGGGGGGTAGGGGGGTGGGCAGCTGCCCCGAGCCTCGTGTGGGCCTGAGGTCAGAGCTGGGGTGGCAGAGCCCAGATATGGCCCTGTCCCGTGTCCCTTTGAGACTGACCGGGCCCTCTGCCCGCTGCTCTGATCAGGCCGAGTCCGGCCAGCCCAGAGTGGGGGCCGCAGCCCTCTGCGCCTCCAGCAGCCCACTGGGGCCAGGGGAGGAGGCCCGGCTCGTGGTCCCAGGAGCCCTCACGCTCACCCCCACAGTGATGGGAGCTGGGGCCTCCCCTTCCAGGCCGGGCACTCTCCATTCCAGAGTCCAGCTGCTCCTCGGCGAGCAGCAGCCCAGGCCCAGCGTCTGGTCGTGGCCCTCCCAGATCGGAGATGCCACAAGATGCTTCTTGTCTATGAACCTCCCCAAAGCCTTGACCAAGCCCTGGGAGAGGAAGAAGAGAGTTGATTCCACTCCCCCAATTCCCAGACTGTATGGGGAGAGGCCAAAAAGCAGAAGCCAGGATCCCTGCCCCTAAGGAGCCTCGGTTTTCTCATCTGCTAAATGGGCTTATGGAGGTGACAGAGTCACTCAAGAGCAAACAGGAGAGAGTTCTGCCGGGATCGTGGGTCTGAGATGGGTGGTGATTGGGCTTCCTGCCCACCTAGGAAAGTGACTTACCTCCCGCCTCTGTGTCAGTCACGATTTCCTCACCCTGTGCTACAGCCTCCTGAGAGCAGGGACCTTGCCTGTCACGTCTCCTGCTAGATTCCCAGTGTCTAACACGGCAGGCCCTGCTTCACAGTAGGGCCTCAAAGTATGAATGAATGTATAAGGAGGTGAATATATGAATGAACGAATGAAGGGTCTTATATGACCTTGACCCTCCCTGCTCCTTGTCTGGACTCCTCACCCTCTCCCTGCCCCAGACTTAGCCACTCTGGCCTCTGGGTTTCTGCAGCACCCAGAGCTCCTGCCTGTGAGACTGCCCCACGCTCTTGCCCCTCCCCAACGTTCCTCGTGGTTCCTACCTCGCCCTCCTCGGGTCTCTGCGAATGTCACCATCTCAGGCCTGCCCAAGCCCCTGCCTAGACCTGCAGCTGATCCCACCTCCTGGCGTTTCCTCTGTGCCCCCCACCCTCCCTGTTTTGTGTCCTGGGTGGCACTCGGCACCTTCCCCTACAGCAGCGCCTCTGTTCTGCTTGTTGTCTCACGCCCACAGGGAGGCAGCGCCAGGGCAGGGAGCGTGGACCAGGCTGTTCTCAGCTGTGTCCCCAGCACTCGGGACAGTGGGTGCCTGGCACACAGCAGGTGCTCAGCACCTATCTGCTCCATGAATGAGGGAACAGAGGCAGCCAACAAGCACCCCTCCCCACCCCAGGCCAGGGCAGGCAGAGAGGGCTTTCTGGCTCGGAGAACTTGAGGTGGGGCCGAGGGAGGCAGAGTCTTGATGAGAGAAACTTCCAGGTAGAACAAAATACCCAAAACTAAATGCTGTTTCGGGGATCTGGAGCATGAACACCCGAGGCCCAGTCTTGGTTTGTTTCTTTGTGTCTTGCACACGTTTATTTCTTTGTGTCTTGCACATGTTTGCGTGTGTGTGTGTGTGTGTGTGTGTGTGTGTGTGTGTTACACTTGCCAGGGTGCTTAGATCTCATGCAGGCTGGCGATAGTTCTTTGGCAATTAATTCAATGTTTTATTCATCCTTGAATTCCTTAAAGCTGCAAATCAAACCGTCACTGGGCGCTTTGCTAACCATGTTCCGGGCTCTAGTGTCACAAGTAACTGTGCTCTCTTGCATACCAAGCAGACCTTTCTCTGTCCTGGGAGAAAGAATTTCTCCTGGTGTTCATTGCTCTAATTGCATCCACAGTGAGGCAGAGCAAATATGTTTCCATTCCCATTTGCATTATGCAAAACCTTAATCTCCCCAAGTTTCCTAAAGCGTCACGAATGATTCACGGCCTCCTGATGCCAGGAAATGCACTGTTTGATCTGCCAATCCATATAAATTAGATTTATTGGGGGGAAATAAAGGAGCCTTGATACTATAAACTATTGGGAAATAATCACCCGTGTGCATGTGTGCCCCATAAATTTGCTACTTAGGAGAAAAATGGGGCAGCTGACCAAGCACATGCTGCTGAATTTATGTCCTCAGTGCAATGATCAAAACGAGGGGGTTGGTGGACTTCCGTCTCTGGCAGTCGTCTGTGCTGGCTGGGGCGGGGCTGGCCGACCCCACGCTCCTGGAGGCAGGGGCTAACCTGGTCAGAAAAAGGCCCTGGGAGGAGAGCCGGGGAGCAGGGTGCTCAGGGGTGTGGCCGTGCCCCGCATAGGGCACGCGGGCTCTGTCCTCTGTGTTGAGGTTTCGAGCAGGCAATTTACCTTCTCTGAGCTTTAGTTTCTTTAGCTGCTATGGGGGGGAGCACACTTGAAAGACTACGCAGTTGTGAGGGTTAGCCAGGACCCGGATGGAATTCTCGTTGGACGCCTTCTCTGTGCCTTCTCTGTGCTCTGGGGGTGCCGTAGAGAAAAAAGGGCAGCCCAGGTCCTTCCCACCTCTTAGAGAGGACACACCAGGCAGCAGCCCTGCCACCCAGGTGAGCTCAGACAGTGGTAAGTGAGCTGGCGCACTGGCGTCATCACACAATCCACTTCTAGTCGTATTTTCTGTTACTTGCAGCCCAAGCAGCTCACGTGAGACAGGCAGGACCCCTCCGCCTGCACCCATAGTCCATCCCCTCGGTGAGCAAAGACTTTGTAATTTACAAAGCACCAGAACTTTGTACCGTCGGAACCCACGATCCCCACGTATAGGTTTGTAGGCTCGGGAGGAGGTGTAGAGACTTGCCCAGGATCGGACCAGGGGCAGAAGCTGAGCATGCACTTGGCCCTGGCCCTGTGCTGAGTCCCAGGGCAGCACCCCGTCCCCTCACTGCATCCAGGAGGCCTTCCTTATCCTCGTCCTCATCCCTCCCACCCCATCACCATCACTTTATGATCTTGGCCAGAGTGACTTCCCAGGTTAAAGGATTCCGAGCATGGACATTTCTTGTTGACATCCGCATGTCTCACCTAAAAAGAAATCACCCACTGGCACAAATCACATCTTCAGATTACGTCTCAGAGGTGGCAGGAAAAAATGGGACAGGTGAGTTTGGGGCTGAATCTAATCACGGTGCCAGGGTGAGCCTCTATTCGTCCCTTTGTTCATTGGTTCCTTCAGTGAATATTGATCGTGTGTCCTCTGTGCTGGACCTGAAGCCACAGCAGGGGAGCAGCGTGTCCCTGCCCTCCTGGAGCTGGCCTTCTACTGAGCAGCTGGAAGGCAGCAGTCCTAGGCACAAGATGATTTGAGGTCTGATAAGAGCTGTAATGGTAATAAGATGAAGGAAGGCATGTGACAGAGTGACAGGCAAAGGGGAGGGAGCCTCCAAGCTGGAGTCCCCCAGAAGATGGCTTTGGGCAAGGATTCAATGGTGTGCAGCTTTTTTGGAAGGTGGTCCAGTGACACTGGTCAGGGAGTGGGGAGACGAGACAGGAGAGGGACGTCAGCCAAGGCACAGCAACGTCCAGCAAGTGACCACCGTGGGCAGTGGGGCTGGATCCTGGGGGGCACTACCTGGGAAAGAGGCAGAGCCACCCTGCTGGGGGGAAGGGGCCTGGGGTATTTTTCCACCAACTAAGAGAGTCACAGTCAAGAGCTACTCCCTCTGGGTGACGCATCTTTGGCATTTCTAGCTTGCCAGAAAGGCGGAACAGCCTTCCATGGTTCCAAAGAAACGTGCTCAGGCACAGAGGCGCAGTTGGAAATGTGCAGAGCACTGCAAGTCCTGGGCTTCGTGGGAAGGGACAAACAGCATCTGCCACGGGGACCCACGTCAGCTAGCACAGGCAACGGGGCATCCTCGTGGCTTCGCTTGTGTTGACTCGGCTGGTGAGGGTGCCCATCTGTCTGGTCACACGCCATCTCGATTGCTGTTGCTGCGAAGTTAATCTTTTAGATGTGATTAACATTTAAAATTCAAATTGGTAGACTCTGAGCCAAGCAGATTACCCTCCACGAGGGGGCTGGGCCACACGCAGTCAGCTGAAGGCCTTAAGAGTAAAGGTTGAGGTCCCTCAAAGAGTAAGAAATTCTGCCTCCAAAGCGTGACCTCGAAATTACGCCTGAGTTTCCACCCTTTGGACTCAAGACTGCAGCGTCAACCCCTGCCTGGCTGCCTGTCCCCGCAATCGTGTCAGCCAATTCCTCCAATCTCTCTCTTTCTATGTATATATATGTACATATATACACACACAATACAGATAACATATATATATATTCTATTGTATATTCTCTTCATATTCTATTATCTAGATAGATAGGTAGGTAGATAGGGTCTTGTGGGGCATGGTGGGGTCTTGAGCTCTGACTCGGCTGAGATGGGAAGTCCCTGGAAGGTTCTGAGCAGAGGAGGCACTCGGCCTGACTTGGAGGCTAACAGACTCTGGCTGCACGTCAGCGTGAGGGTGGGAGCAGGGAGACCAGAATATTCTTGGTAAACAATGAGAGTGGTCTGGATTGGGGTGGAGTTGGGGGTCTGCAACAGAGGTAGAGAGGGATGGTCAGAGGACAATGCCCAGAGCAGGAGGGCATGGGGCAGGGGGACAAAATATGTTCTCATGAGCCCTCCCTTTTCAGGGAGAATAGGTTTTCCCAGAATTCCCCAGAACACAACCCTTGTACCTCATTAGTCAGAAGTGGGTCAACACCCACCAATCACAGCAAAGGGGAGGGATCCGTGATTGGCTGAGACCCTTTGTGATTCACCTCCTGTGCTGGGCCATAGGCGCTCGCCAGCATGAGGTCCTGGGAGTACAAGTCACCGTGCCTGGGTTTGCTTGTCTGGAGAAACGGGGATGATGCCTCAGAGAGTTGCTGGAAGGCTTACATGAGAGGATCTAGGTAGAGCTTAGAACAATGTTGGGTACAGCTTTAGAGCTCAGGGCCAACAGCTATTGTCTTGTTTGCTAGAAGCACCCAAATCCACCTTCTTTCCCAATCTAATGGTGTCACATAATTGTAACCTCAGTCTTCCTGCAGAATTTCTCCCCCCCTCACCCTGTCACAGTTTCTGAAATTTCCCCCTTGGTCACACACTTCCCAGAAGGACATGAGTGTCCTACTTTGTAGTTCACTAAAGAGACAGCTGTGGAGAGTTGAGAGAAGTAAATGTCATCCTAACTTTATCAAAGTCATAAAATACAAACCTTAGCATCTATCTGACCTATACACACAGTATAGAGGCCATTCCTGTGTCATACGTGGGTTGAAGTTGAAATACAACTGTAGGGATGGATCTTTAAACTTAATGTTTTATTTGGGAAGAAAGAATTGCAATTTGTGGCATACACCAGATGATCTTCGGTGTCTCTGAAGGGCAAAGAGCAGGTTTGGGGTTTTATGAAAAATGAATGTTACGTGTGTTCTTGAGAGAAAGTTCATTGGTATTAGTAAAGCTTTGGGGAGCTGGCCAGCTCTGATTGGTGGGCAAAGTTAGTCCTAGAGTTGGAGCCAGTTATCTCAGCAACTACAGATGAATCTGTTTTGGGGTTAGAGCAAGCAGTTTCAGCAGTCATGCTTGCAGAGAATGACATTCTTGGAGCAGTGTTATGTGCCCAAGAGCCCTTCCCCCAGCTTCTTGACTCTGTTTTAGTTCAGTGTCACAAGAATGACCCACTTCATACAACCAGCTTTTCACAAGTGTGAATAATGTGTTGGTCACAGCACGTGCAGTCAACACCTGGTGCTTTCCCACCTGACTTCCCCCCCCCCATCGTGGCATGGATGCTGCTCTAGGAGCCTCCCCCCACTAGCTGCCTCAGGTGGAGCTGGCCCATACCTGGCTCTGGGCGCTGACATAATGCCTAGGCCTAGCCAATCAGAGAATTGCTGCATTTCCTTAGCCATCAAGATTGGTTCACAGGTAAGCACCTGACTCAGGCTATCCAATCAGGTTCAACAAGAGGTAATTCCAAGCTTTTCACTGGAGGAATTAAAATAAATAATTCTGTTTCCTCTGGGTTTAAAGCTGAGAGTAATAATGGATGTGGACTTATCAGCACCCATCTTGCCAACCGTGGTGCCTGAGAATGCAGTCAACACAGCGGCCATCAGAACCGAACTCTGAAAGAGACTCAGTGCTAACACCATCATTTGTGGTTCTAGACCCAGCCATGCTTCAAGTAAAGCAACTTGAGGCTTATCCTTTCAGCTGAAGCCAGTGGGGGATGGCTTCCTGCCACTTGCAGCCAAACAAGTCCTAACTGACACACCAACGCTGTTCCAGGTGGACTGTCACCCTCTCCAGCCCGGCCCCAGTCTCCGCCACCCTTCTCACCCAGTGAGGGACAGTCTCAGCAAGGGACAGTCTGGAGTGGCGGCTAAGTGTGCAGACTTGGCAGCCAGGCTGTCTGGCTCCACCACTTTGCTGTGTGACCTTGGACAAGATATTCCTCTGCTCTGTGCCTCAGTTTCCCCATCTAAACAGGGACAATAATATTAATAGCACCCGCTCCATAGGGTTTGGGTATAGAACTAATTAACATATCTAAAGCACTAAGCACAAGGCCAAGCACATGTTAATTGCTGTGTGTTTAAAGAATTATTAACCTTTAGCAGCAGAAAGCTCCCCAAGGCCGCCTCAGTCTTCCGGCAGTGGGCAGGCAGCCTGGGAGCCAGAGGTAACACCGAGTGGGCAGTGCCAGACCCAGGCCCCTGCAGGAGGGACCTGGTCATGGCTATTCCTACTCCAGCAGGGCCATGGAGAGGACTTCTGGGGTGACTCACACAATGAGTATGAAAGCACTGACTGGCTCCTTCCGCAGGAATTCAAAGCACACACACAGAAGCTTGGTGTGAAATTGACATACTACAATAATACATAACATTATCACATCGTGGGAGGATTAAATGAGATAATCTGCATAAAGCACTTGGAATAGTGCCTGGCACAGAGTTAGCTCTCTGTGGGCATTGGTTATTACGATTATTATTAGTATTCTCTCGTTAAAATATGATTGTCTGGGGTGAGCCCTGTAAAAGAAAATAAAACTTCAGGACTCTCTAAATTTATTAAGCCAAGGGGGGAATTAAGCCCTGGAGACCGAGTCCTGACTTAGCATGTTTGCAATCTGCTTCATAGATTATGGTTTAAGTCTCTTCCTCATCGTTCCCGTTCTGTAAATGACTAGCAGAGACCAGAGACCAGGACTTCCCCCTTCCAATCACTGATCTTTGTTACAGACTAGCTACCTCCATTATTGTCTTCTACCTAATTCAGGCCAGATGGCACCTTAGACCCCATGGCAGTTACGTCTTCAGTGGTGAATGCTGAACATACCTTTCCCAGGGTGGGTGGGGGATACCTGAACTGATCAGGTCTTTATAACTATGTATTAAGCCTTACATAGACAGATGTTAAAATTCTGTTAAACTTCCCTAAGCTTTGTCTATATAAGCGATCCCAAACTTCTACACTTTGGAACACTGACTTCCCTGCTTTGAAATCTCTGCTCGCTGGGTGGCCTGTCATCAAATTTTGTGCTTAAAAAAATTCTCTTTAAACTGGATTCTGACCCTTTTGACTTTAGGTTGACAGCCCATTCTTAGCAAATTAATTCTTAGTGACCAAATCAGTTCACTCACCCCTCAGATGGTCACCGAGCACATGCTGTGTGCCAGGCATGGCTCGAAGTGCAAGGGCAACGACAGTGAGCAACACAGATGAGACATGCCCTCCCCGATCTAACATTCAGTCGCAACAACAAATGGAACCGATGGGAACATGAATGAGAACACGCCAAGCAGCAAGATGACCAGGATGATGACCCGGAGTGATGTGAGAGGGTGACCCCAGGGCTTGTGCTCAATCGAGGGCTGGGAGGCTGCCCTTGGGAGTGACACTGCAGCTGAGCCCTGGAGGAGCAGAAGCAGCCAGCCATGGGACCACTGGGCAGAGGAGCCAGCAGGGGCAAAGGCCCTGGGGTGGGAATAAGCTCAGAGGCCCCGGCAGCAGGCTGGGATTGGAGGGTGGACAGAGGGTTTCTGGGGAGGCCCAGTCTTGGGGAGGTGGGGAGGCAGAAGTGGGCTCCAGCCCCACATTCTTTCCCACAACCCTTCCCTTCTTCCTCAGCATTGTCCTTGGAGCTAAATTTAAGGAAGTTTTATGGTAAATCGGAGAATTGGCCGTTGAAGCTGGGAAGCTATTCATATGGACATGGGCTAAATGGCCTTCTGGGAGCCCACGCTGAAGAGGGAGGGATGGGCTCTGGGACAGCCCGGACGGTGGTGGTCTGGGAGCCCCTCGCAGGCCAGAGGGCAGAGGCACAGGCGGGGAGGGTTTCTGGTTGGGACCAGATGGTGAGGAGCCCACGGGCCCTGAGGCGGCAGGGCAGGTGGCAGCTATTCTGAGAATCCCTCAGCCTGGGGACATCTGTGAGAAGTCTGCGCTCCACCTTGAGAGAGGCCTCGGGGGCTTTAAAAGGGAGGATATTTTTAGAGGAATTCGGGAAAGCTGAGGTGCAATGGCCCCAGGCCCTGAATTTGAAAATCCCGGTTTCTGACCCAGTCTGAGTGAGACGTGGGGCAGGAGACCGCACCCTGAGCAGGCAGGCTGTGGGAAGCAGGCCCTCGGGTCTCACTATAAAGACAAGCTCCTTGGTGTCTCTGGGCCTCAGGTCACTCATAGGCCTATGACCATTTTTTCAATGAATTCATTCCAGACACATTTATTGATGCCTACTACATGTCAGTCTCTGTTGCCAGCACTGCTAACGAGAGCTGATGTTCACTGACAGCTGACGGCCTGCAGGGCCCTAGAAGGAGCTAGAGCTTTCCATCATCGTCATGGAGTCTGCCCTCGGCCCAGGAGGTAGGTGCTGTGCTCTCTGGGCTCATGGTGGTGCAGGACCTGCCCAAGGCCACACAGCCACTATGGGGCAGAGCTGGGATTTGAACCCCAGGCAGCCTGGCCCCAGAGGCTGCACCATCCATCCTCACCCTTAGCTGCCCCCTGTGTCTAGGTGTAGGTGGGTGGCTGTTATGAGTCCCACTTGACAGATGGAGAAACTGAGGTCCCAGAAGGTCAGCAGCTTCCCCGACACTGTGCAGTGACTGATTCCTTGGCTTTTCCATTCCATGGGAATCTAGGGGTATCTGTGTCACTTTCCCTGAAGCCACGCCAAGGGTCATGTTCCTGGGGCAGGATTTTCTGTGGGCTCACCTGCCACTATTTCTGAGGAAATCCCGCTGGTGACAATGCTGTGGTCACCCTACCCTCCCTCCTGACTCTGGTGCTAAATGTCTGCAAAATGCCTTCCAGCTCTGCTCACCAAAACTCCCCTCAAAGCTGGGCGAGGTGGCTCACGCCTGTAATCCTAGCACTCTGGGAGGCCGAGGCAGGCGGATTGCTCAAGGTCAGGAGTTTGAAACCAGCCTGAGCAAGAGCGAGACCCCGTCTCTACTATATATAAAAAATAAATTAATTGGCCAACTAATATACATAGACAAAATTAGCCGGGCATGGTGGTGCATGCCTGTAGTCCCAGCTACTCAGGAGGCTGAGGCAGGAGGATTGCTTGAGCCCAGGAGTTTGAGGTTGCTGTGAGCTAGGCTGATGCCATGGCACTCACTCTAGCCTGGGCAACAAAGTGAGACTCTGTCTCAAAAAAAAAAAAAAACAAAAAAACCTCCCCTCAAGGAAGAGTCTGATAAGCTCATTCACATGACTAATAACAGCATCCTGTGGTACCACCTCTCCATACACGTGTCCATAGCTCATCCATCCACCCATCCATTAAGACATCCATCCGTCTATCCATTTATCCATTCATCCCTCTGTCCATTCATTCATCCAGTGCTCAGGGTGTTCTGGGAAAAGCATCACGATCGCTGGCATCACCGCGTAAGCTCTGCCTGCTGTCAGATCAGCGGCAGCATTAGACTCTCGCGGGAGCTCGAACCCTACTGTAGACTGCGCGTGCAGGGGATCTAGGTTGTGTGTTCCTTTTGAGAATCTAATGCCTAATGATCTGAGGTGGAGCTGAGGCGGTGATGCTAGCGCTGGGGAGCAGCTGCAAATACAGATCGTCATCAGCAGAGAGGTCTGACTGCACGATAAATGTAACTCACTTAAGTCATCCCCAAACCATCCCTTCCCCCACCACCTCCACAGTCCATGGAAAAATTGTCTTCCATTAAACTGGTCCCTGGAGCTAAAAAGGTTGGAGACTGCTGCTTTACAGCACTTAGGACCCAGCTGAGCAGAGTGAGGGATGCACCTAGGGAAGCCTCGGCTCTGTCCTTCCCAGCCGCAAAACCTGCCCCTGGGGAAGGGCCATCCTGGGTTCCTGGGCCCCTCCTGACTCTGTGGGCAGCCAGAGGAGGGGGGGTGGTCACAGCACAGGCCCTGGAGCCAGAGGCCTGCCGGTGCCTTCTCTACCACAATGCCACCTGCTTACCAACTGGGTGATATTTAGCAAGTCCCTTGACCTTGGTCACTTAATGCCTCTGTTTCCTCATCCCTAAAATGGATGTAATAATGCCTTCCTCCCTGTAGGGGCATTAAATATGCAAAATGCTTAAATAAGTGCCTAACACAAAATAAGCCCTAAACAGATATTAACTCCTATTGACACTTCAATTAGAGACCCTTCCAGAATGGCAGAGTAAACACCTCCGGAAATACATTCCTCACTAAAACAATGAGAACATCAATTCAAAAAAACTGCCAAATCGACTTTTTCAGAACTCTGGTTATTAACTGAAGGCCTCCAACTATACAAGTATGTTTAGTCAACAAAAATGCTGACTCTCAGAGAGGCAAGCTTTGTTTTAACTTGCCCTAACCTGTCACCCTCTTCCCAGCTCCGAGGCAGCCTGGAAAACCAATGCCTCGACCCTAGTAGCTGTGACAAGCAGCACCTGACCGCCACTGGAGGGGGCAGAGGAATAGACACTTCTCCAAAGAAGGTATCTGAATGCCCTCTAAGCACATGAGAAGATGTGCCATATTACTAATCTTCAGGGAAATGCAAATCAAGACCACAAGATCTGTACTAGGATGGCTACAATCAAAAAGACATATAGCAACAAGTGTTGGTGAAGATACAGGAAACTGTAAGCATCTCGCATTGCTGGCGGGAATGTACACTGGTGCAGCCACTCTGGAAAACAGCCTGACAGTTCCTCAAAAACAGAAATAGAGTTATCATACGAACCAACAATTCCATTCCTAGATATATACCCAAGAAAAACAAAAATATATGTCCCTAAAAACTTGTGCACAAATGTTCATAGCAGCAGTTTTTATCATAGCCAAAATTGGAAGCAAGCCAGATGCCTGTCAACAATGAATTGATGAACAATGAAAAGTGGTATGCTCTGCCCTCCACGGCCACATCCTCTGATTCTACCAATTGCGGATCAAAACTGCAGTTAGTCAATGATTGCGTCTGTGCTGAACATATATGTACTTTTTTCCTTGTCATTATTACCTAATCTGTATGGTATAACAACTATTTACATAGCACTTACACTGTATTAGGTATTATAAGTGATCTAGAGATGATTTAAAGAATACGGGAGGATAGGCGGAGGTTATACATGAATACTACTCCGTTTTATAAAAGGGACTTGAGCAACCTCGGATTTTGGTACCTGTGGGGGTCCTGGAACCAATCCCCTATGGATACCGAAGGACAACTGTATATGCATTCCATAGGGTATTATTCTGCCATAAAAAGTAATGAAGTACTGACACATGCTACAATGAGAATGAACCCTGAAAATATTAAGAGAAAAATAAAAGTCACAAAAGACCACATGGTGTATGATTCCACTTATATGAAATGACCAGAATGGGAACTCCATGGCCGCAGAAAGCGGCAGAGGGATGCCTAAGGCTGGGGCGCAGGCGATGGGGAGTGACTGCCAAAGGGTATGGGATTTCTTTTGGGATGATGGAATGTTCTGGAATTAGGAAGTGGTGATGGTTGCACGACTTTATGTGTACACTAAGACAACAGAATTGTGTACTTTAAAAGGGTGAACATTAGAGAATGCAAATTATATCTCAATAAAGCTGTTATTAAAAAAGAATTCTAACCGCCATCATCCCATACCTGGACCATTCAGGGCCTCGTCATGGGCCTCTCCGCTACCACTCTGCCCTCTTTAATCCGTATGCCCCTTGGTAAATGAAGAAGATTTCTCAAAATCAGAAATGTGATCATGTGTCTCCTCTAAGGCCCCCACGTCTTTCACTTCCCTGTGCTCCCCCCTTCTCCCCTGATTCAGGGCTTCACATAGTGCTGTTCCCTCGGCCTGGCCAGCCTCCTCCTCCTTGCTCCCTGGCTAACTCCTGTCCACCTTTCAGGACTCAGCCAAATGACACCTCCTCAAGGAGGCCTTCCAGAAACCCTCTGCCTGGGCCTCTGCCCTGGTGAGCCCAGCTCATGACTGAGCTCCTGCAGTCAGGAGGGAGAGGGAGTCTGGCTCTTCCGCAGCTGTAGCCTCAGTGTCTATGTCAATGTCTGGCACATAATAGGTGCTCCGTCAACACCTCTGGTGTCCTGGGCTTCAGTGTAACACCAGCAGGAGCCCAGAAGCTGCAGGCGCTGCTGTGGGACAGACACCACCCACTCACGTGTGAATGAGCTGGAGAGATTCCTGGCAGCGCTGCCGTGACAGCCTAATTTAATTGGCTTAAATAACCTCTGCATGACAATGCATGGTTAGCAGGAGCTCTTTATACAAGCCTGGGAGAAAAAGACTGTCCTGTCATTTGCACTGCTTTGCAGAGGGAGACAGGGAGGCTCAGCAAGGAGCACCAACCTGCTGGAAGTCACAGTCTCAAAGAGGTAGAGCCTTTCACTTTCTGTCTCCACTCACCTAGCCACTCGTTCATTCCATAAGTAAATATTTATGACGTGGGTAAAAGGTGTCCTGGGCCCTGGAAGATTCAGCGGAGAAAAGGCAAAAGTGGGCTTAACTCCACAGAGGTGACATTCTAGAGGAAAAGACAGGTACTAACTTCACACTGTGGTATGTGCTGAGAAAGAAAAATATAGTAGAGTGACCAAGTGGTGGCAGAGAGGGACAGCGTGTTCAGGGGGGCAGCTATTCTAGCTGTGCTGATCAGGGAAGGCCTCACTGAAGAGGTGACATTCACCTGAGGCCTGGGAAGACCGTTCCAGTCACATATAACAGAAAATTCAACATAACAGTGACTTAAACACAAATAAGTCATCGCATTCTCTTACTTGGAGTTGGGGAGACAGTCTGTGGCTGATGTGGAAGCTCCATGAAGTCATCCGGGACCGCACACCTTTCCTGTCTCTGCTACACTCTGGATGGCTTCCATCTTCACAGCCACTTCATGGTCCAAGATGGCTGCCAAGTGCCAGGCCTAGCAGCCACATTCCAGGTAGCCAGAAGGAGAAATGAAATCAGAGCACAAAAGGCACACCATTCCCATGAGCCTGTTCTCTACTCTGACATCTCATACAAGACTTCTGATATGACATTGCCTTTCCTTCATCACATGATCTCACGTAGTGCAAGGAAGGGTGGGCAAAGTCCTCTTCCTTCCTTCCTTCCTTCTAGCCACGTGCCCAGCTAAACTGGAGGTTCTGTTTCCAAGGAAGAAGAGGAGACTAGATACAGGGTAGGTAACAAGTAGTTCCTGCTAGACCCCAAATTTTGTCTCTTTGAATTCCAAGACTTTTAAGGGAAATTAGCATTAAAGCTCAGTGATGTCCTGAAACCACTCTGCCTTTGCTGATGAATTCACCATAACCGCCTGTTCTGCAATTCCCTGAAGTCCATGTTTGGCCCTAATAGAATGCCCGACCTCTGCAAACGCCTTGAGGAGAGTGGGCTCAGTGAGTTTAGTCTCCTCTTCATGAAGAGATGGGACTTCCTGGCTGCCTTGAGCTGTCCTGCATAGCAGCTCAGTGCAGACTGTCCCAGCCTCCGCCAGAAGCTGCACCTCCTGCTCATCCTCACTGCCTCCCTCTCCCCTTTCCACAACGCCCGTGTTTCTGAAGGGCCCCTTTCCTTGGCTAGCTCTGACCAGGAAAGCGCTGGGGGCAGGAGGGTGAGTGAGGAGGCGGCTGGGTGGTTGGCACACATTCTCTCCCAAGATCCAAGATGTTGAAGAGGAAGATGCCAGGTGGGATAGATGCACATGAACCCTTCACACGCCAGGGTCACGCCTCCAACGGTAGCGTGGTTTTGGCTAATTACTCGTTAAGTAAAGTAAAGCCTCAGATTAAGAGGTGTAATTACAGTCCCTGCATCTGTCTGCGTGTGCAGGCAGAAGACTGATGTTATCTCAGAGCAGGACTCGGCTCTCTCCTGGGAACTGGAGCTTCCCAGTCTGGGGCCTCACTGGCCCCTTGGCTGGAATTTTCAATTTCACAAGACTGAGACTTTTTAATTCTCTTTTATTTTCCACAGAGGGAGGACAGAATTCACCTCGGGTGCTGATACAAGCCCTGCGGGCCAGATAATGAGGAGACAGAAGGGCAGAGAGCTGAGACACTGGAGAGATGGTCACCTGCAGCAAGCCCCTACACCTAATGAAGTCCTTCAGAGGCTTGCAAGAAAAGGCTCACGATCAAAGGCATTCTACTCGAGAGACCTTGCAGAGCAGCCAGTAACAACATGAGTCCACTCCGAAAGGGAGAGAGCCCAAGAGAGTGCAAGCGACAGCGGTGGCTCCGTTACTGCTCTGCTAGTGGCACAGGGAGCAGCTCTCAGAGCCGTACCATGGGTGAGGTGAGGACTGGTTCAGAGCCAGGCGGCCTGAGTTCAAATCCCTGCCTGGGTACTTACTGCTGGGACCCTGGGCAGGTTACTCCACCTGTCTGTGCCTCAGTTTCCTCACCTGAAAATATCGTCCTTGGAGCGCCTCACAGGGTTGTTCTGGAGATGAAATGAGTTTGTAATACTTGTCACATAGTAGAAGGCGTCCACCACAGAGGTCAAGCCTGGTGGCAGATACTGCTAGAAATCATGGATAGAGCCCTTATCTTTGAGCACATCCATGTTATCAAAATTTTAAAAAGCCAAAGCCACTGATTAAAGACAGGGCGTTGAACCACCTCAGGCAGCACTTGGGACTAGGTGGCAGGTGAGGCTAGACTTGGGGCACTGGGGCGCTTTTGACCGCCATGGATGATCACGTGTTCGCCCTTGAGCCAATCACTGTGGCTTAGGCAATGGACTGCTCTGATTGGTGAGCCCTGGGTCATGGGGTGGAGTCAGCCTCGCCCAATCCACGTAAATGACAGTGGAGAAGGGGCGGATCCCAACAGAAAACCGGGCAGGTGTGGCCGGAAGGTGGGGCTGCGGGTGCTGGGCAGGCTGGAAAGGCTCCTCGGTGTCGCAGGTGCCCTTGGTCCGGGTCTGCGAGCAAACGCGGGGTCCTTCGCCAAGAAGGGAGCCTTTAACGCGGCCATGACGCCCGGCTTCGAGTACCCGGATCACTGTAGTGGAGAGCAAAGCTGCTCGAAAGGCAGCGCCAATCCTCAGGCCAAGGGTTCGAGGCTGCATGGAAGGAAGAACTTTCCAGCAGTCAACCCAGAGCCTCACGAAACAGGCTGCCTGCGAAGGAGGGAGCTGTATTGTTCCCAAGGTTCAAACAAAAGGTTTGGGTTTGCAGGGATATTGAAGACAGGGTTTTATCATTTTAGGGGGTTAAGCTCCTCGATTGTTTCCAAACATCTCTCTCAGTGTTATCCTTTCCCACATGCACTATCGGTACTATAATTTATTAAATATTTTTATTTGCATACGTTTATGTGTTTCACTTATATACCTGTATTTAAAAGAAATACATACTTGCCAGGGCTGGGGGTGGGATGAGGAGTTACAGAGGGTACAGAGTTTCAATTTTGAAAGATAAAGTTCTGGAGATGGATGGTGGTGATGGTTGCACAACAGTGTGAATGTACTTAATGCCACTGCACCGTCGCCTAAAAATGGTTAAAATGGTAGATCTTATGATATGTATATTTTACCACGCAGATATGTCGTCATCATAAAATGTAAAAGAATCATTTTCCTCAAAAAATGGAAGAAAATAGTAAAAACAAAAGCGGTGAAAATAGAATACTTATAGTAAATTCTAGCCTAATACTGTCACCCACGGAGCACTCTGAGCCTGAAAAACTGACCTCTTGTTTTTCAAATGAGTACTAGCAAGAACTAAAACATTGATTAAAATATATTAGCACTAAACTTTTGGCTCTCTCCTTGATAATATAAAATCAACAAGATCGAAAGAGAATTGATCAGGTAAGAGACTTGTCTTGGTGTGAGTCAGTGTTATTCTATACTGTGTCTACCTAACCCCTTAAAGTCATCTTTGAACCTCCAGCAGTTTTTGAATGTCTTCCCTCGGTTGCCGAAGAGGAGCTGAAATTGGGAGTGATGCCTGAGTTCGGAGAACTAAGAGAGCATAACATTGGGCCTTCCCTCCCCCGACTCCCCATCCTTCTCTTTTCCTCCTGTAACCAAATAGCAACATGTTGATCTGTTTTCATCATGGATGTCCCCATAGACTTTGGATTTTATTTGACAAAAGAAGTCTATTGCTTTAAATTTAAAAAATGTTTGAAAACTATTGGTCTAGAGCAAGACCTCCTCTACTCGGGAGGCTGAGGCAGGAGGATCACTTGAGCCCAGGAGTTTGAGGTTGCTGTGAACTAGGCTGACGCCATGGCACTCACTCTAGCCTGGGCAACAAAGTGGGACTCTGTCTCAAAAAAAAAAAAAAAAAAAAAGATTATAGTAATATATTTTTATTGTCTTATTTTCTAAATCTTCCAAGTTTAAAATTCCAGGATTCATCATAATCTTTTTTTTTTTTTTTTTTTTGAGACAGAGTCTCACTCTGTTGCCCGGGCTAGAGTGCCATGGCCTCAGCCTAGTTCACAACAACCTCAAACTCCTGGGCTCAAGTGGTCCTCCTGCCTCAGCCTCCCGAGTAGAAGGGACTACAGGCACGCACCACCATGCCCGGCTAATTTTTTCTGCATATTTTTAGTTGTCCAGCTAATTTCTATTTTTTTTTTAGTAGAGACGAGGTCTTGCTCTTGCTCAGGCTGGTCTCGAACATCTAAGCTCAAACGATCCTCTCCCATCGGCCTCCCAGAGTGCTAGGATTACAGGCATGAGCCACCATGCCCGGCCCCATCATAATCTTGATCATTCTCAAACCAGACATACCCTTTCCATGTTTATTTATTTATTTTTTGTGATGACATGTTTTTCAGACCAAGTTCTCCTTGCTCCAAATCCACTTCCCTTTCTTCTTGTAATTAATCCTAATTTCCTTAGTGAGCCACCCTCCCCTCTGTCCGCGTAGTTGGGCTTGGTCCAGGGCTGTGCATGTGACCTAGGTCCAGCCAATCAGAAGAATCTCATGACCACAGTGGTTGGTTAAGATATGGGCATGTGACACAATTAAAGTTAATATAGGCCAGTTCTCAGCTAGCAGCTTGAGCAACTGCAGGAGAGATGCTCTCTTTTCCCTGCTATTGCTAAGAAGTTATAGTGTTGAGCTGGAGTAGGGGCAGCCACCTTACTACAGATGAACAACCTCTACCCCAAAATGCACCCACCCAGGTGAATGCAGAGTCAAAAAATAGAGCAAGAACCATATAGTGACATCCTTTGATTTCCTGGATCCAGCCAGGGACTTCAATACTCTACTCCAAATTTATGACCCAATAAAACCCCTGGTTTGCTTAATCTAATTTAGGTTGGATTTTCTGTCATTTGCAACCAACGAATCTTGATTGATACAAGCCTCTCTTTCTCAAGAACCTTTTCTTGAAGCTACTAGTTGACTACTACATGCTCTTGTAAACAGTAAATAAAAACCATTGAACTTGGAAAGGACCCAAGTTTTAGGTCTTTGGTGGGTAGATTTTGTTTTTTCTTAGACTCCAAGGAAGTAGCCTAGGGACCATCTGGATTAAGGTCTTAACCTCAGGCACTTTTGCTTTTTTGTTCCTTTAAAGTTGTCTAATACAAATGCCTCTGTGTGATGCTCGATAGACTTTAAAAAGTGTGAGTCCTCGGGCCTGCCCAAGGTCTGAAGTCCATCATCAGCTCAGTTCTGCCCTTTTGCAAAACACTGGCCTTTTTGTCTCTAAATATGTGAGTCCATTACTCACATATCTGGCTGTTGCATCCAAAAACAATATTTTACTTTTGGCTTAAGAGCCCATCTCAACATAAACATCTGAGCTCCCGAATGTTGCTCTAACAGCTTGACAACTCTGTAGGTGTAGAGCTGGCTGCCAGCCAATCCAAATTTTTCTGCTTCTTTCTTTTAATATAAACAGGGCCTTTGAAGAACTGTGGATTCATTGAATGAACAAATGAACTTGTTTACATAAAACATGCAGGAGGAAATTTCCACTGTGCTTCAACATATAATTTCAGTCTGTTTTCTGATGGGCCAGCACATTATGGAGATTGTTTTCCTAGACCAGGATGTTGTCTTCCATTTGGTGGCCTAATTATTCACTCCAGTCAGCAAGTTCAAGATTTGGCGTTTGGCGAGGGAGGGTGCAATGTTAAATTCTGCTGTGTTGGTTCACAAAGAAGGACTTTTGAATTTGGAGGAAGACCCCTGCCCAGTTATATGAAAAGAAGGAATGGAAATGGCTTGAAACCACACCACAGTGTCTGGTGTTTTATAGAAAGGGAAGCAAAGGTCTTCTGGGCCACTCTTCCGACTCCCCCACTCCAAATATGCACCCCAAATCTAGGGATTTACATTAATTTGTAGAAGGCAAAGCAAGCAAGGAGGTCACTCAGGACGGGGCTGGGTGGGATGATTTATGTTATTTGGGGAAAATAAAGGGCGCTTTTCACAGGCTCTTGCGTGGAGCCCTGTGAATCATCTCTTGGTTAATGACGAGGCCCCTCCCATCACTCTACTTGCTGGTGACAAATCACTCTGGGGGGATGGCAAGAGTTTTGGGAAAATAACTTGTGTGACAATGTGAAATCCTGAGCTAGAACATGCTGGAGGGGAGGTGCAGGGCATGAGGTGGCCGTAGGGGTAGGGATGGGGTGACACGGAAAGGAGGTGGCCATGGCAACGCACCCTCAGAGGTCATGGGTGCATCCGTGGGGGTGCAGAGGTCTCACACACTGGTGATCACTGAGCTGGATGCAGGAAGTTCCCCGCGCCGCCTTACTACTACCTGGTGCTTTCTGTCTTGGGCTGAGGGTGAGCTGGTTTGGCCAGGAATGGGAAGCAGTAAAGTCCACTTAGAAAGTGAGTAAATAAGCCCTCCGTGGTGTTCAACTTTATCATTATTTCTTTTAATGGTTCCTAAATTCATACCTCTGGGATGTTACCTTCTGAGACACCAAAATTAAATCACAGAGTTATTTTTGTTTTTTTTTTTTTTAAAGTATTATCATTCCAGCTAAGGGCCTGCTTATGTTCCTACAGCAAGCTGGATAAAAATAATAAGAGCCAACATGTAGCCCCAAGCACTGTTCATTTTATGCACTTTACCTAATTTAACCACAAGAATGATATGAAGACCTTCCTTAGCCTTATTTTGCAAATAGGGAAACTGAGACACAAGCAAATTAAGCACCTTGGCTGAGGTAATGCATCTAATACATGATAGCCAGGATCAAACCCTGGCGTATGTTAAAAGAGAGAGAGTGAGCGAGCACACTGCACGAGCCATCGCTGAGAGCTTAAGTCTTCATTGAATGAGGGGAGCGAGTGGGATGTTTCCAGAGAGGTGTGGAGAGCATTGTAACAGGTGATGCAGACACATGGCAAGAGATCCAAGCAAGATAAACAAAAAGAGCCTCTTTTGAGACGGGTCCCTTGTCCTCCTAGAGGGTCAGATTTCAGGTAAGGCGGGTCAGGGAAAGGTCTGTGGGGAGAGTCATTTGAAGATACTGGGGAGGAAGGGGCACTGTTGGTCACACAGTTGCTCCAAAGATTTTAGGAGGCAGAGAAGAGAATGGTGAAAGAAAGGGTCAGATGGAGAAAAAAGAGTATGGAAAAAAAAAAACAAAACTTACGGATAAAAGGAATCCCTGTAAGGAAAAAAAAAGTAGCAAGGGAACGAAATACTAAAAGTTATAGTTCAAGAAATTTTTTCTTAAAATTAAAAAAAGATTTGCAATTATTTATTAAAAGAGCATGCTGCATCTTGAGAATGGTGACCCATAATGACCAATACTAGGTTCAAGTAAAATTACTGGACTTGGAAAAAAAATGAAGAAATCAAATTCTCTGGACTCAAGATTGGAATGTCCAGAGGGGATCAAACGGGCTCCAGGCCTGGTTAGATCCATTGGCCTAAATTATTTCATCAGGACTCGGCCTCTCTGACTTTTTATCTCTTATCTCTATTTCCATCGTGTAGCTTCGTGTGCAGGCAAATTATCTCCATATGGTGTCTCTAAGAATTTCTCAGTTTATATTATTACAACGTAAAGTCCAACGTAAAAAGAATGTCTCTTTGTTTAACAACCTCAGACACAGTTTGAGAATTACGTTTCAGTGGCCACTGGGAGCTAACATAGGTAGCCAATCTGATGTGCAAATTGGCCAGGCATGAGTCACCTGCTCACAGCGAGGGTCAGCCCAGGGCACTTCAGTGGGCTGAGAGTGAGAAATAAGTGGTTTCCCAAGAAAAACACAAGCTCTGCCCTCAAAAGGAGGAGAAATGGCTAAAGCACAGGCAGCTTCTGTCTACCAAAACTCTTAACCCAGCCTCTGCTGCTCGTGAGTCTGGTCCTCAACCTGCGAGGAGGCCCCGTGGGTGGCAGGGGAGGGAGGCGGATGGGTGTGTGGCTGGAAACACGACCCTGTCCACCTCCTTGCTTTCCCTGTTAAAGACTGTTCCTGGTCTTTGTCCTGGGATTTGGGAGGGAGCTTGCTCATTGGTGAGCACATGGATGTGCGAAGAAGACGTGCTTCCTGACACCACAGGGCAAGAACACGGGAACTCTGAGTCTGAGGGACCCCCACCCCCACCCCCAGACCTCACCCATGGGCCTCTTCTATTGCCTGGTCATGATCTGTATTCTATAATAAGACTGTAGTCATAAACGTAGCAACTCTGTGAGTCGTTCTAGTGAATTCTGGAACTTGAGTGGCTCATAGGAATCCCCGAATCTGTGGCCAATTGGTCAGAGTGTGGGTGGCCTGGGGACCCCCAGACTTGCAGCTGGTGGGGACTGTGCCCGCCTAGAACTTGTGGAGCCTCCACTACCTGCAGGCTGTTAGCGTTGGGATTGTGTGGCAGTATCAAGCTGTCCCTCCCTGGCTTCTTTCTGAGGGAACTCCAGGTTAGGACTTGGAAATGAATCCTGGTCTACGATGATGGCGCAGGTCTGCTCTTAATCCTTCTGCCCTGGGACGGCTCGGGTGGGAAGGGAACATGCTAGCAGCAGGCACAGCTGGGATCACGCCAGGTCTGTCCGCTGCCCCCTGGGCAGAGCTGAACCTTGATGGCACGTGGGTTACGCAAGAGCTGCTGTTGGTGTTGGTTTCGGGCGGGCCCTCGTCCCACTGGCTGATGAGGGGTGAGAGCTGCTGCACCCCTCACTGTCTTCCTCTGCTGGGACAGGGCTAGACAGTGTCTGGGGCTGGGGGCAAAGAAAACTGCATGAGCCTCAGCCTCACTCGCCCTCCCCTGATAGGTGAGAGACAGCTGCCTTTCAGAATTGTTCTGAAATAAAAATTGTGCATCCGACCTCACCTTCCCTTGCTCTCTATCTTTTTGTAATCTAAGTATGGCAAGTAGGGGCCCACAAGGACACAGATTCCCTGAAAAGCCCTTGGCTAATTCTGGTTCATACTGTTCATTTTGCATAGGCATGAGAAATAGTATTTCACGCATTTTCATGCATCCCAACCAGTCACTGATCTATCGTAACTGATCTACAACAGGCTTATAACATGCATAGTAACCAAAGCCTGGGAACTCTGTCCTCGAATTCCTCTGACTAGGACTTCTTCCAGTAACCAGAGTGCCAGCATCATTAGCAGACACTTTTCCATTTAGCAGCTGAATGGCAGGTCTGTGGGGCACCACTGCACTGTGTCTGCTTTTATGGGATGGAAACCTGCTTGGCTGTAGCTCTGCTACGTTCAACTTCAAAATATTTGCTCTTAAATGGGTTAACTGTTTTCTCCTGACCACACCGAAGCTGGCAGCAAGGGACGGACAGGCAGCCTTGACACGCATCTTCCCAGGGAGGAAAGTCATCCATCACCGCGCAGCGGCCGCTGGTAGGCCGGGCTGGGCTCGGCCAAGAGACCGCGAAGGGAGCCAGAGCCGCGGAAAAGGCACAGCCTTGGCCCCTGGCAGAGAGAGAGGGCGAGACATACCGTGGCTTCTGCCTTCCTCCACAACCACCCTCCCCAGTCCCCGGCGGTGCCTTTGATTGGCCAAGCCTGGCCCAACGCCCAAAGGCAACAAACAGAGCCTGGAGGAGTGGGGGCCAGGCCCCCCAGGACACAGAGCCCGGCAGGAGACAGGCAGGCAGTGGGTCTGAGGACAAGCAGGCCCATGACCTGTGGCCTGCACAGAGAGAGCACGAGACAATTTAAAAAAATGGGCCCTCCTAGAACTGAGCCTAGACTCCATGCAAGGGAGGGAGTGTGCATTTCTGAATCCTGCTAGTCCGATACAATTCTTCCAGGAGCCTTCAGTATCCTTCCTTAGAAGAGGCTATTTTTTCCCCCAGTGAGGCTGACCTCTTGTCAGTGTTGATGAGCAGAACAATTACATAGTCAGGTTTGTTATGTGGGAAACGACAGAGTTCCAACTCAAACTGACCTTAAGCTACACATGGGGAGTTATTATTGGCTCAAGTAACAAAAAAGTCCAAGGGGATCCAGCTTCAGGCACAGCTAGATCCAGGAAGCCCTCCACCTCTTGGCTTCCCTCCGTGCTTGCGTCATTGTCTGGCAGGCTCTGCCCTTGAACTGACAAAGACGTTCCCAACACCTCCAGGATGAAATCCTACCAGATCAACGCCTCCAGCAAAAACTTCTAGAAAAGTCTCAGGATTAGCACAGATTGGAGCCACCTCAGTCATGTGCTCACCCAGGAGCCAGGCGACGGGCCGAGAGAAAGGGAAGAAGCTGGAGAGCCAGACCCGTGTCACGTACCAGATCCTTCCACAGTTAGTCACATCTCCTGCCCGTCCGATGGTGAAGAGCATCCCTCCTTCCCCTGCGCCCAGTCGGCTCAGGCTCTCTGGTCCCTTCCTCGCAGGGCCCCTTTCTCAGAGGAAATAAAGGGACACACTCCAGCCGAGGTGTCAGAGCTCGCAGAAATGCCCAAGTGCCATGGAGAACTCCCGGTACAGCCAGGGGATCCTGCCGGGCACTCAACGGGGAACCACAGTGACTTGTCCCTTTGCTCAAAAGGCAAAACACTGGTTTGGGCCCGGAGGCGTCCCCCTCCCCTGCCGAGTAGCCAGGTGTCTCCTGGAGAACCCACTTCAGAACACTGGGCTCACCGGTCGCATTAGGGACGTCTCTCGCCACCCCCACCAGGAGCGCCAGGCCTCCGCTCGGAGCCGGCTCTGACCACGGCAGCCCCGACAGGGAAGAGCTCCCAGGCCCACCCGCCGTGGGGATAGGGCTCTTTTGTAAGCCATGGAGGAGTGGACGGCGGGGACGGGGATGCCCCTGGTTCCCCGCCCTGTCTGCCTCTGCCCCTCCCTGCATCCCTTCTGCTTCCCGCCGGTTCCTGCACCCTTCTGCACTTTGCGTCGGGTCTCAATAAGTGTTCGATAACATTTACGAACAAACATTTCTTGTACACCTGCTCTAGGCTGGGGGGAGTGCTGGCCTCCAGGGAGAAAACGCACAAAACAACAGTGTCCTCATCTTTGTGGAATCCCCCACGCAGTCAGGACAAGACGTTTTCAGGAGTCCCCATGGAGGGGCATGCTTCTCTCTGCCTCGGAGAGTCAGGGAACCGTGAACAGACAACAGATGTGACAAGTGGGCCCTAGGGTGTCATTAGGCCTTTGCAGGCTGCTCGCGGGGTGCACTTCCCCCAGATCTTCCCTTTCTCATCTTTCACTGGGATCCTGAAATAACAGTGTCACCTCATGGTTGGGGACACAAACTCGAGGACAGACTTTCTTTTCAATTCCTGCCTCCCCTACTCGCTAAGTGATCTTTGGAGTATGACCTCAGAGAAATGACTTACCCTCTCCCCAGCCTCAGTTTCCCCACCTGCACAATGGGGATAATACTAATACCTACCTTATAAGGCCGGTGTGATGACTTCATCAGTTATCAGGGCAGCTAGCCACTATATCAAATGACCCCTAAATTTAAGGTGATCAGATTTAGGTTCTCCCGGGACTGAGGGGTTCCCCAGGATGCAGGACTTCCAGTGCTAAAACCAGGACATTTCCAGGCAAACTGGAACAAACCATCACCATGCTAAATCTCAGAGGCTAACATGATAGAAGTTTATTTCTGGCTCGCATGGCTGTTGAGTGGCCACCTTCCCTGCAGTGACTCGGGGACCCAGGCTCCCACTTCTTATGGCTCCAGCACCCCCTTGGGCCCTAGAGTCCTCCTCTGGGTTCCTGAATGCTGGCTGGCGGAGGGGGGAGGAGAGACAAAGAGCTTGTGGACTTGGAGTTTTCTCTGGGCCAGGCCTGTAAGACGCTTGCATCGCCTCCAACCACGTGGGCTTGGAATTTAAGTCGCATGGCAGCACCTGCCTGCACAGGAGGCTGGGAAATGTGGTTCTTTTGTTTGCCCAGGAGGGAGAGGAACCTGCTTTAATGCCATACTGGTTTCTGCCACGAGAGTAAATGAGTTGAGGAAGGTAAAGATCCTAGGACAGTGACCAGCATATACTAATGATATGCATGATTATTTTTTTATTTTTATGTTTATTTTTTTGAGACAGGGTCTCACTATGTTGCCTGGGCTAGAGTGCAGTGGCATCATCATAGCTCACAGCAACCTCAAACTCCTGGGCTCAAGCGATCCTCCTGCCTCAGCCTCCCGAGTAGCTGGGACTATAAGTGTGCGTCACCGTGCCTGGTCAACTTTTCTCTTTTTTGTAGAGACTGGGTCTCACTCTTGCTCAGGCAGGGGCCTTGGGAATCTTGCATGCCCAGGCCCCAGCATCGTGCCTGGCACATAGCAGGTGCTCAGTAAATATTATAGAAAGAGCGGGGCTGGGCCTTTCATGCAGAAGCCTCTTTCTCCGCGTGGCTGGGTCACTCCTCGGTCTCCTCTCACACGCTTGCCCCCAGTCCTGGCCTCCCTCCTGGCTCTCGAGTCCCTTCCCAGGAGCCCTGGGACTCCTGGCAGCTTCACTCATTCCAGACTGACCACTGGGACCGCCCTGGCCAGCCTCCTGCTGCAGAAACTGCCTCCTGGCCCCTTGTCCCGACCCCCATCTCACGCTCCTAGTTCCAAGATGTGTTTTTCTGCAAGTGTAATTAGCACACATTCAGCAAACACCTTATGCCACAAATTGTACCAAGCTTGGCACTACTAGACTCTGTGGATGGTTTCTGGGCACAAAATATTTATGAATCACATTTCTGTGCATGTGGCCAACAGGTGAGAGTCACAAGGATGGGAGAGTGACTTCTCTCCCAGCATGCATCCCTCTCTGCTACCTCTGGGGTCCTCAGTGCCTCCTCCCCACTCCCTGTCCAGAGGGCCTGCGAGGTTTGGGAGGAGGCCCTCCCCAGAGACCCAGCCACAGGGCTCTCCTGGGACCCACACCAGGATGTGACAGACTCTGGGCAGCGGGATGTAGAGTGACAAGGAGAGGAGAGGGGACGAGTCCAGGGGACAGGGCTGCGCAGAGGGTGGGGCTGGGAATGAGTCCCGGGCATCCTGCAATTCCTAGACTCCCAGAGGCAGGGGAGGAGCCAGGCTGCACGCCAGCCCTGCCCTTTTGTTTTACAGATGAGGAAACAGCTGGTGGCTGGAGGTTCGAGGCCACACATTTGCAGGGGCAGAGCTGGAACTGGAACCAGGGCACAGGAGGGCTTTGGGGCCCCCTCTTTGGACTCCCGCCCTCGGTGTGCTTAACCCACACCCTGCAAGACCGCATCTGTATGTGTTCGGCAAAGACAGAGACACAGAGAGACGGGAAGAAGGAATGGCATACACAGAGAAAGAGAAAAGGAAAACAGTCACTGCAATGTGAGCACCAGCCCTGCTGGCACCCAGGGCGGGACCACGCCTTCTTCTGGAGGTCTAGGGGTACGAAGAGGATGACATTCCAGAGAGGGTGCATGAGGCACAGACCGTGCATGCTGAAAATTACCCTTGAAACCCTTCATTGCCCGTAAAGAACAGTCCGGCCTGGCCTAGGTGCAGAAGGGCCTGTGCTGGGGGTTTCATACTCTTCAGTTGCCGTCTTGAAACCCTTATGGTTTTATGTTTGACCTTGTGTTTTGCAGGTGCCATCCAGTGGGACAATGGGGCATGCCTGGAGCCTCAGCCCACACGGTCCAGCCCTGTTCCCCCCTTCCCCTCCCTGCACGAGCTCCCCTGTTCCCTGGGCCCAGCCCCACGCGGCCTCCCTCCCGGACCCCCACGCTGCAACCGCTGTCATCAGGTGCAGCCAGGGGCAGGTGCAGGGAGAGCCGCCGTGGGCAATGCACTTACTTCATAGCATTTCAGAGGGGCGTGGTGGTGGCTGTGCGCGCCCCAGGCCTGCAGCTAGAAGTTCCCTACGCATCTTTCAGTTACTGAACCGTCAATTCTTGTTTTTTTTTCCTTAAGCCATTTTGAATTGGGCTTGTATGGCTTCAAACCAAAAGATTTCCATGGACTCTTTGGGCAGCCAGGGCTCTGCTCACAGCACCTCCCCCTCCCCCACCACATCAACATCAGATTTTAGGAAATGGTTCTATAAATTTCTTAAAGCAGGTGGCACGAGCTGATAAGTTTTCATGTGTCACTGCCTCAGCAGAGCATTGCCAGGTATGTGGACATCAAAGAGAGGGAAATTAGACATGTTTAAGGGGATCCACGGCATGTTTTGTATCAGCACTTTGATGCTCAGAGAGGGCAAGGAACTGGCCCAGGGTCACACAGCAAGTGAGGACAAGAAGCCTGGTGCCCTGACTCAGGTTTCCTCTTGGATTCTGAGTCACCTTGAATGTGATCTTGATCCTCCCCAGTTCTGTCTCTGTCTCTCTCTGCCTCTATGTCTCTTTGACTCTGACCCTCTCTCTCTCTCCTTCAGCATACATCACATGATGAGTGTGTGAACAAAATGTGGAATATTCATACAATGCAATATCATTAGGCCATATAAAGGAATAAAGTCCTGGAACATGCTACAGCATGGATTAACCTTAAAAATAAGCAAAAGCAAAAGAAAAAAAAAATAAAAAAAAAGCCAGACACAGCAGGCCACATTTGGTATGATTCCATGTGTATGAAATGTCTAGAACAGGCACATCCATAGAGACGAGTGGATTAGTGGTTGCCAAGGACTGAGAGAAGAATAGTGACAGCTGACAGGTATGGGTCTTATCTGGGGACTGATGAAAATGTCCTGGAATTAGCTATTGGTGATGGTGGCACAACTTTGTGCTTCTACTAAAATCTCTAAGGCCCGTGCACAAGGCTCACAACCTGAGGCAGGAGAGAATTGCTTTTAAAAGGGTGAATTTTATGATGTGTGGGTTATATCGCAGCAAAAAGATCATTAAAAAAACACCCTCGCATGACTTTGCATGTACACTCCCGGTCATACATTTAGCATTATTGCAACTGCTATGCAAGTCCTGTACGCAATGGCTGCACAGGGGTAAATACACAAAGCCACGGCACTGTTCTCTGGGCTATTTACAAGGTTCTTAAGGCTGATTTTGACGTCACAGATTTCAGCTTGAGATTAGCTGCAGAGGCTCCTGCCCAGGTGCGATGCCAGCCCCTGGCCCACCAGTGCTGGCGGGGAGAAAGCAGAGACTCCGAAACATAAGAAATAAACCCCATTCCTGCATTCTGAGCAGAGGTAGGGCCCTCGGGGCTCTGAGCAGGGCTGGCCTTCCCATTTTTACTAACAGAGATTAGCACTTGTTAGTGGTTAATGACTCTGAACCTGAAACTTCTTCACTGATACAATCAGAAGATCGAAAATGAATTTTAAATGGCCTAATTCTAGATGGGCTAGACTATTATCTAACGCTGTTTCCTGGACCCCTTCGTCTTGTCTTGAGTGCAGTGAAGGCCCAGCTGCACGGTAACCTTGGGCGATGTCAGGGGCACGTGTTCTGCTGGGGTTCAAGGAGCCAGTGCCAGCCATCTCCGCCGCCCTCCCAGCCCTGGGCCCGGCGCGAGCCGGAACGGCAGCCGGCTCGGCTTCTAGGCGGTGCCCGTGCCGCTCTGCTAGCGGCCAAACGTCTCGCCCAGGTGCACGCAATTCTGTTCTCTGACAAGGCATAGCGTTTCCCAGCAGATGACTGGCCCCTGCAGGCAGCCGGCCCCGTCCTCCGGGACTCAACTGAAAATAACCGATGCCTCTTCCCGAGGCTGGAGGGAAGTGCTGTGTGCGGCCCCCGGGAAATGCTGCACCCTGATGTACCGAACCCAACGGCAACGTCAATCCCGCGCTTTTTTATCTCATCCACCATCCTTAGAACATAGTCCTCACTATGCCCTGGGGGCCTGCGTGGGGGACCCTGGGACAGCTCCCGTCCTGGCTGTCAGCTATTGAGCACTCACGGTGGGCCGGCCACATGCAAACGCCTTGCCGACATCGGCTCGTGAACGCTCCCCACATCTCCAGGAAGCGAACGTCAGCACCCACACTCAACACCCGAAGCCACGGTGGCTCGGGGAGGCTAATTAAGTCACCTGAGACAGCAGAGTCAGCAAGGGCGGCAGCCGGGATGTGAGGTCCTGAGACGGCCCCCTTCGCGGTTCCGAGTCACGGCCGACCGTGGGGCCGACGTGGCAGACAGGGGCCACGTGCAGGTGTGCCAGCGCCCACTCCCGCCAACAGCCTCGCCCCCCGCACTGGCCTCCTCCCATAAAGGGCATGAGCCGGAGTGAGAATCTGACGTCCCCACAGTGCCGAGGGCACCAGGCTGCCAGGGCCGGGGCACTGGCGCCAGCCTGGCACTGTCAACAGAGACGAAGACGTGCAGACCCTCTGGCTCAGCGACCGCGCTCTCTGCGTCGTGTCCCCAGTGGAAACGCACTGTGCGCGGCGGGACGCACACCCGAGCAGCATGGGGAGCGGCCCCACGCCCTGGCGGCAGCCCCAGCAGCCGTCCACAGTGGAGGGGTGAGTGTCCGCGGTGAGCCCGCCCAGACGCACGCCACCCACAGCAAAAGGAGGGGCCCGCTGCATCCAACACGCTATTGAGTAAAAGAAGCTGGACACAGAAAGAACATGTAATGCATAATCCCACTTGCACGAAGTCCCAAACCAGGCAAACTGACCTGCAGTGTCTGTGTAGGCTCGCAGGCTCCGACGCTGTAAAAACAGAGGAAACAGGGATTGGTACCCTAAGTCCAAAGAGCGATGACTTTTAAAGAAGCCAGGAGGCTGTGCTGGGGCAGGGGACACAGAAAGCTTCCGGAGCATCTACGTCTGGATGGCAGTGGGGAGGCGTACTCGAATGCTCACCTTACAGTGGTCCAGTACTTTTCTGGATGGGTATTCTATTTCACAATGGTTTTTCTTTTAGGAGATGGGATCTGGCTGTGTTGTCCAGGCTGGAGTACAGTGGCACCATCATAGTTCACTGTAACTTTGAATTCTTGGGCTTTTATTTCACAATTTTAAAAAATGTAAAACATAATGGTTCCACCAGCAGAGTGGTGGCTTTCCCTCTTCTACCTCTATCCCTGACGTCCTACCGACAGCTTTCCATGCGACCACACGCTCACACTGGAGGCTAAAACCTTGGGCCGCTTTGGTCTGTGCCAAGCAACCCCGCAGAATGGCTGATGAGGGCAGGGAGGAAGGCAGCCCGGTTCCCCTGTTTTCTCAGGGGTCCCTGCCCCAGAGCCAGTGTCTAGCCTCGGTCTGGAGCATGATTTTTTTTTTTACCTTATAAATGAAAGTTCAAAGCGATGAAAACTTGCTCTGGACCCCAGGGAGTGCTGCGCCCCTGCAGCTGCCCCCCAAGACCTGCTCCCACAGATGCCCCCCAGTTCCCAGCCCGTCCTCCCCCTTCCCCTCTCCCCACCCCCCAGAACGGGAAAACAGAACCGTCTTCTTCTCGGTGTTGTCCGAAACCAGCCAAGGTCGCGCTCCGCAGAGGGAGGGCTGTTTGTTTGTCCCGCCGTACTTTGTGGTTTCGTTGCATTTGCTCAGCTATTTGCTCTTCGTCTTTCTGGTCTGAGGCTGGCCCAGGCTCTGGTCCCCGTGGCCGGTCTGTGAGCTGGGCGGCTGTCGTGCTGGCAGAGAACTCGGCTCCCTGGCCCTGCAGGGGGCCGCGATGGCCAGTGCTGCTTGGGGAGCAGCTCGCCGTGTCTGGCTGCAGCCACCTGGAGCCACACTCCTCGGTTTGCTTCGTCTGCCTCTCCCTGGGCTCTGCCTGGGGTAGGGTGGGAACCCTGAAGCCAGGGAATAAAATCACATCTGACCCTGCAGGAGCCCACCACGTCCGGCCCTGTTCCACCATGCATGTGACCAGGCTTGACCCCACGTCCCCGCCCTTTACCCAGACAAGAAAGGCAGGAACAGCTGAGATGTGTCTCAGGCCAGGCCACCGGGGTCAAGCCCAGCTCTGTCACTTAGTGGCTGTGTGGCTTTGGTAAAGTTACTCCCTCACTCTGCCTCAGTTTCCCCATCTGTAAAAGGAGAATAATAACGGCCCCTATTCACAGGGTGGTGGTGGTGGTTGAGTCTCTCACTGCGTGGAAAGCACTGAGGACATTGCTTGGAGCGAGGAAGCACTCGGTAACCACCAGCTGGGAGCACAGCGATAGTGGTGACAATGGTCGCTGCTGTTAGAACCCGTCCTCCTGCTCTCCAGGCCTCGGCCAAGGCCACGTTATGCCACCGTGCTGGGGGGCAGAAATGCCCCTCGGTCCTCCCAGCCTCACTTCCCACAAACCCACCCGGTGCTGTCCCCCAAGTTCCCCAGCCCCACCCTCTCTGCCCATCTTCAGGGTCTACTTGTAGGCTCGATACCCCCTCCCCCCACAGCCGCACGGCAGCCTCCCTTCCCCCAACCTCCAGGGCACATGGTCACTGTCATTACTGTAACCACTCGATGGGCACAAGGTGTCAGCCCCGAAACCCAGACAGAGAGGGGGCTCAGAACGCAGAGCCCCCAGGCCTGGTTTGCCTCCCACAGGGACAGAAGGTCACCTTGTCATCCTTTCTATGCCGAGGCGCCCACAGGGACTATCGATAAGAAGGAAAAGAGATGAGTGGCAAACTGATTGATCACACCACAGTGTACATCACCGCAAGGCCACGTGATCAGGGCCACGGCTAACTTGACCAAAGTCACACAGCCACTAAATGACAGAGCTGGGCTTGACCCCGGTGGCCTGGCCCTTGCCTTTGGGGAGCTCATATTTGTGCGTGTGTGTGTGTGCACACGCACTCGTGCACATGTTAGTGGATGGGGGCAGGTGGAGACACACTGAATGTGTAAACAAACCCTGTGTACTGGGGGGGGGGTGACATCAAGCCTCCACCTTCAGTGAAGGGGCTGAGCTGTCTCGGGGCCCTTGAGTGTGCAGAGACAGGCATCTCTGTGGGCTAAGGCCATCCCAATGTCCCAGAAAGCCACTCTGTTGGTGGCTGCCTCCTCCACCAGAGGAAAGACCTGCCTTTGTCTCCATGGGGCCACAGAGCCCCGAGTGGAACTCGGGCCGTCCAGATCCAACTCTTGATTTCTGCCTCCCACCCACCTGCTTCCTCTGGGGAGGGGTGGGTGGAGGGGCCGGGTGTGGCACACTGCAGGGGCAGCCAGGCCTCCAGGGCTGCAGTGGGGAAGGCTGAGGATGATCGGCCCGAGGGGCTTGGCCCAGCAGGAGAGTGAGGGGAGGAGGAGAGTCACAGAGCGCAGCAGGCGGGGCTGTCCAGAGAAGTGGCTGAAGCAGGTGGACCATGGAATCCTCTGGTGTCTCCAGATGGGGCCAAAGTCAGCCGTCAGTGGGCAGGGCCGGGAACAGAGACCTGACCAAGGGAAGGGTCAGGGGAACTGGGGAGAGAAGGGGCAGAGCCAGGCCCCAGGGCAGCTGTGCACAGGCAGGTGGGAACACCAGGGCGGGCGTCCCAGGAGGCGCAGTCCCAGGGCTCGGCGGCTGAGTCTGGGCCTGGAAGCTTTGCCCGTGATGTGGGTGAGGCGGCGGAGAAGCCCAGCCGTGTCCAGCAGCGTGGAGCTCATGACAGCGGAGCCACCCAAGGGGTCTGCCGGCTCTTGCCCCACTCAGGCAGCCTCTTACGGGGAGCTCAGCTCAGACGGGTGTGGCCTTGTCAAAGAGAGATGCCCCACGGTCTTGAAGGGCCCGGCACAGAGGAGGCTTTAGAGAGACCGTGGCACAAGCCAAGCCTGGCAGCCTTGGCGCATCCTTGGCATACACAGGTGATCGCACATGGGCCCGCCCTTGGGCCTCCCTTCGTGTGGCACCAGGGAGCCAGGAGACAGGGCGCAAGGTCCTGGCATCTCTACCCCTTTCTGATCCCCCTCCTCCCTCCCGAGTCCTGACAGAGCCATCCCTCCTCTGCACTTCTGGGTCACCGGGAAGTCAGTGTGATCTGGGACCGTGAGCTGTGCATCTGTCCCTCACACACACACACACACACACACACACACACACACACACAGACTCACATGCATGCACGCATGCACTGGCAAACACACACTTACAAATTCACTCGCTCTCTCACACACACACATACTTGTAAACCACCAAGCCACCTACTCAGACGCTATATCCTTGCCCTTACCGAAGGCAGCATCATCCCAACCCACAAAGTACAATGCACTGCGCCCAAACACACACCCACATACATAGCCTCAGCCATTAGCACACACCCAGTGCACCCACTTGTCATCCAATGCGTGTAAGCACGAGTACATCCGCAATTATGTTTCGCACATAAACATGGGCTCATTCATCTGTTTTCATTCATTCAGCATCTCCTGGCGATTTGCTGCAGGGCCACGTGTCATGGGCAGAGGACACAGCGTTTAGATGTTCTGGAGCTGGGGAGGACTGCCAGAGAGAGCAGGGGAGGACTGCCGGAGAGAGCAGGGGAGGACTGCCAGAGAGAGCTGGGGAGGACTGCCAGAGAGAGCAGGGGAGGACTGCCAGAGAGAGCTGGAGAGGACTGTCAGAGAGAGCAGGGGAGGACTGCCAGAGAGAGCAGGGGAGGACTGCCAGAGAGAGCAGGGGAGGACTGCCAGAGAGAGCTGGAGAGGACTGCCAGAGAGAGCTGGGGAGGACTGCCAGAGAGAGCAGGGGAGGACTGCCAGAGAGAGCTGGAGAGGACTGTCAGAGAGAGCAGGGGAGGACTGCCAGAGAGAGCAGGGGAGGACTGCCGGAGAGAGCAGGGGAGGACTGCCAGAGAGAGCAGGGGAGGACTGCCAGAGAGAGCAGGGGAGGACTGCCGGAGAGAGCAGGGGAGGACTGCCGGAGAGAGCAGGGGAGGACTGTCGGAGAGAGCAGGGTTCAGCCAGTCTTGAAGGATGAAAAGGAATCTGACTGTAGAAAGCTATGAAGACCAGTGATCATTCATTCATTCTCTTTTGCTTTAAATGACACCTTTACCTGTTGATTTATGAATGCTGGTCCCCCAGTGGAATATAAGCTCCGCCAGGGCAGGATCTCTGTTTTGCTCATTGCTTTATCTCTCGTGACTCGAACAGAGTCTGACTCACACCTGAGCTCTAGCAGACATTTGCGAATCAGTAGGTGCATACATTAACCCTCCCTGAAGGGTTCTGATGGGGGTCATATTTGACGCGGTGGGTTGCTTCAGAACGTCCACAAGGAACAAAGATCTTTTTGCCCTTTTATAGAGAAGAGGGCGAGAGTAGTGGTTCTTCCACCTGGAAAATGTGGCTTGGAATAAGCCCAGTGGGCAGAGCTCAGGCTTGAGAACCTTCTTGGGGATTCCAGAGCAATAGGGAGGGGATAGGGAGGGAGACAGAAGAAGGAAAGGAGGCAGGATGGGAGGGAGGGAGAGGTGGCACAGGGGGACAGAGGGGAAGGAGATAGGTTAGTCAGAGAGCAACCGAAGAGCCCCGAGACCTGCATCCTCTGAGCGCTGAGTCACCTGGGCCACCAGACCTGTTTCCTGCATGTCAGCTGGGAACCAGCCAGCCAGAGGACAGACGGGGAATTGAACATGGGGGGCTCGCTAATCATGTGGTTTCGTACAAACCCTTTCCTATCTCCGGGCCTCGGTTGCGTGTACACTCAGGGGCTGGATCAGAATAGCATTTCCCGAAGTGTCATGGGAGCGGATGGATTTCAGGTGGAACCCAGGTGCACATTTTTAAATTTTCATAACTATGGATCAGGACATAGAAAGAGCAAGCAGCAATGTGACGAGTAATATTCCCAGGACGAGGTGAACTTTCAAGAGAGGATGAGTGCAAAGCTGGTGTAAAGAGACAGGTGCAGTAGCGCTCAGGTGAGACGCAGGTACAGCCACACGGTGCTGAGGGCGTGAATGCTGATGTCTGGGAAACGCTGGCCCAAGTGACCTTGAAGGAGCCTTCCAGCTCTGTGGTTTTAAGGTCCAGTGGCACCAGGTCATCGGGGCTCATGTACAGGTTAACTTGAAAGGGGGACCCACGGAGGTCCCTGCACCCCTCACCTGGCCCTGCTCTGTGGAAGAGGCAGATGATCCTCTAAGATCGTGCTGGGGCGGGAGGCTGTCCCTCCATCCTCTGCAAGCCAAGAGCATCCCGAGTCGGTGAGAATAATTCTGATTAGACCCTGGAGAAGGTAGACTCTGAGCCTTTGCACTGGCTGTTCCCTCATCCTGGATCACCTTTCCCTTTCGCATTCAGCCCCATGCTTTCCTGTCACCTGTGCAGAACCACTTTCCCTGCAGGCCCCATGGCACACCCTCCCAGCCACTCCCCTCACTCTCCAGCCCATGATCCGGTCCTGCCTCCTTGGCTGGGATCTTCTCATTTATTTGTCACTGCTGAGTGTCCCTCTGCCCCACCTGAATCAGCTCCAGGGGAGAAGGGACTGTGTCTCGGTGTTCACTTCCCATACCCGAGTTCATCACTGAACGAGCGAACGGTCGGCCATGCAATGGTCTAGTCGCCTGCCCCTACCTCTGCAGTGTGCTTCCGTTACTCATTCGACACATGCCAGGATGGTATCAGCGTGCCGTAATAACGGCAGGTGGAGCTGAGCATCAGCCAACCAGAGCCTGTGCCTGTGGTCCTTGGAGAGCTCATCAAGGGCCCCCGCATGTCTGTTCCAGCTTTGGGGCGTCCTGGGAGGCCAGGCCCAGAGAGGCCAGGAGGAAAGCCCCCGTCCCTCTGGATGCCCAGCGGGTCTGCTGTTAGTGTTTTCCTTCCTCGGAGAGCTTTGCACAGACAAAAGATGCGAGGCCCGGCTGCCCACCGAGCTTGCCCGGCTGGCAGGTCTCCATGGAGACTGTGGAAGCACATCTGCTCCCTCTCAGCTCCCGGGGAGGGCGTCTGCTCTGGCCTGCAAAGCCCAGGCCCGGAGCCTCCCCCGGTGAGCACCGCCCCTATAGAAGCCAGGCTGGGTCCCCTCTGTCCACAGGGAGGACGGGGAGGACGGGGAGGAGGGAGCATCTGTTCGCTCCAGGAGCCAGACAGCTTGGGAGCCGGGCAGAGACCGGGCTGGGCGCAGAGTGGACCCAGGGGAAACAAACGCCCGGGTGTCAAATGTGACCTGGCACGTGGGGCTCCTGCGGGTCTGGGGAGGAGGGCCGGGCACGGAAGGGGCAGGAGACCACCATGAGCGGCTGCCGGCCTGCTCCCGGGAGGCAGAGCAGCCCCTCCTGCTGCGTCCGCTCTTCCTGGGCTCCGTCCAGCCTCCAGTCCTCTCTGTCTCTCCCTCTGTCTCTCTGGAGCTCTCTGTCCTGCTTTTACTGTCTCTTTCAGTCTGCTTGCCCTGTACATTTCTCTGTCTCTCTCTGTCTCTGTCTCTGTCTCTGTCTCTCTCTGCAAGTGCCTTGTTCCTCTTTCTCGGTATCACATAACCGCAAACAGGGGTGGGTGTCTCGGGAGCTATAGGAGAAGCTGTTAGAACATGTCCAAGCTGTGCACACGGTGCCCGGTCCCGTCACTGCCCCACGGCTGGCCTACCCCCTGGCCTGGGCCCCGAGAGCCCCTCAGCACACGACCTCCGGTGTCCCTCTCTGCACCACCAAGTCGCCTCCCCCGGCTCCACCTCCTCCCTGTCTCCACTTGGCCTGGGCCAGGTCTCTGCCCCTCTGAGCCTCGCTGGGGACGGGGATGGGAGGGAGAGTTCCTTCCCACGGCACGTCCTCCATCCTCCTCGTTTCTCCTGTGTCTTTCTCACTTCACCGTGGTGTCAGCAGGCGACTCCAGGACTCCAGGCACCGACACCCCGGACACACACGGGGAGGGACGCCTGCCCCCCAAACACTTGTTCTCACCCACCCGGGCCCCGCCGGTGGCCTCGTCCCTGCTTGGCTGGGTCACACTTATGGCCCTGGGACTGCGTGTGTCGAGGCCGTTTGTGAACACACTGAATCCTCTTAACAATTCTGTGAAGGAAGCGCCGGGCTCGCTCCCCGTCTACAGGTGCGGAAAGAGACGGGTCACAGCTTCTAACTTGCCCGGTTTTGTGCCGTGTCCCCGTTATATGTTGCCGCGTAACAAACTGCCCCACCACTTAGTGGCATAAAACGACAACATCTATTCTGCTCACACATCTGAGGTTTGGGTGGACCCTGGTGGCGCCGGCTTCTCCCTGCCCCACCCGCATTGCGGGGTGGTTCCAGAATCATCCGAAGGCTCCCCTGCTCACAGAGACGCTGAGGCCAGGAGCGGGGCTCCTCCATCAGCCCCCTGCTCTGTGCGGCCTCGCCACCGCACCCCGGCTCGGCTTCAGCGAGGCGGCACTCCCGCCACTTGGCTCAGGGCGGCCAAGTCCAGAAGGAGAGAGACGGGGACAGAAGGAGGCCGGAGCCAAACCGCCTCTGAGGACAAAGCCCTGGACACTGCCGGTGCCGCTTGCACCACCTCTTGTCACCAAGGATGACTTGCTCATGGTCAGCAGCAGGGAGCAAAGCTACTTCTGGGGGAAGGCATGCCAAGGAATCTGCAGGCATGTTTTAGAGCCGCCACATACAGTAAGAGAATGGGGGGGTGAGCAGTCAGGCCCCGGGACGACGCGCCGGCTGCTCTGCCGTGTGTTCCTCGGCCCCTTCTCTTGCGTGGGAAGAGCTGCACAGGCCCAGGCACATAACAGGTGTTCAAGAAACGCTTGGGGATTATATCGCACGGACTGTAAAACCCCACAAGCCCGAGGACCAGGACGATCCCTGCTCTCACCCCAGAGCGTGGTGAGAGTGGGGCAGGCAGGAAACTTCCAGGGGCCACTGGCTGGAACAGCTAATGAGATCTGCCTCCATCTGCATCTGCCTCGACAGAGCCCTGATGAAGGAAGAGCCGACTTTCCCCTTGCAGTGTTTCCATGGTAACCAGTGAGGCCCTGGCTTCAGCAGGTGTCCTCATTATAGCTGCGAGCTCGAGCTCCGGGACACCAAGCACCCTTCTCCCCACGAGGGCCACTGCCTAGGGACGACACTCGCCAGCCGTGGGAAGGGAAGGGAAGGGTGTCGCCATCTCGGCATAAGGGATGGATCTCTTGCTCTGGCAGGAAGCACGGTGAGGGGTGGGAAGGCTCAGGGACAGGAAGGAACAGCCTGCAGTTCTGCTGGACCGGCATGGGATTGAAAGCAAGGCAGAGCACGTCCTTGGAGCCCTCTAGTCCTGAGATGGTGAATGCATGGGGTTCACTCGTTCTCTCGGCAGGTGCCCACGGACGGAGCACCAGCACTGGGCCAGGTCTTCTGGGAGCTGGGCCGTGGATGACTCGAGGGGCCTGTCCTCAGGGGTCTGGCGGGAGGGAGGGGGAGACAGAGGACACTCACAGTGGGTCCGGAGGGAGTCGGTGTCCCAGATGGGCAAGGACTGCCGGGCATGTAAAGCAGGAGGGGTGATGGGTGGGAGGGTGGCCCCGGCCTTGTCAAGAAGGAAGCCAGCGAGCAAAGGCCAGGGGAGGGGACGGGGGCCGCCAGCCAGTTCAACCACAGGTCAACCTATGGCATGGGCGGAGGCCAGGGACGCCTCGGAACATCCCGAAATGCACAGGACGCCCTCACTACGGAGAACGGTCAATAGTGCTGACGTGGCGAACCCTGTGACGGAGCCTCGGGTTCTGGCGGGCAGGGGACTTGAAGCAGGACCTGCAGCCTGAATGAAAAGGTCACCTTTGTTCTTCCAAGCCATCGAGACATTTTGTTTGTGATGCAGCATAATCTGGCCCGTTCTGACTCACGCAGCCCCTGGAGCCACGTGCAGCCCACTCCAAGCCCCAGCGGGACGGAATGTCATGATTCTCCAGTGACGTCTGCCATGGAGCAGGAGGGGACAGTGGCCCAAATGTCCTCATCTTAACTGCTGCTAGCCTAAGCGCTCCAACTCAGAAAGGTGCTTCCCAAAGTGACGGGACTCACAGGGGTCCGGTGCTCGGCATGGAGCTTGGCACGCAGTAATGTCCCCGGAACGTCTGCCGGGTAGATGAAGCCCCGGCAGGATCAGAAAGCAGGCCTCGTTACCTTTCTACGCCCCTGGGCCACATCCCCAGAGGTTGTCACGCTTCCTAAATACCCTAAACACTGAGATCAGGAGTGGACTGTGCCTCAGAATTCTGCTTCTCTCTTATCAACAACTGCTCATGGAAAATGGATTCTTGCCTTCTCACCTAAGAGGCTTTAACGTAAGGTCTGAAGTGTTACTCTTCTCCAGGGCGATTTTCTTCATCTGGAAATTCAAGATGAGACTCTCCGCTGCTGTCATTTTAGGCAGCAGTGATGACAGGGGGAGGATTTGGGGGAAGGGAAGGGCATGCTTCTGGCCGCTTCTGGAATCACTTGAGGCAGGTGAAGGCACGTTACGGTGTTAGCCCAGCCTGGGCCGGACCCGGATGAGCTCGGGGCTCATCTGCACAGCCGGAGAGACCAATCAAGGGAGGTCCGGGCTCTGGGGGTGCTGGACCAGGCCTGGAGGGAAGGGAGCCATGTGGCCCGAGGAGCCCAGACCAGCGTGTGTCTGGCTGAGCGGAGCGAGGGGCAATGTCCCTGTGCTGTCACCTTCAGGGGACACTGTGGGCTAGACCAGTGCTCAGGAGATGGTGTCTGACAAGCAAGTATGTGTCCAGATGCCTTTGGTTGCAAGTGACAGAAATCCAAATCAAACAGACTAAAGTGAAAGAGGAGCCTATGTGCTTCCGTACATGAGAGCTGGAATGTTTATGGCTGGATCCAGGGTTTCAGCGACCCGGATTCTGGCTCTGGAAACACAGATACATTTCTTTCTGCCTCTCAGTTCTGCTTTCCTCCGGGTTGGCATGATCTCAGCCGGCAGCAATGGAAGACACAATGAGAAGCAACCTCAGGCCAATGTCAGGCCCTCAAGTCAACTGCTATAGCAAAAGACGCCTCATTCCCAGTTGTGCCAGCAACGGTCCCTGGTCCCAGGATTGGATCTGATTGGACCAAGGCAGGTCACATGACCCGCACCCAGTCCTCACCCTGCCCGGTGACTGAGGCTGGGGCGTTAGCACTAGAGGATGGGGGAATAGGTGCTGGACAGTCAGGAAGACCCAACATTCGTGACACAGACTTAGGACCCCATTGCAAAACTGTCTACTCTTAGTACAAGTGCCCTGGGGGCAGCCCTGTCCTTGCCAACAAAACGTGACTTGAATGCCTTTCTCACTCCAAATGCGTTGGGGCGGCTCGGGGCTGGTTCAGAAGGAGGATAAGCACGTGCACAGGGCTGGATTTTAATGGTTTAGAGACGATGTCGCCTCCGTCCGTTTAAGGATTACTATTCCTCAAAGAATTCAGCTCCGTATGATAAGTGTTAATACCTTATTTCTTGGGGGATTCTGCAGTCTGGAGCTGGAATTGATTGTGAGCAGAATAAAATAATTTGCTTTTTATCAGCATCCTCCACAGAAACTTGTTTGCGGCCAGCCTGGGCCTCGGAGGAAAATGCATTTAGCTTTACTCCCCTAATCCCACCGAGAGGCCCCTAAATCACCACCCATCACTCAGCACCACTCAGCCAGAAATGACCGTCGCTCCGTAATCATAAAAACAGAATTATGGTTGCTGTCACCTCCTGCTGATGGCTCCTTTAGGGACAGATGAGAGCAGGACTTGAGAGTCAGCGACCGTGGAAGTGCCGAGGGCCTGCGGTCCTGCCAAGAGCAGCTGTGCCCCAGAAGGACCCTGAGCCCCTAAATCAGCGCCAGACCCGTCCATCCCTGCGTTCCTGTCTCCCAAAGGCAGAACTAACCGCCCCTCCTGTAACCCGGAGGTGGCAGCCGACAGCTGATTTACAGACTACTTGTGTGTTTCATTTGGCTTTTAAAAAATAAATAAATCACCGAATCTGATCATTGGGAATTTCTACATAGAAATAGCTAGATTTTACTCTGTTGAACACCCTGCATTTGGCTTCTTCTAAGGAGAAACCCCATGCTTTGTCCAGTGCACCCTAGCATGCCACTCCTGGATGCCTCACCACTGTTTGTGTCACCTGCCGGGCCTGGTGCCACCTGTGTCTGAGAGCCCAGCCCTCCTCGCAGCTGGTGGGTTGGAGCCTGGACGCTGTGGACATGGCTTGCTGGCTTCAACTGCCGGCTTTGACCTGTCCTGGCTGAATGACTTGAGACAAATGGCTTATTTTTGCATGTGTTGTTGTTCCCCCACCTGCAAAGTGAGTGTAGCGATAGCATGAGTTGGTGTGAATCCTAAATGAGTTAGTGCACATGCAAGACGAGTAGAGCCTCTCCTGGCCTGCAGGAGATCCGTCCCGCGTGCGTGAGCTGTCACCGCGATGCTTCTGCCTTCATGTGGCCTTCTTGCCATTCTCCTCCCTGCCTCGGGTTGTGTAGGGCACCGGATGGTGGCCTCCAAGAACACATGCCCGAGTCCTAACTCCCGCACCTGTGAAGGCACCTTATTTGGAAGACAGGTCTTTGCAGTGTAATTCAGCGAAGAATCTCAGATGAGGTCATCCTGGCCACTAACCAGGTGGGCCTAGATCCAGTGACAAGTGTCCTCACAGGAGGCAGAAGAGGAGAGGACACCGACACAGAAAAGAAGACTGCGTGGCCATGGAGGCAGGGACGGGGGTGATGCAGCCACAAGCCAAGGAATGCCTGAGGCCACCAGACGCTGGAGAAGGCATTGAAGGAGTGTCCCCTGGCGCCTTCAGAGGGAGCGGGGCCCTGCCGACACCTGGATGTCAGACGTCTGGCCTTCAGGCCGTGAGAGAATAAATCTCCGTTGTTGCGAGTCCCCATTTGCGGTGATTCGGCGGATTCTGCAGCCAGCGCCGTTTCTCTCCAGCCCGGGCCCCGCCCAGCGCCGGGTGCTTTAGTCCCGGCATGTGTCAGGGTGGCTGTGGCACCCTTCTCCGTTGGGAAAATGCATTTATGCCCCACAGCACACCTGTGCAGGCCAGGGGGGCCTCTCTAAGGCAAACAGGGCTGGGACCGGGCTTCAGAGCTGAGGGGTCCCCCTGCCCCCACAGAAGGGAGAGGAGGAGGGATAAAAGAGGCTCCCCCCTCGGCCCGGTCCACCCCTGGAATCCCACCTGTGCCTGCGTGCGGGCGAGACCAGAACTGGAGACCACTCCAGTTCTGTGCAGAGGGAACAGCATCTTGTTAGGGTGTATTTTGATAATTAGTCCTAATGCTTTGAGTAACTGTGTCCATTTTCATTCAACTTCATGGAATTTAGTGTCATTTTAGCATAAACGTGGGCAGGAAACCACATATTTTTTGCCCAAAGGAAAAAAAAAAATACATTACAAGAATTGGCCCCGAGAGGAGTTTTCAGGAAGGAGGAGGTTTTCGGGAAGGAGCTGTGTGATGAGGCAGAAGATCATGGGTTGGGGACACCCTGGTCTGAATCTCCTTCGTGGACCCGCTGCTTCTCTCACCTGTTTTGGGCTCCGACGTGTCCCTCTTGGGCCCCAAGCGCAGGGCCCGGCACACGCTGGCGTTGCACGAATCTCTCTCTTCCTGCCGAGTCCCTGTCTCTGTCTCCGTCCCTGTCCCTCTGCCTCTGACTCCAGGGCCCTGCGACTTCTGGGGACTTGTTCCACGGAACACGCTTAAGACGCCTATGCCCAGGGGTGCTGAGCTGCCCCGACGCGGACTTGACCCGGGCGGGGCCGATGGCTCCGGCCCCACCCCAGCCCCATCACACCAAGACCACCAGGCGGATGGCCCGGGCGGGTAATCAGCGCTCGGAATGGGGCCTGATTACCTGTCTGCGGAGCACTGATTTATCGGTGGTTCTTCCTCTCCTCCAAGAGTCTGGATTGCAGCTAATTTACCGACAGTCTTAAATCATCCCCCACACGCGGGGAGGGACCGAGGCACCGTCTATCATGTGCCTCCCGTAACGCCGACTTGATTAAAACGCGGTTGTGAGAGCAGCCCGCGCCGAGCCAGGGCGGCTCCCGCGGCAGCCCGCACGCGGCCCGCTTCATTTCATGTTTGGCTGCTGACGGCTTTTCATTTATAGATAATATAAACAGGTTGACAGGCCCCTAATTAACTGATTTGTGGTCCTTTGGGAACAAATGGTTATTAATATTCATCAACATTTGTAACACTTAGGCAGATGTCTGGCCCTGACATGATGGTAATATGTCCTCGGCGGCGAGCACGCGTGACTCCTGATTTGTCGCTTGCCGGCGGACCCTGGGAGCCTTGTCAGCTGCCCGAGGGCCCTGCCGGGAGACGGCCCACCTTTTGATCACGGCATCAGCGCGCCCTTTGCCCGCTACGGCTTGCTGAACCTCCCACGATCCTTCCTTCTCCCTGGGAGTCCTCGGCCCTGCTTTCTCCAGTCCCACCCGCAAATCTCCTTTGAGACAAGCAGAAACGCCCTCCCCTGGGAAGTCTCCCCGGATTGCTCTCTCCCTACAGCCCCGCCGTCTTTCCATATCGGGGTCTCCTGGTGCGGTGTCATTGTTTACATGAGGATCGACTGTCCAATGCTTTAGGGCGTTTGATCCAAGAACTGCCCAAACTTTCCCCCAAATCAGGGATCAACCAACTTCTTCCCCCTGCAGTGGGGCCCCAGCCTCCGCAGAGCCAGCTGGGCCGGGAAAAGGAAATGAGCAACCCAAAGCGTAATGGCTCGCACCGCTGGGCTCTTGCCCACACGCCAGGCGACGCACCCAGCCTCTCACCTGCCTCTGTCCATTAACTGCCTCCCCCAGCCCCGGGGCGCCAGACGTGAGCCTCCTCACCATTTTCCCAATGAGGAAACTGAGGCACAGAGGGGCCCCCGTAACTCACCCAAGACCACAGGGCAGTGAGTGGCACAGTCAAAATTACTCTTAAATCCCTCATAAGGTCCAGTATATATGGCTTAATGCGGTGACTTTAAAATGACTTTAAATTTTTCTGTACTTCTGCACACAGCATGAAATGCATTTTTCATTGTGACCTGAAACACACACACACACACACACAGACGCACACGTGGGCAGACACACACCCACGACAGGATTGACAAGCCTCTTAAAGCAATATTTATCTCACGATGTGTGAAGCCATGTTATTTTCTTTCCTGTCCTGTTATCATGTCACCTCCGTTCCATTCTGTCAAGAAGAATTCTGACCCACTAATTTTATTTCTTCACCTACTAATGGCTCACAACCTTCTGATGGGTTGTGACGGAGTTTGGAAATCACACGCAAACACATACAGAAGATGTTATGCATTTTCCTAAACCTCTGCACACAGTCTACAAACGCCTGTCTGGGGCTCAGTCAGTGCCAAGCACCGTTGTTAGAACTTCTCAACTCTTAACTGTTCCTCCGTGTATCCCTATGGAACACTAGGCTGAGCCATCTGAAATTGCTTATAGTCAACAATTTCCTGTGGGGAATACCAATTTCATGTGGCTGAAGCTAATATATATCCTCACCATAATTCCATTTAACACATAAGAAAATGAAGAATCAGAGAGGTTTAGTAACCTGCCCAATGTTGCACAGCTGTCAGATGAGGTTCCTGCAACTTGCTCCCGGGTAGCCTGGCCCGCATCCCCCAGCCAGTGGTTAGCCAAGGCTCTTTGGCCCATGACTCCTCAAGGACACTGAGGAAGCGTGCAGTGGCTGCTTAAACGAGCAGTGATTTCCCTGCTTGTTTTATGCTGTATCATTTTCACATAATTCCCATAGGTTTTCTGAGCTTTCGTGGACTTTTAGACATCATGGCATCCAGCGCCCAGGGAATCCCCCGTGGCGCCCAAAGGCTGGCTGACCTCCTGCCCTGTGTCACGTCCATTCCTGCATCTCAGCTCCCTGCCCGGTGCAGCTGACTGTGCTGGCGAGCTAAACTCGGTGTGGCACGACCCCCGCTGTGTGCTCCTCGGGCTCAGACCTGGGTGCATTTGCTAAACATCAACTTAAAGACATAGCCGCAGCCCCCGAAAGGTCGAGCAGCAGCCTGGGCTGGAAGCCCTTCTTTCCTTCTAATAGCTTTCTGAGACGTGTTGAGCTGGAAGTGGTGTTAGCGTCCTGACAGCCTGAACGCCCACCCCGCGCACCACGGTGTCCCCAGTGTTTGATGCTTTGCCCTTGTCATGCAACCTCCTAGTTACACGGTGAGCCTGGTATCCAAGGCATCACCCATCTGCTTCTGGAAATTTCAGTGACCTTCCGTGGGCTATGATGTGCTTGCTCACAGTTCAGCCCCCTTCCCGGGACTTTCATCTCCACTTAACCACGATGGGCCTGCGGGTTCCCACCAACCAGTCGCCACCTCGCCCTGCTGTGGACACCAGGGAGTCAGCTGCATCTTCCTCTTGGCAGACAATGGGGCAGTGCCCCATATTGGCTCAGCTTCTAAAGTTACTAAACAAAGCAAACATCAGACTCAGGAAGAACTGAGTGTATTCGAAGCCCAGGTTCATCCTCCACACGGGTAATTGAGCACATTCGGAGTGGCCTTTGCCAACTGAGACACAATGACAGAGCAGCAGATCCATCTGCCACCTCCCCCTCCCACTGGCAGGTGCCCGGGCAGGGGCACGGCCCTGGCTGGACGATTTGCATTCATTTAAATATTCAATGCTTGATCATTAGCATACATTTACCATGCCATTTGTTATAATACCAAAGATAATCTTTCCACGTTTTATTTTCCATCAAGTCCATTCAGTTGTATTTATGTCTGATGAAACGCCACTGTGATCCTAACAATAAAAATATCTGCTTTTGAGAGCACTTGGGTAGATTGTAAAGAGCACTAGATGGGAGTGCGGGCCCTGCCTGCAGAGCTGTCCCTTTCATTTACTGACTGTGACTTTGGGGACGTCATCTGGTATTTCTGAACCATGGGTCACCTCTGTTCTAGACTAGTGGTTCTTAATTGGGGGTGGTTTTACCCCTGGGGACATTCGGCAATGTCCGGAGACATACTTTTGGCTGTCACAGCTTGGAAGGGGAGGGCGCTACTGGCATTTCCTGGGTGGAGGCCAGGGGTGCTGCTAAACCTCCTGCAATGCACAGCACAGCCCGAGACAAAAAGTCACCCACCCAAACTGTCAGCAGTGCTGAGGGGAGAGACTCGGGTCTAGAAACACGAAAGGTATGAAAACGCTACAATGCATACTCATGTTTCTGTCGCCCGGATGTCAGGAGAGAGTTGAGACCCGCTGTGTGCATGCCCTCCCACCCTCCCCAGAGAGGTGCCACCATTCTAAGCCGTGTGGTTATCACTCCTGCCGGTCCTCGCGTGTGCGTGCGCGCCACTGATGGCAAGGGAGTCATAACAGCGGACCAGCCTCATTTCCGGGACTAGCGTACGGAACATCTGTGACAGGAAGCCCGAGAAAGTGATTTAAATATCCCGTAAAATAATTTACAGTTTGGGAAGATGACTGTGAGATTTCATTTGCTTTTCCTACTGCATTCAGAGTAGAAATCATTCTACTCTTCAACAGATGCAGAAATGAAGTCCAGAGAGGTTAAGTGACTTTTCCCTGGCCACACAGCAAGTTTGCCCCAAGTCAAACAAAATCCAGCCTTGGAGTTTCACCGCGTGAACTGAGCTTGGAGACATTTGCAAAGGACGGAAACCACAGGCGCTTCTAGAAGTTGATCTGGGCCTCTCACCCGGGTCAGCGGCTGCTCGCCCTCTCTTGCGTGTGTGAAAAGCATTCTGCCCCGGACTTGTTCACCTCCCCCTAAGTGGCCATTTCATTTCACGGCATTAAGGCAGTAAGGTGGCCTTCTCTCCAGAGGGAGAGAAGATTGAAGCCCGCTCCAAAGGCATTTGCCCTTTCAGGCCAGCCCCCTCCCGAGAGCCGGAGCCCGCGGGGACAGCAATTTGGCTGCCTCTCCCGTTCCTTTTTGTTCCTCCTGAAAAAAGGTTAAAAAGAAAGCAATTTCTGAGAAAATGACCTAGGTGATTAGGTGAAATCACTTCTCTCTTGCTTTATGCTCCAGCTGAGAAACAGCCGCCAGGCTGTGGATTAGGAGGGGGAGGCGGGTGGGGGAGGGGACAGGATCAGAGCTGCAGCCCATCCCCCCAGCATATAGGGTCAAGGTCAGCAGGCAACTGCTCCACAGATGACCCCAATCTTTTATTTTTCTCTGTTTATTTAAGCAAAAAGATGTGCACACAGATTAAATTATCAAATTGTTCTATAAGATTGGTTACAGAAAAGGCATTTTCTCCCTTCCTTTGCCTCACTTTTTTTTTTGCACTCAAGGGCAGCTGCTTTCAACTGTTTTAGCTGATGATGTTGGTATTTAAATCTATGTAGCATGCTTATAAAAAGGCTTACTGTCTCTGAAGTCTAAGCAGATGACCAAGGAGACATAATGAGATGTTGCTAAGGGAAGGGGCCAGACTCAGCCACACGCACACCAGCAGCCACTTTGCACCCATGAGGCACGTGCCCTTAATGGCGCTGAGTCGAATGAGAGCAGGCACCCATCCTTCCCTGGCAAGACGGAACCCGCATAGCAGCCCTGGATGTTGAGTGCCGGGTTTCTCTTTTTGTGAGACATTGTTTCAGCCATTGTTGTTCAGATTTCTGTCCTTGGCAGCCAAACAACAAAGAACTGGAACAACGACAAAGTCAAGTGCAAAAACTCTGATGTCTATGGCTGTAGGCCTTTATTTTATCCACTAGACAAACTTGCCATTTGCACACTGTTAAAAAAAATTTCCTCTTCATTTTTCATATCATACAACCTACTGCGTGGGGGAAGACTGGCCTTGCAGTGGCCGGAGAATGGCGTGCTTTGAGGAGTGCTGCACGGGGCGTTGGGTCCAGAGCAGAGAGAGACGCGAAGCCTCAGGAGTAGCACAGAGCTGTTTATTTTGAACATCTGGGTGCAGATGGGCGAGGCTGAAAAAGCGTCCACCCCGAGGGAGGGGAAAGCCTTGGGTGTTATAGGGGGTTTTTCCAGGGGTGTGAGCAACACCTGCAGAGCTGGGGAGGGGGCAGCTTCGTCATGGGGGGGGGATAGGAATGCCAGCGGGGTCACTGCAGCCGTCTGTGGTCAAAGTTAGATTTACGACCTTGGGCTCTCCAGACTCCTGCCGCTTTTGTCCCACAGGCTTGGCGATGTTCCAGGTTCCCACCTGGAACACACCTAACACAAGGGTCTCTCGGTCCCTCAGAATCCCCGGAGACAAGGTTACATGGTAGAAAACTCACACTCTCAGTGCATCCCTTTGGACCAGGGAGACCCTTTTTTATTCTGAAGACTGTGACTTTGCATTGTGATACAGCCACGCCGAGAGGACGTAGACAGGGTGGCGGCGTGGTGGTGGAGGGGCGTGGGGAAGAGTTTGGTGGGCAGGGGTTGGGGAGACACTGAGATCAGTCTGAATGTTGAAAATTAGCTGGGATAGGGTAGGGGTGGGGTGGGGGTGGGGGTGGGGACTGCCCTCCAAGCAGAAGGAACAGTAAGCGCCAAAGTCGGGATAAACTTACACACTGAGGTGTGTGCCGTGGGTTGCTGCAGGCAGTGAGTGCGGGACACAAGCTTGGGGGCAGGTGGGGAGCTGGGCAGCAGCCACTCCAGGACCAGCCCTGGCTGGGAGTTGGCTTTTCCTTCCCAGAGCTCTGGAAAGGGCCTGCAGGGTTTTAAGTAGAGAGTAGGGACCTGGTCTGTGAACCTCCAGAAAGTTCTATCTGACTCCTGTTGGGCTTCTGCATTTTCTCCCCCCTCTACCTGGAGCACTTTTCCCATTCCCCCTTCACCTGGCTGACAGGGCTTGGTATCATTTCTTCCAGAAAGTTCTGCCTAATCCATTTCCCACCTTGCAGAGCCAATACCTTTCCTGGGGCTCTCAGAGCCCCCAGTGTCCCCTCTATTCAGACAATCGACTCCTTGGTCTCCCTCCTTTGACCCTACAGGACAGACCACACTTACCTCTAGAGCCCCAGCATCCAGCTCGGCGGGACTCAGTCTCGCTGCACGTTAGCACCACCTGGGGCCCCCGATCCCATGCCCAGGCTGCACCCCACACTCTCAGGGGTGGGGCCCATGTGTCAGCATGTTTAAAGCTCCCTACGAGATTCCAAGGTGCAGTTGAGTTGCCCAGTGGAGGTGCGCAAAAATAGTTTCCAAATGAAGGAATGGGTGCTGGTCCTTGGAGCTTCAATAATGGCACAACTGCAGTGAATCTTAATCCAAAAACTTAGGTTGGTTAGAAACGTGGCTTCTTAGATTTTCTGTAACTCAATCAAATTTCCATTTCAAGTCCCCATTAGCCTCTGCAGTGGAGAACTGAATCTCGGTCAGTATCGAGCTCCCTCTTACGCCAGGACCCCAGCTGGACCCAGAGCGTGCGCTCACACGCTGGGCCTGTTGTTCACCAAAGTGTGGGAGCTTAGAGCGTGCGGCAGGACAGGCACCCAGGTCTAGCAACAGGGGGGCTAGGGCTCTTGCTCCCTTGGGTCCAAAGGCTCCAGGGAAGGGGCGCTTTTATTCAACATAGAGCTGGAAGTCCCAGCCAAAGCAATTAGGCAAGAAAAGGAGATAAAAGACATCCAATTGGAAAAGAAGTTAAATTTTCCCTGTTTGCAGATGACATGATCTTATATATAGAAAGTCATAAAGATGCCCCCCCACACACACACAAACTGTTAGAAGAAACAAATTCAGTAAAGTTTTGAATTACAAAGTCAACATACAAAAATCTATTGCATTTCTATACACTAACAACAAACTATCCAAAACAGAAATTAGGAAATCAATCCCACTTACAATAGCATAAAAAAGAATAAAATACTTAGGAATAAACTTAACTAAGGAGTTAAAAGATCTATACACTGAAAACGACAACATATTGATGAAAGAAATTAAAGAAGACACAAACAAATGGAAAGGTACCTCAGATCCATGGATTGGAAGACTTAACACTGTTAAAATGTCCATACTACCCTAAGCAATGTACTGATCCAATGCAATGCCTATAAAAATCCCAATAATATATTTTTACAAAAATAGAAAAAACAATTCTAAAATTTATACAAAACCAACAAAAGACTCTGAATATCCAAAACAATCTTGAAAAAGAACATGCTGGGCATGGTGGCATGTAACTGTAATCCCAGCTATTCCGGAGGATCGCTTGAGCCCAGGAGTTGGAGACCAGCCTGGGCAACATAGTGAAACCCTGTTTCTAATTAAATAAATCAATATTTTAAAAGAAAAAAAGAAAAACAAAACCAGAAGCATCACTTTTCCTGACTGCAAAATATATTACAAAGCTATAGTAATAAATGAAACAGTATGGTACTGGCATAAAGACAAACATATAGTTGAATGGAATGGAACAAATACACAGTTACATGATTAACTGATTTTCAGTGAGGGTGCCAAGAATACACAATAAGGAAAGGGTAGTCTCTTTGACAAATGATGTTGAAAAGACTGCTTAGTCACTTGCAAAAGAATGAAATTAGACCCTTATCTTACAATTACAAAAATCATCTCAAAATGGATTAAAGACTTAAACACAGGACTTAAAACTGTAAAGCTCTTAGAAGGATGCAACACCAAAAGCATAGGCAAAAAAAAAAAAAATCAAAATGGACAAGCAGGACTGTATCAAACTAGAAACCTCTGTGCAGCAATGCAAACAATCAGTAGAGTGAAAAGGCAACCTACAGAATGGGAGAAAATATTTGCAAACACTGTATCTAACAAGGGGTCAATTTCTAAAATATATCAGAAACTCCTATAATTTCATAGCAAAAAAAATCTAACAACTCAATTAAAAAATGGGCGAAGGTCATGAACAGACACGGCTCCATAGAAGCATGACTTTTAATTAGCCTGTGCAGCCTCAGGAAAGGCATGGATGCAGAGCAGGGTGACAGTGCCAAGTGACTTTCCTGGAAGGATCCTCTGTTCTGGATGCCCCAGCTGGTGGGGGGGCCCCTGCCGCCCACGCTGGGGCCGGGCCTGAGAGGGATCCAGCTGGGCATAACCGACCAGTGCTCACTTGGGTCTACCTCTTTGCAGCCGGTAGGCAATGACTTTTACTGGGGTGAGGGGTTTTGCAGATTTATTTTATGTAAACTAGATGAGATTTTAACCAGGCCCGGAAAAGCTAAAACAGCTGTGCCAAGAGGGCATGGCTGGATTTTCTGTCTTGGGTCAAATAAGCAGGGATGACGGTGGAGGAGGGGGTGGAGATCCAAATCTGCTTTTTATGGCGTGGGGGAGGGGCTCTGAATCTAGATTTAGCAGAGGAATAAATGGAAAATGAAATCCCTTTCTCTTAACAAATAAAATAATTTTGGCACAATGATTTCTTAAAGCAGAAATTATTTCACTCTTCCTCTTTCTCCAAAGCCATAGATTTTTCTATTCCTTTGTTCATTAATCAGCTAGAAATGTGACTTGGGGGAGGCAGAGTAACGGCATTTTTTGCTCTGGAGTTCATTAGGAATTCTGGAAGCCTGGCATCGTAACTCACTCCTAAGTGCAGCTGGCTACGGACTCCCAAGAACCCGAGGTTGGGGAACCCATTTCAAGCTGCAAGCAGCCTTCCTGCAGAGAAACCCGGCTCAGGAATGATGCCTGGTTACACGCAGGCTGCCAGGATTCTCCTGGAGTCTAGACTCCAACAGCTGCCCTGGCTCAAAGATGGTATCACGTATTGGGGGGGCAGGCCTGGAAAACCCCGTAGCCAGCGGGAGAGCAGAAAATGAGTTAGACATGTCAGAGACAATAACAAAAGCCAATGGGAAAACAGGATTTTCATTGCCAAAAGGCAGATTTTCGTAAGGCACATACCTGCACATTGCTATTTTGCCAATCTAGGTGTGGCATATGAAAATAATGTGAGTTTGTCATTGACAATCTTTTCTCTTAAAATATTTAAAAGTCTGGCTTCCTTGTTTTAAGAACTTAACAATTTTAAGGAGACAAGATGGATTATTCAAGTCAATAAACGGATTATGAGCACCAACCAGAGAGGCACCTTGTTTATCTTGAATTTCAGAAGTGAGATTGATGGGGAGGGGGTCTTGATGCCACAGTGCCCAGGGCAATGCAGATCTGAGGTGTCATGTTGATGAATGATCTCAGTCCTCTTTAAATGCCTGGAGGTTACAAAATGCCTCTGGGCTATGCTGCTTCCAGCAATTGGCTAGTCCCCTGATCACTTCCCACCAGGGGCTTCACTGATAGGTGTGAAACCCACCCCCCCAGGTAAGGGACATCCACCCGCTAGCATTCGTGTCCTCCCTTAACTGGTATCATCTGCCTATGGGCAATAAATGCATTTTTAGTGCTTTTGTGAAACCTTCATCTCATCCACACACATGCCTTTTGCCACGATGGTCATCAGAGGTGCAATCATGTCAGAAAGAGAGGCAGCAGCACGACCTTGCATCCTTTCTCTCATGCTAGTTCAGGGTGGCAGTGACTCCCTTGGCTCCCCCTTCCCATACATCTGGAATCCAGCTGCACTCCCCGCCCCCACTGCGGTCACCTTGGGTCAAACCATCATCTTTGTGGTTCGCTGGGATAGCCACTCACTGGACACCTTGCTGCTCTTGCCTATAGAAACTGAACTGCTCAAGGCTAGGCTTTTTAATCTTTTTGTCTTAAAATGAAAACAGGTACCCAAAAAATGTATAGCTTAGTGAAATGTTATAAGCAGACATCCTTATAACCTGGACCAAGTCCACAAATAGCAAGATCCTTGCCAGGACCCCCATGGCTGCCTCCCAGTCACAGTCCCGCCCTCCCTCTGAGGGATGATTCTCATGCTGATTCTCACGTCCAACCGCCCTCCTGCAGTCGCCATGGTTTAACCACCCCCTTGCCCCGCCCTAGACACCATAGGGGTAAACCTTGGTATGTCTTTTAAGGTTACAGGTTTCTCTTCCACGCCTGCCTTTTCCTTAGGATTTCTCTGCTGCAGCGTCTGGGCCCTGCGGCCTCTAGACTTTCTCACAGTCTGGATTCTGGTGTTTCAGAACCTAAGGTGCAGTCGGCATAGTCCCCTCTCAGTCCTCTGCTGTTCTTGCAAAATGGCAGCAGGGTCCAGTGGCTTGTTCAGAATTAAGTGCGACCCCGAAAAAGGCTCTGAGTGATAAGGAAGCTATTGGGGAACTGAGGGAGGTCAAGTTAGAGAGCTAGGTCACCACGTTAAAGCCGCCAACCAAAGGCCACCAAGAACTCACCTGTGGTCAAAGTTGCTTTATTTCGCTCCTCGCAGTACAGGAGATGACACCCAGACGGCGCGGGGCCCGTCTCAGCGAGAGGGAAGGGCGGTGCTTCTGAGGGCGCCTGGGCTTCTGGTGAGTGTTCGAAGAGGGGACTGGGGAGGCAGAGTAAGGAGTGGGGCGATTTGGCGACTGCGTATCTTGAACGCTTTCAGCTCAGAGGCGTGAAGATTGACGCAGGGCTGGAGTTGTCCTCGATAAAGAAAGGCTTCCGTCACTCACGTTAGAACAAGGGCATGTTCAGTCATTTCTGTGGCTGCAGAGTGGTCTTGCCTTTGCCTAGTTGCAAATGTGGCCGCGTGTGGCCTTGTTTGAGTATGTTCATTTTCTCCGAGCATTGTCCGTGTTGATTTGGGAACGTCGTGGCCCAGCAGCCAGGAGGGTTATGCTCCCGTCACGGCTGGATGCACATAGAACTCATTTTACTTTATCAGTGGTCGTATTGTGGAAGGCCTTGACTTTCAGTGTGAGGAGGTTTGTATCTAATTTGGGAGATGAGAGAGTCACCAAAGATGTCTGGGCGCTGCAGTGACCAAGTTAGATTGTACTTGAGGGATCGGGTGTGGATCGGTCTTTTGGGAGGGAAATGAAGGGACGTGGGTGTCTCTGTAGAGGCAATATGGTCCTGGTGCGAGAAGGTGCAGGGTGAGGGGAGGCGCTAGCAATTATTTTGGCAATAGCACATGTGGGCCGGAGGTGCAGGAGGTGGAGCCAAGACACACACAGGTAACTTGCGGGACAAAAGACACAGGTGACATGCAGGACAGTGACAGGAAAGGCGTCACCGGGCAGCACGTGGCTAATGGCCAGAGGCCCAGGTAGACAGCGAGAGGTCCTGGTACTTGAACAAAGAGTAGAGCAGATCATCTACTCGGAAAACCCAAGAGAGCCAACTAGAACCTTCAGAGCTTGTAATTGTGTCCAGAAGTCCAATGAGCTACAAAATCAGGGTGTATTTGGGGAGGTAAGTCGGTCAATTATAACAGCTACGAAAACAGAAAAACAAGTAAGGAAAGCCTAGACATGTATGAAATGAAAAGAAAATGTAGGAGGAACTTGCTCTACCAAATCTGGTATTGATACCAGGACAGAGAAAAAGAACACGGGAACAAAACTCAGATACACAAATTTACATATCCTAAGTATTAAGAATAAGTGGTTAAATCTAAAACAGAGAAAAAAATCCAATTTTAAATTGCAGTATACAGCACTTAGAGATTATTTATAGCAAGTCCTTAGGATCCATATGAATACAACTATGAAAAGAAAGAATCAAATAATAAGAAACATAGCTTATTCCTTGATAGAGGATTAATATTGACTAGATATCTATTTCCTTCCTCTCAATCTATAAAATGTGAAGTTCCAGTAAATTATCATGAGGGAAATGGTCTAAAGTGAATTTGGAAAATTAAGTAATTAAAAAAAAAGTTTTTTGAAAAAGAAAAGAAAGTATGGATTTAGCTCAACCAGGCATTCTCACACATAGAATTATAATCACTGAAGTGTGGGGCTGATTGGAACAGAGCAAGAAAACGCCATAGAAAGTTCAGGAAAAGACCCACAGAGACATAAGACTTTATAATGTAATAAAGTTGCATTTTTATTATTTGGAGGAAGATGGATTATTCAATAAATGGTATTCAGACCATTCTGAAGGTGCCTAATGATCTAGATAAAAACATTAAATCTGATCCATATCTCATTATGTTCATCAAAATAAATTCCAGATGCATTGGTAAATTAAATGTAGAAAACATCAAAGTCCTGGAAGAAAATAAATGAATGTTTACATAATATTGAGGGATTTGTAAACATAAATGTGGAAAACACAAAGGAAAATTTTGCTGAATATGAAACTAAAATGAAACACTTTTTCTTTCAATATGTCTCAAATTCACTCATTTCTGAATTCTATAAAATGACTCTAGAGCATAATTTCTTGCCTGAATTCATTCATTCATTCGCTGAGTGGCTACTATAGAACAGATATTGTTCCTGGTGCTGGGGGTACGGTAGTTTTCTAAAAGGCAGAAATCCAGCCCTCATGAAGCTTGCCTTCTAGCAGGGCAAAGTATTACAGGATAAATGAGATAGAATATGCCAGATTGTGTTTGGATTTATGAAGAGCAATAAGGGAAGGTATGTAGACGTGTTTCGGAAGCAGTGATTTGCGATTTTAGACAGAGTGGTCAGGAAGGCTTCTGTGAGAAGTTGACGTTTGAGCAAAGCATTGTAGAAGAGGAGGAGGTGATTTACAGGGATAATTTAGGCCAACGTATTCCAGGCAAGGAAACCAGAGCAAAGCCCCTGTGGCGGCTGTGTGCATGAAAGTGGTTGGGGACCCCCAAGGAAGCTGGCGGGGCTGGAGCTGAGCAAGTGAGGGAGGAAACGCCGGGTAGTAAGCCACAGGAGGAGCGTTGTCTGGCTGTAGACAGCACGAAAGGCTGTACGCTTCGGTCCCCAAACCCCGAGCCACAGCCTGGTACTGGTCTTCAGCCTGTTAGGAACCAGGTCGAGCATTAGCGCTTGAGCTCGGCCCCCTCCCCATCCCCCATCTGTGGAAAAATCGTCCTCCATGAAACTTAGGAACCCGAGGAACCTAGCGGGTGGCATAGCAGGAGGCGAGTGGCAGGCAAGCCAGCGGAGCTTCATCCGTATCTACATCTGCTCCCCATCACTCGCATCACCGCCTGAGCTCCGCCTCCCCCACCACCCACCCCCACTTCTGGTCCGTGGAAAAACTGTCTTCCATGAAACTGGTCCCTGGTGCCAAAAAGGTTGGGGCCCACTCTTGTAGAGCATGGTGGTTGAGCAAGTGAATGGATGGATGGGCAGAAGGATGGGCAGATGGGGGTGCAGATGGGTGGATGGATGGATGAGTGGATGGGCAGGCAGGTGGTTGGATGGATGAGTGGGTGGAAGGATGGATAGATGGATGGGAGGATAGATGGAGGAGTGAGTGGATGGATGGATGGATGGATGGATGGATGGATGGATGGATGGGAGGATAGATGGAGGAGTGAGTGGATGGATGGATGGGCAGAAGGATGGGCAGATGGGGGTGCAGACATGTGGATGGATGGATGAGTGGATGGGCAGGCAGGTGGTTGGATGGATGGGTGGAAGGATGGATAGATGGATGGGAGGATAGATGGAGGAGTGAGTGGATGGATGGATGGATGGGAGGATAGATGGAGGAGTGAGTGGATGGATGGATGGGCAGAAGGATGGGCAGATGGGGGTGCAGACGTGTGGATGGATGGATGAGTGGATGGGCAGGCAGGTGGTTGGATGGATGGGTGGAAGGATGGATAGATGGATGGGAGGATAGATAGAGGAGTGAGTGGATGGATGGATGGGAGGATAGATGGAGGAGTGAGTGGATGGATGGATGGGCAGAAGGATGGGCAGATGGGGGTGCAGACGTGTGGATGGATGGATGAGTGGATGGGCAGGCGGGTGGTTGGATGGATGGATGGGTGGATGGATGGGGGGATGGATGGAGGAGTGGGTGGGTGGATGGATAGATGGATGGGAGGATGAATGGAGGAGTGGGTGGATGGATGGATGGATGGGAGGATGGATGGATGAGAGGGTGGATGGATGGATGGATGGGGAGATGGATGGATGAGCGGGTGGATGGATGGATGGATGGATGGATGGATGGATGGGGGGATGGATGGAGGAGTGGGTAGATGGATGGGTGGATGAGCAGATAGGTGGTTGAAAGGAAGAGTCAATAAACTAGAGGATAGCAGAAAACTTGGTTCCTTAATTAAAAAAGAAAAAAATAAAAATAAACTAGAGGAGACCCAAGAGAAAAGCAAAGTGTGCAGTTGAGCATACGGGTATGAAAGTCAGGTAAGGGAGAACTGGAGATGCATCTTTGGGAGGCACAGAGGCAGCAGTGGCCACTGTAGTCTCAGGCATAGACCAACACCTAGAGAAGGAGCACAGAGAGCCAAGAGAGGAGGATCTAGGACCAGAGCTTAGGGGACCACGTGCTGGCCCCTCTTTGAAGCTCTTTACATATTTTAAGTCTTTTCATTCTCAAAACAACCCTGAGGTAGGTACTGTTACTACCACATTTTTATAGATGATAAAACTGACATACAAAGAAATTAAGGAACTTGCTGAGGGTCACACAGTTAGTAAGTGGCAGGGCCAGAACTTGCACTCAGGCATTTGTGCTCTCAATCACTGTGGTAACGTGGTGGGCCTGGTGACAAAACAGGGCACAGCCACACAATGGAGGGCTGTGCGGCCATTGGAAATGATGCTGCAGGAGAATGTGCACTGGCATGAAAAAAAACTGCACTGTGCTTAAGTGAAAAAAAATCAGGTTATAAATAATTATGGACAGATTTCTTAATGCATGCATAGAGAAAAGACAGAAGAATATATCTGAACTTCCTAGAATGAATACATTACTTTATAAACATTTTTTAAGTAGAAAATGTGCCCAGATAAAGATTCCTATTGCTGAGCCTCCATCTGGACAGTGCTCTCACTGTGGTCATCTCCTCACCTGGTCCCAGGCTGCTTCCTTTGTAGCTGCAGACGGGTGATGACAGGTGTACATTCCAGTGCTACTCACCTTAGGAAAGTCACGTCAGAGTCCTTTCTCCCTCCCTCCCTCCCTCTCCCTCCCTCTGCTCTCCCTTCATCCCTCCTCCCTCCCTCCCTTCCTCCCCTCCCTCTCCCTCCCTCCACTCTCACTTCATCCCTCCTCCCTCCCTCCCTTCCTCCCCTCCCTCTCCCTCCCTCCACTCTCACTTCATCCCTCCTCCCTCCCTCCCTTCCTCCCCTCCCTCTCCCTCCCTCCACTCTCACTTCATCCCTCCTCCCTCCCTTCCTTCCGACCAACACTTACTGAACACCTGCCATGTGCCAGGCACTGAGCAAATAAGATCAGGAGGGTCCCTCCCTCCCAGAGCAGATGGAGGAAGTCAGATGGCAAATGTATAAGGCAATAAATGAACAATATAGTATCAGGATGCAGTCCATGCTATGAAAGCAATGGAGTGAGCAATGTCACAGAGGATGCAGGGCTGTGACAAGTAGGGTCCCCAGGAAACACTCTGAGAGGCTAGTTAGCATGCAGGGGGTGACTGGAGAGGGCTCTTGGAATCCACACCTGTGCGAAGGAGGGACGCGGGCAGGGCCGGGTGCAGGGAGAAGGGCAGATGCGATGCCGTCTCCATGGCGGCCTCAGCCCACCTGTGGGGAGCTCTGAAGATGGGGCAAGGGGCTGGGCTTTTCTACTCCCACCCCGTGCCAGTCGGTCCCTGGATGTGGCGCCAGGAAGGGCTGTGACTGTGGTGAGGCACCTGTGTTCAGATGGGGAAATCTCTGCAGGGAGCTGGCAGCGGAGGGCTTTCTGGGGGCAGCTCTCCTAGGAGGCGAAGAAGTAAGTCCTGAGCGTGCTCTGGGTGGCACATTCCAGCATCCACCATGGGAACAGAAGGTGAAGGTGACATTTTGTGGGGGAGTGTGTCGAAGAAGACATTTTTCAGGAAGCGATATATGAGCTGGGCTGATGAGGAGGAACTTTCCACAAGAAGACCAAGGGAAGGATGTCCAGGCAGAGGAGAGAGCAAATGCAAAGGCCCTGGGGTAGGAACAAGCATGGCACATGCAAGGAGAGAAAGGTCAAAGGTCCGCATGGCCAGAACACAGCATCAGGGTGGAGCAGTGGGAGGTGAAGATGGAAGAGCAGTCAGAGCTGGTTGTATAGGGCCTGGTGGGCCATGGGGAGGTGTTTGGGTTTCATTATAGGTGCAATGGAGAGGAAGGTGGCCACTCAGCACCAGGGATCTGGGCACCAGTCAAGGGCACTTTAAACCCCGTGTGGACATCCTGCAGCTGGTTGGCTGAGCACATCTGGGACAAGGGGGGGCATGTCTAAGCTGCACGTGAAAATGGTTGAGTGTGTGGACTTTGGGGTCTGCTCATATAGCAGGTCTTAGGCTAAATTGGTAAGAACACGAGGTTTCCTCCTGACTCTCATTTAGGGAATAAGAATCCATGGAGTTTAGGGAGCAGCAGTCATCCACACACCTGGCCACAACGATGTCATCTCCCCAGACAAGGGATGTCATCGCTCCAGCTTGTATTTGTAGGGTGCTTTCTGGGCTGCCTTGCACAGCGGTTTCATTTCCACAATCTCCGTTCTCTTCCGAGAGGCTGTATAATTCCCCCCGTGTTGCAGATGGAGAAATTCAGGCTGGAGAACATGGGGAGAAAGCAATTGCATTTCTCAGATATTGCCATGCCCTGTTTCTGCGTATGAGCCGGGCATCCCGCTGGTAGTTACAAAAAGCATCATGGTTCCCCCAGGGTCACAGAACAAGATGGTCCCAGAGTTAGACGGGGACATAAGTCACCCGGTTTCAGGGCTTTCTTCCAGGCTCCTTGAGCACAGAGGGCACAGCTCTACTCAGCCCCTGTACCATTTTTTTTTTTAGGGTTTCGTTGCCACTGGGAGAGGACTTGACACAGGATGGCTATATATATAGGGTTTACCCCTGAACTAGAGCTTTTTGGAGCACAAATGGAGGATACCGTTAATAATTATTCCAGGATTTGGGGACTTTCCCAGAGAAACTGTGGGCCCCCTACCTGGGCGCCACATCTGCACAGAACCGTAGGTAAGACAGAAATGTCCATTGTCTGCATCCGGGAATGGGACGATGAGCTGATGGTGTAGAGGGCTGGAACGTGGTCTCCACAGTTTCCCAGCTCTGGGATCTCAGGCAAGAGATGTACTTTCCCTGTGCCTCAATTGCCTCGTTTGTCAAATGGTGGGGTAACAATAATCCCCAATTTCTCTAAAGATGCAGGGGTTTCCCTAGAGATGCAGTAAGGTAGCCCATGGAAATCCTCAACCTGCACCCGGCAGGTGGTGAGCACTCTGCAAAGATTGGCTTTCGGCCCATTCCCAGAGCCAACGCCACAACTTTGATCTTTGCCATGGTGGAACCCAAGCAGGTGCTTAGTGGGAAATACTGCGTGGATGCTAAGCAGGAGGATCTGTGTCCTCCCAGAACTTTGAATCTGGCTGGGGAGACAAAGTGGAGAATTCTCAACGAGGGAGGAGTAGGCAGGGCTGTGAGAACGGCTGGATTCGGGTGGGTGGGGCCCACTCAGCAACTCCCAGGCACAGCGGGGCGTGGGCTGGAAACGCCCCCTATTGCTGCCGTAACAAATTACTAGGAACTTCGTGGCGTAAACAACATCAGTTGATTACCTCATGGTTCTGGAGGTCAAAAGTCTTAAATGGGTCTCACGTGGCTAAAACGAAGGGTCAGCAGGGCTGCATTCCTTCCGGAGGCTCGAAGGGAGAGCCTGTTCCCTTACCCATCTCAGCTGCCAGGGGCCACCCACACTCCCTGGCCCGCCGCCCCCTCCCCCCGTAAGTCAGCAGTGTCAGGCCGAGTCGCCTCACGGTGCCGTCTCTCTGGCTCTGCCTCCCTCAGTCACTTATAAGGACACTTGCAATGACATTGGGCCCCCAGACAATCCAGGGCAATCTCCCCATGTTAAGGTCAGCTGACTAGCAGCCTCAATTCCATCTGCAGCCTCACCTCCCTTTTGCCGCGTCACCTAGAACGTGCATAGGTCTCGGGGGTGTGGATGCGGACATCTTGCAGGATTATTGTTCCGCCTGCCACTGAGGCCACTGAAGCTGGGTCACCTCCCCCGTCCCTCAGCAGGGAGCTCTGCGGCCCTTGAAGAGGCAGTGAACTGTCCGAGGTGTTGTCACTGGTCAGTGACCGTGACTAGACCCCACACATCCTTCCCCCCAGGCCAGGGCTTTTTAGGTAGAGAAAATTCCCTGTAATATATCTTGCAGTCGGGGTGTTTGGAGTGCCATTTCCCACGAGGAGCAGAGTCATTGCTGCTGTGGGAAGTACCTGGTGTGTCATCTTCCCCAACTGCTCAGCCTGGGGTCTTTCCTCTTAGTAATAACGGGCCAAAGTAAACCCAGTGACAGCCAGTGACTTTCTCTGTTGCTGGGAGTCACATCAAGTTCAGCAGTGATAATTGCAGAAGCACCCTTCCCAAATCACAGATTCATTACAGAACATATTTCAAAATAAATGTCCGTTTTCCAGCCCTGGAATAGGAAATCAATACTGCAGTCGAGCTCGGGCAGACGGCTGATTTAGGAGCTGACTTAGTCATATTCCTTCATCAGAAAGGTCACTCAGGAAGCTTCATCATGAGCACACCCCGCTCCAGCCGGCCTGGGGAGGGAGGAGAAGGCGGTAATTCATACACATAATTATCCACATGCGGTGCACAGATGGGAGACTTTCTCCAGGGGACATGGCGTACGACATCCCATTTCTCATGGGGGCAGCAGGGACAGTTCCAATTAGCCAACTTCCCACGAACCGGCCCCCAGCGGAACTCAGGGGAGGAAAAGCACAGAGAAAAATGTTCAAGTCTTGCATGAGCTTCTGTCGTAGCACCGAGCCCACTCGGAAGCCCAATGTTTTTGCCATGGTCAGAAGCCGTGTTCTCAGGTTCCCAGAGGCAAAGCGAGTCTGCAAATTGTGCTCACGCCAACCGCAGCCCACGATGGCCTCTCTGTCCTCAGCCAGGGGGCAAGCTCTGCTGATAAACAGGAGAACTGTCCACGAGCATGCAGTGACCATGCGCTCAGGCTGCCTGGGGCCTCCGTGGGAGGAGCAGGAGAGCAGGCACTTGCCAGTGAGGCATTCTCCCCCAGCCCTATGCTGAGCTGTGACCTTGGGCAAATCGGTACTGCCCCGTGAGCCTCAGTTTCCCCAACCTACCAAGATGTGCTGCCAGCACCACCTTGGGGAGTCCATTCCTTGGGGGTTAGCAGGGAAGGATTCCCAGTGGCATGCAGAGTGAGCCGAGCTTTAAAGAGTGCGGCAGACACTGCTAGTTGCCGGCTCAGCATCCACTTCTCCCTCCTACAGAGGACCCTGGCTTTGTTGAGGGTGGCAAAGGGAGGGCCCAGCCAAGGCACTCACTTTCCCAGCCTCCCTTGCAGCTAACAGTGGTCACATGACCCAGTGCCAGCCAATGAGGTGTAAACAGATGTCTGCAGGGGGTTCCTGACACTGCCTCCTACCCCCGCTTCCTCTTCCCCTTCCTGCCTGGAGGCAAAGCAGCCATCTTGGAACCAGAAGGTGATGAACCTGCATGTGGGAAAACCAGTGCGCTGAGGACCAAGAGGGGAAAGACAGGAGGCCCCTGGCCCTGGTGCATCAATGTCGGATACAGCACTGGCTCTGAGCTTCTCCATTTAAGCCGCTCTTAGCTGGATTTTCTGTTATAACTACAAGGATTCCTAACTGATACAAATGGTTAACCACCTGATATTTGGGACTGGGCCAGGCATCCCGCAGGAGGAATGGCTGAGCAAGTGAAGGGAGGTCAAGCAGCGTATGTCAATCTTACCATTCATCCTGCCAGTGACTGGTCTAGGAAGGAACGTGTGGCCCCATGGTGGCCAATCAGACCTGGTGGGAGGTCTTCTAAGAGATTCTGGAGAATGTTTTCAGGCTCGTAAGAGAATAACAAGTAAGGACAACCCGTGCTATCTCGTCTCTCCATTTACGCATACGTTTTTCACACCTGTAACTGCCTGGAACCATGGGCAGCCATCTTGCTGTCAAGAGGGTGTTGGCCTGTGGGTGAAGCTGGTGCCCCAAAGATCACAGAACAGAAGTGGGAAAGAGCCACGTTCCTTAATAATGTTCCTGAGCCGCTGGATTAACCACATTGCAGCTACCTGAACTCCTGGGTGGATGATAATCATCAAAGTCGTGCCTGTTGAAAACACTTTGAGTTGGATTAACAGTGACTTATAGCCAAGATCATGCTAACTAATTCCATCTATTTGAGGGAGAAAAGATTGATTGATCATCATCAGTTAGCTAAGCCGGTAGCCTCTGGCTGTTCTAGGTTCTTGCACACACAGCTTTTTGCTAAATCTCCTAGAGTAAATCATAGGCACTCGCTTCAGGGCAAGACTCCGTCTTTGACGAGATCTATCTCATATTGGCAGGCGGCAGGGCTCGATGGTAAGAGTGTGGCCCGTGAGCCAGACAGCTTGAGTTTGAATCCTGGTTCTGCCAATTTCTGTCTCTGTGACCTTGAGTGTCCTGTCTGAACTTTCTTTACTTCGCTTATTTGTGAAATAGAGATAATAATAGCACCTACCTCGTGGGGTGGTTGTGAGGATTAAATGCGAAGAACACATGGGAAGAACAGTTCCTGGCACGTGGTAAGTACGGTATAAGAGTTAGCTGTTGTCATATTGATACACAGGCAAACAGCATTGTTGATCTTCCATGTCTTTCCACTGTTACAGCAAAAATATTTCCATCTTACAGATAAGGAAACTGAGGCACAGAGAACTAAAGTTTTTTGCCGAAGATTCACACAACCATTAAGTGAAGAAGCTTGGACTTGAGTCCAGGCAGTGGGGCTCCAGGGCCCGATCTTTTAACCACTGTTCTGTTTTAGGTGCTTCTCATGGCGGTCAAGCTAACCAGGGTGGTCTTCAAGCAGGCTGGGGTCCCTCTTGCTTTGCTGGTGCGTGAACGCAGTTGAGCACCAGCGACAATGGTGCGTCCCTTCTTTGCCAGGCTGCTTGCCGTCTCCCAGCTCCAGTCATTTGAAAGCAGCACTGTAATTTCTCTTTTGCATTTTGGAGACTCTGAGCGGGTCAGCGGGCTCGCAGCTAGAGGGGAGCGCAGCCAAGTCCCCGCCGTCTGGCACAGCCCGAGAAACGGCATATGCTGTGGCCTTCTGTGTGGCATCCCTCGCATGCCTCCAAACGAGGCCCTAAGTGCTCCCGACCGAGGCGGGTGGCCGCGAGTCCCCTGCTGAGGAGCGGCAGCTTCCCCCAGCTGGCAGGTCCCCCGCCCAGCCTTCTTCAGCTTCCCGGGCCAGCAGCCCGAACGGGGACCCGGTTGGCTGGAGGCACCCTTCTACTTTCTCGGGCTGGAACAGGGCCCTTCAGGCAGGAGGCACGAAAGAAATAACTGATGTGAGACCAGGCCGCAGGCACGGGGCACTAATATGACACCTACGCGGTCCAGGCACGGTGTGAGGTGCCAAAAACACAAAGATAAATAAAGCCTGGCTTGCGCCCTGAAGATGCCCGCCACGCAGAGAGCAAGACAGGCAGCAAACAGCTAAGAAAGCCAACATTCACTGAGCACTTCCCATGCGTCACATACCGTTTAAAGTATCAACAATTTGTCTGGTCCCTACAAGTCCTCCATGAAGTGCTCCTATTACCATCCTCATTTCCTCCAGGAAACTAAGGCATACACAGAGAGGTCAAGTCACTTGCCCAAAGTCACACAGCAAATAAGCAGCTAGAGCCAGGGTATGAATCCAGGCCGTCTGGTGCCAGAGCCCCGCCTATGAAGCACCCACTCTGCTGCCCGCAGCGCTCAGAAGAGGCGTGGTACAGGCACGCGCTCTCAATAGGGGTGTCCTGGGAACCCCGAATGGGAAACAATGGATCCTCCCCACTGAGCAGGGGCTGCCCACAGGGAACGGAAATCATAAGAGGTGGGCAGAGGTGGACTTAGACAGACGGGGATGATAGCAACACTAGCAGGCAATATTCACTGTGTGCATGCTGAGTGCTGCTGCTCTGGCCCCCCGGCCCTGCTCGGGACTGTATCTGCGTGTCTCCTGCTGCCGGGGTCGGAGCACGGCTGCTCGCCCCGCCAGCTGCTGGCGCCCTCGTGTGCTCCCGCCCCGGCCGCCGGGCCTTGCTTCCCTGCCCAGTGCACGGAGAGGCTGGCTCTGTCTGGGTCAGATGGACACTGGGCCAGGCGTCAGGCGTCTGTCCCACACTCGGATCTGCTGGCACAGACCCCGAGAAGCCCTCAGCCGCCAGCACGGGCAGCTCTGCCCAACGCCGGCCTCTTGGCCAGAGAGGGGACTGTGCCGCCTCGAAGTCTCCTCGGGGCCGCTGGGCAGTGCCAGGTCTGCAGAAGGACCTGCCCAAAGATGCCCTGCCCCCGTTCCTTGGGAACTGCAGAGAATGTGTCTTCTACCACCCACTGGTCTCTGCCTTATTCTGTGTCTCATCCCAGGCCCCTGGTGCCTTCTTGTCCAGGGGGTCTCGAGGGGGAAGAGCACATGGAATGGCTGTAGTTTTTGCCTGTCCTGCATGCATTTCCTATCTATGGTAGCAGCAGTTGGTTTTCCTCTAAAGAACCCTCCCTTCCAGACTCTCAGTCCCAGTAGTTATTTAATAGTATGAGGACAACTCCACCCCTGGCTCTACAAGTGGACATGTGACCTAGGACTGGCCAATCAGAGTAATCCATTCTCCTGGCCTCGCCGTTGAATGGAAGATGGTCATGTGAGCCTGCCTGGCCAATGAGAGTTTGCCCTGAGAGGTTTGCCAGAGCTCTTAGGGCCAGGGCTCTCTTTTCTCCCTCTGAAGTCGCCGAGCTTAAGACGTAGCCTGGAGCTGCTGGTGGCCACCTCTGCCCTCACGAAGGGAAAGCCCACCTATGAGTGAAGCCAAAACAGATGAAAGAAAAGCAGAAGGATGGAAGGAGAAAGGCTGACTCCTGAATGCAGCTGTGTCCAAACCCTATTTATCTGTGACATTTCAGTCACATGAGCCAATGAATTCCTTCTGGGCTGGCACCAGTTTCAGAGAGGTTTGTGTCTCTTGAAACTGAAATATTTCTGCTTGCCTGAGACTCTTCTTGCTGGATCCAGAGAGTGTCCCTCAGTGTCCCCCAGGCATAGGGACAGAGTTGGGGTTCCCATCTCTGTGGATGTCTCCTGCCGGCCCTGGGTTCAGCCTGGCCGGGTCTGAGGACACTCGGCCATGAGGCCTCACCTGCCCTCTCAACGCCCTCTGCCCCCAGCCCTGGCCCAGCTCCCTCCTTGCCACTGTTTCCCACTCTTTCCTCTCCTTTCTTGCTGAGGCTGAGGCCCCCTTTAGCCCAGTCCTGAGATGATTCCATAGTTGCTGAAGGATATTGTGGTGATTCCTGGCAGGGTATGGCACTTCTGGGAGACTTCCCCCTCTCTCTCTTTTAAAATGAATACATTTATTGTATTTTAATTTATTGTGTAATTGCGGTAAAATATACATTAAAGAATTTACCATTTTAACCATCTTTAAGTGACAATTCAGTGCCTTAAGTACATTCACACTGTTGTGCGACCATCACCACCGTCCATCCACGGACTCTTTCTCATCTTGCAAAACTGAAACCCTACACTCATTAAATAACAACGCCCGTTCCCCCTTCCCCGGCCCCTGACAGCCACCCTCTACTTTCTGTCCCTGCGAAGTTGCCTGTCCAGCTGCCTCACGTGAGCGGAATCAGACAGTACGGACAGCTCCTGACATACAATGGTTTGACTTGCGGTATTTTCCACTTCACTGTGGTATGAAAGCGAACTGAACTGTCAGAGTGGTCGTATGGGTCTGGACTGTACTTCCAGTACCCATACGACCACTCTGTTTCTCACTTTCAGTATCGCGGTCAATAAATTACATGAGATAGTCAACACCGTATTGTAAGATAGGGTTTGCGTTAGACGATTTTTGCCCAACTGTAGGCTAATGTGAGTGTTCTGAGCATGTTTAAGATCGGCCAGGCTAAGCTGTGATGTTTGGCAGGGTAGGTATGTTAAATGCATTCTCAACTTATATTTTCAACTCACAATGGGTATACAGGGATGTGGCCCCATTGTAAGTCGAGGAGCATCTGTATTTGTCCTTTCGTGACTGACTCCCTGTACTTTGCATGTGTGTTCAAGGTCCATCCGCTGTGCAGCATGTGTCAGGGTTTCCTCCTCTCGTGAGGCTGCGCAGCCATCCATTGTCAGCATGTGCCACATTTCCTTATCTGTTCTTCCGTCCGCGGCCACCTGTGTCGCTTACTCCTTTTGCATTCTATGAATAATATTGTTATGAACCTAGGTGTACAAATCCCTCTTCAAGTCCCTGCTTTCAATTCTGGGGGGTTATATACCCAGAAGTAGAACTGCTAGATCGTATGGTGTTTCTACTTTTAAGTTTTTGAGTAACAGCCATACCATTTTTCAGGGCAGCTACACCCTTTCACATTCCCACCATCAGTGCACAATTCTCTGCATCATCACCAACACTTGTCATTTTCTGTTTTTTTGTTTTTTCTCTTTTTGACAATAGCCATCCTAACAGTCGTGAGATGGTTACCTCACTGCCGTTTTGATGCCACGTCCCTAATGATTAGTGATGCTGAGCATCTTTTCATGTGCTTGTTGGCCATTCGTACATCCTCTTTGGAGAAAAGTCTGCTCGAGTCTTAGCTCCTTTTTATTCATTTCATTCATTCTTTATTCATCCATTCAGTAGATGTTTCCTGAGCACCTATGTGTCAGGTATAAATCTATGTCCTATGGGTACAACAATGACTAAGACAAAGCAAAACCAACCAAACAAGAAGCCCTTGTCCCCATCTTTGTGAATGTCAGTAGCTGGTGCACCTGGGAGCCAGAACCACCATGTGCATAGTGTCCTGGGGGAGGGGGGTTGTTTCTACCCCCCGCTTCAGCTTGTCTCCTGAAACATGAGAACACACTTTCAAAACACCAAACATCCTTTGTTAACGCTGCCATGGAGCCACTGTATTTCCGAGCCCAGATGGAACCTCCATGAAGAAAGTCGCCATTTCACAAAGAAAGCTTCTCGTCTGATGCGTCTATTAGGAATCTGCCAGGAAGCATAAGATATGCTGTCGCTGGAAACAGCAGAGAGCTCAGGTTTTCACAAGGAAGACAGATGCACAGTGTGAACCTGAGCAGTCGCGCATCGACCCCGAGTCACGGACAACTGGCTGAAACACAGGCGATCATCTAGCAACTTCTGGAAGCTTCTCCCGGGGGAGTGGGAGGGTCTCTCAGCAGTGGCCAAACAAGTCTTCTCGTGTCCCTAGGAAGAGGTGAGCAGGACCCTTCTTCTCCCGCTTCTCCCTGGAGCTCGTTTCCACGTGCCCATGAGCGACGGGCCGGGGCTGCCAGGGCTGCCCGTGTGCTGGAGGGCGCATTCCGGTTCGAGACGGGAGGGAAAACATGCGAGGCTGCCAGCCCGGCCTTCCTCCATCGGGTCTCGTCAGGCCTGTGTGTCCCGGCGCCAGGCGGCCGTACAGACGGGCTCTGTTAGCCCTGGGCACGCGGGCCCCGGTGTCGGGGCACGGCCAGTGTGTGATGGATGGGCGGTGGTCACAGCCGGGACTCTGGCAGCCGCAGAAGACTCGGAGGTTTTCCGATGACAGACAACTCCGGGTCTGGGGCAGGGCAGGCGTGAACCCTGCAGTGTACCTTTCTACTGGAACAGAGGCATCCAGGGGGTCTGGGCATCCTATGGCCATGGCAGAAAAACGTATTCCCTCTGTGAAAACGGGGCGAAAGGAACTGTAGCTTCAGCCTGTTCCCACCACTCTTCTCCACAGCCACCTCCCAGTCTCCTTCTAACGGCCTCGCTGCCCCACTCCCCCGGTTTCCTGGGGGCCGCCCTATGGCACGGCACTCCTCCCGGGCTGCCCACCCCTGGGATGGAAGTTTCCTGCATTCTGCTCCATCAAAATGTCTCTGTTTCTTACATCTCAGCAGCCAGGACAGGCGCTGCTCTTACAGCTTACCCAGCCTGAGGACCAAACGTGCACCCAGCACCACAAGGTGCATTGCCCGGTGCAGGCAGTGATGGGATCCCAGTCCCAATTCGTCCCTGATTAGCTCGGGGGAGTAGGAAGCCCCAGAGTGACAATAAGATGTTCTGAGCTGCCAGCTGAGCGTCTCTCCTTGGCTTAACAGGAAGGAGGGAGGGGAAACGGAAAGGATGGGAACCTCGTCACTGTGGGATCCACTGTGCTCAGTGCTTCTTTGGGGTGTTCTATGCAGGTGGAGGCAAAAGCGTTTTGTCACCTGCTGGGACACAAGCTCTGGGGAAGCCACGTTCTCTGGTTTCTCCGTGGAGCGATTCTGTTTCCGACCCTGAATTCGGAGGGAGGAGGTAGTTCTAGCAAACCCCCCAGCGCAGGTGCCTGTTCTAAGCCGGGCAGCCCAGGCCCATCACAGCTGCAGCTGCCATGTATTGAACACCGCCTGGGCCAGGTCCCATGCCAGGCACTTCTGTAAAGATGTCCTGTCCACCCTCAGTGTGACACTGCTGAGACTCAGATTTATCATCCCATTTTTCAGATGGGAAACTTGAGGTTCAGGTGTTTGCCAAAGGCTACTGGCTGCAGGAAAGAGGTGCAGCCATTTGGAGCCTCCCAGGACTCACATGATTGATCCTGGGGTCTGTGTCCTCTCTGTGACCCATGCTCCTTCCTCTAGTGTGCTGGACTCCCCATGCAGTGACAACGTGTGGTCCCAATGGGCCCAGCTCCATGCTTTGCTGTGTTTGTAAATGGACTTTCTCCGAGGCTTACAGAGAACTATATTTTATTAGCGGCCAAAATTGCTGCCTCTCCTGATGTATCATTTGACCACTTGACCACTCCACATGCTGTTTCCTCCTCTCCTCGCCTTTCCTCCCTGTCCCCTTCTCTTCTCTCTGACCAAACAATACTCTAAGGGCTCCTGTATTACACAACACAAGACCTCCAATCCACAGTGATTGAGGAAGGCATGAGGAGAATTTATTGGCTTTTGCCATTGAAAACTGCAGCAGTAGGCTTGCTTCAGGTACCGCTTGATCAAGTTGTTCAACTGATGTCATCAAAATCTGGCTTCTCTATCTTTGCGTTGTCCCTCAAACAGATGTTCCCTTTGTGGCTGTAGCATTTTTCACCTCTTCTTAGATTTAAAGCTTCTGGAAAAGAGAGAGTATCTTTGTACCAATGTTCATTTATGGATTTGTTCATTCAGCAAATATTTAGGAACATCATTTTGTTCCAGAATGTTTTTAGGTGCTTGTGACACAGGAGACAAAACAGATGAAAATCCATGACCTCCTGAGTTTCCAGGCCAGCGGGGTGACTAACAATAAATGGATTAACAAATACATAAAAGATGTCAAGTGTAACAAAGAAAAACAGTGCAGGCCACGAGATGAAGGGGGAGGGGCGGCTATTTTAGAGCGGTGGGGAAAGGCCTCCGATGAGGTCAGTTTTCAGAAAAGACCTACAGGGCACGAGCTCTGTGGATACTGGCGAGAGAACGTTGAAGGCAGAGGGACCAGCAGCGGTGAAGCCACAGAGGAGGGACCGTGCTTTGCACATCAGCCAGGAGAAGGGTGTGGCTGGGGTGAGAGACTAAAGGGGAGGGTATCAGCAGGGCGTCAGGAGGGTGGGGAGGTGGACCGGAGCCTGATGGAATCTTCTAGATCATAGGCAGAGTCTGAGTTTTATTCTAGGTGTGGCTGAGCAGCTGGTGGAGGAGGAAGAACTGGTGAGAAACCCTAATCCACCCCAAGAGACCCTCTGGCAGCAGCGAGAGGCTCTCACAGGCCATGTGCTCGTTCCCGAATCGTGGCTGTGACTGGGGACGGGAGACCCGGCGGGTCTGTGCGGAGCAGGCGCAGGAGGGGCCTTCAGAGGAACGCCCGGCACCACCAGCAGGGAGAAGACAAATGGACTCCAGTTGGCGAAACGGCGGGCTCCACTCCAGCAGCCCTGGCGCCCCTCAAGTCTCCCCCCCACGACCCTTCCAGATCTCAGCCCTTCACGGGGCTCTGCGGACACACAGATGGACCAGTGCAGTGACACGACGCAGCCAGCGCCCTCTGCTCGCATACCTGTGTCTCGCCCTCCCTGCCAGAGCAGGAGTTGGCGAGCCAGCGCCCGAGCTCCATCCAGCCCACTCGGCCCGTTTTTGTTCATTCCCTGAGCTAACGATGGATTTTACGTCTCAGACACACACACACACACACAAACATACACAAAAAACATACAGGCACACACATGTACACACGGACACACAGAAGAACACACGGTAGAGACAACATTGGAGCCACAAAGCCTAAAATATTCACTGTCTGGCCCTTTTCAGAGAGTTTGCCAACCCCTGCCCTCAGCTGGGGAGGACCCTTTTTTTCTCCTCATCTCCGTGTCCCTAACAGAACTGGTTCCATGGCGGCATCCAACCATCTCACGATACGATCAATCCTCCATGATTATCAGTGCATACGCAGGGTCCGGAAAGCACGTGAAGAATCTAGCTTTGCCAACTAGACTTTCATATAAATTAGCCGTAATAATAATAAACGGCTGGTCCTGACATTAAGCTGGGCGTCTGCAGTTTGTCCCTGGACGGCATCCACTCCGCTCCTCTGGACCACGTCACTCTCCATGTTGTTGGCTGTCACCCCTACTCTTAGCACCTGAGTTTCCTGGGGCGTCAGCCGAGCTTCCAGAAAGGAGCTCCGCGCCCACACTGGCCAATGAGCTGGAACTGAGCGATTTCCGCTGAAACATTTGGCCAGGACGTGTCTCTTCCCATTGGCCGTGGCAGCGGAAAGAGCTCAGCCCGAGGCCACCAGATCCCCCACACAGCAAGACCCCCGAGGGGGAGCCCAGAGGAAGCAGAGCTGAGAGGTAGAGAAAGAGGGAGACTGAGGCTGGTGATGGCAGCTGCTTTCATGAGTGTCCCTTGTCATCCAAGCTTCTCCTTTTCCTAGCTGTGTGATCTAGGAGGTATGACTAGAGATGCCATTGGCTAAATCAAACCACTTTTGAAAGTAATCGGGGTGCTCATAGTCGTTACTTTGGACAGCATTATATCGGGACTGTCCCAGGCAAGCCAGCAGAGACAGTCACCCCAGACCTGGGCAAGTTATTTCAGGTCCCTTTACCTCAGATCCTCTATCTGAGGAAGACCCATGTCCAAAGGAGTGTAGTGAGAACTAAATTAGTGCAAATACTTACTGCATAAGTACTTACACGCGTGTGTCAGCTATTGTTGGTAATGTTATTTTCATTATTTTTTGCCTCCATTTAAATTTCCTCTCATGTTTAGAGAATTTCCCATCTTATAATTTTATGCCTTCCTAAACGAAAAATTCACCTCCAATAAGCTCTTTTACATTTAACCAGCTAGATTGTTTTTTTCCTGCTTGTAACTGAGCCTCATAGTGGACAAAAAAAACCCTAGATCAAACCATGCCTGCATCCTCCCCTGGACTTTTTAGTTAAACAAGCCAATCCTCCTCATCCATCTCCCCTTATCTTCTAAATCAGTTTAATATGGATTCCTGTCACTGACAGCCAAAGCTCACTAACAAATACACATTAACATTGTCAACATTGGGTGGGACGGAGTGGGGGCAGACGGCTAGAAAAGAGAGAGAGAAAAAAACATAGTTCTTGTATAAAATTTTTAAACTGAAGTTCCTTAAACACCCCCCTGCCCATCATGTAATGTTTCCCATCCTTACCCATCAGCCATTTAAACAGAGTCCCTAGCTATCTAAAAACGAAGCTAAACAGAGACAACAGGTAGCTCATATCTTACTACTGAGACTTTGCAATTGCTGGTTTGGAAAATGCAAACAAAGGCTCTGGTCTGTTGCTGTTTCTCTGGGGGGGGGGCTCTTTGAATAAACTGAACCTTTGCGTGTGCTTTGAAAGGTGATTGTCTTTGCAAAAGCCTATCTTCCTTCCCACCTTGGACTTGCGGCTACCCGATATCCAGAGTGCTTTGTGAACACACAAAAAGGAAAAGAAAACATTGCAAATTCAACCCCCCCTCTCCTCCCACTCCCCAGAAAAAGCACAGCCAGGAGGAGGACAGGTTCTCTGAATACAGACCTTTGTGAAAACCCTCCAAGATTTATCCTCTTATCAACAGCCCCAAATAATTTATTTGGATATGAATGAAGGATTCAACCCAAGAGAAAACATTATAAACATCTCTGGAAATAAAATTCCCATTCATGCTCGAAGTTTACATTTCTAACATTATTTCCATACGCCCTGTCAGAGCTAGGAGGAGGAAGAGGGAAAGAAATGAGGCTTTGAGATCAGGACTTTGCTTGCACTGTATTTCCACAGGCGGGCACAGTGTTCGATGCCACCTTTGAAGGCAGGGCTTCCAGCCCGTCCTTCTACAGGGATTTGATTCTGGGACGTTAGGCCATACCTAGACGAGAGTGGGGCCAGTGGGGTGGCCCGCCCCCCCTTTTTTCCTGTAAAGGGAAATCCAACTATTACTTTCAGAGACATCCATTTGGTGTATGTGACTTTAAATGTCATTTTAAAAAAAATTCTTATACAGTGAAACTGACCTTTCTGTGATATATAGTTCTATGAATTTTAATGTACGTAGAAGTTTGTGTGATCACCATCATAACCAGGATACGGAACAGCTCTATCCCCCGCCCCCCCAAAAGCCTACTTTGTTCTAGTCCCTTAAAAGTGACACCATCCCCCACCTATAACCCCACACCCTCCCACACTGTTTGTTCTCTTTCACTATGGTTTTGTTCTTTTTGAGAAAGTCATATAAATGGAAATGTACGGTATGTAATCTTTGAGACTGCTTTCTTTCAACGTGCTGCCTGCGAGATTCAAAGATGTGGCTGTGTTTATCAATATTCCATTCTTTTGTATTGCTGAGTAGTGTCCTGTCACGTGCAGGACCACAGATTGTTTCGCCATGCACCCCCGAAGGACATGTGGGTTCTTTCCGTGCTTTAGCAAGTGTGAATAGAGCTGCTGTAAACACTTATATGCAACTTTTCGTGTAAACATAAGTTGCTTTTCTCTCTAGAGTGAGTACCAGGAATGGGGTTGCTGCCTCATCTGGTAAATGCATGTTTAAATCATAAGGAACTTCAGGCTGTTTGCCACAGTGACTGTGCCGTCTCGTGTTCTCAAAAGCAGTGCGTAGTTCCAGTTGCTCCGTAATCTCTCTATCACTTGATGTTGTCACGGTCTTTATTATAGCCATTCTGCTTCTAATAGATACTTAATAGTATCTCATTGTGGCTTTAATTTGCATTTCCCTAATGACATAGAAAATTTTGTCATGTGCATGTTTGTCATTCATAGATCCTCTTTGATGAAGGGTCGGTTCAAGTCTTTGCCAATTCTTTAATTGGGTTGTTTGTTTTCTTATCGTTGAGTTTTGGGAATTCTTTGCATATTCTGCATACAGTCCTTCGACAGTTATGTGATTTGCAAATATTTCCTCCCAGTCACAAGGTTGACTTTTTATTCTTCTAACAGGGTCTTTCACAGAATAAAAGTTCTTCATTTTTATGATGAAGTCAATTTTATCAATTTTTTCTTTTATGGATTGTGCTTTTGGTATCATGTCTAAAAACCTTTTTCCTAACTGCAGACCATAAAGATTTTTCTTATTTTCTTAGAATGTAATTTTTTCATCTGTTTCATGAGTGTTCCTAATTGCTTACTGAAGGATTTTTATAATAGCTGCTTTAATGTCTTTGTCAGAAATTTTTCGTATCTTTATTTGATTGTTGGTGTCTATTGTCTTTTCTCATGAGTATTGAGATCTTTCTGGTTCTTAATATATCAAGTAATTTTGGATTTTATCTTGAATATTTTCTATATTATGTTAGGAGTCTCTGAGTCTTGTTCAAATCTTGCCCACCAATATTGCAAGGTTGCTTAAGAGCTTTGGCATGAGGGGAAGAAAAAAAGAAAGAAAACGTGAGATATGTCCACACTCTCTGAAACAGCACAGAACCAGAATTAGGGGAGTCTTCAGCTTCCCATGGGGCTCTGTTTTTGGCCGAGTGCCCACTTCTGGGTTTTGGGATTAGGTCAGGTGATACCAGAGAGCAACACATGGCAAATTCGAGTTCTGGTCTTGTTCCCCGATCCACCTAGAACTATTTCATTTTCAGAGTTTCAAATCACTGCTCCACGATGTCTTTCCAGGTTCCATAGCTTCATTCAGTGGGAGAGACAGGGTAGAGCTCATTTCACCTTGACAGAATCTGCTAACATTAATTTTTAAAAATAATCATTCATTCATTCATTTGACATGTTTATTACAATTTTACCTGTGTCACAGTCCCATGTGTGCCTGTCATCTCTACCCCTGGAGACTGGGATGTCCAGCTCAACTGCCTGGTTTCATTCATCCTGAGTCTGCCCCAGGTGTGCACTTAGACTAGGACATAGAGTAAACCCTTAAAATGTTACTGAACACTCGTATGTAGCCAATGTCAACAAATCCAACTCAAACTAGTTTGAACATTTCCTCTGCACTAATAACAGAGAGGTCCAGAAGTAGCAGGCTTCGTGACAGGTCGAATTCAGCATCATAAAAAATGCGATTTCTCTCATTCGTCTCTGTTTTCTGCGATGTTGGCTTCATCTGTGGACTCTTATCTTCTGAAAGTTCTGAGTTCTCATCTGAGACAATAAAAAGGGTCCTGGGTGTCTAGAACACAGATCTTTACACCACACGAACTAGAGGAAGAGAAGGGGACTCATTGTATCTACTGCATGTCTTCAAATTGTTACCATTTCACTAGCCCAGATTGGATTATGTGTTTTATCCTTACACCAGCCATCAAAGCCAAAATGATGAGTATACTGATTGCTTTAAGCCACTGTGAGCACACCAGTAGAGCTGAGCCTGGCCTTAGTCCCACCTGAAACACATGCCTGAGAATACAGGAGGGATAAATTTCCCAAGGGAAAATCAGACTATAAACAAGAGAGAAAGAATAGATGGATGTTATCGAGTAAATTAGCTTAATTTTTGAATGTAAACATTAAAAGCCCTAATTCATCCTGGCTTAATAATTTTAAATAATTTACTGGTTCAGGTAAGCAATAAGTCCAGAAATTTGGACATCAGGAGTGGCTTGATCAAGGTCCCTCTCCATTTTATCTTTTATTTTCTGTGGCATGCCCTTCTCTTCTTCCTCAGCCTGGCTTTCCAAAATGACCCAGCAGCTCTAGGATCCAAATTACCATTTCTTTTACCCCCAGAAGGAGGTTTCCCAAGAAAATAAGAGTTTTTCACTGATTGGGCCATACTGTGCCCAGGAGAATATTGCATTACATGCTCATTGGCTTAGGCCTGATTTCACTGAACCAAACATTGGTAAAGTGTATGGGATTATTATGGTTAGTTTAGACCAATCAGGGGTTACTGCTGCAGTTGGGGGTGGGGTCAGTTTCACTGAGAGACATGGGCCACCTGGGAGAAGGGTTAACATCCTCAGAGGGGTATTGCAAGAAGGGGTATGGACACTCACAATAAGAAAATCTACCAAAATTACCAAACATAGAACCCAAATCTTTCCAAACCAAAGAATGAGTCTTGTACACTTTGAATTTCCAGCATATTCACAGTTTATGGCAGTTAGTAGGCACTCGATCAACTTTTGATGACTGGATTAATGAGTTAAAACAACCAGGCTATAGGGAATAAAATCGTAATTACACTTAAAAATACTATTCACAGTTCTAGGACTAGTTCCAGTTGTAGGCACTACAACTCAGAGACATATTTTGCTATAGTTTTGTCTATGAAGAACTGTCAAAATATTTTGAAGTTTGGTAATAATTTGATACCTATTAAGATTCCATCCTCAAAAATCTTTTTTTCAGTGAATGCAGAGCAACGAGGACAAGGCAAACCAATGTCAAAACATGCATTTTACATCATCTTATCTTAGCTTCCAGGCTAAGAGGCTGTCACAAATTGACGCATGTCACAAAACCCAAAACACAGACGGCTCTTAGGAAGGGAACGGATGATGGTTTACCACACAGTGCCCGGTGGGCGATTCTGATATTAAATTCTATAGAATTACAAGAAGGGCAAAAATCCTTCAGAACTCTTGGTCAAGGTGAAATCTGAACAGAGTACTAAAGACCAATAAGATCATCCTGAAAGTCAGGGCTGGTGTTCTAGGTGAGATGATGGTCCAAGGAAAAGGCTTAGAGACAAGAAAAGGGGAGGTGTGTTATGTCGAAGGCCCCTGGGACTGACCACTTGCAGGTTTAATGATCCTTAGGGAGGACTCAGAACACCCAGCATACAGTCTACTCATGGCTGCGATTCATGTGATTTATTACAGCAAAACAGCAAATCAACAAAGAAAAATGGCGCACGGGTGAAATCCGGAAGAAACCCGCCACATGCTTCCAAAGGGCCCTCCCCATGGGAGTCACACAGAATGTGCTTAATTCCCCCTAGCAACGAGTGTGAAATGTTGCCAACCAGGGAAGCTTATTAGAGACTCAGAGCCCAGGGTTTTTACTGGAGGCTGGTCATGCGGCACACTTGGCCTGGCATGCACCAAAATTCCAGACTCCCAGGAGAGCAGGTGTTTGGCACAAACCATATTGTTTTTATGTTAGCAGTTTAGGCACAGTGAGTACAAGAAATCAACTTTTTGCATGGCAAGAGTGATGCCACCTTGAAGCAAAGCTGCTGTGCTGACAGGTGTTTGACCCCCACATACCAAGGTGAGGTCTTTAAACAATTCCTGAGGCACAGATAACTCCTCATAAAGATGCTCATCTAACCTCCCCAGTGGTCATGAGTTTGGGCAAGAAAATCTGAGACATGATGAGCTGTGCATGTCTTTATCCTAAAAGCTCACTACATAAATACTTTCATATTTTCTGAGGCCGGGCACGGTGGCTCATGCCTGTAATCCTAGCACTCTGGGAGGGTGAGGTGGGTGGATCATTTGAGCTCAGGAGTTCGAGACCAGCCTGAGCAAGAGCAAGACCCCATCTATACTGATAATAGAAAGAAATTAGCCAGACAACTAAACATATATAGAAAAAAATTAGCCGGGCATGATGGATTATGCCTATAATCCCAGCTACTTGGGAGGCTGAGACAGGAGGATCGCTTGAGCTCAGGAGTTCCAGGTTGCTGTGAGCTAGGCTGACGCCACAGCACTCTAGCCCAGGCAATGGAGTGAGACTTTGTCTCAGAGAAAAAAAAAAAAGGATACTTCCTGGAGGCTGGTGTGAATATCTACCTGTCTTGGCCACCTGAGATATGGCCTCTGTCCTTAAGTCCCTACTAAATGTTTCCTTCCCAGAAACTGGATTGTCGGCCTCTTTCTTTGGCCTCTCACATCCCCTGGCCTTTGGGGGCAAGTTTGCAAAGGGCTGCTCCCCGTGGAACAGTCAGCTGCTGTCACCAAATAAGGCAGTGGGTTCACGTCCCAGACCCCAGCCGCGGGCCAGCCGTGTCGGCAGACCTTTCAAAGGCCAGCAGGCAGGCCTGCCTCGGGAACTCTTCTACACACATGTCCAAGAGTTCAGTCTTTAAGGTCAGTTCTTTTTATTTCTCTAATCATTGGGACTTGGCTTAATACAGGTTGAGTAGCCCTTATCCCAACTGCTTGGGACCAGAAGTCTTTCAGATTTGAATTTTTTTTCAGATTTTGGAATATTTGCATATATATAATGAGATATCTTGAGGAAGGGACCCAAGTCTAAACACGAAAGTCATTTATGTTGTATTATCTTTGTACATACCGTCTGAAGGTAATTTTATACAATATTTTTAATCATTTTGTGCATGAGACAAAGTTTTGACTGTTTTGACCGCAACCTGTCCCATGAGGTGAAGTGTGGAATTTTCCACTTGTGGCACCATGCCAGGGATCAGAAAGTTTTGGATTTTGGAGCATTTCAGGTTTCAGACTCTTGGATTAGGGACGCCCAACCTGTAGTGGCTGAAACTTACCTAATATGAGCCGAGCACTGCTCTGAGTACGTTACCGGGGGTCGCTCACTTCATGCTCATTAATGGTAAGCCTGTTAGGCGGATGATTGTCACTAACCCCGTTTATAATGCGGAAACTGAGTCGGGGAGAGGTTGTCACTAGATCAAATTTACACAGCTGGTCAATGTCAAAGCCAGGGCTCAAACCCCGAGTCCACACTCTTAAACAGCACACGTAATGGCAGGACGGTGACGATGGTGACGTTAACAACGGCAGCAGCAAACACCCGCTGAAAGCCAGACGCTGGTCTGAGAGCTCTGCAAGGAGAGACCGTTCAGTGCTCGCGGCAGCTGTGTGGGGTTAATGCGGGCATTGTCTGTAACGCCCAGAGTGACACGCTGGGCACTGGGACATCGCGTGTCCCGCCCGAACCCCCAGCACGCCTCTCACTGGTCTGGTGGGTCTGCCCTGGCTGCCGTACGTGCCGCAGCTGATGACTCGTTACCGCAGCCTTCTCCAGATGGCAGCTGCTGGGCAGTCGGAGACACCTCTGCCCCAGGGCACAGGGGAGCTGCCACCAGCCCCTGTCTGCCCATCACCAATGACTGATGCATTCAGGGTCACGAAACCCCATTTCATGCGTCAGGGTGGGACAGTCTCTGAAATGCGACTTGCAGAGCTCCCTGCTGTATCAGGCTGAGATCAGGCCTGATCTGAAGCCACAGCCTTCCCTTCGCTAGCCGGTGGCACCCACGCCCTTGCTGGCTCCTCCTGAGACTGCACGCTCAGCAAGCCACGTACTCGTCATGCACCCCTGTCGTGCAGGGCAGCCCTGCCCGCCTCCCGGAGCGGATGAACATGCTCTTTCTCCTCTGCAGCCTCTGACTTAGTGGAGGCAGGGAGGCAGGGGACCGTCCGAGCCTGTCCAGGCAGCTGCAGGGCTCCTTCCCACTCACCCCAACCCCAGCCAGCCCCTAGCAGCTCTGCAGCCGAGCACAGCAGGAGAAATGGGCTGCAAAACAGGCTGGATTTATTTCCCGCCTTTCGCCTTTAGAAGCATTTTAAGAACGTGCATGGGAAGATCAAAAGACAGCCCAGATATCCTGAGACAGCGGAGTCTCTCCAGAACAGGGCTTGATATCGACATTGATCAGAAGTGTTTGTAGACTAAACAAGTAAATTAATAAATAAATGTGTGAATGAATGAAGCCGCTTTTTTAAAACGACTTCCCTTGGGTTCCACAGAGCAGAATTTGAAAACTCAGTGATGTGTCAGTTGTTGCCAGCCCAATTCAGGGGTTTACAATGAGCACTAATTCTCACACTTCTGGGTCCACAGGTCAGTGTGGCCCGGCTGATCCAGGCTGGGCTCCGCTGGGCAGGGCTGCAGGCTGCGTGTTGGGCTCAGATCTGCCCCACATGGGTGCATCTGGGACCCGGCATAAAGGGACAGCAGCTCCTGGAGCACACTGTCACCACGGCAGACCCCTGGAAGCAAGAGCAAACTTCCAACCGCTCAAAGCAAGTCAGGGCCAAACGCACAACAACGGGGCGGGGGGGGGGGGGGGGGGTGTGATGGACGTGTTCTCCACCCCCAGAGTAAAGGGAAGAGAGTGAATTTGCGGAACAGTGATTCAAACTGTCACGCAAACCCTGGCCCTAAACAGTTTTTCAGCCAAATTTAATGCAGTGATGGGTCATGATCTAAGAAGCTCTGCGATTGGTATTGCTTTAAAGCTAATTAATTAATAAAAATAAATGCCAGAATCTGACGTGCCCTTAGGGAAAAGCCACAGAGCAGCTCTCCCAAACACACCCCACAGCCATCGGCCCAGAGCCTCAAGTCTCAGGGTCACCCGGAACATTGGGCGACTAGTCTCGGGGTCTTCTAGCCAATTCAGGGACAGGACATTTGAGATAATCACCCACCTCCAGCAGGTGGATTCAGCACGTTTTAATAGTTCCAAATTCAACTTTAAACTGCAACTGCTGCCATTGCCTGCGGACCCGTTTTGTGCACATTACTGCAGATCCGTCGCCCGCTGCTGCAATAAAGAACTCTCGATGGGTTGTCTGGAATCTCCAATCAGGGCTGCAGAGAGCCTTGCGGGTAAACCAGACAGCCTCCCCTTCAAGGCTGATTGATGCCAGACTCAAGCAGGCAACCCTGGGGTCCTGGCTTCCTGGAGGCCGCCCCCACTGCTCATGCGGGCTCGAGGGAGGACATTGCTTCCCCTGCAGATGCGGGGGTGGCCGGGCAGTGTAAGGATGGAAGGCGCCGGGCGCACACTGTGCTGCTTGGTATGCACATGGATTGTTTGGCATTTGTGAGAAAGCATTCGCCAGTTTCTTTTAATGCCCATTTGATTCCCAACTTTGTCCTTACCATTACACAGTGAAAATTGGGGTGCTCAGATCCCAGGGGTGCTTGACAATTTTCTAAGGGTTCACAGGCATGAATAGTTTTAAGATAATCAATTTCCTGACTTGTGCCCTATTTTTCACATCCTCCTTCACCACATTAAAAAAAAATGGGTTTATTAGTCAGGATACTCAAAGCACACTCAAAGTGGGTAATGTGAAAAAAGTTTAATAGAGGAAGTATTTATAAAGGTGTGTGTAGGGTAAAGAAAGCCCACAAAGGACAGTCTGGCTCCCTGGGGCTCTCGGGGCCCCGGGCAGGGTTAGATGAGGAGAGGTTTCTGGAATCTGGGACCAGGGGCTGTGCAGGATGGGAAGGAGCCTCCCTGAGAAGTGGCCTACCTGAGAGATACAGCCACCCTGGGTCACCCCTCAGAAGGAGCCCCGGGAATAAGTGTCTGACTTAACTCTCCTCCCCCTCACTTCCAACCACTGCCCAGGAACCCAGCCCAGAGGCAGAGGGGGAGGAGGCCCATCCCTGAGGTCAGTGCAGCCTCCTGGGCGGGAGGAGGGGGAGGAAGCGGGGAGGGTGGAAGCCATCCTCGTGGAAAAGGCACCATGCATCCTGCGCCTGACACGCGTGTCTTCCCCTGCTGGGAAAAGCCCTGCAGAGCACCAAGCAAAGGCGAATTTTGGAATACTGGCCTAGATGTTGAGCACACAAACGTCTCTGCTAA